>NC_136061.1:1134447440-1135913277 GCF_964261635.1 Lissotriton helveticus
TTTAAGGTATGTGTCTCTGACCCGGCAACAATTTCGCGGACTAGCCAGCAGCCTACCTCTGATTTGAACTGGAAGAGGGTGGCTGAATGTATCAAATCTAATCCCCCCAGACAGTCACAAGTCCCTAGATTGTCTGGGGTTGAGACCCAGGACTCTAGAGACTTTCACTGTTGGATGCGCCAAGTCATTGCAGAACGTGTCCCGTCTAAAGACTGTCCCAGCAAGGGCACTAGGAGAAAGTTGAACGCACCCTGGTATTTGCAGGTGTTAGCAGAAAGTCATTTATTATGTAAAAAACGTGAAAGGAAATGGAGAAAAACCTATGATCAATCAGCCAAAACTCTTTACGTACAGCAAAGGAAATCCTACCTGGCCAGTATTAAGCTGTCTAAAGGGAACACTACATCAATGCTATTAAAGAGGCAGAGCAGAAGCAAAGAACAGTCTTCTCTATAGTGAAGTCCTTCACGCATCCAAAAGCGCTAGAGCCGCAAATTCCCTCCTCAGCAGCCTTCTGCAACCAGATCGCTGACTACTTCGAGGAGAAAATTGAGCGAATACAGAGAGATTTCCCAGTTCCTCCTCCCCCCCTCCCCTCGATAATAGCCATCCAAGGCCGGTGGAAAACAAACTATACACCCTGAGTGCCTTTCAATCGGCTTCTCTTATGCAAACCCGTGATGTTACCCTGGCTTGTAAATCAGGAGCCCCCTCTGATTCATGCCCTCCCCAAATACTTCACCAGATAATCGATATAATTAATCCTACTATCAATGCGATAGTCAATGCCTCACTCAGCTCTGGAGTGGTTCCTCTTGATTGGAAAAAAGCAATTGTGAAGCCTTTAATGAAGAAATCCAACAAATCTACCACGGATTTATCCAATCTTCGACCAATATCCCTCCTCCCTGTCTTGGGTAAAATAACAGAGCAGATAGTATACCAAGAATTGAAGAAAAAAAATTGACACTCATAATATATTACATCCTCAACAGTCAGGTTTTCGACCTAAACATTCGACTGAAACTGCTCTTATCGAGCTCACTGACTCTATTAAATTCTTGCAGGATGAGGGCAAAAACGCTGTCTTGATTTTATTGGACCTCACGGCAGCGTTCGACACCATCTCGCACGAGATTCTGTTTGACAGGTTGAGAAGTATAGGCATAACAGAAGTTGCCTTGGCATGGATAATATCCTTCTTGACTGACAGATCTCAAACAGTCTCCTTGGGCTCTTTTTTATCCAAAGAAAAAAAAGTTCCATCTGGGGTCCCGCAGGGTTCCATCTTAAGCCCTTTATTATTCAACATTTACATGGTCCCCCTTATTACACTAATAGAGACACACGGGATACATGTTACATCATACGCTGACGACACTCAGCTAGTGGTATCTATGGATAAAAATTCCATCAATATGGAACAAAACTTCAAGAGCTGTCTGATGGAGGTTTTCCGATGGATGAACACCAACCATTTAAAATGTAATGCCAACAAAACTGAGATTTTGCCTCTGGGAAAAGATGTCCATTTCTGTCCCAAGGACTGGTGGCCCGAGGACTCACCTGCTCCACCCCAGTCAGTAGAAACCGCAAGAAATTTAGGGGTCCTATTTGACTACGCTCTGTCCTTCGACCAGCATGTAAGGAACACAGCAGGAAGCTGCTTCAGCATTATTAAATCTCTAAAGAAGTTTTTCGAGTTTCTGCCCACTGACTCTAGAAAGACGGTGGCAGTGGCCTTGATACTCTCACGTTTGGATTATTGCCGCGGCTTGATGGCCGGGATGAAAAAAATCTACGCTAATAAAATTTCAAAGTGTCCAACACGCAGCAGCGAGATTGGTACTTAAATTACCCAGAAGATCCTCGGCTACCACTGCGCTTACGATCTTGCATTGGCTGCCGCTACATTAGAGAATCTTATTTAAAATCCTGTTGACCTCTTTCAGAGCTTTAAATAAGATAGGTCCAAAGTATCTTGCGAGACGTTTTGCTCGCTATAACCATGCAAGATGCCTGAGGTCGGCAGGCGGCAACCTAATTAACATCCCCAGATTTAATTACAAAACCAAGGGAGGTAAGACACTTACCGTATTGGCCTCTAAGGCATGGAATGCCATGTACAAAGACCTTAGACTTTTGGCTCAGGAGAATGTCTTTAGGAAACAATTAAAATTTTGGATCTACAGTCTGTCAGACAGTTTTGTAATGGCTGCAATCTAGGTTTTAATATTGTATTGTACACTGTATCCGCGCCAGGATGCTCCTTTCGGAGCGACAGTTCGCGCTCTATAAATATCATATACAAATAAAAATACAAATACAAAATACTTTAAAAAAACATAGGTTTCAGGCCTTATATAGTTAGGAATTAGCATTTAAAAAACCATTGAAGTTGCTCCTATATAGTTAATTGTACTAACTATATTTCGCGCACCCGCAATCCACTGCTGATGAGGTCACATATTACATCATTCATGACATGGTCAGTGACATCACTGATGACATCTCAAATGACATCACTGATGACATCATCCAGTGACTGTGTGTTTCTGTAAAGTTTAAATATGTTTTACATATTGAAGAATGAGTGGATGTATAAGTGTCTGGATGAAGGATTTAGTAGGTGCGTGACTGACTGTATGAGTGAGTGATTAAATGTGTCTTACTAAATGCATGGGTTAGTGACTAAACTGAATGTGTGCATCAGTATGTCTGTTGTTGTGTAAGCTGATGTATGTGTTGATCAGTAGCTATATGAGTGGCTGTATGGATTATTGATTGGTTGCCCAAGTATTTGAATGGGAGACTGACTGAGTGTGTGTGTGTGGGTGGTTGGGAGGTGTGTGACTCTGTGCATAGATGTGTGAGCTGTTGATTCTCTAGGTGTAGGAGTTCAAGAGTGCATGTGGAAACAGCTATATGGGTGGTTGACTGTGTGCATGGGTGTGCATGGGTGTGTTGGTGAGTGAATGGATATCTCAGTGCTACATGTGCAAGTAAGCACATATGTAAAACACAGTGCATGTGAGAGTTGGCATATATCAATGACTATACATGAGAGCCAGTGAATGTGCGAGTGGCTACATGGATCATTGTGTACTTGTATCAGTGATTGTATAAGAGAGTAAGTATGTGTTAGTATATGTTTGAATAATTAAGGTGTTTTGTGTATAACTGTATAGTTGAGGAAATGGAAGTGTGATTGATTCTTTGCATGACTGACTAGGTGTGTCTGTAACTCCATGGATGAGTGGCAGTGTGTGAGTGTCTGTATAGGTGTATGAGTGCATATGATAGTGTTGTATTGATGAGTGACTGTATGTATGAGTGATTCTATGGGTGAATGAGTGAATGTGTGTGTAGACCTAGGAATCAGTGAGTGCGTATGTAGTAACTGGTATTGGTGTGTCAATGGTTTCAAGAATGGTTGTCTGTATTTAACACTGGGTGTATCAAAGGTTATATTAGAGTGTGAGGAGGTGCATCGTATTATCACATGAATGATATCATCAGTGATGTCAAATGAGATATCATCAGTGATGTCATCAGTGATGTCATTTGAGATGTCATCAGTGATGTCACTGACCATGTCATGAATGATGTAATATGTGACATCATCAGCAGTGGATTGCGGGTGCGCGAATTATAGTGAGTACAACTAACTATATAGGAGCAATTTCAATGGTTTTTTAAATGCTAATTCCTAACTATATAAGTCCTGAAACCTATGTTTTTTTTTAGTGAATTTGCAAGGTTTTTTAAATGCTAATTCCTTACTATAAGGCTTGAATCCTATGGTTTTTTCAGTGAATTTGCAAGGTTTTTTAAATGCTAATTCCTAACTATAAGGCTTGAAACCTATGGTTTTTTCAGTGAATTTGCAAGGTTTTTTAAATGCTAATTCCTAACTATATCAGGCGTGAAACCTATATTTTTTTTCAATAAATTTCAAAGGTGTTGTAAATGCTAATTCTATTAGCGGATAACGTTTACATGTTATTATCCTTCTGGGACCACCTGAGCAGCCATCTTGTTTCTCAGGAGAAGTGAGGCACAAGAGAGCACAAAACAAGAGTAGAAAACGCAAAAAGGGGGAAGGGTTGAGACCCCCTGATCCCCTAGCCCTTCTCAGGGGGGTCCCAGAGAAGGACCACCAAGTGCAAAATAAAAATGTTTTTTTTTTTTTTTTAATCTTGGGGGTCCTTTTGGGACCCCCTGAGAAGGGCTAGAGGGTTGGGGGGTCTCTACCCTGCCCCCTTTTCGTGTTTTACACTCTTGTTTTGGGCTCTCTTATGCCTCCGTTCTCCTGAAAAACAAGATGGTGGCCAACACTTCCTGGTTTGGACAGTTTGGAATGTTGACAGTCGACTGCCAGCCAATCAGAAACTCGCTCGCGCACGTAAGGGTACGCATACGGTATGCGTACCGTACGCGCACGGTGCGCGTACGGTGAGCGCATATAGATCTATAATTTTGTTTTTCACAACAATTTTATTGATAAAGATGAGCATATGAAATAGAGTGGTACCCCACAGTCAGGATGGTACCACCAACATACCGATACAATCATGAAATAGGACTGAGTGTCCAGTCGAGGAACCAATGTAACTCAAGGATACAAAGAAACATTTTCCCCTTCTTTATCATTTCGGTTACTTACCCACCCAACTCCCAGAACCCTCCCTGGAACCCACCCTAACCCCATGCATGTGTGTACGTACTGTGCCGATGCAAAGTCCTGATGTGGCAATTGTATGTGTGGGAAACGGGGTCACCGGGCTACATGGGGCTAAAGGTCTTCCTCCTGTTCCGCTGGGGGGTCCAGTGTCAAGCCCCTGTAGTCCGCCCACCTCCTCCATACCTTAAAGTGCTTACGGGGGCATCCCCGTGCTTCAAAGATCGGTCTCTCCAGACCCATGCAGAAGTCCATGCCAGCCTTCCATGCACTCAGGGGGGGGGGGCTCACATCTTTCCATGCTCGGGCTAGGTCTCTTTTGGCTACCACTAGCCCCAGAAGGAGCAGGTGTCTCTTGTAGACATTGCCACCAACCCCCTCCAGGATGTGCAGTAGGCCCAGACGGTGAGTACGGGGGAGGGTCCAGCCCAGCACCTCCGACAAGCAGCCCCATACACCCCCCAGAAGCCAACCAGTCTGGGGCACGACCATACTGTGTGAAGCAACGTACCCATCTCCACCCCACATCGCAGACACTCCGGGGACTCAATCAGTCCTGCCTTCCACAGGCGCTCACGTGTATAGTAGGCTCTATGAAGAATTTTAAATTGTATGAGTCGAAACCGTATTGCAATAGCCGCTCCCCTCGGGGATTCCAAGGCCTCTCGCCAATCATCTTCATCTAGCTGACCGATATCAGCCTCCCAGGCCGTCTTCAGTGGAAGAAGGGTGGAGGAGCAATGGGTGACCATTGTCTGGTAGATGCGTGAAACTTTTTTATCCCCAAGGTCACCCATAAAGACCTTCGCTTCAATTGGGCTAAATTCCGGGAGTGAGTCACTGGGCATCAGTGCATGCCGGAATTGTAGATATCGAAAAAATTGAGATTGGGGCATATCGAATTCGGTACTAAGGGCCTGGAAAGACTTGAGCGTCGTTCCGGGCATCACATGGCCCAGCTGCGAGATACCGATTGCGTCCCAGCCATCGAAGCCTGATAGCTGAGACAGTTCGGGCAGCATGCCGTTACGCCACAAGGGCGTTTCCGCGGTCAGTCTGCCCCACCAGCCCATGCGACGCAAGGCCTGTCGCCACACTGCAAAGACAAGTCGAGTAACCCTCGGCAGCGAGCGACGCAGTCGGGGTGAGTAGAGGATGGTGTGGAGCGAGTTATCGCCCATCAAAGCACGTTCCAGGGCATAGGCTGGATCCCCACCGTCACCATACCACCATTCATTCAGAATGAGAAGATGCGCGGCTTGATAATACGACAGTTAATCTGATGTGGCCAAGCCCCCACAGTAGGTGGACAAAAAACACGTACGCAGCGCCACTCTGGCGGCACCCCCAGCCCAAAGAAAGCGGCCCAACACTGAGTTGACCTGCTTAAACCACTGAGGCGGGATAGGATACGGATGATTCTGTAGTTGGTATAGGAGGCGCGGTAGCGCCACCATCTTGAAAATAGCGGATCGGCCAAAGATTGACAGGGGCATCCGAGACCAAGTCTTGACATCCGTCTGTACCCGCTCCCAGACGGGCATTAGATTACGTTCCCAGGCAGTGTCCGCCGAGTCCGAAAGAAACACTCCAAGGTACTTCAGACCGGTCGTAGCCACTCGCAACCCCGAAGCCCAGGGATCCGTCACCGTGCCTCCTTCCAGTACCCACAGCGTGGATTTATGTAAGTTCAGATATAAGCCTGAAGCCTCCCCAAACAGTTGCATAACCTCTAGGACACGCGGGCCAGAGCGCCGCAAGTCGGTAAGGAAGAAGAGGACATCGTCCGCGTATAACGCAATCCTATCCGACAGGGTGGCATTCCACTGAAAGCCCCGTATCAGCGCATCTTGGCGCACTCTGGCAGCTAGAGGTTCCATGGCCAGTGCAAATAAATAGGGGGAAAGAGGGCATCCCTGTCTGGTCCCACGGCCAATGGGGAACATCTCCGACACTGCCCCGGCGACCCGCACCGAGGCTGTGATGTCTGTATAAAGGAGTTTGATGTATGACAGGAAAACTGGGCCCAGGTTAAGACAACGCAGTAATGCAAATAGGTACGACCAGCTAACAGAGTCGAAGGCCTTGTTGATGTCGGCCAGCAACAACGCCGCCTGGTCCCCCAAGACCCCAACAGCGTCGATCGCCGCCTGTGCGCGTCGGATATTATGTCGCGTTGCCCTGTGAGGCATAAAACCTGCTTGGTCTGAATGGACCAAGTCCGAGATAAGTGGAGCCAGACGGTTCGCCAGGGCCTTGGCCAAAATCTTGGCTTCAACATTAATTAATGAGATGGGTCTATACGAGTTATGGCTATCTGGGGGTCTGCCCGGCTTCAAAAAGACCACTATTTCCGCATGGCGCCAGTCCGGGGGCAATACCCTCCGTGCACGCGCCACCTCAAGCACCCGGCGATAATGAGATCCAAGCTGCACATGAAATTTTTTGAAAAATTCGCACGGGTAGCCATTTGGGCCAGGGGCCTTACCAGTATTGAGTTGCCCCAGTGCGTCTCCCAGCTCTTCGGCTGTGAGGGGTGCATCCAGGGCCGTCTTGGTCTCATCCGAAACCGGTACAGGCGGCAACTCTGCGAGAAAACGAGCTAAGTCGCTTTCAGACAATTGGTCGCGTGGAGCGTATTGGGCTGTATAGTACGTGGCGAAGCTCGCCGCCAATTCGTTTGGGTCGGTCAGGACCTCCCCACCGCCATTCGTGAGACCTGGCAGTATGAGGGGTTGGAAGTTGTGTTGGCACAGTCTATGGAGCATTGAACATGATTTGTCCCCCCATTGGTACACCCGACTTCTGGTGGCCAGCCATGCCTGTTTGGCTTCATCCATCAAGAGGGACGCGTATGATTGCTGTGCCTGCAGAAGCAGCCGCATCCCGACTTCACCACCTCCCTCGCGGCTTTCCTGCTCCAGGGTCGCCACTCGCGCAGCCGCCTCTGTAGTCTGTTCTCGACGCTTCTGACGGGCCGCCGAGCACCATGCGATATCCACCCCCCCGTATGGTAGGCTTCATAGCCTCCCACACCACTCCTACATCAGCACCCTCTACCAGGTTTTCTCGCCAGTAATGGTCAATGGTTTCTCGCAGGTGTTTAGTATATGCCGGTTGCAGGAGATGCCACGAGGACATCCTCCATCTAAACGGCTGTCGTCTCCGGAGGAGTTCCACTCTAACTGAGACGGGGGAGTGGTCAGATAGGCCCCTCGGCAAGATGTCAGCGCCCTTCACCCTATACAAACATTCCCTAGGCACAAACACACAATCAAGCCTCGAGAACGAGCCGTGTACAGCTGAAACATAAGTATATTCTCGGGCTGCAGGGTGCATATGTCGCCAAGTATCTACCCAGCCCAACCCCTCACTCATTGCATGCAATCTGGTGGGTGGAGGGGAAGGGGGGGGGGGGGGATCGCGGTCTCCTCCAGGCGCCTTCGGCGATCCACACATATATCCATCACATCATTCCAATCACCGCCAGCGATCCGGAGATGTCCTCCCACACTGCAAACAACCTCTCGGCCAGGGCCCACTGTAGGGGGGGGGGGCGTAAACACTGCCAAATACCACAGATTCCGTGCCCACCATGCCCTTAACAAACAGGTAGCGACCCTGCGGATCCACCCACTGCTTCTCATGGACGTACGCCACCCTGCGGTGAATCAATATGGCCACCCCCCTGGACCCCCTAGAAAATCCCGCATGGAAAACCTGTTGATAACCAAACCTCTGCAGGCCCAGAGTCTTTGTGCCCATCATGTGAGTTTCTTGAAGCAAAAGCACATCTGCAGCTTCTTTCTTCCCCCAGCGTAACACAGCCCCGCGTTTAATTTTGTCTAATAAACCCCTGATATTCCACGTAATCACCCGCATAGAGTCTTCAGGGCGTCTATGAGTCGATTCAGCCATGGTCCATTAAGATCCACCATACGAGCCCTCCATTCCCGCGCCACCCACCGCACACCACATGGAACATTATTGCGACACACACATGCATACTACTGTCTACCCCAAAAAAGAAACCCACCAACCCCTCAGTCCCACAGCCCCAAACAGTCCCCATCCCCAACTCAGCGGCCTCATCCCAGACCGCCCACATCCCGCCTCCCCCCGCCCTATACCTCAATGAACTATGAAGTACCTGTCGCGGCATGGGTGGTCTCGAGACCAAAACATAGGGCCCGGGCCCACCCATACCAATGGATCCCAACATCCCCAAAAAGGAACAGTAAAGTCACCCCCCCTCCCTCAGTGTCCCTCTCTCTCTAATGGGAGAGTGGTAGCCCCTATCACGTAGTCCCCGAACCCCCACCCCACAACTCTATCTACGAGCAGGAGACAGAAGCAGTACTGTCCCAGGGCAGCAACATAGCCAGGTAATCAATGGGTCTCAGGCGACCTAGTGAGCCCAACCAGAATTCACAGCATTAACAGTAGAAAAGGGGGAGCCGAGGCCCCGGAGTCCTCAGTGATCCGTCCCAGATTGTTCCGAATCCTCGGTTCTACCACTGGTCTGCGTGCCATCGACCGAGGCCGCGCGCCTGCGCGAGTTGGAGCGTTTGTTCCGACCATTCTTCGTCGTCCGGTTTCTCTGCGCCCGTGGTGACCCCTCAGGAGAGCCTGGATTGAGCCCTGGTTGAGAATTCGGTCTGAGCCGCACTTTCATCTGTCCATTTGAAAAGGTCCTCCGGTGTATCAAAGAACAGTGTCTGTGATTGGAAGATCACCCTCAGGCGCGCCGGGTACAACAGGGAATATTGGAGCTTAAGGCCTCGCAACTTTGCCTTGGCGGCCAAGAAAGAACGACGCTGCTGTTGCACAAGTTTAGTATAATCAGGGAAAATCATGATCTTACTGTTTTCATAAAGGAGGGCTTCCTTGGTTCTAGCTTCCCTCAGTATGGCGTCCCTGTCGTGATAATTCAGCAGTCTAGCGATTACCGCCCTAGGCCGCTCGCCCTCAGGTGGCCTTTGCGTCAAGGCGCGGTGCGCTCTTTCAATAATGAAGCAAGCAGATAGCGTCCCTGGGGGCATCCAGGACTCCAGCCACTGTGTGAGGAATTGTTCCATGTTGCCTTTGTCACAGCGCTCCGGAAAGCCAATAAAGCGGAGGTTATTGCGGCGTGCCCGCCCTTCGGCATCTTCCACACGGAGCGCTGTGTTTCGTTGCGCAGATTCCATCGCCGCCATTTTCTTTTTAAGGGTATTCACGTCTTCTTCTACCACCGATACCCTGGATTCGGTCTCGTTGATTCGCGCCACGGCATTTCTCAGGTTCTGGCGCAACAGGGTCACATCCGCGCCAACTGCCCCTATCTTGGCGTCTAGCATGTCCCTTGACTGGGTGATGGCCGCCATAAGGGCTGCATTGTCCGGCCCCCCTCCAGGGGAGCACCCCCCGACGGTCCAGGGCCCCCACCGGGCCCCGTAAATTTATCGATTGTCACTTGCTTGGTGGGGCCGCCGCCTCCTCTGGTCATGACTGCCGAGGTTATAAGGGCCCCAAGATGAAACTGAATGTGTGGGACTCCGACCGCCCCCGTTGAAGTCTATCCAATATAATGGGAAGGGGGGGGGGGGGAAGCAATGTCCTGTCTCTGGCCCCCGGGTGGGTCCTGGAGGGCTCGCTCTGGTACGGCCCAATGTCAAGTTCAGAGCGGGGCAGGCCTCAATGGCCGCCAACGAGCAGGGTCTCCCCCGACCAGCAACTCTCCCCTTGAAGGTGGATAGGCCAAGTGTATCCTGCGCCACAGCGCCGGTGTCTCCTCTGGTCCGGGGGGGGGTTATGGGGAGGGCCACTACTCACTGTTGCCGCCAGTCGCCCCCCCGGGCCATCCACCGCCGGGCGGGATCATCAAGGCGTCCGACCCCCTCAGAGTCCGAAGGCCCCTGGTAGACGCGGGGCCGCGAAAATCGAGGTCCCGGCTGCGCCTGGGCCGCCAGGCCGTCTCGGCTGCCTCCGGTCGTCTGCTGCCCCTGTGTCTCCTCTCGATGCAGCTGGGCCCTGGAAGAGGAATCTCGCGCAATCCTTTCGCGTCCTCGGTGCCCCGGATTGCTGAACGTCGCGGCCGCCACTAGGCCAGGTGACTCACTGCATGGCTCCCCGGCCGGGGAGCTCCAAAATCGAGGCCCCGGCTGCTCCCCAGCCCTCTAGGCCGCACCTCTCGCCTCGCAGCCCAGTCCGGTTCTGGAGCGCGGGACCACCGCTGAGCACACCGGAGGGTCCCCGGCACTCCTGGCCACAATCGCCCCGCTTTGGTTGTGGGTTTTCGGGGTCAGGGACCAAGATAAGTAGTCGGATTAATGGCGGGCTGGCGGGAGCTCTAGCAAGCTGCGACCGCCATCTCCGCTTGCGTAGCCACGCCCCATAGATCTATAATTTGATCAAATTCAATTTTCTCAACAACTACTGGAGGGATTTTCACCAAATATTGAAAAGACACTACTGAATACCTGTCCCTACCATTTTGCCGAGTTTGGTGTAATTCCGTTCAGCCGTTCGGGCTGTAGCCGTGTCTAAAGGTCCCTATGGAAATTAACATGGGGAAAACACGTTTTGGGACCCCCCTTTCGGCCCCCGCTTGACGAATCCCCCCGAAACTTTCAGGGAAGGAGCAGAGCGGAGCTGGCCAAAATTCTGGAAAATTACACACTGATTCCTCAATCGGCGCCAAAGTTATTCCCAATAGAATGTTGAGCGCATATAGATATATAATTTGCTCAAATTCATTTTCTCAACCACTACTGGAGGGATTTTCACCAAATATAGAAAAGGCACTACTGTATACCTATCCCTACCATTTTGCCAAGTTTGGTGTAATTCCGTTCGGGCTGTAGCCGTGTCTAAATGTCCCATAGAAAATGGCATTTGAAAAATTTCGAATTCAATTTTCTCAAGAACTACTGGAGGGATTTACACCAAACATACAAAAGGCACTGCTGCATACCAGTCCCTACCATTTTGCCAAATCTTGTATAATTCCGTTCAGCCGTTAGAGCTGTAGCCTTGTCAGAATGTCCCTATGGAAATTAACATGGGAAAATACGTTTTCGGACCCCCCTTTTTTCTCGGTCCCCGCTTGACGAATCCCCCCCGAAACTTTCAGGGAAGGAGCGGAGCGCAGCGAGGCAAATTTAAGGAAAATTACAGGCAGATCCCTCAATCGACTCCAAAGTTATTCCCAATAGAATGTTCGGAATTTCCTATGGTAAGTAGGTCCTAACTATATATACCTACTGGCGACCGCCAGTAGGTAATCTATATATATATATATAATCTTTATTTTACTACTAAATGCTGTTCTTTACTTTTTCCTTTGAAGTCATCTGACTTTTGCTATTCTGTTTTTCTCTACTGCACAGGGTTGAGTGTGTTTTTCCACTAGTTTTATTTTCATACGGTAGGAGGCTACGTGAGGTTTTGCAGCGTGAATTCTTCTGGTTTCAGATGCTGTGCATTATTTTGCCATCTAGTGTTTGGGTACAGAACTCTTCTCTTGTATAGTAGTCCGTTCTTCCTTTCTTCCTTCTTGTTGTTGGGCATCGACTGTTCTCACCATTTGGTGCTTGTTCCAGCCTCCCCTGATGTCCGACATCCTCCCTCGAATTCCCCACATGTGGTCGCCATCTTCAGATGCTTTTTCCCTCCATTGGGTCTGGAAGCATCTATAAAGCTGTCTAATCACCAAGGGGAAGAAGAGGAAGAAAAACAGGATTTTGTGGAAGATCATCTCCATTACAAAGTAAGGGAGAGAAAACATCGAAATAAGTGGCAAGTATGTCGAGCTAACGATGGAAAATGCACCGACAGGGGGCTCCTTGCACTGTGTGAGATGGAGAATACACCTTTCAGTTTCTGCCTGGATTGCCACGATAAGTTCAAACAGAGGGACAACCACCAGGTGTGCAACCTCTGCCTGCCGAGAGAGCACAGGACCGACCCCTTCGAGGCATGCGCAGAGTTCAAACTAAAAATCCTGAAGGCACAAGAGACTAATGCAGACACACTATGCCATGTATGGGCAGAAGGAAACAACTTCACTCAAATCTCGAACTTTCTAGCTAAGAAGAGGATAACTCTACCAAAGAAAGACAAGATCGAAGAAGTGCACACCATTAATGCAGAAAAAGATTGAAGCAATCGTGCTGAAAGCTTCGGACTCTAGACCACATAAGACTCCTTTGGGTCTGAAAATCTCGCTGACCAAAGAGAAGCAGAGGCTAAAGGAACCCCTCTGGTCTAATGCAAAAAATACCGCAGGTGAAAGAGCATTGGAGAAGACACCGGAGTGGAAAGACAATTGAAAAAAACAAGACAATGACAGCTCAGTCAACAGCAGGCACACTTCAATGCTGAAAAAGTGCAGTGACTGCAATCGACACCGAAGAATGCACCCTCAAAATCGAAAGCGGGGAAAGACTGCTGAAAGCCAGAATAGCTGTAATCCCCCCTGCCCCCCAAAGAAATTTGATGCCTCCCTCCAGGCATTTTGAATCTTGTCAAACCTTTGACAGAAACCATACAGGAAGAGAGTCTGAGCAGTTGGAACAGAGGGTCTGTACCAGGACATCGACAGGTTGGACGGCGTGGACGAACAGTGGCAAGACATCAAGGCAGATTCACCTGAGGAAGCTGTAGACACTTATCCGTCTAGTCCATCGCCCCGTATAAACATTGTGAGAAGTTGGCCTGATATGCAGTGTTCACTATTCTAGTGATCACTATGTATCAGTCCAAACAACCCTTATTGATGATTGGTTGTAAGTCAACCTTATAGACCAGCTATCCTAGTAGCATGGATACGAGCAGTCTAAGGCTAAGACTCTAGAGGGCGTGTTAAGCCAGCTGTTTTACCATCACATTACCCCTTGAACACCAAGTGAAAGGACACCACACAAGTTGTTATGAAAATAAACAGATATTTATTTATAACAAGACTACCCTGAACTCTTTATGAGTCAGGGAGCTAAGCACACAACAAAACTCTTACGAAAATACTTTAAGTCGCACAATTTACACAAATGCCCTAGGGGCACGAAAAACCATATACACAGTAAGTGGAATGCGAACTTGCTAGCAGGTAAGTAATACTTTTCTAGACTCAGGAATCGCTAGGCCTACAATTCTAAACACTGGGATTAGATGCAGGAGGCCTGTGGACGTCGTGTGCAGAGTGGGAACTCTCACGCATAAGGCGGGAAAAAGTCTATGGAGGCTAGCAGTTGCAAAGTTACTGTTCTCGGGCGAACCCGACTAGGTGGGTCGAAAACGAGTGGATCCGAACACTTAGGGTGTTGGACTATGCTGGAGCACCGGAGTACTCAGGTTACCTAGCCCAGGGGCTGCGGCTGCATAGGGTTGAAGTTGCGTCGGAAACCCTCGTTGAAGATCCAGGAGCCTGAAGAAAGAAGTTGCTGGCAGGCGGCCAGTGAAGAAAGTTCGGAGTGATCCAAGCCTGGATCAGGGAAGAAGAAACCTGTAAGCAGAGGGGACCAAGTTCTGAATCACTAGCCAGTGATTTGAGTGGGCACCAGGATGGCACCGGACGAAGTCACCTCAGCCAGGTGAGTGGGCGCTGCTGGGCTCTGCAGTCTCTCGGACTAGGAGGCGTTGTCGGCGACCAGGATGGAGGTGCGAGCTGTCCCACGAAGGTTCTTGCTGTCGACGTCGCTGGACCCAGGATTGGGCAACAAGTCTTGGCAAATGCAAGGCCCACGCGGTGGACCTAAAATGGCGTCTTGAGGGGACCAGGAGGGTCCAGGGTGCTCCTCTTTTGGAGGGGTGCAAGGGCTAGTCTGGAGCAACCAGACCAGCAGTGTTTGTCGTCGTGGAGCGTCGTGAAGGGGTCACTAGCCAAACGGGCAAGCGACCTGGACAACGCGGTTGGCAGCAAAGAGCAGAAGGGCCCCACGCAGATCTCGTGGATGCAGGGGGGCTGAACTTCGGTGCTGGAGCTGCTCAGGGTCGGGGCTTCTCTTACCCCAAAGCACTCAGTCGAGGGTCACTCGGGAGTCGTGCTGGACAAGCGTTGTGCAGTTCTGAAGATGGCCGGTCCCTCGAGGTCTCGTCACACCCACGGATCACAGCTAGGCTGATGATGTAGGTTGAGGTCAGAGGTGCCAGGGAAGCCGGTTCTCGTCGTGCTGGAGCAGTCTTGATCCGAAGGAGAGACTGGCAACAAACCGCGATGCTTGGTTGGTGCCTGCTGCTGCAGGGTGACTACTCCTTAGTCACAAGGGAGAATCTTGGGAAGAAGTCTGGAGTTCCTTTCGTGGAAAGTAGTTTCAGGATTCAAAGATGATCTCCTTTGGAAGGGGGCCAGTTCCTACCTTTATCCTGCAAAAAGGGGCTGGCACGCGACTAAGTCCTGCCCTATGGGTGGGACCAGGAGGGGGGTGGTTACACCCCTCTCCTTTGGCGGGCTTTCCCCAGGCCAGGGGCTGGAGTGCCCCTGGAACTGGTTTCAGCCGGCCTATGCACAGTGAGCACCGGGGTGCCACTTGCAGTCACCTTCCTCTAAAGCCCTGCCTACCTAGGATACACAAAATCCTGTCTGGGACGGTGCTGGCACCGCCCCTGACAGGAAACTCTTTGTCCTTGCCTCCTGCTCTGGGAGGACTCCCAGCAGCAGGAGGGCAGACTTGTGTCTCGGTGGCAGCATCCATTTTGTGAAGCTAAGGCTATGTCTGACTTTACCCGGGGTTACAGGTTACATACATGTCGTGTCCCTCTAGAAGGGTGGAATGCTAACCCCGTCGCCAGAATTGGCGAGGGGTTAGTATTCCAATTCGTATGACACCTTACTCGACATGTTTTGATAAAGCGATACCAGAGTTGGCATATAACCGCGAGGATTATAATGCACTTAAGAGTATATGGTATGCGATATCATGGAAAAGGCTACGGGATGGATCCCGAAAGCCGAAGACAGGCTCAGCTCATGCCAGAGCACTATCTCACACGATTCCAAGCACTCTGCCTTCAGGATTGTTAAGGCCTGCCATAGGAGTGACTGATAGGAGATCTGTGTGCCCATTTAGGTTTAGATATAGGAATACTATATCTACAGCAAAGGGTGATTACACCACCTTGCCCCAGCTGTCGTGCAGCCAGTTGTGTCAGATTTGGATGGCCAGCCAGGGGTGGCATAATACATGCTGCAGCCCCTGGTAGGCCCTGGGTACACCTATGCCCTGGGCACCTAAGGTACTCTGTACAGGGACTGATAAGGTGACTCAGTATCCAATTAGATATGTACCTAAGGTACATGGAATCCATTTTACAGAGAGAGCAGTAGGCCTGGGGTCCTGAATAGCAGGGCCCCAGGTCAACTAAGTCAGAAAACCAGTAAAACACCAGGCAAAAAGTTGGGGGCAACCATAGTCAGGGATCTACCTTCCTACAAACATTACCATATACAACCAGCTTGTTAAGAAGGCAGCAGAGTGGTATAGGGTCCAACTGGATGAAGGGAAGTCAGACATGCTTCCTACCTAGAGACACTGCTACCTTCACGAAAAAAGTTAGTTCCTTCTGATGCTCTGAAGCATCCTAGACCAGGGGAGAGAGGTGTTTAAAGAGTCAACAACCTGCAGAACAGTGATACCGACCCCCGGGTCAAGGAAAAATACAAATCGTCCGCTAAGGACCCAGCATATGTTTGGGGCACTGCCAGGGAAAGAGGTAATACACCAATCCCCTCTATACAGAGAAAGTAAAAGGATAGAAATGGTTGGAAGAAAATTCAAAAGCAGTGCGGCAACACTAGTGCACAGCAAACTCCAACTCCCTGCTTAAAGGATATGCCCATCAGAACTGGCAGGAGATGGCAGACTAATGAAATACCTGTCTGAACAAGGTGTTCCCTTGCAGGAGAAGGGAAGCACATAGCCAACACGTGCCTAAAATCATCACTGGACGTTGCAGACATAGAAGATATTCAACTGGTGACTGGAACAACCGTAAGGCAAAACACAGTTGGCTACGAATCTCAGGGTTCAAAAAGAAGGTGCAGACCAACATCATAGACACCCCTTTAGCAGAGAGCACCTGTTCGGTAGTGCAGCAGATAGCACACTGCAACAACTCAAAAAAGATAAAACAGCAGTGTTGATGAGGGTCTACAGTTTAGGGGGCAGCAGAGAAGGGGAACCACCCCCAAGACCGACAGTAAGAGGAGGGTTAAACCCTTGCAACGCATCAAACCATCCGACACATGGACCAGGCGCAATAGCGCCAACTCTAGGTTCCATAGAGACAGCCCTTTCATGGGTGAGCAAGAGGCAAAATACAGCCATCAAGACGAGCTGCAATAGCAAACAAGTGTCTCACTAAATCTAGATTTCTACCCACACACAACACCGGGAGGTGGAAGAATAGGAGACTTACTCGAGGAGTGAAGGGAGGTCACATTAGACCAATAGATTCTCAACGTCATCCAACGCAGCTATTTAACAGAACTGGAAAAACACTCACCAACTCTGGTCCCAAAGCACAACACCACAAGAAGGAAGAAAGACATATCTTCTGGCAAGAAGACACTTTATGACACCTGCCCCAACAGTGACCATTACCACAGACCGCTCACAAATGTGATGGAGAGCTCCAGGAGAAACTCTGCATCAGGGGTTTATGGAGACCACAAAAATCCGTATAACACATACATCTATTGGACTTCAGGACCGTGTTCCTAGCCTTAAAAACCTTTCTGAAGCAATTGTGAAAAAAATCAATGCAAATTCAAACGGACAATACAACATTATTGCTCTGCCTCAACAAGCAAGAGGAAACCGAATCCTTCCCCTCTAAAGACTAGCACAGGAGATATGGATATGGGCCATTCAGAGACGGAAACCATAACAGTGACACAGCAATGAGGAGTAGACCAGGTGAGACAGACAAACTGAGCAGGCAAGCATCCACCTCACACAAGTGGGAGCTGAATCAGACGGTAATAGAGAAGGTGTGCAGGAGGTGGGGAACACTAGAAATAAGCCTGTTTGCAATGCCAGAAAACACAAGCATCTAGACACACATACCCCCACTCTCTAGGGAATTCTCTGCCTATAGACTGGTCAGAGAAACTTACATGCACATTTTCCCCTACTTCCACTAATCTGAATGGTGATAAATGCAGACGTCACGGATGACGCTCCCCAGTGGGCAAGACAAACATGGCACTCTGATCTGATAGAGATGTCACAGAGCATACAGAAACTACCAGTACCGCAAGAGCTGCTTTCCATGCAAGGAGGGAAGGTTCTTCACCCAGAATCAAATACACTAAGTCTAACAGCTTAGCTGCTGAAGACACAGAATTTGATCATGTGGGACTGCCAGAGAAAGCAATGGCAGTCCTCAGGGAAGCAAGAAAACCAACTTGGAAATATCAAACAGCCAAATAGGAAAGATTCACCCAATGGTGACCGATCTGGTCTTTTTCAGGAAAGGACACGAGAAACTAGGATCATCAGATATATTACACATCTGTTCGGGTAAAACCTAACTTTTGCAGCATGAATCCTGGATTCACATGCTGTGCATTTTCCGCCATCTAGTGGTTGGGTCCGCAATTGTCTGTTTCTCCTTTTTTTAGGTCGAGCCTGAGACAGCGCGCATGCGCTGCTCTACGAGGCTTCTTGTAAGTACTCTAAACTACTCCATGTAGGCCTGACTCCTCCCACACATAGGATTGGCTTTTGCGTGTGTCTTTCAATAATGAAAGGACGCAAATGGCTAAAGATGGGCGCATGACCCACCTTCTTTTTTTAATGTTCACTCCCATGGGGTTTTGCTCACTGGAGCGAGCAGTGGCGTGCAGGGTGGCAGGTGCATTCCTCGTGGGTCAGGTTACAGTGCTTTCTCTTTTGCTTGCAATCTGGTTCTTCTATGTTTTCAGTCCGGTTTCCTTTTCACCCCGACCCCGGTCCACTGGTTAGACAACACTCCCTGGCTCAAGCAGGGAGCAGTCTTTAAATGTTTAAATCCCGGTAGACTATCAGAATCTTCTGTGTGCGCCTCGAACGCAACTTCAGTGTGTGCATCTGGTAACAATCATCCTGATTAGAACTGCAGTGCAACATGTTTTTTTTATTTTTATTCCTCTTCTGTTTTGTTTTAAGCAACCTCCGTGTGTGCATCTGGTACCAAATATTCTGATTAGAACTGCAGTGCGAAGTTTTTTATTTTTTTATTTCTCTTCTATTTTGTTTGTTCGTGTTCTTTTTCATTTTGCGTTGACGTTCAGTGCGGGCATCTGGTAACAATCATCCTGATTGCCACTGCAGCGCGACGTGCTGTATTTTAGAGCTGCCGAAAGCGCTTTATCACAAGGTATTTTATCAAGTAATTACTATGAACTACATTAATAAATACACATTTACATCCCTTTTTTTGGAAGGCCTAGAGTGAGTTACAGATGCCTTATACGGGCCTTGACGATTATTGGGGACGGGGCTTTTGCACAACCTCAGGCCACTTTTTAATCCCACCCACTCTCTGCCACTATGCCTCCAAATGATCAGATGGTGGTAAGGTACCTTGGGGTAATATCGCTCAGCACAGCAGTATTTGAGTCCCACTCCATTACCCCACACTTCTCACTCCTAGCAGCGAAGTAATATAGGAAAGAGGACCATACCTGCGTTATTTACCTTTCGCTGTGTTCTGAAGTACCGATGCTCCATCTGGGGTGCTGTGTCCAGTTGCATGGGTGTAAGAGAATTAAAGGCACGTGCCAGACACAGTCCAGTTGAAAAGGGAATTAACAGGGCACACTGCGGACGTAGATGAGCGGGGAGGGCGGGGGGTGTCAGGCAGGAATGGTTAGTTACAAGGGAAGACGGCTCAGTTTGATACCTCTATCATCCTGTTTGAAAATGACTCCTAGAGACTTTTTCGTTGCTTAAAGTACTATTTTAGGTTGTTTAATTTTTAAGTATGGCCTACAGTCTGCTTTAGCTGTCTGGAGAAAGTGGCAATGCAAAGAAGCCCCGTCACTTGCCCTCAAGCGGCGAGACCTTTTGGCTTTGCCAATACTTGTTTTTTTGTGGAGCGTCAACTACCATGTGCGATGTCCAACCATTGTGACGCCAGACAGCGCTCCGGAAGTTCCTGTGCGTGGTAGCCATCTTCTGACTCTTTTTTCTGCCGTTGAGTCTGAAGCAAGGGAAGAGACTCTAAAGTTTTGGACTAAATTCCCCCCACTCCCCCAAATATTGGAATTTAAGAAGAAAAACGACCGTACATTGATTTTAAGATGACACAAGAGAGGGAGTGAGAACGTAAGACACCTTTCCCCGTCAGGGGATCCAGACAGAGCTACGACGATGCAGATGGACCACAATGGGGCAAGGTAGGGGCCATGAAAAATACCCCTTTCAAATTTTGCCCTAATTACCACCACATATTTGCGCAACGAGATCCACATGACGTCTGTAGCCTCTGCCTGTAGAGAGATCACAAGGAAAAGGACTGTGAGGCCTGCACAGTCTTCGTGTCAAACTCTCTAGGCCCGTTGAAAGCAGAGTTAGAACCATCACGCAGCCATGCTAGTCAGTCAGAAATATCCTGTATCGCTGAGGGACTTCGGTCTCTAAAGCTACGAAAATGAATAAGTGGTGACAACAGAATCAACACACGGAGGGTCAGATGTCAAGATCCTCGAAGGGGACACCAAGAGGAGGCATACCGCAAAAAGAATGGCCAAGGACGTCGAGAAGAAAATGTGCAGGGCAACAAAAAACCTTCACCCGTCAGATACCAAGGGCCTCAAGGAAGGCGCACAAGTCAGCCCAGGCATCGAAGAAAAAACTAAGGGTCAGCCATGGCTGAAAGAACCCCACGGTGCCCATTCCAGGGATACTGACGAGGGAAAACAGTCAGAATCGACGAAGAGAGGTGCCGGACGTGAAGCGTGAAGGACAATACCATACCTTTGGATGCTAAATCCATCACACACAAGAATGATTTCCCTGGCTTCAGATGCCAAAAGGGCCCTTGAGTTGGAAAAGAAGAAAAAACGCCTGGAGGCAGAAAAGGCGGCACTCCTTCAACAAAAGGAGTTCAACAAAGTGCTAAAAGAATTCAAGAGTCCAGCTAAACCCTCGACTACCACAGAGGCCGAGGAAGAAGATGATACCCTTGAAACTCCGGCTACCCCCAAACCTCACAAAGGGGTCGTCAATGAGGAACTCTACGTTTCAGAAGAGGAGTAAGCAACAGGAACTTTCGAGGAAGGGTGGAACGACCGTGACACAGAAAGCCCTTAAGAAGGTCTCTAGCTGTCACTCGAAGGATTCGTCACCAGGCGACATAGCCTTCTACAACAGCCTCAACAAGAGAGTAGTTGATACTTCCATGGTCCCCTTAGAGGAGGAGAAAGGAGCCTCATGTTTCCTCCTAGAGATATTAGCACCATCCACGAAAGATGCACAACACCTTCCAATGCTGTCAAGCATTCTGGACCAGGGCAAGGGGGCTTTTAAGGACCCTGCCTCAACAAAGGGAGCTAACCCCAAGGCTTGAGAAGTATAAACCCTCCATAAGGGACCATAAATACATTCAAGGGAATACTGTGGATGATTCCATCATTGCTTCCACAGAAAGGAGGAGGATTAACGCATATTCCTCTGACCCTCTTCCAGAGAGTGAAAGTAAGAGAATGGACATGATGGGGAGAAAGATTGAAAAGGAGGCAGCAACGCAATGGTGCATTGCGAACTCTAATGCCCTCCTCAATAGTTATGGCCACCAACAATGGGACGGCATTGAGAAACTAATGAACAAACTCCCAGAGGAAGATAAAAAGTACAAAATCCATCATACAGGAGGAAAAAACATAGCAAACACCTCTCTGAAATCTACTCTAGACGCGACCAGTACAGTCAGGAGACAAATGTGCACACTACAACACTAAGAAGGCTCGCCTGCCTCAAAATTACAGCCTTCAACAGGATGTAAAAACTTCCATAATCAATAAGTCCTTCACAGAAGATGCTTTGTTTAGAAGGGAGGTCGATGAGTCCCTATAGCAAATAGTGAGATGGCCAGGGCTATGTGGGCTCTACAACAGAGGGCACCTTCAAAAGAGGAAGATTTAACCTTAGAAGACCCACAGGAAGGTGGGTCTTCTCAACAGGGCAACAACTTCAACTCCAAGGCAAAGGACAGCAGTCAAACCAGCAGTCCAGATACCTATCCTGGCAGCAGCAATCAAAGCAGTTCTTTCATGGCAGAGGAAGAGTTGGGGGACAACCGTCAAGAGGGGAAGGAGCAAATTCCAAGCGACTTGCCCACTAAGGACTCCCACACAACACCAGTGGGAGGCAGAATAGTGCATTACCCACTTCAATGGGAAAACATAACTGGAGACAGTTGGATTTTAAAAGTGGTAAACCACAGCTACTGTATAGAACTAACAAAGAAACCGCCATCAAAACCACCAAGAAAAGAGGTTTCCAAAGAACAGAACTCTTACAAATGAGGGAGGAAATAATGGCACTCCTAGAAAAACGAGCAATACAGAAAGTACCAACAAGGGAGCACAATAAGGAAAACTGCTCACCTTATTTCTTGGTGCGTGCCAAAGCAATATCTCACTCTAAGACTTATCTTAGATCTCAAATTTATAAACAAATTCATTCACAAGCAGCATTTCAAGATGTCAGCACTACAAGAAGTAAACCCACAACTACAAAAAGGGTACTTCATGACAATAATAGACCTAAAAGACTCCTATCTGCACATCCCCATAAACCAAGGGCACAAAAGATACATCAGGTTCATCCACAAGGACACTCCCTACCAATTCAAGGTCTTATCCTTAGGAATAAAATCAGCACCTAGAGTTTTCACAGAGTGCCCAGCAGCGTCCTTAAGAAGAAGAGGAATTCACGTCTCTCCCTGTCTAGACGACTTGTTGATGAAGGCAAATTCAAAGCAAAGATTTTACACACTCATTCATCAAGTGATCACAAAGCTGCAATGATTGGGATTTCCCATAAGCCACAAGAAATCCTCACCAAGACCAGAACAAGAAAAAACCTTCCTAGGAGCGAGATTAAACTCAAAGATGACACAGGCATACCCGACTCAAAGGAGAATACAAGCTATCAAACAGCAAACTCTCCTCTACCAGAAGGGGCAGTCTCTGACCGTGAGGACCATTATGAGACTGATGGGCATGATAAAATCATGCAATCCCCTCATTACCTGTGCGCCTTCTAAAGGAATAGCTGTGCAACAGTTGGTCACTCATCACAGGAAGTTGGTAGGATCTAGTTGGTTGTAACAGAGAAGTTAGAGACGGAGATACAATGGTGAGCATCCAAGAACATAACACTAGGCAGACCTTTCAAATCACCAACTCAGTGACCATCACAACTGATGCATCCCACAAGGGTAAGGGAGCTCTTTCAGGAAACCTGAGGGTACAGGATCAGTAGAACAGTACATAGTCCATAAAACACATTAACTTGATGTAGATGGAGACTGTTTCTGGCACTAAAGGCATTCCAAGCCCACGTAGGAGGGAAGACAGTATTGATCCAGACTGACAATACCACAACAATGTGTTACTTCAACAAACTGGGAGAAACTGAATAATTTACCCTAAGCAAGCTTGCTCACGAAATATGGCAATGGATAAATGAACGAATAAACCTGCAGACAATTCACCTGCCAGGAAAGGGCAATACAGAAGCAAATCCGCTCAGCAGGCAGAACAGCAGCTCACACAAATGGGAGATAAAGCAAAGGAGCCTGCAAAGGGTTTTCAGCCTCTGGGAGACGCCAAAAATAGACCTATTCGCAACAGTGGAGAACAAAAAAATGCCTATTCTTCACCTCCAGGTTTCAACACAACCTACCAAAAGGGAATTCCCTGTCGCTAAACTGGTCAAGGACATTTGCATACGCTTTTCCACCAGTTCCTCTACTACAAAGGCTACTGGAAAATGCCAGACAACCAGGAACAGACCTAATTTTCATAGCCCCTCAATGGGCAAGGCTCACCTGGTACTCCAAGGGACAGATTATCAAATTCAAGAAAGAGAAGGACCTTCTTACAATGCAGGGGGGACAAATATTTCACCCGGAACCAGCAACTCTCGGCCTAGCAGCCCGAGTACATAAAGTTTGGAAATTGTGATAAAGGGCCCTCTTTCTGCATGGTTGCCCCCACTTTTTGCTGAACTGCTGATGTACTTTGACTTGGTGTAAAAGTAAAAAAACAAGTTTGTCCTTTGGTTCCTGCACACTCACCATATACGCAAATAAGCACCTTTACTCACTCATATTCTCTTTTTAACCAGATTCAAAATTATTTAAAAAAAGGCCTGAACAGTAAACCCAAAATACGTTGGGAGTAGGAATTAGTATGTTTATTAAAAAGGATTTTGTGTTATCCTAGTTTATCATTTTTTTTAGGTCGAGTAATTTTAATTACTCAAAACCTATTACATCTGAACCAAAGTCTCTTGAACCAGCCGGATTTCCTACAATGCATGTTGTTTACTGGAGCATGAAGCTTCCCCAGGCGCGCGCTTGGCCTCGCACACCACCATCAAAGGCTTCTGCTCCCCCTCACTCACACCCCATCCCCATATGCTCCTTTCCTCCCTCCCACTCGCTGGCTCCCCCGCCACCAGGCTCTTGCAGCGCGACGCTTCACCAGCGCTTCCCTCCCACTGACTTCAAAAGAACGCCGCCCCATTGCTCCCTGCCCTCCCCTAATTCACCCCGGCCGTTGCTGCCCACGGCGTGCTTTCACTTTCACGGCCGCGAGGCCGTGTCTCTTTCATGGCCAATGCTCAATGCTTGTTACTTTTGAGGTGGATCTGTTGACTTTTAGATTAATTGAACACAGCGATGTCTCTGGAGCTGCGTGTTACATCTGACCTACGTTGGTGAGTGTTATTACTGTAGCGCTGTGCTAATACTTCCATGCGCTATGGTAATGCTGCCATGTTGTAGTCCTACTTCCGTGTCTCTTGTTATTTTAAACCTTTGATATTCGATTTATTTTTTTCATTTTTATATAGCGCTAACTCGACCCGAAGGTATCAGAGCGCTTTACTTGAGCACCAGTTACGTTACAAACGGACATATTCATTTTTATGCACTGGGAGATTTGCCCAGTATTAGAGGATGCTTGAGCCTCCCACCAGACTCTAACCCGGTGAGCCAGCTTCAAAGTCGACCGCTCTCGCCATTAAGCCACATGCACGTGCATTTCTTGATCCAACCTCTCTGTTCCATGTGCACATGAAACCTATCTCTGATGCAATTCGGATAAAAGCACATATAGAGTATTTTTTGGCAATATTTATTTTCATTGTTATTGTTTCATCGCGATGGTCTGCGACATTGTCGGCCCCTGTATAACATAACTCATTGTTGGTCAGAGCATCAAGAAAGAGCTGAAAAAAATAAATGTGTTGAGTGGCTAACTACAACAGCTGCAATGATTTGTGCGCCCATCTCTACTGACAAGGTTGATACAGTGTTTTAATACTCTCGAGTGCATATGGTAATGATGAAAATAAAATCTACATGTACACTCCAAATCCCACGCAGTGCCACATAATTACACGCCACATAATTACACAGCACTCAATGCAACATACACTCCAAATACCACTCAGTGCCACATATTTACACGCCACATAATTACACTGCCCTCAATGGAACATACACTCCAAATACCACACAGTGCCACATAATTACACTGCACTCGATGCAACATACACTCCAAATACCACTCCGTGCCACATAATTACACTGCACTCAATGCAACATACACTCCAAATACCACTCAGTGCCACATAATTACACTGCGCTCAATGCAACATACACTCCAAATACCACACAGTGCCACATAATTACACGCCACATAATTACACTGCACTCGATGCAGCATACACTCCAAAACCCACTCAGTGCCACATAATTACACACCACATAGTTACACTGCACTCAATGCAGCATACACTCCAAATCCCACTGTGCCACATAATTTTTATTTTATTTTTTTTTTATTTATGCAGGTTTCTGAAATAAGCTGCAATTACAACAACATATTCCCCCCCTTCCCCCACCCTCCAATTGTGCAGTACATCCCATGAAATTCCGACATCAATCCTCACAGTTACCAGTGGTCACACAGCCAATTAGCCAACAACCCATCAAGTAGGGCAGGCGGCGATATAAGTACCTATACGCGCTTACTCGTGTCATACTAGCAATGCTCAAAAAAAAAAGAAAAAACACCAGTGTCAAAAGTTACAGCAGCAGGCTCCCCATATAGGAAAAACACTCAAAGTTCTAGGCGCATCGGGCACAGTGTCCAGCCCTCTAGGTCTCTTGATGTTCTGCTACGGCAGTGCTACCAGCCCGAGTCGCTAAATAAGTGTGGTAGAGCCCCCAGAAGTTCTTGGGCCTGCTGGTCGGGGGAAGGAGTTCACTATAATTCTCTGATTGAGTGCAGCAATACAGCATGTCGTGGGCCCATCTCTTAGGCGTTGGCTTTGGGCCTCTCATCCAGCAGCATGCCACTACTCTGCGCGCAATCAAAAACCCCATATCTACCATCTTACGGATCGCTCTCTGCAGCTTTTTGGTGTAGCCTAATAATGCTATCATGGGATCTGGGGGAATGTCAACTTCTGTGATTGTGCTAAGTTCTTAAAAAATCTTTATCCAGAAATCACTGATCCCCGGGCACAGCCATGCTAGATGCAAAAAGTCAGCATCAGGGGCATGACATCGCTCACAATCCACTGTGGCAGGGAGGCCATACCTAAAAAGCCTAGCCGGGGTGTAATATATTCTATTTAGGAATTTGAAATGTACCAATCTGTGCCGGCCATTCAGTGATATGTTTTTTGTGTTGGAGCAGCAGTACATCCAAGTGTCATCATCTAGTGTCGTTTGCAAATCGGACTGCCAGGCCAAACGTGCCTTAGTGTTTGTGTGTTCCCGGTGGGATTGTGATAAGGCATATAAGTGAGAAAGCAGCTTCTGCGGTGATGCCGCCTTTATTATATACGTGAGCTCGGGAACCTCCGGTGGTTCCATCATGTCCGCCCCCAGAAGATCTAAAAGCGCATGCCGAACCCTGTAATACTGGAATCGCGTCAAAAGCGATGGTGCATCAATACCTGCCACCACTTGCTCCCACGTCTTTGCCACCCCGCCTTGAAACATGTCCCGCGGCAGTTGCTTGCTTGAGTTTCAGCATGTCGGCTATCACACCCTTTTCCCGCAACGGGGGTAACCATCTGGCCCAGTCAATGGGCATGATAGGGGTGTAAAGTAGTGCCCCATTCTGCCCCTGAAGGAGGCTGTTCCACGCATGGTTAGTAGACATAAGCGAGTCCAGGCATCCTGTCCTGCGATCAGTCGGTTCAAAGATCGTGTGAGGGAGGGAGAGAGGGCTGGCAAACAGGGTTTCCATCTTAACATGCGGTATGTTTCGGTCCCCATGCACCCACGTATGTAAATGTGCTGCCTGTGCCACTCGATAGTACAGCTCCAAATCCGGAGCACCCAGACCACCCATCTTGTATGGTAGCGTGAGTAGTGACCCCTTTGCGCGAGGTTGACCACCCGCCCACGCAAGCTTCGTCATCAGCTGCTGCAGTCTCTGGAAAAATACTTTAGGAAGTACCATAGGGATAGTCATAAACAAGAATAAAAATCTGGGAAGCACCACCATCTTCATTATAGCAATGCGCCCCAGTAGAGAGAGCGGGAGCCTGCACCAGGCAGTCACATCATCCTCCAGCTTGCTATAAGCAGTCCCGTAGTTTGCACTGAATATGATCTCAGGGTCCGTGTGTAGGCGAACCCCCAGATACCTAATAGGTTCTGTGGTCCAAGTGAGCGGGTACTCCATGTCAGTCGGCCATGTAACAGGGGTCAAGGGAAATGCAAGTGACTTCGACCAATTGACTCGAAGTCCCGACAGCACACCAAATCTGACCACCTCTCTTAGAACCGATGACAGGTTGTTGTTCGGGTCGCGGACGTACAATAAGGTATCGTTAGCATACATTGACACCACTATCTTGTAGCTCGGAAAGCACACGCCTTCGTTGCACAGTGCCACATAATTACACGCCACATAATTACACAGTACTCAATGCAAAATACACTCCAAATACCACTCAGTGCCACATAATTACCCTCTACTGAATGCAACACACACTCCACACAATACCACTCTATCTATCGCCCTGACTCTATCTCTCTATCGCCCTGACTCTATCTCTCTATCGCCCTGACTCTATCTCTCTATCGCCCTGACTCTATCTCTCTATCGCCCTCACTCTATCTATCTATGTATCGCCCTCACTCTATCTATCTATGTATCGCCCTCACTCTATCTATCTATGTATCGCACTCATCTATCGCATCGCCACAGCATCACTCAGGGGCACCACAGCATCACTCAGGGGCACCACAACATCACTATGCGCTACCACAGCATCACTGAATGCCACAGCATCACTCGTCGCCACAGCATCACTCGTCGCCACCACAACATCACTCAGCACCACCACAGCATCAATCTGTGCAACCATTCAACAACAACTGGTTCAAATATGTTCTCCCAATGTTTCAAGCTTTATTACAAATGTCACAAAAAGATGTTAATATTTCACTTCTGTTATTGCATTTTCATCATAATAAAATACAATGAACATAATCTTCACAAAAGTTATTTACAAAAGTTTAAGCTATTGCCATTATAATTTACAATAACCTTTTTTACGTATTAATTATTAAAAAAATAACAAGCCATTGTTATTTGTAATATCAATACATCTAAGTCATGTAAATACAACACATATTGCGTTACAAATTCTATAGGTGTCTCTTGCGAAAGTTAAAACTATTGACATTGTAAATGACAAAGCTATTAATTTCGCTATTTTCAAAACCAACACATAAATAAAAAATTGGTCATTTACAATACCAATAGCTCAAACTTTCCTAATGCGAGACCTATTGCATTGCAAATGCTGGTATATAAAAAGAGAATGTTAAAAAGAATTCAGAATTTTACTGATGTAAAATGCTTCATTCTAAGATCTTTACAAAAAAGACAATTCATACACATTGACCC
Source organism: Lissotriton helveticus (assembly GCF_964261635.1). Taxonomy (NCBI): domain Eukaryota; kingdom Metazoa; phylum Chordata; class Amphibia; order Caudata; family Salamandridae; genus Lissotriton; species Lissotriton helveticus. The sequence goes on from NC_136061.1 coordinate 1,134,476,258, forward strand.
TTATACTAATAAGGGGAAACTTAATACATATCAATAATACCAATCATAAGCGAGAAAAGACAATACACTTTGTCATTCAAAGATACACATTCGTAAAAGGACATACGTTGACTGAAACACCAGGGTTAGAAGGCAATCAGGGGACACCTCTGAGGTGCCCTCTGGGTACACGGTACAATAAATCCCTCACTGGCATCAGTATGGATTTATTGAGAGGGAATAGTTTGGCAACAAACACCCCTGTATTCGGTGAAGCCATCACAGTGTTGTGGAACTTGTCGTTGAGTTCCCAGCCCATGTACTCCCTTATGGCTACACTGTCCATATTATGACATATTAGGCATACATTCTAAGTCCTGATGCTGATCCCTATATTTCAATAAAGGTTCGAAACGTCGTTGACCATAAAGCACCATGACTATTTAAAAAATGTTTATTGAGATATAAATAGCATGGGCGCTATACAATATGACATGGTGTTTAATATTTTTGGCACCTCTTTGCAAATGTCTGAGTTTTACATGTATTTAATTGTTTAGCTTTTCCTTTTTCCTCCTTAAGCCACTCCTTGGCTTTGTGTTGTGTAGCATTATGTTCGAGGCATATGAGCTGCAGATCGTATACTGTGCATTAGATCGCCACCTGGTGTTGGGCCCGGATGATTGCAGGTTGTTGTCTTCTTGGAAGAAGTCTTTGTAGTCACGAGATAGGTGACTCCTCCCTTGGACAATACTGCGCATGGTCATCGACTCCATCCTCAGATTGTTTTTTTCCGCCACTGGGTTCGGATGAAAGTTTTCCGCTCCGGCTAGAAAAGACTTTTCTGCAACTTCGAAGCGAACAACTTTATAACAAACATTATCGACATTGAATAAACAACTTTCGACATCAACTACATCCCAGTGCGTCGACGCGGGCCGTTGGGCCTATGGGCACCGTACGGCCTACACCTCATGGACAGAACTCCATTCAAGAGATGCCTGGTATGTCGAGCAAAGTTCCCTCATAGCGACCATCACGAGGTCTGCAACCTCTGTCTATCGCCGGAACTCGACGAGTCGACCTGCACAGCTTGTGAGTCCTTCCGATCGAAGAAGACAATTCGGGATCGGAGGGCGCGTCGACACGAGATGAGATCGGCACCAGCACCGGAGGCCATCTTTGAGGAGGAGATCGTCGAAGAAGACGTCTCCGAGGACGAAGACCCACTCGTCGCTGAGGAAGACTCACCTGATCTCCAGATCATATCGGGGGCAGAGGACGCGGACGATTCAATTCCATCTCGACAACCCGTGAGTACCTCTGCCCCTGCACAACAGACACTATCCAAACAAAAGGCAACGGTCAGCACTCCGCCCATGGGGCCCAGTCGGGACCGAAATACCCCCTCCGACGCCCCGCCTTCAGGCTCGGCTCAGAGGAAAATAACTACGCCTTACGGTGCCTCGGCAGCGACAAGACCACACGTGCCAATTCCACCTCTCCCATTGGCACCGAAGCACACACATCCTTCAGTACAGATGGATTCCTCGACACCGAAGCCAAAACGCCCTTCGGTGCCCAAAGACAAACATCCTTCGGCACCCAAACCAAAAGACTCGTCGGTGCCGAAGCCTAAGACTGTACCGGATCCGAAAAACGCTCCGACTCCGAAGCCTTCCGGTTCCAAAGATAAGCATGGGAAACCAGAGTTCGAAGCCACAAGGCCAACGGAACCTGTCTCCACTCCCAAATCTCCAACCTCGGTACCAAAAATTCCTACCAAGCCGAAACCACCTTCGGCACCGAAAACTTTGCCACAGGACTCAATAACGCCTCATAAAGCAAAACACACGAAACAACCCCTATCGGCACCGAAAAAATCGACGCCAAAGAAGGTTGCAGAGGAGGAACTGTTTAAACCAGATCCTAAACAAAAGAAGGTCCATATCAATCCAAAGACTGGACAGGCTATTCCTTATAAAAAGAGACCAGCAGAAACACCACTTCTACCTGTGGTTCCTGCCAAAAAGGACTGTGCAACTTCTCCAATGCACCCTTCCTCTCCTTTACCTTCTTCCTCTCCTATCCCTCCTTACATTGAACCTACAGTTTCTCCTGTTCAATCTCCTGCATCATCACACCACACTGATGAGGAGTATGATATAGGGGGGGGAATGACATACCAGAACCCCAGGAATACCCTTTAGATGAGGATGTCAATCATGAATATCCTAAGGACGATGACATGTATGGCTTCCCACCACACAATGTGCCCGACATTCCTGATCCTCAGTCCTACCCAACAAAACCTTCCCCTCCAGAGGATAGTATTGGGTTTAATCATTTATTGAATAGGGCAGCCCTTTACCACGGGGTTTCAATGCACTCTGATGCCATTGATGAGGATTTTTTAGGTGTTGGTAATATCCGGTCGGCAGACCGGAAGTCCGAGAATTAATGTTTCTTAGTGGGACTATTAGTCCCGCCTCAGTTTATGCCTCTCTCCCATTGGCTGGCTTCCTAAAAGGAGGCCAGCCATTGGAGGAGAGAGCCGTCACCCCGATTTAGCCCCGTCTTTCTCGGATTTGGGGGCGTCATTTTTGCTGTTCTTTAGACAGTGACGTCATCCGTCACTCAGAACAGCAAAACCACGCCCCCGAATCCGAAAAAGACTGAAGCTTGCGGCCGCCATTTTTTTTTTCCTACGACGAGCTGCAGCAGGACTCCCTTCCTCCTCGCCTGTGCTGCCGGGCTCTATTTCGCCTTGCACCCGTGTTCCCACGCTGCTCTCTCCCTCCTGGACTCCCCCTCCGTCTCTCCCTCCTTCTGGCAGAATGGGCCGATTTAGGTCGTTGGTCGTGCCCAGGGATATTTATAAGGTGAGCCTTTTTTCCCCTGCGGGCCCACTTCCCCCATTGCGGGAGTGGTGCCTGGGCCGGGCTGCCTGCATTTGCGGGCCGCTGTTGCTGGGGGGCACGTATGTTTTCAGTTAACTTGCTTTTGGTCCTTATTAAGTGGGTAAATTGGAGCTGGGCACGGTGTTGGGCCTTCCCCCTCTCCCGGGAGTTTCTCGGGGTTTTGTCTCATTATTTGCGGGGGCTTGGTATCTGTATTGGGGGGGAATGCCGGGTTTGTGTTTTCGCTGCCGGGACTTGGGGCAGGGCTTATTAGAATGTATGTGAGGATTTGTCTGGGTTTTGTTTTCCTTTGTGTGGGATTACTGCGGTGTCTCCTGTCCTGACTTTTATCGCACGGGCCATGTTTATGTGCAGCTGCACGGGCGCTCTGTTCTTTTGTGCTTCCCGGGGCAGCCTCTTTCTCCGGGAAGGCTTAGGTGGTTTCGGGCTTAGGGCTAGTGTTTTTTATTAGGATCGTGCCAGAGGGTCAATGGGGCACAGCGCGGCCATTTTGTAGGGACAGCTTGGCCAGCGGGGGATCCCTTTTTGGATATGTATGTTGAGCGGCATTTTCGGGGGCACTTTATTCGGTAGGTGCTTGCTTGCCTTCGGTCTGGGCCAAAGCTGGGGCGGGCATAGACTTCCAGCCCCTTCGGATCTTATGTATGAAGGCTAGGGGCCACCACGTGGCCCCACCATTTTGAGGGGCAGTATTGACCAGTGTAGAGGGTCAATGGCGCACAGCGCGGCCATGTTAAGAGTCAGTTTGTCATTGCGACCCTCTAATGTGAACATCGTTTTACGCAGCATTTTCAGGGCACTTATGTTGTGAAGGTGATTGTTCGACATGGTCCGGGGCGGTCATACACATTGCAGCCCCCTCGGATTTTATTATGAAGGGGGATGCGGTGCTCGTGTTTACGAGTTCCTCAGCAATTTGGGTGTTTTCTTGGTTTGACACTAACTTCTTCCTTTTGAGTATTTTATGGGGAAGTTTAGGTTCTGCTTTGTGGCCGCATCTTTTGGACTGCTCATTTAGGTAGGAAGGGAGGATCGGCTCGCGGTGCGCCGCACGGCCTGCGGGTCGTGTTATCGTTCTAAAACAGCAAGAAGAGCGGGTGGTTTCTGTAATTTCGGATCCCTTGGTTTGTGTATGTTTGCGGTCCAAGGGCAATGGCCAGTTCCCTTTATGATGCCCTGGCGTTTTATCTGGGTTTGTTTTAACTGGCCTTCACTGTTAGTCGTGCTCGCAGCCGGACACAACAAGGCCCAGGTTTCCCCCGCATACGTTCACGATCGGGGGCAGGCTCGCATTGTAGCTCAGTGGTGCGAGTTCTTTGAAGGGGGAGAGGGGTGGGGGGCGTTTAGACATGCGGTACGCTAGCTGGCACTGGCGGGACGTTCCCGGTCTCCTCAGGTGCATCTTAGCATCTAGTGTGGAGCAGTGCGCACGCCGTGTTTCTTGCACATTTTACGTTGGTAGCCCTTCAGCATGACTCCTCTTTTGTTGGCTTGAGGGGATTTCGACTCTACGCGAGGAGGTGGCGGCACACTTAAGGCTGTTGACTCGGGAGCAGGACTGAGGGTTAAGAACAGAAGCTTCCCTAAGCCATTGCTTCAAGGTAATACTTCCGCAAATACTTAGGGGGGTTAACGGGTTAACTGGTGGCTAAAATATTGACCTCGGAACTCCGCCCTAGAGTTCTAATTCCGGCTTTGTACCGGACCAAAAACTGTGTCATGTTGGGCAAATCTCTCAATGCCTTAAGCTCCGTCTGTAATGGTGTTATGTAAATATGAAAGGTGTAAAACAGTGTGTGCGACACAAACACCTGCTCGCTCCGTGTGGTCTAGCACTGCCCCCATGTACCTGTTCCCACCACTACGTCTGTGATTGGTTGTGGCCCAGCACTGCCCCAATTACCTTTTCCCACCCCTAGGTCTGTGGTTGGCTGATGTCTGCCCCAACACCAGTGTCTGTCCCCATGCACTAGTACCAGTCCCTCAGCAGCACTGTCCGTTCCCCTTCACCAGCGTCTGTCTGTCTCCCGCCACCAGTGTTCACCCTCACCGCTGATGTCTGCCCCAACACCAGTGTCTGTCCTCACACCGGTGTCTGACTGTTCCCATACACTAGTACCAGTCCCTCAGCAGCACTGTCTGTTCCCCTTCACCAGCGTCTGTTCCCCTTCACCAGCGTCTGTTCCCCTTCACCAGCGTCTGTTCCCCTTCACCAGCGTCTGTTCCCCTTCACCAGCGTCTGTTCCCCTTCACCAGCGTCTGTTCCCCTTCACCAGCGTCTGTTCCCCTTCACCAGCGTCTGTTCCCCTTCACCAGCGTCTGTTCCCCTTCACCAGCGTCTGTTCCCCTTCACCAGCGTCTGTTCCCCTTCACCAGCGTCTGTTCCCCTTCACCAGCGTCTGTTCCCCTTCACCAGCGTCTGTTCCCCTTCACCAGCGTCTGTGCCCCTTCACCAGCGTCTGTGCCCCTTCACCAGCGTCTGTGCCCCTTCACCAGCGTCTGTGCCCCTTCACCAGCGTCTGTGCCCCTTCACCAGCGTCTGTGCCCCTTCACCAGCGTCTGTGCCCCTTCACCAGCGTCTGTGCCCCTTCACCAGCGTCTGTGCCCCTTCACCAGCGTCTGTGCCCCTTCACCAGCGTCTGTGCCCCTTCACCAGCGTCTGTGCCCCTTCACCAGCGTCTGTGCCCCTTCACCAGCGTCTGTGCCCCTTCACCAGCGTCTGTGCCCCTTCACCAGCGTCTGTGCCCCTTCACCAGCGTCTGTGCCCCTTCACCAGCGTCTGTGCCCCTTCACCAGCGTCTGTGCCCCTTCACCAGCGTCTGTGCCCCTTCACCAGCGTCTGTGCCCCTTCACCAGCGTCTGTGCCCCTTCACCAGCGTCTGTGCCCCTTCACCAGCGTCTGTGCCCCTTCACCAGCGTCTGTGCCCCTTCACCAGCGTCTGTGCCCCTTCACCAGCGTCTGTGCCCCTTCACCAGCGTCTGTGCCCCTTCACCAGCGTCTGTGCCCCTTCACCAGCGTCTGTGCCCCTTCACCAGCGTCTGTTCCCCTTCACCAGCGTCTGTGCCCCTTCACCAGCGTCTGTGCCCCTTCACCAGCGTCTGTGCCCCTTCACCAGCGTCTGTGCCCCTTCACCAGCGTCTGTGCCCCTTCACCAGCGTCTGTGCCCCTTCACCAGCGTCTGTGCCCCTTCACCAGCGTCTGTGCCCCTTCACCAGCGTCTGTGCCCCTTCACCAGCGTCTGTGCCCCTTCACCAGCGTCTGTGCCCCTTCACCAGCGTCTGTGCCCCTTCACCAGCGTCTGTGCCCCTTCACCAGCGTCTGTGCCCCTTCACCAGCGTCTGTGCCCCTTCACCAGCGTCTGTGCCCCTTCACCAGCGTCTGTGCCCCTTCACCAGCGTCTGTGCCCCTTCACCAGCGTCTGTGCCCCTTCACCAGCGTCTGTGCCCCTTCACCAGCGTCTGTGCCCCTTCACCAGCGTCTGTGCCCCTTCACCAGCGTCTGTGCCCCTTCACCAGCGTCTGTGCCCCTTCACCAGCGTCTGTGCCCCTTCACCAGCGTCTGTGCCCCTTCACCAGCGTCTGTGCCCCTTCACCAGCGTCTGTGCCCCTTCACCAGCGTCTGTGCCCCTTTAACCAGCGTCTGTGCCCCTTTAACCAGCGTCTGTTCCCCTTCACCAGTGTCTGTCGCTTAGTGTCCACCCCTCTCCAATATCTGACCTAACACCAGTTCTCTGCCAATAGCTCTACCTTTAATATTGCAGAGAATGTGCTTCTTGATGGGTGCTTCTTGATGGGTGCTTCTTGATGGGTGCTTCTTGATGGGTGCTTCTTGATGGGTGCTTCTTGATGGGTGCTTCTTGATGGGTGCTTCTTGATGGGTGCTTCTTGATGGGTGCTTCTTGATGGGTGCTTCTGATGGGTGCTTCTGATGGGTGCTTCCGATGTGTGCAGTACTTCCGTGCTTCTGATGTGTGCTTCCGATGTGTGCAGTGTTTACATTCTTCTTACGGGTGCTTCCAATGTGTGCAGTGCTTCCGTTCTATTTACGGGTGCTTCCGATGTGTGCAGAAAAAAAAAAAAAATGTGTGCAGGGCTTCCGTGCTTCTGATGGGTGCTTCCGATGTGTGCAGTGCTTCTGATGTGTGCTTCTGATGGTTGCTTCCGATGTGTGAAATGTTTCCGTTCTCTCTCACTACATCACTCTCTCTACCTCCCTACTCCACTCTATCTCACTACCTCACTATCTCACAACTTCTCTCTCTCAAAACCTCACTACCTCACTCTCTCACTACCTCACTCTCTATCTCACTACATCACTTCACTATCTCTCTAACTCACTGCCTCACTCGCTCTCTTTCTATCTCACTAACTCACTTTCACTCTTTGACTACCTCTCTCTCTATCTCACTACCTCACTCTCTCTCTACCTCTCTCTCTCACTACCTCACTCTCTCTCTGCTAATGCAATAGGTCTCACATATGCAAACAATTCAGCTATTGCCAATAGAAATGACAATGCCATTTATTTAGGGATAAAAAAAAAATAATTATGAGCAATGCCAATAGCTCTACCTATAATATTGCCGAGACCATTGCATTGTAAATGCTTGTTACTGGATACATTTGAGCAGTCACAAAGTTCTACACAAATATTACCTATGATCAAAGGAGTCATTAAAGATGCTCCAGAAATATTTAAAGACCCGGTACGCTGTAGAGTACTGAATCCAAGAATTGAGAAGAAATACAGACCAGCACCATCTGATCCAGTCTATATTAAAGGACATCTGCCACTAAACTCTTTAGTAGTGTCTAATGCACGAAAAAGAGCCAATTCTCAGACTTCTGGTGACACGCCCCCGCCTGACAAAGAATCTAAAGTTATTGATGCGTCAGGGAAACGGATTGCTGCGCAAGCAACAAACATATGGCGCATAGCAAACACACAAGCACTGCTCTCACGCTATGATAGAGCGCACTACGACCTACTAGAAAAACTAATGGAGCACCTCCCAGATCAGTACAAAGATCAGGCAACAGAGCTCATACAGGAAGGCAAGTTAATATCCAATGCCTCAATCAAATGTGCACTAGATGTAGCTGACACAGCATCCAGGGCAGTCAATACCAGTGTCATACTCAGACGACATGCGTGGCTATGCATTTCAGGTTTTAAAACCGAGGTACAGACTACCATCTTGAACCAGCCCTTCAATCAAAACCAATTGTTCAGGCCCGAAGTAGACCACACTAGAAAAAATGAAAAAGGACACAGACTCAGCTAAGTCTATGGGTGCATTAAAATCCACACAGACTAGAAGTTCTTTTCGCCGCTCCTTCTATAGAGGAGGCTCAAAGCAAACCGGCGCAGACACAACGTCATCTTTTAAAACAAATACAGAGACCTCCTCTAACAAGAGCTACTTCAGAGAAGGATACAGAGGAAATAATAACAAGGGAAGAGGTAGAGGTAATAACAACCGCTCCTCTTCCACTCCCAAACAGTGACTTCCCTCTGCCTCCCCTACAGCATTCCACCCCTGTGGGGGGCAGATTATCACAGTTCCTACCTGTCTGGAATTCCATCACAACAGACAGGTGGGTAAGACAAATTATCCAACATGGTTACTGCCTAGAACTCACAGCAACCCCCCCCCCCCCCCCAAACATACCACCCAGGCAGCGTCCAATGTCCACAGACCATATTACCCGACTTCAACAAGAAGTTCTAGCACTTCTACAAAAGGATGCTATACAAGTAGTTTCTTTAGAGGAACAAGGAACAGGAGTTTACTCCTTGTACTTCCTAATTCCCAAAAAGGACGGGACACTAAGGCCAATCATCGACCTCAGGCCCCTCAACCATTACATACAGTCAGATCATTTCCACATGATCACTCTGCAGCAAGTACTCCCACTACTACAACAAGGTGATTTTCTTTCAACACTAGACCTAAAGGGTGCCTACTTTCACATTCCTATACATCCTGCTCACAGGAAGTACCTAAGGTTTGTCATACAAGGACAGCACTATCAATTCAAAGTCCTTCCATTCGGGGTCACAACAGCACCACGAGTGTTCACAAAGTGCTTAGCAGTAGTAGCGGCACATCTCAGATGACAACACAAACACGTCTTCCCTTACCTGGACGATTGGCTCATAAAAGCAAAATCATACAGTCAATGTGTCCGTCACACAAAGCAAACAATTCAGACATTGCACAAATTAGGGTTTACCATAAACTACACCAAGTCGCACCTAGAGCCTTCACACGTTCATCAGTATCTAGGAGCTACCATAGACACATCTACAGCTCAAGCGTATCCCAGTCCAGCCAGGATACAGAGCATTCAGACCTTAGTCTCCATTTTTCAACACCAGCAGTCTCTCCAAGCCAAAGGTGTTCATGAGACTAATGGGAATGATGACATCTTGCATCTTTATAGTGCCACATGCAAGACTGCAAATGCGACCATTACAAGAATGTCTAACACAACAATGGAATCCGGCTCAAGGTCAGCTCACAGACCTGGTGTTGGTGGACAGCCGTACATATCGCTCTCTGCAATGGCGGAACACCAAAAATTTGACAAAGGGACGGCCGTTCCTAGAGCCTGATCCACAGATAGTGCTCACGACAGACGCATCCCTCACAGGATGAGGAGCCCATCTCCTACACTATACCACACAAGGCCAATGGAACAACCAACAAAAACTGTTCCATATCAACCATCTAGAGCTGCTAGCAATCTTCCTAGCACTCAAAACATTTCAAGTACAAGTACAAAGCTGTCTTGATCCGGACGGACAATATGACAGCCATGTACTATATACAAAAACAGGGGGGGGGGACACACTCTCTGTAACTGTCCCAGCTTGCACAGAACATTTGGAGATGGGCCATCCCTCAAAACCTACATCTGACAGTAGAGCACCTTCCAGGAATTCACAATCAGATAGCAGATCTGTTGAGTCGACAGTCACAACAGATTCACGAATGGGAGATACATCCACAAGTTCTTCAGCCATTCTTCCAAATGTGGGGGCATCCACAAATAGATCTGTTTGCCACCCACGAGAACACTAAATGCCCAACCTTCGCCGCCAGGTTTCCACACCCAAGGTCAGAGGGGAATGCAATGTGGATGAACTGGTCAGGCAGATTTGCGTACGCTTTTCCGCCTCTCCCACTCATTCCACTAGTAGTGCGCAAACTCAGACAACCGTCTCTAAAACTGATACTAGTAGCGCCCACATGGGCACGCCAGCCGTGGTTCACCACACTACTGGATCTCTCACTAGTTCCACATCAAAAAATTAAAGCTTAACACAGAACCATGGAGAAATAAGACACCCAGAACCAAGCCAACTGAATTTGGCAATCTGGCTCCTGAAGTGTTAGAGTTTGGTTACTTAAACCTACCACCAGACTGTATGAATATAATTAAAGAGGCTAGAAAACACACTACCAGAGCGTGTTATGCCGCTAAATGGAAGAGATTTGCGATATATTGCAACAATAATCACATTGATCCGCTGGATGTTTCCATCCAAAATATCATTTGCTACCTTCTACACCTACAAAGGTCCAATTTAGCTTACTCTTCCATAAGACTGCATCTGGCAGCAATAGCAGCCTATTTACAGAATAGACAACATCTATCTCTATTCAGAGTACCTGCTATCAAAGCTTTTATGGAAGGATTAAAACTTATAATCCCACCTAGGTTACCACCTGCTCCAGTATGGAACCTAAACGTGGTCCTTACAAGACTTATGGGACCCCCTTTCGAACCTTTACATAAGTGTGAATTACAGTTCCTAACATGGAAAACTGATTTCCTTGTGGCCATCACCTCTCTCATGAGAGTTAGCGAAATACAAGCATTCACAATACAAGAATTTGAACCAGTTGAACATAACCTAAGAGCTGGCCATTTATACCAATCCCACCCATCACAGACTGTACAGAGCGCTGCATCCAATTATCATGTGACTTAGTGTCTGCCTTTTATTGCAGTATTATATATTCAATGGTATTTTATACATTTTGTGTAACCTGCTCTCATATGTCTTCGGTTGCGCACGAGTCATATATTTGTCTATTGTAGCCTACGTTTGCACCTATATTGGTTCCGGTATATCTTTGTATTTATTCTAGTATGTATGTACTATTTTATCCTTATTTGCACATTGTATATTTTTTTTGTAAACTGATCCCATCTCACTTTTATCCCTATTATGCACTGATTGCTACCTCATTTACTTTATTAAGCTGTAAGCTGCACCCACTCACTTTCTACTACTAGATTACACCGATGCTACCTCTTACATTTTGGTTACTTTGGGCCACTGACTAGCGTCACTGTGGTTCCATTTATCTGATTGCTACCTCATATATCCTGTTCATTTCTGTAAGTTGCCTCTACTCACTGTTTACTCCCGGATGGCACCGAGTGCTACCTCTCATGTCGGATATTTGGCCACTCACTAGTGTCTCATTTATGCTATGTAACCTACGGTTGACAGTTGTTGTTGCACATGTGTATTCCTATTGTGCCTTCTCGAATTCATTAATGCATTAGTAGTTTAGCCCTATTTTTATACTGTATATGCGGCAAGCTGCACCTATCGCACCCTTATCCCTATCATGCAATGTTTGCTACCTCATTTATTTGTTGGTTCTTCGATGTAAGCTACTTCACGATGCTGCACTGATTATTAATACCTCATTCACTTCGTTTAGTCATGTAAGCTGCACCCAGCCACTGTCTACATCTAGACTACACTGTTGCTACCTAGTACACATTGATGTGTATAGTTGATTCCACCTAACCGGTTCTACCCCTCATATTTTGTACATGGTGTAAGCTGACTGCTACCTCGAATATAGGATACATTAGGAAAGCTGCACCTACGCACTGTTGGATCTTGGATTGCACTGATTTCTTCATCTTATACTTCTGGTCACTCACTAGTGTCATTCCTTTGCCCTGTAACTAGCGGCTGACAGCTTTTATTGTCCTCCTATCTACTACACCCAACAACCCTACTAAAATGGAGCTCAACGGCAAGCACACTTTTAGAATTAACTACCCTCCCACTCTCACCAAAAAAGCCACTAAACGTTTTAAACATAACTTCTTGAGGTCGCACCCTGAAACACCCTTTGCCGACACCTACTTCTCACCGGGCAATGGAGCCCTGAATACCGATATCATCTTCCACACCTCACGCAGAGCCCAATGGAGAAAAGCGTTCCTATCCCTACTCACTGTCTCCACCACCAGGAAAACAACTCATGGCCTAACTCTCTCTATCACACCTTCCCACCTCTTCCCTGGCAGGACTACCATTACTATCTACAATAACGGGATTGTCCTAATTCAATCCACGGACAAGAACCTGGAACTACTAGACAACCTGTTCCCCAAGTTCAAAGAGCACCTTTCGAAGCTGCGGACCCCCACCCAGAACTCCACCAGCACTATCACCCCTGACGTCGCTGCCCCCACCATCAACACCCCTACCCCCAGCACCCCAGTAAACGGCCCACCGGCTGTTAACGCCTCACACTCCCCAACGACAGTCACAAATTTCTCCATCACATATACTAGCCGCCCCTCTAACATGACCCCTCTTATCCCCACTCATACCCCCCCATCCCTCTCCCCCCTGACATAACAACTCCCACCCACAACACGCCACCATCTGAACACACCACCACCTGGAGTTTATCCACCCCCCTCCCATCCCCCCCAAGGCAGGCTCCTCCCCCTCCCCAGCTCCCTCCCTACTCTCATCCACGAGTCTCTCACACCTGACACAACAAATCTCACACACAACACGCCACCATCTGAACTCACCACCATTCGGAGTCTATCCACCCCCCCTCTCATCCCCCCCACGGCGGACACCTCTCCCTCCCCAGCCCCCCACCCACGACACTATCACCCTCCCAATAAAAGATACAGAACATACCGCCTCCCTTACCTTAGCATCCCCCTCTCTCCCACCCCCTATTCTCAGCCCTCACTACCCTCCTGTCTCCCCCACTGTCTTCAGCCTTCACTCACTCTTCTACTCTCCGGCACCGTCTCCCACTGACGTCACTACCTATACCTCCCACCCACCGCCTACTTCACCTACTTCACCCACACTCCTCGCCCACAAACACGCCCACACTTTGAATGCCAGTCCACTCATTAGCACCGCAGAAACTTCCAACAACGCTAATATATCCCCCCACTCGATACCCTGCCCGCTTTCCAGCTCACTACTCAACCATTCACCAATGGCTCTCACCACCAACCCCATCCCCAATGCACCTCCTGACCTGACTTTATCCAACCTCCAACAAGTCAAAGAGGATATTCTACAAATCAAAAAAGATATCCACGCAATCAAAGACCTTCTCTCCTCACAGCCCAGTCCACGTCCCACCATCCCTCTACCCCACAAACGACGCACCCCCCATCTTCCCACCATCCCTCTACCCCACAAACGACGCACCCTCCCTACATACCCTCGCCTCCAACGACACCCGCGCTGGCAGACTATCCCAGTTCGCAATAACTCCCACCGCCCCCGTCGTGCCCTCAACGCATTGTCGGACCGCGACTTATGCTCTCTCCTACGCTCTTATGGCCCAGGTCCGGTAAAACACATATCCAACACACACATCCCCATACCCACAATTCTTACAAACCCTCTGAGGCGCCCATCACTCAACAACAGAGGTTCCGTCCCTAACAACCTCAGAAAAGTCCCGCTCACACTAGAAAGCTCGACCACCCTTATCTCTCCCAAACTCAAGTGCATCCTACTGAACTGCAGATCGGCCCAGAGACACTCCTCCGATATTGCTGATCTCGTCTCAGCCAGGGATCTGGACCTAGCCATTCTAACGGAAATGTGGCTTACTGAAGTCTCTACCCCGATTATGGACATCCTAGTCCCCCCAAATTATCACATCATTAGGCTGGACAGGTCTCCTGGCAAGACGGGCGGGGGAATTGCATGCATTTTTAGGAGCAACCTCTCTGTTACTAAAGTCACCTCCCCCTCCCTTTCCTCCTGTGAACTCCTCTGCCTCGACATCACCAGCAAGGGCAAGCAAGTTTGTGCTTTACATCTCATCTATCACCCGCCTGGTGACAATCTCATATTCACCCAACAACTCATGGACATGATCAATTCCAATGCCGGTCGGCAGACCACCCAAGTCTTCCTGGGTGAGTTCAATCTCCACTGGAACGATCAGAAAGACACAGTGGTGAATAGTCTCAAAACTTTCCTTAATTCGCTTGACCTCACCCAAATATGCGATAGACCAACACACGACAAAGGCTCGATACTCGATCTCATCATTGCCAAAGAGAACGCTACACAACTGGAGATGATTCTACCCTGCGACTGGTCAGATCACCACATTATCACCTTCTTTATCAATGAAAAAGTTAAACCTAACCCGACTCAACCAATCAAATCCAAAACATGGAAAAGGGACATGAAGAATCTTAACCCCTCTACCCTGCCTCCCCACATCGGCAATCTCCTCCTTCCCCCCTCAGGTGCCTCGGATGTTCAATCACTGATCAACCACTACCTTGACTCTATGAACACAATAGTCAATGAAGTCGCCCCACTGCAACTGAAGAGTCTCCACCAAAATTTCTAACCCCTGGTATGATGATAGACTCAATGACGACAGGCGTACTATGCGAATGGCAGAGCGCACCTGGAGATCGGACCCTTCAGCACTGCACCTCAAAAGGCTTAAGAACAAGAGAAATGCCTACTTCAGGAAAATAAAACGCACAAAGTCGGACTTCTTTAGCCGCCAGTTGGACCAAGCAAAAAAACAGGCCAAGAAAGCTGTTCGAACTAATCAAGACCCAAACAAAGACACAACCTTTACAATCAAACAGCACAACAAGCGACACCCCACACTGTGAAGCCTTCTCTGCTTTCTTTAAGCTAAAGACTGACAACATAAGAAAGGACCTCATCATGGATGTAATCCGATTCCCCAACCACACCAGAATGGCTAACACTCAACCTAAAAACAAGGCATCTTGGCTGGTCTTCGATACCTACTCGGAAGAAGCAATACACAAACTGCTCTGCACCTTGAAGCCCTCTAATCACCTCACAGACCCTCTACCTGCTAATGCTGTAAAATACTTCATCCCCTTGATCCTCCCTCTCTGGACCAAAATAATCAACAGCTCCCTCCAACAAGGTCTCATTCCAGAATCCCTCAAGGTGGGGCAAGTCACGCCTATACTCAAGAAACCTACAGCTGATCCGTCTGACCTAAACAACTACCGGCCCATCACCAATATCTCCACCCTGGCCAAACTGCTGGAGAAATGTGTCCAACTCCAACTAACAAAACACATTGACCAATTTGACCTCCTCAACCCTCATCAATCAGGCTTCCGAGCGAAACATAGCACGGAAACAGCTATGACACACATAATTGATGACGCCCTCCAAATTCTTGATCGCAATGAGTCCTGCCTCCTCATCCTTCTTGACCTCTCGTCAGCATTTGACACGGTCAAACATGAGAACTTACTGGAGCTGCTAAGCTCTAGAATGGGTCTATCGGGAACTGTTCTCAAATGGTTTTCGTCCTTCCTTCACAATCGGTCTCAGAAGTTCAAGATCGACAATGTGCTATCTACATCTGTGCCTGCAGATCTAGGTGTTCCACAAGGATCCTCCCTCTCCCCCACACTGTTCAACCTCGTCATGGAACCGCTCGCCACCTTGCTCCAAGCTTCCAATGTCCAATTCCATATGTACGCCGACGACACACAACTTTACCTAAAGCTACAATCCCCGGATGATATCAAACATCTGAATTCCACGCTTATTAACACTCAATCCTGGCTGGCCGATAATCACCTCAAACTAAATGCTCTGAAAACTGAGTTCTTACTCATCTCACCCCCGGCGAAAATTTCCACCACCCAAACCTGGCTCATAAACCTAACAGCACTCAATGTCCAACCTATCATTGTGGATTCGGCGAAATCCCTAGGCATCACACTCGACGCCAAACTCAACATGCAGCAGCACGTTAGCAAAGCCACAAAAGCAGCTAATTTCCAAATCAACACACTGAGGAAAATTAAACCCTTTCTCCCGGCCGAAGACTTCCAAACTGCTGTACAAGCTTTAGTCATCCCTCGAATAGACTACGGAATTGTGGCCCTCAGCGGACTCCCGCTATCCACAACAGCACCCTTAAGAGCCTCCCTGAACGCTGCAGCGAGACTCATTACTGGCTCAAGAAAACATTTGCATATATCCCCAGACTTAAAGTCTCTAAAATGGCTGCCCTTTGAAGCCAGAATACAGCTAAAAATTGCAGTTATGACACACGCGGCCTTGCACCACAATGCGCCCAACTACCTCGCTCAAAAGTTGTCTATATCAGGAGGCTCAATATCCAATAGAAGCACAAAAAATCTACTCCTGAATCCTCGTAGATTCCGGAAAGAGAAAACCTACAAGCGCTCCTTCTCAGGAATGGCACCCAGGATCTGGAATGCGCTCCCGCCTGAAACCAGGCTTATCTCCTCCACTGCACTCTTCAAGAAAGAAGTGAAAACCATCCTTCTGGCCAAGATCTCCTGAACCTTATAGGTGCTGGATCAGAGACTCTGCATTGCTGTGCACCACTGTTCACCTGGTCCTTTGGCACTATACTTCTGCGTGATGGGGACACCACTACGCTATTCTCTTACTACCGACCAATATATGATACACGTTGGTTTACTGACTCACTCTCCCGATGCCCCCACTCAGTTCTCTCTACACTAAAACATTGATATAAGCCATCCACACACCCATGGTGTACCTGAACACCTCTGTAGTGGGAACAATGACTTGTGCCTTTTGATATTACTTGTTTACCTGATTGTATACTGACATGTTTTATGTATGTTATTATCCTACCATGTTAATGACTATTATATTGCTACCATTTTCTCTGTTCATTCCTACTGCCCCCACCCTGTCTTTGTGAAGCGCTCTGATATCTGTAAGGATCTTGTTCGCGCTATACAAAACTTTGAATAAATAAGAACAATTTTTTCAGATACACACTAACAAAGTGGTTCTTAGGCCTAATCCAAAATTCCTGCCAAAGGTTATTACTCCTTTTCACCTAAACCAATCAGTAGAGTTACCTGTGTTTTTTCAAAACCCGGACTCTGTTGCAGAAAGGGCTTTAAACACCTTAGATGTTAGACGAGCCCTGTTATACTACACAGATAGGACTAAAACCTTCAGAAAGACAAAACAATTATTTGTATCTTTCTCTCCTCCACACAAAGACAACCCCATCTCTAAGGGGGGAACTGCCAGGTGGATTGTAAAGTGTTTACAAATATCCTATCAAAAGGCTAAACGTACACTAGCAGTTCCTCCTAGAGCACACTACTCTCAAACTAGGAGCCTCTATGGCTTTCTTAGGAAATATACCACTAGAGGACATATGCAAGGCAGCCACATGGCCTACAATACACACCTTCACGAAACACTATTGTGTTGATGTGCAAGCCAAGCAGCAAGCTGCAGTAGGCCAAGCTGTCCTTAGAACACTGTTTCAAAATACAGCAACGGATACAGGTGACCACCGCTAGGGGAGACACTGCTGCACAATCGATGCACAGTATACGAACTGCAGCTCGTATGCCTCGAACGGAATATGCTACTTACCAGTATGCATCTGTTCTTGGCATGTAGAGCTGCAGAGTCGTATACGCCCGCCCGCCTCCCCGGGACTTGTATCCGTTCCAGGTATCATCCTATTTAGATGCACACGCATGTACATCCTTTCTTTATCTTTACTTTTACTAACTCCATCATTTCCGATCATGGTGAAAAACAATCTGAGGATGGAGTCAATGACCATGCGCAGTATTGTCCAAGGGAGGAGTCACCTATCTCGTGACTACAAAGACTTCTTCCAAGAAGACAACAACCTGCATCATCCGAGCCCAACACCAGGTGGCGATCTAATGCACAGTATACGACTCTGCAGCTCTACATGCCAAGAACAGATGCATCCTGGTAAGTAGCATATTCCTTTTTGTCTATAGATAATTTTGTGAACATTTCTTTGGTAAGGGACCTTTTGTTCCTTAAAAACTAACTCCACCCTCAGTCAATGGCATATCCTTTGGTTCCCTCGATTATAATATAACCATGCAAAAGAGGCACTTTCTCACAGCATCAAAATCAGCTACACATTGGCCAAGAAGCAACCACCTGAGGGCTTGCATGCTCATTTCACCAGCGCCAAGGCTGCGACCACTGAGTTAGCTCGCAGTCTTGGTACTGGATATCTGCCTGGCTGCAACGTGGGATTACCTGCAGACGTTCACCAAGCACTTCTGCCTGGACAGTTGGGTTCATCAGAACGGGCACGTTGCCTGTTTGGTCCTGCAGGACTTTCTAGTGTGAATCTGTTTCGCAGACTAACCTCGGGGAGCTATTGCTTGGATATCTAGTCAAAGGTAATGAATCTGCATCTAAAAATCTCTAGCAGATGAACAAGTTACTTACATTCACTAATACCTTATCTGGTAGTCTCTATGTAGCTGCAGATTCCTTACGGACTCCTCCATCTTCCCCGCTCTGCGAACGGCTATCAGATTCGGGGTTGTTCCCCTTTAAGGGCCCTAGCTTTACACACCAGTGGTGAGTGTTCTTTTTGGCTCTGCGCTTCTGGTGAAAAGAAAATGACGTCCGTGTTTGCATGGCTCTTATGTAGGCACCTACACAGCAGACACCACATGGAGCCAAATGACGCCACCTACCAGTGCTCAGGGGTACTGCTCACAAATTTTTTTTACATTTCCAGATCAAGTCTGACGTCTGGGAAAATTTCTAAGGTAAGGAATCTGTGGCTAATTAGTCTCTACCAGATAAGGCATTATGGGAGATAAGTAACTTGTTCTATAAGCACAAAAGGAACATGTCCTTTTTAATATTAAGCACCATGACTAGTGGGCTACCAAGGCCTTCTCTAGAGCAAGCTTATTCATATTTAAAAGGAGGGATATGAACTGGCAAGTGATTCATTTTCCAGGGTTGAGTTGGCAGGTTTAAAGCTGCTTGTCTAGGCTGCAGTGGCAGGCCTGGAGACACGTTTTCTATTTGTAACTGTATTGGTTACTCAATTAAGTGCTGCGGTTCACTAGTGCTATTTAACTCACTAACTCTGGGTGTCTCTTGTACCATATACTGGGGAATTATAGTAAGTTAAATGAGCCAGTCGGGGATTGCCCTATTGTACACTTACTTCGGGTTTAGAGCACATGCACTGGGGCCTGAACAGCAGGGCCCAATGTGCTAGTGAGTATAAAAACCTGCAGCATCAGTCCAAAATGTAGGTGATGGGGGTGATCATACAAAAATGGGTCATTTACTACAGCCAGTCAAAGAGGACCAGTCCGCTATCTGTCAATACATTTCTTCAGCAAGAGTCTGGATCTGCAAACTGGGGGAGGCCATTGTCTTTCTGAAAGTTTGAACAATCTCTATAGGCCGAATGGATCAAAAGATACATATGGTAGTGGTTTGCCATACTTGTAAAGTGTAAGTTGGCCATGTTGATCTTTCAACCATGGGAGCTCATTGCACCAGAAAATCTTGTTTAAGATGCAACTCCTAAAATTCAGTCAACATTAGGGATATATTAATTGAAGTTGATTACATCCTTGTCCTCAGCGCCTACTTTCAGTATCCATAAATGTTCCCTAGCCTTGCATTGAGAGACTGTATCTGTAGGGGTGCTGCTCTTGATGGCCAGTTCATTGGACCTGAACTTTAACTTTGTACAATCTTGACCCATTGCCTAAATTATCAGAAATTTGGGGTTCGACAAATGTTGTGTGGTGGGTGGCATTGGGAGTGGACATTTTCTTAGGACACTTCTGAGCTAACACCTTATGACTGTTGGCTATGCAGACGCTGGCTTATTTGGGGGATTTGATTGATCGCCTTCTGTATCCTCAGCACAACTGTATCCCTTGCATATAAAAATATCCCACTAGACTGAGCTAGACTGGTTAAAAAACAAAAACAAATCATCAACGAATTCCCAAAGCATAACATTGGCAATATGCCCAATGTTATTGTGAAGCATAGTTTTTGGCTAAAAAAATGAATACATTCTGGGATTGTATCTCTTTACCAAAAGGTGCATGATTTTTGGGGTGTCTTTATCTTAATTTTTTTTATTCCTCCCTGCACATGCATGGAACCTTTTCCTCTGTAAATATATTCGACTGCCTGCACATCCATACTGTATCGGAGTCTCTAACCTCTGTCACCAACATTTGATTACCAAACATCAATCAGGTGCCCAAGAAGAGTAACTGTGTTATCGAATCTGAGAGAGACACGTTAGTGATAGATTCCTTAACTTAGAATATCCCCAGGCGTCAGACTGGATCTGAAAAGTTTTGCTTAGCAGTACCCCTGGGCGTCAGTAAGGTGGCGTCCTGCGGCTCCGCGTCCGTCACTGGCGTCGTATGCGCCGAAATGATGTCACGGAGACTACTTAGGCGCCACCCATGCGCGCTGATGTCAGTTATTTCTTTTTCCGCGCCAGCAAGCGCAGATCTGGATAGAGCATTTACCTTAGTCATTTTTCGACTATCTTTTTGAGAATTTTGTCTCATGTTGGTTTTCTCTGGTGTGAGTAGGGATGCCTGGATTTAAGTCCTGCGGGGCCTGCCGTCGCAATATGTCGGTGGCGGACTCCCACGATGTTTGCCTCTACTGCCTAGAGACTGATCACAACTCCCGGGCTTGCAGGGATTGTCGAGCCATGGCCCGAAGGCCTTGAGTGAGCGGTGCCTGAAACTGCTGGAGGCCCGGCATTCGTCCCGCCGCCGCTCCAGGTCAAGGGACCCTTCCCGGGACTGCTTGCGGGGACTTAGTCGTTGCTCCTCGGGCTCCAAGTCTTCCCCCTCTGATTCCGGTAAGCAACGACATAAAAAGAAGTCGAAGAAGCGTGTTTGCTCTCCGACTTCCCCCCGTCGATCCTTGGATGTGGATGAGGGGGACAGGGGTTCTGCTCCAGCGGCTCCCTGGGAGTCCTGCGGCCTTACCCGCCTTACCCGGGTCTGTCGGCGACTCCCGAACAGGTGCAAAAGTTTCTTGCTGCCATGGACCGCCTTTTTAGGCCTCGGTGCGCCTTCAGGCCCCGCAGTCCCGTGTCCAGATCCTGTTGGGCTGCTGGCGGTTCCAGCTTCGGCGCACAGGATCTGGCGCCGTTGGCTCCGGCCCCGGCGCCATGAGGTCCAGCGCTGCCTGCTCCGGCCCCAGTGCTGCCCTCGGCTCTGCTTCCGGCGCCACAGTGGGTGCCATTTGTTCCACCCTTGCCCCAGTTCCAGGACCATTTTGTTCCGACCTGAGATCCGCATTGGGATGCGGCGCCGGTCCAGCCCCGGCTGACGCTGTTCACTGCGCCATTTCCGATGCAGTTTGTCCCTTCTCCGCTCCTCCTGCGGAGGTGGAGGACTGGGAGGGGTCCGAGGACCCTCTTGTCCGGCAGTCTGACTCCGAGCGGGACTGAGTGGACGATCTAGAGGACGCAGGCAACCTCGATGTCTCTTCTGACCCGGGGTTTGCCTCTCCCCACCCGCGATGAAAGAGGGCGCTTCCTACACAATGGTGCACTGTAGGGCTGCTGCGGTCCTAAACCTCTATCTTCCTACAGTGACTGCAGGGAAGTGGGTTTCTGTTGCAGTAACCCCCCCTCCCCCACACACACACACACACGTTTTGCCTGATACCTGATGCACTTCTCCTTGGTGTGCCCTGGGTCCCTACCAATCAGGTACCCAGGGCCTGTGTTCCTTCCCTAAAAACTACACTGAAGCCTAAACCCAATTGGCAGCTCTGGCCACAGGTCAGCCCCTCGTAAATGGTACCCTAGATACCCAGGGCACTGTGACCAGGGAAGACCCCCTAAGGGCTGCAGCACCTATTGTGCCACCCTCAGGGGCCCTGTGCCCTGACACCCATACACTGCCTTGGCAGGCTGAGTGTCTTGGTACAGAACTAAACTGAGTCGACATGGCACACATCCCTGTGTGCCATGCCCACAGACACACTGCTCTGGCATACATCAGTCACCCCTCTAGCTGGGTGCCCTATGCCAGTGGTGTGGGCACAAGAATGAGCCATGATCCCCTACAGTACCCAGGGCCATTCCTGGGCACTGTGCATTGATGCCATTAAGAGTATATGGTGCTGGGAGGTTGTCATTACGAACTCCACAGCACCATAATGGCTACACTGAAGACTGAGAAGTTTGGTATCAAACTTCTCAGCACATTAAACCCACACCGATGCCAGTGTGGGATTTAATGTAAAATGCACTACAGAGGGCATCTTAGAGATGCCCCCTGAAACCTAACCTACAATCCACGTCTTGTCTAAGAGGCTGCCTAGGCTGCCACACAGCAGACAAATTGCTGGACCCCTGGGTGGAGACCCCCCCGCTCTCCTGGCACTGCAACAATGCACATCCTGGGCGAGGTGCTAGGTCTCCTCCCCCAGGATGGGCAGGGGGAAGCTTCAAAGGCATGCCGGCTTTGTGAGCTTCTACAGTCCACTTGCTCCACTCCGTAACTGGCCCCCACCAGTTCTGACCTCCACTCTGGCTGGAAGACTGGCGGGAAACCCTACGTCCGGAAAGGGGGTGTGCCAGCCTGTGCCAACTCCACCCCTCAGGTGGGAGAGGCGAGGTGAAGGACAACTCTGGGCTACCGCCATCTTGAGGATGGGGGAGCCCTACCCACGCACAGCTAGGCTCCTACCCCCCTCCCACAGGAGAGGATCAGGTTAGGGGGTGTACCCACCCCAGAACCGCGACCTATTGGTCACTGCCCTCACCCTACCTGGAACGCCCCTACATTTTGTATTTAGGGGCACACTGAACCTTCCTTCCTCAGATCCAGATTCCGAAACAAGAAAGAACAAGGAACAAGAAGACCTACCGTGCAGCTGCTAAAAAGAGGAAGACACCAACTGGTTTGGCCCAGCCCTACCGGCCTGTCGACCCTCGAACCTGCTCCTGCTAAACCCCGGCGTCTCCAATGATCAGCAACCTCTAAAACCCCGGAGGACCTGACTGCCTTGTGACTCTGACTACCTGGGTTTCCCACGAGCAGTGGTACAGCTCAAAGCAAGTAACAATCCCTTGCATCAGCCCGTAACCGCGAACCCTGCACACTCTGCACCCCCCGACGACTAGGACCCGAAGTCCAGTGTCTAACGACCGCCCTCGATGAACCAGACTACGCCTGCAGCCTCAGAACCAGGGACCCCCCCTTACCACGACCAGCTGAGGGTAAGATTTCCCGACGCCAAAAGACACCCCTGCACCCGGCGCCCCACGGCCTCCTGTGCCCAACTCCTGGGTGTCCACCCCTCCTCCAGCTTCCCAACTTACCTCTCGAAGTGGTGGTCGCACCTGAAGAATCTCCATCCCCGAGTCTGCAGCCTTTGTTCACTTTCCAAGATTTCAATTGATTAACATTGAGCAGCCGACGGCTCAAAAGCACCCTGCACCCAGCTGCCTGAGTGCCCCTGGGAGTGCAGCCTCTATCCTATCTCACTTCCCCACTTGCCCTGAGTAAATGACCCAGGCGCGTGGCCTGCTAGCCATCATTCACCAACCAAGGGCCCCCTGCTTTCTAAGGAAAGGATAACATTGGGCCTAACTCACTCTGCACCCGCTGCAACTGGGCTGCTGAGGGTGTAACAACTGTACTTACCTGACCCTGGGAGACCTCTGAGTCTATGCCCAGAACCTTATCTCCGCCAGTCGAGTACTTACCCAAAAGCCGATAACTTCTTTTTCTTCCATAGGGTAACATGGACTGGTTTCACTTGAAAACTCTTTGAAGTTTGGAGTTTTGGAACTTTAAAATATTTGTCTAAGATCAGCCGAACCACAAATTCTGATTTACTCACCTGCTATCAGGAGAGATGCTAGTGCTTGGATCTTGGTGCCCTGCACTGACCCAGAAAAGTAATTACAACCGTACTTACCCCTAACTCAATTTTCTACCGTAGGAAATCAATGACTGTTTTTCTGTGAAATTTCTTCTAAGTGTCAATTTTTGCAAGTTACAAATATTCCTTAAAAATCGTACAAACTACGAAAACGTAATTACTTACCTGTTTAAGATAATGTCCCAGTGCTGAACCTAGGAGCCCAGCACTGGATAACAAAAGTAACGCAAACATACTTTACCTGCTATCTGCATTTCCTTCCATAGATTAACATTGCCTGGTTTTTGCTGAAAAAGTCGATTTTGCAAACTTACAAATATTCATTAAAAATGGCCTGTATAACAAAAACACAATCCTTCAACTGTTTACAGGTGGTGTACCAGTACTGGATCTAGGATCCATCCCTGAGTTAGGAAGAGTAACCATAACCCCACTTACCTGCTAAGTGAACTTCTATAGGAAATCGACTGTTTTTCTGTGACATTTTTTGTCAACTTTTAAAATACCAAAATATTACTTAAAAATCACTACTGAGACTTGACCGATGTTGCTCAACTGTTTACAGTACCTGTCTCAGGACTGCATCTAGGATCCAGTCCTGCAGTTAGAAAAGTAATCCTGTAAGTAATCTGTTACCTTCTTTTACAAATTCCCATTAAGCTCAATGTCATTGGGTTTTAAATTGTGTTGCCTATTGCAACAAACTGTAACTTGCATTCCAAAAGTCTATTGCCTATTTGCAAAGTATTTAACTTTAGTAACTCATTCTGAGAAAGTATATTTTGATACCTTGTTGGTTCTAAAATAAAACGACTATATCTTTTGATACAAAACAATTGGCCTAGAGTTCAGTTCTTGAGTGCGTGATACCATTTGCTGACTACGGGTGTACAACAAATGCTTTACACTGTCCTCTGATACTGCCTTACTGCTCGACCAAGCTACCACTTTAGAGAGTAAGGTTATATCTAACTTTAGCCTCTGCCAAACCTCTATGGTCTGTGGACTCGCTGCACACTGTACCTATTTGGGAACAGTATATACAGAGCCACTTTCCTACAGTGACCCTCAAATCTAACCTTACCAAGGTGCTCCAGACGGCGACTACTTCGCTGGAGACTCTGCTACCCATCAATGACGCCCTCACCGACGTCCTGTTGGGTACCTGGTAGCAGCCGACCACAGGGGTCCCTGTGGATAAGAATGTTGCCAGGCATCACCGCCTGGCACCTGGTGACCCGCCTTTCTGACCACTCACCCTATGCTTGTGAGTCTGGTCACCCAGACCTCGACGTCGCAGAGTGCCTTTCTCACGGCTCCTCCGGACAAGGACTCTTAAGAAGTTGGATCAGTTCAGAAAGCGGCTGTTCTCTTCGGCCAGCTTGGGGCTGCGGTTGGTGAACACCCCCTGCTTATTGGCCTGTTATTCCTATGCGGTGCGTGATACCGTTGCTCAGGTGTTACCACAGTGTCCTGTGGAGGTCCAGGCTGTACTTTCCCTTGCGGTTGCTGAGGGTAAGGATGCGGCTAAGTTCACAATTCGGTGTGGTTTGGACACCGCTGACTTGTTGGGCAGGGTGATTTCTACGACTGTGGCGCTGCGCCGCCACGCCTGGTTGCGTTCTACTGGGTTCTCGCCTGATGTCCAGAGCTCGCTCATGGACATGCCCTTTTATGGCACCCGCCTGTTTGGAGATAAGGCCGACAGTGCACTGGAGCGTTTTAAGGACTCGCGGGCCACAGCCAAGTCCTTGGGTCTTTGTGCAGAGAGCCAGGCCACTCCTGGTTTTCGTTCCTTTTGTGGCCACGGTAGAGGCGCCCAGGCGCGTTCCGTCAGCAAGCCTGTACCAGCCTCAGCGCGGTCGCGGCTTCCGCAGGGTCGGGTCTGGGAATCAGTGTGGGGGTCGGCCACCTACGCCCCTGTTGCTTCTACCTCCAAACCATACTAATCCGAGCTTGTGGAGCAGCCCACGCCGTTTGGTGGCAGGACCTGCCACCACCTGCCCCACTGGCACGATATCACATCGGACACGTGAGTGTTGCAGCTCATCCACAAGGATTACTCCCTTCCCTTTCAGTCCACCCTTCCAGCCATGCCACCTCTGTACCTCCGCATGTCGGGGGAACACTTGGCGCTTCTCCGGCAGGAAGTCACGTCCCTTTTGGCCAAGGGGGCCATCACGTGTGTTCTGGGCCAGAAGTAGGGAGTGGTTGTTATTCCCACTACATTCTGGTCCCCAAGAAGGACAGAGTGGGTCTGCGTTCTATCTTGGATCTCAGGAACATCAATTGCTTTCTCCGTAAGGAGAAGTTCAAGATGCTGACTCTGGCCTTTGCTGCCCTCGACCCTGGAGACTGGATGGTAGTAATGGACTTGCAGGACGCATATTTTCACATCCCCGTCCTGCCGGCCCATTGGCATTACCTGCGGTTCACGTTAGGCCAGGAGCATTTTCAGTTCACTGTGCTCCCCTTCGCCCTTACCAGCGCCCCTCGGGTGTTCACGAAAGTGATGGCGGTGGTCGCTGCTCATCTTCACAGGTCAGGGGTATCAGTCTTCCTCTACCTCGACGACTGGTTGTTGAAGGCGGGCTCTCCCCAGGCAGTCATCACCCACCTTCAGACTACGGCCGACCTCCTGCACTTGCTGGGGTTTTCCATCAATGTGCCGAAGTTGCACCTGAGTCCCTCTCAGAAACTCCCCTTCATCGGAGCGGTTCTGGATTCGAGGCAGTTTCGGGTTTATCCTCCCGAGCAGCGAGTCAGGGATATTCAGGCTATGATTCCAATCTTTCAGCCTCTATCCCGCGTTTCGGTCAGGATGACCCTCCGGATCATGGGCCTGTTGGCATCCTGCATCCTGCTAGTGAAACATGCTAGGTGGCATATGCGGGCTCTGCAGTGGCACCTGAACCTCCAGTGGGCGCAGCATCAGGGCAACCTGTCCGATCATGTCCATATCTCGGAGGGCACTGCATGACACTTGCAGTGGTGACTCACAAATCGCGATTGGGTCATTGGCAGGTCCCTCTCCCTTCCCCAACTGGAGCACATAGTGGTGACGGATGCGTCTCTCCTGGGAGAGGCGGAGATCAGAGGCCTTTGGTCTCCGGCGGAGTCCCGGCTCCATATCAACCTTCTGGAGCTGCGGGCAATCCGACTTGCACTGAAGGCATTCCTTCCCTCTGTCCGGGGAAGTGTAGGGCAGGTGTTTACGGACAACACCCCTGCCATGTGGTATTGCAAAAAGCAGGGCGGGGTGGGGTCCTGGACCCTTTGTCAGGAGGCTCTGCGCCTCTGGACATGGCTGGAACATCAAGGCATCACCTTGGTGGTTCAACACCTGGCAGGTTCTCTGAACGCCAGGGTGGACAAACTCAGCCGTTGGTGCTTGATGGATCATGAATGGCGTCTGAACTCGGACGTGGCTCAAGGTTGCTTTCAGCAGTGGGTAAAGCCTTGGTTAGACCTATTCGCCACCGAAGAGAACGCGCAATGTCATCAGTTCTGCATGTTGGAATTTTCAAGGCGGCACTCGCTCAGCGCCGCTTTTCGTCGCAAGTGGAGCTGCGGTCTGTTGTACGCCTTTCCACCTATTCCACTTTTGCCCAGAGTGCTGAAGATATCAGGCGCGACCAGGCCCAAGTCATCCTTGTGGCTCCGGACTGGGCACGAAGATACTGGTATCCAGAGCTACTCAGCATGGCAATCGATCCCCCGATCCGACTGCCTCTTCGGGAGGATCTTCTGTCGCAGCAGCAGGGGACGGTCCTCCACCCAAACCTATCCAGCCTCTACCTCCATGCGTGGAGATTGAGTGGCGACAGTTGACAGCTTTTGATCTTCCTCTCGAAGTCTGTGATGTTATTCTGGCAGCCAGGCGTCCCTCCACGAAAACGTTATACGCCTGCAGGTGGATCAAGTTTGTTGCATGGTGCACAGATAAGTCTGTGGATCCCCTTTCTGCCCCTCTTTCCGAGGTTCTTCTGTTCCTTCTTTCCTTGGCCCAGCAGGGCTCTGGTCTGGGCACTATCAAGGATTGTCTTTCTGCCATCTCCACCTTTCTACGGCTTCCCGATCAGCCTTCTCTTTTTAAGTCTCCGGTTGTTAACTGTTTTTCTGAGAAGGCATTATACACACGTTCCCTCCGGTCCAGTTTATAATGCCTCAGTGGGACTTGAATCTTGTGTTGACCTATTTGATGTGCGCACCCTTTGAGCCGCTTCACAACTGTCCTTTACGTCTTCTCACCTTAAAGACGGCTTTCCTGATTGCTCTCACCTCTGCCAGATGAGTGAGTGAGCTCCAGGCTTTGTCTTCTAAACCTCCTTTCCGTTCATCCGGACAAGGTGGTTTTACAGACCCATCCTTCTTTCTTGCCAAAGGTTGTTACGCCCTTCCACATCTTTCAGACCATCACTTTGCCCACCTTTTTTCCACCTCCGCATCCTTCTAAAGAGGAGAGGCTCCATCATCTGGACCCAAAACATCCGATCTCATTCTTTCTGATGCGCACACAGCAGTTCTGAGTGGATGGCCAGCTCTTTGTTGGCTACGTGGGTGCCAGAAAACGTGGGGCCGTGCACAAACGGACCATCTCTCGGTGTGTCGTTCTCTGCATCAAGGCCTGTTACTCCTTGGCTAAGAAGGAGCCTCCTGTGGGGCTGTGTGCCCATTCCACCAGGGCAACGGTAGCCACTACTGCCTTGGGATGCGACATTACCTTGCAGGACATTTGTCAGACAGCTACGTGGGCCTCGCTACACACGTTTACCAAGCATTACTGCCTTGACAGTCAAGTCCGGAGAGATGGCTTCTTTGGCCGTTCTGTTCTCCGTGACTTTCTGGTGTAATCTTGTTTGCAGACCCACCACCGGGGTTGGTATTGCTGGGGTATCTAATCTAAGGTAAGGAATCTTATCACTAACGTGTCTCTTTCAGATGCACAAGTTACTACTTGTATATTGATATATCTGTAAGAGACATTAGTTAGTGATAGATTCCTTACCGACCCACCATCCTCCCCGTTCTGGGAACTGATTACTAGGGTTAAGGTCATCCCTTTCAGGGACCTAGTTTCAATGCACCAGTGGTCAGTATCTTGCATGGCTCTGCGTTCCTGGCGCGGAAAGTAGTGTACAGAACTGATGTCAGCGCGCATGGTGGCGCCTAAGTAGTCTCTGTGACGTCATCTCTGCGCATATGACGCCAGTGACTGACGCGGAGCCGCAGGACGCCACCTACTGACGCGCAGGGGTACTGCTAAGCAAAACTTTCCGGATCCAGTCTGACGCCTGGGGATATTGTAAGGTAAGGAATCTATCACTAACTAATGTCTCTTATATTGTTATACAAGTAGTAACTTGTGCTTTTATTTCAATAGTACTGATAGCCCTGCGACAATATCCACATTGAGGTAGTTGGCTGTAAACGCTCACTGCCCCTGGAACCAAGGGCTTATAAACATGTTTTTTATGGGGCGTGAAGCTTCTCTCATACTATCTTCGAGTAGCCCTTTTACCTCGATCTAGTAGCTGCTTAATTTATTCTCGTGTCAGTTGTTTGAAAATGTTCATTTGTTGAAGTGATGGGATGTGATATTCAAAGTACCCATTACTTTCCATAGGGCTAACTGTACAATGATAGTTCTCAACTTAGCACCGGTCATGCCTGCTCTCTAATTTACCTATTCTCAACTGAGGTGTAAATAAAATGTAATTTTACACCTCTTTAGATCTAAGATTGGTAGGTGATAGTGGAGTGGGTCAGAGGAATCTTATGCTAAATCTTGCAACTCAATGGTTTTCTTCCTTTGGATTCATCAAATCCCATCTCCATACCAGCAAATTTGCTTTGTGGGTCTGTATTTTTGTCATTTTTGTAACTGTCATGTGGAATAAAAGTATTGAACAGAAAAGCTGTTGGCTGGTTTCTGTTGTAGGTTCAGATCACCACTTGGGAAGTATTTGTGTGGTGGTGTCACTTACATATGTTCAATTATGTAGTACTGAAGTTGGTCTGGAACAATGAGTCTAAGCAAAGTGGTTAAGTTAAGAAGAGGCTGATACTACAAGGGCAATACAATTTAAATCATTGTTTTGAGTAATTCACTTTTTGTTTTAATAGGACTTGAAAATATACAACATTATGCCTAATGTGGACATTGCTGCTTAGTTGATCTTGATATATTGCTGTTTTTAGACTTTTGAAAAAAAAATATATTGTAAATATTTTAACCCTGAAAATACTCTTCTCCTCATATAGATTCGGGACAAATTTATTAAAGAACCGGCATTTGAGGACATAACGCTTGAATCTGAACGAAAACGAATATTTAAAGACTACATTCATGCACTTGAGGTATTTTTTCATTTTATGGCAGTATTCCCCCACTAATTGGTTACGTTCATGTAATTTCAGAGGCTCTTCAATGTAGTTGAAAACATGTTAACCATAAGCTAACAACCAGTTTTCCTAATTGTTTTTTTACATCCTCAGATTTTTTTACCCTGATTGGTATGGATGTAATCTTTTGTGCTTTAGTTTGCAAATCCTTCGGGCTCCCTTCGGTTCTCTTGTAGATCTCCACTTGGCTTTATTATCTAGATTGTGTCGTTTTATTGCGTCCAAGCGATCACCCTTGTGCGTAGCGGGTCCTTGGCTTGCTTCCTCGGCCTACGGACCATGCCTGACCGGGCCTCCTTTCTCCACTTCCAATGTCCTTCGGAGAATAACGTGCTATTTGAACTAACTCCCTTCCACTTCTGTTCAAACTGTCACTCTAAGTATCCCCATACTGACCAACTCAGTTTGCAACCAATGCCTCTCATCCGATCATAAAGAGGAAAGCTGTGAGGCCTGTAAGTCAAAGTAATCCGAAAGTATTTTTAAAAAGTAAATGTGTAATTTAAGCTGCTTTTTTACATTATATCAACCTGTAACAATTGCAAATCCATCTTCAATTGCATTGCTGCCTAAAGGCTTACAATTGAAAGTATATTCAGGGGTGCGTAATTTAATACAATATCTACATGTCCATGGGGCGGGCTGCATCATAAATTTACTTGTCTTGTAACAATATCCACTTGCCCCTTTGGTGCCATGTAGTGAGGCGACAAATTATGGCAGCAATTTCCTTATATGAGAACTCTGATATAGCCTCTCTGAGTATGCCACGGCTCATACCATAGTAGTGTTTGAATACTTGCAATCCCCTTATGTTGCCATATTTTTTGCTGATCTACATATTGTGGCTGAATGTAGTGGTAAGCAATAGTTCCAGGGTTAGAATGCCCTTTTGAGTCTGTGCAAACCTACTAGCTTGCTTGTTTTAAGGGTTTTCAACAACTCTTCTCCAATCTTTTCCCATACTGAGAAATGTTGGAAATTTACCTCTGACAATAACGGATGTAAACCTTCTTCCAGGGTTGGGGAAAAAAGTGGTTTGAGGGAAAGTGAACTTGCAAACACTCAGATTTTCTCATGAGCAAATCTACACATGCACATTTGCTCATGCCAAACTGCAGTTCACAAATATTTTCTAGGAGTACTATTTCTTGTCCTACCTATATAAATCGCTGGGAATTCAGAAAAGCCGTACATACAAGGACATATAGATTGGGTGCACTTATGAGACTTTCTTTAATAATTGGGCCCCTAATTTGGTCTGGCGTTGACCATGACCTTTGGCGTTTATTAAAATGTTGTCTCTTTCTCTCTGTATCGGCTGGCTTCACTGAGAGTGATGGCATTCTGCTCTTTCACAAGGAGCATATCGGCATACAAAGTAGTTTTGTTCAGTGCCGGTAACTACTATGGCAGTGTATGCTTTTTGAGACCAAAAACAATTTTTGCTTTTGCCAATATTTGTTATAATGGTGAGGGCTCATGCCAAATAATTCACTCATTGACGAGACTAAAAAGCTAACCACCAATTTCAGACCACCTGGCTTTGCCAATGCTTGTTTATTTGTTTCCCATAATCTTATTGAAACTGGTTACTCTTATTTTCCATTACGAATATTTTTGGGAAATATTAGCATGCATCAACAAGTTACTAAATGATGATGCAAAAAAATTATACCTGATATTGTACAGTAGTTAAGCGAAACTTTTTTTCCTGCCTTCATTTTTTAATGAACATTTTATTTTTAAAGCAAAGAATCATCAATCTTGTTTTCAAACTACTGCAAATATTTGCATCAAATCAGAGCGCATTCTGGGAGCATTATGCATAGCCTTATTGCTAAACTTAGAAAACGTGTGTACACACTTTTTTTTTTTTTTTTTTTTTACTGGAACCATTGTTAGTGCAGTCAGAGCTTACAACATTTACTTAGAGTGCTCAACCTAATAATAAAGGCTTTCAATTAATGGACCATGAAATACAAGTTTGAACAACATTAATATATGGACAAAAAAATTACCTTAACTGCAGACAGTGCCCTTCCCAAATCCATAATTTGGTACTGCAAACTGGCAGCTAAAGGGTGTGTGCTGCAGGGGGTTCGTCCTACTTGTCCCAAGGACAAAATACACATGAAAACTTGTTGCCCTTGACCCCAAACAATATGTCCTGGGCGTTGGGCTATAGGAATTCCACATCCTTGATATTTTACCTACCTGTACCAAGTCCTGCTTGGTTCTAGAAATAAAATATAAGTATACCTTTTTTATACTTCCCAATTGGTCTGGATTCTGAGTGTGTGCCATCAGTCTTGATTAAGTGAATACAATAAATGCTTAAAACACCCTCTTGATAAGCCTAACTGCTCGCCCACACTACCACAAAGAGAGCTGTTGGTACTTACCTAATTAAGCCTCTGCTATTCCTCTGGGAGAGTCATTGAACTCTGTCCACATTATACCTCCCCTTGGTATAGTATATACAGAGCCAACTTCCTACAGTGTCATTACATGCCTTTCATAGTATGTAGGAATTTGACTCTGTATGTACTATACCAAAATTAGGTATAGTTTGCCCAGAGTCCAGTGGAACCCCAAAGGTAGGCAGAGGCAAAAGTAGATAGCACCTTACTCTCTATTTGTGGTAGTTTGGGCGAGCAGTAAGGCTTTATCAGAGGATAGTGTTAAGCATTTGTTGTACACACTCTGGCAGCAAATGTCACACACTCAAAGACTGAACTCAGACCAATTTGTTTGTATAAAAATATTATTCAGTTATATTTATTTTCTATTACTAAGCAAGCCTAGTACATGTAAGTGTAAATGGTACTTTTCAAGGCAGGTTGAACAATACAAGCAAGCTGAATGAAAATAACTTTCTTACAGGTTTGTAAATACTTTCAATACAGTGGAAATTACTGTTAGATTACTTTTGATTACTTTTCAGATTACTTTATGGATTATTTTTTCTACTCAATGTGATATGCCTAGATATCACACTGGGACATTTCCTATAGAAAAGGTAAGTAAAGCAATTTTTAGATATTTGCAGTTTTTCAAGTTCTCATACAAAACTAACTGCAGACAATTTTCACAAGAAAACAGTCCATGCATTCCTATGGCAAGAAATGTGGTTATCGGTTTCAGGGTATGTACTTGGGTTTGGGAGTTGGTGTTCTGGGGTTAGAACCAGGGTACCCCCAGGTCAAGGATGCACTCCCAAAGCACCCTCAGCGGCACTAGTGCGGCTGAGTGCAGAGTGCTTAGGCCCAATGTTATCCAATGGGAGATATGGGACCTTTGGTTGGTGACTGCTTAAGAGCAGGCCACAAGATTGTGGGAGCAAAACTCCTGCTGTTGGGCTCAGGGCAAAGGGGGATCCGAATTAGCACCCAACGTACACCCGCCGCGGTGGCTTGGTGCAGGGGGCTGTTTGGGGCTGGTGCCGTTGATTTCAATGGGGATTCTCCAGATGCAATAAAGACTGCAGGCTTGGGGATGAAGATCTTCTGGAGGTGAACAGCGGTTGGAAAGGTAAGTTGAGATGCCTGGGGATGCTGGGATTCCGTCGGTTTGGCTACCCAAGGTCGAGGGGCATCTGGTGCAGGGGTGTCTTTAGGCTTTGGGGTTTCTTACCAGCTCCGGTCACGTTAGGAGGATCCTCCAGAAGGGGCTACAGGTTTCGCGTGGAGATTCGAGGCAGGGCAGATATAACCAGATCTCAGGTCAGATATCACTGGGAATACCTTCTCGTGGTGTTGGGCTACTCGAACTCGGGCCTTGGGCATTGGGTGCAGAGTGGTGCAGGCTCGTGGATTTGCCCAGAGCTTGTGGGTAAGCAAATCCAGTGTTCACAGGAGACAGTCTTTGGTTTGGAAAGCAGGGCAGGTCCTTCGGGTTCTTGAGGCTGCTGGCTGCAGGACACATTGGGATTTTGCTGGAGCAAGTTCGAGGGGCGGACAGGCCGGTAGGGCTGACGCCAAGTCAGTGGGCATCCTCCTCTTCCTAGTTTCAGCATGGCTTCTTCGGTCCTTCTTCTCTTCTGGTTGGTTCTTGTTTGAGGTGGCACGTTTTGGGGTTGCCCCTAACTGCTAGAATTAGGGCATTACAGGTAAGTAAAGGTTGGGACCAATGGGTCCCTTCCTTGGGGTGGATACACCGCCTATTATGCCACCCTACAGTGGGAGGGGGGCATATGCCTCTCTCTGGTTGGCTGGGTCCCCCCCACCTGCGAGATGGCGGGTACTGAGAGTTGTGCTTCACCTCGCCTTCCCTCCCCGAGGGGTGGGGTTGGCTAAGGTAGGCACACCACACTTCCTCACTTGGTTTCCCCGCTGATTCTCCTGCCCAAAGTGTCAGTCAGAACCGGTGGGAGCCAGTTGCAGGAAGCAGCAAAGGTCTGGCGAAGCTCACAAAGACGGCAAGCCTTTGAAGCTTCCCCTTCGTGGACCCTGCCAAGCCTAGGGAGGAGGCTTGGTACCTCGTCCCAGGATATGCATTGTTTCAGATCCTCCAGAGCAGCAGGATCTTGACCCAGGGGTCCAGAACATGTCTGGTTGTAGCAGCTGGCGAGCAGCCACTCAGCCAGGACACTAGAGTTGGGTCCTTTTTCTTGGGGCATCTCTAAGATGCCTTCGGAGTGCATTGTTCGTTAAATCCCACACTGGAATCAGTGTGGGTTTAATGTGCTGAGAAGCTCAATACCAAGCTTCCCATTTTTCAGTAAAGCCATAATGGTGCTGTGGAGTTCGTAATGACAAAATCCCAGCACTATATACTCTTACTGGCATTACTGCACTTACAATGTTGTAGAATTTGCTTACACTGTACGGGCACAGAGCTCATGCACCTGTACCCTCACCACTGGTATAGTTCACCCAGCTAGAGGGTTATCTGGCAGATGCCAGGACAGTGGGTTGTAGGCATGGCCCACAGAATGTGTGCCATGTTAACTCTTCACTTTGTTCTGCACCAAAACATGCAGCCTGCAATTTATTTTATTTAGAAGATTTATAAATTGCACAGCTACCCAACAGGGCTTCCCAGCGCTAAGCAGGACAAGCGAGGATGCAGCTAGTTGGAGGAGAGGAAATGAAACCTGGCTATAAAGAAAGGTCTTGAGTTTTTTGCGAAAGGCTAAAAGACTGACAGATCCTACGTTCCAAAGGAAGAGAATTCCACACTTTAGGTACAAGGTAGGAGAACAGCGGCCTCTCTTATGCGTCTGCCGCACTCTGGGAACTGAGAAAAGAGAGCGGCTGGGCGATCTCATTTGGCGGGTGCGTAGGGAAGGCTTGGCAAGGCTTTGTATGTACGAGGGTGCCAAGCCATGCTGAGTTCGAAACATAAAGCATAGGGCCTTGAACTCCATACGTTTGTTTACCTTGAGCCAGTGAAGTTTATGGAGCAGAGCGGAAACAAAGGCGTGACGAGGCAACTGAAAAAGCAGACAAGCCTCCGCATTTTGGATGAGCTGAAGATGACGAGCGTAGGTCTTGTCCGCGCCCAAATACAGTACATTGCCATAATCAATTCTGGAGATCACTAAAGCCTGCAGTACGGTTCTTTAGGCTTCAGGTGGAATTAACCAGAGGATTTTTTTTAGCCACTTGAGGACCGCAAAGCAAGCTGTGGTGACTCCAGACACTTGGTCTCCGAGAGAAAGCTTACTATCAGTGGTAAAATCCAAGTTGTTAACCTTCGAGACCAGATCAAGTAAAGGTCCCAAGGATACAGGCCAGTGGCTAGCTCCCCAGAGTTTGGGATTGGTGCCCAAGATGAAGACCTCAGTCTTGGAGCCGTTCAGCTTTAAAGCATTGCTGGACATCCACAAGGAAATATGATGCACTCCAAGCTGGAGGAATGAAGGGTCCTGATGCTGAGCAGAAGAAAGAGAGAAAATGATCCGAGTATCATCCATGTAAGGGAAGATGGTCAACCCAGATTTTTCTGCAATGTCTGCCAGAGGGCGAACGTAGAGATTAAAAAGTGGAGGACTCCAGGTCGAGCCTTGCGGTACTCCTGATGTTAAAGCTACTGAGTTTGATTTAGTTGTATGTGAGAAGACTTGGAAAGAGCGATACTCTAAATAAAGAGATCCGCCACTGCAAGGCCACACCTACAATGCCTGATGCTTCAAGGCGATCCACCAGGATGGAGTGTAAGACTGTCTCGAAAGCTACGCTCAAATCCAATAGGGTGAGCGCTGCCGTACCACCACAGTCAAGCTGCTGCCTGACATTCTCCGTGACCCCATGCAGAGCCGATTCGGGATTATGACCAGGACGAAAACCTGACTGTGACGGATGGAATAACTTGTGCAATTTCACATGTGCGGAAAGTTGTGAATTAATGCACCTTTCCAGTACTTTGGAAAAGATTGAAAGAAGAGCTATGGTCCGGTAATTTGACCAACATAGGGGATCCAGGCCGGTCTTTTTAGTAAAGGGAGCACAAGAGTGTGTTTCCAATCCCGGGGTACCTGCCCATGATTTAAGGAGAAATTAAGAAGAGGAAGAATCACGGCAATGGCAGATTCGTCCCGAAGTCTGAGCTAGATGGAGGGAGAGGATCAAGTGGGGAGCCAGACTTGATGGTTCCCAGCAAACATTGAAGAGAAGTCAAATCAAGTGGGAGCCAGGCCTCAACTTGACTGGGCGCAACAGATAAGAGGACTGGGGGGGACAGTATTGACCCTGTCAGAGAGTTAAGTGTTAGGTAAGATGAAGTTATCATGACGGGAAGAATCAGAGTCAAGCTGACGGTGGATTGACGCAACTTTATTGTTAAAGAACATTGCAAGTTTGTTACATTGATGTAGCAAAAGTGAAGGGGACAGCAGGAAAGAGCTTAATGCAGAAAGTTCTGTTACAACTTTAAATAGGTTTTTCTGGCAATTTTGGGCAGTCCTGATCCTATCCGTATAAAAGGAAGAACGCGTCTATTTGCAAAGTACACTGTATTTTTTTCAGTGCCTCGAGATAGGCAACCTTAGCTTCTGGTGCGTAGGGCTTCCTCCACTGTCTCTCCAATACTTTACAGTGTTTTTTGTCAAGTTTGAAAGAGGCGTTAAACCACCGTACAGGAGGAAGCACTCTAGGTTGAGATTAGGTGGAGAGAAGCAGACTAGAATCAATAGCCACCGACCATCATTGCTGTACCAAGAGTTGATCCGGGTCCAGTTGAGATATAGTAGAAGGCATTGTATTAAAGAGCTGCTTAGTAAGAGCCTTCATATCGAGTTTGGACCAGTTCCTCATTTGCGGCATGACAGAAAGTTGAGGTAAAGGGGACGGGGAAGAAATAATGGAGAAAGGAACAGCAAAGGGGTCCAACCAACCAAGTTGAATAGGAGGTGCGGTGGACAAGGTTAGGAGATTAGAAAAAATAGGGTCCATAAGATGCCCTGCTGAATGTGCGGTTAGGGAATTGATCAGTGAAAGGTTCAGGATCTTCAGATCGTCCATGAGGGTTAAAGCAGATTTGTTGTTCGGATCGGCAAGATGGAAATTTAGATCACCGAGCACTGAGAAATTTGCCACCCAGAGAACCTGATGGGTTAGTGATTCAGCAAGGGTGGAACCCCAATTGTTAGATGGCCCAGGGGGGAGATGGATAAGAGCACCACCGAAGGTGAATTTGGGGGAGAAAGGAATAGAAAAAAGCAAGGCTTCGCAATTAGGAATCATGAGTGCCTCAATTGTACAATTATAATTATTTTTTTTAAAACCATGATCACCCTGCCACTAGTTTTCTGTGGTCTGTTGATACCTAGCAGCGCAACGTTCTTAGGAAGCGCCGCAATCACATCTGGCATGGACCCAGCATGAAGCCAGGTCTCCGTTAAAAAAGAAAAAAAAAATTCGGATCCCTATTGATGAGGAAGTGAAATAGGTGCAACTGATGTTTAGGAAGCGAGTGACAATTAAGACTAAAACCGCCAAAATCCTTGGGTCGGAAAAAACGGTCTTATCGGGTGCTGAAGTGTGGGAGGCCTCCATATCAGATGGAGGGTGGGGCCCAGTCCGAGAAGGAGAGGGATTTTTTTTAAATCAAATTGGCAATTAATACATTGCCTAATGCATGTATCTGGAGTAAGAACCTGGCAGCAAGTGTTAGGGGTGGGTCGAAGTCTGAAAAGGGCCTGAGAAGAGTAGATAAGACAGGGATGTAAGGAAAATTAACAGTGATTCTGGCCACGGCCGGACAGGCGCAGATGGGCTTGCCTTTGGCACGTTTGCCACGGCATGAATTTAAAATAGTGTGATGCCAGAAGTGCCATAAATCACTGGCCTGACTGGTTTTGTGACACCCTCCGCACGAACGGCACACAGCTGTGGCAGAACGGTGCCGAACCAGATGAAAACAGGGAGTGCGAACATAGTGTGCAAGCACATAAGTTAAACACACTACACTTACAATCCCCCAAGTCTTTCCCCCGCAGTAATCCACAGAACTGTGCAATAAACAGTGCAAAGTACTGAAAACACAAGCTAAAATAAGTAAGTGGCTAAAAGGGTAAAAAGTCTGAAAATTAGTCAGAAAAAACGGCAAGGTAACCGCAACTGACTCACTCATGTATTGTATTGTAATAGCA
Source organism: Lissotriton helveticus (assembly GCF_964261635.1). Classification (NCBI taxonomy): domain Eukaryota; kingdom Metazoa; phylum Chordata; class Amphibia; order Caudata; family Salamandridae; genus Lissotriton; species Lissotriton helveticus. The sequence continues at coordinate 1,134,515,217 of NC_136061.1, forward strand.
TTTATGTAGCGCTTACTACCCCTGATGAGTCGTCGCATCACTTTTTTGACGAGTAGCACGCTACTCTGGAACCCATCAGGATTAGTGTTGAATTAGTATGGTGAAACATGAAAGTAATTTTAGTGGTAGATATGTTAGTCCGTTATTTGGATTGAGAAGGGTTGGGAGGGGTACAAAAGTTTAGAAAGGTTTGTTTTAGGGGATCTGTATAGTAAGAGGTGTCAGATGATGAAAGGAGGGGTAGAGTAGGAAAGAGACTAGAAAGGGTTATTTTCGGGATCATAGTAGTGGTATGGGGTTTGGGAGACATGAGAGTGGATGTAGAGGATATATTGATAGCTGTATAGGAAGAGAGATAGGCTAGTGCATTGGAAAGAGTAGTAGAAAGAAGTTTGAGATGAGACAGAAGTTGGGCTAGTAGATATATTGAGCGAAGTATAGGCTGAGAAATAGGGTAGTACATTGGAAATGCTAAATTAGAAGAATGTAATAAATATATAGCTCCATAAGTTAATTGAAAGTATATAGATACATAAAGGAGGGAAGAGGCAGGGGGCTGGTTTCACTGGCTTGTGAACACAAAATGGTGGCGGAGGGTGCACAGTTTTAACATACAGGTCTTAGCACAGAGCAAAGTAGAAATTTGGAGGGAAAACTGAATTGTTACCAGGAATGAGGGGGATAAACTACAGAGTTTGGACTGCAAATCCCACAATTCAACACGGTAAATGGAAGCCATCATGGGCAGGAATAACCACACGTTTAAAACACAAAACGGGTAATAAAATATGCAATCACAGGCAATTTAAATCTACATTTTTACACTGTAACAACCACAGGCAAAGACAGTAATCACAGAAAGGGAAAATCGTTTTTTTTTTAACAACTTTTGTTTTGGGGAAGAGACCACTCTAGTCTGCCTCCTTACCACTTCCTGGACTCTGCTCACTGTAATCTGGGGGCACAGGTAGGGTGCAACTCACAAGATGGAGGAGAATGATTTGGGGTGCACCCAACAAAGCCTTAAGGGGCCAGGGCAGGTGTGAGAGAAGGGCTCAGAGTTGCCTGGTAGCTGAATAGCCAATCCCCAGTCCTGGGTCTGCTGGCCTGGGGGTGGGGGCTGGGGAGCTGCTTCTCCTGTTCAGAATCTCCTAGGAGACAGTGTTTGTGTAAAGATACAGGGCTTCTAAGGGTAGCACAATAAGTGCTGCAGCCCTTAGATGGCTTCTGTGCCCACAGTGCGCTTGGTACCTGTGGTACCATTTACAAGGGACTGACATGTGGCCAGAGAGTGACAATTGGGTTTTGTCTCAATGCAGTTTAGGGAAAGAACATAGGCCCTGGATACCTGTTTGGCAAGAGCCCAGGGCACACTCAAAGTACATCAGCAGTTTGGGAAAGGGATTTATGCCTATGCTTCCCCCCCCATTCTATTAATTCCCAGGGTACTAACCAAGATTAAATCGGAAGGCTGTCGCCTGATCCTGATAGCACCACGTTGGCCCAGACAATTCTGGTTCCCAGAACTACTTCTACTATCAGTCGAAACCCATTCGCCTGTTGCCATCCTCAACGATGTTATCGAGGGCCAAGTGAGCCATCCAGACCCTCACTGGCTTCACTTGAACGCATGGCTCCTGAATTCCTTGAATTTAAGGACTTAAAGATACCACAAGAGTGCAGAGATCGTTGCCAAATCCTGTGCTGAAAGCACTATCAAAACATATTGTTTGAAATGGAGACGATTGTTTCTGGTGCGAAAGGAATAACGTTCACCCACTCCAAGCTCCTGCTGAACAGATTTTGCCATATCTCTTTTCTCTGGCCAAATCGTGTCTCACTTTCTCTTCAGTAAACGTTCACCTGGCTGCAATTTCCCGGTACAGGAAATCTCCTCAGATTCCTTCTCGCTGTACATCTAATCTCATAAAGCATTTAATGAGGTCTATTCAGTGCTTTTCCTACAGTGCACGTGCCTCCTTCAGAGTGGAAACTCAATGTGGTTCTGGTGCAGTTAATGAGACAACCATTTGAACCAATTTAAATTTCTCACACGGAAAGTATCCCTCTTGCTAGCTCTTACTTCTGCAAGTGAGTGAGATACAAGCCTTTACAGTCAAAGAACCTTTTCTACATTTCACTGAAAATGACATATCTCTACAGACTAACCCAACGTTCATTCCAAAAGTACCAACTCAATTTTACCTCAACGAGCTAGTGATATTCCTGTCTTTATTTCCAAACTCATCTAGTCCAGCAGAACCTTCCTTGCATACGTTTGATATCAAAAGATGCTTGGATTTTTATCTTCACAAGACAAAGGAAATAAGGAAAACAGATCAGCTCCTAGTAGCTTAAGGACAAGGATAGCAGTAACTTAGGCCACGATCGCCAGATGGGTCGCATCTGTGATACATTTCTGCCACGAAAAGGCTAACAAACCTGTGACAGTGAGGGCTAAAGCACACTCCACAAGAACAGTCTCTGCATCTGCAGCCGTATTTGCAGGAGTGACATTAGACAAGATATGCCGTGCTGCGACATGGAAGAATGTCCACACATTAATGAAATGCTACTGCCTGCAATCTGCACAAGAGGATGCAGCATTTGGCCAAGCTGTACTGCTTCATCTCTTTAACTAAGGTCAGCCTCTATATTTTACATAAGAGGAATTCTTTCTTTTTAATCAAGGTAAATGATCATGTAACTATTTGACAATTTGTACCATAATATGGTTTGTGATGTATCTTTGGATATTTACCTCAACATTACTGGTTTTAATATTTCAATATACTGTAACGTTTAGCACATGCATTGTGTAAAGTATAGTGGATAATTATTGGGAGTTTAAAATTACATGTCTCCCACATTCCGCTAACAGTACAGTTATGGTACTGCTTGCTATTTTGATTCAGGCATGTGAATCTATGAAAATACCCCAATACTGGATAAGAAAGCAAGTTACTTACCTGTAACTACGGTTATCCAGTATTATCTTTCACAGTCACATGCAACCCACCCTCCTTCCCGTGGAGTCGGTTCTCATTGATTTTGGGATCCTTGCTTCTGTAGTAGGAGATCTGTGCATAGTCCTAATCTAGTGAATAGTCCCGCCCATGTGCGTGGACCCCGGAGCAATCAAAAAAAATCTCTTAAGCTGTCTTCATTGCAGTCCTACATAGACACTTAAGAGAAAATTAAAGACAATAATGCAGCCTGTACCCACAAGGCTATACTGTCCGGTACTTCAGCTAGAAATGCCAAGGATATAACACCAATAACACATTTAATAAAATTTGTCAAGTTTCACCTATAGAGAAACTTTCCTCCCCTCACCAAATCCTTGGAATGATAGAGAGGAAGGGATGGACAGACAAGCCTCCATAGGCTGCCATTATGTGTCTGGAAAAGGGATATCGTGCCTTTAAGGAACTCTCTAGAGACCCTCGGTATTCCAGCATGCACATCCCACTCCTTTTACTTTCAGTTCTTTTTTCCGGCTCCTGCTAGCAGGACCCTGGAGCATTGAGCTCTCCCTTTTTGGGTGTTTTGTGTAATTTTTGACACTTTTGAAGTGTTAGTGTGTTCACTCGACGTATTCTTGCTTCTTCTTCACTTTGCTGGAGTTTTGTGGTGGTTTTGGCCGCTCTTTTTTCAAATATGTCTGCCTTCTTTGAGAAATGTCTAGAGTGTGCCAGGAAGAAGGCAAGATCTGATCCACACAGGGTGTGTATCCTGTGTCTCCCTTCATCTCATGTTCCTGGGACTTGTCAGATCTGCCTGCAGTTTTCCAGTAGGACCCTGAAGGACCGAGAGAAGATCAGTCTCCAAGGACTGGAGCAATGAAAGCAGCAAAGTCAAGGTGGGTCTGGGCAGGAAGGGGCTTCTTCCTCTGCCCGTGCTGCTGCCTCTGGGGGGGCTCCCCAGTAAGGAGAAGGCCAGAAAACGCTACCAGTCTCCGTCTGCGTCGATAGCCTCGGCGTCGAGAGGAATGACCACGGTCTGCTCCCCGTCTCCCCAGGGCTCTGGGTCGAAGCGACGCGACGTTCAACGTCGAGGGGATTGACGTCGAGACTCCCGACGAGGTCGACGTCGAGGACTGCTTCGTCGTCAATCCATCATCGACGGCGAGAGGGTTCAAGGAGGCGCAGGCGCTCGCCGTCGAGGCGTCCCTGTCGTTCGACGTCGAGTAGGAGATCATCGACGCCGAGGAGGAGATCATCGACGCCGAGGAGGAGATCATCGACGCCGAGGAGGAGATCATCGACGCCGAGGAGGAGATCATCGACGCCGAGGAGGAGATCGTCGACGCCGAGGAGGAGATCGTCGACGCCGAGGAGGAGATCGTCGACGCCGAGGAGGAGATCGTCGACGCCGAGGAGGCGATCCTCGACGCCGAGGAGGCGATCCTCGACGCCGAGGAGGCGATCCTCGACGCCGAGGAGGCGTTCCTCGACGCCGAGGAGGCGTTCCTCGGCGTCGAGACGACTGTCAAAAAGGCGCTCAGCGTCGAGGTGGAAAGCATCGTCCTCCAGGAGACGTTCCAAGGCCAGGGCTGTGTCCTCGGTTTCCACAAGTCCACGGTTGTGGCGGCACCGTCTCTCGGCTACCAGGGGTACGCCCTCTAGGTCCCCCACTTCAGGTCAGGCGAAGAAAAGAGAGAGAGGGGAAGAGGCTCCGGGCTCGGAGCACTCAAGTCTATTCGCCCTCCAAGCCGAGGTCACCTACACCTCCTCCGTTACCCAAGGACCCTCCTCCACGTAACCCGAAGCCTCCTCTGCCACCTGTGCCCAGCAGCAGGAGGTCAGACTTGTGTCTGTGGTGGCAGCATCCATTTTGTGATGCTGAGGCTCGAGTTAACTTTAACCGGGGTTCACAGTTACATACATGTCGTGCCCCTCTAGAAGGGTGGAATGCTACCCCCGTCGCCAGAATTGGCGAGGGGGTAGTATTCCAAATCGTATGACACATTACTCGACATGTTTTGATAATGTTATACCAGAGTTGGCATTTAACCGCGAGGTTGATAATGCACTTAAGAGTATATGATATAGCGTTATCATGGAACAGCTATTAGGACTTGGTTCCGCAAGCTGCAAACGGGCTCAGCTCATGCCAGAGCACCATCTCACATAATTCCAAGCACTCTGCCTTCAGGATTGATAAGGCCTTCCATAGGAGTGACTGATAGGAATATATGTGTCCATTTTAGGGTTAGATATAGGTATACTATATCTACAGCAAAGGGTGTTTACACCACCTTGCCCCAGCTGTCATGCAGCCAGTTGTGTCACATTTAGATCGCCAGCCAGGGGTGGCAGAATACATGCTTCAGCCCCTGGTAGGCCCTGGGTACACCTATGCCCTGGGTACAGGGACTGATAAGGTGGCCCAGTACCAATTGGTAAATGCACCTAAAGTACATGGAATCCATTTTAACAGAGAGAGCAGGAAGCCTGGGGTCCTGAATAGCAGGATCCCAGACCAACTAAGTCAAAAACAAGCAAAACACCAGGCAAAAAGTTGGGTGTAACCATAGTCAGATATCCACCTTCCTACAGACAACACACTAGAAAAGATGAAAAAGGACACAGACACAGCTAAGTCTATGGGTGCATTACAATCCACACAGACTAGAAGTTCTTTTCGCCCCTCCTTTTATAGAGGAGGCTCTAACCAAACAGGTGCAGATACAACATCTTTCAAAACGCACACACAGACCTCCTCTAACAAAGGCTACTTTAGAGGAGGATACAGAGGCAATAATAACAAGGGAAGAGGCAGAGGTAATAACAACAACCGCTCCTCTTCCACTCCCAAACAGTGACTTCCCTCTGCTTCCCCTACAGCATTCCACTCCTGTGGGGGGCAGATTATCACAGTTCCTACCTGTCTGGAATTCCATCACAACAGACAGGTGGGTGAGATAGATTATCCAACACGGCTACTGCCTAGAACTCACAGCAACCCCCCCAAACATACCACCCAGGCAGCGTCCAATGTCCACCTACCATATGACTCTGCTTCAACAGGAAGTTCTAGCACTTCTAGAAAAGGATGCTATTCAAGTAGTTCCCTTAGAAGAACAGGGAACAGGAGTTTACTCCTTGTACTTCCTAATCCCCAAGAAGGACGGGACATTACGACCAATTCTCGACCTCAGACCCCTCAACTATTACATACAATCAGATCATTTTCACATGATCACTCTGCAACAAGTACTCCCACTACTACAACAAGGCGATTTTCTTTCAACATTAGCCCTAAAGGACGCCTACTTTCACATTCCTATAAATCCTGCTCACAGGAAGTATCTAAGGTTTGTCATACAAGGACGGCACTATCAGTTCAAAGTTCTTCCATTTGGGGTCACAACAGCACCACGAGTGTTCACAAAGTGCTTAGCAGTAGTAGCGGCAGATACATGTCTTCCCTTATCTCGACGACTGGCTCATAAAAGCAAAATCATTCAGTCAGTGTGTCCAACACACAAAGCAAACAATTCAGCACTGCACAACTTAGGGTTTACCATAAACTACACCAAGTCGCACCTAGAGCCTTTGCACGTTCATCAGTATCTAGGAGCTACCATAGACACATCTACAGCTCTAGCGTATCCCAGTCCAGCCAGGATATAGAGCATTCAGACCTTAGTCTCCATTTTTCAACACCAGCAGTCTCTCCAAGCAAGAGTGTTCATGATACTAATAGGCATGATGGCGTCCTGCATCTTCATAGTTCCACATGCAAGACTGCAAATGCGCCCATTACAAGAATGTCTAGCGCAACAGTGGAATCAGGCTCAAGGTCAGCTCACAGACCTGGTGTTGGTAGACAGCTGTACATATCGCTCTCTGCAATGGTGGAACACCAAAAACTTGACAAGAGGACGACCGTTCCTAGAGCCTGACTGTAGAACACCTCCCAGGAATTCACATTCAGATGGCAGATCTGTTGAGTCGACAGTCACAACAGATTCACGAATGGAAGATGCATCCACAAGTTCTTCAGCCATTCTTCCAAAGGTGGGGGCATCCACAAATAGATCTCTTTGCCACCCACGAGAATACAAAATGCCGAACCTTCGCCGCCAGGTTTCCACACCCACAGTCGGAGGGGAATGCAATATGGATGAACTGGTCAGGCAGATTTGCGTACGCTTTTCCGCCTCTCCCACTAATTCCACTAGTAGTGCGCAAACTCAGACAACAGTCTCTCAAACTGATACTAGTAGCGCCCACATGGGCACGCCAGCCGTGGTTCACCACACTACTAGATCTCTCACTGGTTCCACATCAAAAATTACGGCTCACGTGCTCCCTGTTAACACAGAACCATGGAGAAATAAGACACCCAGAACCAAGCCAACTGAATTTGGCGATCTGGCTCCTGAAGTCTTAGAGTTCGGTTACTTAAACCTGCCACCAGACTGTATGAACATAATTAAAGAAGCTAGAAAACCCACTACCAGAGTGTGTTATGCCGCTAAGTGGTAAAGGTTTGCAATATACTGTAACATTAATCACATTGACCCACTGAATGCTTCCATCCAAAATATCATTTGCTACCTTCTACACCTACAAAGGTCCAATTTCGCTTATTCTTCCATACACCTGCATCTGGCAGCAATTGCAGCCTATTTACAGAATAGGCAACATCTATCTCTCTTCAGAGTACCTGCAATCAAAGCATTTATGGAAGGATTAAAACTAATAATCTCACCTAGGTTAACTGGAACCTGAACGTGGTACTTACAAGACTTATGGGACATCCTTTCGAGCCTTTACAAAAGTGTGAATTACAATTCCTAACATGGAAAACTGCTTTCCTTGTTGCCATCACCTCTCTCAGAAGAGTTAGTGAAATACAAGCATTCACAATACAAGAACCATTTTTTCAAATACATCCTAACAAAGTGGTTCTCAGGCCTAATCCAAAGGTTATCACTCCTTTTTCACCTTAACCAATCAGTAGAGCTACCTGTGTTTTTCCAAAACCCAGACTCTGTTGCAGTACGGGCTTTACACACCTTAGATGTTAGGAGAGCCCTATTATACTACACAGATAGGACTAAATCCTTTCAGAAAGACAAAACAATTATTTGTATCTTTCTCTCCCCCACACAAAGGCAACCCCATCTCTAAGGGGGGAATTGCCAGGTGGATTGTAAAGTGTATACAGATATGCTATCAAAATGCTAAACGTACACTAACAGTTCCTCCTAGAGCACACTCCACTCGCAAACTAGGAGCCTCTATGGCTTTCTTAGGAAATATACCACTAGAGGACATATGCAAGGCAGCAACATGGTCTACAATACACACCTTCACTAAACACTATTGTGATGATGTGTAGGCCAAGCTGCAGTAGGCCAAGCTGTCCTTAGAACGCTATTTCAAAATACTGCAACTGATACAAGCGACCTCCGCTAGGGGAGACACTGCTGCATAATCATTGCTAAAGTGTACGATCTGCTGCTCATATGCCTCGAACGGAAAATGCTACTTACCAGTATGCATCTGTTCTTGGCATGTAGAGCTGCAGAATCGTACACGCCCTCCCACCTCCCCGGGACTTGTATCCGTTCCAGTACTCATCTTACTTAGATGCACACGCATGGACATACTTTTTCTCTTTACTTCTACTAACTCCATTTCCCATCATGGCGAAAAACAATCTGAGGATGGAGTCGATGACCATGCGCAGTATTGTCTAAGGGAGGAGTCACCTATCTCGTGACTACAAAGACTTCTTCCAAGAAGACAACAACCTGCAATCATCCGAGCCAAACACCAGGTGGCGATCTATTGCAAAAGTGTACGATTCTGCAGCTCTACATGCCAAGAACAGATGCATAATAGTAAATAGCATTTTCCTTACATTACTTTACAATATGTTGCCTTTTTTCTGGACTGTCATAATACTGCGCTGTTGCTAAAGATTATCTTTGTTTCTGAAGCATATTTCTCTCTAGTGGTGTACCATTTCTTCCCTTTAAAGGATTAATATAGGTTGTTCTGTGTGGGGGAGAGGCATGAGTCTCATACTTGCTACCTTTTGCAGAGGAATTTTATGCCTGACATTCAGGATCATTGCTCCCGTAGAGGTCAATTCCTTTCATTATCTGCCTGTCTATGGTTGCTGGTAGACAACTTTTTTCCTTGTTTCATGCCTCTAGAGGCTGTAAGTTGGGTTCACACATTGCAAAGTATGGTTCCTAGGGGGTTGGACAAATTAATGTTCGTCTCTTTCAGTGGTAGTGTCATTTACCAGACCATCAGATAATGGTCTTTATTCATATAGCAAGGACTTGTGCAGACTTTGGTTTTAGTCAGACTGTGAGCTTTAATTTTTGTTCTTGATAACTTTTATTCCACCATTTTTTAATGGTGAACTTTTAGGCGACTTGAATTATTCTTACTGGTTGGATGCTGTTTGCTTTTCTTAGGGTATTATTCCCCTATAGTTACATCGTGTTATGTTACTGTTGCCTGCTGATTCATTCTCTATTTTCGATCTGTTAATATAAATTCTCTTTTGTTGATGCAATAGGAGTTTACTTATTTTACCTGTGTGTGTGTGTGTGTGTGTGTGTGTGTGTGCATGCGTGTGTGTGTATGTATGTATGTATATATGTATATATATATATATATATATATATGTGTGTGTGTATATATATATTCACTGAAAAAACCATAGGTTTCACACCAGTTATAGTTAGGTGAAAATTTTACTCGCATAAAACCATTGAAATTCCCACGTTATAGTTAGTTGGACTCACTATAACTTGCGCGTGCAATGCACTGCTGATGACGTCACATATTACATCACTCATGACATGGTCAGTGACATCACTCATGACATCACTGATGACATCTCAAATGACATCACTGATGACAACATCCTTGTGACAAAGTGGCAGACCTCCTATCAGCATAAAATAACCTTTGACACACACATTCAAAAATAGAAACTAACATTTTCTTAAAAAAGGAGAAACCAATACCAATTACAACAACTTATTAGGTAATTCCAACATCTACATACACATCCACTCATTCACCAACAGTTCTATATAGTCACTCATGCATGTACTTGCTCATCATATGTACTCATACACCTATACATCCTGTTACACACTAATACTCATCCATATAGTTACTCACACACAAATTCACACATGCAAATAAACTATCAAAAAAACATTTACTTGATTATACTGCTATATACACACCACTACACATACTTCTACAGAAACGGAAACATATTTACTCTCTTAAACAATCAATTATAAAAACACATACTCACTAACCCACCCATACACACAATCATCCACCAATACAGTCTTGGACACATGCTGTCTTCAAAATACATACAAATAGTGAGTCACTCATTCATGCATCTGTGCTCTAAGTAATATCCCCCACCGAACCATAGAGACACTGATACTGATACTCAAAAAAACAACTAATAACCCATATACACACTCATGTAGCTACCCACCAACCCATGCAGCCACTTATACATAAAGTGAGACACAGATACAGATATTTAAATATTTAAACATTACTCGCTAATGTATGTATTCACAAAGATACATTTAATAAGTCAGTTAACCAATCAATTTTACACAAAAAACATCCATTTAGACATTTATTTACCCATTTATTCTTCCATCAACCTTTAGATATACATATATAGAAAATATTTATTTTTCAGAAAGATACACATTCACTGGATGATGTCATCAGTGATGTCATTTGAGATGTCATCAGTGATGTCATGAGTGATGTCACTGACCATGTCATGAGTGATGTAATATGTGACGTCATCAGCAGTGCATTGCACGCGCAAGTTATAGTGAGTCCAACTAACTATAACGTGGGAATTTCAATGGTTTTATGCGAGTAAAATTTCCACCTAACTATAACTGGTGTGAAACCTATGGTTTTTTCAGTGAATTTAATAGGTTTTTTAAATGCTAATTCCTAACTATAACTGGTGTGAAACCTATGTTTTTTTCAGTGAAAATATATATATATATATATATATATATATATATATATATATATATATATATATATATATATATATATATATATATATATATATAACATTTCTATGGCAAAATGAAACCCCTCATTTTGTTCCTTTTCAAATTAAATGTATTAAGTGTTATCACTTTATTCCAATCAAGATGATTGCAGGTGTGCCATACTTTTGTCATAAGTAAGACTGTTAGCATTCTAGTTGTTCTTTAGAACACTCTGGGACATTCTGTCATTGGGCTATAGTTGGGCTACATCTGGCTGATATTTGGGCTACATTTGGGCTCTTTTGTCTCTGGTGGCCATCTTGGGAGACTGCATATCAGAATCTTTTTTAATGAAATATAAGAGGATTTGAGAAGTCACTCAAAATGTGCCCTAATTTTTCTTTCTTCAGCACTAATCATAATTTCTATGGCAAAATGAACCCCCTCATTTTGTTCCTTTGCAAATTAAATGTTTTAAGTGTTAACACTTTATTCCAATCAAGATGACTTCAGGTGTGCCATACTTTTGTCATAAGTAAGACTGTTAGCGTTCTAGTTGTTCTTTAGAACACTCTGGGACATTCTGTCATTGGGCTATAGTTGGGCTACATCTGGCTGATATTTGGGCTACATTTGTTTTTTTTTTGTGTCTGGTGGCCATCTTTGGGCTACATTAAGCTACTTTGGGCTCTAACATCTATATAGCCCAATGTAGCCCAATATATATTTTTTCAAAGTTAATTTTCGTAAAAACCACTGGAGCATATATCTTGAGACATAGCAAAGGCACATCGGGGTACCAGTCCCTACAATTTTGCCAAGTTTGGTGGAAATCCATTCAGCCGTTCGGGCTAAAAGTGAGTCCAACCGCCCTATGAAATTAACATGGGGAAAACACGTTTTGGGACCCCCCTTTTATCTCGGCCCCCGCTTGACGGATCCCCACGAAACTTTCAGGGAAGGAGCAGGGCGCAGCGAGGCAAAGAAAATTACAGGCAGATCCCTCATTCGGCGCCAAAGTTATTCCCAATAGAATGTTGCGGATTTCCTATGGAAAACTATGCTAACTATAACTACCTATATATATATATATATATATACACACACACACACACACTTTTGTTTCCATGGGACATTCTATAGGTACTTGTACATCTCTAGTTCTTTTTCCTTTAAGAGGAATGCTTCTATGTCGTAGGGGCTAATGTTGTCTTTAACATCTGTGTTTTATTTGAACATTTGTTTTCTCCATGGGGGCTGGATTTTCTCTGTGTAGTTTACAGAGCAATCCTGACCTTATATGGTTTACAGGTGTTGTACAGTGGCATGGCCAGCTGTTCTGAGTTTCACAGGTTTGAACATGCTGTTCGGACTGTATATAACCAAATGGGTAATATCTTCCCCATGCTTTCGTCTTATAATTTTTTTTACTGTGGTTTTGTTCACAGTTGTTGTGGAGTGTAAACTTCTAAAGCAATTTTGTCTTACAGACATGGGTATGTTATCCCATGGTTTGAATGTCTTATAGGGGACTTTATATGGGAGGGTATGTTTCTGCTCATCCACATTATTATAAATGTTCAGTATTTTCCCTTGATCTAAAAGAAACTATTAGTTTGCAGCGTGAATCTTTCTGGATTCAATATGCTGTGCATTATTCCATGGTCTAGGGGTTGGGTCCAGAATCGTAGTCTTTTTTTTTTTTTCTTTTTTTTTTTTTTCGTGGCCCAGGTGGGCGTCGACGTCTCACCATTTGGTGTACTCCTGTGCCGTCGGCGCGCTTTCCCCGGAAGCTCCCACCTTTGGGCGCCAGCTTTGGATTCTTTTTTCCGCCGCTGGGTCTGGATCGTCAACGAGGAGTTCCAGAGTTTTTGGAAAGAAGAGGAAAAAATCAACCAGAAAACCACCGAAAAGTTGGAGTTTTCATCTTACGAAGAGGAGCTCAGAGCCAGGACGACGGAGAGAAAGATAGAGCACTTCGACGTCCAACAGAGAATGGGCACACAGGGGGCCCCCTGAGCACAGATATGGACAAAACCCATTCAAATTTTGCTGTAATTGCCACCACAAGTGGACAAGAAGCTGACACAGCTCAAAAAGGATAATGAAACTTTGAGGTCCATGGGAGCGCTGCAGTTCAGAGGAATGAGAAGGGGCACCCCCTCAAGGAGGCCGAACTGCAGAGGGTGAAACCAGCTAGGAACGTCGCACTAGACCTTCCAGCAAACTTACCAGGGTAACAACCAGGCGCAGCAAGGTCAGGAACAGCAAACCTGGTAACCTAAGGGCCAGTCCTTTCGAGGGGGACTGAACGGACGGGGACTAACAAGAAGAGGGGGGCAGCAACCCACCTCCAAGTGACAATGCTGTATCGAGCGTGCACACCCACACAACATCTCTGCGAAGGTGGAACAACGAAGGACCCAAAAAACAATTAGGCACACACAAAAAAAAACCCAACGAACATGTAACACCGGTAGGAGGCAGACTAAGACACTTCTTCCAAGAGTGGAAGAAAATAACAGACAAAATGGATACTGAACATCATACAGTTCGGATACTGTATAGAACTGGAAAAAAGGCCACTTAACAGGAAGCCAACCAACAAAACGCGCTTAGCAAAAGAGCTTGGGCTCCTCCCTGCAGGAAGCACAAGAACTCCTCCACAAGGAGGCAGTAGAAATAGTGCCGTTCAAAGAAAGAAACAAGGGAGTGTACTCCAACTACTTCCTCGTACTAAAAGTGGACGACACGTTAAGGCCCATCCTGGACCTACGGTTCCTAAACCAACACATAAATACTAAAAAATTCAAGATGACGTCCCTACAAGAAGTTATACCATAAATAAGGGACGGGGATTTTATGTCCACTATAGACCTCAAGGATGCCTACCTACACATTCCCATGAACCGAAAACACAAACATCTACTGAGATTTGCCATCAACACAACACACTATCAGTTCACGGGCCTAGCCTTTGGACTAAAATCCGCACCAAGGGTCTTCACAAAATGCCTAGCGGTGGTAGCGGCGCACTTATGAAGGCAGGGAATACATGTATATCCCTACCTAGACGACTGGTTGGTAAAGGCCAATTCCTACAACCAATGCAAGCTACATGCTCAGCAGGTCACGCACACGCTGACAGAACTAGGGTTCTCGAAACACTTGGGGGGCGGGGGGGGAGTCCTCAATAGAACCGAAACAGGTGAAAATCTTCCTGGGCGCACAGATCAACACCATTCAGGGCAGGGTGTTCCCCAGTGAGAAGAGAACCTTTGCACTGCTGAAAAAGACGCATCACTACCGGAAGGGTCAACATCTGACGGTGAGCAAACTCATGGGGATGATGGCGTCCTGCATACACCTAGTCCCCAACATCCGACTCCACATGAAACCATTCCAGGAATCGCTAAAGCAGCAATGGTCACAGGCAACAGGGTGTTGCGAGGATCTAGTGGTTGTAACGCACGCAGTGCAAGAGGAGATCACATGGTGGAACAAAAAGAACATAATAAAGGGGAAACCATTTACACCACCAACTCCAACAGTGACCATCATAACAGACACATCCCAAATGGGATGGGGGCGCACATGAGCCAGCTGAAAGTGAAGGGTTTGTGAAGACAAACAGATGCCATCAGACACATCGACTACCTGGAACTAAAGACAGTGTTGCTTGCCCTAAAAGCCTTCCAAAGACAACTGTACGGGCAGAGGGTGTTGATACAAACCGACAACACCACAACGATGTTCTAAATCAACTTCTCCGGAAGGAGAAGTTCAAGATGCTGACTTTGGCTCAAGTCCTAGCTGCCCTGGACCCAGAAGACTGGATGGTAGCGTTGGACTTGCAGGACACGTATTTACACATCCCCGTCCTGCCGGCCCTCCGACGATACATGCAGTCGGTAGGCAACAAGCACTTTCAGTTTACTGTGCTCCCCTTCGGCCTTACCAGCGCCCCACGGGTGTTCACGAAAGTGATGGCGGTGGTCGCAGCTCATCTGCGCAGATTAGGGGTTTCAGTCTTCCCCTATCTCGACGATTGGTTGTTGAAGGCGGGCTCGCCCCAAACAGTTGTCTTCCACCTCCAGACTACGGCCAACCTCCTGCACTCACTGGGGTTCTCCATCAACGTGTCGAAGTTACACCTGTGTCCCTCTCTGAGGCTCCTCTTCATTGGAGCGGTTCTAGACTCGGCGCAGTTTCGGGTTTATCCTTCCGTACAGCGGGTTTGGGATATTCAGGCTCTGATTCCGGTCTTTCAGCCGTTATCCCGAATCTCGGTCAGGTTGCCGCTGCGGCTCCTGGGGCTGATGGCCTCCTGCATCCTTCTGGTGCATCACGCCCGGTGGTGGATGCGGGCTCTGTAGTGGGACCTGAAGTTTCAGTGGGCACAGCATCAGGGCAACCTGTCTGACCACGTCCGGATCTCGGAGGGCACTGCGAAACAGTTGCAGTGGTTGCTCACGAACCACGATTAGGTCAGCGGCAGATCTCTCTCCCTTCCCCATCCGGAGCACGTAGTGGTGACAGATGCTTCCCTCCTGGGATGGGGGGGCCACATGGGAGAGAGGGAGATCAGAGGCCTCTGGTCTCCGGCGGAGTCCCGGCTCCACATCAACATTCTGCGGGTGATCCGACTTGCACTGAAAGCATTCCTTCCCTCTGTCCGGGGAAGTGTAGTGAAGGTGTTCACGGACAACACCACCACCGTGTGGTACTGCAACAAACAGGGCGGGTGGGGTCGTGGACCCTTTGTCAGGAGGCTCTGTGCCTCTGGACATAGCTGGAACACCAGGGCGTCACCCTTGTGCTTCAACACCTGGCAGGTTCCCTGAACGCCAGGACGGACGAATTCAGCCACCGGTGCATGATGGATCACGAATGGCGTCTGAACTCTGACGTTGCGCAAGGCCTCTTTCAGCAGTGGGGAGAGCCTTGGTTAGATCTATTCGCCACCGTAGAGAAGCGCAATGTCATCAGTTCTGCGCGTTGGAACTTCCAAGGCGGCATTTGCTCGGCGACGCTTTTCGTCGCAAGTGGAGTTGTGGTCTGTTGTACGCCTTTCCGCCTATACCACTTCTGCCCAGAGTGCTGAAGAAGATCAGGCGCGACCGGGCCCAAGTCATCCTTGTGGCTCCGGACTGGGCACGAAGATACTGGTATCCCGAGCTACTCAGCATGACAGTCGATCCCCCGATTCGTCTGCCTCTTCAAGAGGACCTTCTGTCGCAGCAGCAGTGGACGGTCCTCCACCCGAACCTGTCCAGCCTCCACCTCCATGCGTGGAGATTGAGCGACGGCAGTTCAGGCCATTTGACTTGCCTCCTGAAGTCTGTGATGTGATTCTGGCAGCCAGGCCTCCCTCCACAAAATCGGTATACGCCTGCAGGTGGAACAAATTTGTGGCATGGTGCACAGCAAAGGCTGTGGATCCTCTCTCTGCCCCCCTTTCAGAGGTTATCCTCTTCCTTCTTTCTCTTGCCCAGCAGGGTTCTGCTCTGGGCACTCTTAAGGACTACCTTTCTGCCATTTCTGCCTTTTTGAGGCTTCCTGATCAGCCTTCTCTTTTCAAGTCCCCTGTTGTAAATAGATTCTTGAAGGGCATAACGCACATGTTTCCTCCTGTTCCTTTCGTGATGCCTCAGTGGGACTTGAACCTTGTTCTAACCTATCTGATGTGTGCTTGTTTCGAGCCACTTCACAATTGTCCTCTTCGTCTTCTGACTCTCAAGACTGCATTCCTGGTTTCCATCACCTCTGCCAGGACAGTGAGTGAGCTTCAGGCTCTATCTTCTAAGCCACCTTTCCTTTCTGTCCATCTGGACAAGGTTGTTTTAAGAACGCGTCCTTCTTTACTGCCCAAGGTGGTTACGGCCTTTCACATCGGGCAGTCCATCACTGTGCCCACCTTCTTTCCGCCTCCACATCCCACGAAAGAGGAAGAGAGGCTCTACCGTCTGGACCCAAAACGTGCGCTCTCCTTGATCGCACACGCCAGTTCCGGGTGGATGACCAGCTCTTTGTTGGTTACGTGGGCGCGAAGAAGGTACGGGCGGTGTTCAAATGGACCATCTCGGTGGGTCGTGTTGTGCATCAAGGTCTGTTACTCCTTGGCTAAAAAGGAGCCCCCTGTTGGGCTGAGGGCCCATTCCACTCAGACCACTGTGGCTACTACTGCCCTGGGTCAGGGAGTCCCGTTGCAGGACATCTATCAGGCAGCTACATGGGCCTCACTGCACACATTTCCTAGACACTATTGCCTGGACAGCCAAGTCCGAAGAGATGGCTTTTTCGACCATTCCGTTCTCCAGGACTTTCTGGTGTGATCTTGGTCCGCAGACCCACCACCGGGGTTGGTATTGCTGGAGTATCTATTCTAAGGTAAGGAATCTAACACTAACCTGTTTCTTTCAGATGCACAAGTTACTTACCTTCGGTAACGATATATCTGTAAGAAACAGTAGTTAGTGTTAGATTCCTTACCGCCCCACCCATCCTCCCCGTTCTGCAGATCGATATCTAGGGTTAAGGTATTTCCCTTTGAGGGCCCTAGTTTTATGGCACCAGTGTCCGTCTCTGGCATGGCTCTGCGTTTCTGGCGCGGAAAGCTATGTACAAGAACTGACGGCGAGAGAGAGAGAGAGAGACCCTATCTGTCTCTTAATCCCCCTGTGATCTTTGTCTCTTCCTGCTCATGCCGGCATGTGTCTTTTCCTGTTAGTTTGTGTCGCATTCTGTGCCCCTGGGTCTGTGTTGGCGTCTCTGTTCTACTGTGTTTCTTTTCTCAACTCCGCGTTTTTTTTTTTTTTGCCTCTTCCTGACCCTGTCTGCTCGTGTCTTTCTCCTGGTGGGTCTCCTTCTATCCCCGGGTCTGTGTTCGCGCCTTTGTACCATCTGTCTATGTTTAAGGTCTCTTCATCTTCATTTCTCTCTGTGTTCTGTTCCTCTCCCTGCCTGTCTCTTCCTGTTGGTGTCTCGTTACCTCCCTGTGCCTTTCTTGGCGTCTCCGTCCGTGTTCCAGGCCTCTCCCTGTCCCCTTCATCCCCGCGGGCCCCTCTCCCTGCGAGCACGCCTGTGTTTGTGTACATACTGAATGCAAGTTACATCCCCAGATGAGATTAGGGCCCATTTTCAGGGGGCACCGCAGCATTGATTTTGGCCACACAGAGCGGGGGAGTGACGGGGCTTCGGGCGGCTTGGGTAAGTGCCTCTGGAATTAGGCCTGTGCCATTAGTGGGGCAGGAGCCTGATCAATACCCATGACTCCCAGGGTAGGAGGGCTTGGCAGCTCCACTGTCTACAGCAATGAACTCTTAAGTTTCAAGCATATGATTCTTCTCCCATATTTTTTATTTCACACCACCGAACATTCATCTATTCCACAGCTGAGTCCTCTGCAAGGCCAGTAGAGCTGGAAAATAGTTAGCCCCCTCATGCCATTCTCTTGTTTATAGGTGGCAGTATCCAGTTCTTCTATGTGGTTATTGGTGTTTTTCAGTTTTATTTCTGGATTGGCATATGGAGATTCTCGTATATATCTCACTCAGCACTTTGGTGGGTTTTAACGAGTTTCCAGGAGTAGTGAGTGATGTGAGCATCCTTGTGCTGAACTGCTGTATACCCTGAATTCACGTTAACAATACTGTAAAAGGGTAATATTTAAAACATGTACACTACTGGAAGCTGCAGTCTTGCCCTCTGTGTTGACTACAGATTCCAATTTCCCATGTTTGTCAAGGACAAGTCTGTATATATTTTTCCAAGTGAAAGTCTTAGTACATGGCTCGTAGCTCTTAAGAAGTGCACCAGATTCTTGTTTCCTCTCACTTTTGGGTGTTTTTAAAGCCCGTGGTTAAGTGTTATAATTGCCAGGGCCTGAGGTATTTCTCAGAAGGCCACCGAGGTTGGTACTCTGAATCATGGTACTTTATACCTGTTCATATGTGCAGACAGCCTTAAGGCAGGCTCATGCTCATGTTTAATGAACCTTGATTCGTGCACTGAAAAAAAAGGTCTCACAATGAAATGTTTTGAGAGATCCACAGGCTGGTACGTAAAAAGATTTGTAGGCAGACCTGTCATACATAAGGCTGGATTGACTCTGGTAAGATCACTCATATGTCTTGGATGCAGTACGTCTACTCTCTCTCTCTCACTCACACTCTCTCTCTCACTCACACTCTCTCTCTCACTCACACTCTCTCACACGCTCTCTCTCACTCACACTCTCTCACACTCTCACACTCTCTCACACTCTCTCTCTCTCTCACTCTCTCTCACTCTCTCTCACTCTCACTCTCTCACTCTCACTCTCTCACTACTCACAAATACTCACTCAAATAGTCTCTCTATACTACTCACTATCAAATATTATCAATACTCACTCGAATACTTACTGTACAACTCCATAATGCTCTCTACTCACTGTAATACTCAATATCAACTACTCGCTACTACTCTCTACTAAATAGCATCTAATGTATAGTACTTACTGTAATACTGTACTACACACTCTGCTACACTCTCTACTACTCAACATTACTCACTCATAATTAGTCACTCGATACTACTCACTCTTACTACTGAAACTAAAAATACACTTTGTATATGTAAGGGTGTGGCTGTGCATGTAAATGGGTGTGGCTCTAGGACTCTTTACTACTCACACTCACTATTTAATTCTCACTCTTTCCCGTTTTACTACTCGCTCTCTTATACTCTCTTTAATAATAACTCTCTCCTACTCACTATCAACTACTCACTCTACTACTCTACTACTTACTCTGTGTGTGGGTGCTAATGCAATAGGTCTCGCATATGCAAGCGATTAAGCCATTGACAATATAAATGACAATGCCATTTATTTATGATTTAAAAAAAAAAGTCCTGAGCCATGCCAATAGCTCTACCTTTAATAATGCCGAGACAATTGCATTGTAAATGCTTGTTACACCTACTACTACTCTGTGTTGATGAGTGCAGGACTTGGGTGCCTTTACATTTCTTCCTTTTTGATAACTTTAGAAAGCTCTCAAGTGGTAGCTGTGGAGAGGAGCCTTCAGACTTAGTCCAGAAGGAGCTTACGTACGGAGCTTGTTTTACCATTATTTAATCTTATGGTATAGCTTAAGTGAAAAAGAACCAAGCCGTGTAGTTCTAAAAATATGTACTATAAACACTCACTAACACATTGCAATATCACCTACCCCAATACGCGCACACATTTTGGAAATGGAACACGTAAGTTGCACAAATACACAGTGCTCTCCAGGGGGGACCAAACCATATCCTAAAATAGTGGAATGTGAACCATAATAAGTTGAGAATGGACCCAAAGGATGTAGAAGAGCTGGGTGTCCAAGGAACCGCCCTAGGTGAGTATCTAGAAATCCCCAAGGGGGTAGTATGCAGAGCTGGACTACGACTGCGCGCTCCATGTAAATGGGTAAGTTGCGGTTCCAATTTTAAAGGAGGACGACCCTTCCCAGCTGATTCTGAAGACACCCCTTGGAAGATGGAAGGTTGGAGAGTCACCTTATTTGTGGATACTCCAGGAACTAGCATACCTACACCAGGGAAGCATCTTAAACCGCCGTAGACCACAATGGAGGACTTCAGAAAAGATGCTGCTGGCGAAGGTGAAATAATCTGGCGGAACCCAAAGTAGGATTCAAGATGAGGTACCTGCAAGCAGAGGGGCCAGACTCTATCCCACTCCGGAGTGACGAGGAGGCATGGAAGACGAATGTCCACCGATGTCAGAGATGCAGGAGAGTTGACGGTGCCCTTGAAGTTGCAGCTGTGTGACCAGGCGAGGATGTAGAAGACCAGGAGCTGTTCACCAGCTGTCCCACGTTGATGTAAAGAGCCAAGGGTTCAGTGTCCGGCAGGGGCACCAACAAGGCTTGGCAACATCAACTAACGTAGTCTTAGAAAAAGGCACAGTGTGTGGACCAGCTAGGTCCAAGAGACTCGCCACAAGCAGTTAAGTCAGAGCAGGCCCTGAGCAAGCGGGGAGCCCACTGGAGCCAAAGAAGATCCTCGAGACGACCCGAAGTCACAGTAGTCTCAATAGGACCTCTAGCAGCTCACCAAAGAATGCAGAGGATGCGGTGCAGGCAAAGATTTTGGCTGCAGAATATGCTTGGGCCTGGAGCTTTTTGGAGCCCGAAGATCTCTGGAGGAGAGAGTCATCAAGCCTTGACAACGGCAAGTCGACTCGTTGCACAGGGGTACTGCTCCAGCGGTTCCGACAAGACATACTAGCTTCAAACTTGCAATGAAGACAGTGCAGGCCTCGAGGGATTGCAGAACCACCACCTGTGTTGCTGAACCTTTTGGAGTCCGTAGCAGCTCAGGAACAGCAGACCGGTCAGCTTCGTTGCGGTGCCTGTAGATGCAGGGGAGTGACTCTTTCACTCCAAGGGAGATTCCTTCGGGTGTCTTGGTTGTCCACAGGCCTTGTGAAGAACCTGTATGGAGCACAGGAACAAGCGTTGCAGAAGACTGGCAGGATGACGAGACCAGGAGCAGCAGAAGTCTTCCCATTTGCAGTCTTGGTTCCCAAAGCGAAGTCCAAAGTGCCCAGGCGGTTGAAGTTGAAATGGTTTTGGATCTGAATCTTGTCCCACGATGAATCTAGGGACCCACCCACAGGTAAGCCTGTAAGTAACCTAAGGAAAGGGTTGAGACGATTCAGGTGTCCCTCACCGAGGAGGGGACCTAACAGTGGGGAGGGTACTCCCATGTTCTTTGTCCAGTTTTGTGCCAGAGCGGAATCTAATGGCTCCGTGAACTGGTTTCAACTGCAGTGTGCAAGGAGAGCACCAAATATGTCTTCAAAGCAGTCTAGCAGTGCTGGCAAGTGCCCCCACCTTGTACCAATACAGTAAGTCCTGTCTGGGAGGTGGTCACACCTCCCTGTGACAGGAAACCTATTGTCCTGCCTTCCGCTGCTCGACCTTTGCTCAGCAACAGGACGGAAGAGTTATGTCCCTGGACGGCAGTAGCCATAGTTTGCTGTCCGGGTCTAGAAGACTGGTACTGGGAGCACTTTGGTCCTACACCGTACATAGAAACCTACTCCAACAACATTTACGGTGTTGGGATATGATTCCAACATGTTTGATACCAAACACGACAGGGTTTGTTACAGCCAGTTTAGAGATAGCCCTTGCGTAATAACGCATGGCCACTCTATATATCGTAATGACTAATGCACTTACAACAAGGGAAAATGGACTCTGAGGGTCGTAGGTTGTCCTGCTCGTGCAGGGGCACCCTCACACTTAGAACCGAGCACCCTGCCTTCAGGATTGAAAGGCCTGCCTTAGGGGTGCCTTATAGGTTTTAAGTGCAGTGACCTCACATATAAGGAAACTTCTATCTCTTGTAAGCGGTGCTAGCACCAGCTTACACAGGCTGCAATGGCAGGGCTGTAGTCACAATTTCAGTGGTCTCTCATGGGTGGCAGAATGCATGCTTCAGCCCATGGGAGGCCCCTGATGTATCTATGCCCTGGGTACCTAGTACCATATACTAGGGACTTACAAGGGTACACCAGTAGCCAATCTGGAGTGTACTGAAGTAGTCACTATGTCCAATTTAGGGAAGCACAGACACTGTGGTCCTGATAAGCAGGATCCCAGTCAGAATCGTCAGTAAAACATGATGACACCAGCAAAAAGTGGGGGGTACTATGAAACCAGATCCTTCTTTCCTACAGGTAGCCTAAATAAAACTCCTGCTTCCTAGAAGCAGTACATCACCCAGGCCAACCAGTCGCCTTCATGGGCTTTCACCCATTGGCTCTTCCTGCAGTGGACTGGGCAGGCCCAGGAGCGGGAGGGAAGAGTAGCAGATGTGGGCCCCCCTTCTCTTCTCCCAGTGCAGGCCTCCGTCAGCAGTCTGTGATCAGCGTGCAGCTGCTCACCTTTCGACCCAGCGGGCCTCAACCTCTGTTCAGCAGCGCAGTCTCTCGCTCTCCTACTGTATCATTCTATGAGACACGCTAGTGATAGATTCCTTACCGTAGAATATCCCCAGACGTCAGACTGGATCCGGAATTTTTTGGCGTAGCAGTACCCATGCGCGTCGGTAGGCGTCGTCCGCCGTCGGTGCCGTGATGACATCGTCGGAGTACTTAGACGCCGCCTCTGCGTGCTGACGTCAGTTCTTCTTTTTTCCGCGCCAGCAAGCGCAGATCCGGAAAAAGTTGTACCCTAGTCAATTTTTGACTAACTTTTTACGATCCTTTTTGCTCTACTTTCGAAGTCTCTCGACAACGACGGTGCCGGTAGGGATGTCCTGGTTCAAGCCCTGCGCCGACTGATGTCGGTTACTGACCCCCATCGCTGGTGCCTGCACTGTCTAGGCCTGGACCACGACGACAAGACCTGCTCAGACTGCCGGGCCCTGACGTCTAAAGCTAGACGGGAGCGGTCCCGCAAGCGACTCAAGCTTCAGCAGTCCGCCCGCGCCTCTCGAGGTCCCAGTCCGAAAGGAGGTCGACGGACCGGTCGCGGGGCCGGAGTAACCACAGTTCTGGGAGTCGTCATCGGTCTTCCGAATCGAAGACCTCAGGTACGAGGCACAAGAAGTCAGAGGCACCATCGCTCTACTGACTCCCCACCCCCTGGGCCAGAAGTATGTGTTGTTACTCCCACTACTTTCTGGTACCCAAGAAGGGCAAAGGGAGCCTACGCCCTATCTTGGACCTACGGAACGTCAACGGCTTCCTCCGGAAGGAGAAGTTTAAGATGCTGAACAAAAGAGTGCAATGGGGGTCTAGGGGAATTTATTTACTGACCCTGACATCTCAATACCCCTACTTGATTATAGCAACAACAAAAGAAGAGATGTCCGGTCAAATGAGAATATATGTGTGTGTCCTGTACTAGATGCTAGAGAAAGCTAGGAATCATACAGCAACCAAAAGGATAACACCTGGCTGAGAAACTCCCATCAACCCACCCTTCTGGCGGAGCATCATCATGTGGGATTAGGTTGTGGATCCAAACAACGCCCACTCCATCAAGTGATGGTGCGGAGATGGATACCGAAGGTGAACTCTACCCAAGGTGTTTCTCAAATGGTGCTGATAGGGTGCAGTGCTAAAGTGTAAAAATGTGAGTGAGAGTTGAAAATGACTACTAGGACAAAAAAATAAGTTTAATCAGGATTATCCAAGTGTCAAGGTTAAAATGACGCCTAATACTCTGAAAATATAACTAAACAATGGCGCTGTGCAGAGAGGTCAACATGTTTCAGCCAAACGGGAAACACTGTCCGCCTTTCTTCAGGACCAAAAAGATGAAAAGCTACTGCAAAAGTGGAAACCTGTGTGAAAATAATGTGAATGTGTATTAATAAAATTCATATCCTCCTACCAGGAACTTGGTGAAGATGAATATGTTATCCTTTCCCAGCTTTTTGTGGGAGAATGGCGTCTGAACTCAGACGTGGCGCGAGGCCTCATTCAGCAGTGGGGAGAGTCTTGGTTAGATCTATTCGCCACAGAAGAGAACGCGCAATGTCATCAGTTCTGCGCGTTGGAATTTCCAAGGCAGCACTCGCTCGGAGATGCTTTTCGTCGCGAGTGGAGTTGCGGTCTATTGTACGCCTTTCCGCCTATACCACTTCTGCCCAGAGTGCTGAAGAAGATCAGGCGCGACCGGGCCCGGGTTATCCTTGTGGCTCCAAACTGAGCACGAAGATATTGGTATCCAGCGCTACTCAGCATGTCTGTCGATCCCCCGATTCGTCTGCCTCTTCAGGAAGACCTTCTGTCGCAGCAGCAGGGAACGGTCCTCCACCCGAACCTGTCCAGTCTCCACCTCCATGCTTGGAGATTGAGGCCATTTGACTTGCCTCCTGAAGTTTGTAATGTGATTCTGGCAGCCAGGCGTCCCTCCACAAAGTCGGTATACGCCTGCAGGTGGAACAGATTTGTGGCATGGTGCACAGCAAAGGCTGAGGATCCACTCTCTGCCCCCCTTTCTGAGGTTCTCCTCTTCCTTCTTTCTCTTGCACAGCAGGGCTCTGCTCTGGGCACTATCAAGGGCTACCTTTCTGCCTTCTTAAAGCTACATGATCAGCCTTCTTTGTTCATGTTTCGATTGTTGACAGATTCTTAAAGGGCATCACTCATATGTTCCCTCCTGTTCCTTTCGTGATGCCCCAGTGGGACTTGAACCTGTTTCTAACTTACCTGATGTGTGCTCCCTTTGAGCCACTTCATAACTGTCCTCTCCGTCTTCTTCCTCTGAAGACTGCTTTCCTGGTTGCCATCACCTCTTCCAGGAGAGTGAGTGAGCTCCAGGCTCTTTCCTCTAAACCTCCTTTCCATTCTGTCCATCCGGACAAGGTTGTGTTGCGGACAAGACCCTCTTTCCTGCCCAAGGTAGTCACAGCCTTCCATATCGGGCAGTCCATCACCTTGCCCACCTTCTTTCCGCCTCTGCATCCCTCGAAAGAGGAAGAGAGGCTCGACCGTCTGGACCCAAAACGTGCGCTCTCATACAATCTGGATCGCACACGCCAGTTCCGGGTGGATGACCAACTCTTTGTTGGTTACGTGGGTGCTAAGAAAGGACGGGCGGTGCACAAATGGACCATCTCTCGAAGGATCGTGTTGTGCATCCAGGCATGTTACTCTTTGGCTAAAAAGGAACCTCCTGTTGGGCTGAGGGCCCATTCCACTCTGGCCACGGCGACTACTACTGCCCTGGGCCGGGGAGTCCCCTTGCAGGACATTTGTCAGGCAGCTACGTGGGCCTCGCTGCACACATTCGCAAGACACTACTGCCTGGACAGCCAAGTCCGGAGGGATGGCTTCTTTGGCCGTTCCGTCCTCCAGGACTTTCTGGTGTGATTATTGGTTCGCAGACCCACCACCGGGGTTGGTATTGCTGGGGTATCTATTCTACGGTAAGGAATCTATCACTAACGTGTCTCTTTCAGATGCACAAGTTACTACTTGTGTAACAATATATCTGTAAGAGACATTAGTTAGTGATAGATTCCTTACCGACCCACCCATCCTCCCCGTTCTGCGAACCGATATCTAGGGTTAAGGTCATCCCCTTTCAGGGCCCTAGTTTCATGGCACTAGTGTTGGTTTTTATCATGGCTTCGCGTTTCTGGCGCGGAAAAGCTGTGTATAAGAACTGACGTCAGCACGCGGAGGCGGCGTCTTAAGTACTCGACGTCATCATGGCGCCTCGGACGACGCCTACCGACGCGCATGGGTACTGCTCCGCCAAAAATTTCCAGATCCAGTCTCATGCCTGGGGCTATTCTACGGTAAGGAATCTATCACTAACTAATGTCTCTTACAGATATATCGTTAACCAAGTAGTAACTTGTGCTTTAATTGGAGATGTTTTTGTTATTTTTTCTTTTGAGTTTTTAATCCTAGGGATCTCAAGTTTTTCTTTTAATGCTGAAACCGTAGGAGCGGAACTACACCCTGCTGTGGTGGCCACACTTGAATTTTTAGGTCGGATAAGTTCACGGATTCAGAAAATTAGTAATGCACCCATAGCACCAGCACAAACCTGAATCTTTTCAATTGCAAAGCTATCGCATAACATCAGAGACGTGAGTTCCAAAGGTCTGAGATAACTGGTTGTTTCCCACAAAATGACTGAATTGATGGAATACAACCTGACCTCGCAGAAACATTTGAAACCACCAATCCTACCCGAGAGGCACCACAAAATAAGGAAACTGCAGTCCTGTGATAATGCAACTCAGCATTTTTTTAGGGCTCGCCTGGCGTTGGAGCGCGAAGCGCTCCCGCCAGCGAGTTCTATAGCCGCCTTGCTCCCTGTCAAGGGAGTAGCAGCTGTGAACGAGCCCGACACAGAGCTGGGAACGAGCCGACCCAGGTCTGTGAACGAGCTTCAAGGTTGAGCAGCTTGTGCACGTTTGTTGGACGTCAGGCGCTGCAAGCCCGCCAGACGCCACAAGACCAATTATCCCAGCAGGAGTCTCCACTTCCTCAGGCGCTGCAACAATTATCACAGCATGAGACCCACTTATCACAGCATGTCAACAGGCGCCCCAGGCTGCTGGAGCACTCAACTATAATTAATGTGTAGTTGAGTGCTCCAGCAGCGTGGGGGCTCTCTGCATGCTGTGATAATTATCACTTTGGGGCCTCATGCTGTGATAATTACGGCGGCATGCTCTATTTGCAGCACTGAACATTTTCAAAGAAGGCGAAGCAGTGACATTCATTGAGACACTCACCCTCACGCCCTCACCCCCTCACCCCTCACACACCTCCTCACCCCCTCACCTTCACACCCCCTCACACACACCCTCACACACCCTCACATACCCTTACCAGCACAGCAAAACACAACACAGCACAGCAAAACACAACACAGCACAGCACAGCAAAACACAACACAACACAGCAAAACACAACACAGCACAGCACAGCAAAACACAACACATCACAGCAAAACACAACACAGCACAGCAAAACACAACACAGCACAGCAAAGCACAACAAAACACAACACAGCACAACAGAGCAAAACACAGCACAGCAACACACAGCACAGCAAAACACAACACAGCACAGCACAGCAAAACACAACACAGCACAGCACAACACAGCACAGCAAAACACAGCACAACACAACACAGCACAGCAAAACACAACACAGCACAGCACTGCAAAACACAACACAGCACAACGCAGCACAGCACAGCAAAACACAGCACAACACAGCACAGCAAAACACAGCACAGCAAAGCACAGCACAGCAAAACACAGCACAACACAACACAGCACAGCAAAACACAACACAGCACAGCAAAACACAGCACAGGACAGCACAGCAAAGCACAGCAAAACACAGCACAGCAAAACACAGCACAACACAACACAGCACAGCACAACACAGCACAGCAAAACACAGCACAGCACAACACAGCAAAACACAGCACAACACAGCACAGCACAGCAAAACACAACACAACACAGCACAGCAAAACACAACACAGCACAGTACAGCAAAACACAACACAGCACATCACAGCAAAACACAACACAGCACAGCACAGCAAAACACAGCACAGCACAACACAGCACAGCAAAACACAACACAGCACAGCAAAACACAGCACAGCACAACACAGCACAGCAAAACACAACACAGCACAGCACAACACAGCACAGCAAAGCACAGCACAGGACAGGACAGCAAAACACAGCACAACACAGCACAGCAAAACACAGCACAGCACAGCACAACACAGCACAGCACAGCACAACACAGCACAGCACAACACAGCACAGCAAAACACAGCACAGCACAGCACAACACAGCAAAACACAGCACAGCAAAGCACAGCACAGCAAAACACAGCACAGCATAGCAACACACAGCACAGCAAAACACAGCACAGCAAAACACAGCACAGCAAAACACCGCACAGCACAGCAAAACACCGCACAGCAAAACACAGCACAGCAAAACACAGCAAAGCAAAGCACAGCAAAACACAGCACAGCAAAACACAGCACAGCAAAGCACAGCACAGTAAAACACAGCACAGCAAAACACAGCACAGCAAAACACAGCACAGCAAAACACAGCACAGCAAAACACAGCACAGCACAGCAAAACACAGCACAGCAAAACACAGCACAGCAAAACACAGCACAGCAAAACACAGCACAGCACAACCAAGCACAGCCCAACCAAGCACAGCCCAACCAAGCACAGCCCAACCAAGCACAGCCCAACCAAGCACAGCCCAACCAAGCACAGCCCAACCAAGCACAGCCCAACCAAGCACAGCACAACCAAGCACAGCATAACCAAGCACAGCATAACCAAGCATAACAAAAAATAGCATAACACAACACAACACAACAAAGCATAGCATAGCAAAACAAAGCATAGCATAGCAAAACACAACACAACATAGCATAGCATAACAAAGCATAGCATAACAAACACAACAAAGCATAGCATAGCATAACAAAACACAACATAGCATAGCATAACAAAACACAACATAGCATAGCATAACAAAACACAACATAGCATAGGATAACAAAACAAAGCATAGGATAGCAAAACAAAACAAAGCATAGGATAGCAAAACAAAACATAGCCTAACAAAACATGGCATAACACAACATGGCATAACAAAACATAGTATAGCAAAACATATAATAGCATAGCAAAACATAGCATATCAAACACAACAAAACATAGCATAGCAAAACAAAGCATAGCATAGCAAAAGATAGCATAGCATAACAAAGCATAACAAAGCATAGCATAACAAAACATAGCATAGCATAACATAACAAAACATAGCAAAACATAGCATAACATAGCATAGCATAACAAAACACAACATAGCATAGCATAACACAACATAGCATAGGATAGCAAAACTAAACCGAGCATAGCATAACAAAACAAAGCATAGGATAGCAAAACAAAACATAGCCTAACAAAACATGGCATAACACAACATGGCATAACAAAACATAGCATAGCAAAACATATAATAGCATAGCAAAACATAGCATATCAAACACAACAAAACATAGCATAGCAAAACAAAGCATAGCATAGCAAAACAGAGCATAGCATAACAAAGCATAACAAAGCATAGCATAACAAAACATAGCATAACAAAACATAGCATAGCAAAACAAAGCATAGCATAGCAAAACACAACACAACACAACATAGCATAACAAAGAATAGCATAACAAACACAACAAAGCATTGCATAGCATAACAAAACAAAGCATAGGATAGCAAAAAAACATAGCATAGCATAACAAAGCATAGAATAGCAAAACAAAACATTGCATAGCATAACAAAACATAACATAACAAAACATAGCATAGCATAACAAAACAAAACATATCATAGCCTAGCAAAACATAGCATACCAAACACAACAAAACATAGCATAACAAAACATAGAAAAACAAAGCATAACACACACAAGCACACACACACAAGCACACACACACAAGCACACACACACAACCACGCACACATAACCACAACCACGCACACATAACCACAACCACACACACAACCACAACCACACACAACCACACACACAACTATCTATCTATCTATTGCCCTCACTCTATCTGTCTATCGATCTATCGCCCTCACTCTATCTGTCTATCTATCGCCCTCACTCTATCTATCGGCCTCAGTCTATCTATCTAATCGCCCTCACTCTATCTGTCTATCTATCTGCCTCACTCTATCTAATCGCCCTCACTCTATCTATCTATCGCCTTCACTCTATCTTATCGCCCTCACTCTATCACCCTCACTCTATCTATCGCCCTCACTCTATCTATCGCCCTCACTCTATCTATCGCCCTCACTCTATCTATCGCCCTCACTCTATCTATCGCCCTCACTCTATCTATCGCCCTCACTCTATCTATCGCCCTCACTCTATCTATCGCCCTCACTCTATCTATCGCCCTCACTCTATCTATCTATCGCCCTAACTCTATCTATCTATCTATCGCCCTCACTCTATCTATCAATCTATCTATCGCCCTCACTCTATCTATCTATCGCCCTCACGCTATCTATCTATCGCCCTCACTCTATCTATCGCCCTCACTCTATCTATCTATCTTTCTATCGATCTATCGCCCTCATTCTATCTACTTATTTAGATACTGATCGCCATCACTCTATCTATCTGTCTAGCTATCTATCGCCCTCACTCCTATCTATCTATCTACCTATCTATCTCGCTCACTCAATCTCTCTATCGCCCTCCCTCTATCTATCTATCCCACTCACTCTATCTATCTATCCCACTCACTCTATCTATCGCATCACCACAGCATCACTAAGGGGCACAACAACATCACTATGCGCTACCACAACAACATCACTATGCGCTACCACAGGATCATTGAATGCCACAGCATCACTAGTCGCCACCACAACATCTCTCAGCCCCACCACAGCATCAATCTGTGCAACCATTTACCAACAACTGGGTCAAATATGATCTCTCAATGTTTCAAGCTTTATTACAAATGTCACAAAAAGAGGTTAGTATTTCACTTCTGTTCTTGGATTTTCGTCACAATAAAATACACTGAACATATTCTTCAGAAAAGTTATTTACAAAAGTTTAAGCTATTGCCATTATAAATTACAATAACTTTTATTTAAGTATTAATTATTAAAAAAATTCAAAGCCATTGTTATTTGTAATATCAATACATCTAAGTCACGTGAATACAACACATATTGCATTACAAATGCTATAGGTGTCACAAGTTATAACTATTGGCATTGTAAATGACAAAGCTATTATTTTTGCTATTTTCAAAACCAACACATATATAACAAATGTGTCATTTACAATACCAATAGCTCAAACTTTCCTAATGCGAGACCTTATGCATTGCAAATGCTTGTTTATGTTTGAGTCTGCGAGAGCGTGCACTAGCATTTCGAGAAAACTCATGCATCCATAAAAGGCTTGGCGCCTGCCCATTGCTCACCATTTGTTGGCTTGCCTGGCACTCTTCTTTTCAGCCTTATAATTCATCAAGGCAGGCCTAACATTACCGTTCTTATCTGTGGAGCAGCGATCAAGCCCAGATTGGTTCAACTTAATGCTTTGCCACTGCTTCCAACATGATTTTGGTTTAACATTTAGTGTCCTGCAAACAGAAGGTGTGTGACTGGCACAAATGTGTATAGTAGGACAAACACAATTGCAAAGATTTATTTTCTATAGTCAACTTGCTTTTAATTTGGCAAGTCTCCTTTTCTCACTTTGCTCTCGTTTTGTTTGCTCATGGGCTCTGTTTTCAAAAGATGAGGATTACCTTATCGCAAACATTGTTTCTTGTATAATTTCAGAAATTATGCTTTAACACATAATCATGAAGAACAGAGCCATCTGCCCCACTCCAATCCACCCCATCTGGCTCCACACCAGCTTACCCACTCAATTGGTCCACTCCTCTCCAATACAAACCACTCACTCCAATCCACCACAATCAATCCTCCCAACCTGCCCCACTCCAGTCTAAAGCAATCTGCCCCACTCCAGTCTAAAGCAATCTGCCCCACTCCAGTCTAAAGCAATCTGCCCCACTCCAGTCTAAAGCAATCTGCCCCACTCCAGTCTAAAGCAATCTGCCCCACTCCAGTCTAAACCAATCTGCCCCACTCCAGTCTAAAGCAATCTGCCCCACTCCAGTCTAAAGCAATCTGCCCCACTCCAGTCTAAAGCAATCTGCTCCACTCCAGTCTAAAGCAATTTGCCCCACTCCTATCGTTCGCACTTCGATCTGCCCCACTCCAATCTAAAACATTCTGCCCCATCCAATCAACTCCAGTCCACCCCACTCCATCCAGTCCACCCCACTCCATCCAGTCCACCCCACTCCATCCAGTCCACCCCACTCCATCCAGTCCACCCCACTCCATCCAGTCCACCCCACTCCATCCAGTCCACCCCACTCCATCCAGTCCACCCCACTCCATCCAGTCCACCCCACTCTATCCAGTCCATCCCAGTCCATCCCACTCCATCCAGTCCATCCCACTCCATCCAGTCCATCCCACTCCATCCAGTCCATCACACTCCATCCAGTCCACCCCACTCTACCCTATTCCACATCACCCTATGCCACTCCAATCTACAACACTGCACTCTGTCACAGAATTCTACTCCCCTCTACTCAGCCCTACACGACCACTCCCTTCTATGATACTCTACTCCAACAAATCCAGTCTACGACACTACACTCCAGGACACTCCACGCCACTAACTTTTAGCAATGCTGAACAGTTGCCACACTAGTGTAAAACATGGCAAAGGCACATAGCCAAAGTCAATAGCTCTTGTAATGGCGCGACATATTGTCTTTGCCAATGCTGGTTTAGAACTGTGTACAATCATTCTCTCACACTCTCTCACACTCTCTCACACTCTCTCTCTCTCACTCTCACTCTCACACTACTCACAAATACTCACTCAAATAGTCTCTCTATACTACTCACTATCACTCACTATCAAATATTATCAATACTCACTCGAATACTTACTGTACAACTCCATAATACTCTCTACTCACTGTAATACTCAATATGAACTACTCGCTACTACTCACTCTACTAAATAGCATCTAATGTATAGTACTTACTGTAATACTGTACTACACACTCTGCTACACTCTCTACTACTCAACATTACTCACTCATAATTAGTCACTCGATACTACTCACTCTTACTACTGAAACTAAAAATACACTTTGTATATGTAAGGGTGTGGCTGTGCATGTAAATGGGTGTGGCTCTAGGACTCTTTACTACTCACACTCACTATTTAATTCTCACTCTTTCCCGTTTTACTACTCGCTCTCTTATACTCTCTTTATTAATAACTCTCTCCTACTCACTATCAACTACTCACTCTACTACTCTACTACTTACTCTGTGTGTGGGTGCTAATGCAATAGGTCTCGCATATGCAAGCGATTAAGCCATTGACAATATAAATAACAATGCCATTTATTTATGATTAAAAAAAAAAAAATGTCCTGAGCCATGCCAATAGCTCTACCTTTAATAATGCCGAGACAATTGCATTGTAAATGCTTGTTACACCTACTACTACTCTGTGTTGATGAGTGCAGGACTTGGGTGCCTTTACATTTCTTCCTTTTTGATAACTTTAGAAAGCTCTCAAGTGGTAGCTGTGGAGAGGAGCCTTCAGACTTAGTCCAGAAGGAGCTTACGTACGGAGCTTGTTTTACCATTATTTAATCTTATGGTATAGCTTAAGTGAAAAAGAACCAAGCCGTGTAGTTCTAAAAATATGTACTATAAACACTCACTAACACATTGCAATATCACCTACCCCAATACGCGCACACATTTTGGAAATGGAACACGTAAGTAGCACAAATACACAGTGCTCTCCAGGGGGGACCAAACCATATCCTAAAATAGTGGAATGTGAACCATAATAAGTTGAGAATGGACCCAAAGGATGTAGAAGAGCTGGGTGTCCAAGGAACCGCCCTAGGTGAGTATCTAGAAATCCCCAAGGGGGTAGTATGCAGAGCTGGACTACGACTGCGCGCTCCATGTAAATGGGTAAGTTGCGGTTCCAATTTTAAAGGAGGACGACCCTTCCCAGCTGATTCTGAAGACACCCCTTGGAAGATGGAAGGTTGGACAGTCACCTTATTTGTGGATACTCTAGGAACTAGCATACCTACACCAGGGAAGCATCTTAAACCGCCGTAGACCACAATGGAGGACTTCAGAAAAGATGCTGCTGGCGAAGGTGAAATAATCTGGCGGAACCCAAAGTAGGATTCAAGATGAGGTACCTGCAAGCAGAGGGGCCAGACTCTATCCCACTCCGGAGTGACCAGGAGGCATGGAAGACGAATGTCCACCGATGTCAGAGATGCAGGAGAGTTGACGGTGCCCTTGAAGTTGCAGCTGTGTGACCAGGCGAGGATGTAGAAGACCAGGAGCTGTTCACCAGCTGTCCCACGTTGATGTAAAGAGCCAAGGGTTCAGTGTCCGGCAGGGGCACCAACAAGGCTTGGCAACATCAACTAACGTAGTCTTAGAAAAAGGCACAGTGTGTGGACCAGCTAGGTCCAAGAGACTCGCCACAAGCAGTTAAGTCAGAGCAGGCCCTGAGCAAGCGGGGAGCCCACTGGAGCCAAAGAAGATCCTCGAGACGACCCGAAGTCACAGTAGTCTCAATAGGACCTCTAGCAGCTCACCAAAGAATGCAGAGGATGCGGTGCAGGCAAAGATTTTGGCTGCAGAATATGCTTGGGCCTGGAGCTTTTTGGAGCCCGAAGATCTCTGGAGGAGAGAGTCATCAAGCCTTGACAACGGCAAGTCGACTCGTTGCACAGGGGTACTGCTCCAGCGGTTCCGACAAGACATACTAGCTTCAAACTTGCAATGAAGACAGTGCAGGCCTCGAGGGATTGCAGAACCACCACCTGTGTTGCTGAACCTTTTGGAGTCCGTAGCAGCTCAGGAACAGCAGACCGGTCAGCTTCGTTGCGGTGCCTGTAGATGCAGGGGAGTGACTCTTTCACTCCAAGGGAGATTCCTTCGGGTGTCTTGGTTGTCCACAGGCCTTGGGAAGAACCTGTATGGAGCACAGGAACAAGCGTTGCAGAAGACTGGCAGGATGACGAGACCAGGAGCAGCAGAAGTCTTCCCATTTGCAGTCTTGGTTCCCAAAGCGAAGTCCAAAGTGCCCAGGCGGTTGAAGTTGAAATGGTTTTGGATCTGAATCTTGTCCCACGATGAATCTAGGGACCCACCCACAGGTAAGCCTGTAAGTAACCTAAGGAAAGGGTTGAGACGATTCAGGTGTCCCTCACCGAGGAGGGGACCTAACAGTGGGGAGGGTACTCCCATGTTCTTTGTCCAGTTTTGTGCCAGAGCGGAATCTAATGGCTCCGTGAACTGGTTTCAACTGCAGTGTGCAAGGAGAGCACCAAATATGTCTTCAAAGCAGTCTAGTGGTGCTGGCAAGTGCCCCCACCCTGTACCAATACAGTAAGTCCTGTCTGGGAGGTGGTCACACCTCCCTGTGACAGGAAACCTATTGTCCTGCCTTCCGCTGCTCGACCTTTGCTCAGCAACAGGACGGAAGAGTTATGTCCCTGGACGGCAGTAGCCATAGTTTGCTGTCCGGGTCTAGAAGACTGGTACTGGGAGCACTTTGGTCCTACACCGTACATAGAAACCTACTCCAACAACGTTTACGGTGTTGGGATATGATTCCAACATGTTTGATACCAAACACGACAGGGTTTGTTACAGCCAGTTTAGAGATAGCCCTTGCGTAATAACGCATGGCCACTCTATATATCGTAATGACTAATGCACTTACAACAAGGGAAAATGGACTCTGAGGGTCGTAGGTTGTCCTGCTCGTGCAGGGGCACCCTCACACTTAGAACCGAGCACCCTGCCTTCAGGATTGAAAGGCCTGCCTTAGGGGTGCCTTATAGGTTTTAAGTGCAGTGACCTCACATATAAGGAAACTTCTATCTCTTGTAAGCGGTGCTAGCACCAGCTTACACAGGCTGCAATGGCAGGGCTGTAGTCACAATTTCAGTGGTCTCTCATGGGTGGCAGAATGCATGCTTCAGCCCATGGGAGGCCCCTGATGTATCTATGCCCTGGGTACCTAGTACCATATACTAGGGACTTACAAGGGTACACCAGTAGCCAATCTGGAGTGTACTGAAGTAGTCACTATGTCCAATTTAGGGAAGCACAGACACTGTGGTCCTGATAAGCAGGATCCCAGTCAGAATCGTCAGTAAAACTTGATGACACCAGCAAAAAGTGGGGGGTACTATGAAACCAGATCCTTCTTTCCTACAGGTAGCCTAAATAAAACTCCTGCTTCCTAGAAGCAGTACATCACCCAGGCCAACCAGTCGCCTTCATGGGCTTTCACCCATTGGCTCTTCCTGCAGTGGACTGGGCAGGCCCAGGAGCGGGAGGGAAGAGTAGCAGATGTGGGCCCCCCTTCTCTTCTCCCAGTGCAGGCCTCCGTCAGCAGTCTGTGATCAGCGTGCAGCTGCTCACCTTTCGACCCAGCGGGCCTCAACCTCTGTTCAGCAGCGCAGTCTCTCGCTCTCCTACTGTATCATTCTATGAGCCACGCTAGTGATAGATTCCTTACCGTAGAATATCCCCAGACGTCCGACTGGATCCGGAATTTTTTGGCGTAGCAGTACCCATGCGCGTCGGTAGGCGTCGTCCGCCGTCGGCGCCGTGATGACATCGTCGGAGTACTTAGACGCCGCCTCTGCGTGCTGACGTCAGTTCTTCTTTTTTCCGCGCCAGCAAGCGCAGATCCGGAAAAAGTTGTACCCTAGTCAATTTTTGACTAACTTTTTACGATCCTTTTTGCTCTACTTTCGAAGTCTCTCGACAACGACGGTGCCGGTAGGGATGTCCTGGTTCAAGCCCTGCGCCGACTGATGTCGGTTACTGACCCCCATCGCTGGTGCCTGCACTGTCTAGGCCTGGACCACGACGACAAGACCTGCTCAGACTGCCGGGCCCTGACGTCTAAAGCTAGACGGGAGCGGTCCCGCAAGCGACTCAAGCTTCAGCAGTCCGCCCGCGCCTCTCGAGGTCCCAGTCCGAAAGGAGGTCGACGGACCGGTCGCGGGGCCGGAGTAACCACAGTTCTGGGAGTCGTCATCGGTCTTCCGAATCGAAGACCTCAGGTACGAGGCACAAGAAGTCAGAGGCACCATCGCTCTACTGACTCCCCACCCCCTGGGCCAGAAGTATGTGTTGTTACTCCCACTACTTTCTGGTACCCAAGAAGGGCAAAGGGAGCCTACGCCCTATCTTGGACCTACGGAACGTCAACGGCTTCCTCCGGAAGGAGAAGTTTAAGATGCTGAACAAAAGAGTGCAATGGGGGTCTAGGGGAATTTATTTACTGACCCTGACATCTCAATACCCCTACTTGATTATAGCAACAACAAAAGAAGAGATGTCCGGTCAAATGAGAATATATGTGTGTGTCCTGTACTAGATGCTAGAGAAAGCTAGGAATCATACAGCAACCAAAAGGATAACACCTGGCTGAGAAACTCCCATCAACCCACCCTTCTGGCGGAGCATCATCATGTGGGATTAGGTTGTGGATCCAAACAACGCCCACTCCATCAAGTGATGGTGCGGAGATGGATACCGAAGGTGAACTCTACCCAAGGTGTTTCTCAAATGGTGCTGATAGGGTGCAGTGCTAAAGTGTAAAAATGTGAGTGAGAGTTGAAAATGACTACTAGGACAAAAAAATAAGTTTAATCAGGATTATCCAAGTGTCAAGGTTAAAATGACGCCTAATACTCTGAAAATATAACTAAACAATGGCGCTGTGCAGAGAGGTCAACATGTTTCAGCCAAACGGGAAACACTGTCCGCCTTTCTTCAGGACCAAAAAGATGAAAAGCTACTGCAAAAGTGGAAACCTGTGTGAAAATAATGTGAATGTGTATTAATAAAATTCATATCCTCCTACCAGGAACTTGGTGAAGATGAATATGTTATCCTTTCCCAGCTTTTTGTGGGAGAATGGCGTCTGAACTCAGACGTGGCGCGAGGCCTCATTCAGCAGTGGGGAGAGTCTTGGTTAGATCTATTCGCCACAGAAGAGAACGCGCAATGTCATCAGTTCTGCGCGTTGGAATTTCCAAGGCAGCACTCGCTCGGAGATGCTTTTCGTCGCGAGTGGAGTTGCGGTCTATTGTACGCCTTTCCGCCTATACCACTTCTGCCCAGAGTGCTGAAGAAGATCAGGCGCGACCGGGCCCGGGTTATCCTTGTGGCTCCAAACTGGGCACGAAGATATTGGTATCCAGCGCTACTCAGCATGTCTGTCGATCCCCCGATTCGTCTGCCTCTTCAGGAAGACCTTCTGTCGCAGCAGCAGGGAACGGTCCTCCACCCGAACCTGTCCAGTCTCCACCTCCATGCTTGGAGATTGAGGCCATTTGACTTGCCTCCTGAAGTTTGTAATGTGATTCTGGCAGCCAGGCGTCCCTCCACAAAGTCGGTATACGCCTGCAGGTGGAACAGATTTGTGGCATGGTGCACAGCAAAGGCTGAGGATCCACTCTCTGCCCCCCTTTCTGAGGTTCTCCTCTTCCTTCTTTCTCTTGCACAGCAGGGCTCTGCTCTGGGCACTATCAAGGGCTACCTTTCTGCCTTCTTAAAGCTACATGATCAGCCTTCTTTGTTCATGTTTCGATTGTTGACAGATTCTTAAAGGGCATCACTCATATGTTCCCTCCTGTTCCTTTCGTGATGCCCCAGTGGGACTTGAACCTGTTTCTAACTTACCTGATGTGTGCTCCCTTTGAGCCACTTCATAACTGTCCTCTCCGTCTTCTTCCTCTGAAGACTGCTTTCCTGGTTGCCATCACCTCTTCCAGGAGAGTGAGTGAGCTCCAGGCTCTTTCCTCTAAACCTCCTTTCCATTCTGTCCATCCGGACAAGGTTGTGTTGCGGACAAGACCCTCTTTCCTGCCCAAGGTAGTCACAGCCTTCCATATCGGGCAGTCCATCACCTTGCCCACCTTCTTTCCGCCTCTGCATCCCTCGAAAGAGGAAGAGAGGCTCGACCGTCTGGACCCAAAACGTGCGCTCTCATACAATCTGGATCGCACACGCCAGTTCCGGGTGGATGACCAACTCTTTGTTGGTTACGTGGGTGCTAAGAAAGGACGGGCGGTGCACAAATGGACCATCTCTCGAAGGATCGTGTTGTGCATCCAGGCATGTTACTCTTTGGCTAAAAAGGAACCTCCTGTTGGGCTGAGGGCCCATTCCACTCTGGCCACGGCGACTACTACTGCCCTGGGCCGGGGAGTCCCCTTGCAGGACATTTGTCAGGCAGCTACGTGGGCCTCGCTGCACACATTCGCAAGACACTACTGCCTGGACAGCCAAGTCCGGAGGGATGGCTTCTTTGGCCGTTCCGTCCTCCAGGACTTTCTGGTGTGATTATTGGTTCGCAGACCCACCACCGGGGTTGGTATTGCTGGGGTATCTATTCTACGGTAAGGAATCTATCACTAACGTGTCTCTTTCAGATGCACAAGTTACTACTTGTGTAACAATATATCTGTAAGAGACATTAGTTAGTGATAGATTCCTTACCGACCCACCCATCCTCCCCGTTCTGCGAACCGATATCTAGGGTTAAGGTCATCCCCTTTCAGGGCCCTAGTTTCATGGCACTAGTGTTGGTTTTTATCATGGCTTCGCGTTTCTGGCGCGGAAAAGCTGTGTATAAGAACTGACGTCAGCACGCGGAGGCGGCGTCTTAAGTACTCGACGTCATCATGGCGCCTCGGACGACGCCTACCGACGCGCATGGGTACTGCTCTGCCAAAAATTTCCAGATCCAGTCTCATGCCTGGGGCTATTCTACGGTAAGGAATCTATCACTAACTAATGTCTCTTACAGATATATCGTTAACCAAGTAGTAACTTGTGCTTTAATTGGAGATGTTTTTGTTATTTTTTCTTTTGAGTTTTTAATCCTAGGGATCTCAAGTTTTTCTTTTAATGCTGAAACCGTAGGAGCGGAACTACACCCTGCTGTGGTGGCCACACTTGAATTTTTAGGTCGGATAAGTTCACGGATTCAGAAAATTAGTAATGCACCCATAGCACCAGCACAAACCTGAATCTTTTCAATTGCAAAGCTATCGCATAACGTCAGAGACGTGAGTTCCAAAGGTCTGAGATAACTGGTTGTTTCCCACAAAATGACTGAATTGATGGAATACAACCTGACCTCGCAGAAACATTTGAAACCACCAATCCTACCCGAGAGGCACCACAAAATAAGGAAACTGCAGTCCTGTGATAATGCAACTCAGCATTTTTTTAGGGCTCGCCTGGCGTTGGAGCGCGAAGCGCTCCCGCCAGCGAGTTCTATAGCCGCCTTGCTCCCTGTCAAGGGAGTAGCAGCTGTGAACGAGCCCGACACAGAGCTGGGAACGAGCCGACCCAGGTCTGTGAACGAGCTTCAAGGTTGAGCAGCTTGTGCACGTTTGTTGGACATCAGGCGCTGCAAGCCCGCCAGACGCCACAAGACCAATTATCCCAGCAGGAGTCTCCACTTCCTCAGGCGCTGCAACAATTATCACAGCAT
Organism: Lissotriton helveticus; assembly: GCF_964261635.1. NCBI lineage: Eukaryota > Metazoa > Chordata > Amphibia > Caudata > Salamandridae > Lissotriton > Lissotriton helveticus. Next base: position 1,134,556,002 of record NC_136061.1, read on the forward strand.
GAGACCCACTTATCACAGCATGTCAACAGGCGCCCCAGGCTGCTGGAGCACTCAACTATAATTAATGTGTAGTTGAGTGCTCCAGCAGCGTGGGGGCTCTCTGCATGCTGTGATAATTATCACTTTGGGGCCTCATGCTGTGATAATTACGGCGGCATGCTCTATTTGCAGCACTGAACATTTTCAAAGAAGGCGAAGCAGTGACATTCATTGAGACACTCACCCTCACGCCCTCACCCCCTCACCCCTCACACACCTCCTCACCCCCTCACCTTCACACCCCCTCACACACACCCTCACACACCCTCACATACCCTTACCAGCACAGCAAAACACAACACAGCACAGCAAAACACAACACAGCACAGCACAGCAAAACACAACACAACACAGCAAAACACAACACAGCACAGCACAGCAAAACACAACACAGCACAGCAAAACACAACACAGCACAGCAAAACACAACACAGCACAGCAAAGCACAACAAAGCACAACAGAGCAAAACACAGCACAGCAACACACAGCACAGCAAAACACAACACAGCACAGCACAGCAAAACACAACACAGCACAGCACAACGCAGCACAGCACAGCAAAACACAGCACAACACAACACAGCACAGCAAAACACAACACAGCACAGCACTGCAAAACACAACACAGCACAGCACAACGCAGCACAGCACAGCAAAACACAGCACAACACAGCACAGCAAAACACAACACAGCACAGCAAAGCACAGCACAGCAAAACACAGCACAACACAACACAGCACAGCAAAACACAGCACAGGACAGCACAGCAAAGCACAGCAAAACACAGCACAGCAAAACACAGCACAACACAACACAGCACAGCACAACACAGCACAGCAAAACACAGCAAAACACAGCACAACACAGCACAACACAGCACAGCACAGCAAAACACAACACAACACAGCACAGCAAAACACAACACAGCACAGTACAGCAAAACACAACACAGCACATCACAGCAAAACACAACACAACACAGCACAGCACAGCAAAACACAGCACAGCACAACACAGCACAGCAAAACACAGCACAGCACAACACAGCACAGCAAAACACAACACAGCACAGCACAACACAGCACAGCAAAGCACAGCACAGCACAGGACAGCAAAACACAGCACAACACAGCACAGCACAGCAAAACACAGCACAGCACAGCACAGCACAACACAACACAACACAACACAACACAACACAGCACAGCAAAACACAGCACAGCACAGCACAACACAGCAAAACACAGCACAGCAAAGCACAGCACAGCAAAACACAGCACAGCATAGCAACACACAGCACAGCAAAACACAGCACAGCAAAACACAGCACAGCAAAACACCGCACAGCACAGCAAAACACCGCACAGCAAAACACAGCACAGCAAAACACAGCAAAGCAAAGCACAGCAAAACACAGCACAGCAAAACACAGCACAGCAAAGCACAGCACAGTAAAACACAGCACAGCAAAACACAGCACAGCAAAGCACAGCACAGCAAAACACAGCACAGCATAGCAACACACAGCACAGCAAAACACAGCACAGCAAAACAGCACAGCAAAACACCGCACAGCACAGCAAAACACCGCACAGCAAAACACAGCACAGCAAAACACAGCAAAGCAAAGCACAGCAAAACACAGCACAGCAAAACACAGCACAGCAAAGCACAGCACAGTAAAACACAGCACAGCAAAACACAGCACAGCAAAACACAGCACAGCAAAACACAGCACAGCAAAACACAGCACAGCAAAACACAGCACAGCACAGCAAAGCACAGCAAAACACAGCACAGCACAACCAAGCACAGCCCAACCAAGCACAGCCCAACCAAGCACAGCCCAACCAAGCACAGCCCAACCAAGCACAGCCCAACCAAGCACAGCACAACCAAGCACAGCACAACCAAGCACAGCATAACCAAGCACAGCATAACCAAGCATAGCGTAATAAAGCATAACAAAAAATAGCATAACACAACACAACAAAACATAGCATAGCAAAACAAAGCATAGCATAGCAAAACACAACACAACATAGCATAGCATAACAAAGCATAGCATAACAAACACAACAAAGCATAGCATAGCATAACAAAACACAACATAGCATAGCATAACAAAACACAACATAGCATAGCATAACAAAACACAACATAGCATAGGATAACAAAACAAAGCATAGGATAGCAAAACAAAACATAGCCTAACAAAACATGGCATAACGCAACATGGCATAACAAAACATAGTATAGCAAAACATATAATAGCATAGCAAAACATAGCATATCAAACACAACAAAACATAGCATAGCAAAACAAAGCATAGCATAGCAAAAGATAGCATAGCATAACAAAGCATAACAAAGCATAGCATAACAAAACATAGCATAGCATAACATAACAAAACATAGCATAACATAGCATAGCATAACAAAACACAACATAGCATAGCATAACACAACATAGCATAGGATAGCAAAACTAAACCGAGCATAGCATAACAAAACAAAGCATAGGATAGCAAAACAAAACATAGCCTAACAAAACATGGCATAACACAACATGGCATAACAAAACATAGCATAGCAAAACATATAATAGCATAGCAAAACATAGCATATCAAACACAACAAAACATAGCATAGCAAAACAAAGCATAGCATAGCAAAACAGAGCATAGCATAACAAAGCATAACAAAGCATAGCATAACAAAACATAGCATAACAAAACATAGCATAGCAAAACAAAGCATAGCATAGCAAAACACAACACAACATAGCATAACAAAGAATAGCATAACAAACACAACAAAGCATTGCATAGCATAACAAAACAAAGCATAGGATAGCAAAAAAACATAGCATAGCATAACAAAGCATAGAATAGCAAAACAAAACATTGCATAGCATAACAAAACATAACATAACAAAACATAGCATAGCAAAACAAAACATATCATAGCCTAGCAAAACATAGCATACCAAACACAACAAAACATAGCATAACAAAACATAGAAAAACAAAGCATAACACACACAAGCACACACACACAAGCACACACACACAAGCACACACACACAACCACGCACACATAACCACAACCACGCACACATAACCACAACCACACACACAACCACAACCACACACAACCACACACACAACTATCTATCTATCTATCGCCCTCACTCTATCTGTCTATCGATCTATCGCCCTCACTCTATCTGTCTATCTATCGCCCTCACTCTATCTATCGGCCTCAGTCTATCTATCTAATCGCCCTCACTCTATCTGTCTATCTATCGGCCTCACTCTATCTAATCGCCCTCACTCTATCTATCTATCGCCTTCACTCTATCTTATCGCCCTCACTCTATCTATCGCCCTCACTCTATCTATCGCCCTCACTCTATCTATCGCCCTCACTCTATCTATCGCCCTCACTCTATCTATCGCCCTCACTCTATCTATCGCCCTCACTCTATCTATCGCCCTCACTCTATCTATCGCCCTCACTCTATCTATCGCCCTCACTCTATCTATCGCCCTCACTCTATCTATCGCCCTCACTCTATCTATCGCCCTCACTCTATCTATCTATCTATCGCCCTCTATCTATCTATCTATCGCCCTCACTCTATCTATCTATCGCCCTCACGCTATCTATCTATCGCCCTCACTCTATCTATCGCCCTCACTCTATCTATCTATCTTTCTATCGATCTATCGCCCTCATTCTATCTACTTATTTAGATACTGATCGCCATCACTCTATCTAGCTATCTATCGCCCTCACTCCTATCTATCTATCTACCTATCTATCTCGCTCACTCAATCTCTCTATCGCCCTCCCTCTATCTATCTATCCCACTCACTCTATCTATCTATCCCACTCACTCTATCTATCGCATCACCACAGCATCACTAAGGGGCACAACAACATCACTATGCGCTACCACAACAACATCACTATGCGCTACCACAGGATCATTGAATGCCACAGCATCACTAGTCGCCACCACAACATCTCTCAGCCCCACCACAGCATCAATCTGTGCAACCATTTACCAACAACTGGGTCAAATATGATCTCTCAATGTTTCAAGCTTTATTACAAATGTCACAAAAAGAGGTTAGTATTTCACTTCTGTTCTTGGATTTTCGTCACAATAAAATACACTGAACATATTCTTCAGAAAAGTTATTTACAAAAGTTTAAGCTATTGCCATTATAAATTACAATAACTTTTATTTAAGTATTAACCCCTTCAGTGCTAATGACAAGGGTAACTCGTCATGGAGTTTCCATTGATTTAAATGGAAGTTACATTGAAGCGGCGGAAGATGCCTAGCATCCAAGTGGTTAATTATTAAAAAAATTCAAAGCCATTGTTATTTGTAATATCAATACATCTAAGTCACGTGAATACAACACATATTGCATTACAAATGCTATAGGTGTCACAAGTTATAACTATTGGCATTGTAAATGACAAAGCTATTATTTTTGCTATTTTCAAAACCAACACATATATAACAAATGTGTCATTTACAATACCAATAGCTCAAACTTTCCTAATGCGAGACCTTATGCATTGCAAATGCTTGTTTATGTTTGAGTCTGCGAGAGCGTGCACTAGCATTTCGAGAAAACTCATGCATCCATAAAAGGCTTGGCGCCTGCCCATTGCTCACCATTTGTTGGCTTGCCTGGCACTCTTCTTTTCAGCCTTATAATTCATCAAGGCAGGCCTAACATTACCGTTCTTATCTGTGGAGCAGCGATCAAGCCCAGATTGGTTCAACTTAATGCTTTGCCACTGCTTCCAACATGATTTTGGTTTAACATTTAGTGTCCTGCAAACAGAAGGTGTGTGACTGGCACAAATGTGTATAGTAGGACAAACACAATTGCAAAGATTTATTTTCTATAGTCAACTTGCTTTTAATTTGGCAAGTCTCCTTTTCTCACTTTGCTCTCGTTTTGTTTGCTCATGGGCTCTGTTTTCAAAAGATGAGGATTACCTTATCGCAAACATTGTTTCTTGTATAATTTCAGAAATTATGCTTTAACACATAATCATGAAGAACAGAGCCATCTGCCCCACTCCAATCCACCCCATCTGGCTCCACACCAGCTTACCCACTCAATTGGTCCACTCCTCTCCAATACAAACCACTCACTCCAATCCACCACAATCAATCCTCCCAACCTGCCCCACTCCAGTCTAAAGCAATCTGCCCCACTCCAGTCTAAAGCAATCTGCCCCACTCCAGTCTAAAGCAATCTGCCCCACTCCAGTCTAAAGCAATCTGCCCCACTCCAGTCTAAAGCAATCTGCCCCACTCCAGTCTAAAGCAATCTGCCCCACTCCAGTCTAAAGCAATCTGCCCCACTCCAGTCTAAAGCAATCTGCCCCACTCCAGTCTAAAGCAATCTGCCCCACTCCAGTCTAAAGCAATCTGCTCCACTCCAGTCTAAAGCAATTTGCCCCACTCCTATCGTTCGCACTTCGATCTGCCCCACTCCAATCTAAAACATTCTGCCCCATCCAATCAACTCCAGTCCACCCCACTCCATCCAGTCCACCCCACTCCATCCAGTCCACCCCACTCCATCCAGTCCACCCCACTCCATCCAGTCCACCCCACTCCATCCAGTCCACCCCACTCCATCCAGTCCACCCCACTCCACCCCACTCCATCCAGTCCACCCCACTCCATCCAGTCCACCCCACTCCATCCAGTCCACCCCACTCCATCCAGTCCACCCCACTCCATCCAGTCCACCCCACTCTATCCAGTCCATCCCAGTCCATCCCACTCCATCCAGTCCATCCCACTCCATCCAGTCCATCCCACTCCATCCAGTCCATCACACTCCATCCAGTCCACCCCACTCTACCCTATTCCACATCACCCTATGCCACTCCAATCTACAACACTGCACTCTGTCACAGAATTCTACTCCCCTCTACTCAGCCCTACACGACCACTCCCTTCTATGATACTCTACTCCAACAAATCCAGTCTACGACACTACACTCCAGGACACTCCACGCCACTAACTTTTAGCAATGCTGAACAGTTGCCACACTAGTGTAAAACATGGCAAAGGCACATAGCCAAAGTCAATAGCTCTTGTAATGGCGCGACATATTGTCTTTGCCAATGCTGGTTTAGAACTGTGTACAATCATTCTCTCACACTCTCTCACACTCTCTCACACTCTCTCTCTCTCTCTCTCTCTCACTCTCACTCTCACACTACTCACAAATACTCACTCAAATAGTCTCTCTATACTACTCACTATCACTCACTATCAAATATTATCAATACTCACTCGAATACTTACTGTACAACTCCATAATGCTCTCTACTCACTGTAATACTCAATATGAACTACTCGCTACTACTCACTCTACTAAATAGCATCTAATGTATAGTACTTACTGTAATACTGTACTACACACTCTGCTACACTCTCTACTACTCAACATTACTCACTCATAATTAGTCACTCGATACTACTCACTCTTACTACTGAAACTAAAAATACACTTTGTATATGTAAGGGTGTGGCTGTGCATGTAAATGGGTGTGGCTCTAGGACTCTTTACTACTCACACTCACTATTTAATTCTCACTCTTTCCCGTTTTACTACTCGCTCTCTTATACTCTCTTTATTAATAACTCTCTCCTACTCACTATCAACTACTCACTCTACTACTCTACTACTTACTCTGTGTGTGGGTGCTAATGCAATAGGTCTCGCATATGCAAGCGATTAAGCCATTGACAATATAAATAACAATGCCATTTATTTATGATTAAAAAAAAAAAAATGTCCTGAGCCATGCCAATAGCTCTACCTTTAATAATGCCGAGACAATTGCATTGTAAATGCTTGTTACACCTACTACTACTCTGTGTTGATGAGTGCAGGACTTGGGTGCCTTTACATTTCTTCCTTTTTGATAACTTTAGAAAGCTCTCAAGTGGTAGCTGTGGAGAGGAGCCTTCAGACTTAGTCCAGAAGGAGCTTACGTACGGAGCTTGTTTTACCATTATTTAATCTTATGGTATAGCTTAAGTGAAAAAGAACCAAGCCGTGTAGTTCTAAAAATATGTACTATAAACACTCACTAACACATTGCAATATCACCTACCCCAATACGCGCACACATTTTGGAAATGGAACACGTAAGTAGCACAAATACACAGTGCTCTCCAGGGGGGACCAAACCATATCCTAAAATAGTGGAATGTGAACCATAATAAGTTGAGAATGGACCCAAAGGATGTAGAAGAGCTGGGTGTCCAAGGAACCGCCCTAGGTGAGTATCTAGAAATCCCCAAGGGGGTAGTATGCAGAGCTGGACTACGACTGCGCGCTCCATGTAAATGGGTAAGTTGCGGTTCCAATTTTAAAGGAGGACGACCCTTCCCAGCTGATTCTGAAGACACCCCTTGGAAGATGGAAGGTTGGACAGTCACCTTATTTGTGGATACTCTAGGAACTAGCATACCTACACCAGGGAAGCATCTTAAACCGCCGTAGACCACAATGGAGGACTTCAGAAAAGATGCTGCTGGCGAAGGTGAAATAATCTGGCGGAACCCAAAGTAGGATTCAAGATGAGGTACCTGCAAGCAGAGGGGCCAGACTCTATCCCACTCCGGAGTGACCAGGAGGCATGGAAGACGAATGTCCACCGATGTCAGAGATGCAGGAGAGTTGACGGTGCCCTTGAAGTTGCAGCTGTGTGACCAGGCGAGGATGTAGAAGACCAGGAGCTGTTCACCAGCTGTCCCACGTTGATGTAAAGAGCCAAGGGTTCAGTGTCCGGCAGGGGCACCAACAAGGCTTGGCAACATCAACTAACGTAGTCTTAGAAAAAGGCACAGTGTGTGGACCAGCTAGGTCCAAGAGACTCGCCACAAGCAGTTAAGTCAGAGCAGGCCCTGAGCAAGCGGGGAGCCCACTGGAGCCAAAGAAGATCCTCGAGACGACCCGAAGTCACAGTAGTCTCAATAGGACCTCTAGCAGCTCACCAAAGAATGCAGAGGATGCGGTGCAGGCAAAGATTTTGGCTGCAGAATATGCTTGGGCCTGGAGCTTTTTGGAGCCCGAAGATCTCTGGAGGAGAGAGTCATCAAGCCTTGACAACGGCAAGTCGACTCGTTGCACAGGGGTACTGCTCCAGCGGTTCCGACAAGACATACTAGCTTCAAACTTGCAATGAAGACAGTGCAGGCCTCGAGGGATTGCAGAACCACCACCTGTGTTGCTGAACCTTTTGGAGTCCGTAGCAGCTCAGGAACAGCAGACCGGTCAGCTTCGTTGCGGTGCCTGTAGATGCAGGGGAGTGACTCTTTCACTCCAAGGGAGATTCCTTCGGGTGTCTTGGTTGTCCACAGGCCTTGGGAAGAACCTGTATGGAGCACAGGAACAAGCGTTGCAGAAGACTGGCAGGATGACGAGACCAGGAGCAGCAGAAGTCTTCCCATTTGCAGTCTTGGTTCCCAAAGCGAAGTCCAAAGTGCCCAGGCGGTTGAAGTTGAAATGGTTTTGGATCTGAATCTTGTCCCACGATGAATCTAGGGACCCACCCACAGGTAAGCCTGTAAGTAACCTAAGGAAAGGGTTGAGACGATTCAGGTGTCCCTCACCGAGGAGGGGACCTAACAGTGGGGAGGGTACTCCCATGTTCTTTGTCCAGTTTTGTGCCAGAGCGGAATCTAATGGCTCCGTGAACTGGTTTCAACTGCAGTGTGCAAGGAGAGCACCAAATATGTCTTCAAAGCAGTCTAGTGGTGCTGGCAAGTGCCCCCACCCTGTACCAATACAGTAAGTCCTGTCTGGGAGGTGGTCACACCTCCCTGTGACAGGAAACCTATTGTCCTGCCTTCCGCTGCTCGACCTTTGCTCAGCAACAGGACGGAAGAGTTATGTCCCTGGACGGCAGTAGCCATAGTTTGCTGTCCGGGTCTAGAAGACTGGTACTGGGAGCACTTTGGTCCTACACCGTACATAGAAACCTACTCCAACAACGTTTACGGTGTTGGGATATGATTCCAACATGTTTGATACCAAACACGACAGGGTTTGTTACAGCCAGTTTAGAGATAGCCCTTGCGTAATAACGCATGGCCACTCTATATATCGTAATGACTAATGCACTTACAACAAGGGAAAATGGACTCTGAGGGTCGTAGGTTGTCCTGCTCGTGCAGGGGCACCCTCACACTTAGAACCGAGCACCCTGCCTTCAGGATTGAAAGGCCTGCCTTAGGGGTGCCTTATAGGTTTTAAGTGCAGTGACCTCACATATAAGGAAACTTCTATCTCTTGTAAGCGGTGCTAGCACCAGCTTACACAGGCTGCAATGGCAGGGCTGTAGTCACAATTTCAGTGGTCTCTCATGGGTGGCAGAATGCATGCTTCAGCCCATGGGAGGCCCCTGATGTATCTATGCCCTGGGTACCTAGTACCATATACTAGGGACTTACAAGGGTACACCAGTAGCCAATCTGGAGTGTACTGAAGTAGTCACTATGTCCAATTTAGGGAAGCACAGACACTGTGGTCCTGATAAGCAGGATCCCAGTCAGAATCGTCAGTAAAACTTGATGACACCAGCAAAAAGTGGGGGGTACTATGAAACCAGATCCTTCTTTCCTACAGGTAGCCTAAATAAAACTCCTGCTTCCTAGAAGCAGTACATCACCCAGGCCAACCAGTCGCCTTCATGGGCTTTCACCCATTGGCTCTTCCTGCAGTGGACTGGGCAGGCCCAGGAGCGGGAGGGAAGAGTAGCAGATGTGGGCCCCCCTTCTCTTCTCCCAGTGCAGGCCTCCGTCAGCAGTCTGTGATCAGCGTGCAGCTGCTCACCTTTCGACCCAGCGGGCCTCAACCTCTGTTCAGCAGCGCAGTCTCTCGCTCTCCTACTGTATCATTCTATGAGCCACGCTAGTGATAGATTCCTTACCGTAGAATATCCCCAGACGTCCGACTGGATCCGGAATTTTTTGGCGTAGCAGTACCCATGCGCGTCGGTAGGCGTCGTCCGCCGTCGGCGCCGTGATGACATCGTCGGAGTACTTAGACGCCGCCTCTGCGTGCTGACGTCAGTTCTTCTTTTTTCCGCGCCAGCAAGCGCAGATCCGGAAAAAGTTGTACCCTAGTCAATTTTTGACTAACTTTTTACGATCCTTTTTGCTCTACTTTCGAAGTCTCTCGACAACGACGGTGCCGGTAGGGATGTCCTGGTTCAAGCCCTGCGCCGACTGCAACCGACTGATGTCGGTTACTGACCCCCATCGCTGGTGCCTGCACTGTCTAGGCCTGGACCACGACGACAAGACCTGCTCCGACTGCCGGGCCCTGACGTCTAAAGCTAGACGGGAGCGGTCCCGCAAGCGACTCGAGCTTCGGCAGTCCGCCCGCGCCTCTCGAGGTCCCAGTCCGAAAGGAGGTCGACGGACCGGTCGCGGGGCCGGAGTAACCAAAGTTCTGGGAGTCGTCATCGGTCTTCCGAATCGAAGACCTCAGGTACGAGGCACAAGAAGTCAGAGGCACCATCGCTCTACTGACTCCCCACCCCCTGGGCCAGAAGTATGTGTTGTTACTCCCACTACTTTCTGGTACCCAAGAAGGGCAAAGGGAGCCTACGCCCTATCTTGGACCTACGGAACGTCAACGGCATCCTCCGGAAGGAGAAGTTTAAGATGCTGAACAAAAGAGTGCAATGGGGGTCTAGGGGAATTTATTTACTGACCCTGACATCTCAATACCCCTACTTGATTATAGCAACAACAAAAGAAGAGATGTCCGGTCAAATGAGAATATATGTGTGTGTCCTGTACTAGATGCTAGAGAAAGCTAGGAATCATACAGCAACCAAAAGGATAACACCTGGCTGAGAAACTCCCATCAACCCACCCTTCTGGCGGAGCATCATCATGTGGGATTAGGTTGTGGATCCAAACAACGCCCACTCCATCAAGTGATGGTGCGGAGATGGATACCGAAGGTGAACTCTACCCAAGGTGTTTCTCAAATGGTGCTGATAGGGTGCAGTGCTAAAGTGTAAAAATGTGAGTGAGAGTTGAAAATGACTACTAGGACAAAAAAATAAGTTTAATCAGGATTATCCAAGTGTCAAGGTTAAAATGACGCCTAATACTCTGAAAATATAACTAAACAATGGCGCTGTGCAGAGAGGTCAACATGTTTCAGCCAAACGGGAAACACTGTCCGCCTTTCTTCCGGACCAAAAAGATGAAAAGCTACTGCAAAAGTGGAAACCTGTGTGAAAATAATGTGAATGTGTATTAATAAAATTCATATCCTCCTACCAGGAACTTGGTGAAGATGAATGTTATCCTTTCCCAGCTTTTTGTGGGAGAATGGCGTCTGAACTCAGACGTGGCGCGAGGCCTCATTCAGCAGTGGGGAGAGTCTTGCTTAGATCTATTCGCCACAGAAGAGAACGCGCAATGTCATCAGTTCTGCGCGTTGGAATTTCCAAGGCAGCACTCGCTCGGAGATGCTTTTCGTCGCGAGTGGAGTTGCGGTCTATTGTACGCCTTTCCGCCTATACCACTTCTGCCCAGAGTGCTGAAGAAGATCAGGCGCGACCGGGCCCGGGTTATCCTTGTGGCTCCAAACTGGGCACGAAGATATTGGTATCCAGCGCTACTCGGCATGTCTGTCGATCCCCCGATTCGTCTGCCTCTTCAGGAAGACCTTCTGTCGCAGCAGCAGGGAACGGTCCTCCACCCGAACCTGTCCAGTCTCCACCTCCATGCTTGGAGATTGAGGCCATTTGACTTGCCTCCTGAAGTTTGTAATGTGATTCTGGCAGCCAGGCGTCCCTCCACAAAGTCGGTATACGCCTGCAGGTGGAACAGATTTGTGGCATGGTGCACAGCAAAGGCTGAGGATCCACTCTCTGCCCCCCTTTCTGAGGTTCTCCTCTTCCTTCTTTCTCTTGCACAGCAGGGCTCTGCTCTGGGCACTATCAAGGGCTACCTTTCTGCCTTCTTAAAGCTACATGATCAGCCTTCTTTGTTCAAGTTTCGATTGTTGACAGATTCTTAAAGGGCATCACTCATATGTTCCCTCCTGTTCCTTTCGTGATGCCCCAGTGGGACTTGAACCTGTTTCTAACTTACCTGATGTGCGCTCCCTTTGAGCCACTTCATAACTGTCCTCTCCGTCTTCTTCCTCTGAAGACTGCTTTCCTGGTTGCCATCACCTCTGCCAGGAGAGTGAGTGAGCTCCAGGCTCTTTCCTCTAAACCTCCTTTCCATTCTGTCCATCCGGACAAGGTTGTGTTGCGGGCAAGACCCTCTTTCCTGCCCAAGGTAGTCACAGCCTTCCATATCGGGCAGTCCATCACCTTGCCCACCTTCTTTCCGCCTCCGCATCCCTCGAAAGAGGAAGAGAGGCTCGACCGTCTGGACCCAAAACGTGCGCTCTCATACAATCTGGATCGCACACGCCAGTTCCGGGTGGATGACCAACTCTTTGTTGGTTACGTGGGTGCTAAGAAAGGACGGGCGGTGCACAAATGGACCATCTCTCGGTGGATCGTGTTGTGCATCCAGGCATGTTACTCTTTGGCTAAAAAGGAACCTCCTGTTGGGCTGAGGGCCCATTCCACTCTGGCCACGGCGACTACTACTGCCCTGGGCCGGGGAGTCCCCTTGCAGGACATTTGTCAGGCAGCTACGTGGGCCTCGCTGCACACATTCGCAAGACACTACTGCCTGGACAGCCAAGTCCGGAGGGATGGCTTCTTTGGCCGTTCCGTCCTCCAGGACTTTCTGGTGTGATTATTGGTTCGCAGACCCACCACCGGGGTTGGTATTGCTGGGGTATCTATTCTACGGTAAGGAATCTATCACTAACGTGTCTCTTTCAGATGCACAAGTTACTACTTGTGTAACAATATATCTGTAAGAGACATTAGTTAGTGATAGATTCCTTACCGACCCACCCATCCTCCCCGTTCTGCGAACCGATATCTAGGGTTAAGGTCATCCCCTTTCAGGGCCCTAGTTTCATGGCACTAGTGTTGGTTTTTATCATGGCTTCGCGGTTCTGGCGCGGAAAAGCTGTGTATAAGAACTGACGTCAGCACGCGGAGGCGGCGTCTTAAGTACTCGACGACGTCATCATGGCGCCTCGGACGACGCCTACCGACGCGCATGGGTACTGCTCCGCAAAAAATTTCCAGATCCAGTCTCATGCCTGGGGCTATTCTACGGTAAGGAATCTATAACTAACTAATGTCTCTTACAGATATATCGTTAACCAAGTAGTAACTTGTGCTTTAATTGGAGATGTTTTTGTTATTTTTTTCTTTTGAGTTTTTAATCCTAGGGATCTCAAGTTTTTCTTTTAATGCTGAAACCGTAGGAGCGGAACTACACCCTGCTGTGGTGGCCACACTTGAATTTTTAGGTCGGATAAGTTCACGGATTCAGAAAATTAGTAATGCACCCATAGCACCAGCACAAACCTGAATCTTTTCAATTGCAAATCTATCGCATAACGTCAGAGACGTGAGTTCCAAAGGTCTGAGATAACTGGTTGTTTCCCACAAAATGACTGAATTGATGGAATACAACCTGACCTCGCAGAAACATTTGAAACCACCAATCCTACCCGAGAGGCACCACAAAATAAGGAAACTGCAGTCCTGTGATAATGCAACTCAGCATTTGTTTTTATGTTTGAGTCTGCGAGAGCGTGCACTAGCATTTCGAGAAAACTCATGCATCCATAAAAGGCTTGGCGCCTGCCCATTGCTCACCATTTGTTGGCTTGCCTGGCACTCTTCTTTTCAGCCTTATAATTCATCAAGGCAGGCCTAACATTACCGTTCTTATCTGTGGAGCAGCGATCAAGCCCAGATTGGTTCAACTTAATGCTTTGCCACTGCTTCCAACATGATTTTGGTTTAACATTTAGTGTCCTGCAAACAGAAGGTGTGTGACTGGCACAAATGTGTATAGTAGGACAAACACAATTGCAAAGATTTATTTTCTATAGTCAACTTGCTTTTAATTTGGCAAGTCTCCTTTTCTCACTTTGCTCTCGTTTTGTTTGCTCATGGGCTCTGTTTTCAAAAGATGAGGATTACCTTATCGCAAACATTGTTTCTTGTATAATTTCAGAAATTATGCTTTAACACATAATCATGAAGAACAGAGCCATCTGCCCCACTCCAATCCACCCCATCTGACTCCACACCAGCTTACCCACTCAATTGGTCCACTCCTCTCCAATACAAACCACTCACTCCAATCCACCACAATCAATCCTCCCAACCTGCCCCACTCCAGTCTAAAGCAATCTGCCCCACTCCAGTCTAAAGCAATCTGCCCCACTCCAGTCTAAAGCAATCTGCCCCACTCCAGTCTAAAGCAATCTGCTCCACTCCAGTCTAAAGCAATTTGCCCCACTCCTATCGTTCGCACTTCGATCTGCCCCACTCCAATCTAAAACATTCTGCCCCATCCAATCAACTCCAGTCCACCGCACTCCATCCAGTCCACCCCACTCCATCCAGTCCACCCCACTCCATCCAGTCCACCCCACTCCATCCAGTCCACCCCACTCCATCCAGTCCACCCCACTCCATCCAGTCCACCCCACTCTATCCAGTCCACCCCACTCTATCCAGTCCATCCCACTCCATCCAGTCCATCCCACTCCATCCAGTCCATCCCACTCCATCCAGTCCATCACACTCCATCCAGTCCACCCCACTCTACCCTATTCCACATCACCCTATGCCACTCCAATCTACAACACTGCACTCTGTCACAGAATTCTACTCCCCTCTACTCAGCCCTACACGACCACTCCCTTCTATGATACTCTACTCCAACAAATCCAGTCTACGACACTACACTCCAGGACACTCCACGCCACTAACTTTTAGCAATGCTGAACAGTTGCCACACTAGTGTAAAACATGGCAAAGGCACATAGCCAAAGTCAATAGCTCTTGTAATGGCGCGACATATTGTCTTTGCCAATGCTGGTTTAGAACTGTGTACAATCATTCTATTGTATAAGTTTCCCTATCACCACACACATATTAACACCAGCATCCTAATTTCTCCACACAGCCTCTATAGAGCGGTACTCATTGGGGATTTAAGTTGCTTCTGCACTACTGCTATATCTGTAATAAACTTAAGCTGTTTTGAAAATGTTGTTAGTTGCCATAGGTGCAGCTGCTTAAAATAGCATTGGTCAGAGGCCTAAAGGTATTGAAAATCTACAGCCCAATCAAAAACTTTTTATGCTATTGCGCTGGGACACCTCTCCTCGAGGTAACTGAACGCGCTTTATAAAACTCTGTATTATTATTATTATTGCTGGTATGGGTATTTGTCTGTACTGCTGTAGATATCTGACCTAATATCTTCGTTTAGGAGACTGTGCGCAGTTCTAGCTGAAACTAGCATATATTTTTACATATTTGTATACAGGTAGAAACACGTACAAAATATTAAAGATGTAAAGGCACCTTTATATATAATTGCATAATGATTGATCGTTATATTCTTTTGCAATTTGTTCATTTTACAAATATCACCTCTGTAGAGTGGTAAGTTGGACATTTACAGTAAGTTTAGCTGTATATAAGCAAAAAGGAGGGTGCTGTAACTTTTTGTTTTCCTCTTGGCAAATATGCTCCTATTAATGTTTTCTATTTATCATTTTCAGCACGAGTGTCAGCATCATCATCTTAAGAACAAGAAACATTCTAAAAAAGCTAAGAAGCATCATAGGAAGCGTTCTCGTTCACGTTCGGTAAGCATTTTCCTAGGTTCTAGCCTCTCCGTGTTTTGCATCTTTTTGCATGACTGTTTCTTGAGCTTCCAAGGATTTTCTTAAATTGTAGGGTTCAGAGTCTGAGGAAGAGGATTCAAAAAAGAAGCGTCAAAGATCAGAATCCCGAAGTGGTTCTGAGCATTCCTCCACTGAAGAATCTGGTAAGATATGTCTCATTAATTTTTTTGCATTTATTTAAAAAAGACATTTGTGGTTTCATCGTATCGTAATCTCTAATTTCGTTTTCGTCTAATGCAGAGAAAAGTTATAAAAAGTCAAAGAAGCACAAGAAGAAAACAAAGAAAAGGAGGCATAAATCTGTAAGTATTGTTGACTTTATTTTGAAAGTCAACGTGGGCTGACATTTTGTGGTTTGATTTTAACACCATGCTCCTTCTAAAGAATGAATCTGCTTGGTTTCTAGTCGATCACCAAATGCCACATTTAATGAGGAATCAAACAGACATTCTGTATGAACAAGTTTAAACGTTCGTGCACAAGCACTTTAGGGTAGGAAATGCTATGTAAAGAAGAAATATAACTTCTAATATGAAAGAAGTTGTTTTTACAAGAGCTTTTCAACATACTCTTTAGCTTTACTAGCTGTTAAATCCCAGTTCTTTTTTTCACCTTCCAGGTTGGAAGTATCCAGCCTTGAAACTTTGTACATCTGATTTCTAAAATATACTTAATTTTCTTTTATGTTTGGCAATAGAAAATGGTTTGTTAGTGTTGGAGGACAAACGGTACATTAGATGACACAATGTAGACATGGCTAAGAAGCACTTCATACAGGGCATGATAATGCTGCCCGCTCGCTTTGTCAATACTGATATAAAAGCTACTGTCCTTGTATGTCGGCATTTAACGATCATTCACAAACCAATTCATGGCTAATGTGGTAGTTAGTCTCTCATGGACGGAAGATTTTCTACCATAATTGTGAGAACTTTGTATTGGAACACCGTTTATAAATCTGATAATGTTTAGTGGTGTGTAGGGTCCTGAGACCCTCATTCTTAAACCTTCATGTCATAGGAGATAACATTTTGTCTGAATCCAAGGATTGAGTGTAACTCTTTTCAGAATTTTTAGGTTTGTAAATTACACTACATCTCATAATAATTCAATCACAATCGTAATTAAGCAGCTCGTAAATTTAATGGTTAAAATCTAGGATACAATTTTGACAGTGAGACTATCTGCATATTTGCTCTTTAAACTCTAGCGAACACAAGTAATAAGGTTATCAAGGATAGATGCAGGACTGATTTTTATAATCGCTACAAAAAATATTAATTATTCATAGTTCTCAGTGGCTTTAACCAGTATTGACAGATTCCAGTAGAGTCTTAAGTTGACTGCAACAGACTTGATCTTCGCTGTTCCAATGCAGAGCTGCTATAAATCTATATTTGTTTGTAGAAGTGTGAATGGCTCCTATGAAGGGAACCTGCCGTTGGAATAGGGGTTACCCACTTCCTGGCTGGAAATCTCACATGATGTGAACCCAAAATGGGTGCTTCAAAGTGGACCCGGCCTTTAATGGGAAAATGGGGAATACACATGATGGGCTACTCTTTTATTTAGGTAGACTGCCTGGTGTCTGGGACAGGGAGGGGGAAACAGTTGCCAAGACAGTTTTCCTGTGGGCATGTAGCCTTCCTGTAGCTTGACCTCTTGGGAAGAGTTTAGCCATCTTGGGAGTTGGCAGAATAGTGCACTCTGTGATAGCTAGATGAGTCACATTGCAGGAAGTAGTTAGACGGGAGGCGACCTGATAGTCCATTGGCTACTAACCATTGTATCCCCGAGGGCCCTGTCTGGGCATAAATGTAGGACCTTGGGCATCAAGTCCTCCGATCTCGTATGTACTGGAAAAGAGGTCCTGCTGACCCTTGACCTGGCAAAGAAAGGCTGCACTGAAGAGGACTGCACCTGCTGCTCATTGGGCTAGCAAAGAGAGAACTGTGACTGAGATGCCCTGCTCGAGGGAGTTGTCCCTGAGCCCCAGACAGAATAGACTCCAAGAGTCCGTTGGCTGACTTGCTGCAGACCAGGGCCCCCAAAAGCTGAAGAAGCCTGCCCTGGCGAGTCAGTTTCCCACATCACCAAATTGTTGCTCTTGGCCAAAGTGCAGCTTGGAAGAACGAGTCCTGACACTTAAAAGTTGAACTCAAGTCTGCTGGGCCCAGGTAAGTCGTCTTAGTGCAGTTTGGTCACCCAGAATGAAAGTTATCACCAGAAGGGACAGCTGGTTTTGTTGTGACCAGAGAACATTAGTCCTGTGACAACTGGACTTTTGCTTTATCCGTCAGGCCTTTGAGGGACATTAAACCCTGTGACCAAAAGTTGCCTATTTGGTGGTCCCTTGGTGCTGCGGGGCAGTCCTTCTTCCAAGTTGGTAAAGATGTGAGATCTGACTACCAGTGGTTCCCCTCTTATGCTCAGAAAATGCCCTCGGGATAGGATGCAGTTAATGGCCAATAGACTATCAGGTTCCCTCCCACATGTTGACAACATCTGATAGAGACTTCTAGCCGCCTATTCCTTAACTAGGAATATCCCCAGGCGTCAGACTGGATCCGAATTTTTTTTGCAGCAGCACCTCTGCGTGCCGGGGGACGGCGCCACGCGACCCTGCCCTGGTGTCGTGTACGTACGTGACGTCAGCGAGATCATATAAGTCCCTCCCGGCGCGTTGACGTCAGTTTACCTTCTTTTCTGTGTGCAATGACGTGCGCCCCCAGGAGTCGCCTCTCCCCTATGCGCCCTATCTGGGCGTGGGGGCGACTCGGACCCAAATGGTGGCCTATGCCTCCATGGCGGCTCTGCAGGCCTCCCTTGGGTCCTCTCCTGTCCCTAGAGCGTCCTTGGGGCCTCCGCTACTTACGGGGGCCCCGACGGACTCGTCGGTGGGTTCACCCCCAGCGCCACATAAGCCCTTGCCCTCCAGGGACGGAGGAGATATGGTGTCTTCAGGGTGCGACCCGGCTGGGTCCCCTTCTATGACCCATAGCACCCCTTTCGCGCCGCATAGTCCTGTGGGGCTCCCTGTGGCGTCGCAGGTGGTTGCTAGTGCTAGTGCTCAAAGTCTTGCTTCGAGCACACCTTGGCCGCCTGTCCGGAGCCGGTGTGGGCCCCTTTCCGGTGCCGTAAACTCGCCTCTCCGCCTCAGACTTCGCTTCTTACTTCAGAGTCAGAGCCTGTTGTGGTTGAGGCTGAATCTGCGCCTGTGCGGCGTTGGAGGCTTGCCTCCCCGGCTCCATCCCCTTCGGAAGCAGAGCTTGTCCTGGTGGATGTGGACTCGGCGTCTGACTGGAATGATTTGGTGCCGGACGGAGCAGAGTCGGCGCTGACCGAAGTCATTTTGGCGCCGCATCGACGCCGGGTTGTTGACTCCGGAAGCTTCCGGAGAGAGTTTAGCTTAGCCTTCATGTCCGGCGTCGCCGGATCTATCCTTGCCTGTGCCCCCCTTAGAATTTGTGGACCTGGCAGGATCCCCGCCTCTTCAGGAGCCCCTGGACCCGGCGGGATCCCCGCCCCCCTAGGAGCCCCATCAAGACCCTCATTCGTCAATGGGGCTCCCTTCCTTTGGGCATTGGTCGCACCCTCAGTGTCTTGGAAGACTTAGTTTACAGCCCTCATCTACAGATGAGTTGCTGTCCCCTCTTCAGAGAGCTACTGATGCCGGTGCAGCATTTCTTAGAGTAGTCTCCTTGGCCACTAGTGTACTAAACATGCAGCCCCCTTAGATCCCCTTGCCTGTGGACCCTCTGCAAGATGTCCTCCACCACGGGGCGGGGAATGTGGAGCTGCTTCTGCCCTTTGAAGCTTCTCTTTATGACGCCCTTTTGGGCACCTGAGCTCGGCCAGCTTCCAGTGATCCGTTGGCTCGTTCTGTCTTGCACCGTCCTGCTCCACATGATCCAGTTTGCTTATTTGTTCACCCAGACGTGCAGGGGGTTGTTCTGCAAACTGCCTTCCCTTCCTTGCCTCAGCTAATGCTTACTCCCTCCCGGGAGTCCAGATGGCTAGAGTCATGGGGCTGTAACATCTTCACCTCCACTAGTGCTGCCCTTCGTTCACTAAATACAGTGTGTGTCTTGGCCCGGGCTACCCTGTGCCCTGTGGGGCTCTGCAGAGTCTCTTCTTTCAGCCACCTCTGAAGGCGCTCGTGTTGACCTCCTTAATCTTTTCCGGGATGGCCGTGACCTTGCTGAATTTACAATCCACTCGGCCTTGGATACTGCCGATTCCTTAGGCCGCGCTATGGCTGGTTCGATTACCTTGCGCAGTCATGCTTGGTTGCGGGATAGCGTCGTCCGGGAGAATACCCTTTGATGGGGTTCTATTGTTTGATGCCCATGCCCAATCGGCTGTTCTGCGCCTCCTTGCGGGCTTTCGCCCTCCCCCCTTAGACCTGTATTTCCCAGGTCTTCTTTTCGCATGTTTTGGGGATGATTACCCTTTCATTTAGCATCTTTTAGATGCATTATGCGTTTTGAGCTGGCAGTAAGCCTACTGTGGCAGTGTTCCACAGGCTGTTGTGTCTGGTCCTCTGCTTATGATTTTGCCCTAAGAAGTGATCCCCGTTGTTTGGGGTGTGCCATACTCCAAGTGGGATACTTGTATGCTATTATATAGCGCTGCTTTATGTCAAGTGGGCCTAGAGATCCTGTTCGGCTCCAAGCACCACCTGGTGCTCCTATCTTGCCGTTGTACGGTGTTCAATGTTGTGACTTGGTGCTATCTTCTATACGTCATGGGTTGTCTTGCTTATATGCCTCATTCTCCTCCTTGAGGTTTTCATGGTGTTTTTCACACGGCTACCACCTGCCATTAATGCACTAGGTGTGCTCCTATATATATATATATATATATATCTATATATATATATCTATCTATCTATCTATCTATCTATCTATCTATCTATCTATCTATCTATCTATCTATCTATCTATCTATCTATCTATCTATCTATCTATCTATCTTCTACAGGTTTGGTGATTTACTCCGGCGTGCTTCCAAAACGCTGGCGGTGCCGGTCAAGCGACGATCAACCGCGTCGCTGTCTATTCCAAATAGGATTTCTTTAGTCTTATCAAAGAAGTCATCCGGCACTCGGACATGGAAATCTTCAAATTAGGCTTTTATTAATATTCTAGCATACATCAACGCGTTTCGGGAGTCATGCTCCCTTGATCACGATGTTTGAGCCGCCATTCAATGCTTACATAAATACACATGTAAAGTAATGAACATAGTAAAAGGACCAAATAGGACTACACACGTTGCCATGTTAATAGCGCGGCCATTTTAACACTTGCAAGTTATAAGGAACTCTTGTGCACTTTTCAATGTGTAATTAATATCTGTTTTGGCGCAAACCTTCAAAAACAGAGTATTAAATATAAATATTCCACCTTAAAAATTGTAAGTACAATTCTAACATCATTGACGGTTGTTTGGGCAATAAAAAATTCCATATTTTTCTCGGCCAGTGCCTTTAAAGCATTGTAGCTTAAACATTTTTTTATAAAAGAGGAATATTTACCACTTTGATAAGACCTTGTGCAATATAAAGAGTGGTTGTTTACAGTAAGAGATTATTATTGTTTACAAATAGATGTGCAATGAGAGATGAATATTGTTTACATATAGATTTGCAATAAGAGTGGATTGTTTACAGATAAAGGAAAGTTTATTATGGTTTTAATATACCAAAGCACTAGCACTTTAATTGTGGGTCGAATGTACTCTATAGAAGAGTCGTTTGAAGTAAGGGACTAGTATTATCTGCAATTAAGCACTTGCACTTTGTAATGAATCAGTGAGGTGGTTCTAATAGAAAGGCGTTAGCAGCGATTATTATTTTTACATTCCAAGAGAATTTATTGCATTTAGCCACAAAACAAACTATGATGGACGAGAGAATTTGTTGCCTGCGGCCTGAATTGTAACAATGAATAGAGAACGCAGTTTGTGTAAAAAGTCAAGAAAAGTGGTAAATATTCCTCTTTTATAAAAAAAAATGTTCAAGCTACAATGGTTTAAAGGCATTGGCCGAGAAAAATATGGAATTTTTTATTGCCCAAACAACCGTCAATGTTAGAATTGTACTTACAATTTTTAAGGTGGAATATTTATATTTAATACTCTGGTTTTGAAGGTTTGCGCCAAAACAGATATTAATTACACATTGAAAAGTGCACAAGAGTTCCTTATAACTTGCAAGTGTTAAAATGGCCGCGCTATTAACATGGCAACGTGTGTAGTCCTATTTGGTCCTTTTACTATGTTCATTACTTTACATGTGTATTTATGTAAGCATTGAATGGCGGCTCAAACATCGTGATCAAGGGAGCATGACTCCCGAAACGCATTGATGTATGCTAGAATATTAATAAAAGCCTAATTTGAAGATTTCCATGTCCGAGTGCCGGATGACTTCTTTGATAAGACTAAAGAAATCCTATTTGGAATATATGTATTATGTATGTATGTATATGTATGTGTATGTATGTATATGTATGTATGTTTATGTATATATGTGTATGTTTATGTATATATAAGTATATGTGTGTGTATGTATATGTGTGTGTGTATGTATATATATATATATATATATATGTATATGTGTGTGTATATGTATATATATGTATGTATATGTGTGTGTATATGTATATATATGTATGTATGTGTGTGTATATGTATATATATATATGTATATATATATATATATATATATGTTGCCATGGGCACTCTTCTTTCTACGTCTCCACCGCTCTACGCTGCTGCAAGGTCTGGTCCTATGTCTCCATGTGTCATGAGATTTTCAGTGCTGCACATGGGATTGCCCTTGGTCTACGCGGCAGGGTGTCTTTCTGTCCACTTAAGTGTACTTCGTTGCTTTTCCTGCATCTTCAACAATAGGGTCCCTTTTGCATCCCACTATCTGGGGTAGTCCCCAGCTTTACACTGCTCCCTTCTTGGTGTTCAGATACTGAACGATATCTCTTTCTAGACGAGGGTTCATTTTTACTCTGTCGGAGGATGTGGTCTATAATTCTGAGATTCTTTCCTACATTTATACGCCTGTTGGTACTCTGGTGCCTCTGCTGCCACTTCCTTCTGATGTGCCTCTTTCATTAGGTTTCACCCTATACTATATTGGCTGCGCCTGCGTGACAGCTCTTCTGATGTCAGTCATCCTAGGGTCTGCACCCTGCATATCTGTATTTCGTGAGTTAGTCCTCACCTTAGTCTTCAAGCTGCCTGGTTGGGCAGTCCTATGCTTATTTTAGCCACGCCACCTTGTTGTCTCTGTGGCTGTCTGCTCTGTGCATGTTTCAGTGGTGGCCCGCCTCGGCATGCTTCAGATTGTTACTGTTCTCCCCTGTCCCCCATTTGGTGACTGGGTGTGCACTTGGCGTGTTTATTGTTCCTGCCTGTACTTCCAAGACATTGCTCAGTTTCTACCGTTTGCCCTTTGGTTCCTGGCTGTAGCCTCTCCAGCCTTCCTACCATGGGCTAGACTGGTAGGCTCTGGTTGCATCTCTTTATGTTTTCCTCAACCTTTGGTTGGTGTCCACATAGTGCACCATTAAGCTGAGAGTGGTCCTTCTTCCTCCTTCGGGACTCTCTCTCTCTCTTTTGTTCTGGTATATAGCTGGTGCTGTTTCTACATCTCATACGAGATATGGTGTAGCACCATCCTGGCACTTTTGGGACGCCTTGCCTCCCGTACTCTTTTGCTCTTCCGAGCTAATTGGGTTGCTATCTTGCTGTCCCGCCACAGCCTTCCCCATTGTCAGTCACTGTGTTGCCGGCTCAGTGCTTGGCCACTTTCTGTTTTGTCGCAGACCCACCTCCTCCGTAGGGGATGGCTGTGATATCATTTCTAAGTTAAGGAATCTGCGGCTAGATGTCTCTATCAGATGTACCAGTTACTTACCTTCGGTAACGATGTATCTGGTAGAGGTGTTGTCTAGCCGCAGATTCCTTAACGCCCACCCATCCTCCCTGTTCTATGAGGACCTTGCCAAGTGGGTTTCTTCAGTTGCCTCTTTCAGTTGAATTGAATTGAATTGAAATTGCACTTGTATAGCGCTATCTACCCAGAGGCCTCGTAGCGCTTATGACCAAAGCTCACTTAGCGCAGGCTCGGGCAGATTAGCGGGATTTGGCAAACAGGTGAGTTTTCAGGGCTTTCCTGAAAGAGAGATGATCGGTGGTTCCTCGAAGGGATAAGGGGAGGGTGTTCCAGAACTTAGCCGCGGTGTATGAAAAGGAACGACCTCCCCATCGGGCTTTCCTTACTCTAATAGAGGAGGCCAGCTGGAGGGTACTGGAACGAAGGGAACGTGAGGGGACATAGGGGGTGATCAGGGGCTGCAGAATTGCAGGACCAAGGTGGTGGAAGGCTTTATGTAGAGTACACATAGCTTTAAATTGTACTCTGGCCGCTATGGGGAGCCAGTGGAGTTCCCCAAGAGCTGTCCTTGCTGACTGCCAGCGAGGGAGATTGTAAAGCAAACGAGCCGCACTGTTTTGGGTGACTTGGAGTTTCTGAATGACATAGGAAGGGGCTCCCATATAGAGGACATTGCCATAGTCCAGGCGGGATAGTATAAGGGCCTGGACTAGAATCCTCCTTGCCTGGAATGGAAGCAGAGGGAGCACCTGCCATTGGTTTTTCTCTCACGGGTGCTCGCATTGTTGCGCCTCTTTGAGAATTGCCATATGCGGCTAACTCCCTCCAAGGGGCTTCTTTCCTGTAAAATGGTGCCTTTAGAATCGACTTCATCAGGAGATTAATCTTTTTCTTCTTTTATTCTCCGGCTGCCTTCCCTCCCTCCCGCTTTCTCTGTTGTCTCCTCTATAGTCGTCTAATTTGGGGATCTGTAGAGCTCTGTTTCAGACCTCCATTACTATAGGGGAAGTGCCAGTCTTTTCATACCTTCCTGCGGTGGACTGTTCTTTCTGTGCTTTGTTCTTGCTTGTCGGCACAGTTCTACATGGTAATAATAGTCTGTTTCTGTCTGAGATATTCTTCCTTTGTTACACTTGGGGAAGGGTCTTTGCTTCGCTTTGTGGGGGTTTGCAGAGTTAATCTTTCTGGATTCACTATGCTATGCATTATTCCCCGGTCTAATGGTTAGGTGCGGAATCGTAGGCTTTTATTTCTTTTCTTTTGTTTGTAGCCCAGGTGGGCTTTGACGTCCCACTTTTTGGTGTGCTTCCTGTGACGTCTGCACGCTTCCTGCGGAAGCTCCCACCCTTGGTGGCCATCTTCAGATTCTTTTTCCCGCAGTTGGATCTGGATCGTCCCCGAGAGGCTCCAGAGTTTTGGAGTAAAGAAGACGCAAAAAGTCTAATTTTGCACGGAAAAGATTGGAGAAGACTACGAGGAACAACACCATCGAGCCGGGATGACGACGAAGAAGGAGACCTTCGACGTCCAATGGAGAATGCGCACACAGGGGGCCCCCTGAGCACAAGAAATGGACAAGACACCCTTTAAATTCTGCCGTAACTGCCACCACAACCGCAGAAGGACCAGCACCCGGTTTGTAACCTCTGCCTACCGGTTGACCACGAGAGCAAGGACTGCAACGCCTGCTCCGCCTTCACACCGAAGACTCTCCGGCTTAGAGAGAGACCGAGAAGAGCCAACTATAACATGCAAGGCAAGAGACAACCACCGACGCTTCGGGACCTGGGGCTCTCGAGCGACGAGGAGGACAGCGTCGCCGGAGAAGACTATGACTACACGGTCGTAGAGACCGACAAGAAGACTTCTAAAGAGGTAGGAGAGTCGACCCCCTAAACCCCAACAGACCCTCGAAAGTCTGAGTCAGACTCTCGAAAAAGTCCTCGAAGGGAGCACTGGCGCCGAAAATCTCGACAGCCGCAGGTGCATCCAAGGACAAACAGCCCAGCGGATCCTTCGAAAAGGACTCCCAGGTGGCGAAAAGCCATGGTCGTCAAAGCACGTCCCCGAAAAGGAACGATCGACTACGAAGGCCAAGGACCCGAAGGCCACTTGGGTGTCGACAAAGGACCCGAAGGCCATTTCGACGTCGACTAATACGTCGAAGAGATTGGGCGAAAAGGCCGCTGAACTGGAGAGAAAGAAGAGACGGCTCGAGGCCGAACGAAATGGATAACATCCTGCAAAGAAAGAAGGAGTTCGACAAAAAGATGAAGAGATTCGCGATTCCGTACGAAGCCAAAGACTGTGATCGTTGAAATATAAGAGGAGGAGGACTTCAACGCCGAAGGGCCGCCGAAAAGTCCCGAGACCCAGGAACATCTAGAGGAAGAAGCTATCAACTGTGAGAAGGAGGGCGACGATGATCAGCGGACGACCCTCGACTCGGCAGGACCTCGACACCGAAAGCCCAGAAGAGGCCGTGGACACGTACCTTTCGAGGCCTTCGCCTCCATATGACAATGGGGTCTACAATATGGTCATCAAGAACGCGGCAGCGGCCTTTGGAGTCAAGCTAGATGAGGAAAAACCAAAGGCAGACTTCCTCTTGGAGACCCTGCTCCCCACACAAACGAGGAGCCAGTACGTCCCCATGCTTGAGAGTGTCATGGCCCAAGGGAAAGAGGAGTTCAAGGAGCCGGCAACATGCAGGTCAGTCACGCCTAGGACGGAGAAGAAATATAAACACTCCTCTAAGGATCCTCCCTACATCCAGGGATCAATTACAATGGACTCCATTATTGCGGCGACTGCCAGGAAAAGGGCAAATGTGCCAACAACATCAGGGCCACCACCAGACAAGGAAAGCAGGAGGATGGACCTAACTGGGAGAAAGATAGAAAGAAATGCAGCGATGCACTGGTGCATGGCAAACTCAAACGCCCTGCTGAACAGGCACCATTACCAAATTCTGGACTAGATCGGACAGCTGATCAAGCACCTCCCAGACGAGTACCAACAAAGAGCGTCACACCTTGTGGAGGAGGGGAACAATGTGGCAAATTCATGCCTCAAAACAGCCTTGGATGGAGCTGATATGTCCAGCAGACTGATGATGATGGGAATCACGGAGAGAAGGCAGGCCTGGCTCAGCATCTCAGGCTTCAAACCAGAGGTACAGCACAACATTCTAAGCACCCCCGTTCAATGGGGAGACACTGTTTGGGGCGCCGGTGGATGAAAAGCTCACCCAGCTCAAGAAAGAAAACGACACTGCAAGGTCCATGGGGACCTTACAATTAAGGGGGATGAGAAGGGGTACCCCGACACAGAGACCGAATGGAAGAGGGGGAAACCAGCCAGGAACGTCACACCAGACATTCCAATAGTCCAACCAGGGCGACAGCCAAGCACAACAGGGACAGCAAAAACAAACCTGCCAGTCCTTTCGCGGGAGGGCGAATGGACGTGGACATAATAAAAGAGGGGGCCAACAACCCACCTCGAAGTGACTGTCACGCAATACGTGCCCACCCACGCAACACCTCCCATGGTGGAGCACAACAAGACCAACAGAGGGTTACACAGACCAAACATCAACGAACATGTAACACCAGTAGGAGGCAGCCTAAGTCATTTCTTCCAGGAGTGGAAGAAGATAATCACAGACAAATGGATACTCAACATCATACAGTTCGGATACTGCATAGAACTGGAAAAGACACCGCCAAACAAGAAACCAAAAAGGAAGGCGCAGTCAGGAAAGGAGCTAGAGCTACTTCAAAAGGAAGCGAAGGAACTCCTCCAAAAGTAGGCCATCGAACCAGTACCATACAGAGAAAGAAACAAGGGAGTGTACTCAACCTACTTCCTGGTACCAAGGGTGGACGAAACACTGAGACCCATCCTGGACATAAGGTTCCTAAACAAGTACATAAAAACACAAAAGGCTGCAAGAACAATGGTCACAAGCTACTGGAAGTTGGGAAGATCTAGTGGTTGTAACGCACACAGTGCAGGAGGAGATATCGTGGTGGAACAAGGAGAAAATAACAGAGGGGGGAAGCCTTTAACACCACCAACCCCAACGGTGACCATCACCACAGACGCATCCCAGAAGGGGTGGGGAGCACACATGAGCAAGCTCAGGGTGAGCGGTCTGTGGAGTCCAGCGGATGCGGTCAAACACATCAACTACCTGGAACTAAAGACAGTGTTCCTCGCCCTGAAGGCCTTCCAGAAAAGACTGTACAACCAGAAAGTGCTGATCCAGACAGACAACACAACTACGATGTTCTACATCAACAAGCAGGGAGGAACACAATCAGCCCCGCTATCGAACCTAGCACAGGAGATATGGAAATGGGCCATCTCACTCAAAATAGACCTGCTAGCCATACACCTACCAAGGGAAGGACAATGTGGAAGCAGACTGGCTCAGCAGACAGACATCGGCATCCCACGAGTGGGAGCTCAATACACAGGAAACGCAAAGGCTATTCAGAAGGTGGGGAACACCGACAATAGACCTATTTGCAACACACCAGAATGCAAAATGCCGAAACTTCGCATCCAGGCAACCAGGGGAAGGATCCCTGGGGAATGCCCTATGGATAAGCTGGTCGAAATCATTTGCTTACGCTTTTCACCCGGTACCACTGATACCCAGGGTACTCAACAAGTGCAGAACCAGCAACATGACACTGATACTGGTGGCACCACAGTGGGCCAGGTAGACCTGGTACTCACAGATAATGGAAATGGCACAGGGTGCACCCCACAAGTTCAGAAAAAGGAAAGACTTACTCTCCATGCAAAACGGAGAGGTACTACACCCAGAGCCAGAGAGCCTCAGCCTAGCAGAATGGCTACTGAAGGCATAGAGTTTGCACCCCTAATGTTACCTGAGAGCACCCTGCGGGTGCTACGTGAAGCAAGGAGACCTAGCACACGAAGGTGCTATGAGGCAAAATGGAAGAGGTTCACACAATGGTGCATCAAGAAGAAGCTACACAAGAAGATGACAAGGGAATCAACGGTGCTTAGATATCTCACACACCTGCTGAAAGCAAAACAAAGTTCATCCTCGCTAAGAGTACACCTAACAGCGATAGTAGCCTACACAAGAGGAGAAACAGGGAGGAGCTTCTTTACATCACAGATAGTAAAGAGATTCCTGGAAGGGGCAAAGAGGATCGCACCACCAAAGAGGATGCCGCCACCGGCATGGAACCTTAATTTAGTCCTAACAGAGCTCATGGAAGCGCCCTTTGAACCCATTCATAAGGCTTTCCTACAAATGCTGACAATGAAAACAGCATTCCTGGTGGCAATCACCTTGCTGCGCAGGGTGAGCGAGCTACAGCCGCTAACGCTACAAGAACCCTACATCCAAATACACAATGATGGGGCGGTGATGAGAACTGACCCACACTTTATGCCAAAGGTGGTGTCAAGGTTCCACCTCAACCAGACAGTACAAATACCAAGCTTCTTTCAGAAACCGACAACAAGCGCAGATAGGGCACTTCACACTCTGGACGCTAGAAGAGCTGTAATGCACTACATAGAAAGAACTAAAGCGCACAGGAAAACAAAGCAGTTCTTTGTGTCCTTAGCAAACAGTTTCCTGGGTAGACCAGTAACAAAGGGAACCATCGCACGAATGATCGCGCAAACTATACAATTCTACCACAGACAGGCAGGCCAAGAACTAACAGAAGGGGCACAAGCCCACTCTACCAGGAAGAAGGGAGAAACAATAGCCTTCCTGGCTAACACACCCATTCAAGACATATGCCTGGCAGCTACATGGGCTTCAGTGCACACGTTCACTAAGCACTACTGTGTGGATATACAAATGAACAAGGAAGCCAAGTAGGACAGAAGGTGCTTCAACATGTATTCAACAACCAATGCTCATCTTCCACCCAGCCACTACAATCATAACAAACCGCTACAAAGTCTATGCACAGCATAGTGAATCCAGAAAGATTCACGCTGCAAAACTAGTAGTTTCTTACCTGTCGGTGTAGTTTTGCAGCTTGAAGATCTTTCTGGATTCACTAGCGAACCCACCCACCTCCGCCAGAAAGATGAGGCAGGAGAAGAAGGTGGTAATACAAGGTCAATATAGAAACAGACACCTTAAAGGACGAAGCGGGGAAAAATCACTTACTTGAAAAAGAAATAGGAGAACATCGTCAAAGGATTCACAAACAGAACACAAAAACAAGAAAAAAGAATCCGAAGATGGCGCCCAAGGGCGGGAGCTTCCGCAGGAAGCGTGCCGAAATCACACCAAAAGGTGAGACATCAACACCCACCTGGGCTACAAAATAAAAAATAAAGAACAGACTACGTTTCCGAACCCAACCAATAGACCACGGAATAATGCACAGCATAGTGAATCAAGAAAGATCTTCAACCTGCAAAACTACACCGACAGGTAAGAAACTATTTGTTCTTTCGCACAGCTTTTTCACTTATATGTAGACAGGGTCTGATTCTGTCTTTTACGATGGTGTCTTGCACCATCCTCCTTATTTATTTAACAGATTTGTCAACCTTCGCACACTGTTCCATACTTTCACAGTTTTTGTTGGTGGCTCCGCCTTGTGCCGCGGAAAAGGTTCTCTGAAGAAAACTGACGTCAGCGCGCCGGGGGGGACTTGTATGACCTCGCTGACATCACATACATGGAGGATCTCAGGGCGGGGTCGTGTGGCGCCGGCGCTCAGAGGTGCTGCTGCTAAAAAAAAATTCCAGATCTAGTCTGACGCCTGCAGACATTCTAAGTTAAGGAATCTGCGGCTAGACAACGTCTCTACCAGATACATGATTACCAAAGGTAAGTAACTCGTACTTCATGTTCAGTGTGGCATCTGGCTATTCCAGGATGCACAATTCTGCCCACTCCCAAGACTGTGAGGGGGTCTCCCTCACGGTGTTCAGAACTCACTAGCCCACCCCTGGAGTGGGACTACCTCTCCTTCTCCTCTTGTCAGCCTGTCTACCTCAACAATGGGGCAGCCCTCCCCCTGGTGTTACACATCTGCCCATCAAAGGCAGCATCTAAAAGAGACACGTTAGTGATAGATTCCTTACCTTAGAATATCCCCAGGTGTCAGACTGGATCCGGAAAGTTTTGCTTAGCAGTACCCCTGCGTCTGGAGGTGGCTTTGTGCGGCTCCTCATCCGTCACTGGCGTCGTGAGCGCCAAGATGAAGTCACGGAGACTACTTAGGTGCCACCAATGCGCGCTGACTTCAGTTCTTTCTTTTTCCGTGCCGAAAGCGCAGATCCGGATTGAGCACGTACATCAGTCATTTTTTGACTACTTTTTGAGACTTTTTGTCTCCCTCTCTTGTCTCCTGGTGCACGTAGGCATGCCCGGCTTTAAGTCTTGTGGGTCGTGCCGCCATAATATGTCGGTGGCGGACCCCCACGATGTCTGCCTCTACTGCCTAGAGACCGACCATAACTCCCGGGACTGCCGAGCCATGGCCCTTAAGGCCTCGCGGTAGCGGCGCAGGAAGTTACTAGAGGTCCGCCACTCCTCACTGCCGCTCCAGGTCTAGGGGCCGTACGCGGGACCGGAGCAGTCACTCTTTGGGTTCCAAGTCTTCACCTTCAGATTCTGGTAAGCGATGCCATAAGAAGAAGTTGAAGTGTGTCTCTGATGTCTCCCTGTTGCTCCTCGGAGGCGGACGAGAGGGACAGAGGCTCCGATCCTGCGGCTCATCTGGAGCCTGGGAGTCCCGCGGACTACCCGCCATACCCGGGTCCGTCGGCGACTCCCATACAGATGCAAGAGTTTCTTGCTCCCATGGACCGCCTTTTCAGGCCTCGGGCTCCCACCGGCGTGCCTGCTGGCCCCTCGGTCCCGTGTCCAGATCCTGTTTGCCCGGCGGTACCGCCTCTGGCACCGGCCCTGGAGCCACTGGATCCAGCGCCCTCGTGTCCGGCCCCGGCGCCACAAGGTGCAGCCCCGCTGGTTCCGGCCCCAGCTCTGCCCTTGACTCCGGCCCCAGTGCCACCACAGGCGCCGCACTGGGTGCCGTTTATCCCACCCCTGCCCCGGTTCTCGGATCATTTCGTTCCGGTCTGGGATCCGCTTTGGGATGCGGCTCTGACTTGGCCCCGGCTGGCACCGCTTGCCCCCTCTCCGGCTCCGGCCCTGCTGCCGCGGCTGGCTCCTTCTACTCCGGAGCCGGATAAGGACTCTAAGAAGCTGGACCAATATGGCAAGAGATTGTTCTCCTCAGCCAGCTTGGGGTTGCAGTCGGTTAATACTGCCTGCTTATTGGGCCGTTACTCCCACGCAGTGTGGGATTCGGTAGCATAGGTCCTGCCTTAGTGCTCTGAGGATGGCCAGGCTGTCCTTTCCCAAGCGATTACAGAAAGGATGCGGCGAAGTTTGCCATCAGGTGTGGTCTGGACAGGGCTGATTCCTTGGGCAGGGCAATTTCCACGACTGTGGCGTTGAGGTGCCATGCCTGGTTGCGGTCTACCGGGTTCTCGCCTGATGTCCAGGGCTCGCTCATGGACATGCCCTTTGATGGCTACAGCCTCTTTGGCGACAAGGCTGATAGTGCCCTGGAGCGCTTCAAAGACTCGCGGGCCACGGCCAAGTCTACGAAGAGCTCAGCCACGCCTGGGTTTCCTTCCTTTCGTGGCCAAGGCAGGGGCACCCAGGCACGCTCTTCCAGCAAGCCTGTCCAGCGCGGATGCGGCTGTGGATTCTGCAGGGGCGGGTCTGGTAACCAGCGTGTGGACCAGTCCAGTTCCACCCCCGCTGCTTCTGCATCTAAGCCTTCCTAATCCGAACTTCAGGGAGTACCCCATGCCGGTGAGTGACAAGATCCGCCACCACCTCCACCACTGGCGCGAGATTACATCAGACAAGTGAGTGCTGCAGATAATCATCCAAGGTTACGCACTCCCCTTTCTGTCCTCTCCTCCGGCCATGCCACCTCGGTGCCACTGCATGTCGGGGGTCATTTGACCCTTCTCCAACAGTAAGTGGCTGCCCTCTTGGCCAAGGGGGCCATCGAGTACATTCCTGGGCTAGAAGTAGGGAGTGGTTGCTATTCCTGCTACTTTCTGGTCCCAGAGAAGGAAAAAGGAGGTCTGCATCCTATTTTGGACCTCCGGGACGTGAATCGCTTCCTCCGGAATGAGAAGTTCAAGATGCTCACCCTGGCTCAAGTCTTGACTGCTCACGACCCTGGAGACTGGATGGTAGCGTTGGACTTGCAGGACGCATATTTTCACATCCCGTCCTGCAGTACCTGCAGTTCACGGTAGGCCAGGAGCATTTTCAGTTTACCGTGCTCCCCTTCGTCCTTACCAGCGCCCCGCGAGTGTTCACGAAAGTGATGGCAGTGGTCGCAGCACATCTTCGCAGGTTAGGGGTTTCAGTCTTCCCCCTACCTCGACGACTGGTTGTTGAAGGCGGGCTCGCCCCAAACAGTAGTCAGCCACCTCCAGACTACGGCAGATCTCCTGCACCGGCTGGGGTTCTCCATCAATGTGCCAAAGTCACACCTGTGCCCCTCTCAGAAGCTCCTTTTCATCGGAGTGGTTCTCGACTCAGCGCGGTTTCGGGTTTATCCACCCGAACAGCGGGTCCGGGATATTCAGGCTCTGATTCCCATCTTTCAGCCGTTATCCTGGGTCTCGGTCAGGTTGACGCTGCGGCTTCTGGGACTGATGGCCTCCTGCATCCTTCTGGTGCGTCACGCCCGGTGGCGGATGCGGGCTCTGCAGTGGGACCTGAAGTTTCAGTGGGCCCAGCATCAGGGCAACCTGTCTGACCACGTCCTGATCTCGGAGGGCACTGCGAGACAGCTGCAGTGGTGGCTCACGGACCGCGATTGGGTCAGCGGCAGATCCCTCTCCCTTCCCCAACCGGAGCACGTAGTTGTGACGGACGCGTCCCTCCAGGGCTGGGGTGGCCACATGGGAGAGGCGGAGATCAGAGGCCTCTGGTCTCCGGCGGAGGCCCGACTCCACATCAACCTGTTGGAGTTACGGGCGATTCGTCTAGCACTGAAAGCATTCCTCCCCTCTGTCCGGGGGAGTGTAGTGCAGGTGTTCACGGACCACACCACCGCCATGTGGTACTGCAACAAACAGGGTGGGGTGGGGTCGTGGACCCTTTCCCAGGAGGCTCTGCGCCTCTGGCAATGGCTGGAACGCCAGGGCGTGACCCTGGTGGCTCAACACCTGGCAGGTTCTCTGAACGCCAGGGCGGACGAGCTCAGCCGTCGGTGCATGATGGATCACGAATGGCATCTAAACTCGGACGTGGCGCAAGGCCTCTTTCGCGATGGGGAGAGCCTTGGTTAGATCTATTCGCCACCGAAGAGAACGCGCAATGTCATCAGTTCTGCGCGTTGGAATTTCCAAGGCGGCACTCGCTCGGCGACGCTTTTCGTCGCGTGTTATGTTGCGGTCTGTTGTACGCCTTTCCGCCTATACCACTTCTGCCCAGAGTGCTGAAGATCAAGCGCGACCGGGCCCAAGTCATCCTTGTGGCTCCGGACTGGGCACGAAGGTACTGGTATCCCGAGCTACTCAGTCTGTCAGTCGATCCCCCGGTTCGTCTGCCTCTTCAGGAGGACCTTCTGTCGCAGCAACAGGGGACGGTCCTCCACCGGAACCTGTCCAGTCTCCACCTCTATGCTTGGAGATTGAGCGGCGACAGTTGAGGCCATTTGACTTGCCTCCTGAAGTCTGTAATGTCATTCTGGCAGCCAGGCGTCCCTCCGCAAAGTCGGTATACGCCTGCAGGTGAAACAGATTTGTGGCATGGTGCACAGCAAAGGCTGTGGATCCTCTTGCTGCCCCTCTCTCTCAGGTTCTTCTCTTCCTTCTTTCTCTTGCCCAGCAGGGCTCTGCTCTGGGCACTATCAAGGGCTACCTTTCTGCCCTTTCATCCTTTCTGAGGCTGCCTGATCAACCTTCTTTGTTCAAGTCCCCTATTGTAAATAGATTTCTTAAGGGCATCACACACACGTTTCCTCCTGTTCCGTTTGTGATGCCTCAGTGGGACTTGAACCTGGTTCTTACATTTCTGATGTGCGCTCCCTTTGAGCCACTTCACAACTGTCCTCTCCGCCTTCTAACTCTGAAGACTGCTTTCCTGGTTGCCATCACCTCTGCCAGGAGAGTGAGTCTGCTCCAGGCCCTTTCTTATACTCCAACTTTCCTTTCTGTCCATCCGGACAAAGTGGCGTACTAAGCCATCTTTCCTGCCCAAGGTTGTCACGGCCTTCCACATCGGGCAGTCTATCACCTTGCCAACCTTCTTCCCGCCACCGCATCCCTCTAAAGAGGAAGAGCGGCTCCACCGTCTGGACCCAAAACGTGCGCTCTCATTTTACTTGGATCGCACACGCCAGTTCCGGGTGGATGACCAACTCTTTGTTGGTTACGTGGGCGCTAAGAAGGGCAAAGCGGTGCACAAGAGGACCATCTCCCGGTGGATCATCTTGTGTATCCAGGCATGCTAATCCTTGGCTAGAAAGGAGCCCCCTGTTGGTTTACCGGCTCATTCCACCCGAGCCACGGCGACTACAACTGCGCTGGGCCGGGGGGTGCCCTTACAAGACATCTGTCAGGCAGCTACATCGGCATCACTGCACACGTTTGCAAGACACTACTGCCTGGACAGCCAAGTCCGGAGGGATGGCTTCTTTGGCCGTTCCATCCTCCGGGACTTTCTGGTGTGATTATTGGTTCGCAGACCCACCACCGGGGTTGGTATTGCTGGGGTATCTATTGTAAGGTAAGGAATCTAATACTAACGTGTCTCATTGAGATGCACAAGTTACTACTTGTGTAACGATATATCTGTAAGAGACATTAGTTAGTATTAGATTCCTTACCGACCCACCCATCCTCCCCGTTCTGCGAACCGATATCTAGGGTTAACTCCTTTCAGGGCCCTAGTTTCAATGGCACCAGTGTTGGTTTTTAACATGGCTCTGCGTTTCTGCACGGAAAAGCTGTGTCTAAGAACTGACGTCAGCACGCGGAGGCGGCGTCTAAGTACTCAGACGACGTCATCACGGCGCCGACGACTGACGCGAAGCCGCAGACGACGCCTACCGACGCGCAAGGGTACTGCTACGCAAAAGTTTCCGGATCCAGTCTGACGCCTGGGGATATTCTAAGGTAAGGAATCTAATACTAACTAATGTCTCTTACAGATATATCGTTACACAAGTAGTAACTTGTGCGTCAGGACTAACCTCCAGACAGAAGTGCTCCAGCCGGCTGCAACCTCTTCGGAGCCCTTGCTGCCTTTTAATGAAGCACTGACTTTTTTTTGGGCACCTGGTCCAGGCCCAACACAGGGGCTCCTGTGGACAGGAACGTGGCCTGACTCCATCGCCTGGCTCCGGGTGACCCCCTCTTCCAACTCCCCACCCCAGAGAGCTTGGTTGTTCATGCCTCTACTTCCCAGAGCGCGTTCCCTTCCGCCCCTCTGGTTAGGGAATCCAAGAAGCTGGAGCAGCTTGGCAAGAAGCTGTTTTTGTCCGCCACCTTAGGGCTGTGGTCGGTGAACACCGCATGCCTCTTGGGCCATTATTCCCACTCTCTGTGGGACACGGTTGCGCAAGTGCTGCCTGTAGGAAGGTAGATCCCTGACTATGGTTGCCCCCAACTTTTTGCCTGGTGTTTTGATGGTTTTCTGACTTAGTTGACCTGGGGCCCTGCTATTCAGGACCCCAGGCCTACTGCTCTCTCTGTAAAATGGATTCCATGTACCCTAGGTACATATCTAATTGGATACTGAGTCACCTTATCAGTCCCTGTACAGTGTACCTTAGGTACCCAGGGCATAGGTGTACCCAGGGTCTACCAGGGGCTGCAGCATGTATTATGCCACCCCTGGCTGGCCATCCAAATCTGACACAACTGGCTGCACGACAGCTGGGGCAAGGTGGTGTAATCACCCTTTGCTTTAGATATAGTATACCTATATCTAACCCTAAAAGGGACACACAGATCTCCTATCAGTCACTCCTATGGCAGGCCTTGACAATCCTGAAGGCAGAGTGCTTGGAATCGTGTGAGATAGTGCTCTGGCATGAGCTGAGCCTGTCTGCGGCTTTCGGGATCCATCCCTTAGCCGTTTCCATGATATCGCATACCATATACTCTTAAGTGCATTATAATCCTCGCGGTTATATGCCAACTCTGGTATCGCTTTATCAAAACATGTCGAGTAAGGTGTCATACGAATTGGAATACTAACCCCTCGCCAATTCTGGCGACGGGGTTAGCATTCCACCCTTCTAGAGGGACACGACATGTATGTAACCTGTAACCCCGGTTAAAGTCAGACATAGCCTTAGCTCCACAAAATGGATGCTGCCACCGAGACACAAGTCTGCCCTCCTGCTGCTGGGAGTCCTCCCAGAGCAGGAGGCAAGGACAAAGGGTTTCCTGTCATGGGCGGTGCCAGCTCCGTCCCAGACAGGATTTTGTGTATCCTAGGTAGGCAGGGCTTTAGAGGAAGGTGACTGCAAGTGGCACCCCGGTGCTCACTGTGCATAGGCCGGCTGAAACCAGTTCCAGGGGCACTCCAGCCCCTGGCCTGGGGAAAGCCCGCCAAAGGAGAGGGGTGTAACCACCCCCCTCCTAGTCCCACCCATAGGGCAGGACTTAGTCGCGTGCCAGCCCCTTTTTTCAGGATAAAGGTAGGAACTGGCCCCCTTCCAAATCAGATCATCTTTGAATCCTGAACCAACTTTCCACGAAAGGAACTCAAGACTCTTCTCAAGATTTCTCCCTTGTGACTAAGGAGTAGTCACCCTGCAGCAGCAGGCACCAACCAAGCATCGCGGTTTGTTGCCAGTCTCTCCTTCGGATCAAGACTGCTCCAGCACGACGAGAACCGGCTTCCCTGGCACCTCTGACCTCAACCTACATCATCAGCCCAGCTGTGATCCGTGGGTGTGACGAGACCTCGAGGGACCGGCCATCTTCAGAACTGCACGACGCTTGTCCAGCACGACGCCTGAGTGACCCCCGACTGAGTGCCTTGGGGTAAGAGAAGCCCCGACCCTGAGCAGCTCCAGCACCGAAGTCCAGCCCCCCTGCATCCACGAGATCGGCGTGGGGCCCTTCTGCTTTTTGCTGCTCACCGCGTTGTCCAGGTCGCTTGCCCGTTGGCTAGTGGCCCCCTCATGACGCTCCACGACAACTAACACTGCTGGTCTGGTTGCTCCAGACTAGCCCGTGCTCCCCTCCGAAAGAGGAGTACCCTGGACCCTCCTGGTCCACTCAAGACGGCATTTTAGGTCCACCGCGTGGGCCTTGCATTTGCCAAGACTTGTTGCCCCAATCCTGGGTCCAGCGACGTCGACAGCAAGAACCTTCGTGGGACAGCTCGCACCTCCATCCTGGTCGCCGACAACGCCTCCTGGTCCGAGAGACTGCAGAGCCCAGCAGCGCCCACTCGCCTGACTGCGGTGACTTCACCCGGTGCCATCCTGGTGCCCACTTAATCACTGGCTAGTGATTCAGAACTTGGTCCCCTCTGCTTTCAGGTTTTCTTCTTCCCTGATCCAGGCTTGGATCACCACGAACTTTCTTCACTGGCCACCTGCCAGCAACTCTTTCTTCAGGCTCCTGGATCTTCAACGTGGGTTTCCGACGCAACTTCAACCCTATGCAGCCGCAGCCCCTGGGCTAGGTAACCTGAGTACTCCGGTGCTCCAGCATAGTCCAACACCCTAAGTGTTCGGATCCACTCCCGTTTTCGACCCACCTAGTCGGGTTCGCCCGAGAACAGTAACTTTGTCTTTACTAGCTTCCATAGACTTTTTCCCGCCTTACGCGTGAGAGTTCCCACTCTGCACACGACGTCCACAGGCCTCCTGCAACTAATCTAAGTGTTTAGCATTGTAGGACTAGCGTTTCTAAAGTCTATGAGAATAGTTACTTACCTGCTAGTAATTCGCATTCCACTTTTGTAATATATGGTTTTTCATGCCCCTCGGGCATTTGTGTAAATTGTGCGACTTAAAGTATTTTCTTAAGAGTTTTGTTTTGTGCTTAGCTCCCTGACTCATAAAGAGTTCAGGGTAGACTTGTTAGAAATAAATATACATTTATTTTCATAACAACTTGTGTGGTGTCCTTTCACTTGGTGTTCAAGGGGTAATGTGATGGTAAAACAGCTGGCTTAACACGCCCTCTAGAGTCTTAGCCTTAGACTGCTCGTATCCATGCTACTAGGATAGCTGGTCTATAAGGTTGACTTACAACCAATCATCAATAAGGGTTGTTTGGACTGATATATAGTGATCACTAGAATAGTGAACACTGCACATCAGGCCAACTTCTCACACTGCCTACCTGTCCGGAGGAGGCCCAGACAGTCCTCTCCCAAGCTATTGCGGCTTGGGAGAGATGCAGCTAATTTAACCATACGTTGTGGGCTAGACACCGCCGACTCGCTGGGCAGATCGATTTCCTCGAGGATGACATTTATTCGCCACGCCTGGCTGAGAACCACTGGCTTCTCAGGGGATGTCCAGAACACTCTGATGGACATGCCCTTTGATGGCACTTGCCTCTTTGGCAATAAAGCGGACAGTGCGTTGGAGAGCTTTAAGGACTCCCGGGCTACGGCCAAGTCCTTGGGCCTGTCGGCCACTCTGCCTCCTCCGCCTTCAGCTTTTCGCTCCTTTCGTGGCCACAGAAGGGGTGCCCCACAGAAGGGGTGCCCCACCACGTTTGCAGAGCCATAGGCCACCGCAACAGCAACACCAGCGTGGCTGTGGGAACAGTTGACGCGGTTCAGGAGGCCAGCGGGCAGGTCAGTCCACCTCCACCCCTGCAACACCCACTGCAAAGCCTTCCTAGTCTGGTATTTTAGGCCCATCAAACACCAGTGGGTGGCAGAATTATCCATTATCTCCCCCACTGGCGCAACATCACCTCGGACAAGCGGGTGCTGCAAATTGTCCGAAGGGGCTACTCCCTCCCTTTCGGGACCACCCCTCCAGCAATGCCACCTCAGTACCACCGCACGTCGGGGGATCACTTGACACTTCTCCAGCAGGAAGTCAGGGCCCTCTTGGCCAAGGGGGCCATCGAGCGCGTTCCGAGGCCAGAAGTAGGTCATGGTTGCTACTCCCATTACTATCTAGTTCGAAAGAAGGACAAGGGCCGGCGTCCTATCATGGACATTTGAAACGTCAGTCGCTTCCTCCGGAAAGAGAAGTTCAAGATGCTCACACTTGTTCAGGTCATGTTTGTTTGTTTGTAGTATACTTGTAAAGCGCACAGCTGCCCCAGCAACGGGGCGTCCCGGCGCTGTATAACTCTGGGGAACCCGTCCTGGCTTTCCCTGTGGGATGGTCCCTTGCTGGGAGTCCCCAAGGTGGAGCCAGGCATCCCCGGAATTGGTGGGGCCGTTGTGGAGATTAGGCAAGCTATTGCCCAGAGTTGCCGAGTGGAACCCCTGATTAGAGTAAGCACCGAAGCGAGAATTGTCGAGTCCGCTGACCAAGGTCCACAACCCTGCCGCGTCGGGAATTGAACCCTGGTCCCAGGCTGACTTCTGCTCTCGGGCCTGCCGCCTCTAACCAGTAAGCCACACTACTCCACAGACCCGCAAGACTGGATGGTAGCGTTGGACTTGCAGAACGCTATTTTCATATTCCGGTCCTGCCGGCCCATAGACGTTACCTGCGGTTCACGGTAGGCCACGAGCACTTTCAGTTCACCGTGCACCCCTATGGCCTTACCAGTGCCTCTCGGGTGTTCATGAAGGTGATGGCGGTGGTCGCAGCTTATCTGCGCAGATCGGGGGTTTCA
This sequence comes from Lissotriton helveticus, assembly GCF_964261635.1. NCBI lineage: Eukaryota > Metazoa > Chordata > Amphibia > Caudata > Salamandridae > Lissotriton > Lissotriton helveticus. Next base: position 1,134,596,692 of record NC_136061.1, read on the forward strand.
GTCTTCCCCCTATCTCGACGACTGGACGGTGAAGTCGGGATCGCCCCAGGCTGTCGTCTCCCACCTCCAGACTACGGCCGACCTCCTGCATTTGCTGGGGTTTTCCATCATCGTGCCGAAGTTGCACCTGATTCCCTCACAGAAGCCCCTCTTCATCGGAGTGGTTCTGGACCCTGCGCGGTTTCGGGTTTATACTCCCGAGCAGCGAGTCTGGGATATTCAGGCTAGATTCTGATCTTTCAGCCTCTATCCTGAGTTTCGGTCAGGATTACCCTTTGGCTACTGGGTCTGATGGCCTCCTATATCCTGCAAGTGGATCATGCCAGGTGGCATATGCGGGCTCTGCAGTGGTACCTGAAGTTCCAGTGGCCACAGCATCAGGGCAATTGGTCCGATCACGTCCAGATCTCGGAGGGCGCTACACGACGATTGCAGTGGTGGCTCACAAATCGCGATTGGGTCAATGGCAGATCCCTCTCCCTTTCCCAACCGGAACACACAGTTGTGATGGACGCGTCCCTTCTGGGATGGGGCAGCCACATGGGAGAGGTGTAGATCAGAGGCTTCTGGTCTCCGGCGGAGTCCCGGCTCCCTATCAATCTTCTGGCGCTTCAGGCGATCGGATTTGCACTGAAGGCATTCCTTCCCTCTGTCGTGGGGAGAGTAATGCAGGTGTTCACGGGACACCACTGCCATGTGGTACTGCAACAAACAGGGCGGGTGGGGTCATGGACCCTATGTCAAGAGGCTCTCCGCCTCTAGACATGGCTGGAACATCAGGGCATAACCCTGATTTTTCAACACCTGGCAGGTTCACTGAACGCCAGGGCGGATAAACTCAGTTGTCGGTGCATGATGTATCACGAATGGTGTCTGAACTCTGACGTGGTGCAAGGTCTCTTTCAGGTGTGGGTAGAGCCTGGGTTAGATCTATTCGCCACCGAAGAGAACGCGCAATGTCATCAGTTCTGCTCATTGGAATTTCCAAGGCGGGACTCGCTAGGCAACACTTTTCGTCACGAGTGGAGTTGCGGTCTACTATACGCCTTTCCACCTATACCACTTCTGCTCAGAGTGCTCAAGAAGATCAAGCGCGACCGGGCCAAAGTTATTCTTGTGGCTCCGGACTGGGCTCGAAGAGTAGTGAGTCCCGAGCTACTCAGCATGGCGATCGATCCCCCTGTTCCGACTGCCTCTTTGGGAGGGTCTTCTGTCGCAGCACAAGGGGAGGGTCCTCCACCCGAACCTGTCCAGCCTCCACCTCCTTGCGTGGAGATTGAACAACAGCAGTTAATGTCTTTCAACCTGCCTCCAGAAGTCTCCAATGTTATCTTTGCAGCCAGGCGTCCCTCCACTAAAACGGAATACGCCTGCAAGTGGAATAAGTTTCTGCCATGGTGCACAACAAAGGCTGTGGCTCCCCTTTCTGCCCCTCTTTCAGAGGTCCTTCTGTTTCTCATCTCTTTGACCCAGCAGGTCTCTGCTCTGGGCACTATCAATGACTAGCTCACGGCCATTTCAGCCTTCTTACGGCTTCCAGATCAGCCTTCCCTTTTCAAGTCCCCAATTGTAAATACATTCTTGAAAGGCATTACTCATCTTTTCCCTCCTGTTCCTTTTGTAATGCCTCAGTGGGATTTGAATCTAGTTCTAACTTATCTGATGTGTGCTCCTTTTGAGCCACATCACAACTGTCCTCTTCGTTTTCTCACTTTAAAGACTGCTTCTCTGGTTGCCATCACCTCTGCCTGAAGAGTGGGGAGCTCCAGGCTCTTTCTTCTGAACCTCCTTTTCTTTCTGTTTATCCGGACAAAGTTTTTCCAAGGACTCGTCCCTCTCTTCCGCCAAAGGTTGTCACCGCCTTTCACATCGGGCAGACCATCACTTTACCCACCTTCTTTCCGCCTCCGCATCCCTCTAAAGAGGAAGAGAGGCTCCATGGCCTGGACCCAAAACGTGCGCTCTCATTCTACCTTAAACGCACACAACGGTTCCGGATGGATGACCAACTCTTTGTTGGCTACTTGGACACTAAGAAAGGTCGGGCCGTGCACAAATGGACCATCTCTCGGCGGGTCGTTCTGTACATCAAGGCTTGTTTTTTTTGTTTGTTTTTTTTTAAATTTTCAAAAACCTTTTAGTTGTTACACGTGTCGTACACAGCACATGGCCTACAACCCGGAGACCGGCCGCTCGAAATGTAAAGGAGAAATGTCAAGTTGTTTCCCATACCACACAGCCTTTCAGCCGACAACCCGGAGGTCCGGCGGCGAGATGGTGCAAGTTTGCGAAACAACAACAAACGGGGGAGGGATCATCTGAGGGAGAAAGTTAACTCCCAGCCAAACGATAGCCCCACTGTATCCAGTAGGGTGCATAGTCCCCGCACCTTGCTTTGTGGCTACAGTCATCCATGTTCCTAAGTAGGTCCGAACAAAACCAAGAACTCAAAAGAAACACCCCCCCTCCCATGCACTTTCACCCCCCCTCCCATGCACTTTCACCCCCAGTCAGTCACGAAATGCACGCCACTCCCTACATCTGAATCCAGACAGGTCTGCTACCCGTAAACGCCATAATGTTCATAGCTCTCAATCCTGCGCCTAGCAGCATGCCATGTGGTGGAAGGGTCCTGATCTAATCTCCCCCCCCCCTCCCCCTAACAACCAGCAATTGCTCAGGGTGTTAAACAAGGACACCCTCATTCCCAACCACCAGCCCCACCTACACACCTCCCCCTGGGCCAACGTCTAGGACTGCTCTATCATGTCCGGGACTATTCCGCTTCAGCAGGTGGCACTCCTCCGAGCGCCCCACCCTTCTCAACTGTCTCCTCTCCCTCCGCAACATCTACCTCCACAATCTGTAGGTGCGACTTGTATAGGCCCCAAAAGTTCTTCGGGCGGCTGGTTGGTGGCATTAACTCACTGTAATGTTCCGCTTGAGTGCAGCAATCCAGCATGTCATGCGCCCATCTCTTCCCCGTGGGCAGGGGCCCTCCATCCAGCACAACGCCAGCACGCGCCTGGCGATCAGCATACCCATGTCCGCAAGTCGCCTAACGGCCACCGGTAGAGGCTTGGAGTAGCCCATTAGCGCCAACGCCGGATCAGAGGTCAAGTCCGTACCAAGAATCTCGTTCAATTCCGCGTAAACGCCATTCCAATATTTACTGATCCCGAGCAAGTCCACGCCAGATGCATAAAATCTGCAACCTGTGCGCGACAACGTTCACACTCCGAGTGCCGGAGACCATATCTATGCAATCGCTCCGGAGTGTAGTAAACTCTCTGAAGAAACTTAAAATGAATCCATCTATGCCTGCTATTTAGCGATATCCTCTTTGTGCTCGTGCAGCAGTATCTCCACATGTCGTCATCAACAGTGATCCGCAAGTCCTGTTGCCAGGCAGTCCTGGCTTTCATGTACTGGTGCTCACTATGCGTCATTGCAGATTTATATAGCGCAGTCACGAGCTTGCGGGGCGTCTCTGCCTTAATTACATACGTAAGTTCCGGAACCTCCGGTGGCGCCGCCAGATCAGGCCCCGGCAATTCCAGAAAAGCACTGCGTACCCAATGATACTGGAACTTCATCAGCAGTGAGCCATGAGCAACATCAGTCGCGACCTGGTCCCACCCCTTAACCTTGCCATCCAAGAACAAGTCACCCATTATGAAGATGGCCAAACTGTGTAACGCTTGAATTACGCCGCGCTCTGTAAGCAGCGAAAGCCAGAGGGCCCATTCTATGGGCATAGAAGGTGAGTATAGAAGAGCTCCCCCCCCGCATCTGCAGGAGAGAGTGCCAAGCATGATTCGTGGCTGTAATAGAATCCAATATGCCAGTCCTACGGTCCATCGGCCGACATATAGTAGCCGGCAGGGGCAGAGGGTCTGCAAAGAGCCGCTCCATCCTGACGTGGGGAATATGCTCATCCCCATCTATCCAAGTGTGGAGGTGCGCTGCCTATTCCACTCTGTAGTATAATTCGAGATCGGGGGGCGCCAGGCCACCCATGTTGTATGGAAGTGTCAAGAGAGACCACCGGACTCTGTGTTGTCCACCCACTCATGCAAGCTTAACCATTAGCTGTGTCAGATTCTGAAAGAAAGCTTTATACAGCACCATCGGGATGGCGCTGAATAGAAAGAGGAATCTTGGGAGGACCACCATTTTCATGATGGCTATGCGCCCCATGAGGGAAAGGGGAAGTTTGCACCAAGCGTCGACGTCATCTTCAAGCTTACTACAGGCGACCCCATAGTTTTCTCGTAGCAATGTCTCCGGGTCCGCGTGGATCCGGATTCCCAGGTATCTGACAGTATCACTAGACCACTGCAGAGGGTATTCCATGTCAAACTGTCCCGTTACCGGGGTAAGTGGGAAGGCAACCGATTTCGACCAATTGACCTTCAGTCCAGAGAGAGCCCCGAAGCGAACCACCTCTCTAAGCATAGATGACAGATTGCTTTATGTTCGTGCCCCGGAACGCAAAGTGTCATCAGCATATGTCAAGACAACAATCTTGTAAGTCGGAAACCTGATTCTCTCATGCCCATGGTATTCCCGCAACGCACAGGCCAGCGGCTCAGCCACCAAGGCATATAGCAGCGGAGAGAGGGGGCATCCTTGTCTTGTTCCTCTACCAATTTGAATAGGGTCAGTGACCAGGTCTCCTAGACGAAGTTGCGCCGTCGGCTTATGGTACAGGGCCCCTATCATTTGGAGAAACGGCTCGCCCAATCCAAGCAGTCGCAACACCAAGGTCATGAATGGCCATTCAACAGAGTCATACCCCTTTTCCATGTCCAGGAAGACCGCGACTGCTTGCGTGTCCTGCCTGACATGCTGTATGGTGCCCAATACCGTACGAATATTATACGTCAAGTTTCTGCTGGGGATGAACCGAGCCTGTTCCGGCGCGACCAGCTTATGGCCCAAAAGAGCGAGACGAGTCGCCAACACTTTAGCGTAGATCTTGGTATCCACGTTCATCAACGAGAGAGGTCTGTATGAGCTGCACTCACTGGGATCCTTCCCTGGTTTAAGTATAGTGACTATCAGGGCCTCCCTCATTGAAGGCGGCATGGTGCCGTCCACACAGATGTCGTCAAAGTTTAGCTAAATGGGGGAGTAACTTATCTTGAAAGGCTTTATAAAATGCTAGAGAGAGCCCGTCAGCTCCCGGTGCACTGCCAGAGCGCATGCTCGCGAGCACCTCTGTGATTTCATCTCGATCTATGGGTTGCATTAGGAATTCCCTATAGTTATCGGTCAATTGCAGCAAATCAATGTGGTCAAGATAATCAGTCGCCTCATCTGCGAGGTCCCCCTGTGTAGTAGAGTAGAGATCAGTGTAGTACCTCCTAAATTCTTCCGCAATATCCAGCTCCTCCGTCACCCTACGTCCTTCCGAGGCTCGCAGCTCTGAGATTAAGGTCTTCCCCCTATTTCTCTTAAGTAGTCTGGCTAATAAAGAGCTCGGCAGCTCCCCCTCTCCATACGTGCGCGCAGTGGCATCCTTCCCCATATGCTGTACCTCCCTATTAGCTTCCTCATGGTATTCGGAGATCAGTGTTTTGTTTTCCCCTGTCACCTCGTCGCAGGGTGTAGCCCGCTGTCTTTGCTCAAGGGCTGCCAGCTGTTTTTCCAGTGCAGCTAAACGCTGTCGAATGGTTTTAAGCACACTAGAGTGCTTTGACATTGCCACTCCCCGGATATAAACCATAAAGGTCTCCCAAACAGTTTGGAAACTGTCAACAGAGCCTATATTAGCCTAAAAAAAGACATCTATCTCCTCCGCCAGTTCACCCCTGAACACTGGGTCAAGCAACGAATAGGGTGGGAAGCGCCAGGTAAAGGGAGGAATCGATTTCTTGGGGGACTCCAGCACCAGCAACAGAGGGGAGTGATCAGACTACGTCCTAGGCAGTACCATGCAGGAACTAATTTGGGCCTTCATGGAGGAGGAGGCCAACCAATAATCTATTCTGGTGTTTATGTTGTGAAAAGCAGAATGAGTGTATCCCCCCTGTTCACGGTGCCTAAACCTCCAGACATCTTCCAAGTCTAGCGTGGTGATCGCCTGTTGTATCGCCTGCGCCGCAGCCGAGGGCCTGCGCAGTGGGCCTGCATACCTATCCAGCGCTGGGTCTAATACTAGATTCGGATCTCCTCCCCACAAAAGTCGCGCCGCATGGTAAGTACGTGCTACAGCTGTCACTTTTTGAAAAAACTCTGGTGAATTGTAATTCGCGCCATAAACAATAATTAACAGGTCAAGCCCCATTCCCGCACAGCGCGACACGACAAAGCGCCCCTCAGGATCAGCAGCCAATAGTTTCTGGGTGAGTTTAGATCTAGGGTTAACCCAAGTGAGCACTCCCCTGGCATGGGTCGTGAAGCGCGCAGCAGCTATGTTACCCGCCCAGCCCCTACTAAGCAGCATTCCACTCGTGAGGGGAAAATGCGTCTCCTGTAGGAGAGCATGGTCTATCCGTTGCCGCTGTAAATAGTGCATCACTTTTCTAAGCTTGCGGTGGTCATTAAGGCCACGCACATTCCATGTGAGAGCTCGGAGTAAAGCTTGAGGAGCACTGTCAGTAAGTGTAAGCATGGCAGCCAGAAGAGTCATACAAATACATCACGAACATCAGGCATTCTCCCAGTGACTGAACGGTGGATGTGCAATTGGCCTAATGGCTAAGGCGCTCGACCTCGGACCTGGGGATCTGGGTTCGAGTCTCGGTAACGACGCCAAAAACCTCCTGTGATTCTGGGCAAATCACTTACTCGCCCCGTGCCTAAAAAAATAAGTCCTCATGTAACGTAACTGGTGCTATGTAAAGCGCTCTGATACCTGATTCGGTTCGGGTCTAGTTCGCGCTATATAAAACTCTGCAAAAAAAAAAACAATCCATCAGATGTCATGAAACAATCCTCAAACAATCCCACCCTCCACCCACAGCAGACTTCCCCCAACCTGGTCTTGCCGATCCCTAGACCCACCCTCAATCCCTCCCCACAGGTTCATTGACTCAAACGAGTCGTTTGGGAGCATCGTGCACGGGGGCCGAGGTTGCCATGCCACCATCCACAAATGTGTAAAGAAACAACATCGCAGCAGCCTCGTACGGCTCCCACAGTGGCTCCATAACCATACCAACTAGCTGGCCAGGGACCAGGAGAGGCCCCGTATCCTTATCAGCTATTTAAAACAGTGCAGAAGTCAACATGACCCCACCATCTTGGGAGGGAAGACACCAAAAAGGTGCCCCCTCAAATTACCACAGAGGCCATAGCAGTCATTAACGCCATTAGCGCAGGCAGTTCGGAAAGTACTATCATGGTCTCGTGTCCCACCATGGAGCACAGCCCACCCCCACAACGAAACAGCTCGACAAGTCTGGCATTGTTTATAGACCAGTTCCAAGGCGTAGCCGTCTCAGGAGGGGCCCCACCTTCACCTTATCGCATCACCCGACCACCTTCAGCTGGGCCTCTACTCCTGCTCATCCAGATGGCTAACAGCTCCAGCCTCAACTCGCTGCTCCGGGGCATCCCTGCGACGCTCCTTCGCCCAGTTATTCAGGGCCTGTTGCAGAGCCCCTGGGTCCGTAAACAAGCGGGAATGGCCTTGCCTGTTAACTCTCAATTTAGCTGGGTAAAGCATTGCGTAGTCCAGCCCCTGTTCTGAGTTGTTTCTTATATGGAGCATAGTGCTTACGGGCCTCCTGCACCCTAGCGGTGAAGTCCTGGTATAAGGATATTTCAGAGCCCTCTTATTGCAGCGTCTTCTTCTCTCGGGCCAATCGTAGCGCAGTGTCCCTGTCCCTGTAGTTGAGCAGTTTTGCGATTATAGGGCGAGGCGGCGCACCCGGGCGCGGACGGGGGCCCAGCGAGCGATGTGCTCTCTTGACAATAAAAACCTGGGAGAAAGAGTCTTCCCCCAGCAGAAGTGACCAAGAGCTTCTCAAGAAAGCGTTCCATATTGCCCGTCTGCATCGTCTCGGGAAGGCCCGTTATCCTGAGGTTGCACCGACGTGAACGCACCTCCAAGTCTTCGGTCTTGTCCAGCAGCATCTGCATCGCCTTTTCCACCTTCTTATGATCTATGCCCAATTCCATCTGCGATTCTTCAACTTCCGTGAGCCGCCTCTCAGACATATCCAGCCGCTCGGCGTGCTTATCTATCCTCTCCGCCATTCTGTCCATCCTGTAAGTCATTGCATCAATCTTGGAGCCTAAGGCAGTCATGCTGGTCCGTAAGCCTTTCTCCATAGCTAGCAGGATTGTCTTTATATTCGAATTGGCAGCAGTTTCACCGTCTGGATTCATGTCCTCGGCCTCTGCTTCTGCCGCCTCCTGCGACTTAGTCCGCCGCTGGCCAAAGGTGAGCTTAGACTGAGTCTTATCCCCCTTACCCATCTCGGTGAGAAGTCCAGAGCTGGCTTAGATACGAATATTGCTCTGGGTACAGCAAGTCACCTGTACACCAGCTTGTAGGACAGCCGGGTCCGCAGGCCGTGCCCCCTCCTTGGCCCTGAGGTTGACGCAGGCCTCGCCGCCTTCCACCACCCCGCAGCGGGTCCAGTTCACAGCTGAGAACTGTGGGCCAACTGTGAGCCCCACCAAGCGGCGCAATCTCAGCCCACTCAGCAAACGTGTCCGCCTGTTGTCGTACTCCTCAGGTACTTGTTCTAGCATGGGAGGACACCACTACGCATAGCAGCAGACGCAGCCCACCTGGGCGCAGAGGGGGGGGCACCCCAACCGGAGTCCGGCCAGTAGCACGATCGCAAACCAGGTCCCTGCTTCCTCTACTATGGCAGCCAGTAGCACGATCGCAAACCAGGTCCCTGCTTCCTCTACTATGGCAGCCACAAAGGCTTCCCTATTAGGACTCCAGGGCAGCATTCAGTCTCGAAGGCTTCCGCCGCTGCGCCACCAGGAGGTCACGCCACCATCAAGTCCAGCATTCCCGCCGCAACTCCAGTGTTAGATGCACGTAGTCGGGACTCTGGCCTCCAGCCCACCGTCCAGTATCCGGCCTTAGCACCCAGACGCAGACGGGACCGTACGCGCCAGTTGGGCGGGAGAGGTGGCAGCCTGCACCCAGCGCTATCTCCAACCATCCGATAGACGCCCTCCGCGCCCGGGGCCACCGGCAGAGTCACCACAGCCAGCTGGCCCTCGCACGCTGTCCTCCCTCAGGGCACTCCCTGCTCAGATCGATTTCTGGGCTCGAGCGCTGGGCCCCATCCAACGTTGACTCAGGCCCCCTCTCACCGGCAATCCAGGCCGCAGATACGCGCTCCACCTTCAAATGGCCTCTGTCACTCCGTGCTCATTTCTCGCCGGTGCAGCCAGCAATCGCGGAGCCGCGGGGTAGCGCCCAGGGGTCCAGGCAGTGTGCCGCGACCTCCCACGGCAGGGCCAGTCCCAGGGCAGTCCCCGCTCAGCCGCCGGTCCACTCGCCACCTCCAAGAAGTCGTGCCGCTCCGCACCCCGGTGGGCGGGGCCAGTCAGCCGCACGCAACCGCACGTCCGTCGGCCTCTCCAAATACGCCGGACCGCGGCCCAGCTCGACTGGTTCGCACCGCGCACTCTACCTTGGCGTTCGCAGTAAGCCGCGACTCCAGGAAAGCTGTCACAGGCGCCCTGGCTGTCCACCCGCTCAGGGTGTCGATTTCCAGCTATTGTGCCAGCCGTTAGTGCAGGATAAAGTAGGATAATTAGGAGCCGCCGAGCGGAGCTCAAGGCTTACACGGCCATCTTAGTTGCCGGCAAGCTCCGCCCCCTACATCAAGGCTTGTTACTCTTTGGCTTAAAAGGAGCCTCCATTGGGGCTACGCGCCCATTCTACCAGGGCGACGGCAGCCGCTACTGCTTTGGGACAGGGAGTTCCCTTGCATGACATCTGTCAGGCAGCTATGTGGGCCTCGCTGCACACGTTTACCAAGCATTACTGCCTGGACAGCAGAGTCCGAAGAGACTGCTTCTTCGGCCGTTCTGTTCTCCAGGACTTTCTTGTGTGATCTTGGTATTGCTGGGGTATCTATTCTAAGGTAAGGAATCTATCACTACGTGTTTCTTTCAGATGCACAAGACTGCTGACGAAAACTTTCCGGATCCAGTCTGACGCCTGGGGTAATTCTAAGGTAAGGAATCTATCACTACTAATGTTTCTTACAGATAGATCTTTACCGAAGGTAAGTAACTTGTGCTTCTGGAGAGATTGCTTCTTCGGCCGTTCAGTTCTCCAGAACTTTCTGGTGTGAACTTGGTTCCAGACCCACCACCGTGGTTGGTATTGCTGGGGTATCTATTCTAAGTTGAGGAATCCATAACTAATTGTCTTTCAGATGAACGAGTTACTTACCTTCGGTAACGATATATCTGTAAGAAACCTAGATTAGTTATGAATTCCTCACTGCCCCACCCAGCCTCCCCATTCTGCGAACTGACTTCTAGGGTAAGGGACTTTCCTTTCAGGGGCCTAGATTTTGTGCACCAGTGGTCAGTGTCTTGTATGGCTCTGCGCTTCTGGCGTGGAATTTCATGTAAAGAACTGACGTCGGTGTGTGAAGGCGGCGGCTAAGTAGATACTGCGACGTCATTCCAGCAACCATGACGCCAACAACGAACGCAGTGGACCGACTCCACCTATCGACGTGCAGGGGTAGCGGTGAGGAAATAATTCTCCGGATTCAGTCTGACGCCTGGGGGTAATTTCTAAGGTGAGGAATCCATAACTAATCTGTCTCTTACAGATATATTGTTACCGAAGGTAAGTAACTTGTTCGTCAACTGTTCAAAAAAGCATTCCATCCCGTCTTAGTTGAAGTTGCCGTCATGGCTCTTGAATAAGAGTACCTCCTCATAGACATTCAATAAGGAATGCAGATCTTTTTCCGCCAGCAAGACTTATAGAGCAAAGCAGAAACTGTTTTGCATATGGACCAGCAACTGAGATGATCATCCTAATTCTGCATTGCCTTATTAAATTCTTGCATTCCTGTCACAGGTAGCTTAAATCTGAGACAGCTTCCTTAAGATTCCTTAAGTTTTGAATTCTCCCCAGGCGCCAGGCTGGATCTGGAGAGTTTTCAGCAGTACCTCTGCACGCCGTAGGACAGTGTTGTACAGGTCTGTGAGGATGTAGTCTACGGATATGATGTCAGTAAAGCCATACAAGTACTCTCCTGCGTGCGGATGTCAGTTTCTTTTTTTCTCGCAGGAACGCAGATCTGAAGAAGGGCATCTCTGGCTGTTTTTCGGCCTGCTGTGACTTACTTTTTTCGTCTGAAACAGTGTGCTCTGTGCCCTCTGGGTTTAAGTCTTGTGGGTTCTGTGCTCGCAAGATGTATAGTCTCCTTTAGGTCAGTGTCATTGCTGCATGTTCTTTTGATCCTAAGCATTTCGCCTTAGGGAATGCTCTGAATCAAATGCTTAAGATGGAAACTGGCTGCATGAAGTATAGCGTTACCGGCAGTTTCCTTGCGATGCAATGTTGTCTCAATATTTTTTACTATACTGTCCTAACTGTTTTTGTGCGCAACGTTGCTGTAAAATTAAGGTTGACATCATTTTTGTTGATTGTTGATACAAACTCAAGTGCACTTTCCTCTATAACCCTACACACCACAAAAAGTTCATCTATGAACCTCAACCACCACATTACATGTTCATCCAAATCAATCTCCATGGTTTGCCCTGAGGACCAGCTCCTCCCACCAGCCCATGTGTTAACATGCATAGCTTGGAGAGAAGCTGCCCGCCATGGCAACACCTCAAACTTGTTAAAAAAAAATTGATCTTGAAACATGAAAAATTGTTTTCTAAACAAAATAAGGTCATTTTGATCAACATTTAGCTGTTTTGTTATAACCAAATCGCTCTATTGCCCAAAAAGTAATCCGGTTCTCTAATGCCATCTTTGTGTTTTATACTTGTGTAGAGCGACGTAAAATCCAAAGATATTTAGATAGTTGTCTTGCCATTCAAAATTATTAATTTGCTGCAAAAAGTCACTGGTGTCCTGAATATAGGAAGGCAGTCCCTTAATATGATTTTAGGGATATATCTATATATATATATATATATATATATATATATATATATATATATATATATATATATATATATATATATATATATATATATATATATATATATATATATATACGCTCCAAGGTTGTCCCAAACTTTGAAAATGCACTCCAACTCTCACCGATTACGGGTGAAAGCGGTGACAGCACACCGCAGGTAGCAGCAGCATCTCGATCTTCCTTCTGCTTAATTCGTGACGCCTGACGCGTTTCAGTGCCTCCGCACTTCTTCAGAGGCGTGGTCTCCACATGCCCGACCATTTCAATACCACTCATCCAATGAGCGGCTCGGTTGAGCTCAGATGGCATTCTGGGACATGTGGTTTAGTTGTGGCATGTTGTACCGCTCACAATCCCTTTATTTGTGAAAGTTTGTCCATATGAGACTCAGTAACATCTGGAGTCTCATGGTCCCCACTTTAGCGAGGCGGTGCATTTTCTGCGGCAGGACGTATTGAAATGGTGGAGACCACGCCTCTGAAGAAGTGCGGAGGCACTGAAACGCGTCAGGCGTCACGAATTAAGCAGAAGGAAGATCGAGATGCTGCTGCTACCTGCGGTGTGCTGTCACCGCTTTCACCCGTAATCGGTGAGAGTTGGAGTGCATTTTCAAAGTTTGGGACAACCTTGGAGCGTTTATATATATATATATATATATATATATATATATATATATATATTCCATCCAAGTTTCCCTTGCAAATGAGAGGTCACGCAGCAACACTCTAGAGGGGAGAGGAGCACAGTCACCAGCTGAGCCAGTTCTGAACACTTCAGGACTTCAGAGGTGCAACATTCTAAATGCGTAAATAGCCAGCCTTTGAAAAACATTGCCTACTAAAGGAGTCAAATATGCTTTAATTTTTCAACACATGGAAACTTACTAAAGGAAAAATGTATTTCGCACCTATGACTCCATGCCCCTTAATGCCTTATGGACTCAGCTATGAATTACGCCTACTGAGGGTCATGGAAATAAAGGTAGTCAGTAAATGGAAAATGCGAATATTTCATTTGTTGACTTGCAGCCCGAGAAGAAGAGGCTTTCTGCCTTGAAACGCGTTGGCGAGAAAATGTAAATGATGCTTTGGAAAAGGCTGTCTGCATACTAAAGCCGGATGGCAGAGTGTTGCTGCGTGACCTCTCATTTGCAAGGGCAACTTGGATGGAATATATATATATATATATATATATATATATATATATATATATATATATATATATTCCATCCTTACATGAATGAATATTGTGCAAAGCGTTACTATGAACAATTGAACAAGGAAGGTACTAACCTCTGCAGCAGAGACAAACTGTGGAAATTTAAACCATCACGAACTTTGATGCCTGTCCCCTTTAAACCGGAACATTAAAGACTGTGGTCCCTCTTCAGTGTTTTAAGCTACGTTTTTTTTTAAAATCAGTAACGAACCCATTGCTGGAGCTGTTGGCATTTGATGAAGAGTCAAGAGACTCGAAACGCGTTGTGCCTAAACTTTACCTTGAATAAAATCCATTTGGACGAGTATTGCTGGTGTGGCCTGGATTGCGTCGCAGAAGCAGCGCGTGATGTTGTATGCATTGCAGAGGAGTGTCTGACACACTTCAGGACCAGGCCCGCGATCCGTGAGGGTGTGGCGCTCGTTTGTCAGGACAAGGACAGAAGCGAGGAGCTTTTCTTAAGGGTGCCCCCCGGCTGCAACACGTGACAGGAGACTAACCTGATGGATGAGGCCACCATGTGAGGCCCGCCTTGGTCGGGCGAATGGAATCTGATGCAGCTAGGGTATGCGGAAGAATTTTTCTCTGAAGCACGGCATACTCGACGCTTGAAAAGACTTGCTACATCAATGGTCGCAAAACCATACAAGCACAACGTGGCCGAGACATGGAAATTTTCCCTTTTATTGCGTGATTCGCACTCGGCGCACAGAGTGTTCAGTGGAGTTTTGCCAATATCTACACTGGAGCCCGGTAATGTGTATGGGACAGGTGAGGAGGATTCTGGTAATTGCAGTCTCAAAGAACAGAACGAATGAGACCAGGCTGCAAAGGTAACCTTACATGAATGAATATTGTGCAAAGCGTTACTATGAACAATTGAACAAGGAAGGTACTAACCTCTGCAGCAGAGACAAACTGTGGAAATTTAAACCATCACGAACTTTGATGCCTGTCCCCTTTAAACCGGAACATTAAAGACTGTGGTCCCTCTTCAGTGTTTTAAGCTACGTTTTTTTAAAAATCAGTAACGAACCCATTGCTGGAGCTGTTGGCATTTGATGAAGAGTCAAGAGACTCGAAACGCGTTGTGCCTAAACTTTACCTTGAATAAAATCCATTTGGACGAGTATTGCTGGTGTGGCCTGGATTGCGTCGCAGAAGCAGCGCGTGATGTTGTATGCATATATATATATATATATATATGTGTATATATATATGTATCTTTATACATATCTATATAGATATAGCTATATGTAGATAGAGATAGGTAGATATGAGATATATAGGTAGCTATTGAGATATATAGGTAGCTATTGAGATATATAGGTAGCTATTGAGATATATAGGTAGCTATTGAGATATATAGGTAGCTATTGAGATATAGAGAGCTATTGCGATATATAGAGAGCTATTGCGATATATAGAGAGCTATTGCGATATAGAGCTATTGCGATTTATAGAGAGCTATTGCGATTTATAGAGAGCTATTGCGATTTATAGAGAGCTATTGCGATTTATAGAGCTATTAAAGTTGGACGAGTTCTACCACCTTCTATCGTCCGACCCATTAGACATAACTGGGGCAGTAGATCAAGGATATGATGGCTTTTGTAATTGGGTGACTAGGGCATTAGATTCCCTCATCCCGACAGTTTGGTGTAAATCCGGGGCCAGGAATACTAGCCCATGGTACGATGATGCGCTGCGGGTACTCAAGACCTCCTGTAGGCGTGCAGAGCGGGCATGGCGTAAAACCTACAACAACCAGGAGAAGGCCTTGTACCAAGCCACTGTTAAACTCTACCATCGAGCAGTGTGCAGAACCCGCGCTGCCTTTTACGCCTTACAATTTCGGACTAGCGCCAATCCCTCTAAAACTATCTTCAAGGTGTTGAAAGATCTTACCACCAAAAAGGTGACTGCTACTCTCCAGAGCTCCGTGGAGCATTGCGAAATACTGGCGGATTTCTTTGTGGAGAAGGTGAACGCTATCTATCGGGCTTTTCCATCGGCCAGTCCACCCGCAGACACACCTCTTAAACCCTTTACTACTGAGGAATTGCACTCTTTTCCGACCTTAACAATTGAAAGCCTTGGCAAACTGGCTTGCCAAGTGAGGTCGGGGTCCCCAGCAGATCCGCTCTGCCCGGCTGTGTTCAAAGATCTGGCGGTGCATGACATCTCACCGCTATGCTCTTTGATAAACACGTCGCTTACATCCGGCGTAGTTCCACTCAAGTGGAAACAGGCCGTGGTGCGGCCCATTCTCAAGAAACCAAGCCTGGATGGTAGTAAGCCCGAAAATTATCGGCCAATTTCACTGCTGCCATGGCCCGCCAAGGTGACTGAGGCGCATGTCAACGCGGTCCTCTCGGAACATCTTCACCAAGCCGATATCCTCGATACGACGCAGAATGGGTTTCGAGCGGGCCACAGCACGGAGACGGCTCTGCTGTATATGGTAGAGCATTTGCGCTCCGTGCTTGATGCGGGTCAAACGGCGGCGCTGGTGCTATTAGATCTGAGCGCCGCCTTTGACACCGTATCACACCCCATCCTTCTGCGTCGATTAGAGGAGGCCGGTGTCACTGGTACCGCTCTCCAATGGTTCCGGTCTTTCTTAGCTAATCGGACCTTTAGCGTGACCGTCCCTCCATACCAGTCCAAATCCCATCTGCTGGATCTGGGGGTCCCCCAAGGGTCCTCGCTGAGTCCTACGTTGTTTAATCTATACGTAAGGCCGCTAGCTGAGGTTGTTCGTCAATGGGGTATGACAATGGTGTCATACGCCGATGACACCCAGCTAGCGGTCACGATCAGCGGGGATGCCGACGTGGATGCACCCAGATTCCAACAAGGACTGCGGGCGGTCGCCGGCTGGATGACGTCCAACTGTCTCCAGCTGAACGCTAGTAAGACCGAGGTCATGATTCTTGGGAAACAACCGGAACTTTGGGGAGGGAGATGGTGGCCAGGGGATCTGGGTCCTACACCTCTCCCAGTCTCCGAGCTTAAAAACCTCGGAGTATGGCTGGATCCCTCTCTTACGTTTGTATGTCATACTAAACGTACGGCGGCCTGCTGTTTTGGCATTCTACGGGGACTACGTCCGGTGCTTAAGTTTTTTGATGCCGCCACCCGGCAACTCGTGATCCAAGCCACTGTCATCTCCAGGCTGGATTACGCGAGCTCTTTATTCGCTGGGCTAAACCAAGCAGAAATTGGCCGTCTGCAACGGATTCAGAATGCCGCCGCGAGAGCGGTGGTAGGACTACCTAGATCATGTCCGACCTCTAGTACCCTGCGATCGCTGCATTGGCTCCCGGTGGCTCAGCGGATTCAGTTTAAGGTCCTCTGTGTCGCCTACAAAATACTCAAGGGATCTCCTGCCGTGATTTTGTCTAAACTCCTGGCCCACTACACCCCTGCGCGAGCATTAAGATCTGCTGACTTGGAACTAGCGGTTGTCCCTCGCTTTAAGCGTAGCAGAGCTGGTGGACGTTCTTTCCAAGTCCGCGCTGCTATGCTGTGGAATTCCCTTCCCCCGGCGATTCGCGCCCTTAGGGACTTGCTCTCATTCCGTCGAGCGGTGAAAACTTTCCTGTTCCCTTAGCCTCATCCCACTGTGTTTTATTTCGTTGTGTTGTGCTGCTACCTTGTCGCGGCGCCAGGACGCTCCTTCGCTGGAGCAGCTGTGCGCCTAATAAAAGTACATAACATAACATAACATATTGCGATTTATAGAGCTATTGCGATATATAGAGAGCTATTCGATATATAGAGAGCTATTCGATATATAGAGAGCTATTGAGATATATAGAGAGCTATTGAGATAGATGGAGATCTATAGATGGATATCTATAGATGGCTAGATGGAGATCTATAGATGGAGATCTATAGATGGAGATCTATAGATGGATAGATGGAGATCTATAGATGGATAGATGGAGGTATGTATATATAGATGGATATAGATATATATGTATTTATAAAGATATCTATATATCTTTCTCTAGATGGATATCTAGATAGATCTAGAGTTAGATATATTGATAGAGCTAGAGATGTATATCTCGATAGATATCTAAGAGATGTATATCTCGATAGATATCGAAGAGATGTATATCTCGATAGATATCTAAGAGATGAATATCTCGATAGATACCTAAGAGATGAATATCTCGATAGATATCGGAGAGAAATATATCTTGATAGATAACTAAGATATCGATCAATATCAATGGAAATCGAAGAGATGGATATCAATAGATATCTAGAGATGGATATCTAAAGAGATATATATATATATATATATATATATACACACAGCAATCCATACCTTAGCTCCAGCAGCTCAGTCGGCGCCACTCCTTAGCAGACACGAACCAAAAGTTTCAGATGCGAATTATTTTATTTGTGCTTCTCTGCCACCATAAAGTTTCTGCTCCAAGGAGCCTTGATCACATGACAACGTGAGTGAATCAAACAACCATATTTAAAGTGACTGTGCCTTGGATACGTCTGATCATGTGATACACTGAGTAATAGACATTGAAGATATACTAGTTTTCGCTGTAAGGCATTGAAAATAAAGCATGTAAGACAATTCTGATTATGTCCGATTCTCACCAAGGGGGAAATGTAAAATATTTTCAGCAACAACATTGTCTAAAAATTACTATACTTGAATTTGCTAAATATGTGCAAATATGCAAGTTTGTGCAAATTATAGCTGTGAATACCATTGTTTAACGAGGTATGTAAAATACATGGTTGAATCCAAAGTAGACAAGCACATCTCGTAATAATGCTGTGTCCAAATGCCTGTATAATAACAGCAAAGGTCCTGGGATGAATCATTTATACATGTCAAATACTAGATAAAACCAGGCAGTAAAATACATCATAGTTTAATAACTTGATTCGCCATACTCTGTGCATTGGTTAAAACAATTACCCCTCAAAACAGTTAATGCCCGTTGTGTAAAGTCGTATCCAGTGCATATTGACTGCGAGTTCTAAATCCCCATAGTATGACATGTTGCTGTCTTCCTCACATATCTAAAGTTCATATTGACTCGTAATGTGCCATAAACCGTAAACACTCATATTACAATATATGTGAGTCAATTGCGAATTCAAGCCAATTAGTAAGCTATAAGCAAGCCTGGGTTTCAAATGAAAGATACAGGGAGATATATGGTGGCTGATCATATTCTACAGCTAATTTTCTCATCACGAGAAAGGCTACACTAGGGGGTCGCATCCAACTAACTTGTATATCAGACTCTTATTATGATTAGCCAAAAAACTAATATGAATAGAAAACAGCATCTTATATTTTATATATTTAAAACAATAATTATCAAATAGTTAAGACCACAATAAGATCTCCCCATCTAAGATAAAAAATCACTGTGTTAACTGTATGAAGGAGTCCGATCTGCTCTTAATACAGGATAGTGTGTAAGTCCTCTGTCAGATTGAGGCCTCCTGGCTGTTTGGGGTCTAGCTGTAGTATGTATTTTATTTCCAATTTACGTAATTTGGATTCTCTGTTGCCACCCCGCCTGCTTGCAATAACTGCATCAATGACATAGAATTTAAGTCCTTTACTGTCACTGTAATGGAAATCCTTAAAGTGCCTGGCTACAGATTGTGTTATCTTGATTTACTATAGCCCTAAGACGCTACAGGATGTGTTTGTGTACTGCGTGTTTTGTGCTTCCCACATATCTAAGTAGGCAGGGACATTGAAGGACATAAATGGCATATTCGGTTTTACAAGTTAGCACCTTGTTTATTCGGTGCTCCTTGTCACTAAACCCATCCGTAAAAGTCTTTGTTGATGCCATGGGTGCAGGATGTGCAGGTTTTACATTTAAAAAAAAACACTATTGGTTTGGAGCCAGGTTGTTTTTTCAATGACCTCCGGGCTTGTATTGACCAACCAGTCCCTCATAGAGGGTGCCCGACTAAAAGTAATGGAGGCTTTTCGTGGTAATGATGGGCCAATGACAGGATCACAGAAAATTGTTGGCCGGTTACGATTGATAATCTGATGTAACTCCTTGTGTTGCCAATTAAAACCCGTTATGATCCTGAATGAATCGATTCGGGTAAGTGGCTGACCACTGTTCTCTGTGTTATCAGGTATGGCAGATATAGCAGGTACTACTGTGGTGTCCTACTGCTCAAGTAGATCTTGTCTTGTCACTAGCATTGATTTAGTTATAGCTTTATCAATAACCTGTTTAGTGTAGCCCTGTTCAAGAAACCTGTTCTTACTAGCTTCCTGGGCTGATCGCAGATGAGTATCGTTACTGCACACTCTTCTAAGACGGAGCATCTCTCCGTAGGGGATACTAGTAATCAAATGAGTTGGGTGTGCCCTTCCTGCATGTAAAATGGTATTGCCTGCCGTGTTCTTTCTGAAAGGACACACTAGTCTTGCTGATAGTTGCAGTAAATTTGAGGTTACATTCATTGTCATTAATCATAGACACAAACTAGACTGCTTCCTCCCGGCCACCTTTCCAAACCACAAACAGGTCATCAATGAAACAATACCATGCAACAACATTCGCATTAAAGATTGCCCCATGTTTGGCTTTGAGGACCAGTTCCTCCCAAGCGCCCATATGCAGACAGGCATAGCTTGGGGAGAAACTGGCCCCCATTGACACTCCTTGTAGCTGCCTATAGAGGAGATTGTTGTACATGAAAATATTGTTTTCAAGACTTTATGCTTCTAAAATATATTAAACACGCAGATGCAAAATGAGTCCTGGCTGTCTCTCTTGTGAATACATGTAAACGGTGGAGTCATAATCTGGGGTTATCCACCCTGTTGAGGGCTTGCAGTCAAAAAGAAAAAGTGGGTAGAGGAATGGGTTCTTTGATGGAGGACACATACCCACACACCACACACTCTTCCTTGTGGTGAGATTTTATACATCTGACATACTTGATGGAAGCCTATACCAGATTTAAAGCTGTTTAGTGTCACTTTTAAACATCTTTCCACTGTAAGATGTACAGGGGAGATGAATGGGTTCAAGCAAATGTTCTTTATCCCTATTATTGTAATCCTTTCATGGTGTACGGATTATCTTCAGTTTTGTATTGAGACAGATTAATTTTACTATAATGGGGATAAGTCCTTTGAGCCCTTCTTTATGGATTGTATCAGAACGGTTCTTATCTGATATTTCTTTATTGATGTGATGGTACAGATTACAGTGTTTTTGTCTTGTTCTTGGCCCTTTTAGGTCCACGGGTTATCTTTCCCCTTGGAGGATAGATGATAGTATCTGATAACTCTCAGATGGTTATTTAGGTTTTTTTCCCTTTTCCCTCAGGACTCTATTTTTTCCAGCCTATAGGGTGGTTTATTATTTACAGATTATCTGATGGTGATCATATGTACTATTAGGAGCCAGGCACTTTTCCTACTATTCCTACGTACATTTAGTCTATTGTTGGTTTTGACTGGCTGGTTCTTTTAGATAACTGTTTTAGGATTTGTTGCAGACCCTCCTCTGGTGGGCATAGCTATGGAATTTAATTCAAAATTTGGGAATCTGTGGCTAGATGTCTCTATCAGATGTACAAGATACTTACCTTCGGTAACGTAATATCTGGTAGAGGCACAGTCTAGCAGCAAATTCCTTAACGCTCCTGCCCATCCTCCTTGCTCTGCGAAAGACCGTGAGACAAAAGGTTATTCCCTGTATCAGTACTGGTTCCATACCAGTGGTCGCTATCTCATTTGATGGTGACTCATCAAACATTTTATTGGGTCTTGTATTGGTATGGCCATACCTCTCGCTTCCATTGGTAAGTGGAGGGTGTTCCCCTTTTTAAGGATGGTTCTGCTTCGGGGTGCAGGGTTTCACAAAGCCTAAGCATTGTTGGTTAATGTGGGCTTTTTACCTTAAACTCTTTGGATGGTATTGGCATATCATTTCAGGTTTGTAATTGGTGTTTTAAAAGATTTTTTTAGTTTATGGGCACACTATTTCCACAGCCAGTTTCTAGATTGGCTCCATGTTCTGGCACGGAGGTTTTCACAGAAGCTGACGTCCGCGCCGGAGAAGACTTGTATAAGTCCACTGATGTAATATCCAGAGATAGTCATCGTGGAGCCGTACAATGCCATCCTCCGACACGCAGAGGTACTAATGAAAAATATCCGGATCTAGACTGGTGCCGGCAGAGGGTTCAAAAGTTAAGGAATATGCAGCTAGACTATGTCTCTACCACATAAGTCGTTACCAAAGGTGAGTAACTTGTACTTTAAAACCTGCCTCCATCAAACTACTTCTCATGAATATTTTTATATTCAGATTCTTCACTTTTAGAATAATCCCAGGCATCAGATGGATCAGACAAGTTAAAAGTTCTCACTTCACAGGTAGTGGGCACTAGCTACGTGTCTATGCTAAAAATGGAGTCAGATGTGGTACAGTTGTTAAATTCTTTCGAATCGATAAACATAACTGAAATGAAGTATCTTTTGTAGAATGTTGCAATTCTGGCATTAAAATCGGTAAGGACAGTCACAGAAATACAGCCCTCCACAGTAAACTTTTTCTCCAGTTCTGTTATGATTGTGTTCCCTTCAATACAAATTCTCATATTTATTCCAATTGTGCATCCGGTTTCCACCTTAATGAGCCAGCGGTACTACATACCTTTTTCCAACCTCCAACTAACACAGTTGAGAATGTTGCGCACTCTGAATGCCACAAGCTGGTGTTAAGTTCTAAATCAGCTGAACAAACGATTTCCGTAAATCAGACCAGTTGATAGTGTTTGGATTGACTCTAAAAAGACATTCCCTTTCAAAACCGGGGCCAGCCTGTAGGGTGTAAGCAGGTAACGCTAACAGACAATCTAAAGATGATGATCCTTTCCAAAATCCATTTAGTAAGGTGCATCTGTTTTTATTTACCTGCCAACCACTGTTTACTTGTATAGATTTGCATGCTATTCCAATTCAAGTCTGTAAATCTGGAAAAGATCCTATGTTGGAGAAGAAAAATTACTGAACTTCAACTAGTTATCCAGCATTTTTTTTTTTTTGTCCTCATACGCCAAAAAAGATATTTTCAGAGTAAGTTGTTCCAATCTACCCCTGGACTATGCAGGGGTGCCCAATATTAATCTCTGATAATCTTTATGGATGCTCTTTTTGCAGACACCCAAAAACGTACCTCACGGTACTGCCAGATATATATTCAGCTCAGTTCTTCGAACTTTCCAGACCCATGAACTAATCTTAGGGTGATCCATTCTGCAAAAAGGCATAATCATTGGACAAAGTCGTTCATAACCTATCCAGCCAATTAATACATGGGATCCAAAAATGTTTCCTTTTTTTCAAACCATCTTATCCAATCTGAGAGTATGCCTGATTGCTCTAATCCAGTCTATGTACAGTGGTGCAGTAGCACTCACCCAAAGTTTACATATTTCTCTATGTGCAAGAATAATTAAATAAAGAGATAACTTATTAGTGTCTTGAGGAAGTTCCTCATAATTGGGAGGGATTAAAAAAAAAAAAGAATTGTACACTAACCTGTATATCATAGTTAAACAGCGCTTTCATACCTTCTTCAATTTCGGACCAAAAATTCATGAGAGCATGGCAGGTCATAAACATGTGAAGATCAGCTTTTTCCAAGTTGCACTTTGGACAACATGGAGTAGGCCCCTTGGAAAATTTAGCCAGCCTGGCCGGAGACCAATAAACTCTATGGAGAGAAAACAAGTGATTCCGCTTTAAATTGGCAGGTGATACAATAACATGTAGCAAATCAAAAGATACTTGCCATAAATTCTGCAAGTCGACGTCCAAGACTTGGTCCCTCCAAAGTTGTTCTGGGAGACCAAACTCTCCATCTTCTCCTTCCAGAATTAACCAGTAAAGCATTGATGTTTTTACTTTCCTTGTTTTCTTCAGTAAAAGTTCCTCCAGAGCTCCCTTAGCACCAATATCTACTGTCATCGCTTGAGCCCAACTTCTGATTTTGTAGATATTTAAATTTGGATAAGTTTTTATCCGTGAGTTCAGAAATCTCATCCCTGCTCAGGAGGTCCCCTTCCGGCATCAATTGGCCCCAAAATTTGATATTTGCGCTCTGAAGTGGGATAGATAATGAGTCTTTAGTCCACTCTGGAGAACCAGGTGAGACCCAAATTGGAGCCAGCGCAGAGTAGTATGGAATGTTCAACATCTTTCTTACTCTAGCCCAGACATATGCCATATCTCTAAGGACCTTTAAACAGACTTTCTTAAAAAAAAAAAGCGCATCTCCAAACTTAAACAAAAAACCCTGAGTCCCTCCCTGAATCTCAGATAACATAGTCCAAAACATAAAGTCTGTTTTGGTCCCTGCTGGAGAGTCAAATAGCCTTATCCCTGCAGAGTCCAGGCATATATTCTCAGATCTGGTGCACATAGCCCACCTTTGCCTTTCCTTCTTCGAAGCTTTTTCCAAGCGATCCTTATCCCCTTAGAGGCCCAAATAAATGAGTTCCATTTAGCTTGAATCTTTCTTAGTCTTATTTCTTTAACCCCTTAAGTGCTGCCGTCGGCCAACGGTCGTCACGGGCACTACCTCCCCAGTGCTGCGCACGACCGTTGGACGTCCAGTTCAGCACCGGATAATGGACAGCGCAGCACTGGGGAGGTTTGTTTACTAGCTTTAAAGGGGTTAAAAGCAAGTGGGATATTTTGAAATATAAATATTGTTTTAGGTAACCGCATCATTTTAACTATATTGACTCTTCCAATTAAGGTCAAAGGAAGAAGTGACCAGTTTTTTAAGGAATCCGCTATTTCCCTCTCAATTTTTGCAAGATTTTTGTCGGCCAGTTGGTGAATATCCTGCGTGATTTGTACTCCCAGGTATCTAATTTCATGTTTTAGGATTGGAATTAGAGTTAAAGATGTTATATTCCAACACATACATTCTGATTTGGCTTGATTAATCTGATATTCCGAGATTTGACCGAACTGCTCTGCAGCGCTATATATGAGGGGGATTGCCTTGATGGGGTCTGATGTATATAACATCAAATCATCCGCATATAAAGAGACTTTTTTCTCCCAATTATTGTATTTAAATGGTAGAATATTCTGATCTTGTCTAATCTTTTCGGCGAATGATTCAATGTATAGATCAAAGAGCAGGGGTGAAAGAGGACACCCCTGTCTTGTCCCTCTTTCAATTTTTATGGGAGATGATAAACTTCCATTTATTAATATCCTAGCTGTTGGGAGCTTGGTAAAATGCAGCTATTGATCTACAGAAGTTCCTACCCAAATTAGATCTTTCTAATACTTTGGCGAGAAATTCCCAATTAACACGGTCAAAAGCCTTAGCGGCATCTAATGTAATAACCGCCAGTGGAGTTTTGTGGAGAGAGGCAACATCTATTGCACCGACTAACGCTTGAATTAAATCTTGTATAGAGCGACCTCTAATAAAACCCTTTTGATCCAAGTGTAATAGAGAACCTGCTACCACATTCAATCTCTCGGCCCAAATTTTTGCCATAAGCTTGTAATCCGAATTAAGAAGAGAGATTGGCCTATATGAATCACACTGGGACGTCGGCTTCAGTGGTTTAAGTATAAGAACAACTATGGCTTCGTTCCAAGAAGTGGGAATTTTACCGCCTTCCTCGAATATAGATGTAAAAAGGTTCTGCAAAACTGGTATGATTACAGGTGCTAAAACTTTATAGATCTCAGAAGGCAGCCCATCCGGACCCGGGGCTTTGCCTCTTTTTGCAGAATCAATTGCCGAGGCTATTTCGGTCACGCTAATCTCTCAATTTAGATTCTCCGATGACTGGTCATCCAGACTGCGAACCTGGTATTGATTAAGCCACGTCTGAACTGATTCTTGGTGTGGGGCTAAACTCTTTATATACTTCATCAAAGTGCTGGAAAAAAGCCTGTTCAATATCAGCACTGACCTCTAAGATCACATCAGTATTATTCAGCTGTACCCCTTTAATATTATTCTTCTTCTGTTCCTTTTTCGTCTTCCAGGCTAAGAGCTTCCTGCTAGCTTCGCCGTATTCAAAGTGCGCCAGGGAGCTAGCCTGTCATCGCTTCCTCAATCTCTCATCTAATATCTCCTCCAGCTGCAATTTACATTTTATCAGATCTTCTTTGATACTAACTCCTGATTCTAAAATAGGATCGAATAAAGCTCGTTCTAGAACCTTAATTTTTGATTCGATCTGCGAGATCTGTGCCCTGTATGCCTTATGGTTAGCGAGTTGAAATGCCAATAGCCGCCCTCTCAAAAAGGCTTTATATGTATCCCACGCAACCGGAAGTTTGGCTGTACCTAAATTAAATTTAAAGAACTCATTTGATTCAACAAGCAGCTTCTCTGTTACTTCCTCTTCCAAAAAAATAGTCCTATTTATAGTCCATCTTTTGATACACTGTGGGCCAGACAACTTAAGAGTTAAAGTAACAGCAGAATGATCTGAGATATGTGCGCCTAGATGTTTTACCTCCTCCACTTGCTCACACAGAAGTTCTGCAATTAAAAAAAATCTAATCTGGATTTATGACGCAATTTCTTATTGTGGAATGTAAATTCTCTTTTTGTGGTATGTTTCTTCCGCCATATATCGTTCCAGCCAAACTGATTAATTGCATTTAATAATACGGATCTAGTTTTAGGGTTATGAGAGAGCTTTAATTTATATGACTTATCCAATTGTGGATCAAGTACTAAATTAAAATCCCTGCAAAAATCACAGGATCCTCAAAATCCAAAAGCTCATCCAAGAGTTCTTTAAGAGGGAGTGAATCATCTAAATTCGGACCGTAATATCCTACGATTGTGAATATATATGAATAGTATTTTATTTTTGCTATGACCCATCTGCCTTTTTTATCAGACCTTGAATATAACAATGTAATTTCAGGATTGGATTTAATCAATATAGCCACCCCTTTATTCGAGGTATGCTGTGAAGTAGATATCACGTGCTGAATCCATTTTTTCTTAAAGTACATGTCTTTTAACTCTTGTTCGGTAGAGTGAGTCTCTTGTAAAATAAAAATAAACTCAGGTGTATCATTTAGATATTGAAATATCCTCTCTTCTATGTTTAACCCTTAAACCATTTACATTCCATGACATAATCTTAATATATGCCGACAAGGCTATCCTATGCCATTTTTTTTTCCTTCAGTAAGAACGACTGAGTATCAATTTTGGGGATTTGGAAATTTTTTGTTGTTGTTTTTTTCCCCCAGATGCTCCCCACCCAGTTCCCATGCTTCCCCCTCCCCCTGTGCAAACCCTCCCGTGCTCCCCTGGAGAACCCCCCTCCTTTCTCTTGGCCTAACTCAGGCCATTGAGGCTCCTTCCCCGGGTGTCCGGATACTGTTCAATGTTGGTATAACTAGAAATATATAGCTAAGGATACAATGAAGGATCTATAGCATGTGATATTATTTGCCTTGCTCCCTTTTATCATCCGTGAGTAGCTGAAGATATTCTT
This sequence comes from Lissotriton helveticus, assembly GCF_964261635.1. Classification (NCBI taxonomy): domain Eukaryota; kingdom Metazoa; phylum Chordata; class Amphibia; order Caudata; family Salamandridae; genus Lissotriton; species Lissotriton helveticus. Next base: position 1,134,623,571 of record NC_136061.1, read on the forward strand.
CTGCCTCATCGGGCCTTTTTAAGACTTTCATTTTATTTTTGTACATTACTTTTAAAGAAGCGGGAAATTTGAGTTGAGCGGTTGCGCCAAGTTGTTTAAAGGGCTCAAGCAGTTTACCAAGCTCCCACTGCCTAGATGCTGTGATTGATGATACATCAGACCTAATATGGTATGAAAAGCCATCTACCGACAGAGCTACTTTTTAGAGCCCTATTGAGTATCTCTTCTTTTAGAGTGTAGGTCAAAAAGTGAACCAAGATCTTCCTGGGTCTACTTTTATTAGGATTCAGTCTAAATGGGTTCCTATGAACTTGTTGGATGTCTCTCATTAATTCTTCTTCTGACACCTCAATCTGAATTGTTTGTTTTATTAGTTTAGCCACAAACTCTTTGTTTCCCCCTCGACACCTTCAGGGACTTTCAGGAGGCACAAATTATTCCTCCTTTGCGCATTTTCTAAAGACTCCATTTTCTCTTGATACCCCTGTTCACGCTGTCTGAAATCTTTAAGTTTTCTAGAGTGTTGAGAAGCCAACACTTTGAGATCTGCTACTGAGGACTCTAGTGCCGTAGTTCTAGCAGCGAGTAGATCAAATTTTTCTTCCAACTTCTCGCAATACAATTTGATCTCTTGTTGGTTATTCTGTGACGCTTTAAAACCACTTTTCACCTCGTGACTGAGAGCTTGTAACATTAGTATGACTGACTGATAGGTGGCTGATGTATCCAAGAGAGATGATGGAATATCAACCTCACTATTAGTGTTAGTGTTGGTTATTGGAGTGAATGCCTGCCCTTCCAGCTCACTCTCTTTGATTTCAGGACTTTGCATTTTGTTGTCCTTTGAGGTCGCTGTCTGCTCGAAACCTTGAGCTGCTTCTAAATCTTCCAGAGGCTGATATTTGTTCAATATTTGTACCTCCCTTAAGGACTCCCCAATTGAGGTCCTATCAGAATGTTTGAGTTCCAGTACTGAGGGCACTGATTTAAAATAAGCTCTCAATGATGGAGGTTGTTTAACCTTTACAACAGGCTTCTGTGTTTTCGAGGTAGTTTTTTTAACTGCTTTTTTTTGCGATTTCACCTTAGATTTAGCCACCGCCGATAATTAAATGTCTATGGAGTAGTATACCCGGAAGCCTGGCTTCCTTGAGACTCTTTTCCTGACAAACGCGATGGAAATGCCGATGACACTAACTCACCATCAATACTGTGCTAGTGTATTCTCCCATTAGAAAGAAATTTTCATGGCCCAGTGCATTGTGGGTTAGGTAGTTTCGAATGCGTAGTTCCAGAATCAGCCCTAAAATCGAAAAGCCTGTATCCAGCCCTTCTCCCTTTCCTTAGTTCATATGCTGCCTTAACCCATCGAGTGAGCCCCTGCCCAAACTGTTGCCTTACCTTTAGGTTAATGGAGGTAGTTCGAGTTGTTGGGGTAATAACGGCTTTCGCCGTCTCTGAGCCGAAATACTTCTCCAGACTGCCTCAGCCTGTGAGGGACAGGCCGCAAAAAGAGCTGGAATATCCTTCCCTCTTCCTCCTTTTATGAAATCGACCACACGGCACACGGCGTCTAATCCCAAGTGCTCAGCTAGCCGGTAGCCGCCTCAGACTTCATGCACTGCTGGTTCCCAGCCCCGCCTTCCTCCGCTCGTTTGTTACCGCGTTTCCAGCAGCGGTTCAGAGTTACGAGCAAAACCGTAATCCCGCAAGAAAAAAAAAGTATTCAGTGTCCCCGATAGTCTAGCGATGTAGGCAGTCAAAAGCACATTTGCTCCTAAGCACGTACATCGCAAGAAAAACGATCCGGACGCCCAAGCCTTGGAGCCTCCCGACTAGCCGCGTCCGCTAGCCGCCATTTTCTCCTAGCATTTTCTTTCTTAGATTCATATGCAAGCCACACTCCTCCACACAGGCTCAGTTACCAATTGTAGTTCCTTCACTGCAAAATCTGAAATATGCTGTCCTGTAGGTGGAGCGTTGGTAATTGTACATTCCCCTGACTGGCTAAAGTCTGGGTCTGTTCCATTGAGCTAAGTGTTATTAGAGTGACCATCTTTTATAGCCTTCTAGTAATAGTAACATTGCACTGTTCTATTACTTCAGGGAGACTGCCTGCTCAACAACTGGGATCGTTCAAGCATGTTAATCTATGATAAATATGCTGCAGAAGGACATTAATATATTACCACCCTTCTAAAAGTGTGCATGAGTAATTACTGTAGTAAAGGACCTCTTTTTACATTATCACCCCTCAAGTTTTTGGACTGATGCGGTTTGTTTTTCGACTCTGTAGTGTACTGGCACTTGCTGTCCAGGACTAAGGAAGATGGATGGCTGAGTGGTAGATGCGCTGAGTCGTGAAAAATCGAATCCACAATATAAAAAGCCCAAAGGATAAGGTGATGGCCATCCACCGTCAACCAAATGGGTAATGTGAAACAAAACCACATAAATTACAAAGAACAATGTATATCCTGAGCTAATAGCAAGTGTCAATAAAGTTATCAAATAAATAACAGAGAAGAGGAAGGTCTTATTGTCTTCATTTTATTGTGATAATGTTCTTCTTCCTACAATCTAGCCTCCAACACGTGTTTCGTCTTGGTAATCTAGACCATAGACTTCTTCAGGGCAAGAACATCATAATATATATAGTCAAGAACAAACAGAATACACAAATACATTCTATCAACAGTTACTTCAGACAATTGTCCTTATAAATGCCATGCGTAAAGAAAAAAGTTGGAGGTGATTTAAAATAGTATGACCAATCCAGTGTTGTCAACATCACACACCAATTGGAAACGTGCTACCCAAGAGAAAGAAAGGGACCACAAAAAACCAATAGTGATCAGCCTCATATGCACAGAGCCAAAGTGCATACAATAATAATTTTGGATGTGTCTTGTAGCCAGAGTAAAAGTCGAAACTAAAAAAGGAAACTATATGAAATTAAGTAAAAGACCACCAATCATAGCAAAAACCAAACACTCACCTGTTGCTAGACTAACAATTAGCTTATTGATAAGTGAGTAGTAAAGGCGTGTAATAAAACATCTATCCAGGATCTATAGAAAAAGTCAGCCAAAGAGAGATGTATCAAATTAACAACCCAACAGAAGAATTTAGTAAAACTAAGTAATAACAAATAAATAAAATAAATCCACTCACTGGGGGTCTGTAGACTCTTAATTCAATAATCGTGGTACGGAAGTAAGCTGCATAATCATAAAGGAGCTCACACAGACCTAGTGTTCGTGGAGTAAAAGGAAAACAAAAACATATATAACAAAACCTCGAAGTAAACCTAACAAATCGGGCCATGTAAATCATCAGTCCTAAAATTTATGGTTCTTCCCAACATTCCATAAATTAAGCCTGAAAACAGTTAAATACCGCCCTTATCGACACCTAATATGTCCTGAGACTGACAAAATGCAGCTTGAGTGGTGACATGTGTATATAAAGATATTTATCCGTAATAGTATTAGTGAAAGGCAACAGACGCGCAATTATCGTCATTCGTCATGTACCGACCAGCTAAGGTTAATGAAAAAGCTCATGTCGGGTAATTCAACACGACAAAACTTCACGTAAAACTAGAAAATATCCACTCAATTCCCATAATACGTATTTGGGCATCTAAAATGTGTAAAATTAAGTGACAACTCATTGCCCGATCTCTCAAATCTATCATGTCTAACGGGCAAGCCAATTCAGACTCGCCTGCGGATACGGTGTGATCCCACAGCAAAACGTGAAACTGGCGTGTAGCACAGGCGCCATCTTGGAAATACAATATATAGAGCCGGTTTAAGCAGTAATCGTAGAAATGGGACTAACGAAAGCGGGAGAGAATAACGGCTCCACTCCAACCAATCAGTGCAGCAACAGAGAGATGGGCGCCATGTTATGATGGACCGGAAATATCGGTCCATCTTAAGAAAACCGTTATAAAATCGTAAAATAGCGTCATGTCACCAATTATAATATCCTAACCATAGCATGTTTAAGATACCACTGTCCCCTAAGATAATATAAACCCATCCATTCAATAAGTCGCAAAAGTCCACTAATATAGATCTCTACGGAAATGTGTGTATATCATCCATATAAATCAAAAGAAGCTTTAACAGTATATAAATTGTAGTGCACGTATGGAACGTGCATGCCATTGTGAACAAGAAAGGAGGACAGTCATAGAAAGTAACGTATCCGCTACTGAGACTATATCTCTAAAGCGGCGTATCGGTCTCTAACTTAGAAATCACAAGAGAAAAGACACCATGTGAGTAATATTTAGAAGAAAAAGTGAAAGTAACCCGAAGTAAAAAGCACCAAATGACAGTAACTTGTCGTCATACAAATGGTTTGTACATTTCAAAATCACACCACCCATTATTGACAAACTCATATTTTAAAATATAATGATATGTTACAAGCATCATATACAAATCCAATAATGTCTGATCACGCAATAAATAAAAAAAATTCTAGACATCAAATATCCATATCAAAGTCATCATATAAATCAGTCTTCAAACGTTATCTATCAATATTCTGATCTTTAGACAATCATTAATGGAGATTTATATTAGAAAGTAGATCAATGATATTATCACAGGAGCAAAGTAGTACAAACATAGTATTAGAAGTCATATGAGGAGAACATAGCACTGCTAAAATACTGAAAGTTGTTATCTCATTAAATGGGTTGAGATTTCAGCGCCATTATGTGAGCAACAAACACCACGAGTTAAATATATACAGGACTTTAGTGAGCAAAAATATTGATTACATATGAACAGGTTCATATAAAAAAAATCATCACATGAACTTAATGTCAGGAAAAATACAGTAGCAAACTCCATCAAAGTAATACATAAAAAGGCCCTTATTCTAACAGCCAAGGAAGTATTGTAGTTCATCATCAAAATTGAGACCCCTTTCAACCGCACGCACCTGCATGATCCAACGTGCTTCCTTTTGTCTTAATTTAAGCTCGCGGTTACCCCTCCTGACATCTGAGGGAATGGTCTCAATACCATGAAATGATAGTGACAAATGTTCTATTTGAGAACCTCATTCAAGTGCATGTGCTCCTATTGGATACCTTGTATCCCTATTCTTCAGGGCCCTGCAATGTTCAGCAACACAATCTTTTAGCTTCCTGATGGTACTTCCTATGTATACCTTATTGCACCTGCACAAAACTGCATAAATAACAAAAGTAGTGTTACAGTCTATGTGTGTCTTGATATAGAAAGTTTTCGAGCCATTGTAGCTAAAGTGACATACTCCATGCAGCGACAGTTTACACATACTGCAGTTTCCACACCGGAATGACCCTTTGTTGAGTGAGTGCAGCCAGGAGGGAGTGTGGTCTTTCAGTCTACGGTAACTAGGACGTTTCATATTCCTGATTGTCATGCCCCTACGATAAGTTATTGATGGATGGGAATCCATATGTTGTCTCAAAATAGGGTCAGAGCTTAGCATAAACCAGTATTTCCTCAAAATCTGGTAGATCTTAGTGGACCAGAGATTATAGCCAGTAATTAATATGACCAGATTCTTGAGTTCACGGCTGTATGTATTCTTAGACTGAAGTGTGTCTTTTCTTGCCAATTTCAATGCCCTCGTTTTGGCTCTAGTTTCTAGTTGGTGTGTGATGTTGACAACACTGGATTGGTCATACTATTTTAAATCACCTCCAACTTTTTTCTTTACGCATGGCATTTATAATAAGGACAATTGTCTGAAGTAACTGTTGATAGATTGTATTTATGTATTTTGTTTGTTCTTGACTATATATATTATGATGTTCTAGCCCTGAAGAAGTCTATGGTCTTTATTACCAAGACGAAACACGTGTTGGCGGCTAGATTGTAGTAAGAAGAACATCATCACAATAAAATGAAGACAAGAGGACCTTCCTCTTCTCTGTGATTTCTTTGATAACTTTATTGACACTTGCTATTAGCTCAGGATACACCTTGCTGTCCAGGCCCCAGTGTGTGCTCTCATCCGCAAAGTAGTACAAAAGGGGATGGGGGGGAGGGGGGGCGGTGCAAAAGGGGGTGGTGATGGACGGAGCATCTGAACCAATCAAACACTCGCACCCAGTCAAAAGATCTGGGTTGGATCCATCACCGTTCTTTAGCCCACTCTGCCACCACAGTTCAGACATGGCTATATGCAAATCAGTCTGACCCTGTGCCTCATGGGAACAGTCCAGCCCGAACTGCCAAGCCATGCCTTCCCTGGACCGGAAACAAGCTTCCGAGGACCGGTTTCTGGCATTCCAGCCGTCTTCAACCCGGCTTGCTTGAATCCAGTGGCAAAGTGAGCAAGGGACTCACGTCTGAGCATACCCTGCCACACTTATGGCGGCCAAAGCGGTACAAAAGGGGGTGGTGATGGACGGAGCATCTGAACCAATCAAACACTCGCACCCAGTCAAAAGATCTGGGTTTGATCCATCACCGTTCTTTAGCCCACTCTGCCACCCCAGTTCAGACATGGCTATATGCAAATCATTCTGACCCTGTGCCTCATGGGAACAGTCCAGCCCGAACTGCCAAGCATGCGCACAGTTGGTTAATACCCGATTGGCTCATTTAACTTGCCTATACGTCCCTAGTATATGGTACAAGAGGTACCCAGGGCTAGTAAGTTAAATGTCACTGGGAGACTCCAGAACATAGTTGTCACCCCTACAGTGACAAGGTGAAAATGTGACTCAAGGACATGGGTACTCACAAACTTTTTCTCGGGGCCAAATTTACAGTGTGGTTTGTGGCCGAGGGCCGCACCGGTGGGGACGGGGTCAGTGGGGGGGACGGGGCTAGAGCAAAAAAAGTTGTGACCAAGAGGTTGAACACAGCCCCTGCAGCAAACGCATTAGTCTACTGAGCCACCAGACCCGGCATAGACACGTCTCTCTGTCTCTCTCTGTCTCTGTCGCTCTCTGTCTCTGTCGCTCTCTGTCTCTGTCGCTCTCTGTCTCTGTCGCTCTCTGTCTCTGTCGCTCTCTGTCTCTTTGTCTCTTTGTCTCTGTCTCTGTCGCTCTGTCTCTGTCGCTCTGTCTCTGTCGCTCTGTCTCTGTCGCTCTGTCTCTGTCGCTCTGTCTCTGTCGCTCTGTCTCTGTCGCTCTGTCTCTGTCGCTCTGTCTCTGTCGCTCTGTCTCTGTCGCTCTGTCTCTGTCGCTCTGTCTCTGTCGCTCTGTCTCTGTCGCTCTGTCTCTGTCGCTCTGTCTCTGTCGCTCTGTCTCTGTCGCTCTGTCTCTGTCGCTCTGTCTCTGTCGCTCTGTCTCTGTCGCTCTGTCTCTGTCGCTCTGTCTCTGTCGCTCTGTCTCTGTCGCTCTGTCTCTGTCGCTCTGTCTCTGTCGCTCTGTCTCTGTCGCTCTGTCTCTGTCGCTCTGTCTCTGTCGCTCTGTCGCTCTGTCTCTGTCGCTCTGTCTCTGTCGCTCTGTCTCTGTCGCTCTGTCTCTGTCGCTCTGTCTCTGTCGCTCTGTCTCTGTCGCTCTCTGTCTCTGTCGCTCTCTGTCTCTGTCGCTCTCTGTCTCTGTCGCTCTCTGTCTCTGTCGCTCTGTCTCTGTCGCTCTGTCTCTGTCGCTCTGTCTCTGTCGCTCTGTCTCTGTCGCTCTGTCTCTGTCGCTCTGTCGCTCTCTGTCTCTGTCGCTCTCTGTCTCTGTCGCTCTCTGTCTCTGTCGCTCTCTGTCTCTGTCGCTCTCTGTCTCTGTCGCTCTCTGTCTCTGTCGCTCTCTGTCTCTGTCGCTCTCTGTCTGTCGCTCTCTGTCGCTCTGTCTGTCGCTCTCTGTCTCTGTCGCTCTCTGTCTGTCGCTCTCTGTCGCTCTGTCTGTCGCTCTCTGTCGCTCTGTCTGTCGCTCTCTGTCGCTCTGTCTGTCGCTCTCTGTCGCTGTCTGTCGCTCTGTCTGTCGCTCTGTCTGTCGCTCTGTCTGTCGCTCTGTCTGTCGCTCTGTCTGTCGCTCTGTCTGGGAGGTGGTCACACCTCCCTGTGACAGGAAACGAAATGGTTACTTACCAGTAGGAGTAGTTTTGCAGCTTGAAGAATTTTCTGGATTCACATGCTGTGCATCATTCCACCATCTAGTGGTTGGGTCCGGAATTGTCTTTTTTTTTTTTAGGTCTCTGTCGACCACCATTTGGTGCCAGGAACGTCCCCCTGTGTGACAGTATCCTGGAGGTCGATGTGCATGGTGACCATCTTTGCATTCTTTTTTCTGTTTTTATTATGTTTTGTAATCCTTGAGATGGTTTTGAAATGCTGTTGTAGTCTTTTGCTTCCCACCTGTTTGTTTTCCTTCTAGGGGAGGCCGGGCGGGTCGCAGGTGAATCCATGCGACCCTCCCGGGTCACATGCTGTGTATCTGATTATGTAGTGGTTTCTCCCCTGTCTAGGAGGCTGCGGTGAAAGGAAGACCTTGCAGAAGCACATTTTGTCCAATTTGAGCTTCCTTATTCATTTGTATATCCACACAATAATGCTTTGTAAAGGTGTGTGGCAATGCTCATGTTGCTGCCACGCAAATGGAGTCAATGGGCACATTGGCCATAAATGCCAGCGTTGCGCCTTTCTTTCTTGTGGAGTGAGCTGTTGGTTGCAACGTTAGTTCCTTTTTAGCATTGGCATCACATAATTGGATAGCTTGTACTATCCATCTAGCAATATTTTCTTTTGTGACCGCAGATCCTGCGTTATGTGCGTAAGCAACAAACAATTGCTTTGTTTCCCTGATTTTTCTGTTTTCTGTGAATACAGTAAAGCCCTTCTTACATCCAGGGTATGAAGACTTCTTCCTGCTTTTGTTATTGGGTCTTTGAAGAAAACTGACTGTAGACTGTTTTGATTTAAGTATTTCTTAAATACCCCTTTTGGTAAGAATTGTGGGTTAGTTTTTAAGATGACTTTATCCTTCAGGATTTCTAATCAGGGTTCTTGTATAGTTAAAGCTTGCAGTTAACTTTCGCGTCATAATGAGGTTATAGCAATGAGAAAGGCTGTTTTGAGGGCAATATGTTTGAGATCCGCTGTATGCATGGGTTCAAAGGGTTTTGTCATCAGTTGAGAAAGTACTGTATTTAAGCTCCATATTGGTACAGGAGCAGCTCTTTTTAGGTCTCGGACTAGCGTCGCACTTCATAAGCGGTGGGCGGAGTCCGAGATTTTTTGTTTTGGCAGTATGGGGGCTTGAACCCGCCCCTCTTCTCCATTGGCTGGCTTCCTAAACGGAGGCCAGCCATTGGAGGAGAGGGGCGTCACTCAGTTCAAGCCCCGTCTTTTTGCGATTCGGGGGCGTGTTTTTTGCGTTTTTTTAGCCATGACGTCATCTGTCACTCAACTGCTAAAAGCACGCCCCCAAATCGTAAAAATGACGCCGCTTTTGTTCTGCCATTTCCCCCCCGACCACTGCTGGAAGAAGTCGCCAAGTCCTCCGCCCCAGCTGAGTGCTTGTCTTATTGGCTGTGAGAGACTGGTCCTCCCCACTTTCCCTGTCTTGGGTTCCCCCCCTCCCCCCTTTTGTTCCTCGCTTGCCGTGTGCTGCCTAGTGGGTGTGGGGGTGGATTGCGGTCGCGGGGCCAGGGACCCGGGCGGAGGGGTTGGCCGGGTGCCTCTACTGTGTTGCCTCGTGTTGTGGGGAGGGAGGTGCGCTCCTCATGCTGGTGTCATGCTGGCGGGGTGGGCCTTGTAGCAGGTGTGCAGCTTGGGCTCGGCGCGGCCGTCTTTCAGCCTGTGGGTCCCTGGGGGGGGGGAAGTGTTTTAGTTTGCATGCGAATGTGGTCTTGCGTGGTTCTGGGAAGGGGGTCTGTGTTGGGGGGGCAGTGCGACATGGGCCCGGCGCGGCCGTCCTGTCTGGGGGGGGGGGGTGATTTCATGCGCGGCCCCGCCTCCGGTCCGGTCTGTTCCTCGGCCTGCGGATCTCTTGGGGTTGCGATCTCGTGCGACTTCCCGTTCCCTATGCCCCCTGGTGCCGTGTCCGCCTGCCACTTTCCTTATTTATTTGTTTGTTTATGCGTTTTTATATAGCGCGGCTTTGTGCGAGGGCGTCGGAGCGCTTCGCATTTACAAGTGATCAACTTACAGGGGAGACGTTATGTCACATGAGGTAATGGTGACAATTGTGAGCAATCGGATTGCATGCGGCAGCATTCAGTGCATTACAGGAGGAAAGGGTGACGGGTGTGCAGGTTACCAGAGATATCGGGGTACATTTGGGTAGAGTACTGCAATATTGCTTGACACTCAGGCACGGGAACAAATGTTGCATAGGCAATGGTGGCACTTGTGCAAGTGTCTATGGCGGACAACTTGCCTGGTTGCCCGGGGGTTGGGGCGCGTGCTGCTGCTCCTTGTTGTTGGCTGTGCACCTTGTGGCCGATCTCCCTGTGCGCGATTGAAGGCTGAGGACAGGTGGAGTGGTTGCACAGTGTTAGTTCATTTTGGCCTCGTTTTCTCTCTTCGTCCAGGACTGCTGTTCCCTCCCAGTCCACCAGTGTTCATGCTGTGGGGCTCAGAGGTTGGTGGCTTTAGATGTGAGAGGTGGCTGTGCTTTTCACTAAGGCAGCTTGCTGAGAACCCCCTCCGCTCCCAGCCAGAATCAAGCTTCAAGGATCAGGTGTGAGGGTGCATTACGGGAGGCTGCTGTATCCCCTGTAGGATGTTGTACCTCCCAGAGACGTAGACCATGTGGACAAGCGCTGCTGCGGTGCCGGTGTAGACACAACTGAGGCACAGACAAACGTTTGTTAAGCCGTCTTGCACGCTCTGTCCATCTCGAATAGTTCCGAATCCAGATTGTGTTTATCCTGAAGCTAATGGGTTCTGGGCCCGGTAGATCCTGTGTACCTTTGCTGTGCAGGCATTCTGCTTTCTTGAGCGAGACTTGCATGGGAGTCTGCCGTGAGTGGCAGTGATCAGTGGTGGCTTTGGGTCTGCCTCTGAGCAAGTGGAGCCGACGTGACGCGTGTCACTTCAGACGAAGGTGCACAGAAATTAGGGGGTCAACACTATTTTAAGGTTGGACAGCGTCGGAGCTCTGCGCTTGCCCTGTACGTTCAAAATAGTCCAACCCCGGCACTATAGGTCAGACCTAGCTGATTGCAGAGCGGCGCAATTTGATTATTATACATTTAGGTGAGCATTCGGGGATGTAAGAGGTAGCTAGCGGGGCTTTACAGGGGGAAGAGGTGACGTGTGGGCAGGTTACAAAAGAGCACAAAGTACAAGTAAAGGTATAAGACTGCATTAAATAGAATAAGTATAAGTAAAGCCTGGCTCAAGAGTAACACGCTAGCCTCCAATAATAGAGTGCGGGTTCGAGACTGGTTAAAGTTTCAAAAATGGATCGATATATATATATATATATATTGACAATGGTGAACAACTAATATGCAGAGGTGCGATTGGTGAAGCACAGGGATTTAAAGGGGCTTGGGTGCAGAGTACAAAGGCGCTCAAGGTAATAGTAGAGGTTGAATACTACTGTACCTGGCAGACACTTGAGCACATGTGCAAACGTGACATAGTTGTGTATTTGAAGCCTAGCTAATATAGAGCTTACATGGAGCTACCTTTACCCATAGGTGTCAGAGCACTTTACTAGAACCTGTGGCTTTAGATATCGTAAATTACACCAATTTGGGCAACGAGAAACTCTTTAAGAGGATCTTAAACGTGCTGCAGTGTCAGAAATGGAAGGACAGTCCTCTTCAACAGGTGCCAAAATCAATACCACATAGTTCTTCAAAACACCAACTCCCTTTTTCGAAGTGCTCTGACACGCTTGCATAATCTCCTCTCATCCTACACTTTACACCTGCTTACACTGCAGTGCCGCAGATAATTGGCACAGCTCTTTCCAGTGTAAAATTGCCAGTCCGTGCTGCAACACCTTACCAGAGTGATCATTAAATTCAAACTTCTTCCTGTAAACTATTGCTTTAACTCGGCAGATGGTGTCAGGTACTGAGTACCTGCACTACTTTAATTTAAAAGGGAGACTATCTACTCTTCTCAGCTCTGCTGCAGTACATTTAATGGGAGAACAGCGGCACTTCAGAGGAGTGAATGAGAACTGTGTGGATAATAAGTACCAGCACTTTTTCTATTTTTCCATTTCAAGTACTGCATGTAACAGTTTCCTGCTTGTGATCGTTTTTAGTGCCTCTGTTCCCTGCTTGTGATCGTTTTTAGTGCCTCTGTTCCCTGCTTGTTTATGTGGCTGTGTGTGTGGGGCTCTCTGTGTGTGGCTCTGTGGGTGTGTGTGGCTCTGTGGGTGTGTGTGGCTCTGTGTGTGTGTGTGAGTGCAAATGCAATAGGTCTCGCATTTGCGAGAGATTAAGCTATTGGCATTAAAGCCATTTATTTGTATATGTTTTAAAAACAAAAATAATGTCATGAGCAATGCCAATAGCTCTAACTTTAACAAGGACGAGACCATTGCATTGTAAATGCTTGTACCTCTTGTACATGCCATTATTGCTGCAAGGTGCACTTTGAGGCTTGAAAAATTGATGTTGCTGTCCAAGAGTTAAGTAAGATACGTAATAACTGTCTCTTGTGTATTGATAGAATTTGTTTTGTTGTTAGTGGTGCACCATGTGGTGTATCTCTTCCACTTAGCTGTATAACATTTTCTTGTCAACTGTTTTCTTGCTTCTTTTAGAATTTCCATGGTTCTGAGCGGTAGATTGAGGTGTCCAAATTCTATGTATTCAGGCGCCAGGCTGCTAGTTGTAGTGTTGCTGGCTCTTAGTGAAAGATATGTCCCTGTTGCATTGTCAGCAGGTGTTCTGCTTTGATCCCAATCATTTCTCCTTTGGATAGTTCTAGGAGAGTTGAGTAACATGTCGGCCTTAGCCAGTGAGAGCAATGAGAATCATGTTTGTTCCTGGTTCTTTTGCTTTTTGTAGCACTGTTTGTATTGGGGGTATTGGTGAAAAGGTGTAAACAAATGTCTGTGACCAGTTGAGTGAAATCACATTTTCCTTTGACAGGTGGGGTGGAAACCTCGAGGCAAAGTTTTGGCATTTCCTGTTCTGCTAAAATGGTATAGCCTGTAGATGGAACACATTTGAGACCCCTTTTCTGCCCTTCTTTCCGAGGTCCTTTTGTACATACTTTTTTTGGCCCAGCAAGGATCTGCTTTGAGCACTCTCAAAGGATTTCTTGGAGCTATCTCTGTTCTTTTATTTGGCTGTCTTAATTATTCAAATCTTCTAGTGTTAAGAGATTCTTTAAGGGCTTTACTTATCTGTTCCCTCCATCTCTTTTCGTAAGGTGCCAATGGGATTTAAATCTGGTTATTAATTTTCTTGTGTGCTCCCTTCAAGCGTCTTCATAACTGCACTCTCAGGTTGTGGATTCTCAAGACTGCCTTCCTTGTTGCCTTCACCCCTGCAGGGTGAGCAAGCTGCAGGCTTTATCTTCCAAGCCCCCTTTCCTTTCTGTTTCTCCCGATAAAGTGGTGGTTCAGACAATACCTTTGTTCCTTCCTAAAGTCATCACGCCCTTTCACGTGGAACAAATCTAAAACATTACCCACGTTTTACCCACCCTGCATCCCTCCAAGGAGGAGGAGGAGGAGGAGACTCCACCATCTGGACCTAAAACATGCATTGTGTTTTTATCTTGATCGCCCCAAAGACTTTCGTTTGGATGGTCAACTCTTGGTTGGCTATGTGGGTGCCAAGATAAGTCGGGCTGTTCAGAAACTGACCATCTCCCGATTGGTTGTCCTCTGCATCACAATATGCTATGCTTTGGCGAAGAAGGAACTTCCTGTGGGGTTACGTGCTCATATTACCAACGGTGGCAACCACAGTGTTAGCACATGTAGTCCCAGTCCTCAACATCGCTCGGGCAGCAGCGTGGGCATCCCTGTACCAGACACAACTGCCTGCATGGGCAAGTCCAGAGGGATGGGTACTTTACCCGTTTTGTCCTGCTGGACTTCCTTTAATAGTCTCTATTGGATGAGCAAGTTACCTTCGGTAACAATGTATCTGGTAGAGACCTATATTAGTTGTAGATTCCATACCACCCCGCCCATCCACCCTGCTCTGCGAACTGATTTTATAGAGCTAGGGACTCCCCCACAGGGACCTAGTTTTGACTCACTAGTGGTCAGTGTTTTTCATGGCTCTGCGATTCTGGTGTTGAAAGTAGTGGTAAGAACTGACGTCAGCATGCTTGGGCGGCGTCTATGTAAATGTATGTAAATCTATGTATACTTGTAAAGCGCACTATCACCTGACAGGCATCTTGGCGCTGTATACCGCTGTGGAACCCGTCCTGGCTTTCCCTGTGAGATGCACCCTACTGGGCACCCCCAAGGTGAAACCAGGCATCCCAGTGCTTTAGGGCTGTTGTGGAGATTAAGCAAGCTATTGCCCAGAGTTGCAGAGTGGGGACCCATGATTAGAATAGGCATCGAGGCGAGAATTATCGAGTCCGTGGATATTGAGCCCAAGACCCCGCCGCGTCGGGAATTGAACCCTGGTCCCGGCCAGACCTCTGCATCAGGGTCTGCCGCTCTAACCATTGAGCCACACTTCTCCACACAATGTCATCTCCGTGCCCACGACGATTGGCACGGAGAAAACGCACAGGGGCATTGCTAATGAAGAATCTCAAGATCCAGACTGACACCTGGAGAGTCTACAACTAAATTATGTCTCTACCAGATACATTGTTACTGAAGGTAAGTAACTTGTTCATCAGGTTGCAGGATTAACGCTGGTTCTAGACCAAGAGCGTATTTGACTATGAAAAGGAAGCCACATTAGCCTTCATAGCTAATGTATTTCTAAATTATATATGCATTGCAGCCATGTGGGAATCAATCCACACTCACAAAACACCGTTGTGGAGATATTCAGACAACCGCAGAAGCCCAGGTAGATTAGAAGGTAACAGCGACATATGTTTACAAGCATCCCAACCTCCCAGGTGGATGGAGTACCTCTTTATAAGCAATCCAGGATTTTTCTTAATTTTCTTTTATGGTGGTGAAATAATGTAAATGAACTGATAGTTTGGTTTCTTTCCTTTGTGGTGATTTACTTTGAACTTTCAACCAATCTTTAATTTCTGTTACATTTTATTAAACTGTGTAAAGAATCTGTATTAGTCTCTTTACATCTCCGAATGTTTGTTACACTCCACCTGTAGCCTGGTCATTTTAATTGTCCATTAACTACATTTTCACATGATTATTAAAGTTTGGGCAGCTTGTTTGTACAGGTGATATAGCAATTTGAAAGGTGGTCTAGGTTACTGTTAACTTTGGTAGGGATGCGAGTAAGATTTTGCTCCGCTCCTGCAACCACTTGAGTTTTTGATGTCCCAGGAAATTTTGAGGCAGAAGTATCCTCTTTCCTTGCCTCTTTCATAGAATAAAACCCAATGACCGGTAATAACTTGAAACGGGTCATCTATCTCAGAGCCCTCTTTTGGCCCTTTACTTGTATTGTATCTTCTTACAGATGCCCCATTTGCCAGTAAGATCTGAATCTGGATCATAAATCAAACAGTGTGTGCTTAGATTTCCAAGGCATTTTACCAGCACCAGAAGGGTACTTGTTGAAGTGAGCTGCCGGGTTAGCCAAAAATAATGCAGAGAAGAATTTTTAGATCCGCTTCTGCATGTTCTTATTGTTTTATTTCTAATTTCTTTAAATGCAATCTGGTAAGGCTGACTACATAGGGCTAACATATGCTAGACTCCCATTCAGTACATTGTCTGCATGCTGCTCAATACCATCACTGGTTGCAACTGCTTGTATCACACAAGAAATTTGAAGGACTGTATTCGTAATTGAAGAAGATGGACATGTTCTGTTTATACCGCTATATACCTAATCAAATATTTTCTCCTGCCTAGCACTGTAGATGGGAAGGTTTCAGATTGCCCCAACTGCTGCCTACTATTTACAGTTACTTCTATAGTTTGTCCTAACACAGTACAATCTCAATAATTGGAATACGATGAAAACTGATTTAGTTGAGAAATCATCTAATGGCTAGGTTCCCAACCTTTGAGCCTGGGCCCATGACATTTAATCCTGCTTTCAGCAATTGACTTAAAAGCCATTTAGTTCCAAGCAAACCACTTAATCGCCATGTTCATAAACTTTGTAAATATGTGAAATATAATATGATTGTAAAAATTAGAAATGTAAATGTGCAATTAATTTCTTGATATATATATGAAGTTGTATCATCACTCCTTGGTACTGCTTCCCATTACTCTGTAACACTCATTTGTTCTCCAGTTAGTTTAGTGTTTAATTACTCCAGTATTGGAACTTTCATAGATTGACATGCTTGAATCATTTCCCGTCAAAATCGGAGTCCCCGGTACTTTAAAATAGTAGTAGTAGAAGTAGTAATAATAGTACACTGATAGTTATAGACTAGAAAAGGCCTAGACCTCTCAGTTTAGTAACCTATCCTAGTCCTTATTAAAAAAGAATCAAAGTTTTGCCTTAACCAATCAGCATGAATCACCCTCTAGAACACTCCAGAGAGAAGCTCAGTACCTCAGATTTTCAAGCACCAGTGCTAAAGTCAATATGCTCAGATCAATAAGGTGAGCTTCCCCTGGGGAGGAGGGTGGGTCGCATGTGAATCTATGAAAGCTTCTAATACTGGAGAACTACAGTTACAGGTAAGTAACTTATTTCTTACTCCAGTATTTGAACTTTAATAGATTCACATGCTTGAATCAGAATAGCAAGCAGTTGAGTAGCACATTTACCATAACTTTGAAAAGCTTAACAGGAATATGTCACAGGAAAACCTGCAAGCAGCCTCTAAACAGTATAACTACTATCACCATATCCATAACAGATAACGAAAATTCAGTTAAATGTAGCAATTGGTATGCTTCTGGAAATGTGATACAGCTAAAGTGGTAGGGGGTAGACACTGGTGGCTCACCTTAATGGAGCAGTTTTCGAAGTACTGCTTGACCCACCACCGTGTCATTTTGGACTGCAGAGTCCAGGCAGTAATGCTGGGTAAATGTGTGTATTCTTCCACGTTGATGGACGGCACATTTCAATAAGTGACACTCCCACAAACAAAGCAGGAGGCGTCGAAAGCGCTCTTGTGGAATAGGCTCAGACTCTGGAAGACAGAGGCCTGCCTGCTTTGAGATGTCAAAATGTTATGGCACTTACGATCCAACTAGAAATACTCTGGTTGGATAGCGGGAAACCTTTCTGTGGCTCACTGTATGGGACAAATCATTGGCAAGTCTTGCAAAAAGACTGTGTCCAATGCAGATAAAACTTTAGCCAACGCTTGACATCCAATGAGTGAAGAGCCTACTCTGCAAATGTCAGGGGATTCAGGAAGAAAGTCTTTAGTACCACAGGCTCATCAAGGTGGAAATCAGATGGAACCTTGGGTATGAATTTTGGATTTGTGCAAAGTAGCATTCCATCCGTTTTGAATTGCAAGAAGTGTTCCTCTATTACAAAGGTCTGAATTTCACTGACCCGTTTGGCTGAGGTCAATGCAAGAAGTATTGCCAACTCCCATGACAGGAACTTACTCTCCGCTGTGTGAATTGGTTCGAAAGGGGGTTTCATCAATTGTGCGAGAACAGTGTTCAACTGCAATGCTGGAGGTGGAGACCTTCTAGGGGGAAACGCACGAAACAGCCCTCTAAGGAACTCTTTGATTATTCTAGAAGACCACAAAGGTTGAATGGAAAGTGATCTTCTATAACTGGAAATAGCCCCTAAGAGAACCTTTATCGAGCTATTTGCCAGGCCGGATTGTAATAGTTGCAAAAGGTAAGGTAAGACCTGCTCAGGAGAGGAGGACAGCGGATGTATACCCACTTGATGGCACTAGATGCAGAAACGCTTACATTTTAGGCTGTACATCTTGTTGGTACTGTCCGCTCTGGCCAAGATATGTCGACACTCAGCGGAAATGTTCAAGTGCTGGAACTCATTGAATTCAGGAGCCATCCCGATAGGTGTATGTTCCTGGGATCCGGGTGAAGGATCTGCCCCTGGTTTATGGTCAGAAGATTGGGAAACAATGGAAGTTGTAAGTGTGGAACCTGTGACAGAAGCTGCTGTTCTGTGTACCAGTGTTGTGTGGCCAGGCTGGAGCAAGGAGGATTAGTTTGCATGGTTCTATCTTCATCTTTCTCAGGACTCTTGGAAGAAGAGGAATGGGGGGGGAAGCATAAGCGAAGATGCCAGATCATGCAATTGAAAAGGCATTCCCCCATGACCCCTGTTAGGGATGCCAACTTGCATAGTACTGGCATTTGCGGTTCTGGTGCGTTGCGAACAGGTCCATTTGTGGTGTGTCCAAGCTTAGGAAGGTGCTCTGCAGGGTTTGCTGGTGCAGGTCCCATTTGTGGTGCGATGTTGTGAGCCTGCTGAGTGTCTTCAGTCATGTTCTGACGTCCCAGAACATGTTCTGCTCGGAGGCAGATTCTGTGACTTATGACCCTTTCCCACAACTTCTGTGCTTCCTTGGAAAGATGGCGAGATC
This sequence comes from Lissotriton helveticus, assembly GCF_964261635.1. Classification (NCBI taxonomy): domain Eukaryota; kingdom Metazoa; phylum Chordata; class Amphibia; order Caudata; family Salamandridae; genus Lissotriton; species Lissotriton helveticus. The sequence continues at coordinate 1,134,642,120 of NC_136061.1, forward strand.
TTGTGCCTCCCTGTTTGTTTATATAATGCATTGTTGTAGTATTGTCCGTACAGACTAGCACTGATGAACGCTGTATTCTGGGAATAAAAGCCTGTAGTGCCAGATGCACCGCATTCAGTTCAAGCAAATTTATGTGAGATTGAGCCTGAGCCTGATAACACGTGCCACTTACTTGGAGCTCTTGGAGGTAAGCTCCCCATCCTTCTAAGGATGCATCCGTTGTAATTACTAGTTGTGCCACCTCTTGCTGCAGGGACATCCCTACTGACAGATGTCATTTGACTATCTACCACTCCAGGGCTTTCACCATGCGTGGAGTCACCTTGATGAGGTCGCAGAAGGAGCCGACAGATTGTACCTACTGTTTGTCCAGCTCCTACTGAATTTAACGCCTCTTTAGACGACAGTAAGGGATCAGCAGTATACATGATGACTTAATCCCAAGAAGGATTGAAATGGAACATAACCCCGAGGCAGCCCTAAGATCGCTACATGACTCCAGCAGAGGTCGACCTCAAGAGAAGCTCACAGAGTCTGAAAAAGTATTCTCTCCTCTCCCACACTCTACATCCACATGCTCTAAACCTTCTCAGTCTTCTGCCAGGTCAATGATCTTAGCCTTCAGGTCATCGAAGCCCATGCCGGCTTCAAATGCCAATAGGCCCCATTACAGCCCCTGCATCAAAATCTCACTCCAAGCTGCCACCACACCTGGCGCCAAAGTGGTGGGAGTGGAGAGCTACCTTGACGCAGATTCGAAAAGCCTCCAAACCACTCCAAAAGGGCAAAACGTTATCATCGAGAACCACCGGTTCCAAAAGTCCTAATGATTCAGAACAGCCAATCCTTGACCAGTAGAGCTTGATGCCCACCAAAAGACACACTATATTCATCCATGGGTTGGGAGGACTACGACCCAAACCACTCCCAAAGTGGTTGATACCTTACCATGTAAGCTGAAGCCAACCTTCGGGGGTATACATAACTTAGTGCACTCAGTACTATTAATAAATCAATGTACAATCAATAGTACAATCAGTACTATCAATAAATCAATGTCCTGTCAAATATGTACTTTTATAAGAAAGTGTTTATTTCTAACTATACACATTAAAAGGAATAATTACATTCATAATCTATAACTCCCACTCCCCAAAATCACATAACCAACACACACCTGCCCATCCCCACAATTCAATCAAACCCTCTCAGGCCCTCGACACACAGCAACAGAGGCTCCGTCCCTATCAACCTTAAAAAAGTCCCCCTCATTATAGAACCCTCCACCTCCCTTATCACCCCACGGCTCAAGTGCACATTACTAAACGCAGATCGGCTCATAGACACTCCTCCGACATTGCTGATCTCATAGAAACACTGGACCTTGACCTAATCATCCTCACTGAAACTTTGTTAACAGAATCTTCTACACCAATCATTGACATTCTAGTTCCACCCAACTATCACATCATTAGACTTGACAGAACTGCCAAGGTAGGTGGTGGAATCGCTTGCATTTATAGGAACAACCTCTCCATTACTAGAATCACTTCCCCCACTCTCACCTCATGTGATGTCATTCGCATGGGCAAACCTGTATGCTCTCTGCACATTTACCATCCACCGGGGGACACCTCATCTTCACCCAACGACTCATGGACATGATCACAACCAACTCCGGTCATCAAAACTCTCAAATTTTCCTTGGAGATTTTAACCTCCACTGGAACGATCACAATGACACGTTGGTAAATAGTTTCAAAAACTTCCTCAACGCTCTTGACCTCCTCCAAATATGCAATAGCCCCACCCATGACAAGGGCTCTATCCTCGACCTTATCATCTCCAAAGAGGATTCCACCCAACTGGAATCAATACAACCCTGTGACTGGTCAGACCACCACATTATCACATTCTTCATCAATGAAAAAGTCAAACTTAACTCAGTTCAACCCACCAAATCCAGACCTGAAGAAACTCAGCCTTAACTCGTTACCTCCCTCCAGCTGCAAACTCCTCCTTCCCCCTACCGGCGCCTCAGACATTCATGCGTTGACCGACCACTACCTCAACACTATGACCACAGACCGCAGAGCGCACCTGGAGATCAGCTCCTTCGGCATTGCACCTTAAAGCTCTTAAGAAAAAGAGAAATGCCTACTTTAGGAAAATCAAACGCTCAAAATCAAACTTCTTTAGCCTCCAGCTAGACCAAGCAAAAAACCGACCGAGGAAATTGTTTGAGCTAATCAAAACACAATCCAAGGAACAGCCCAAACAATCACATAGGTCATTGCTCGATACACCATCCTGTGAAGCCTTCTCAGCCTTCTTTACCCTAAAGACCGACAACATCAGGATTGATCTCCTAAAAGACCTTAGCCTTTACTCTAGTCTACACAGCATAACACCCACTAAAACAAGAAACAATGCCACATGGTCCTCATTTGACACCTACTCAGAAGAAACAATTGGCAAACTGCTCAGTACCCTGAAACCTTCTAATCACCTCACAGACCCTCTTCCAGCTAACGCTGTAAAAGACTTCATCCCTCTGCTCCTCCCACTGTGGACCAAAATTGTTAACAGGTCACTTCAACAAGGACTCATACCCGACTCCCTCAAAGTGGGTCAAGTCACACCTATTATCAAGAAACCAACAGCTGACCCCACGGACCTAAACAACTACCGTCCTATTTCCAATATCCCCACCCTGGCCAAACTGTTGGAAAAATGCGTACAACTCCAGTTAACAAAACACATTGAACAGTTTGACCTCCTCAACCCTCATCAATCAGGCTTCCGATCAAGTCACAGCACAGAGACAGCTATGCCACACATAATTGACGCCCTCCAAATCCTAGATCAGAACGATACCTGTCTCCTCATCTTACTTGATCTCTCCTCAACATTTGACGCTGTCAAACACAAGAACTTACTCGAGCTGTTAAATACCAGAATCGGTCTATCAGGGACCGTTCTTAAGTGTTTACCTCCTTTCTGCATAACAGATCACAGAAATTCAAGAGCAACAACTTGATGTCCTCACCTATGCCTGTTACATTAGGCGTCCCACAAGGCTCTTCCCTATCCCCAACACTGTTCAACCTATTCATGGAGCCTCTCTCCACCTTGTTACAAGCATCCAATGTACACTTTCATATGTATGCTGACAACACCCAGCTCTATCTCAAATTACAATCCCCCGAAGACATCAATTTCCTGAACTCAACGCTCAGAAACACCCAAACATGGCTGGCCGAAAATCACCTCAAACTTAATGCTTTGAAAACTGAGTTCCTTCTGATCACACCTCCCGCAAAAATCTCCACCACTCAAACTTGGCTTAAACACCTAACTGCACTCAACATCCAACCTACCATCGTGGACTCCGCGAAATCGCTTGGCATAACCCTGGACACCAACGTCAATATGCAACACCATATCAGCAAGGCAATAAAGGGAGCTAACTTCCAAATAAATACTCTGAGGAAACTTAAACCTTTCCTCCCAGCTAAAGACTTCCAAACTGCAGTACAAGCCCTAGTCATTCCTAGGATAGACTACGGAAGCGTCGCCCTCTGCGGACTCCCCCTAGCAACAACCGCACCCCTAAAAGCCTCACTGAACTCTGCTGCGAGACTCATCACTGGATCAAAAAAACGCTCACATATCTCCCCTGACTTGAGATCCCTGAACTGGCTGCCTTTCGAAGCCAGAATCCATTTGAAAATCACCTGTATGACTCACAGGGCTGTACACCATAACTCACCCAGCTACCTCACTCAGAAGCTGACCATCTCAGGTGGCTCAAGAAACACTAGAAGCACAAAAAATCTTCTTCTGAAACCTCGAAGATTCCGGAAGGAAAAAACTTATAAACGATCCTTTTCAGGAATGGCACCCAGGATCTGGAATGCACTCCCCCCAGAAACCAGACTTATCTCCTCCACTGCATTTTTCAAGAAGGAAGTAAAAGCTATCCTCATGGCTAAATTCACTTGAACATTGACCCTGGATATTTTTGCACCTTTGTATTATCTCTATCTGTTTGAGTTAGTATGCTCCTCGATGTAACTTCCCCCCCTTTTAGATGCCCTCTTATTTACCTTCGTTTATTCTGTGATCAGAGATTTTGTTCAATACCTGCTTGTTTTTCTTATCCCTTGCTTTTGTTTAATGTAAAGCGTTCTGATATCTGCAATGATCTTGTTCGCGCTGTATAAAACTCTCAAAATAAATAAATAACACAATCCCATTGAGGTTGGGGCTCTAGCGTTTTAGGCAAAATCCCCATCCCACCATCTTCCTTGTAACATGGTTGTGCCCTCTCCGCAGGTGCTCACAAGTCCTGATCCCATTTGGAGAAGTTAGGCTGCTTGCTCTACTCACAGCAGCATCCATGAGGTGCAGGTTCTCTCCCTCGAGTCTTTTCTCAGCTGTTCCTAAACTGAACAGACAATAGAAGTCACTTTCCCACACTAGGGTGGAGGGGAGAAGAGGGCAGGGGATTCAGGGGGAGAGCCAGTTTTGAGTGTTCGATACGTCTCGACACTGGCAACAAAAAATTCAGCGATGTCCCTCTCTGGCATACGGGGTCACTTCAGTGAGGAAGTGCAGGCCTAACGCTTCCTGCAGGGCGCTCACTACACAGCTCAGGTCACGGCAGCCCTCTTTTGGAATACAGGAGTTCCGGATTGCTCCTACACAAGGACAGTGACCCGATTGGTGCACAGCCTTTTCTTCACACCTCGGTTAGGGAGTACTCTGTAGGTCTCTCCATTGGACCTTACTCTCTCTCTCCAACATGCTCCTTTTCCTCACAGGGCACATTGCTCTTGGCAGGCAGACACTGGTGCTCCAGTGCAGGTAATCTTGTTTTCCATGGTGGATATCCCCTCACTCAGCAGGTACATTAGCAGGCCTTTGCCCCAGTCCTGGTCACAGGCAAATGTCTTGCAGAGCTTCCCCTTCTGACAGAGCCCATCTGTCTGCTTGCCAGATGAGTTTGGGAGTTCCCCATCCTCTTCTCATAGTCCATTTTCAGAGAGCAAATGTGATTTAAGGTGCAAGTCTATGAAGCTTTGTTTGAGTGGTTCTTCTTTTGAAGTGTACACCTTTTTTTTGTCTTTCCTCTTGAAAGGCTGTCTGTCACAACAGGAAAGACTCCGACAATACAGGCTGTGGGAGTGACTGGAGTTTACACCTGTATGCAAGCCACAGTGATATGTGCATCAAAAGGAATAATACTTAGTACCCTGCCCAACTCTTTGATTCTCCCCATCGCCTTCTTGAGATGTCCAGGGCCCTTCCTTGTGATCTACCACTGAATCAAAAGCAGCCTTTGAAGTGTAAAGGGGGAATGTTTCTCCCTTCCTCCAGTGTGTGTGTCCCATCGAGCTCACACTAATGCAGAAATACACAAATATGTTAGTAAATGCACTAACTATGTATGTACTAGACAGTACTACTCTTCCCCTGTGCTGTTCCCTTTCCATGAGCACATACATCTGGCGCAGAGTCACTAATACTGCGCTACGCAGCAGTCTACAGCTACCTATGTAGGCCGATGGTAGGTTAAGCACAATTCGGGGGGAAACTTTAAAAAGATGATTGAGCCTGTAGGCTTCACTCTAGTGTCACAGGATAAAATGGACCTGGTCATGTCTGCTGATCACCACATGGTATGCGGCCAACAATGTGCTTGTGCTGCTTAACTCCAGGTGAAGGCGGAAACCTTTGACCACTGAGGATAGCTCTTTGGGCACCCTTTCCTGTCTACCAAGATCTCAATCTGAGGCAGGCCTATATCCTAGAACACATGCATGATCCGTGTTTGCCTATGACAAAACAATCTGTATTAGGGATCCAGACAGTACAGTTGGTCACTCTCACCATGCAGAGGACTTTTCCAACCCAACAGGTGCCAATGCGTCATCCCAGCTTGAGGAGGAATCACCATATACCTTGCGACTTAAGACTATTTAAAAAAAAAAAAAAACAAGTTGCAAATGTCTACGGCTAATGCCAGATGGCAGAAGTATGCAGAGCATGTAAATTCACAGCACTACATGCAACGAATAGATGCTTATAGGGTAAGTAACATTTACCATCCTGTACCTTTGAGATACGTGTGTGTGTGTGTATGTATATATATATATATATATATATATATATATATATATCATATTTTTTTCAAGTTTTGTTGATGTGGCATTAAAAATAATACATTTACATCTCCCATTGTGCACTTAACTCATCAATATTTTGGCCTTCAGTATTGTAGTCTCAAAATTGTGTGGCCTCGCTATTCCCTCCTCAATGTTCCATACTTCAATTTTCATTTTATATGATCAGGTGAGCTATGAAATGTATCACTGAAATTCCACCCTCCCCACAGAACCCTGAAACGGCGCAACATTTTTTAAAAACTAAAATGCTTATGGTCTATCCAGAGACCATAATTGTTGGTACCACTCTCAATCCAGTAAAAGGCAAAAGCAGCAATGGCGGTTCTATTGTCCCTAAAACAGCCCAGCTTGGGATTGGACCCTGAATCAGTTATCCTTCTGCCTGATCAAAGATCCTTTGTATGCAGCTTGTAATCTGCCCATTGACCGCAATTGCTTATACCGTGAACATCTGTAATAAAAATAGTTAATCAAGTTCTTTACCTTTGGTAAGACACATTCTTGTGGATTTCTCCCCTTCAGCATAGTCCCAGGTGCCAGACTTGGTTCTGAGATTTCTTTCACGCACACCAGTTGGTGGCATTATATGGCTCTGCAGTGACAACATGCTGCCCTAGGAGCATAGCTGCATACAAGTTTCACCCCTGCAACTGGCATCCGTCAGTCACCTTTTTCACTCTGTGCTCTTAGAAGTGGACCATAGAACACATTGTCTGAGACAGTGTGTTAATCTAACTTGGGAAGTAAAGGAAGCCGTACCAAAGAATGGGGGGAGGTGGGGTCAGTGAGGAATCTGCATTAGAGTATTAGCAACAAAGAGCATTACTCTAAATATAGGTAACTTGCTGCACAGCACCACTTTCCGGCGGGCAGAGGTACTATGGAATTGTTTTCAGATCCAGTCTGACGCCTGGTCAAAGTTTAGGAGCTGAGTAATCTGTGGCTACATAGTCTCTACCAGAAAGAGTTTTACTGTAGCTAAATAACTTTTTTTCAACTGGATACTTCTGACCACAAATTTTTCACCTTTACAATAGATACCATAATAGTGTCTTTCAGAGTTATTAGTGTTTGCATCAGTGCTCATACCATAGTCTGGCATATGTCTAGAACACATGTCTCTCACTAACACTATTGTAGTAGCCTTGGTCCTGTTGGAATGGACCTGCAAGCCTTCAGGGACTGCTGCTTTGCCAGTACATAGCAGTTTTGATGAAGAGAGCTATCCCTGTGTGGGTGTCCTCTTTGTACCACCTTGCCTTTCTTCACACCATAAAACCTTACAATGGTCCTTTGTGTTATCAATGTAAAAACTCAGCGCCCTTTTATGGTCCCAATGATTAAGCTTCTCTCCCTCTTTCAGAGGGTGAGGTGCAGCACAAAACTCTGGCAGTGATCGATTGGGAAACGTGAAAAATAGTCATTACAGTGGACAAGAATGCTGTCTGGATTTTTAACACCAGTTTGTCTAGAAAGACCTGATTGTAGGATGATGCCACACTGATGTAATTGCAATAAGGAAGATTTTTAAATTTCAATAGCCTTCATGAATAGCTATGCATAGGCTCAAAGGTTTTGCACATGGGAAATTTCTAGAGCAGGTTTGGATCCTGTTTGGGATTAACAAATGGCTGCAGGAGGGTGGCAAGTCAGGCACATCTTTTATTAAACACATTGGTGGTTGGTTACCTCCGCAAAGATGGTTGGTCACGTAAATACAGAAAGGTAGAAATGGCCAATGAATAACCCTTTGCCCGCCATGACCTTGATGGGCTATGGAAATAATTAGCAAGAGAATATCCGAAAGTTTGGCTTGTTAGGACTCTGAGTCTCTGGTATAACAATGGGCAACAAACCTGTCCCAGCATAGACTTTGTGGATGGGTGTTTGGCCTCAAGGATGACATCTACCACATCTGTTTCCAAGTCAAACACATTCAACTACTAAAGCTTAATCTCCATGCATGCAGGTGTATGTTGTGGAGACCCGTACGCACGACCCTACCCTTTTGCTGAGACAAGAGGTTTGCCTGAAGTGTTACCCTTTATTGGAGGGCAAACACTCAGCCTCAAGAACAATTGGTATCACACTCTCATGGCCAGTGACTTGGTGCTTGTTTGTCGTGATCTTCCTCAGAACTTGAGCCAGGAGAGGTAGCAGTGGAAATATGTACAGGAGTCCTAGTTCTGTTGGAATGTGTCTCTTAGCAAGTGCCTCAATGGAAGCTTCGACTCACAGAATTGTAGACCATGCACATTCTTGACAGCAGTGAATATCTCTATTCAAGGCATACCCCACTACTCGAGTACACCCTGCAACGCCTCTGGATGAAGACTCCATGTGTGGTCTACCAAACTATTCCAGCTTAGGTTGTTAGTTCTGGCACTGAGTCCCAGCCGGATGGTCCAAACACCCCCCAAAGGCACAGCTGCTCCTCCCCAAAGGATCCAGGACCCCACTTGACACTGCTTGTTCCAGTATCACAAGACCATTGTGTTGTCCATAAGTATCTGCACCTGCCTTCCTTTTGAGTAAAAGCTTTCAGGGCTAGACGGATTGCTTAAAGCTCCAGAAGAATAATAGGATGGTTGCTTTCTGCTTGAGACATGAATTCTCTGATCTCCATCTTCCATTCGCCCCCACATCCCCTTAACCCAGCAGCAACACCACCGCGAACTCTCACTGCTCAATGAGCAGGGGCAGAGCTGCCTACTTCAGGCCATGATGGTGTTTTCCAGCACACAACACCCTGAGCCCACTCTTGAAAGATATTGATAGAGAGGCATCCCTTAATTCTTGGCACTCTGGAATCGGAGGTTCCGCTGTAGAGTCCACATCTGTGATTTGGCTTTCTCAACAAGAAGAATGCACAAGGCAAAAAGGTCAAGAAGCTTTAGTCTCATCCTAGCAGACACAGAACCAATCCCGAAACATTCTTCTCATTTTCTGAATGTCTGACCCACTAAGGAGGGGAAAGATCTCAAACACCACTGTATGCACAGTTGCCTCAATGAACTGAAATATTTGTGTGGGGCTCAGATGGCACTTCGGCTCTTGATGATGAGCCACAATGATGTTAGGAGTTGTCTGGAGGTAGTGTAGTGCTGACTGTGGCAGCAACCTTTAGCCAGCCAGTCATCAAGGTACAGGAATAGTTGTACTCCTGAACTCTGAAGATGAACGGGGACCACATCCATCATATTTATGAACACCTGCAGGGCCGAGATAATGTCGAAGGGGAGCACAGTAAACTAAAAGTATTCCTGGACCTCCTTGAACTATGGATGACACCTGTGGGACTGTAGAGTAGAATTTATCGTCCTGCAATTCCAAGGATACCATTCAGTATTTGGTCTAGAGCCATGATCTGAGCCAGAGTGAGCATTTTGAACCTGTCCTTCGTGGTGTTCCTCTGGCAGAGGTCCATAATAGACCTGAAGCTTCTTTGAAAACTCTCAAATACGATTTGATGGATCTCCCCCTGGGGAGGAAAATAAGGTAACCTGCCTCCCACTGGCCAGGGATGGCATGTGTGGGCAAACTAAACTGGTTTGGTAGCTGCCTCCTCTGTGACGGAGGAATTGAAGGATTGCTTTCCTGCTGTGTTAAACAGGTCTGTTGATACCCTGACGGCTGATAGGTTGTCTGCCATTTGTAAGCTAATCTTCTGGATTCGATTTAGAATTTATTGTATTGGTGGAGAAATTGCTTAGTTGGCTTAAATAGCCCCAAGGATCGTGCCGTGGCACGATTTTTCACTCCCATATACCCTGTAGCCATTGAAGGACCTATCCATTAAGGACATTTGCATGTTGCCCAAAAACTGTTAACATCCAGGTGTTTCCTGAGCAGGACTCTGGTGCTAGTAGCTCTTTCGATGCAATCTTCAGTGTCCTGACTTTCTCAGAGTACTTGCTTGGATGTGTACTGACAATCTTGTGTAGTTTGGGATGCCTGGAGGTCTTCCAGTGTGACCGGCAAGATGTCACTGACCATGTCCCACACTGTATGGGTATACCCCCTCAAAAAGCAAACTGCATTAATAGGTCAAATGCTAAACTGGTAGATAAAAATGTTCTTTCCAAATTCATCATTTCTAGTTGATTCTTCCTCAGGAGGGTTGGTTGGGAAGGAATTTCAATTAGCCCTATTTGTTGACGCTTGAACAGTCAAGCTCTTTGGTGTAGGGTGCTTAATTAGAAAATCTGGGTCATGGGGGTGCGGTCTGTCTTGCCTAGCTACAGGTTTGGGGATGAACATGACTTAGACCATGTAGCCAGAGGAACTTCATTAAATGTCAATAATGGCTCAGATGAAGCTTGTCCTGGTTGAGGAATCTTGGTACATTTGTTTGACGGATACATCTGCATGTGGATCCCTCACATTTTGAATTACCCCTTGCGCAGCATTCCACTGAAACTTTTCTCCATAACTCTCCCACGTCGACTAGGGCATCACAATAGACCGGCTCAGCTCGCGACATGGCGCGATGTCATCGGAGCCATAAGGAGACCTCGTCGGTGTCTTGACGTCGGTTTCCTTTTTTCCACGCTGTCGAAACTTAACAGTTTTTCTAGGGCTCTCCATTTGAGTGTTTCGTTGTCACAGGTTCTCCTGAAATTGTAGCATTGCAATAGCTGCTTAAAGGAAATCTGGTTTCAAGCCTGGTAGGGAATGCAGGGGTCATATGTCTATCACTGACCCCATGATGATTGTCTTTCGTGCCTTTCGTCAGATCACGGCGTCGGGGAATGTTAGTAGTGTCATCACATGAATCCGAAGGCCCTCAGGGAGGCTAAGTTATTCAAGGCCAGGGCGAAGAAGCAGAAGAGGGGCCAAAGTCAGCGACTCTCCACACCTCAAAGTTGTTGAAGAAGCACAAGAAAAATCAGCGTCATGGATCTAGGCGTCACTTGTCCAAGGATACGTCCCCGAAGTAGGGGTCTTGTGTACTTCAGCATGTTAGAAAGGTGACTCTGTTGCACACTCTAGCTCCTAGAGGTTCTCCGACGCTCAGGGAAGCATCACCTTCACCTCTGACCACTCTGCCTCCAGCTCCAGTGTCAGCCTCCAGTCCAGTCTTACGGCCTCCTGGAGCTGTCCCTGAGCAGGTGGTACCAAATCCATACCCTCCCTTTCCTGCTCCAGGTACAGGTCCTTTTGCATTTCTTAAAGCGATGTTCGGCACGTTTGCCAGGGCGGCTAACCCTACTGGTGTGCCTGTTGGCCCCATGGGACGGCTGTCTTTCAACATGGGTTTGCTACCTCATTATGCCCTGGAACCTTTTATGCTGATGACCCTGGGAAATTGGCTTCTCCCAGCACTTGGGTACAGCACGCCGGTGCAATCCCTGCAGGAAAGAATGGAGTTTTCGCAGGCGCAGTCTGGCTCCGGTCCGATGCCGTCTCGGCCTCGCACGGGCCTTCAGCTATACCTGTGGAGCTTCCATCGGCGCTGGCCTCGATGACTCTGGCGCCGTATACCCCGAAACCCAAGATGAGGTCGAGAAGGGAGGCACAGAGGCTACTGGAGGAGGACGAATTTCAGGAGCAACAGGAAGAGGCTGAAGAAGAGGAGATTGTTGATCCCATGCAAGAGTTGGAGGGTCTACAGGAGGCTAGTGGTTTAGATACCTCTCCAGAGTGGGAAGTCTCTTCTCCGAAAGGACTTCTTTTGCACAAGGTCTGTTCCTACCACTCCTTTAGGGTAAGACAGCATATTTACTGGACTTAAAAGTTGCCTACTGCTGAGATTAAGATTCAGAAAAGGGGGTGGTGATGAACAGAGTGTCTGAATTAAACAGACCACTCTTACCCAGTCCAAAGATCAGGGCTTGATCCATCACCGTTTTTTAGCTCACTGCACCATCCCAGCTCAGAACCTGGCTACATGCAAATTAGTCTGTTCCTGTCCCAGTGCATGATGGGAACAGGGCAAACCAAACTACCAAGCCAATTCTTATACTGGGAAGGAAACAAGCTTCTGGGGACCGGTTTCTGGCATTTCAGCTGTCGTCGGCCCGGCGTGCTTGAATCCTGATGGTGCGATGAGCAAGGGACTCACATCTGAGTATACCCTTCCACGCTATGGTGGACAAAATGATTCAGAAAAGGGGGTGGTGATGAACAGAGTGTCTGAATTAAGCAGACCACTCTTACCCAGTCCAAAGATCAGGGCTTGATCCATCACCGTTTTTTAGCTCACTGCACCATCCCAGCTCAGAACCTGGCTACATGCAAATTAGTCTGTTCCTGTCCCAGTGCATGATGGGAACAGGGCAAACCAAACTACCAAGCCAATTCTTATACTGGGAAGGAAACAAGCTGTTCATCACCACCCCCTTTTCTGAATCATTTTGTCCACCATAAGCGTGGAAGGGTATACTCAGACAGGAGTCCCTTGCTCACTGCTCCATCAGGATTCAAGCAAGCCGGGCCGACGACGCCTGGAATGGCAGAAACCGGTCCCCGGAAGCTTGTCTCCTTTCTGGTGAAGAATTGGCTTGATAGTTTGGTCTGCCCTGTTCCCATGATGCACTGGGCCAGGGACAGACTAATTTGCATATAGCCAGGTTCTGAGCTGGGATGGGGCAGTGAGCTAAATAACGGTGATGGATCAAGCCCTGATCTTTGGACTGGGTAAGAGTGGTCTGCTTAATTCAGACACTCTGTTCATCACCACCCCCTTTTCTGAATCATACTGCTGAGATTAAGTCAAAGATCCCAATGGAGGTTCTTCGCTCTCCTGTGACGGAGCCTCTGCTCCCCTTTAACGAGACTTTGACGGAGCCCATTTTAGAGGTATGGCAGAACCCTACGACTGCCCTTGCTGTGTGCGGGTCAGTGGCAAGAAGGTACAAAGTAGTGCCTGGGGATCCGGCTTTCTTATCTGTGCATCCATCCCCTGACAACTTGGTTGTTCAGACATCATGCTCTACAAAACAATCTATGGGCTCTTTTCCATCCATGCCTGGAGATAGGGAATCAAAGTGGATAGAACAATCAGCCATGAAAGTGTTTTCCTCAGCCAGTATAGACTTCAAATCAATGAATGCAACGTGTCTGCTCGGTTGCTACAAACACGCACTGATGGATTCTGCAAAGGAAGAGATTCCCAAGCTTCCGGAGTACACTCGGGCCATTATGCAGAGGTCTTATCGGACACACAAGCTGCGGCTTGTCAAGTTATACAGTCAGGGCTTTACACAGCTGATTCTGTTGCTAGTGATGGGTTCCTCAGTAGCAACCAGGAGGCTCGCCTGGCTAAGGGGGTTTGGTTTTTCGCCCGATGTGCAGGCCACCCTTTTGGACTTGCCTTTTGATGGCCCTCGCCTCTTTGAAACTAAAGGGAACTCTGAGCTGCCGCCATTAAGGAAAGTAGGGCCACAGCTAGATCATATGGGTCTGCAGTCCCATCCCAGAGGCTTTAATTTCTGAAGATTTTAGGGGTTTGGCAAGACTCCTTCCTTTCAAGCCCACCAGCAGCAGCAACAGTCTCATCCTCTGTATGGATTGTACAGAGGAAAAGGTAGAGGTCGCCTGCAAGGCTCAGTTCGTCGGCAAGTCTCCTCCTCTTCTTCTCCCATTCCCTCAACTGGTACTGTCGGGAAGCGGCTCTAAATCCCCCACCTTGGCGCATGTTTGTACCATTGGAGGTTGGGTGTCCCATTTCTACTAAATTGGAGATCTGTTACATCAGATCTCGGGGTTTTGGATCTCGTAGAAAATGGGTACTCCCTTCCTTTCCGGAGTTTCCCCCTCGCCAGGACTGTTACTCGGAGGACCATCTATTGCTCTTGCAACAATAGGTTCTGTCTATACTACAGAAAGGTGCGATAGAGGTCGTTCAGAGCAGAAAAGCGGTCAGGGATGCTACTCCTGGTATTTCCTGATCCCTGAAAAGTAAGGACGATTGAGACCGATTAAGACCTCAGGATCTTGTATTTTTACCTCAAGCAGGAGAAGTTCAAGATGTTGACCCGAACTCAGGTTCTTCTGGCGCTGCAGCAGGAAGACGATGGTGTCTATCGATTTGCAGGATGCGTATTTTCACATTCCCATCCTTCCGTTTGGGCTTACATCCGCACCATGGGTCTTCACAAAGGTGATGGTGGTGGTAGAAGCACATCTCAAAAGATCGTGGATTCCTGCTTTCCCCTTTCTGGACGACTGGCTGCTCAAAGCAAAGTTGCCAGAGATGGTGCTGCATCACCTCCAGGTAACAACATGGCTGTTCGACTAGCGTTTTTCAATAAATGTACCCATATCTCACCTCGTGCCCTCTCAGCTAACATGCTGATAGGGCCGGTACTGGATACTACTGAGTCCTACTTTCCTGCCTCCTCAGAGGATTCTAGACAACCAGGCTATGATTGCAATTTTTCAAGATGGAGCACTGTTCCAGTCCTGAAGGTGTTACGCCTGCTCGGTTTGTTCGCTTCCTACATACGGTTGGTCGAACATGCACACTGGCACATGAGAGCACTCCAGTGGTGCCTCCCCAGGCAGTGGTTTCAATACAGTGGAGATCTGAGGGAGGTGGTCAGAATCTCTAGAGATACTGCAGAGGAACGGTTATGGTGGAGTGTGTCCCACAACCTGTCTCAAGGGAAGCTGTTTCAACCTACTTCTCCGGTGGCCACAGTAATAAGGGATGCTTCCACTCTAGGGTGGGCAGCTCATCTGGGTGATCTGGAGGTAAGGGCCCTTGGTCTCCAGAGGAAAGATTGCTTCATATCAATCCTCTAGAATTGCTGGTGATTCGTTTGGCTCTCAAGGCCTTGCTTCCCTCCATTCATGGGCAGTCAGTTCAGGTCCTGAGGGACAACACTACGACGATGTGGTACATAAACAGGGAGGAGTAGGGAAATTTTGTCTCTGCAGAGAGGCCCTGCGATGCTGGTCCTGGGCTTAGGACCATCAGATTTGTATGATTGCAAGTGCTGAATGTGCGTTCGGACAGTCTGTCGCAGTACTCAGCCAATAACGAGTGGCATCTGTATCTGTAGGTGGTCCATCACACTTTTGGGATGTGGGGGGGTTTCCTCGGTTGGACCCGTTTGCCACTCACAAGAACATGCACTGCCCGTCGTTCTGCAGTCTCCAGTATCTAATGTGGAGAGCGGTGGGGGACACGTTTCAGCTAGACTATGGCTCACAGCTTCTTTACGCGTTCCCTCCCATACCCTTGATTCCTCGAGTTCTGAGGAAGATTTGCCAAGACCGGACAAAAGTCATATTGATTTGCTCCGGACTGCCAAGAAGGGTGTGGTAAACCGACCTCCTTTAACTCTCATCTCACCCACCTTTTCATTTTCCTCTCAGGGCACGGAGGCAGGTTCTACACCACCAGAGCCTGCACCTTCATGACTGGTGATTCAACGGGGCAACCTGAGCTCTTTCTCTCTTCCACCCAGATGTGGCGAATGTCGTATTATTGGCCAGAAGACACACTGCCAAATCTGTTTATTCCGGTAGGTGGACCAGGTTTGTGAAATGTTGTGTATCGAGAGCAATTGATCCTTTACGAGCTCATATGTCTGAGATCCTCAGTTTCTCGATTTCCCTGGCTCAACAGGATTGTGCAGTAGCAACAGTCAAAGGTTACTTGTCGGCCTTTCTTTGCTTACCACACCAACCCTCTTTGTTTAAATCTCCTATAGTCATGAGATTCATTAAGGGTCTCATTAACAGGTTTCCTCTCACTCCATTTATCATGCCTCAGTAAGATTTTAATTTAGTCCTTGTTTTCTTGATGGGGTCTACCTTTGAACCACTGCATAGGTGTCCATTGAGATTTCTAGCTTTTAAGACAGTTTTTTTTATTGCAATTGCTTCTGCAAGGAGGGTTAGTGAGCTGCATGCTCTTTGCTCTAAGCCTCCTTTTACCTCAATTCACGCAGATAAGATGGTTCTTGGGACCAGAGCTGCTTTCCTGCCTAAGGTGGTCACCCCCATCCACTTAGGATAATCTATCACTTTACCCACTTTCTATCCTCCCCTTCCAAGGAGGAGGAGAGACTTCACCTGGAACCCAAGGGGGCAGTCTGCTTCTACCTGGACAGAACTAAGGACTTCAGGTTAGACTATCAACTCCTTATTGGATATGTAGGCAAGATTAAGGGCAAGGCTGTCCACAAGAGAATACTGTACAGGTGGATCATCCTCTGCATCAATATCTGCTACACCTTTGCCAAGAAGGAGCTTCCTGAAGGTATTCGAGCTCATTCCACCAGAACTAAGTCTTCTTCGGCTTTGGCTAGAGGTGTCCCTGTTGTAGACATCTGCAAGGCAGCAACTTGGGCCTCCCTCCACACTTTCACAAAGCATTACTACTTAAACTCTGAGGTGAGATGGGACAGCCACTTTGCCCATTCTGTGCTCCAAGTTTTTTAGTATAGGTAGGTAGCCAGGCACCCTCCCCCTGGAGTGGGACTGCTTGGGGATTCAATTCAAAAGGTGAGGAATCCACAGGCTGATGTATCCATCAGAAGAACAAGTTACCTACCTTTGGTAACGCTTTTTCTGGTGGCCTAGCTCCATTTCATGAGATCAGTCCAGCATACTGACATTTTGTAGGTTTGCATTCATTGAATCATCAGTGTGAAGGTGGAATAAACTGTCCCCTTCTTCATAATACATGTCTTGAGGGGCAGTGGGTGCATTGTTACAAAGCAGAACTAAAATTATCCAGAATTCTCTGCTGATACCAGTGTTCAGGTACTGGATCGAGCTCTGGCTATGAGACCATCCTCTGCACTGAGATAATTTCATAGCATTGCATATGCTTGGATTGGGCTGAAGTCAGTTTGGGGTCAGAGATCTGTGACTGGATTAGATGATAGCTCCACGCTGGAGGAGTCTTTTGGTATGGAAGGAACTAACATAGACCTTTAAGTCTGTGTAGAAGCCCCTTGGGGCAGACTGCATGAAGGTGAACCTTCCAGCTGGAGTCTGACTGAGATCTCCATGGGGGATCAAAGGTGCTGTAAAAGAAGCCAGAAGTGCACTGAAGATATGTAGCATGGCCTCTTTAAAGGCCACTATCTGTTGCTGGGTTGACAATGGCCCATGGACAGCCATTTCTTCTTCTACTCCTTTTAGGGATGGACTAGGGCCCGGGTACTCATAGTACGGCCCGCGGGCCGCCAGCGGCCCGGCAAGCCTTCCCTGGCGGCCCATGGACCTTGCAGACATCTACCAGTGTGACTCGGAGCCATAGTCAGAGTGGAGCTGCAGCGCTAAAAGGTGAAATACAACACAGCCTCATTAACATGCGAATGGTCTTTTAAAGACCTGTGAAGTGCTCGGGTGCGGCTCTGTGTGTGTGTGCCCGGAAGCTCTCTCAGCCCGGGAACACACAGGCAGGGTGAGATGACAGAGAGGGAGGGAGGGAAAGGGAGGGAGAGAGAGGCAGAGGGAAGCACAGCGAGCGAGGGAAAGGGAGACAGGGAGAGTGAGGGGGAAAGGAGAGAGGGAGAGTGAGGGAGGGAAAGGGAGACCGAGTGAGGGAGGGAAAGGGAGACCGAGACAGAGTGGGGGAGGGAAAGGAGACAGATGGAGAGTGAGGGAGGGAAAGGGAGACAGGGAGAGTGAGAGAGGGAAAGGGAGACATGGAGAGGGAGGGAAAGGGTGGGGGAGGGAGATGGGGAGAGGGAGGGAGGGAAAGGGAGGGAGACGGAGACCGAATGAGGGAGAGTGAGGGAGGGAAAGGGAGACAGAGGGAGAAGGAGGGAAAGCGAGACCGAGGGGAAGGGAGAGGGGGAGGGAGGGAAAGGGTGGCAGAGGGAGACAGCGGGAGAGGGAGGGTGGGAGAGGGAGACAGAGGGAGAGGGAGGGAGGGAAAGGGAGGGATAGGGAGACCGAGGGGGAGGGAGGGAAAGGGGGGTGATGGAGGGAGGGTGGAAAGGGAGACAGGGAGGGAGAGTGTGGGAGGGAAAGGGAGACAGAGGGAGAGGGAAAGGGATGGAGAGGGGTACGGAGGGAAAGGGAGGAAGAGGGAGAGAGGGAAAGGGATGGAGAGGGAGGGAGAGGGAGGGAGAGTGAGCGAGAGAAAGGGAGGCGGAGGGAGAGAAAGGGAGACAGGGGGAGGGAGGGAGACAGAGGGGGAGGGAGGGATATATATATATATATATATATATATATATATATATATATATATGTGTGTGTGTGTGTGTGTGTGTGTGTGTGTGTGTGTGTATATATATATATATATATATATATATATATATATATATATATATATATATATATATATATTTCTTATAGCGATATGTGTGTATGCCGGGTCTGGTGGCTCAGTGGACGAAGGCGTCCGCTGCAGGGACCAGTGATTAACCTCATGGTCAGTTTTGTTTTGTTGCTCTAGCCCCGCTCCCTCCCCTACTGACCCCGCCCCCACTGTTGCGGTCCTCGGACACAAACCACACTGTAAATTTGGCCCCCGGGAGAAAGTTTGTGAGTACCCATGGACTAGAGACACCAGTTTGTGGGAGGCAGCTCTCTAGTCACGCATGGAGCCCGATGAGCTGTCCATTCATAATAAGGGCAGCGATGCGAGCACGCCACTGGTGCTCCAAAGGCAAGCCCGTCCGCATCCTGATTGCTGCCAGCCACGCTGCTGGGTCAGCTGTTGAACCCGGCCAACTGTATTTTTGCACCTCTGCTGAGTTGCATAGGCTGAGACCTTCTGAAGAAGGCTGTAAGATTGTCGTCCCACTAGGGGATGGTGTAGGTCCCCTGACTAGCAGTGGGTGTGGGGTTGGGATTCCTTTAGAGTTTACCACCTTCTCCTATGGGAACTTGAAGAGTGCAGTGGCCTTGTTTCTGCATCTCCCTGTCCCCTCAGACATCCTTTTCAGGTCTCCTGTTATTCCGATCACCAGGTTTTACAGGTACATTTCTAAAATCTCTTGAGGCGCCTTTGGCCCCATCGCTGTATGCTAATTTTACCCTTTTGGGGGATTTTAATCTGCATGTTGATGATTTAAGTTACTCTTTTGCTTCGTCACTAGTTGATTTGTTGGATTCCTTAAATGTATACCTCTATAACACCACCTCGACTCATTCTGCTGGGGATACAGTAAATTTGATTTTTTTCTAGCATCCAATTGGTGGTAAAAAAAAAACGTAAGGAAGTGACCAGCTCTGATCATTGCCTGATTTCTTTCTCCTATCCTAGTAAGAGCAATTGTAGCTCAGAGAACGTCGAAGTGGCCTGCTACACACCGGCCTGGCATAGAATTGAGGCCCCTGAGCTGGTTAATGTTCTTTCTACCTCTACACCCAGTTTGATGGGTGATGTGAGCATTGATGCGCAGGCTATTAATCACTGAATGCATTCTGCTGAAGACACGCTCCCCTGCTGAAAGCTGTGACTTGCTCAGACCTGTGGTTTACAGCTCAACTAGCCATGTAGAAAAAGCAATGTAAAATAACGGAAAGAATTTGCCCGCCAACATAAATACAACAAGCATTTACAATGCAATGGTCTCGGCATTGTTAAAGTTAGAGCTATTGGCATTGCTCATGACATTATTTTTATTTATGTTTTTGTTTTTAAAACATATAAATAAATGGCATTGTCATTTACAATGCCAATAGCTTAATCTCGCGCAAATGCGAGACCTATTGCATTTGCACCCACACACAGAGCCAAACACACAAAGCCACTTACACACACATACAGAGCCACCCATACAGAGCCACCCATACAGAGCCACCCACACAGCGCCACCCACACAGCGCCACCCACACAGCGCCACCCACAGTCATTCACATAGAGCCACCCACACACATACAGAGCCACCCACACAGAGCCACCCTCACACAGACCCACCTACACACACAGACCCACCCACAAAAAAAGCTACCCACACAGAGCCCAACACACACACAGAGCCCCACACACAGAGCCCCACACACAGAGCCCCACACACAGAGCCCCACACACAGAGCCCAACACACAGAGCCCCCCACACACACACACAGACAGAGCCACACACACACAGAGCCCGCTACTTGTACTTTGTATACCTTTGTAACCTGCACACATGTCACTTTTTCCTCCTATAATGTACCGTTTGCTACCTCTTGTATATTGTTTGCTCACATTTGTCACTTTTGCCACATGTAACTTAATGTTTTTTGTTGTAATTTGTTCACTTGTAAGTTTCTCCTCATGTACCATTACTGTTCCATTTGTGAAGTGCTCTGACACCTTCGGGTAAAGTCCGCGCTATATAAAAACGCATAAATAAATAAATAAAATAGAATCTGCCGCTCACAGTGAGCTGCTGTGGAGCAGTGCTGCGGGGTCTCTACTATGGCATGGCAGGATGACTGGCCTATGTTCGGAGGTGTGAGAGGTGCTGCGCCCGCTTCCGCCTCCCGTGAGTAGGGGTGTGACTCTTGAACAAGTGCGCCCCTCCCCCGCTGCACGACGACAGATCGATTGCCTAAGCGGGCCGCATAATAAATTGAGACTGCAGCGCCGGTCTGAGCTCTGGGCCCTTGGCTGGCGTGCTGTGCCGGGAGGAGAGCTGAGACCCGGCAGGACAGAGGTGTCTAATATTTACAGACTGAGCCAGCTGCGGGGGTGCCGCTGATCCACGGCGGACACGGTTGGGCGTGTCCGCACTGGAGAATACTGGTCAGATGATCGTGTGGCCTGGACTGTGTGATGCTGGACATTGCCCACGGCACAGGATTCTGCCCTCACGAATAACGTAACGAATCATAGTGCTGCTAAGGTTTCAGTGCTGCAGTGTGTAAATATTTAAAGAAAAAGCACATGTGTCCAGTATATACACTAATACAGTAGGGGTGCTGCACGGTGCTTGGACTGTACTTCTGTCTCCTGCCGGGGTTCGACATTGGTGCCTTGTAGGAGTCGCATGGTAGCTGCCACATCCCTGGGAAGAGCAGAAACAGATAGAACTGCCACCTTCATTGTGCACAACTGCAGTGCACCGAGCAGATCTAAAGCAGACAAATCACAAGCAAGACTCACTTTGAAACAAGAAGTTCTACAAACCAACCGTCTGAAGTGGGTCCATCAGGACAGCCCACAGGAACCGCAGAGAGCAGCACCCTTGAAACATCACTAATCGCTACGACAAATAGATTGCAATCCATTGATGGCCAAATTGAATTATTAAATCTACGAATAGACAGGCCAGCGACAGCTACAAAAGGCAAATATTTCACATGCTATGCTGTACACGGCACGTCTTCGTGTGGAGCATCGTGGCAAGCTGCAGGTTTTCACAACACCCAAAGCGGCCAAAGACTACCTGAAGAAACTAGCTGGCACACAGGCCCGGACCACTTCAGATATCGAAGATGGAGAAGATTGAATGCAGGACCTGAGCAATGGAAGGAACTGAAGTTATAGGTGTACCTTGGATGCTTCTAATACCATCATGGAACTGTCCTCCCTGACTAAGGAAAATAATGCACAGCCCAGTAATTATTGCACGTTGCAGCAGGTGTGGAAGGGTTAACATTGCGCCTTAAAACCCAGCTACCTCCGTCCACCTGGAGTGTGACTGGGACACTGGCGAACCCCCGCGAGAGAGCACCCCAGATGAGTCCAGCACAGTGTGCTGCTTTTTTGATGTTTGTTTTTCTAGAAATATCAATGTCACAATTAGTTATGTTTATTATCTGTTGGGGAAGCCTTTAGCTAGTTGGGCCTGCTGAAGTTGGGAGGGCGGCGGGGGGGGGGAGGTTGGAAGACCGTATAAACTTTTTTACATGGAACGTGAGAGGCCTCAACCCCTGCAAGGTTAGGGTTCAATTTCTAGACAGACATAATATACATGTGGCATTGTTACAAGAGACACAATTGGGTAAGCACTCAGACTGCGCCGTGGGGGTGTCCTGCTATTGATTAGGCATGGGATCCCCTTTGCGCTCACAACCCACCAGGCGAATGTTGAGGACACTCTATATTGCAAGGGGGCAGCTGGCAGGCACAGATGTTACAATAGTTAATACTTATGCACCAAACCTAGATGATCCAGAGTCTTTTTTTACAGGGATCTGGATAAAACTACATACCATTTCGCCAACGCACATCATTTGGGGAGGTGATTTGAATACTTATTTGTATCCCATAGTAGATCGCTCAGCAGATACGGAGTGGCGGGGTAAACAGGCAGCCAAGATTCTATGGGGTGGGATGGATCTATACAGCCTGGTGGATGCCTGGCGATTGAGACATCTGACAAAGAGGAAGGGTCCATTTGTTTCCACAGTCCATGGAACGTGGTAGAGACTGGACTACTGGCTCCTCTCTACTGAGATGTTCCAGTGGGAGCATGATGTACGACACCTGCCTAGTACACTATCTGATCATGCACCGTTCCTGTTGCGTCTGACGGTACCAAATGCAGCCCCTGCACCTTTTGTCTGGAGCTTCCTCCCAGCAACACTTTTAGACACTGCCTTTAAAGAGAAGGTGTGCAAGGCGATAATAGAATATTTTGCATTAAATACAGGCTTGGTAGCTAGCCAAGGCTTGCTATGGGAAGCTTTTAAAATCACAATAAGAGGGAAATGTATAAGCACACATAGAGGAGTACTGAAAAGCATCAGAACACAATTAAACAAGGCTGAGAATAAGCTCCATTCCCTTGAAAGAGAATATGAACGTCACCCAACAAAGGCTCTATTAGGGAACACTTGTTGAATTATGAGTCTCTTACAGATCAAGAGGCACGCTTATGTCGAAAGGTCATGTGGCTCACGTATATTGAGAGGGTGGGAGTCCCAGGCATAGCCTTGCACAAAAGCTGAAATCGCAGATGGGCACAGATTTTAAAGTCGACATAGTGGGCAAAGGGGATACACTGTGCTATTCAAATTTAGAGATTCTCAAGGCATTCAAATAATTTTATGCAGGACTATATGGGCCCAAAAACACAGCATTGTTGATTGAATTGAGCTATTATTTTGAGGAAGTGGCTCTGGCATTGCTGTCGCCTGGACAAAGGGAACACCTAACACAGCCAGTGACATTCGACGAGGTGAGTGAGGTGATCCGCACCTTGCAGAATGACAAGGCT
This sequence comes from Lissotriton helveticus, assembly GCF_964261635.1. Taxonomy (NCBI): domain Eukaryota; kingdom Metazoa; phylum Chordata; class Amphibia; order Caudata; family Salamandridae; genus Lissotriton; species Lissotriton helveticus. Next base: position 1,134,665,380 of record NC_136061.1, read on the forward strand.
TCCGGATTAGACAGCTTCACTGGGGAGTTTTATAAAGATTACTCTTGACTTACTAGCCCCACAACTGCATGCAGTCTACACTGAGGCATATGAAAGTGGAGTGCTACCATTATCATTAAGAGAGGCACTCATAATAACAATGCTGAAACCGGATAAGGCGCCGTAGAGGTGTGAATCTTATAGGCCACTGTCTTTCATAAATATAGGTGCAAAAATACGGGATACGCGATACTTGCGATGCAGTTACAGCTGCTGACGTCCCAGTTGGTATTACTACACCAAATAGAGCCCACCTTACAAGCGGCTGCGGTCCTACTGGACGCATCCAAGGCTTTTGATTCATTAGCATGGACGTATATGTTTGCAGTACTTGAGCGTATGGAGATGCGAGAGTCCTTCGTAAGATGGATCAGTATACTATATGTATGTCCGACTGCACAAGTGCGTGTTAATAACAATACATCAGACTCCTTCAGAGTTTACAGAGGGACACGACAAGGCTGTCCTCTTTTATTTGCACTCATTATGGAGCCACTAGCCTGCAATATTAGGCAAAAACATGCTGCTGCAGCAGCCCTCCGCTTTAACCAGCAGCGCTGATTGTCTCACTATATGCTGACGACATGGTACGATATATTAGAGATCCAGTTGTTAGCCTAGGTCAAGTAATCTGAGAATATTTAAAATGTGCGTTTTATTCAGGTCTGTGTATTAATTGGACAAAAACGATAATCTTTCCACCTCACATCAGCGACGCAGCCATATACAATTGAATTTCCGTTGGAACGGGCGGCCGGCCCTGTCAAATACCTGGGGGTATGGGTGCGTAGAGACCCTAACGTAGTACCGCAGGAGAACTATGTCAGAGTTGTATCTAGGCTCGAAGAACGGATTGCATGTTGGATTACGCTTCCGTTCTCTTTGGCGGACGGGTTAACAGTCATCAAAAGTTTGATATTGCCGCAATTTCTGTACCTGTTCGTTCACATCCCTTTAGAATTGACTAAGACCTTTTTAGGTCGAGCCTGGGCTGGCCATGCACTGCTCTGCGAGCCATGCTGTATTAGAGTATGGAATAGAAGCCCTGCCCACTCTTCACCCATATTTATTGGCTTGACTCACTGCTCCTTGTAAATGCTGGCTTCTGATTCGTTATTAGGCTTTTTATTCCCTCCTTAGTACTGCCCATGAAGACTGGCCCTTTACTTCAGTTGTTACACAGTACGTCTTCCTTGCTCTGTAAGCACTATTTTCTTTACTGAGTTTCACTTACGACAGCAGGGCAAAGTCCAAAACCTAAATAAAAGGCCTTGCCTTTTACAATGCCAATAGAGGCCAATAGCCCAAACTTGTGTAAATGAGACCTATTGCATTGCAGATACTCGTTTAAACAACTGCGATCCCTATTGTTTACATTGACATGGGCAGGCAAGAAACCGGGAATTGGCTGGGAATTGTTGACTCAGCCATACTCGGATGGAGGATTTGGTGCCCCGGACTTAGTTATATTATTTGTGCACGCAGACCCACTTCGCGCATTTTTGGTGCACATCTTAGTTTATTCTCCATGTGGCAACAGAACATTGACATGCCCCAATACCTCTCAGAGCTATCCTACAGCATAACTGCACTTCGATCCCTCGCTCTGATATGAATACATTGCGTAGCACATAGATGGCTTGGCGAGCACTAGCTAGACAGGCTGGGAAACCAGTGCTGTACGCTCCTGTGATGCAGCTACTACATCACCCAACATAATAGTTACACAGGAAGGCGAGTTACTTCAAACATTGCAAGATGCAGACTTGAATAACATGGGGGACCTATAAAGAAATGGCACGTTTATAACCTTGTCAGACGCTGCAGCATATAGTCAACCCCCCACTATTCACATTCATATACTACTGACTGAGAGCATCAATCCGGGCTAGCAATCCATTATTTCCCAACGAGCCCCCCACCCTGATAGCACTACTGTGTATGCTATCTAGCACAACTAGGCAACATCTTATCACCAAGCTATTCATTGATGCACAAAAAGTTGAAAACCTGGGTGTTGGGAAATCGATGGAGAAATGGAATACTGTGCTGGATCAGCCTGTTGAGGAGGGGGACTGGAAGACTTGTGCACAATTAAGCATGCTGACGTTGAATTGCAATTTAAGGATAATTCAGTTTACATTTTTACATCAGATGTATTCTACCCCAATGCGGTTATGTAAATATGGCTTGAAAGGAGATTCCAAATGTACCCGCTGCAGGGCTGAGGGGGCTGATTTTATACATTTGGCTTGGAACTGCCCAAAGGTGAGACGCTTCTGGGTACAGGTCACTGATATCCTATCCGAAGTGAGTCGGGGAGCGGGTGTTGTGCACGCCGGTGGTCTGTCTACTGGGTCTATTAAGTGCATTCAAATCGGCAACTAAGAAACTATTATTAGTGTTTATTGCCGGTGAAACGAAGAGTAGCACTCCACTGGGGGGGGGTAAAACCAGCCCTACTAAGGTGGCATGTCTCATTGATATTGCGCACTGTAAGACCCAACTAGAACTGTAAGCAGATGAACAACCTTTGACATCAAGGCCGAAGGACTACTGGGGACCGTTGATAGCCTATCAACACTCAAATGATGGAAATGGAGGGTAGGACGTGACATGGCAATGTAGGATATTGACATTGCTAGATAGTTATATAATAGTTTGTCCATCTTATCCGAAATGTGCCTAAGTTGGTGTGTGTGTGGGGCTGGGGGGATGGAGAGGCAGAATGCTACAATACTTGATTATAATAAGAGTAATGGGAAGGGTATATATTGTTACCTGTTGAGTGTTGATGTATGTTTGTACATTATTGCAAAAAATGAATAAAAAATAAAAAGATCTCCACCCTATGAAGCATTAGTCACAAGTCGAACAACCTCCCTTGTCTCTCTGATCTACCACCGAACCTACGAAAGCCTTTTTTTAAATCACTTCTACTGGTCTGAACTAGTTAGAATTGGATCCCTAAACATTTGTGCGAATGATACATCTGATATCTGTAGTCGTCATAACGTAGATGATTTCCTCAGCTTTACTGAAATGGTAAACAAAGCTACCCAAGGGAGAAGCTACAGTCCTGTCCTGCTTTTGTCCCAGACATCTGCACTCCACCTTAAAGACTTCCATCAGCTCCCCATGACTAATTTATATAGAGCGTTTCAAGACATCGGGTTTGGTAACCACTGCTGTGATTCATGGCATAGAATCATCATGAAATCACGCGTCCAGTCCTGCAAGATGACTATAGGACTACAAAATGACGTCACGTATGTAGTTCCAAGTCCGCCATTTTGGATCCTCGCACTTGAGTGGTCTGTTTCTTTTGAGAGTTTGCTATAGTGAATACAGTCTGGTGCATTATAATGTGTAATAACCCGATAGGTCATTATCAGATGGTGTCTCTACTTGGTTTTCTTATTTCAGAGACCATGATATATAACTAACACAGTTAACCACAACTCCAATGTGTTTGTGTTTATTTTACTTAGGAGTTATCATGTAAATGGGGATAATGTGTATGTAGAGTTCTACAGCCCTCGTTGTTTTGAAAGTCTGTATTACACACTTATAATAGTGTTGCCAAAGGATATATACCAACTCACTCCCTGACCCCTGTTTGTTGTGCTCAATAGGAACAATCTTTTTATATAATCACGCTAGAATGTACCAGTAACTATCAGGTAAACTCTTTCTGTCATCAAGCTATGCCTGTCTGGTATGCTCACATTCCCTTTTCACACTAACAGTTCACAGATGTATGGATAATAGGCCATGGCAAAATCCAACTGAGTATCAATTAAGTCTACCATAACTGCATATGTGACAAGTGTAAGTAACAGAAGTATAGAACCTATGCACATTCCCAACTGTTCTCATGGGAATTCCTCACAGACTGCATACTTATTTTCCTTTCTAATATTAAAACCTGGATATCTGTAGACGAGGTCAACATTCTACTTGTATACCTTGCTACAAAGGCAGATTATTCCTTCCTGGTTCCAGGAGAAAATCTACAGACACGATATGTACTCCTGTATGCCATACCGAACATATGTACGGGGCGAACCCTCCCCTCTGTCCACCTCGAACTATACTGATGCTCTATCTATGGTCTATGGCACTGGACAATGTATCTACAGACTCGTCCACGGTATTTCATCATTTAGGCCATGTGAATCTCTATGCAGGCGAAATACCTATTTTTGCTCCTTTCTAAACGGGTAAGTGGAGATATCATTGATATGTGGAGGAATGAACGTTTTTTCCAACACTGTCCACTGAATCCTCCTCTCCATGATTCTTCTCAACAAAATGCTGTCAGTCTTGTCATAGTTTTCCTACACCTAAACAAACTTTTTGTTCGAGGATTCGTGTTCTCACTTTGTGAGTAGTAATGCTGACATACCTGATATGGCAGGGACAAGTCAATAGATAGACCAATTGGGCACTATTGCAATTTCTAAACTGTGACTGTATCCAAGGTCGATCAGTCCCTATGTCTATAGTCCCTGTGTGTTTGGTCTGAGGGCAAACGGAACACCCCCCACATGGGTGGTGTCCCACAACAGCCGGTAGATCCCACAGTGTTCCCACAGTTCTCTTAGGAGTCAATTTTGGCCGTGTATGTACCAGCCGGTCCTGAATGCTGCCTGATCTCTTAAAGGGAAACAATGGTGGAGCAATTTTATCACTGCAGCAGTTCAAGATACGCCAATGTCGGCGGACAACCCTCTGTATGTTGTTCGACCTTGTATTAAAGGTACATACAAAGGTCAGGCGATTAAGATTAGGTTTGATCACAGGAGGTTCCAACAAGGCCTCCCGATGATTGTTCCTCGCAATTGTTAACCAGCAGGTGAATAGAATAGAACAGGATTTATGTTTTACTTATGTATTTTTTCTAGATGCCATCTGTATCCCTTGAAGCGGAGGATCAGTATAAGTAGGTTGTATTAATTCCAACCTGAAAAGAATGTTAGTTTTTTCACTATATGTATTTGGTGTATACATTTTCACATATTAGTGTTTCTGCAGTAGCAAAGGTTGAGAACAGAGGCCCTGAAGAAAGCTGAGGGCATTGAATCCCTATTGGCTGAAACATGTTGGCCTTATTTATAGCAGTTATTTGTTGAAACTGCTTCTTGCATTGTTCTGTTTTAGATTAGGGTGTGAGGTGATATTTAGAATAAAAAAATCCTGTTGCTTTTCTCCTCACAACTCTTATATCACCACTTTTTGTTTTGCACTGCACTTAATTCCCATGTGGTCTGGAATTTAGGAACTGATTTTCGGTTCGTTACTTCTTTGGGATTTTGGTTTCATCCACTTGAGCAATATTTACCTGGGATGCTAAGTCTCTATGATCAAGAGATACACCATCCATATGGGTGGGGGACCAAATGATAAGATTGATCACGACGATATATTGATGGGAATCCAAAAAGTTGCTCTAGGATCTCATGCTATTTCACTCCTGGTTTGTTCACTTTCTTTCTTTTTCGGTATGATACCTTCTTGGACTAATTGTTGAGAGTAGGTTAAGGCAATAGTTGTCATTGCTGATTCAAGACCCCTGGTTCTGTTTGTTGTTGTCACTGTAGTAATTGGGGATTTGAATTGTGGCAGATCTTTAAATATCCCTGTGACCCTACACCTCTCTGATGTGTTTTTTGAGGTTTGCTTCATTGCAAGTGTCATCCTATGGGACTGTGGTTGACTGAACTCTAATGACTTAGGGTTGGAGTACAGTGCCGCATCCTAATGCCTTATCCCGCCCCAGAAGGATGATAAACCCTCTACTATAGAAGTGCGGGCCCTCCTTCGCTCATACAAGCTTCCTCCCTCTCCACTGAACATTGGGCCTCCAGTTATCTTACATACAGAATCCCAAATACAATATATTCCTATCAACACTCACAGAGCCACCAGACACAACTCCAGAGGCGTAGTTGAGAATAACCCCACTAGAATCCCCCCACAATCGAACCCACCACAGTATCCAACAAAACATAGCTAAATTGTTTTCTCCTAAACTGCAGATCTGCATCCAGACATGCAGCTGAGATAGCTGACTTGTTACTCACTAACGAACCTGACATTATGATCCTGACGGAAACTTGGTTAAATGATACATCTACACCCATCATGGACATCTTGCTACCCCCTCCAACTATGACATCACCAGACTCGACAGAACGGACAAGCCAGAAGTTGCGATAGCCTGCCTACATCATAGCAGCCTAACAGTGTCCCACTCTAATGCCCCCGCTTTTTCTTCCTGTGAATACCTCTGCTTAAACATCGCCAGTAATAATAAACAAATCAGTTCTTTTCACACTTTCTACCACCCTCCTGGAGATAACCTCACATTCATAGAACAATTCATGGATATTCTAGCGTCAAACATCCATCAAAATAAGAAAATATTCCTGGTGGGCTTCACCCTCCACTGGGATGACCAGAACGACCCTGGGGTAAACGGCCTCAAAGCCTTCCTCGCCAACCTTAATCTTAACCAAATATGTAATAGCATTACACACGACAAAGGTGCAATTCTCGACCTAGTAATCTCAAATGTGGACTCCACACAGCTCGACTCGATCCTCCCATGCGACTGGTCTGACCATCACATTATAACTTTCCAAGTCCGGGAAGAGGTGAAAAGTCTCCCAACACAACCCCAGAGAACTAAGATCTGGAAGAGAAACCTGAAAAACGTCCACTCTAACACTATTGCATCAACTAACTCAAACCCTCTTTGTCCCCCGGAAGACCTAAACGATGTCCAGGGACTGACCAATCACTACTTTCACTCAATGAACAACCTTCTTTATAACATAGCCCCGCTTCAACTGAAAAGAGCTTCCACAAAAGACTCAAAACCTTGGTATGATGGGAGGCTAAATGAAGACAAGACGCTCTCAGATCAATTGAACGGCGTTGGAGAGCCGCACCCTCAGGTGAACACCTCAAGCTTCTAAGACTCTCCAGAAACTCCTAGTTTAGGAAAAACAGAAAATCTAAAACCAACTTCTTCAGGACTCAACTGGACCAAGCCAAGAACCGCCCCAAAAAGCTATTCGATCTTTCCCTCCCACACATGCTCTTCGAACCTGTCGATCGCCGCACGGGAATCCTTGATTCAATAGCGGCTATGACACATGCATGGAATAACCTCCGGCAGAGGCAGAATGGTGCGCTGCTATACACCCCCAGCATGCCTATTGATTGGGTACACTGGCTGCCCCCTCTGCGCGAAAAGGGGGTGCTCGACGCTATGCGGAAACTGGGGATTGAGACTGCAGGGGACCTGTTCAGTGAAGGGGTGGTGAAGACTTGGGATCAGGCTCGGATGGGCCAGGACGACCCGGCCCCGCTGACGAGATTTCACTTCTTTGGAGTGAGGCACGCATGCACAGAACTCCTAGGGGGAGACATGGCAGAACCCCCGGAGATGAAGGAACTCACGTACATCACAAAGGTCACAACCCCCCAAAAATTACTCTCTCACCTTTACACCTTAGCAATATCGCACAGGGAAAACGCGTACACTAAAGCTAGATTGGCCTGGCAAGTTGACTTACAAATGACGCTGGGAGATGACGTTTGGAAATACTGTTGCTCCAACACAAGGGGCATATCTCTGAACGGACGGCACAGGCTTGTCCACTTTCAATTTCTTAACAGAATTTACTACACCCCGTCCAGACTCCATAGGTATGGTCTCAGACCCACTGCAGAGTGTGACAGATGTCGCTTCCCGGACGCTGACTTTCTCCACTTAGCGTGGGACTGCCCGAGTGTTAATGATTTCTGGGTAAAAATCTTTGCAGAACTCAGCACCATCACAAAGGTGAATGTACCTCCGGACCCTGCTATGGCCTTGATAGGGTACACCAAAAGCTTGCCAAAAGCAATTCGCAGGTCAATGGACATGGGATTCCTACTGGCGCGCAGGGTTGTCGCATGCTGCTGGATGAGGGGTCCGAAGCCGACTGCTAAACGGTGGGAACACGATATGCTTTATGCCTGTACACAATCTGAGCTATATAGCGAATTGCTGCCCCCTACAAGTAGGCCCAAAAAATGTTGGGGTTTGTACCAAACATATCTAACAATCGGCACAGACTTGGACCTGGAGGCAGGGGTGCAGGAATCCCAAGGGGAGGCTGGATAGAGCAAGGGGCGCAGTGACAACTGTATCATATGCCTGTTTATTGAGTCTTGGAGATGGGTAATCAGGTAACTGTCGCCCTACAATCTGGGTTATGTGTGTGTCAATGCTATAGTGCCCTTAAAACGCCGCCTGCCCTAATCTCAGGGTTGTTGGCTGAACGGCTATGTACCTTAATGCGATAACTGTGGAAGAGTGCTCTATATGGCGCTGTACTTCTGGCCTGGAGGGGGAGATGGGAGGTGGGGGGAGGGTTTGAAGACTTGCTGTACTGGTTGTAACTTGTATCAAAAAAATTCTAAAAATAAAAAAGCTATTCGATCTTATCAAACCCCAAACCAAGACCATACCCAGTCTCCCGAACGCCATCCCTCTTAATCTACCCAACTGTAAATAATTTGCCTCCTTCGCTTCTAAAACAGAATCCATAAAATCAGATCTACTCAAGGACCTCTTATCCATCTCAGACATGGATAAGAACTCATCTGTGCCCCAGGCTGGAGCACAAACTAACATCCTCCCAAAATTCAAACTTAAAAACAACGCACCTTGGTTCCACTTCAACACTTACAGTGGGACTCCATATTAAAGATGCTAACCTCTCTGAAGCCCTCCAATCATTCCACAGACCCGCTCCCGGCTAATTACTTAAGATTTAATTCCCCTGTTATGTCCTCTCTGGACCAAGATCATAAATACGTCCCTCCTTCAAGGATTCATTCCAGACCTCCTGAAAACAGGTCATGTGTCGCCTTTCCTAAAGAAAACAGCTGACCCCCTCGGACTTAAATAACTACCGTCCGATTTCTAACATACCTATGCTAGCCAAATTCCTGGAAAAATGTGTTAACATACAGCTGAACAGTCACATTGATCAATTCAACCTGCTTAACCAATTTCAATCAGGTTTCCGAGCAGGTCCAAGTACCGAATCAGCCATGACACATGTAATTGACGACGCTCTAAAAATCCTGGACCAAAATGAAGCTTGCTTACTTATCCTACTCGACCTATCAGCAGCATTCGACATCGTCAAACACGACAACCTGCTTGAACTCCTTAAACACAGAATACGAATGTCTGGTACTGTATTTAACTGGTTCGCCTCCTTCCTTCAAAACAGATCCCAAAGATTCAAGGTCAACCAATCCCTGTCCAACCCCATGCCAGTCACAATAAGAGTTCCACAAGGCTCCTCCCTCTCTCAGACCCTTTTCAACCTTTTTATGGAAGCTCTTAATGATCTTGTTAGCCTCACCAAGATTCACTACCTTATGAATGCAGACAACACCCAAATCTACATCAAGATCCACTCACTTGATGACATCAAATAACTCAACTCCACTCTACAAAAAAACCCAAACATGGCTGGCCGAAAACTATTTGAAACTAAACTCCATCAAAACGCAATTCCTCTTAATCGCTCCCCCTAACCAAACTCCCACTATCCTAGATTGGCTGAAGCACTTAACAGCTCTGAAAGGACAACCTCATCGTCGACTCAGCGAAATCGCTAGGGATAACGCTTGACAGCAACTTAAAGATGCAGAAGCATATCAGCGCTTCCACAAAAGGAGCCAACTCCCACCTGAAGACCCTGCGAAAACTGAAACCCTTTCTGCCAGCCTTCAATTTCAAACAAGCAGTTGCAGCACTAATAACACCTAGAGTGAAATACGGGGCGGTGACCCTATGCAGCCTTCCAAGTACATAGACTGCCCCACTAAGAGCCACTATCAACTCAGCGGCGAGACTAATTACGGGTTCAAAGAGAAACTCTCACATGTCCCCTGACCTGAGAGCCCTCAACTGGCTACCATTTGAAGCTATCGCTTGTATTAGGCACAGGCTCTACATCACAATTCCCCGCACTACCTAGCTCAGAAACTGGAGCTCTCTGTGGGCAGCAGAGCCTCCAGGAGTGCCAAAACACTTCTTCTAAAACTACAACGATTCGCCAAGAAAAAAACCTATATCCATTCATTCTCTGGTATGGCTCCTAGGATCTGGAACACTTTGTCCACTGAAACAAGAACAAACCCGTTCTCTGCCTCCTTTAAAAAAGAAGTGAAAGCGAGCCTCATGGCTAAATTCATGTGAACTCGGTCCTTTTGCTAGCTTTACTGTACATTATAACTATCTATGTCTTTGTGCTCAATAGATGTAATTTTGTCTTTCACGATAGCTGATGTGTACCATGTATAAGCTATGTATAGCTGATTCACCTATATCTTTGTTTGCTACATCTTGTTTTCTACATTTGACTTGTAAAGCTCTCTGATACTCGCAAGGGTCTTGTTTGCGCTATATAAAACCCTCAAAATAAAAATAAATAAATATGCTTCAGGTTTATTGTAATGTTGATCAGCAGTCTATCAATCAGCGAAGATGCGGAACAAAAAACATAACTAAGCATACTTGGTGCACATGTTCAATGGTTTCTTGCTCTGGTTGCAACTCTGGTTAAATCAGTGTGCTGAAGACCAGTTGAGTTTTTAATAGAATATAGTACAACCCCTTTACCCAAAAATACACCACCAAAACAACACGCCTCACACCCAGTCAAAGTGAGTGGTAAAACCTTTAGGCAGCCAGGAGTTTTAGAGTACCTATTTTCTGGTAACAAGTGTGTCTCAAAAGTTCAGCACTAAGACTACCACCTCTAAACCTAGTATCTAGTCTCAACATTCAGCAATAAGGGTAAGAATGCCACTACTTCGTGGCATCTAAACCTGGTTTTAGACAGGTTTATCTATAGACCTTGTTAGAAATGGTGTCTCTAGTTGGCAGTTGTTTGAACCTTGTCCATGGATGGACCGTCTGTAGGAATGTACCCTTTTTGCATGAATACCCCCTACTTTTTGCGTGATATCTGAAGCAGTTTGAGTGTGCACTGGGTCCTTGCCAATCAGGTTCCCCATGCCTGTGTTCTTTCCCACAACTGTACCTTTGTTTCCACAATTGGTACACCTCTGGCTCACATGTAAGTACCTTGTAAAAAGGTACCCGTGGAACCAAGAGCCTTGTGACCAGAAAATGTCTCTAAGAGCTGCAGCATGTATTGTGCCACTGTGAGAAAATGCCCTCTTTCTGCATGGTTGCTCCCACTTTCTTCCGAATTGCTGATGTGCTTTTACTAAGTACGCCCTGGGCTCCTGCTAACCAGGTACCCAGGGCCTATGCTCTTTCCCTAAAAAACTGCATTGAAGTCTAAACCCAGTTGGCATCTCTGGCCACTGGTCAGCCTCTGGTAAATGGTACCAGAGGTACCCAGGGCACTGTGACCAGGAAGGCCTCTAAGGGCTGCAGCACTTATTGTGTCACCCTTAGAGGCCCTGTACCATTACACACACACTGCCTTTGCAGGCTGCGTGTTTTGGTACAGAACAAAGTGAAGAGTCAACATGGCACAACACAGTGTCCTGGCATAGATCAGTCAACCATCTAGCTGGGTGCATTTTTACCAGTTGTGAGGGTACAGGTGCATGAACTCTGTACCCCTACAGTGTCTAAGTCCATTCTGAGACATTGTAAGAGAAGTGCTGCCATTAAAGGTATATGGTGGTGGGAGTTTGTTATTACAAACTCCACAGCACCAAAATGGCTACACTGAAAGCTGAGAAGTTTGGTATCAGGAGCTTAGGTGTTACCATCTCCAGCGATCTCTCAATGCGGCCGCATATTAACACCGTTACTTCGGCTTGCTTCTATCATCTCCGCCGTATCGGGAAGATTCGCAGGTTTTTATCCCAAGAGGCCCTTACCCTTGTTATTCTGGCCCTAATTACCTCACGTCTAGACTATGCCAACTGTCTATACGTGGGGGTTCCTGCCTGTCATCTTTCCCGACTTCAACTGGTACAAAATCAGGCAGCCAGACTAATTTTTCAGCAGCCTAAACACCAGCATGTCACTCCACTGCTGAAGACTCTACACTGGCTTCCAGTTGCGCAACGGTGTGTCTTTAAAATGGGCTGCACCATTTTTAAATCTCTGTTCGTTCACGCTCCTGTTTTCATTTCCTTGTGTTTGCATGCCTATGTCCCCCTCCGACACCTCAGATCTTCTGCCCACAATCTTCTGATCACTCCCAGGTTTAATCTCAAGAAACACGGGGGTGCTTGTTTCTCTTTCCTTGCTCCATCCACTTGGAATTCCCTTCCCCTTCCCATTCGTCTGTCTACTGACTATTTTTCTTTTCGTAACCTCCTGAAAACTTCCGTCTTGCTCATGGCTAGCTGTCCTAACCTCTTTGCTCTTCTACCCACCGGTCTTGAGCGCCAAGAAACCAATTGGTGTATGTGCGCGGTACCAAATCTCTTTTAACATAACATAACAACATTAAACCCACACTGATGCTAGTGTGGGATTTAATGAAAAATGCACATTAAGGGCATCTTAGAGGTGCCCCTGAAAATTAACCTACCACTATTGTCCAGGCTGAGTTACTGCTTTCAGCTGCCACCACCAGACATGTTTCTGGAGCCCTGAGTCGAGAGCCTGCTGCTCTCTGGGGCCTGAAACAATGGACATCCTTCGTGAACCCTTCCCCAGGATGGGCAGGGTTCACAAAGTGGAAGCTTCAAAGGCTTGCTGCCTTTGTGAGCTTCCCCAGGCCACTTGCTGCTTTCAGCAACTGGTCCCCACTGGTTCTGACCCCCACTGTGGGTAGGAGAACCAGCGGGAAAAACAAGTGAGGAAGAGAGGTGTGCCCACCTCTGCCAACACCACCCCTCAGGTGGGGGAGGCGAGGTGAAGCACAATGCTCCGTCCCCACCATCTTGCAGATGGGGGTAGTCCGTCAGCCAGGGAAAGGCGTATGCCCCACTCCCACTGGAGGGTTACCTAATTGGGGGTGTACCCACCCCAGGGAAAGGACCCATTGGTCTCAACCTTTTTACCCAACTGTAACGCTCCTTAATCTAGTATTAAGGTGCACCCGTGAACCTTACTTCTTCTAACCAGAAGAAACTACAAGAAAAGAAAAAGAACTGAACAGCTGTGCAGAAGCTAACAAGAGAACGACGCCCACTGACTTGGCGTCAGCCCTATCGGCCTGTCTCAACCTCAAACATGCTCCTGTGAAATCCCGGTGTGTCCTGCAGCCAGCAACGTCAAAAACCCCAGAGGACCTGCCTGCCTTCATCCACAAATACTGTGTCTCCCATGAAAACCGGATTCGTTCATCTGCAATCTCTGGCTCCGGCCGGACACCACAAATCCGTACCACTCTGCACCCGCCTTCCACGGCCCGAGCTCCAGTGGGCAAACACCCAGAGGAGGTCTCCACTGCGATCCTGACCCGAGATCTGGCGAACCCAGACCTGCTTCAAGCCTCCAGCCAGTGCCTGCAGCCGAAATCCGGTAGCCCCCCCGGCCCCAACCACGACCTGGAGCTGGTAAGAAGATCCGACCCCAAAAGGCACCCCTGCACTAGACGCCCCACGGCCTTGGGTGGCCAACCCGACGGTGCCTAATCAACCCCCAACTTAACTCTCAAAGTGGTGGTCACACCCAGAAGACCTTTGTCCCCAAGCTTGCAGTGCCTTTGCAAACCCGAGCTTCCCCATTGAAAACAGGGCTCCCGACGTCGAAACCGCACCCTGCACCCAGCCGCCCTAGTGCTGCTGAGGGTGCACCTTTGGTGCTTCTTTGTTTCCCCATTTGCCCTGACCTAAAGTCCAGGAGCTTTGCTTCCACAACCAAGTGACCTGCTCGTCAGCAGCCACCGACTGGAGGCCCTCTATCCCCCATTGGATAACATTGGGCCTCAGCACTCTGTACCCGGCCGCCCTAGTGCCGCTGAGGGTGTAATGAGTGCATCCCTGACCTTGGGGGACACCGGAGTATACTCCAAATACCTCAACTCCCCCTACCAAATACTTACTTCAAAACCGATAACACTATTTTCCTCCATAGAATAACATAGACTGTTTTTCTTGGGAGAGTTTCTAATTGTTGAGTTTGAAAACCTAAAGAAATTCTTTAAAATTGTACTGTTTAACAAAAACGCTTTTGCTTACCTGTTTACAGGAAATGTCCCAGTGTAGTATCCAGGTATACTACACTGAGTAAGAAAAGTAATATAAAAAGTAACTTACCTGGTATTTTACTGAAAAGCCCTTTCGAGTTTATGTACTGTATTTACAAAGTATTGCATTTGTCTGCAACTATACTGTGAATCAAAACAAAGTGCATATACAATTACAATTCAAACTGTTTACAAACCGCATTACTACTGTAATGTATTTATTGCTTACCTGTGCCAGGCTTGCTTAGTTCTAGAAAATAAAATAAAAACATTTTTATGTAAAAACAATTTGCCTGAAGTTCAGTCTTTGAGTGTGTGAATTTATTTGCTGACTGAGTGTGTACAAAAAATGCTTAACAATGTCCTCTGATATTGCCTTACTGCTAGACCACAAATAGAGAGTGAGGTGCTATCTAACTTTACCTGTGCCTACCTTTTGAGTTCCACTGGACTCTGTGTACACTAGACCTCACTTTGGTATAATAAATACAGAGCCAGCTTTCTACAGCCACCCTCGGAGACCCCTCACCAAAAACATACCCACTGCCATTGCAGACTGTGTTGTGGTGCTGACAAAACTTGAGCCGACATTGCACACATCCCTGTGTGCCATGACCACCAACCACTGCCTGTGGCAAAGTTATGTCACCCCTCTAGCAGGCCTCACAGCCCTAATGCAGAATGACCTCTACCACCGGTGAGGACACAGCTGCATGAGCAATGTGCCCATAGTGTCTGTGCCATTCACAGACTTTGTAAGTGCAATGGAGCCTTATTGAGTACATGTGCTGGGAGTTTGTCATTACGAACTCCACAGCTCCATGATGGCTTTGCTTCTTATCCAGTATTATGGGTGTCTTTCATAGATTCACATCCCTGAATCATTCCCTGTCGTCGGAATGGGAGTCCCCGGTACATAAATAAAGTAATGTCCTATAGACATATAGAGAATAGAAGGCCTGAAGGCCTCACATTAGTAACATATCCATGTCCTTTTGTAAAAAGGACCAAACTCTAGAAAAGAGCCAATCAGCTGCCACCTCCCTCTAGAACCCTCCTGGCAGGAGCCTCAGTCCCTCAGATTTTCTACCGCACGTTGTGCTAAGGGAGTCTCCCCTGAGCTCTGCTCAGGTTTGTTTCTTCACAGCTTTTTCCTCCGCATTTTGGATTATTTCCTCAAGTGAAAGCTATACGCTATGGCTGACACTCCAAAGAAGGGTCTCTTTAGGGCCTGTGGCTCTTGTGGCAAGAAAAGGCTACACATTGATGATCAACATAAGGACTGCCTTTACTGCTTATACCCAGATAATACTGCTAAGGCCTGCAAGGTATGTCGAACCTTTTCAACTAAGACCCTTAAAGATAGAGAAGGACGCCTTCTAATCTGGCTTCAAAGGCTTAAGGATAGAGATAACTTGGATTCCTCTGAGGAGAGTGAGGATTCTTCTGTCTCCTCAAGTTTATCTCTGAAAAGGCCAAGGGAGGCTTCCCCTGGCCCCTTGGACACTCCTCAAAAGAAGACATCGAAAAAGTCTTCAGAGGCAATGTCAAAAACAGCTTCTGAGAAAGAGGTTCACACTTTCAAGAAGCCTGCACCGTCGACGACAACAATATCGTCGATGACATCTTCAGCGACGAAGAAATCAGTGTCTCCTGTTTGTGTCTACGACGACTGTCTCGACGACAACGGCATCGTCTTCATTATCTTCATCGACGACGACTCCATCGTCGTCAGCCGGTAAGACTTTATCATCTACAATAGTTATCAAGAGATCATCGTCAACGCCTAAGATCCCGTCGACGATAGCCTCGCCAACGACGAGATCGTCGGCGTCGACACCTTCAACGAAGGCCTCGTCGTCGAAGGCATCGTCGGCGAAGACACCGTCGATGAAGACACCGTCGACGATGGTACCGTCGACGGCAGGAACATCTATACCGTCGACGGCGGCCCGTCGACGACAGCTTCATCGGCTATGGCAACAGTCGACACTACTCAGTCGACGATCTCACCGTCGACGAGCCCGTCGACGGTGATGGATTCTTGCTTCCAAACAGCTTCTGTGCGTCTAAAAGATCACCAGGAAGACGCTGACGCCGGAGTTAACTTCTCCAAGCCGTGTGCAACTATTACCACCAGCATGTCTCCTTCAAGATGAGGATTCTGATGACGGGGATATGTTCCAGATGGCAACTAGCCCCTCAGTACTGAATGTCAAATGCCAGAGCTCAGATGAGGAGGATGCTCAGGAAGAGGTAGTTCATCTACCGCCTACACGTATGGTCAGTCTTCCAGCATCACTAGTTACGGATCTGCGTTACCTCATCCAGGATTACAAGCAGAGGTTCCCAGAATCTCCGGCTCCATCTACCACGGCAGCTCCATCCCCAAGACCACGACCCCCGCCCTTAACCATTCAAAAGGGTGGATTGGCCAGATCCTCAATCTTCGGTTGAAGAAGAAGAGGAGGAACAGCAAGAAGGTGAATTACAGCACGATCAATCTGTGCATGAGGACTGGGAGGATTACGTCATACCTTCGCCAGCATCTCCAGTGCCTGCAACTTCAGATTCTCCGCCGGTTGACATCGGCGGTTTCCACAATGTGGTGGAAAGGGCCGCTAAACACTTCCAAATTACTATGGATTCCCAGGAACAGGACTGTTTCCTGTACGATTTCAAGGAACCTCTCAAAAAATCAACGAGGTCAATTCCTATTATTGAATATCTTTGGACACCGGTTCAGATTATGCAGAATTCCGCCTCTGTTTAGCCGGTGATCCCTCGATTGGACAAAAAGTACAAAGCTCCAAACACGGCACCGGCTTGTCTTACAGGTCATCCTAAACCGGATTCGGTGGTGACGCATGCGGCCCAAAAGAACTCCAGAAATCCTTCATCTCCTTTATCGGCTCCGCCTGATAAAGATGGAAGAATGTTGGACAACATTGGGAAACGGTTTTCCTCAATGTCAGCAATGACCGTCAAGATAGCAAATGCCCTAGCGCTTGGGCGTTATAATAGGCAATTGTGGGCAGATATGGCCCCATACCTGTTCGAATTACCTGACGCGTCCAAGGAGGATTTAAAGAAAATTCTACTGGAGGGTGAAACATCAGCATTGGAGATGATAGATTGTGCAATGGACGTCGCTATGACAGGATTCCGCCAACTGGCTAGAGCAGCAGTTTTGAGGTGCCAAGGATGGCTGAAAGCAACCTCATTCCGTCCTGAGGTGCAGACAAAGGTTTTGGACATGCCATATGACGGCCAGCTATTGTTTAGCACCAAAATTGACGAGGCTCTACAACATATAAACAAGCATTTACAATGCAATGGTCTCGGCATTATTAAAGGTAGAGCTATTGGCATTGCTCATAACAATTTTTTTCATTTTCTTTTAAAACATACATAAATGGTATTGTCATTTACAATGGCAATAGGTGAGCATTAGACAGTAGTAGAGAATATTCCCGGACATAGAGCCACACACATACACACAGACAGAGCCACACAAACACAGACAGACTGCTCTGTCTGTGTGTGTGTGCGTGGCTCTGTCTGTGTGTGTGTGTGGCTCTGTCTGTCTGTGTGTGCGTGCGTGGCTCTCTGTGTGTGTGTGTGTGTGTGTGTGTGTGTCTCTGCGTGGCTCTCTGTCCGCGAATACTCTTCACTACTCTCTAGTGCTCACCTATTGCTATTGTAAATGACAATACAATTTATTTGTTTAAAAAAAAAAAGAAAAAAAATGTCATGAGCAATGCCAACAGCTCTACCTTTAATAATGCCGCAACCATTGCATTGTAAATGCTTGTTCTCTCTGTAAATACAGATGACCTACACAGATTCACTACAAGGCCTAAGGGAGCCAGAGAAGCTTATATTGACCAGTGCAAAACACTACCCATCTACTATTGCGGTACATACACTGGAAAAACTACAGAGCCTGCGGGGGGAAAACCAACCTTCTAGTAGGCAAGCACTGCCCTATTACTGTAGCGGAGTCCACCCACCCAGCCTAGCATGCTCCCTCTATTGTGGATGATACTTAACCGGGGAGGATAAAATCTCCTCTGCCCACAATACGATTGTAAACCCTGGCACGCTCTGCCTAGCATACCCTAAATACAAACTTCAAACTAAAAAGGGAAAACTCCAAACTAAAAAAAAGTGGAAATACCGGCAAACTAAAAAGCGGACTCCCGTTCATTGCGCATACTGGGTAGACATATCCGGCTAACTAACGTGGCAAAACTATATACAAAAAAGAGGGACTAAAAACAACAGCGCTGGCCATCGCACTGAAAGCAGAGAAAACTAAGGCTCAGAGGGACTGCTAAGGAAGGAAGTTCCTTAGTTAGGAGCATGAGTATGGACCAGGACACGCTACGTTATGCTCCGTGTGCGTCAAAAAACAATTAAATAATAACAGGGAGGCCCCAAATCATATGGACGAAGCGTGGGCGTCTGCACATACCCGAAGTCAGGAATCCAAAAGTAATTCCGGGATCTAGTATTCACGCAAGGAGCAAGGTTGCCGCCATAGCGTGTGAGAACCCGGACGATCGATCCTCACCTCACCGCAGACTAGAAAAAATGGCGCCCGCCAGCTTCTGAATTTTTCGGATTCAGGGGCGTGGTTTTGCTGTTTTGAGTGACCAACAGCGTCACTGTCTAAAGAACAGCAAAACTTACGCCCCCAAATCCGAAAAAGACGGGGCTAAATCAGAGTGACGCATCTCTCCTCCAATGGCTGGGCTCCGTTTAGGAAGCCAGCCAATGGAGGAGAGACAGGGCAGGGAGGCGGGTTCCAAAGCGCTACTAAGGGACATTAATTCTCCGACCCCAGACTGCGTAAGCGCAGCCTTTAGGTCCTCGACCTAAAAAGGACACTGATACTGCGAGAGCCCTGGGCACACTCCAATATAAGAATCAGTCCTTTCGGGGAAACCGAGTAAGAGGTCAATCTTCCTACAAAGGAGGTTTTCAATACATGTCCTCTTATTCTTCCAACCAGAGTAGACCACAGTATCAGCAACGCCAGCAGCAACAAGGGCAACAATCCTCGTATGGAAAGTCGTCCTTTCGAGGTAGAGGACAAAGGAGAAACAACAGACGAAGACAATGACTTGTTTATTCAGCCAGTCCAAACTTAATCTCACTTATTAAAAATTGGAGGAAAAATCACCCACTTTCTGCAAAATTGGAAAGTAATTACTGCGGACCGTTGGGTCCTTGTATTAATACAATTCGGCCGTTCTATGGAATTTATATGCACCCCTCCTCAGACTCCGCCTCGCCCAGTGCATCACAAAAACCTGCGGCTGCTTCCACGAGAAATCTGTTATGCTACAGAAAGGAGCAATAGAGAAAGTACCTCCATCCCAAAGGGGGAAAGGATTTTATTTCCGTTTCTTTTTGATCCAGAAAAAAGAAAGAAAATGGAGGCCAATCCTAGACCTCAGGGCTGGATGGATAGTCCATTCCAGAGGGATGGCTACTTTGCCCGTTCTGTCCTCCAGGACTTTCTGGTGTGGACTTGGTTCACAGTAACTCCTCTGGGGTTGGTATTGCTTTGGTATCTCTTCTAAGGTAAGGAATCTCTAACTAATAGTCTCTTTCAGATGAACAAGTACTTACCTTCGGTAACGATTTATCTAAGAGACCTATATTAGTTATATTCCTTACTGCCCCACCCTTCCTCCCGGCGAACTGACTTTGAGGGATAGGGATAGGGACTCCCTTGCGTGGCCTTAATGTGGCGCACCAGTCGTAAGTGCGTTGATGGCTCTGCGCTTCTGGTGTGGAAAGTCGTGTCCGAACTGATGTCAGCGTGCAGGGGCGGCATCTAAGTAGGCACCGCAACGTCATCTGAGCGACCACGACAACAGATGTGGAGTCGACAGACGCCACCTACCGGTACGCAGGGGTATTGCTGAAGAAAACATTCTCCAGATACAGTCTGATGCCTGGGGGTAATTTCTAAGGTAAGGAATCTATAACTAACGTATGTCTTTTACAGATACATTATTACCGAAGGTAAGTAATTTGTTCTTTAGTATAGTATATACAGAGCCCGCGTCCTACAGTCCTAGGCTCCAAGCATATCTGCTGAGACGGGACATCATGACTGGACATCATGATATCCCATCATCGTATACGATCGCAGTGCTTAAAACCCATATATCCGCTCTCTAGGGTGGCCTAGTATCAGGAAGAGCAAGTCTGCCAGCATGGCACCCCACGCCTGTAAATAGTCAGCCAACTTTGCATCTTTCTTACATTTATGCTTTCGCCCCTCCTCAGCCACTACCATTTCAGCCATATCTGTCACTCGCACTTAGGGAGGGGGGAGACTGTGAATGGTGATTTGTTGTTTCGCCGGGACTAACCCTACTACAAAGAATTTCCTACTCTGTGCCTTTTTTTTTTTGTTGCAGGCAGGCAGGTAGCAAGCCCTCAAGTCATTGCTTAGGCCCCTCGGAACCACCCAAACCGCTGTGTGCAGCCGGTCTGTCAGTCTGCCAGTACGTGTTTAATACCGGAAATTCCCAGAAAATATGCCAGGACATTTTCGGCAGAGCAACAGTAGCAGCCAGAGGTCTTCCTAGGTGTATTATGTGCAAAATTGCGTACTCAGGTTGCCGTACATATACCAATGTGTCATCCGCATATAGAGGGGCCACGTTTGGTCCCACCTATGCTTACTCTCCAGCCGCACATCACCGAGCGTAACAGTCTCCAGCGGTACAACCTCCAGAGCTGACCGCAACAGGGATAAGGGGCACCAACAGCAGGCCAACACAGCAAAGCAAACCGCAAAGTGGCAGTCCCTCCTGACCGCTTATCCAGCTTTTCTTCCTGACAGCATGTACTCAGTCCAGAAGTGTTCTGAATACATAGTGTCACAGGTCCAGTACTTATACCCATTTCAGCCTTTGAAGTATGCAACCTTAAGAGGAAAGTCTTTGTAGTGCACCAGACCCTGACTTTCCCTGTCCTGACTCTAGACACTCTGCACAGGACAGGCACAGCCCTATTCAGGTGCCCTTGTGAACTCCTCCCACCGCTCTAGCTCAGGAAGACCCATCTGCCTAGTGAAGGGCCATCCGGATATGCAGGGTACACCTCCGCTCTTTGTTTGACTGTCCAAAGTGAATGCACAAATAACCCAACTGTCATCCTAACCCAGACGTGTATTCAGCAGACTGGCAGAGAGAGAGAATGGATAAAGTAAGAAAATGGCAACTTTCTAAAAGTGGCATTTCCAGAAATGCAATGTAAAAACCAACTCCACTAAAAGATGTATTTTTAAATTGTGAGTCCAGAGACCCCAAACTTTAAATTTTCTATCAGCTCCCAATTGGAAGATACACTTTAAGGGATTACAAGGCAGCTACAAATGCTAACCTATGGGAGAAATGGGCCTTGCTACAGTGAAATACTAAATTAGCAGTATTTCACTACCAGGACGTGTAAAACACAGCAGTGTATGACTTACCTTTTAAATGCTCCCTGTGGCGCCACAGGTGGTTGCCGGTGCTCATAGCCCTGACTTGAGCATACCCCAGCCTTCAGGACTGGCGGCCGCCTGTCCGGAGCTGGCGCCGAAGGCTCGCCTCCTCTGCTCCTTTCTCCATAATATGAGCCCGCTCTGGATGAGGCGGAGCCGACGCCGGAAGATTGCCTCGACAGCCCCGGCGCCCTCTCCTTCAGAGGAGGAGCTTGTCATAGATTCGGCACCGGATGACGAATCGGCGTCTGACAAGGCACAATCGGCACCGACACGCGTCGTTTTGGCGCCGTGGCGACGCCCTGTTCGGGACTCTTCCGTAGAGGCCTCTGGGGAGAGTTCGGCGCCGCCCTCGGAGCTAATGTTGCAAGTGCCCCCCTTGGAATTTGTGGAGCCTCCTCAGGAGCTCCCAGATCCAGCAGGCTGTTTACCTCCCCAGGAGCCACGCAGGATCCTCATTCTTCCATGGGGCTTCCTTCCGTGGGGCATTGGGCGCACCCTCAGTGTCTTGAGAGGGTCAGCCTTCAACCTTCCTCCACTGATGAGCTATTTTCCCCTCTGAAGGCTTTTTTGAAAGTGGTCTCTCTGGCCACCTGCATTTTGAATATGCAACCCCCCTCTACCTCCTTGTCTGTGGACCCCTTGCTTGAGCTCTTCCACCGTGGGTCCGGCAATGTGGAGCCGCTTTTGCCTTTTGAGACTTCCCTTTATGATGCCCTCTTGGGTACCTGGGTCCGGCATGCTTCGGATGACCCAGTGGCCCGTTTTGCACCGCCACTGTCTAGCTCCACATGATCTGGTCTGTCTTTTTGTGCACCCTGATGCACAGGGGTTTGTGTTGCAGACTGCTTTCCTTCTCTGCCCCCTCTAACTCTTCTCCCTTTTGGGAGTCCAGGTGGCTTGAATCCTGGGGTAGGAACATCTTTGCATCCACTAATTCAGTCTTTAAATACAGTGTGTTTTGGCTCAGCTACCTCTGCCCTGTGGGACTCTGCAGAGTCTTTGCTTACTGCCACCTCCGAAGGTGCTCGCGTTGATCTCCTCCACTCCATCCGGGATGGCCGTGACCATGCCAAATTCAAAATCTGTTCAGCCTTAGATACTGCAGATTCTTTGGGCCGAGCCATGGCAAGTTCTATTGCCTTAAGGCGTCACGCTTGGTTGCGGGATAGTGTCTTGCCTGAACATATCCGGGAGCGGTTGGTTGATTTACCCTTTGATTGGGTTTTGCTCTTTGATGCTCACACCGAGTCAGCAGTTCACCGGCTCCTGGCAGGCTTTCACCCTCCCCCTTAGGTTTTAGGCCTGTCTTTTGTGGTGCTTTTTCATTTCGCATCCTTTAGATGCGCTCTGTGTTTAACATGGGCAGTTCTTTTTTCTATGGTCAAGGGTGCTTACCCTTTTATTGGCATCCTTTGGATGCGTTTTGCTTTCAACTGCCTGTTGGCCTTCTGTGGCCCTGTTACACAGGTTGCTGTGTCCTCTGACTGTGGTTTTCAGCCGGTGCCTCTGCTTCATATGTCATTGTGGCTCGGAATCTGTTTACGGGTTCGGTTCCTTATTCCGTTCTTTTGGCCTGGCGTATAGCCCTAAGAGGTGCCCTCCGTTGTTTGGGGTATACATATTCCATGTGGGGTACTTGTGCACTATTATATAGCCTTGCTTATATCACCTGGGACTGGAGATCATGTGATTCCCATTCGTCGCTTGTTGGTCCGCTGTACGGTGTTCTATGTTTTTCCCTGGTGCCATTGCTACGCCATGGTCATCCGTCTCCTTGGGAGGCTTCCTGGTCTCCTCTCCAAAAAAACGGCTACTACCTGCCCTTACTGTGCTAGGTATGGTCTGGTATGGCATGTTTATGCTCCTGGTAGTACTGTTTCTGCATCGTTATGTTTATTCATTTATGTATACGTGCAGGTTGTCTTGGTATCCCCTTCCTACGTCGCCACCTCTTGTCGAGGCTGCGAGTTCTGGACCAATATCTCCTTGTGGGAGGGACGGGGAGCTTTTTGGAAGTTGCTGCACGTTGCTATTAGGGCATCCTTGCTTCCGCTTCCCGGAGTGATTTCCCAATTTGATCTATGTTCCCTTTTTGGTGTTAGACGCTGTACTTGTCTTTTCTGGAGTGTTTGTCTCGGTTTCTGAGGCTCTTGCTACCAATCGTTAACTTTATGTTTTTGGCACCTCTCTTCGGATATGCCATTTTTCCACATTATCACCTACTCTTGTTACGAGTCACGCCTGCGGGACAGTTTTTCTCATGGCAGTGGTCCTTGACCACTGCCTGCAAGTCTATATTGTGGGTTGTTTCTCACTTTGGCTTCATGCTACCTGGTCGGACACTCTTCTACTTCCTGTGTAAGCTACTTTAAGGTCTTTATGGCCGTTTTGCGCATATTCTACCTGTTTTGGGATTGATGCTAATTGCCCCTCTTTACCCTTTTTGGTGTTGGGTGTGCACTTGGGGTGTTTCTTGTCCCGCTGGCTATTCCTAACGCATTGCTCAGGTTCTAGCTCTTGCCTTTGGGCTCTTGACACCGGCTCCTTTGGCTGCCTTCAATTGGCTAGTCTGTTAGGCGCTGCTTGCAACTCTTCCACTTCATTTCAAGCTTGAGTCAGTGCACTCATCGTGTGCCATTAAGCGGACAGTGGTCCTTCTTCCACTCACTTTTGTGCTCTGGTATAGGACTCATGCCGTTCTACCTGTCATTTTATTATACGGGCATGGTGTGGGGCAATTCTGGCATGTTCTTAGGATATCTTCTATCCTGATATTTCTGCTCTTTGAGCTGCTTCGGTTGCTGTCTGGCTGTTATGCCACAGCCCCCCCCCCCCCCCCCCCCCCCTTATCCGTCACACTTTTGCCGGATCGGATGCTTGGCACTTTCTGTTGTTCTTTCGCAGACCCGCCCCCCTTTTGGGGTATGGCCGTGGTATCTATTCCAAGTTGAGTAATCTGCGGCTAGATGTCTCGATCAGATGTACGAGTTACTTACCTTCGGTAACTATGTATCTGGTAGGGACGTTGTCTAGCCACAGATTCCTTAATGCCCACCCAGCCTCCTCTTTCTGCGAGGACCTTGTCTGGTGGTGTTCTCAGTTGGTCTCTTCAGTTGCAATTGGGTTATATCTTAAGGGGGTTCAGATTGTTGCACTCCCCTGGGTGCTTTCATATACCCTGCTGAGGGGCTTGTTTTCTGTTATATGGTCCCTTTCATTCACGAGGAGATCAGTTTTCCTCTCCACGTCCCTTCCCTTCCGTCTGCTCTACTGCTTCTGGGTCCTGGTCATCCTCTTTGAGGGTCAGTTGTGATCTGTTTCCTGCCTCTGTTTTTAGAGGGGAAAGACCAGTCTTCTCATTCTTTCCTACAGTGGACTGTTGTGCTTTCTGTGTTCCGTTCTTAGTGGACGGGACAGTTCCACATGGCGCTATCCGTCTATTTCTGTCTGTTGAGGTGTTCTTCCCTTGTTGCACTCGGGAAGGGGC
Organism: Lissotriton helveticus; assembly: GCF_964261635.1. NCBI lineage: Eukaryota > Metazoa > Chordata > Amphibia > Caudata > Salamandridae > Lissotriton > Lissotriton helveticus. The sequence goes on from NC_136061.1 coordinate 1,134,690,629, forward strand.
CTCCGCTTGGCTTGCGGGGCTCTTTCTCACAGCCTCCACTTATATGTGTAGGCGGCGTCTATTATGTCTTTAAGATGGTGTCTTCCACCGTCCTGCTTCTTTATTCACAGATTTTTCCTTCCTCGCACACTGTTCCCATACTTCCACAGTTTTTAGTTGGTGGCTCCGCGTTGTGCCACTGAAAAGTTTCTCGGAAGAAAACTGCTGTCAGCGCGCCAGGAGGGACTTATATGATCTTGCTGACGTCACATATGTGGATGACGTCAGGGCGGGGTCTTGTGGCACCGCCCCCCGGCACGCATAGGTGCTGCTGCAAAAAATTGCCGAATCCAGTCTCACGCCTGTGGATATTCTAAGTTAAGGAATCTGCGGCTAGACAACGTCTCTACCAGATACATCGTTACCGAAGGTAAGTAACTCTCATGTACATACCGTTTGATGGCCGTTGCCTTTTTGGCAACAATGCGGACAACGATTTAGACCGCTTCAAGGACTCATGGGCTATGGCCAAGTCCTTGGGCCTCTCCAGCCACCCTGCACAGTCTGCTTTTCGCCCCTTTTGTATCTACGGAAGGGGTGCCCTACTACGTCAGGCCCAGAGCCACAGGCCGGCGCAAGTTCCCCATCGTGGTTCAGGGGGCCAGCGGACAGGCCAGTCCACCAACCTCCCCCTCTGTAGCAGCCTCCAAACCTTCCTAGTCCGACTTTTCAGGCCCATCAAACGCCAGTGGGCGACAGGATCCGCCATCACCTCCCCCACTGGCGCACCATCACGTCGGACAGGTGGGTTTTGCACATAGTCCGAAGTGGCTACTCCCTCCCTTTCGAGACTACCCCTCCAGCCATGCCACCTCTGTACCAGCGTATGTTGGAGGATTATCTGGACCTTCTCCAACAGGAAGTTACAGCTCTCTTGGGAGGCGCTGGGGGGCGCACAGCGGAATGGCTGCCTGAGCCGCAGCTCCGCCGGGCGATCACCATCTACGTGATCGGTTGCCGCTCCAAACCCGCTGATCCACGCTCCGAGGCCATCAATCGTCAGGGGAAGATGAGGTGCGTCGGCGGCGGGGGTGTATTTCCACCAACACTCCAGGATTCATAACATTTGGCCGTGTTTAATGAGGTGGTGCAGCCGCTTGCCTGACAATATGGCCGCCATCGGACTGCCGACCCCTGAAATGCAAGGTACCTCGGCTTAAGCTCGCCCTTCTGACCTAACAGCGGCACACGAGGGTACAGATCGGCGCCCAGGGACCCTGCGAGTATATGGCTTTGTCTCTCCCCCCCGGCCACGACCAAGAAGCAGTGCCGGCGCTGGAACCGAATGCCTGACAATATGGCGGCGGGAGACTCCGGAGTGCCGAGATAGCCGCCTTCGCGCCACAACGAGCGGACGCTGATGCACTGGACTGGAGACTCGAGGGGGATCGCCATCTAACTGTGAGCGCTGAAAAAACAAAAAAAACGAAAAAACATGCTTACTGACTGCTCTGCCCGGAGTTGCGGTCACCGCCTACACTGCCGCTTTGGTGCGTGTCCGGCCGGCCTGGCTGCACGCTCCCTCGTCGGAGGGTCGCACACAGCGTGAGGAGATCTCTTGTTCGGCTGCCTGATGCTGGGCCCCAATCAATGTTGACTGCGTCGCAGCTCACTGCGGCGGGGTTGCACCGTTCCCATCTACTCCCCGCGAGTTGTGCTGTCTGCTGAGGAGCGCCTAGACGCAGGGACAGGGTCGCACACTGCGGCTTTCTATCTGTACCGGGGCATCACGGCGGCGGCGGTGAGAGCCACGAGGGCAACCGGGCCCGTACTCAGGAAAGCGGCTTCCCCCTCCACCACCATGGGGAAGCCTGATAAACAACAGCCTAAGATCTCCTTTGACGCCAAAAAGACGACGAGGCTGGTGGATGGGACGGCTGAGGATGGCGGTGGGGCCGAATCAATACCCAGTACCAACATGGAGAAAATATTGATGGCGATCCAATCGAATCTGCAAGACATCAATGGTAAGCTTGACAACCTGACATGCAGGATGGACAGCATGGCCGCCCGTCAGGAGAAACATGGCGAACGTCTGGATGAGGCGGAGACCAGGATTTCCGCCGTTGAGGATGAAGCGCGGACCTCCACCACAAAATGCACGGGAATGGAACGTCTATTGGAGGTGATCAAAGCTAAGGAGGAGGATTTGGAAGCGCGCTCGAGGCGCAATAACGTTCGGATAGCGGGCCTGCCGGAGCCGACCAACACTGGGCGGATGGAGCACTTTATCGAAAATCTATGTAAAGATCTCTTTGGTGCGGAGGCCTTATCATCAGTCTTCATAGTAGAGCGAGCCCATAGATCGTTGGCCCCCAAACCACGGCCTGGCGCCGCTCCTAGGCCTATTGTGGCAAGAATACTCAACTACCGGGACAGGGACACGATCCTCCGGCTTGCGCGGGAAAAGGGCAAAATCACGCATCAGGGCAACTCCCTGGAGTTCTACCCGGATCACACGGTTGCAGTTCAACAAGCACGTAAGGAATACTCCTCAGTGAAGGCAAAGTTGCGTGATTTGAATATTGTCTACTCCATGTTATATCCAGCGCGGCTTCGAGTGGTGTGGAAGGAGAAAGCAATCGTACTAGAGACACCCAAGGCGGCCCTGGGCTTTGTTAAAAGGGTGCAGCGTGAGTCGAGAGAAGAATCGCAAAATGACCGGCACAGAGACTCGGACTGAAGCCATGGACATTGTCTCTCGGCATACAGCGGTGAGTTGAGTTGTACTGAGTCGCGCCATGGATGACCACGTGGCCACTGTTGGCTGTACTAGACAGCTCCGTCTGGAGCCGTACTCCTGGGGATGGTCATTGTCGCTTTATAACACTCGCGTGCTGTCGGTGGGGCTGCCTTCCGTGGAAACGGTGGGGGCTACAATGCATTACTGTTCTTATATTGATTTCTACATTGCCCTGTAGCTGGCCCATGCTAAACTATCTGCCCTGCGATATAATTGTTCATGGAGATGAGACAGCCTGCTGCTGAAACTGATACCTGGGGCGGCTGACTGGTTCCCACCCTTTGCATTGGCAGGCACTTCTCCCGGTCGAGGGCCACCAGAATGTGGTGACCGTGCATGACTCTCGCATAAGGAGGTACACTGACTCATGGTACGGCCTCGCACCACACACTCACGCACATTTGGGAGAGAGATGGGCTGAGTCAATATATAGGGCCTCTTACTCTTCCTATTCCCGCGGGGTGATTATTCTGATTAGGAGAGGGATCAACTTTGAGGAGCGGCACGTTATACACGATCCCGCTGGCAGGTACGTGTTGGTGACAGATACACTGAGGGGCCAACAAGTGACACTCTTGAACGTCTATGGACCGAACACAGATGCTCCCGAATTCTTCCGGGAAATATGGGGACACTTACAAACACATGCTAGTGCTCACATACTCTGCGGGGGGGACTGGAACGTCACATTGCAGGACGGGCTGGACCGCCCCTCTCACTCGTTAGAACAGCACAAGCAATCGCGTCAAATGGTGGGTCACATGATGGAGGATATGGCCTTAGCGGATCTCTGGAGGTTGCAACACACTGACTTGCCAGGCGCTACGCACATCACGGCGTCTCACAATAGTTGGTCCAGGTTAGATTACTGGCTAGGGTCTAGGGATATGGCTCTGTGGGTTCGTAAGTTACAGGTGCTGCCCCGTACACTGTCAGACCACAACCCTGTCTTGCTACAGGTGGAGCTGCCACGTTACACCCCCCCCCCCCCCCCCCCCCTTCCAGTGGCGATTCAATGCCCGTGCCCTCTCGGACGCAGTCTACGTTGACACAATAAAAAAGGCCATCAAAGACTATTTTGCTATTAATGCGCAAACGACGGAAGACCCATGCCTTCTCTGGGAGGCATTCAAAGCTACGATCAGGGGAGTCTGTTTAAGCACCACTATAGGGATACTCAGGGACATTAGGGGCCAAATTCGTCGCTGTGAGACGCAAATGAGAGACTTGGAATTATTGTACGAGGCGACACAGGATGTTTCGCATCTATCAGGCCTGCGTGACTTGAATACGGAGCATGCGGACTTTCTGGAGTCAGAGATAAAGTACCTAGATCGTCCACAAGTGGCTAGAGCCTTCGGGGAGGGGGGTAGGCCAGGGGGTATACTGGCGCGTAAAATTTGTGAGGGACGGGGACACACAGCGATACTCAGAGTGAACTCTAAGGAGGGTGTACCACAGACGCACTCTGAAGATATCTTGAAATGTTTTGTTGACACCTTTGGCACGCTATATAAGTCGCAACCTACAGCCCCGGCGGAGGACACGTATGACTATTTACACGATGTGGCGATTGGCTGGCTATCTGATGCGCAACGGGAATACTTGGCTAGGCCCATCACAGTTGAGGAGGTAACAGAAGTGATCACTTCGCTTCCAAATGGCAAAGCGCCAGGCCCTGACGGGTACACTTCTGAATTTTATAAGCAGTTTGCAGATATTATCGCTCCCTATTTAGTGGACATGTATGGCGCTGCCTTCGAGAAATCTTTACTCCCCCCCACTCTGCGTGAAGCCATGATCATCGCTCTTCTAAAACCATCCAAAGATCCGGAAGAATGCGATTCCTACAGACCTCTATCCCTGATTAATGTGGACTCAAAAATCCTAGCAAAACTGATAGCGGGTAGACTGTCCCCCTTGATGACCCGCCTGGTCCTTCCGGATCAATCGGGATTTGTACCCACTAGATCCACTTCGCATAACACCAGATCTTTGTTTGCTCTCTCACATTACCTTCAACCTTCGGTTAAAGCTGCGGCTATTATGCTGGACGCCGCGAAAGCGTTCGATTCCATTGAATGGCGGTATATGCTCATCGTTTTGAACCGAATGGGGTTTCCTAAGCGGTTTATACAGTGGGTCACCTTACTCTACACTGAACCATGCGCTAGGGTTAGGATCAACGGCTATATCTCAGACCCGTTCGATATTGAGCGTGGGACTAGACATGGCTGCCCATTATCCCCGCTGTTATTTGCGCTAGCACTGGAGCCCCTCGCGTGCCTGGTGCGACAGAACTACAAAGAGTCGGCACTGCAATTTGCAGCCCGGCCCCTTCACATATCACTCTACGCGGACGATATGTTATTATACGTCCGTGACCCTGAAATTCATCTAAACCAGCTGCTCAGAGAATACATCCGTTTCGGCAGGCATTCGGGGTTAGCGATTAATTGGTCCAAATCATCTATAATACCTCTGACCGACACCACTCTGCCCTTTGACGTGGATTTTCTCGTTGGACTGGCAACAGGAACCGATTCGCTACCTAGGGGTCATGTTCCACAGGGATCCAGAAGAGGTCCTGCGAGCGAACTATGGGGTGGTACTTTCTAAACTTGAGGATAAGATCCAACGTTGGATTCGATTGCCGCTCTCGCTAGCCGACAGAATCGCAATCGTCAAGATGAACGTCTTACCCAAACTATTATACCTGTTTAATAACGTTCCAATCACGCCGACACGAGAGATCTTCCGCCGCATAAAATCATTGGTGCGGACTTTGATATGGGCAGGCAAACAGGCTCGTATTGACTTGCAGACTCTAACGCTTCCATTTGCGCAGGGCGGCTTCGGAGTGCCTGATTTTCTCCTCTATTACCTCTGCGCGCAGGCACAGTATGCGGCGTATTGGTACCACAAGGTCCCATACCTTGCACATACAGCCGTTGAAGAGGGTGATGCTCATCCCATCCCCCTCTCTGCAATCGTCTCACACTCAAGGCCGCCACTGCATGCTAGGGATATCAACACAGTGGATACCACGGTCAAAGCGTGGCACAGGCTTGGACAGCTGGCTCACAAGACCCCGCTATATGCACCGGACATGCCATTGCAACATCACCAGGCGCTGTCGGTCACTGGTGAAAAGGTCGGAATGTCCTTGCTGAGTAGAGCTGGTATTGACAGACTAGGAGATGCGTTTCAAGCCGGAACATTCATAGGCCTAGACCAATTGACTTATATCCAAAACCAGACTCCCATGTTCCGCTTCACGTACTATAGGCTGACCACAGCGTTGAGGGAACATTACCCGACATTTCCAACAGAGCCAGAATGCCTTGCACCACTACAACTACTGATCACTACCACTGACCTTTCCCATCTGGTGTCCAGATTATACTCCACTGCACAATCGGAACTTGCGGGACACACTCAGAAAGCTAAGGAGCGGTGGGATGCGCTACTGGAAGAGCCGTTAACGGATGAGGAATGGCATAGCATTTGCGCGTTAACACAGATCTTGACACCAAACGGCAACTTAAGAATCATACACTTTAAATTTATTCACCAGATTTACTACACACCGGCCAAACTGCGTAGGTTTGGACTACGGGAGGAAGACAGATGCAAGAGGTGCAATAGGGAGGGGGCGGATTTTGCACATCTAGCCTGGGACTGCGAAAAGGTGGCAGAGTACTGGGGGGAGGTCACTACCACACTAGCTGTCATGTTAGGGGAAGAGGTGCAATGCACACCCAGGATCTGTTTACTGGGATTGGTTCCTCAATTCAGAGCGTTGAAGCGCAGGTATTGTGCACTGGCTTTATTGTTGGCAAAGAGACAGGTGGCGCAATGTTGGCACAGCCGAAAGGTACCGACAAAGAAAACATGGCTTCATGATATGTCCATCTGCCGGGACAAACTACAAACATATGAGGAACAATTGCCAGAGAGGTCCAGACCAAAGGATATGTGGTGTTATTTGACAGAATACCTTACCTCACTACAGGACAGTGAGGAGGATTAGCTCATCTTCTGTTTCATTCTGACGGGTGGGACGTTTGGTGCATTTGGTGCATTTGTACAGATCAAATGGCGGCACACACAGGGTGAGCCCTGGAGCTATGATTGTGTGAATATCTAGTTTGTGTGGGAGGATACTGTTAGGTCTTAAGTTGGGGTATGTTGTTTTTCTACTTGAAAGGTTAAAATGTAAGACTCACGTCCATTGTCAGCAACGAGTCCTAAGTAAGATGTTATGGGTGGTAGTGCCTACAATCTACACGCTTTGCTTCATAACACACATGATAGCTACTAACTGATTGCATCGAAATAGCGAGCCGGCCCCAGGGTTGTAGGCTCATGCTGTGTACGCTGCTTTATGACAATAAAGGTCTTACAAAAAAAAAAAAAGTTACAGCTCTCTTGCCCAAGGGAGCCATCAAGCGCGTTTCTGCTCCAGAAGTAGGTTGTGGTTATTACTCCCACTACTTTCTGGTACCCAAGAAGGACAAAGGCCTGCGTCCTATCTTGGATCTCAGGAACGTCAACCGCTTCCTCCGGAAGGAGAAGTTCAAAGATGTTGACGCTCGCTCAGGTCTTGTCTACCCCCGACCCTGGAGACTGAATGGAAGCAATGGACTTGCAGGACGCTTACTTTAACGTCCCCGTCCTGCCGGCCCATCGGCGTTACCTGCGGTTCACGGTAGGCCACGAGCACTTTAAGTTTACAGTGCTCCCCTTTGGCCTTACCAGCACCCATCGGGTGTGCATGAATGTGATGGCAGTGGTTGCAGCTCATCTGCGCAGATCAGGGGTTCCAGTCTTCCCCTATCTCAATGACTGGCTGTTGAAGGCAGGCTCGGCCCAGGCTGTCGGCGCCCACCTCCAGACTACGGCTGACCTCATGCATTCGCTGGGGTTCTCCATCAATGTGCCTGTCACACCTGATCCCCTCTCAGAAGCTCCTCTTCATTGGAGCAGTTCTGGACACGGCGCGGTTTTAGGCTTATCCTCCTGAACAGTGAGTCCGGGATATTCGGGCAATGATTCCGATCTTTAAGCCTCTATCCCTGGTTACGGTCAGAATGACCCTGAGGCTGCTGGGCCTCATGGCATCCTGCTGGTCGATCATGCCAGGTGACATATGCGGACTTTGCAGTGGGACCTGAAGTTCCAGTGGGCATAGCATCAGGGGAATCTGTCAGATTGTGTCCAGATCTCGGAGGGCACTGCATTACCATTGCAGTGGTGGCTCAAGGGCCAAGATTGGTTCAATGGCAGATCCCTCTCCCTTCCCCAACCAGACCACACAATGGTGACGGAAGCAGCCCTTCTAGGATGGGGCGGCCACATGGGAGAGGTGGAGATCAGAGGCTTCTTGTTTCCTGCTGAGTCCGGGCTCCACATCAACCTTCTGGAGCTTCAGTTGATCCGTCATGCACTGAAGGCATTCCTTCCCTCTGTTCGGAGAAGAGTATTGCAGGTGTTCACCGACAACAACACCGCCATGTGGTACTGCAACAAACAAGGTGATGTGGGGTTGTGGACCCTATGTCAGGAGGCCATCTGCCTCTGGACATGGCCGGAACATCAGGGTATATCCCTGGTGGTTCAACACCTGGCAGGTTCACTGAACGTCAGGGCGGATGAACTCAGCCGCAGGTGCATGCTGGATCACGAATGACCTCTTCACTCGGAGGTGGTGCAAGGTCTCTTTCAGCCGTGGGGAGAGCCTTTGTTAGATCTATTCGCCACCGAAGAGAACGAGCAATGTCAGCAGTTCTGCACGTTGGCATTTCCAAGGCGGCACTCGCTAGGCAATGCCTTTCGTCGCGAGTGGAGTTGCTGTCTGTTGTACGCCTTTTCAGCCTATAACACTTCTGTTCAGAGTGCTGAAGAAGATCAAGCCCGACCGGGCCCAAGTAATTCTTGTGGCTCCGTATTGGGCGCGAAGAGTCTGGTATCCTGAGCTGCTCAACTTGGCCATCGATCCTCTGGTCAGACTGTCTCTTCGGGAGGATCTTCTGTTTCAGCAGCAGGGGACGATCCTCCACCCGAAGCTGTCCACCCTCCACCTCCTTGCGTGGATATTGAGCGGCGGCAGTTGATGTCATCCGACTTGCCTCCCGAAGTCTGTGATGTAATCTTGGCAGCCAGGTGTCCCTCCACTATGACGGTATACACCTCCAGATGAAACAAATTTGTGGCATGGTGCACAGCAAAGGTTGTGGATCTCCTTTCTGCCTCCCTCCCCCCTCTCTTAGGTTCTCTTGTTTCTCCTTTCTTTGGCCCGGCAGAGCTCTGCTCTGGGCACTATCAAGGGCTATCTTTCGGCTATTTCTGCCTTTCTAAGACTTCCTGATCAGCCTTCTCTCTTCAAGTCCCCGGTTGTAAATAATTTCTTGAAGGGCATAACTCCTCTCTTTCCTCCTATTCCCTTTGTTATGCCTCAGTGGGACTTGAATCTGGTCTTGACCTACTTGATGTGCCCTCCCTTTGATCCGCTTCACAACTGTCCTCTACGACTCTTAAGACTTTATTCCTGGTAGCCATCACATCTGCCAGAAGAGTGAGTGAGCTCCAGGCTCTTTAATCTAAGCCTCCCTTTCTAGCTGTATGTCTGGACAAAGTTGTCCTACGAGCTCGTCCATCCTTTCTTCCTAATGTGGTCACTTCCTTTCACAGTCCAACCATCACTGTGCCCACCTTTTTTCTGCCTCCGCATCCTTCTAAAGAGGAAGAAAGGCTCCACCGTCTGGGCCCAAAAAGTGCTCTTTCCTTCTATCTGGATCGCACCAAACAGTTCCGGGTGTATGACCAGCTCTTTGTTGGCTACGTGGGCGCCAAGAAAAGTCAGGCCGTACACAAGCGGACCATCTCTAGATGGGTTGTTTTGTGTATTAAAGCTTGCTATTCTCTAGCAAGAAATTGAGCAAACAGTGGGGCTATGCGCCCATTCCACCAGGGTGACGGCAGCCACTACTGCTTTGGGACGGTGAGTCCCTCTGAATGACATCCGACAGGCAGCTAAGTGGGCATCGCTGCACACGTTTACAAAACACTACGGCCTGGACAGCCAAATCCGGAGAGACTGCTTCGTTGGCCGTTCTGTTCTCCAGGACTTTCTGGTGTGAACTTGGTCCGCAGACCTACCTCCGGGGTTGGTATTGCTGGGGTATCTATTCTAAGGTAAGGAATCTATAACTAACTGTTTCTTTCAGATGAACAAGTTACTTACCTTCCGTAATGATATATCTGTAAGAAACATAGGTTAGTTATAGATTCCCTTCCTCCCCACTCATCCTCCCCGTTCTGCGAACTGATTTCTAGAGTTAAGGACATCCTTTCAGGGCCTTAGTTTTGTGCAGCAGTGGTCGGTGTCTTGCAGGGCTCTGTGTTTCTGGCGTGGAAAGTCATGTACAGAACTGACGTCAGCACACGAGGGCGGCGTCTAAGTAGCTACCGCAACGTCATCCCAGCGACCACGACACCAATGACGAATGCGGAGCTGACCAACGCCACCTTCCAACGTGCAGAGATACTGCTAACGAAAAACTTCCCGGATCCAGTCTGACGCCTGGGGGTAATTCTAAGGTAAGGAATCTATTACTAACCTATGTTACAGATATATCGTTACCGAAGGTAAGTAACTTGTTCGATTCTGCAGATGTCATCCAGTATCGCAGTGTGAGTTAATTTATGTTTACATCGTAGATCCCCATTACCAACTATGGACGCCAAAACCTGTTGATCAGGTCTACCAGCCATCCATTGTCGACATAAATAGCAAGTGTAGCTGGCAAATAGATCTTTTTTACACCGTATATACCGAGAATTCATGATGAGACAAAGTGTACTTAATAACTTCGTATGTATTAGATGAATGGTAGCCGCAATATTCCTGTACCTAGTTAGTCACTATGCTGACCAGTGGGCATACTATATCTGTTTATAACCACTATAAGATGGCGCGTCCGTTCCTCTTTGATTCGCGGTCAGTGACAACTGGTAACCTCGCAAGATCGTTGTTGAGCGGTGGGTTCAAAGGTCACAGATTTCTCAGGCACGATCTCACAGCGTGGGAGATGGCGTGCTGAATAGACGGTGTTGAGCTGCACGGAATTTATCCCAGGTGAGCACGAGCATTAGCCCGCAGTCTCAACGCCACAAGCAGAATTTGTAATTTCGTTTCACTTTGACTCTTATGTAATTGGTGTATGTCACAACAAATCCAGTATGGGCAGTGATTACCAAACGAAGGGAATGTGGTGCAGATTTTCGGTAGTGCAAGCAAGGTAGTTATCAGTGGTTCTCAGCGACACGCAGACAAGGGACAAAAAAGTATACAAGCCAGTATCTAAAGAGATCACCTAGCCCAGTGGTCTTAAACATAGATAACCCCAGCGTGCCCGAACCATAAGCAAAACCCCAGCATGGTAAGAGGTGCATTGATATACATGTGCACCCCAAGGATTGTAAGATAGGGCCCTTGACGAAAAAGAGTGGCCTATTGTAGTTACCATTGTTATCGAATCAGACTGCATGGAGCGTTAATATTCTACGTGAAATGTTACACCTCATCATGCCGCTCCTCAAAGTTTTGGGGACAGCTGACATTCTGATATGGAACAAAAACTTTATTTCCCTTCTAGAATCTCTGCTACATTGCTACTCTCTTTTAAGAAGAATTCACATCTAGGAAGTACCATGCATTGCGAGATACAGACTGATGAGTATGCACATAAATACAACCTTTGAAATATTCACCTGCCAGCCATTTTTACATCCCCTTCACAGTCCATTTCTGGGTGCTCCATGGTAAATATAACCATACCATAGTGCATTACCAGGGTAATCTTACTGTAACACACTCTGAGTGGGTCAAATATATTTTCTTCCATGATCATAGTTTCCCATACACTACGAATGGATATCAACCTACGGGCATAAAAGCTACTTGGATATTGCCTAAAGATCTAAACCAAAGGTCTCCCCATCCAAGCAAGAAACGCGGTTTGTTTCAGAAGATCTCCACATTTTTATAGTAAAGTGGGCAGCTCATACTTGAGGACACTATCTGCCCTCACCACCAATCAGGGTGTTTGCGGTAGCACCATACCATCAGGGGGAGATACGGTCAAAGCAATGAACACCTACTCTATATACCTTAGAAGCACAGTGGTTAACATTTAGGCTAGACAACTGTCTTTCTCCTTTCCTTTATTCCTAAACCTTGCCCTGCAAGGTCTCAATGCAGGAATTTTTACATAACTTACTTTGACACATTGGTGATGGTCTCTTCTCTATTGTTCTTCAAACCGTGGTGTAGTATTAACCATTTTAGTAAAATAATATGAGCAAGGAAAAAAGTTTGTAATACTTGGCCTCTCAATATTGATGCTATACTTTTTGTTCTCAGATCCCCCACCACTCGCCTCTAAAAAAAAAAATTATAAAAAAAATTGTCAATGAGTGGTCCTGAAGGTGGATACAAGTTATAATTTCCACTGAAACATACATCGACCGGGCTAAGTGATATCCCAGTTGGCAACACATTCACAGATGGTTGAAACGTCATCTCCGTGATTCCATCAGTGTATGCTGTTTGTAGGGTGGGAAGTGTATGTATGTGAGGAGTGTGTGTCAGTGTGGAGTTGAATGATATATCAGGATGGAAGTGTAGTATTATTATGGGGATATGTTTAATGTTTCTATGCACATGTAAATTGTAATTAAAATAGTCTCGTAAGAATATGACATGCATATTGGAATTGCACAATTGTATTTATTGCACTTCAAATATGTTTGGTGATGTAATTTACATATTTTAAACTTTTGTATAACCAAAGTAAATATTAGATAACTCTTTCTTATAGACAAAAAGTAAAACATTAACCAAATAAAATGGTTTAGAAATACAAAGGTTTGATGTGTTTGTGTAGCAAATGGTGGCCCACAGAACTGACAACCTAAAGTAAGAAGCTATAGGTCGATGGGAGTTTTTTTGCAGTGTAGCATGATTGTTTCCCCCTAGCTCCCAAACCTACAAATCATTCATAGGGGGTACCTTTCTTTGATTAATTGATCACCTTTGATTTGCAGGGACTCAAGGCACATCAAGTCAAGTTGCATTAAATGTCAGGCAAAAAGTGAGGGGAGACCATGCAAATAGGGGCACTTTCCTACACCACAATCCCAAAAGAAAGCGGATGAGACTAACCTTTCCCAAGAGAGTCTTCATTTTCTAAGTGAATATATGGACAATTGGCTCATCAAAGCTGCCACCCGATAGCAGTGCTGAAAAAAACACAGGCCACAATACATCTACTTCATCAATTGGGGTTTACTATCAACACTACCAAATCCCACCTCCAGTCCCTAGACACTATTTTCAACACAGTGGCAAGCCTACCCTATTTCAATTTTGCAAGGATACAGTCTTTTTAAGCACAAATTCCTATGTTCTCCACCACTATCTGTTATCTCACACCATTTGGCATTGGGCTCTGCGCCACAACATTCATTTGTTAGTGGAACGCCTTCCGATAATTGACAACGATTTTGCCAACCTTCTCAGTAGGATGCGCCAACAAGTCTACAAGTGGGAACCTCACCCACAGGTCCTCCTCCTCCTCTGCTTTTACAGCTGGTGGTTCCCTCAAATAGATCTTTTCGCACCTGCAGATAGTGCCAAATGCCCAAAAATTTGCTTCCAGGTTCCCACAGTCCAGTGGCAATGCAAAATGGATGAATTGGTCATGGATATTTTTATACACTTTTCCTCCTCTCACTCTTGTTCCATTTGTGGTTTGGAGGCTTCGGCAGACGTCCTTCACGCTCATCTTGGTAGCTCCTGCATGGACTCTCCAGTCATGGTTCACAACTCTGCTCGACCTCTCTAGCTACCCACGAGAGGCTCCCCAATGAGCTGGACCTTCTCATGCATAACCATGTAGAAATCACGCACCCAGGTATCTCCGTCTTGTAATCTGGCTCCTGAGGTCATAGAATTTGTATACCTTAATCTTCCACCTGAGTTCATGAGCATTCTGAGGGAAACCTCCAGACCAAAGGTAAAATGTTTGCCTGTACTGTATACTCAAAACAAATTGACCCTTTCAAAGCTACAGTATAAAACATTACTTGCTTCACTTACAAATTTCATGGTTAGCCTTTACCTACATGCACTTTGATCCTAGCTGCAGTAACTGACTATCTTCAGAATAAACAACACATCTCTCTCTTCTGAACACCAGCTATTATAGCCCAATCCCCGGTTCCACCAGCACCCTCAAGGAATCTTAACATTGTACTTGCACGACTCATGTGTCCATCATTTGAACCCTGTTACACTTGCCCCCTTCGATTACTCTCTTGGAAGATGGCATTTCTAATTGCGGTTACCTCACTCAGGCGTGTTAGTGAACTTCAAGCATTAACCCTTGACCGTCCTGACTTCGTCAGAAGCGGTCGCTCCCCAAGGCCCCTGGTGTCTTGTGATTAAAGCTGTGCCACGCTGCTGCCTGACCAACGCTGTGCTGCTCTGCTGACTGCTCTGATGCCTGGGTATCGTAGCGCTGCTCTGCTGTCCTGAATTAATTATATCTCACTGTGCCTGCTCGCATTGACTGACGATATTACCCTACCTCTAGCATTTGCCCGCTTTGCCCTGACTAGCGCTCGCATTGCCAAATTGTATAATTTAATTAGTGCCCCATTTCGCTAGCGCCTCCCTGCCCACAGCGCTATTTACTTAAATTCCCCAACCGGTTCCGGTTTCACTTCTGCCGCCATTGTTGTTGTTGTTTTGCCTCTGAGCCCGCCCTCTCCACCACGCACCCGCCTCCCAGCTGCTCCTCCCTCGCCCCTCCCCTATCAATATATGACAGATGCATCTGCGTGCAGCGCTCACGCGCAGCGGTCGCGCCCCATGCGTGCCAAAGGTGCGCCAAAGGTAAGCCCGTCTACGTCCGTCTGCGCCTGGACCTCGCCCAGCGCCAGACCCCCTGGCTCCCGCAAACCGCACTCCTCCAGCATAACGTATGACGCCGCCACCCTCCTAGCCCTTAACCCCGGACGCACACCACATTGCTACGAAGCTGCCCCAGGACGTACCCACGGTCCCTTCGCCTGCCACTCATGCAAGTTCACCTGCATCAAGACCCACACCAAAGCCTCCTCCTCCAAACACAGCTCCGACCCCAACCACCTGAAGTGCTTCCTGCTGAACACCCGCTCGGTACACAAACACGCCACTGAACTCTGGGACCTACTCGACACTGCGTCACCGGACATCGCCTTCCTCACAGAAACCTGGATGAACGCCTCTTCAGCACCCGACATCGCCATAGCCATCCCGGACGCTTACAAGATCATCCGTAAAGACCGCACCAACCAAACAGGAGGAGGCATCGCCATCGTCCATAAGAACACCATCAGAATCACGACCAGCCTTGACGATAACCTCGCTACCGCCGAACACCTTCACTTCCAGATCCACACCGACCCCAGGACCACACTTAGAGGCACCCTCATCTACAGACCACCAGGAACCCGCAAACAATTCTGCGAAGACATCACTGACTTCATCAGCCCACATGCCCTCCCCTCCGAGAACTACATTCTACTGGGAGACTTCAACTTCCACTTAGAAAAGAAAAACGACAGCACCACCACCACCCTTCTGGACAACCTGGCCAATCTTGGACTCAAACAACTCGTTGACACCCCCACCCATATAGCCGGACATACGCTCGACCCCATCTTCACCTCCTGCAAACACATCTCCTTCGATCACACCACAGCTCTCCATTGGACGGACCACAGTTGTGTTCACTTCAGCTACAAAACTACCACGACCCACAACCCCCCACAACCTATTCCCCGAAGAAACTGGAACAAATTCACCACCGACCAACTCCTCACATCGCTCAACCAAAACCCTCCCACCCTCTCATCGGACCCAAACGAAGCTGCCACCAAACTCAAACAATGGATCACTCACAGCGCTGACGAATTAGCACCTTTGAAAAACCACCAAACCAAACAGGGTAGCAAAAAGGCCCCCTGGTTCAACGATGAACTTAAGAAATCCAAGAAACTATGCCGTACTCTCGAGAAAACATGGAGAAAAAACCCAACCACTGACAACCTGACCACCTTCAAAGCATCCACCCGCAAACACCACCAATTGATCCGTTCCACCAAGAAAGCAGCATTCAAGAATCGACTCGACAACAACGCCCATAATAGCAAGGAACTTTTCAACATCGTAAAAGAATTTACCAACCCCACCGCAGCCTCAAACGACATTACTCCCTCCCAAGACCTCTGCGATTCGTTATCCTCTTTCTTCTACAACAAAATCGCCGACCTACATAACAGCTTTAAAAACATTTCCAAAGAACAGTCCACTCCACCCACCTCCGAACCTAAACCGCTCTCTAGCAACCTGAGCGCCTGGAACCCAATCACCACTGAAGACACCATCCGCCTAATGAACTCCATCCATTCAGGTTCGCCATCCGACCCCTGTCCCCACCACATCTTCAACAAAGCAGACTCCATCATCGCTCCCCATCTCCGTGATGTCATTAACTGCTCCTTCAACTCCGCTACCTTCCCAGAAAGCTGGAAACACGCTGAACTCAGCGCTCTCCTGAAGAAACCCACAGCAGACCCCTCTGAACTTAAGAACTACCGCCCCATTTCCCTCCTCCCATTCCCAGCCAAAGTCATTGAGAAAGCCGTCAATAGCCAACTCGCCGCCTTCCTTGAATCCAACAACTTTCTCGACCCCTCACAGTCTGGCTTCCGAGCCAAACACAGCACCGAAACCGCCCTCATTGCAGCGACAGACGACATCCGAGCGCTACTGGACAACGGAGAAACAGTTGCCCTCATCCTACTCGACCTCTCCGCCGCCTTCGACACAGTCTGTCATAGCACCCTCATACAACGCCTCAGCAACGTCGGAATACAAGGAAAAGCCTTGGACTGGATCATCTCGTTCCTCGCCGGGAGAACCCAGAGAGTCCGACTCCCCCCATTCAAATCAGAGGCCACCAAAGTCATCTGCGGAGTACCACAAGGATCATCACTCAGTCCCACCCTCTTCAACGTTTACATGAGTCCCCTCGCTTCCATCACGCGACAACACAACCTCAACATCATCTCCTACGCTGACGACACACAGCTGATCCTTTCCCTCACCAAAGACCCCAACACCGCCAAAACCAATCTTCATGAAGGCATGAAAGAAGTAGCGGAATGGATGAAAAACAGCCGCCTAAAACTTAACTCAGACAAAACGGAAGTCCTCATCCTAGGGTCATCCCCCTCTGCCTGGGACGACTCATGGTGGCCATCGGCCCTGGGCACAGCACCCATACCCACAGACCACGCATGTAACCTAGGCTTCATCCTAGACTCCTCCCTCTCGATGACCAGACAAGTCAACGCAGTCTCATCCTCTTGCTTTAACGTACTTCGCATGCTCAAAACAATCTTCCGTTGGATCCCCACCGAAACAAGAAAGACTATCACCCACGCACTCGTCACTAGCCGACTGGACTATGGTAACACCCTTTACGCCGGAACCACAGCCAAATTACAGAAAAAACTCCAACGCATCCAAAATGCATCAGCCAGACTCATATTGGACATCCCTCACCAAGCTCACATTACCGGCCACCTGAAAGACCTTCACTGGCTTCCCGTCAACAAGAGAATAACGTTCCGTCTCCTCACCCACGCACACAAGGCCCTATACAAACTAGGACCCGAATGCCTCAACACATGACTGTCCTTCTACACACCCACCCGCCAACTAAGATCCTCCAATCAAGCTCTCGCCGCAGTTCCGCGCATCCACAGATCCACCATGGGAGGGAGATCCTTCTCCTACTTGGCGGCCAAGACCTGGAATTCTCTCCCCACTCACCTCCGCCTCGCACAGAACCACTTTTCCTTCAGAAAGGAACTTAAAACCTGGCTATTCGATAAATAATGCACCCCCTCCCACAAGCGCCTTGAGACCCTCTGGGTGAGTAGTGCGCTATACAAATTCCTGAACTTGAACTTGAACCCTTAAATAATCTTTCTTCCACATACATAGGGGCAAGGTTGTCCTACCCACCAACCCTAAATTCCTACCTAAGTCAGTGTCTCAATTCATTCTTAATCAACCTACCTCTTTTTTTTCCTACAACCAGACTCCGTTGCGGTACAGGCTATCCATACTTTGGATGGAAAGAGAGCCCTTATGTATGACATTGATAGGACTAGGACTTTTAGCAAGACACAACAAGTGTTTGTGGCATTCTCCCGACCTCATAATGGGAAGGCTATATTAAAGTCAGGATTTGCTGAATGGATAGTTAAATGCATTCAGACATGTTATGCTAAGGCCAAAAGGGTTCTACCCACTCTTCCTAGAGCACACTCTACTCGAAAGAAAGGAGCCTCTGGCCTTTGTGAGAAACATCCCAATAGCGGATATATGCAAAGCAGCCTCCGATGGGGTAGCGTGCTCACTCCACTAGAGCAACAGTGTCAACCACTGCATTAGCACACGGAGTCCCACTACTTGACATCTGTCAGGCAGCAATGTGGGCATCCCTGCACCCGTTTACCAGACACTACTGCCTGGACAGTCCAGTACGGAGGGACGGAGATTTTGCCTGTACTGTCCTCCAGGATTTCCTTGTGTGCTCTTGGTGTGCAGACCCTCCTCCAGGGTTGGTATTGCTAGGGTATCTATTCAAAAGGTAAGGAATCTACAACTAATTGTCTCGATCAGATGCACAAGTTACTTACCTCTGTAACGATGTGTCTAGTAGAGACAAATACTAGTTGTAGATTCCTTACCGCCCCACCCATCCTTCTCGCTCTGCAAACTGATTTCTAGGGAAAGGGAATTTCCTACAGAACCCGAGTTTTGATGCACCAGTGGTCAGTGTCTTTCATGACTGCACTTCTCGTGTGGAAAGTCCTGTTAAGAACTGATGTCCGGGCGCATGGGCGGCGTCTATATAGGTCCAGCGACGTCTTCCCGGTGCCCACAATGCTGACGGCGGGCGCGGAGCCCTCTGACACCACCTAACATGCAGGGATACTGCTGAAGAAAGAAATCTCTTGATCCAGACTGATGCCTGGGGGGAATTCAAAAGGTAAGGACTATGCAAGTAATAGATGTCTCTACCGGATAAATAGGTACCACAGGTAAGTAACGTGTTCTTTACTGTGATTCTATTAATTTAAATCCATAGCTCCTTTCTTTGATCGAAACCCTCCCACAACTCATCTGCCAAAACTCTCACCAATTGTGGCTGTTTCCTCCAACAAAACCTCCATTTACAGATGCTCAACTTTAGTGCGACACTGGAAACTTGCTGTGGTGTACTTCAGTTAGAGGAAAAGATACATTCACTTTCAAGCACCCTCTTTTGCAGAATCATCCTCTGAATTTAAGAACTGATGAGGGGCTAGCTTTAAACAACAAATGACTAGTAATTTGTCTAAACAGTATTTAATTTTGAAAAATTAGGTAATCAATATGCATTGCAAAACCACTTGGGCAACCTTTAGATATACACAGTGTGCTTTAAACAAATGTCTGATTTACATCAATCAAATGTGGATTTCCTTTGTTTTTAATCTTTAAAGTACAGTTCAATTAAGTATGCTTTATATTGCTTATCTGTCATATTCTATCTACTGTGATGCAATAATTTCATGCTTTTATCCTTAAAGTGCTTTTAAAATCCTCTCGCTCATCTTTTTGCAAACAGGCCAGTATCCCCAGAGGAAAGTTTCATATGGGGACTTGATACTAACCTATTCTAGACAGTGGTTGGACCAGACACTTTGGTGTCAAGCGAGTCTTTTTTATTTTTTCCCCATGCTGTAGAAAAAGTTTGGCCTAAGGTGGTTATTCTTCTCTTAGTAAATGTATGTTTTGTTGCCCAGGGTTGCTTCCTTGCCTGCTCTGTCAACTCTATTACCATTGCATCTTATGTGTTGGCTTCGGTATTTCTGCATACCTACATAATTGAGTGCAGTACCATCAGCTCAGTTCAAAATAAGTATTTGATGTTCAGCTCTGCTTATTTTAACAGGATTCTCCAGAATCTGATGAAAAAGAAAAAGAGAAGAAAGAAAGAGATCGGGACAGAGAAAAAGAGAAAGACAGTGGAAAAGAAAAAGCAAGACAAAGAGCAGAATCAAAACATAAATCCCCCAAAAAAAGAACTGGAAAAGATTCTGTAAGTTTTAATTAGTATTTTGTGAACTGTAAATTAAAAACTCCTTTAACTTTCACTGTAATATTAAATGAACCTACCCTCCAGACTTTCACCAAAACAATTTTAGTTGTAATTGAGATTTGTGAAACATAGAAAAGTTCCTAAGGTTGCTATAAATGCTTGTACATTTCTCTAATATAAAAAAAGAAAATCAACCTGATCGGAGCGAATTGTTTGACAATGTTCAAATCCGTGAACATCCTATTGGTGCTTGCGTTGAAAGCATATTAATTTGAGTAAGTTGCCTACGAAAGCAACCTTTAGGAGAATAAACTTAGAACCTTTTACAGTGCACGGTCCACTTTTGACCTTCAAACACATACCATTTTGTAGGATGTTTTTGACATGTTGAGAATCTCAAAACTAATTTATAAGCTTTAATTAGACTTTAAAAATGGAGTGGTGTAGATGACGATCTCATGCTACCCCTGTTCCTCTCCTATATCCTTGTTGTAGCAAAACCAATTTGTTTTTCTTCAAACAACCTTTAAGAGATTAAATGTTACACATACTGTCTTCTAGCAATATTCATGCAAAGGTTACTTCTTTTAGTAAATTTCACTTTTTTCCTGTATTGTATTTTTTCACAATGTGTTGCCATATCACAGCATGTTGCTTGTTCCAGAAGGAAGTTTAATCTTCCTGGGAACTAGTGGCACACTCAACAGCTGGGAGTGCCAGACCCCTTTTTAAGTGGACAAGGATAACATATTCCTATTGCCTTTGTCATAATGTTAATTCTCATGTGGAATTATGCACTGTCACTCATTACTTCTAGATTCATTGTCTTGAGCCATCTGATCTTTTAAGGTCTAGTATCTAAGGAGTGGGGAACAGAGATTTCTCTTTAGGTTGTTGCTCATTTATGACCTGGGATTTTAGAAAGATTTTATACTTTTATTTGTTGGTAATTTGTATACTCTGTAAGTTGAAATGAAATGATTTTGCAATTGTACCATTTTCCTCTACTTTGTACAGTGTGTGCTCAAATGACACAATAAACATTGATTGTCCTCTTTTTTTAATCTTTTTTTCGTGACTCCTTTGTTTGAGCTCTGTCATACAGGGTTCATTCGAGGTGTCTCCTGCCTGGGGGACTACCTTAAGGGTGTAATGTTTGTTTATTAATAAGGTTAAAAGTTTGACTTCTGCATGTTCTGTTTCTGCAACAAGTAGGCGAGTATTTATTGTAAGATTACTACTCTGGGGAAAACCCTCTAGAAAAGTTGGGAAATGCAGTCTTCGGTCTTTGAAATCGTAGCAGCAATTCTAGATTGAAACTGCCTCATGCCATTCATGCTAGTGTGGCTACCTTGTAAAGTGTGAGATACTAACCACATGTTCCAAGTGGCAATCTTTGAGATATGCCTACTCCTTTTTTTTACTTTCAGATCTCTGAGCTCTCTTAATATTCATGAGTACAGTCATCTAATTCCCAGTGGCTACTACACAAAAGACAGGGAGCTGAGCAGATGTATGTATAGGTTTTCATGCAGGATTCTGTTGGGTGAAATTGCTCATCAGTCTTTTTGGTTGACATTCATAGAGGCTACCATGTAGAGCATATTTGTGGTCTCTGGCATTTATTCCTGATTAATGCCCCTGAGTACCCATCTACTGATAAATCGCCATCTGTCTAACTCAATATGAAAACCTTTATCCAAGCAAATGACGCTGAGTAGCATCACAACGATTCCAGTCACATAATCATCATGAAGGTGTTACTGTATGTGATCGCATGAGGTGGGATTGAAGTCATTTTAAAATCAGTTTAAACTTGCACAACGGCGGTCCTTTTCATCCCCAATTGTGAAAGCATCATTTACTCCCTGAAACTTTAACATTTCTCTTTTTTTTCGGGTTACCTCCTATATATCACCCACCAGGCCTTGAGGCTTGATTCCTTCAAGCCCCTTCAGAAGCCATTGAAACTTTTGCGCTTGAATTCTCCAGCCTCAGTATTTTAGATGACTTTACTATCTATGACTTTGAGAGTGATTATAGTGCCTAAACATGCAATTTAGTTTAAGACCTGGATGCCGTACAGCTCATCCAGTTGGTTAAGACCCCACAAACATCTTGCAGGACACATATTGGACCCTGTCTACTCAAACCTTCCCACATTGATAGTGGACTCTCATATCCCCCTCGCATGAACTGATCTATGTGATCCCCATGTTCATACAGTCTTTATTTCCTCCTAATCCTTCACCATTCGCAACTAGACATTGTTCTAAACTTAACGTGGCTGCTTTTTGCAATCTCCTCATGGTCTTCCAGATCACTCCTGAACTTTGGGCTGATCAAGTACAGTAGGGTGTTGTGGTGGGGACCGCATGTATATGGATGCTGTTGCATCCCATCATTGCTTGCAAAGTGTTTTCTAAGAGGAAGGTATTGTTCAAAGTGGCTAGCATACATACACGTTGTGGCATTCAGGTACATTTGAAAGAAGTACATGTTGCTACCTCTGCCCTATTCAAAGAGGTAGCAATTGCATCGGTTTGACAAGCAGCTAGTAGGACTTTAGGTCCCTTTCATCCCTTGAGCGTTTTTAGAGCTAGATAAAGTGAGGCTGGTCTTAGTTAAACATTACTGCAACTGTTTTGACTTCAGCCAGCCCTTTGCTTACTATAAATCGAGCCCTCCCTCTGAGATTTACTACAGATGGAGTCCTTCAGTAAATTGTAACTGCCTCAAAAGTATTTATTAGAAGAGCAGGTTACCTTCAGTAATATTGTTCTGCTGCATACTCTTATCTTTGTGCAGATTAATAATTGCTCATCCTATTCTCGATTGAGTGTTTTTCCTTCATGGTTTTGAAAAAGTCAGGTTCTCTATCTAGTTCGAGCTTACCTTCCTAGTCTATGTGGACTCTGAGTACAAGATGAAATGTATGTCACTGGAGTTGTGATACTCCTTCATGCAAGTCAATTCCATGGAATTGTTTTGTCTCATCTAATGGCATCCTGATTACGGAGCGACTGGAGAAATTACGACACCACAGAGCATCGCTTTCTGGGATATGTTTCTTTGCGAGATTTCAATAGATGATTCTGCAAGTATAAATCCAAAACAAAGTAACCCCTGGTAACTTTTGTAGCATGTATTGCCATTGATTAACGTGCTCTTAGTCCTGCCATCTAGTGTTTGTCTCTGACATTTGCAAGGTTTTTTCCTAGAATAAGTCTTCTGAGACATTGGGTATATTGTATTGTATAGAAATTGCATTTAAATAGCGCTTATCATCCCCTCTTTTAGCTGTCGTTGCTCACGATCATCGACTCCATGTTAGATTGTTTTTTCTGCTATCTGGTACGGATGTGTACCGACAGGGCTCAGTGTTTGGTGACTTGAATCGCTTTATTTGGGCCCAATCGGTCGTTTTGACTCTGATAGAAATGGAAAAAATGGACTCCGCAGCAGATCTCAGGCTTCACTTTATTCTTCTGCAGAAACCGGCCTCCATTAGAAGTCACTGCCGGGGCCTAGGGCTCTCCTCGGGTACTGCAACTCTTGTATCAAAGACTTTCTTTAAAATACTTGCATAGTAATGGAAAGGACGCCCTTCCACTACTGCTCCCTGTACCACTCCTAATTATAGTGGACCAGCCACCATCAGGTCTGCAATCTTTCTTTCCTCCAACTACGAGGTTTACACATGTTATGCTTGCCTCACCTTACGGATCAAGACGACTCATTGGGTCCGATGCAAGTGGAAGGGAGCACACCAAAGCATACAAAGGCAGGAGTCAGACAACACCCCTGATGTCTTCAGGGAACACCGCATCAAGGCAGAGGAGGAAGCCAGACCCTCAGAGGCACAGCCCCTCCGATCTTCACCCAGCTCAGAGGCAATCTTTTACTCTGATGATAGAGACGGGCACCTGGTGCTTCACAACCACAGATAAAGGCTCGAGCTATAAGTATGATTGGCACCGCACACCACTTAGGCCAGCACAATGGCCTCAAGCCGAAGCCAAGCACCATCCCAGAGGGTGTCTGGCATCAAGTCCTTTGGCTAAGAAATAACCAAATGGGTCACCATTGCCTTCAGGCACTTGTCTGCACTGAACACAGCCTTTAGAGCCAACAACACTCCTAGGCACCAATCCTGCTAGTCAGTCGAATCCAAACATCTTGCACAAGCCTCTGGTCCTTTCAAAGGCGAGAGGGCTCTTAACATCTGCCCCAAAGCCTACATATGTACTGACAACAGATTTGACTTTGAGAATTCCTTGGGCTCCTAGAGCTCAGTAGGTGCTGAAAACACCCTTGATGACCTGCTCAGAGTATTCTTAACCCATCTTCCAGCAGCTGCAGGAGGAACTGGATGCACAGCAGAAAACTATATTTATCCATCTACAAACAGGCAAAATCTCCACCAAGCTGCCTCCAAAGTCAACAGAGACTTTGCCACAAAAGAGGAAGCTCACCTTTGAAGAAGAAATTGCTTTGGAGCCTCCTCCAGCTCCTAAGCATAAGAAATGCAAGGACCAGGGCACCAGTCATCTTCCTGTATGTAGACCGTCCACCTCCTCCACCACCACCAGCACATCCCCCTGTTTATATGGGAGAGGAGAGGTATCGCCAGTCCCCTTCTGCAAGCCAATCGCTATGGCCCAATACCTATTGACGAGTTCTGGGCTACAATGTCAATCCTGCAGCTGATTGCAACCTCCTTCCTTACCCAGCTAGACCACCCATCCAACAACAGGCCTTGAAATGTGTTACCTGACCTGCAGGTCTAGTAACTTGAATAATCTACTGAACCGAACTGTAATGCATTTGACCCATAAATCCATCTCCAATTTTGTGGTCCTAGGCAAATATTTTATTTCACGGTCACCTTTTTCTTCATTATCACAAACATCCTAGTAAGACCTCATGCCTGGCTCTGTCGCTCTGACTTTAAACCTGCCCTTGGCAAACGTCTCTTCGGCCTGCAGATTGACCAGATGGTGGAAAAACTAAAGTACAGCATAGACACTGCCAAGGTCATTTGTGCCTTCAAACATCCACTTTTAGGGGGGTCCTTTTCATGGCAGCAGTACTGGGCTGGTAGCAAGACACCTCAGCAGACTCATCCCCCCTCGACCCCCCTTCAGAGGCAATAGCAGGCCTACCACAAGCAGTCACCATGTGGTTTCTCCAGGCAGGCTACAGAGGCAACAATTACAGGGGCAGGAGCAAAGTAAGCTTTGGTATAGGGGCTGCCATTTCAAAACAGGGACTCCTCTCCCCACCACGGTCACACAACACCTGTTGAGGGAAGACATCAAGATATCCTCGCTGAAGGCATGAAATCACATCAGACAACATGTGTATTAGCGGTAGGTCAGCATGGGTATTGCTTAGAGCTTCCCACATCCTCACTCAAAACTATGCCAGGCACATGCTCAGCATGGAACATCTGTCTCTTATAGGAAGAAGTCCAAGCACTCCTTCAAAAGTGCGCCATCAAGCCAATGCCCATGCACTAACAGGGCCAAAGGGTTACTGACTCTACTACCTAATCCCTAGAGAGAACAGGTACCTCAAGCCCCTCACCCGGTACGTTGTATCTGAAAATGTTGACATTGTGATGCTGCAGGATGTTAAACATCTGAAAGAGACAATTATAGATTCTTTACCTTACAATTACCCCCAGGCGTCAGACTGGATCCGGAGAATTTTTTCATAGCAGTAACCCTGCCCGTCGGTGGGTGGCATCGGTCAGCTCTGTGTTCGTCATCAGCATCATGGTCGCCGGGATGACATCGCAGTGCCTACTTAGATGCCGCCCCTGCGCGCTGACGTCCGTTCTTTCTTTTTCCTCGCCAGCCTAGCGCAGATCCGGAGAGAGCTACCCTTCAGTCACTTTTTGACAACCTTTTATTGACTTTTTATTGAATTATTTTTCGCGTCTCCGGATCGGCTTCAAGCCGTGCGACTCCTGTAACAAGCTGATGTCTATGACGGATTCACACCTTGTGTGACTTTGGTGTCTGGAGCTTGACCAAGACCCGAAGTCGTGCCACGGCTGCTGGGCCATGAATCCAAAGTCTTTGCGAGAGTGGTCCCGAAAGCTCTTTGATGCCCGGCTGTCGGTTCCACGTCGTCCTGGTCTTGTTCAAGAGGAAGGTCTCGAGACCGCTCACGGAGCCATCACATCTCGTCTCACTCTACGTCCTCAAGGTCCTCGTGGGTAAGTCGAAGAAGGCAAAGAAGCACCGGGTCTCTTCACCTCATCATCCGTCTGTCGGCTGACTCAACCCGGGACCTGGAGCGTTGTCGCTCTAAGGCTCTGTCTCCAGTACCTACTTCAGGTATGACTCCGCGCCTCTCCACAATTTCCGGGAACCGAAGCGCCCCCTTCCCAACTCTGAAAGTTTTATGAGGCCCTCCACCGAGCTTTTGGGTAGACAGACTCCACTGGTGCGCCTTCAGGCCCCACGAGTTGGTCGGGGGTCCTGGGGCTTCGATGCTGGCAGCTTTGCCTCCGGCACCAGAGGGCCCCCGAGGATCGGCATCGATGCTGGTTGATCTAACTTGACTTTCGCCGACGCCTATCCCGTTTACAAGGCACCTGGCGTCAGCCGTGCCCCTGACCAATGCAGTCTTCATCCTTACCCCCCTAGATGGACCCAGATCCGGGCTGTTGTTGATCAACGTTGGACCTGACGCTGGCGGGTACTTTTGTTCCTCTGTTCATCCCTGCTGTTCCCTGAAGGTGGTGATGAAGGGTGGGAGACTGGACCCTTTAGCAGACCATCTTGAAGAGCAGGACTGGAGAGAGGACCTGGTTGACCTCAGTGGTCTGGACATTTCTCCAGACCTTGGCATGCTTTCTCCCCCTATCGTGGCTACAGAGGAGGGTGTGTCCTACACTGTGGTACTGCGAAAGGCGGCCAATGCCTTGGGCCTGGAGCTCTCTTTCATTTGTGGTCAGGACTAACCTCCTAACAGGGGGTCTTCAGCCTGCCGCAACCTCCTCTGAACCTCTTCTGCCCTTCAGTGAAGCCCTCACTCACGTCCTCCTGGGCACCTGGTCCAGGCCCAGCACAGGGGTTCCTGTGGAAATTACCTGCCGCAATTGCCTGGCCCCAGCTATCCAGTTTTCCTCACCCAACATCCTTCCCCCAAGAGCTTGGTTTTCCAAGCCTCTTCCAAGGGTGCATTCCTTTCTGATCCCTAGATAGTGAATCCAAGAAGCTGGATCATCTTGGGAAGTGCATGTTCTTTTACTCCAGCTTGGCACTGCTGTCTGTGAATACTGCATGCCTCTTGGGCTGATACTCCCATTCCAACTGGGATATAGTCGCGCAGGTGCTTCCTCAGTGCCTGGATGAGGCCCGGGCCGTTGTCTCCCAGGCAGTGGCATATGGGAGAGACGCAACCCAATTAATGATTCGATGTGGACTGGATACCACAGAGAATGACAAAGGCCTGTACCCTATTATAGTCCTCCGGGCTCTCAACCGCTTCCTCCGGAAGTAGAAGTTTAAAATGCTCATGTTGGCTCAGATCCTGTCAGCCCTCGATCCCGGAGACAGGATGGTGGTGTTGGACTTGCAAAAGCCGATTTCCATATTCCAGTCTTGCCTGCCCACCTCTCTATGGTTCATGCTGGGCCACGAGCACTTTCAGTTCACCGAGCTCCCCTTTGACCTTACCAGTGCCCCTGGGGTGTTCACGAAAACGATGGGGGTGGTCGCAGCTCATCTGTGCCTATCAGGGAGTACAGTCTTCCCCAATCTCGACAACTGTGTGTTGAAGGCGTGCTCACCCCAGGCTGTCGTCCCCCACCTCCAGACTACAGCGAATCTCCTGCATTTGCTGGGGTTCACTATAAACGTGCCTTAGTTACACCTGACTCCCTCTCAGGCGCTCTTTAATCAAAGCTGTCCAGGACACAGTGCAGTTTTGGGCCTATCCTCCCAAGCAGCAAGTCCGGGATATTCTGGCTATGATACTGATGTTTCAACCTCTATTCCAGATTTCGTTGAGAATGACGCGGAGGCTGCTGGGCCTCATGGCCTCTTGCATCCTGCTAGTGCACCATGCCAGATGGCATATGCATGCTCTGCAGTGGGACCTGAAGTTCCAGTGGGCACAGCATCAGGGGATTTTTGCTGACTACATCCAGATCTTGCAGGGTACTGCGCACCAACGTCGGTGGTGGCTAATGAACCAAGATTCAGGTCATAGGCAGACCCCTCTCCCTTACCCAACCAGATCTAATGGTGATGACAGATGCGTCACTTTCGGGATGAGGCGGCCATCTGGGAGAGGCAAAGATCGGAGACATCTGGTCTCCGGCGGAGTCTGGACTCCATATCAACCTGCTGGAGCTCTGGGCAATCCAACTGGCACTGAAGGCCTTCCTTCCCCCTCGCAAAGGGAAAGTGGTGCAGGTGTTCATAGACAACACCACCACCATGTGGTACTACAACAAACGGGGTGGGTTTGTGGACCCTGTCAGGAGGCTCTTTGCCTCTGGACATGGCTGGAACATCAGGGCATGACCCTGGTGGTTCAGCACCTGGCTAGTTCTCTGCATGCCAGGGCAGATTAACTCAAGTGCCGGTGTTTGGTCTCAGGGGTGGTGTACGGTCTCATTCGACGGTGAGGAGAGTCTTGATTAGATCTGTTCGCCACCGAAGAGAATGCACAATTTCCGCAGTATTGCGAATTGGAGTTTCCAAGGCGGCACTCGCTCAGTGAGGCTTTTGTCACAAGTGGAACTGCAGCTTCCTGTATGACTGACTGCTCAAGAAGATCATGGGCGACCGGGCCCAAGTTATTCTTGTGGATTCGGACTGGGTACGAAGAGTCTGGTTCCCCGAGCTTCTGAACATGGCCATCGATCCTCCCATCAGATTATCCCTTTGGGAGGATGTTCTTTCGCAGCAGGTTCTCCACCCGAACCTATCCAGTCTCCTCCTCCGTGCGTGGAGATTGAGCGGCGGCAGTCGACAGCTTTCGGCCTGAAGTCTGTAATGTCATCTTGGCAGCTAGACGCCCCTCCACTAAATCGTTATATGCCTGTAGATGGAACAAGTTTGTGACATGGTGCAAGCAAAAGCTGTGGATCCCCTTTCTACCCCTCTTTCAGAAGTCCTTTTGTATATACTTTCTTTGGCCCAGCAGGGCTCTTCTCTGGGCACTCTCAAAGGTTATCTTGCAGCTATCTCTGCTTTTCTTCGGCTGCTAGATCAGCCATCCTTGTTCAAGTCTCCTATTGTTAACAGGTTTTTTAAGGTCATTACTCATGTTTCTTCCATCTCCTTTCATAATGTCCTAGTGGGACTTGAATCTTGTTCTCACATACCTTGTGTGCTCCCTTTGAGCCTCTTCATAACTATCCTCTCAGGCTCCTCACTCTCAAAACTGTCTTCCTTGTGGTCCCCCACCTCTACTCGCAGGGTGAGTAAACTTCAAGCTCTGTCTTCCAATCCCCCTTTCTATTCATTCTATCACTTTGCCCACCTTTTTCCCACCTCTGCACCCTTCCTAGGTGGAGAAGAGACTCTACCATCTGGACCCTAAACGTGCACTGTCGTTCTCCCTTGACTGCATCAAAGACTTCTGGGTGGATGAATAACTCTTTATTGGATATGTGGGTGCCAAGAAAGATCTGTTATGCTTTAACTAAGAAGGATCCTCCAATGGGGTTGGGTGCTCCTCCACCTGGGCTACAGCAGCAACTACTGCATTGGCATGCGGAGTCCCACTCCTTGATATCTGGAGTCCCACTCCTTGATATCTGGAGTCCAGAGGTACATCTGTTATGCCTGTTCGGTCCTCCAGGACTTTCTAGTCTGAACTTGGTACGCAGACCCTCTGGGGATAGTATTACTAGTTATCTATTAAAAAGGTAAGGAATCAACAACTAACGGTCTCTTTCAGATGAACAAGTTACTTACCTTCGGTAACGATGCATCTGTAAGAGACATAGGTTAGTTGTAGATTCCTTACCGCCCCACCCATCTTCCCAGCTCTGCGAACTGACTTCTAGGGATAGGGACTCCTATACAGGGCCCTAGTTGTAGCGTTCCAGTGGTCAGTGTCTTGCATGGCTCTGCGCTTCTGGCGTGGAAAGTTGTCACAACTGACGTCAGCGCACATGGGTGGCGTCTAAGTGGGCACTGCAAAGTCATCCCGGCGACCACAACACCGACGACAGGCACGGAGTTGACCAACGCCCCCTTCCGATGCGAAGGGGTACTGCTAAAGAAAAATGCCCAGATCCTGACTAACGCCTAGGAGGAAATTCAAAGAATAAGGAATTCACAACTAACCTATGTCTCTTACAGATACATAGTTACAGAAGGTAAGTAACTTGTTCTTCAGTCTCGTCCAGAATACCAACCCTACTTACAGGGTCAACAGGCTTCCCAGCTTTTTCATGACCATTGTTGAGGATCCCACAAATCTTGTGGACACCAGGGACATATTGCAGCCCATTCCTCCTCCTCGCTATCTGCCGTGCCCTCCAAATCTTTGTTGTGCCCTCGGCAGCTCACTGCCATCTAGTCTGAAGCAGGATCCAGTACTATTACAGCATGGTAAGCACTCACCTCAAACAAGTGGGTGCCTCCGATTGTTTGGCCAAGTGATGCCCTTTCATTCCTTGAAACTATGCCACTGTCCATACAACAGCTCATAGAGGGCCACCTTTCCTTGTTACATCAAGAGGTGCCATTGAGAGGGTGCTGACAGAAGTAGGTAGTAGTTGCTACTTCCACTACTTTCTGGTGCCGAAAAAGGATGGAGGCCTCCACCCTATTCTAGACATTCACCTTCTCAATGCCTTCCTGAGGAAGGACCGATTCAAGATAATTTGCTTCGTCCAGGTTCAGTTTGCCTTAGACCTGGAGATTGGATGGTAGTGTTTGACCCACAGGATGCATACTTTTATTTCCCACAGGCGTTACCTTCGGTTCATGGTGCGCCTGGAGCGTTTCGAGTTCACTATGTTCCCCTTCCATCTCACTGGTGCCCTTCTTGGCTGTTCACGAAAGTGATTGCAGTGGTTGCAGCTGATCTGTGTAGATCAAGAGTTCCAGAATTCACCTACCTCAACGACTGGCTGCTGTGGAGTAATCGTCATAGGCAGTGGTCACCCACCTTCTACATTCATTGGGCTTCACTATCAACATCCCAAAAGTCACAGCGGACTCCTTCTCAAATGCTTCTGTCAATCAGAGCTGTTCTGGACATGGGGTGGCTTCTCACCTATTTCCCATAGCTGTGATCCTGATTTTCAGCCTCGGTCCTGGATTTTAGATAGACTGACTCTAAGGCTGATTAGTCTGATGTCCTGCTGGGGAAGCAGGGCAGATGACATGTATGATTAGGTCTGCTGCAGACCCCTCTTCCTTCCCCACCCAGAGTTGACCGTGCTGACCCATGCATTGCTTTTGGGATGGCCGCCTGGGAGAGATGGAGATCAAAGCCCTCTGGTCTACACAGGAGACCCAACTCTACATCAAGCTGTTGGAGCTGAGAGCCATCCATTAGGTATTGAAAGCCTTCCTGCCATCCATCAAAGGAAGGCTGGTTCAGGTGTTTACAGACAACACCACCCCATGTAGTAGTGAAACAAGCAGGGCGGGTGAGGTCGTGGACCCTGTACCTGTAGGCCTTATACCTCTGGACATGGCTGGAACATCAGGGCATCTTCCTTGTCATACAAAACCTGACAGTATAGGTGAGTGTCAAGGCAGACAAACTCAGCCACCAATGCCTTGCAGGCCATGAATGGCATCTACACCAGGCGGTGGAGTGAGGTCGCTTCTAAGAATGGGGAGAAACGTGGCTCAATCTATTCGCCATCTTTGAGTGTCTGCACTTCTGCATTTGGAGTTTCTGAACCGGCTCTAGCTTTGAGGCATATTCTGCTTGAAGTGGAACTCAGGACTCCAGTGTGCCTTTCTGCCATTAGTCCTGGCCTGAGTTCTCAAGAAGATCAGGACAGACTGGGCCCAAGTCATCCTAGTGGCTCTGGACAGGGCATAGAAAGTATGGTATCCTGAACTCCCGGGTATCAGCACCAATCCTCCAATCGGGTTGCCTCTTCAGGAGGATCCCCTATTTCAGCAGCAGGGCAGGGTCCTGCATCTGAACCTGCACACGCTCTACCTTAATGCTTGGAAACTGAGCAGCAACAACTTAGTGTTCTCAATCTAATTTCCAAGATTGTTACTTTCATTCTGGCAACCAGGAATCCCCAACAAAATCTGTATACGCCTGTCTTTGGACTTGTTTGTTCAGCCAAGCATGCTAACCCACTACATGCCAAACTGTCTAAGGTGTTACTGTCGTTGGCCCAGCAAGGCCTTTCTCTGGGCACTATTAAGGGTCATTTGTCTGCTATCTCAATCTTTCTGTGGTTGCCTTATCAGCCCTCCCAGTTTGTCTAGTTTGACTAGTTTCTTGCATAACTGTCCTCAGAGTTCTGACTCTTAAGATCTTCTTGGATGCTCTTACATCAGCATGGAGGGTGAGCGACCTTTAGACCCTGTCTGTTAAAATGCTATATACATCCTTCTAATTAGCAAACTGGTTCTTCAAACTATTGTCTCCTTTCTTCCAAATCTGTCATTCCATCATCTTCGTTTTTATATCAGTTGTACCAAAAAACACCAGCTGGACAATCCGCTTTTCATTGGATTCACTGGAGCAAAGAAGAGTCAGACAGTGCAGAAGAGGACCACAGGTTGATGGACTGTACTCTGCATTAAAATATGCTATGCATTAATGCTACCAGAGCCAAGGCTGCTACTTCTGCGTTGGCACCTCTGGTGCGTTTTTCTGTACATATGCTATGCTGCTAGGTAGTTGTTGCTCCATACACACAATAAGCACTTTTGTCTGCACAGTCCAATCCATCGAGATGAGAATTTTGACTGCTCTATCCTGCAGCACTTTTTGGATTGTGCCAGATTGCAGTCCATGTTATCTATTCTAGGCATGAAATCTACGGTTAGACTCTTCCACAAGAACAAGTTACTCACCTTCAATAGTGTCTTTTCTGGTAAAGACTTTAACAGCAGATTCTGTACTGACCCTCCCCGCTCTGCGAACTGGGTCTTTCTTCTAGACGTTCCATCTCAGATTCTGCACATTGATCACAACCATTCTGATGTAGCTGTGTGTCTGGGCGCAAAAGTTGGAACAAAAGAAATTTGTCAGTGCACTGGGGTGGTACCTATATCTTTTCCATGCACATCACATCCGGTTTAGACGATGTCGACGTGAAGCTTTCAACGCCGCCTACCAGCGTGCAGGGGCACTGCTCAAGAATTTCCAGATCAGTCTGGTGCCTGGGGAATATTCTACGGTCTGGAATCTGCAGTTGGAGTCTGTACCAGAAAAGCGGTTACCCAAGGTAAGGAACTACTTCAGGGATGTATTGTCCATTCAGTAATAAGAGACCGACAGTCAGTGTTATCAGCCACATGATGAAAAGAAAGACTCCTCTGGCAATCCCAACATTGGACGACCGTGGTATTAAATACCTTTCGCAAAACCATTGAGAGTCAAGAAAAACTTGTTGGTGTAAAATTGACTTAGGGGTGTGCTTAAGTCATCTGTACAAATTTCAGATTAATTAGAATAAAGCGTTTTTTCTCAAAGGCATCACAATCCATGTTGACTCGTGGGGTTTCACATTAAACCACAGTGTTAATTGGAACATTTGCAACTGTAGACATTGCAGCTTCAAATTTCTCCATGGAAGCTGTCTGAGGTAAAGCTGGAGACACAGTAGGCTCAAATATCTTCAGATAAGCACTCAAGCTAGTGATGTTGCTGTATTCTTCATAGGGTGTTTCTTGCAAAGTAAGGAGTGGCTGCGAGGCTCTACTCAGAATGTTTCTTTGTCCAGGAGGGTATGCTATACAGAAATTGCCACATATTGCGTCTTAAGAACCAGACAATAGAGGCAGGATTGCAGTTTGTTTGCCTTTTACCACAAGGAACTGGAATGGGTGGTCTGTAAGAAGGCCGAAGGCTTGTTTATTGTGGATCTTTTCTCAAACTATATCCCTACTTGGGGAGGGGGGGGGTGTGATCTTCTCTTCGCCGGTGGCAGTTTCTGAGTGCTTCAAATTAGGTAGCTTGTCTCCGACTGCTCTGTTGGATATTTAAATATTGGTCCAGTTCAAATTATTTTTCCTTTGCTGCCTTCCCAGTAGTATCTATGTGGGTACACACACAGGTACTCCGAAGAGTACTTCATATAGTGAGGCCACCCAGTACTCTTCCATGTGAGTTATTTAATGGTCTCTGATCTCCATGTAGGTGATGGTACCATCTAAAACCTGAACTGTGCACCCCAGCAGTCAAGGCTTGTTTAAGCACGTCATTAGCTTTCTGTTTGCAGTTACTCTCCGATCGAAACGACTTGCTGAACTACACACACAAAGCATCCCTGTAAGCCATAGGTACAAATGCAGAACCAATTAATACAATGTACGGACTGCTCCCTTGGGTATAAGAAACTGGAATCCCTTTATGGCTGCTTGTGCATCTGCATTTCTCTGTGGCCAGTCCCATAGAAATCAAGAACATGAATAGATTGTCATCCATATGTACTTATATCGGTTAACAGAATTTATTGTCCCGACAGTTTAAATATAAAATCCTAAATGGCAGATTGGAGTCTTTTCAGATCTTCCAACACTGAAGCTTTAAACCATTGACAAACATCACATCCTAGAACATAATCTGACTTGTTTGATTAAACATGACCACCAATAGCTTTTCTGTAACATTGTTCTGGTTGCCTTTATCCCAGCATGGGCAGATGCCAACCGCTCATGGGCTATTTTGATGAGGTCTAATCTAGACCACTTATTACGAATTATCCTATCTCTCACTCCGGGTATTTAAACCACACAAGTTGTTGTTTGAATTGTGTGAAGCTTATTTTTCACTCTTTTCTCTTACTTGTATCGCTGCTAGTATATCAATGTTGACCTTAAAGGAATGCTGATTTAACATTCTGCAGCTGTTGCGGCTAGGTCGGCTGCACAGTTCCCTGTCGCTACAATCCCCTCTCGCTGATTGCCCAAATTGTGCGTCACATTGACTAGTAAAAACTTGTTTTGTAAGTCCGCTTTTGTTGTAGGTGGGCTGCAGGGGGAAATCACCATCTTTAACTACACCCTGCACTCCTGCACAGGGTGAGAAGTTCTTTTGTTTAGGCCCAACCACAGGTTGTGCAGAGCAGTCTGTATAAAATAAACACTCTATTATGACTCTGTGAGTAGTGTTTAAGGAGTCTGAGATATATATATATATTCTGCTCATATTGAAGAAAAGCTTCTGTCCAAAGAGTCCAATCTCATTCAAATTTTAAATCACCTGCACATAACAAAGAGGCCACTGCTCCCATCTCAGGTGTTAAGCTCGAGCATTGGGAATACTTGTCTTACCTGCAGCTTCCAGCTCAGAAATAGGGGAAAACTGCAATCATTAGTTGTTCCTCCACCAAAAGGTGCTCTTTCAAAGGAGCTGTTTGTACTATTACAAGGATTTTATCTATGGAATCTTAACAAGCTTAGGCTGCAGAATAAAAGTGTGATCTGATAGACATCTAGGTGCTGATTACTTACCTGTGAAATTCCTAGGTGTCAGACTGGATCCGGAAGATTTTTCTTAAGCAGTACCCCTGTGCACTGAAAAGTGGCATCGGTCGACTCCGCGTGACATTGTCTGCACCGTCTTAGTCATTGGGATGTCTGCCTCATCTATATAGGCACCACCTCGGCATGCTGATGTCTGTTCTTTTCTTTCAGCGCCAGCCAGCAGAGATCAGTTGTAGAGAGCTACCACTGCCATTTTTTTGACAGACTTTTTTCAACTTTTAGACTACATTATTTGATTGGTGTGTAGGTATTCCTTCATGTTTCCTGTGCAACACCTGTCACTGCACCATGTCGGTCACGGATCCCCAGCTCGTGTGTCTCTAGTGCATGGCGTGCAACTCCGACCAAAAGTCGTGCTCCGACTGCCGGGCCATGGCTCCTAAATCGTTGAGGGAGCAATCCCTAAAGTGCTTGTGGCCCGGTGTCAGACGCCTCGGAAATCTCTGTGTTGGTCGAGAGGCCTTTGGCCCCCACAGGCTCAGCGAAAGGAGTTCCAATGGGTTACGCACTGGCGGCTCTGGCCCCAGTGCCCATGGGCTCGGATTGCGCTGGTCATGCCTCCTCAACTTACCCCCACACCGCATCAGCCCCATTCTCATCCCTGAAGACACAGAGCCGGCCGGCGCAGAACCCTCGGACTCTGTCGCATCCTCAGCCTTATTTGGAGCAGCTAGGACTGGAGGAAGATTGGGAGGGGACCCAGGACCCCTTAGATTTCCTGCTTTATTCTGAAGAAATGGACTGGTATTATGAACTATGTGATGCCAGTGGCTTGGATACCTCTACAAAGCCTGGCATGCTTTACCCTCCTAACCTGGCTACGGAGAAGGGATCTTCCTTTGCCATGGTGGTATGTAGGGCTGTGGAGACCTTGGACCTGCATCTTACTACTGTGGCGATCAAAACTGAGGCCTGCAGCCTGCCATATCCACCTCAGAACCCTTACTACCATGTAATGAGGCTTTGACTGATGTTCTCCTGGGCACCTAGTCAAAGCCCAGCTCAAGGGCTCCTGTGAATAGAACAATTGCCTGTCACCATCGCCCTGCACCGGGCGAGTCCGCTTTCCTCACATCTGACCCAAACCCAGAGAGCTTGGTGGTCCAAGCCACTACATCTTGTGGCAGGTTCTCTTCTGCAACCCCGGATAGGGAATCCAAAAGGCTAGATAGCTTCGGCAAGAAAATATTTTCTTCCACCAGCCTAGCATTGCGGTCGGTAAACACTGCATGTCTCTTGGGTAGTTACTCCCATTCGTTATGGGAGACAGTTGCATATGTGCTGCCAAAAGTCCCAGAAGAGGCCTGGGCTATCCTCTGCAAAGCTGTTACCAGAGCGGAGAGCGATGCAGCAAAGGACCCTACAGACTCGCTGGCTTCTTTCAGGATGTCCAAGCCAACCTTATAGACATGCCCTTTAATGGCTCTTGTCTCTTCGGAGATAGGGCGAACGCGGTGGTAGTGTTTCAAGGAGTCATGGGCTATGGCCAAGTCTTTTAGGACGTGACTGAAATGATTCTCATGCGTTCTGGAAGACATGTAGGTGCTTTCCAGGAAGTGATCAGCAACTGACAAAAGGCCTTCTGATCATGGCCTGAGCGATCAGCACCTCTATCTCCATTTGGCAGCATTTTTGGCTGAGTATAAAGTGCTAGCAGCAAGTTCCGGATCCCCCCACATAAATCATCAACCGAGCCTTCCGTATCAATCACCCATGACTTAACAAGCTTATTAGATTTGAGTGAAAGCGAATAATGTCTCTAATCAATTCATCATTGCCCAATTAAGAAATTGCTGATCTGAGTTGCAAAAGCACCAGGGAGAAAGGAAAAAGATCAAAATTGAGAGGCAGCCTGAACCTTCACTATCCTAGAGGGAATCACATTAATCCTACACAGCAGCTGTATCCTGAGTTCAGTGAAGTTGCGTGCTAGAGCAGATAAGTATGCAGTGGATCACAAATGTCCCACAGCCTAGACTTGGGAGGCAGCAGTTTGCCATGAAGAAACAATTGATCATTGCAATAGATTAACTCCTTCAGCCATTACTTGAATTTAGGTGCCCTTCTCCTCCCCCAATGGCAGTCAACTCTCCTTTTAGCCAGCAGCAAAGCTGAGGCCACATATTTCCTATAGTCTGCAAAAAGTGCACCAGTGTATCCCAAGAGTGAAAGAAGCAGGGTGAGTGTTGGAGGTTGCCCAATCATGACATTCAATGCATTGTCCACATCACGCCAGAAGGAAACGCAGGGCCAGGTGTAGGAAGTCCGCCTCAGCTATCGCGCATCTGTCACACACCTCGTCCAGCTAGAGACCATAACAATATAATCTAGCAAGATTGCCTTCACTTTAGGCAATCTTGCAGGGATCAGAGGCCTTTGGTCTCCAGGAGAACAGGTTCTTGACATCAACCAGTTGGAACTGTGGGCAATTAAACTGGTGCTCAAGGCCTTCCTTCCCTCCATCCAAGGTCGGTCTTTCCAGATCTTGATGTATAACACAACAGCGATGTGGCCTACCCTTGGTGTCTCTGGTTCTGAGAAAAATCCATCAAGGCTGGGCCCAACTTATTCCCATCTCCCCTCACTGCCCAAGGAGGGTGTGGTATGCAGACCTCCTGCACTTTTCCACCTGTCCCCACACAGGTTGCCATTCAGACCTGACCTTCTCTGAGGCAGGGTAAATTGTTCTGCATTACAATGTCTGAGACTACCACCCGCATGCTTGGAGATAGAGCGGGAACGTCTGAGTTACTTTAAGCTGCCACTGGAGGTAGTAGAAGTCATCTTGTCACCACTTTGCCTCTCAATTAATCCTTCTTACTCTGGCAGATTGAGCAACTTTGTTGCATGATGTCCATACACTAATGTGGACCCCTTGAAGACCAAGTTGTCATAGGTCTTGCAGTATGCACTTTCCCTGGTTCAGAGCAGTTGTACAATAAGCACTGTCAAGGAGAATTTGGCTACGCTGTCTGCATTCCCCTTACTGCTGGACCAGCTGTCCATTTAGAGGTCCCCCATTGTTATGCTTTTTCTAAAAGTGTTGACAAATGTGTATATTTCAACACCATTTGTCCCCTAATGGGACCTTAATTTGGCTTTGACTTCTTATGGGAACACAGTTTGAAGCCCCTCCTAGTTGTTCCTTGAGAATGCGGACCCTCAAGACTGTGTTTTTAGTGGCTTACTTTAGCCGGGTGAGTGAGTTACAAGCTGTTGCCTCCATTTCCCCTTCACCTCCTTTTACCCTGACAAGATGACGTTGAGAAACAGCTGCGTTCTTTCCAAAAGTGGTGAACCCCCATCCAGCTGTGTCAGTCCATCACCCTTCCTACCTTTTACTCTCTGCCCCAACTCATTGAGAAGGAGCATTTGAATCCGCTGATCCTAGGCAGGCTTCTAACTACTATCTGGACCGCATCAAGGACATAAGTGGATGACAAGTTCTTCGTCAGGTACTGCAGTGCCAAAAAAGGAAAAGCTGTGCAAAGAAATCTCTCAAAATGGATCATCCTGTGCATGAAGACCTACTACTCTTCTGCCAAGAAGGATTCTTTAGAAGGAATCAGAGCTCATTCCACCAGTTCAAATCCACTATGTCTGCCTTTGTCAAGATGTCACAGATCTGCAAGGAAGCGACGTTTGCATCCCAGCACCCCGTTACCTAGGACTACTGCCTGGATTCTGAGATGAAAAGTGATGGCCACGTTGCCAGATCTGTTTTGCAAGATTTCCTTGTCTAACCATCCATCAACACTCTTCCAGGAGTCCCAGTGCCCAAACTATTTCTTTGATGCCGAACTATTCTGTCAGTTAGTCCCCCCACTCACCTTGAAAGGTAGGGGGGGGGGGGAATCCTGGAAACTTATGTCATTGCACCAGGGTAGGAGCTACTTGGCTCCCGTAATGTCAATTGAAGTCACTTCCAGTGTCGGCCGAAGCTGTAGCGCTCTACTGGCACCATGAGACCGTTGAAGTTTCCAGATCCAGTCTGATGCCTGGTGGTGTCCTACAGGTGAGTAATCTGCAGGCATAGAGTTTCCTCCAGAAATATCAATACAAAAGGTAAGCACGTCTGTTATCTTCTGTTGTCTTCATGTCCGCTTGATGCATCTGAAAGAGACACGTTAGTATTAGATTCCTTACCTCAGAATATCCCCAGGCGTCAGACTGGATCCGGAAATTTTTGCGTAGCAGTACCCTTGCGTGTCGGTAGGCCTCCTCTGCGGCTCCGCGTCCGTCGTCGGCGTCGTGGGCGCCGTGATGACGTCGTCGGAGTACTTAGACGCCGCCTCTGCGTGCTGACATCAGTTCTTCTTTTTTCCGCGCCAGCAAGCGCAGATCTGGAAAAAGCAGTAACCCTAGTCATTTTTTACTAACTTTTTTGATCCTTTTTGATTGCTTTTCGAAGTCTCTCGACTCCGAACGGTGCCATAGGGATGCCCGGGTTCAAGCACTGTGACGATTGCGACCGTCTGCTGTCGGTCACGGATCCTCACCGCGTATGTTTGTCCTGTTTGGGCGTCGACCACGACGACAAGGCCTGCTCCGACTGCCGGGCCCTCTCCTCGAAGGCCAGGCGGGAGCGGTCCCGTAGGCGCCTCGAGCTCC
This sequence comes from Lissotriton helveticus, assembly GCF_964261635.1. Lineage (NCBI taxonomy): Eukaryota > Metazoa > Chordata > Amphibia > Caudata > Salamandridae > Lissotriton > Lissotriton helveticus. The sequence continues at coordinate 1,134,730,972 of NC_136061.1, forward strand.
AGCAGTCGGTCCCGCGCCGTGAGAGGTCCCGATCCCATGGGAGGTCGCGGGCTCGGAGCCACCACAGCTCCGAGAGTAGGCCACACTCCTCCGGGTCGAAGTAGTCGTCAGGTAAGAGGCACAAGAAGTCCAAGCGGCGTCATCGCTCCTCGTACTCCCCCCGACGCTCGCGCGATGCGGCCGGGGGGGGTTCAGGTGACACCACCCACACGGCTCCGTCGGAGTCGCGGGCGCCGCGTGCAGCTCCACACCCTCCGGTCCCTGGGCTGAACGCGACGCCGGAGGAGATCGAGCGCTTCCTCATGGCCATGAGGAAACTCTCTCCTCCGACGGGCTCCGCGGCGCCTCCGGGCCCAGCGGACCCGTCTGGGGCCCCTAGTGGGTCGGCGGCTCCGGCCTCGACGCCGTCTGATGCTTCGGCGCCGACGCCTTCGGGCCCGGCGCCGCAGGTCCCCGCTATCCCAACGCCGCCGGCGCCTTCGGGCCCGGCGCCGAGGGGTCCAGTTGTTCCGACGCCGTCGGCGCCTTCGGGCCCGGCGCCGCAGGACGCCGCTGATCCTCCTTCGGGATCGGGATCGTCGCCGGTGGATCTGACGACCTCCCCGGCGTCGGACCCTCGGGTGTCGCCTCCGGCGCCGTCCTCGGGCGGCGCCGGCCCCGGTCCTACCTTCGTTCCTGTTCAGCCGTCGGAACGGCCCCGTTGGGCGCCGCTCCAGACGTCGTTTGGTGAATTTCACTTTTATGAACAGGCCCCATTGGTTGAAAACCCTGTATTTCAGGAGATGGGTGAAGAAGAGGACTGGGAGTGGTCTGAGGACCCTCTGACCAGGGAGTGTCAGTCTCAGGAGGACTGGACAGGAGACCTTGGGGAGGCCAGTGGCCTGGAGACACCTCTCCAGACACTGGGTTTGTCTCCCCTCCTACCGTGGCTTCGGAGGAGGGGGCAACATATAGTGTGGTGCTGATGAGGGCTGCCAAGGCCTTGGGCCTTGAGCTCCCCGTCGCGGCCGTGAGGACTAACCTCCTCACTGAGGTCCTTAAACCGCAGTCAAGCTCGGCCGAGCCTCTGCTGCCCTTTAATGAGGCCTTGACCGACGTTCTTCTGGGCACTTGGTCCAAGCCCGCTACAGGTTCGCCCGTAGATAGGAACGTGGCCAGACGCCACCGCCCAGCCCGGGCGACCCATGTTTCCTGTCCTCCCACCCTACCCCCGAGAGCCTGGTCATCCAGGCCTCCAATTCCCAGACCGCATTCCTGTCGGCCCCGCCGGACCGGGAATCCAAGAGGTATGACCAGTATGGGAAGAAGATCTTCTCATCCCTTAGTCTAGGACTGCGGTCTTCCAACACCGCCTGCCTCTTGGGACGTTACACTCATTCTGTGTGGGATAAGGTCGCGGAAGTGCTGCCAGAGTGTCCGTTGGAGATACGGGCCAAACTCGGCCAGGCCCTTGTGGAGGGCCGGGATGCAGCCAAGTATTCCATCCGGTGTGGGCTGGATACCACTGACTCGCTGCGTAGAGCGATGGCAACGACGGTGGCGGTCAGACGCCACGCCTGGCTGAGGTCCGCCAACTTCTCGGCAGATGTTCAGAGCACGCTCATGGACATGCCGTTCGATGGCCGTCGCCTCTTTGGCGACAAGGCAGACCATGCGCTTGAGCGCTTTAAGGACTCCAGGGCTACGGCCAAGTCCTTGGGCCTCTCGGGCCAGCGCCAGCAATCGGCTGCCTTTCACTCCTTTCGTGGCCACAGAAGGGGTGCGCCCACACGCGCCGCCAGCCAGCCACCGCAGGGCAATACCCAACGCGGTGGCGGCCGTGGGAACCGCCGTCCGGGCGGTCGGGGGCAGTGGCGAGGTCAGTCCACACCTTCCCCCGCAGCATCCACCTCAAAACCCTCCTAGTCCGTGCTTTCAGGCCCATGTGACGCCAGTGGGGGGCAGGGTTCGCCATCACCACCTCCACTGGCGCGCTGTCACATCGGACAGGTGGGTGCTGCAAATCGTCCGAAGGGGCTACTCCCTCCCCTTCGAGGTGACTCCTCCAGCCATGCCACCGCAGAACCACCGTGTATCGGGGGATCATTTGCGACTTCTGCAGGAGGAAGTTACGGCCCTCTTGGCCAAGGGGGCCATCGAGCGCGTTCCTGGGCCAGAAGTAGGGTGGGGTTGCTACTCCCACTACTTTCTGGTACCCAAGAAGAGCAAACGGGGCCTACGCCCTATCTTGGACCTAAGGAACGTCAACGGCTTCCTCCGGAAGGAGAAGTTCAAAATGCTGACACTGGCTCAGGTTCTGGCTGCCCTGAATCCAGGAGACTGGATGGTAGCATTGGACTTGCAGGACGCTTACTTTCATATCCCCGTCCTGCCTGCCCACCGGCGCTACCTGCAGTTCATGGTGGGCCACAAGCACTTTCAATTTACCGTGCTCCCCTTCGGCCTTACCAGCGCCCCACGGGTGTTCACAAAGGTGATGGGCGGTGGTCGCAGCTCATCTGCGCAGGTTAGGGGTTTCAGTCTTCCCCTACCTCGACGACTGGCTGTTGAAGGCGGGCTCGCCCCAGACAGTCGTCAGCCACCTCCAGACCACGGCGGACCGCCTGCACCAGCCGGGGTTCTCCATCAATGTACCGAAGTCACACCTGTGCCCCTCTCAGAAGCTCCTCTTCATCGGAGCGGTTCTGGACTCGGCGCGGTTTCGGGTTTATCCGCCCGAACAGTGGGTCCGGGATATTCAGGCTCTGATTCCCATCTTTCAGCCGTTATCCCGGGTTTCGGTCTGGTTGACGCTGCGGCTTCTGGGGCTGATGGCCTCCTGCATCCTACTGGTGCATCACGCCAGGTGGCGGATGCGGGCTCTGCAGTGGGACCTGAAGTTTCAGTGGGCCCAGCATCAGGGCAACCTATCCGACCACGTCCTGATCTCGGAGTGCACTGCGAGACAGCTGCAGTAGTGGCTTACGGACCGCGATTGGGTCAGCGGCAGATCCCTCTCCCTTCCCCAACCGGAGCACATAGTTGTGACGGATGCGTCCCTCCAGGGCTGGGGAGGCCACTTGGGAGAGGCGGAGATCAGAGGCCTCTGGTCTCCGGCAGAGACCCGGCTCCACATCAACCTGTTGGAGCTCCGGGCGATTCGTCTGGCACTGAAGGCATTCCTCCCCTCTGTCCAGGGGAGTGTAGTGCAGGTATTCACGGACAACACCACCGCCATGTGGTACTGCAACAAACAAGGCGGGGTGGGGTCGTGGATCCTTTGTCAAGAGGCTCTTCGCCTTTGGCAATGGCTGGACCGCCAGGGCGTGACCCTGGTGGCTCAACACCTGGCAGGTTCTCTGAACGCCAGGGCGGACGAGCTCAGTCGTCGGTGCATGATGGATCACGAATGGCGTCTGAACTCGGACGTGGCTCAAGGCCTCTTTCAGCGATGGGGAGAGCCTAGGTTAGATCTATTCGCCACCGAAGAGAACGCGCAATGTCATCAGTTCTGCGTGTTGGAATTTCCAAGGCGGCACTCGCTCGGAGACGCTTTTCGTCGCGAGTGGAGTTGCGGTCTGATGTACGCCTTTCCGCCTATAGCACTTCTGCCCAGAGTGCTGAAGATCAAGCGCGACCGGGCCCAAGTCATCCTTGTGGCTCCGGACTGGGCACGAAGGTACTGGTATCCAGAGCTACTCAGTCTGTCAGTCGATCCCCCGGTTCGTCTGCCTTTTCAGGATTACCTTCTGTCGCAGCAGCAGGGGACGGTCCTCCACCCGAACCTGTCCAGTCTCCACCTCCATGCTTGGAGATTGAGCGGCGACAGTTGAGGCCATTTGACTTGCCTCCTGAAGTTTGTAACATCATTCTGGCAGCCAGGCGTCCCTCCACAAAGTCGGTATACGCCTGCAGGTGGAACAGATTTGTGGCATGGTGCACAGCAAAGGCTGTGGATCCCCTCAATGCCCCTCTTTCTGAAGTCCTTCTCTTCCTTCTTTCTCTTGCCCAGCAGGGCTCTGCTCTGGGCACTATCAAGGGCTACCTTTCTGCCCTTTCAGCCTTTCTCAGGCTGCCTGATCAACCTTCTTTGTTCAAGTCCCCTATTGTTAATAGATTTCTTAAGGGCCTCACATACACGTTTCCTCCTGTTCCGTTTGTGATGCCTCAGTGGGACTTGAACCTGGTTCTTACCTTTCTGATGTGCGCTCCCTTTGAGCCACTTCACAACTGTCCTCTTCGCCTTCTGACCTTGAAGACTGCTTTCCTGGTTGCCATCACCTCTGCCAGGAGAGTGAGTGAGCTCCAGGCCCTTTCTTGTACCCCACCTTTCCTTTCTGTCCATCCGGACAAAGTGGTGCTGCGTACCAAACCTTCTTTCCTGCCCAAGGTTGTCACGGCCTTCCACATCGGGCAGTCTATCACCTTGCCAATCTTCTTCCCGCCACCGCATCCCTCTAAAGAGGAAGAGCGGCTCCACCGTCTGGACCCAAAACGTGCGCTCTCATTCTACTTGGATCGCACACGCCAGTTCCGGGTGGATGACCAACTCTTTGTTGGTTACTTGGGCGCGAAGAAGGGGAAAGCGGTGCACAAGAGGACCATCTCCCGGTGGATCATCCTGTGTATCCAGGCATGCTACTCCTTGGCTAGGAAGGAGCCTCCTGCTGGATTGCGGGCTCATTCTACCCAAGCCACGGCGACTACCACTGCCCTGGGCAGGGGAGTGCCCTTACAAGACATCTGTCAGGCAGCTACGTGGGCATCGTTGCACACGTTTGCGAGACACTACTGCCTGGACAGCCAAGTCCGGAGGGATGGCTTCTTTGGCCGTTCCATCCTCCGGGACTTTCTGGTGTGATTATTGGTTCGCAGACCCACCACTGGGGTTGGTATTGCTGGGGTATCTATTCTAAGGTAAGGAATCTAATACTAACGTGTCTCTTTCAGATGCACAAGTTACTACTTGTGTAACGATATATCTGTAAGAGACATTAGTTAGTATTAGATTCCTTACCGACCCACCCATCCTCCCCGTTCTGCGAACCAATATCTAGGGTTAGGGTTGTCCCCTTTCAGGGCCCTAGTTTCAATGGCACCAGTGTTGGTTTTTAACATGGCTCTGCGTTTCTGGCGCGGAAAAGCTGTGTCTAAGAACTGACGTCAGCACGCGGAGGCAGCGTCTAAGTACTCCGACGACGTCATCACGGCGCCCACAACGCCGACGACGGACGCGGAGCCGCAGACGACGCCTACCGACGCGCAAGGGTACTGCTACGCAAAAATTTCCGGATCCAGTCTGACGCCTGGGGATATTCTAAGGTAAGGAATCTAATACTAACTAATGTCTCTTATAGATATATCGTTACACAAGTAGTAACTTGTGCATCAGTGAGTTGCAAGCACTGTGTGTTCAGCACCAGATACATTGTTTCTGCCAAGACTAGCTGGTTCTGAGAACTAAAGCCTTCCTTCTGAAGGTAGTTACCCCATCTGACATGAGTTAATCTATTACTCTTCCCACGTTTTCACTCAGTCATGTCTCCAAGTAGTAGAAAAGGCTGGACCCTTGTAAGGTGGTCAGCAACTATGCCAACATAGTCCAAGTTTTCTGATCAGATGATCAGACTGTTGTGTGATATTTGGGCAGCAAGAAGGGAGAAACATCCCAGAAAAAGGTCAAGTCACAGTGGATTTTGCTCTGTATCAAAATCTTGCTTTAATGGTATCTCCACAAGTGTCATGACCTGCTCTACTAGAGCGAAGGCAATTTTTTTGGGCACTGTCCAGGGGGGTTGCCTAGTACATGAATACATGTTACAGTGACATGGACATCAATTAACATGTAAGTTACTTATCTTTTGTATCTGATAGAGACATCTAACCGCAGATTCCTTAACTTATAATATCTCCAGGGGTCAGACTGGATCTCGAAAATTTTCCGCAGCAGCACCTCTGCGCGCCAGGGGCGACGCGCCCTGACTTCATCCACGGACGTGACGTCCGGGGAGCCATATATGCCCCTCCCGGCACGCTGACGTCAGTTTTCTTCTTTTCTGCGTCCCAACGCGGATCCTGGAAAACCAGCGCTTCCTTGGCTTGTTTTTTGGACCTTCTCGACGCCTTCAGCGTCACGGAACAGTGTGCGATGCCTTCGGGCTGTGTGTGAGACATGTGCACGCCAGGTGTCTGTCATGGACCCACACGCCATATGTATGTGGTGCCTGGGATTGCACCACGACTCCGAAGAGTGCAACGCCTGTCCACAAATGAAACCCAAGTCCTTGAGTGAGCGTCGTATGGAATTGCTAGCCGCACGGCTGCCCAGACCTGCGCCTTCACGTCGCCGTTCTCCCTCTCAGGATTGGGCCCGTTCCCGGGGTCGTTCCCGCGGACGTCGTTTAAAGGCGGATAAGCACAAACGTAAGTCGCGGAGGCCCTCCACCCATAAGCGTGAGGCTGGGGCCCTCTCCTCTCGCTCCCGGGCGCCCGGCAGTAGTCTCCTCCATACCCTCCATTTCCAGGAGTTGGAGCGACGCAGGCCCAAATGGAGGCTTATTCAAAGGCCCTGCACTCTTTCTTTGGGTCGCCCCCTCTCCCTGGTGTGCCTTCGGGTTCACCAGGGGTGGAAGGCACTCCTGTTAGGTCCTTGCCGGCTGATTTGTCCTCTGCGCCGGCTGTGTGCATCGACTCCGGTTCTGGAGTCGATACTGCTCTAGCAGGACACAGCCTGGAGGGCCATCCCAGTCGGCCGCCCAGCACAACCGTCCAGTCACCGCATAGTCCTGTGCAGCTTCCTGCGTTGCTGTCGGATGCGGCTCCGAGCTCGACGTCTTTCCTCCCCGTATATTGCAGTTGGATCGCCATCGGACGGCGCCCAGGCCGAGTCCCCTCTGAAGGTCGTCGGCGTCGATCGACGCCGACTCTGCGTCGGTCGACGGTGGTACCGCACTTACACCTACTCTCTTGCACGAGGTTGACGTTCCTCTGGACTCCCTGGGCCCGAGGTCGTTTTGGTGCCCCTTGGTGCAGGGCCTAGCGTTCTGTGGCCTTCAGATCCAACCTCAGGCTCCTACACTTTTACTCTCTAGTGAACGGGTTAGTCTCCAACCATATCCTACTGATGGTTCATTGTCGCCCCCCAGAATAGCGAGGGAGGCTAGTGCAGCTTACGCACGGGCTATTCATAGGCCAGCAGCTATTCTAATTCTACCCCCTGTGGTTTCCCTGCCTTCTGATCGTTTGCTGGATCTTCTCCACGTGGAGCCAATAGAGGTGGAGCCTTTGCTGCCCCTTGGGGGAGTCTTTGTTTGACATCCTACTTGACACCTGGGCGACCCTGTTGATCGTGCCATTGCTCGCCGACATCGTCCGGCCCCGAATGATCCACTCTGCCTGTCCCTTCACCCTAGAGCTCTGGGTCTGGTTGTTCAGGTGGCTTTTGACTTGCAGCCTTCCTCTGCTTTGCCGTTACCTCCCACCAGGGAGTCTAGGTGGTTGGACTCATGTGGCCGTCATCTTTTTGCCTCTGCCAGTGCGAGCATCCGTGCATTGAACACGTCTTACGTGTTTGAGCATGCTTCCTTTGCCCTTTGGGACTTAGTCGAGCTCCTTCTTCCTTCTCTCTCGGAAGAATTACATCGCTGCCTTCTTGATGGCAGGGGAATGGCGCAATTTTCCCTTCGATCTTCCCTTGATGCAGCTGACTCTGTGGGTAGGGCACTTGCCCAGTCGGTTGCTTTGCGCCGCCATGCATGGCAGCGTGACAGTCGTTTCCCAGACAATGTTCGGGATGCTCTTCGAGATCCGCCATTCAATGGCGTGAACCTTTTTTTTATTTTTATTTTTTTTTTTATTTTTTTTTTTAATTGGCATTTTGAAACAATGCGATACAGCGTCACATACATTCACAAAATAAGTAAGGCACCGTAGTTTGGCAACAGAAACCTGCGAGAGTACTTTTTTAACACAGGAGCATTCTTTTTTACAAATCAAATTATGGGTTGTTAACCAAAATTAAAGTTTTAAAGCTTTATTCCGTATCGGAGCTAGAGCTGTCCGTATCAGAAGGTGGGTCGCAAATGTTCCCCCTGTACTTATTCCATGCCCCCCAGACCCTATTGCATTTCTTGGGACAACCTCGATTTCGAAACACTGCCCGTTCTGCAATCATCGCAGCGTCCATATCTTGTCTCCAGGCAGATATTGATGGCGACATCCCCCCGCCCCACCTCTGCGCTATATTTCTTTTCGCTACCATCATACCTAGCATCATCCAGTTCTGCCGATATCGTGTGAGGTCGTTGGGTTCCCATATGTTTAAAAGGCAACGCTTGGGGTCAGGCAGTATGGAGAGTTCCTCTGATTGAGACATGGTGCGCATCACTTGAACCCAGTAGTGTGCAATTTGGGGGCATTCCCATATCGTGTGGTAGAAGCTACCTATTTCCCCACAATCCCCTCAGGCAGTATGGGTGTGTGATCCTTTTCATCTTGTGCAGTGCATCCCTCGTGTAGTATGATCTGTGAAGTATATGTAGTTGCACCAGGCGAAGACACGAGGGGACACCTACTTCTTTTGGAGACGAAGTCGCCTCCTGCCACTCTGAGTCATCAATGTCACCACAGTCGTGTATCTATTTCTCCCGCAGGGCCTCTAGAGGGTCAGGTAAGTTGTTTACAAGTTTCCTGTACGTTAGAGATGTCGCCTTTGAAGGCATAAAGTCAGTCAGAATTCTGTCCTCGAGCGGGGACGCCTCTGGGATATCTGTTCCGGACTTGAACGCAGTTGTCAACGCATGTCGTACCTGTGTGTACCTGAAGCGCTCTGTCAGCGCCAAATCATATTGCTGTTGCAGCGTCTCAAAAGGTAGCACCTGCCCCCTCTGCCATAGATCTCCAATGGTCGAGATGCCGATAGCATCCCAGCGGTCGAAGCCCTTGGAGTGCCTCAGTCGCCCCAGCTGTTTTATGTCCCACAACGGAGTCAGCTGTGTAAGTACTCCTTGCCATTTCAACCTTCTCAGCGCCGCGTGCCACACGGTGAGTGTGTGACGCAGTGGGCCGATCTTTGCGGTGATTAATGATTTATCGTACAGGGGGGGGCAGCATTCCTGAGAGCCCCAGCTGCGCCCTGTCTTCCTTTAGGGCTGGTTCAGACTGGGGGAGATGAAGCCATTGGTTAATAATCTTTAACTGCGACGCCCAATAGTAAAGATTGACGTCTGGGAGCGCTATGCCTCCGTCGTACCAGCCGCGCGTGAGCTTGGCTTGTGCTATACGGGCAGGCCTAGAGCCCCATAGTAACACCGAGACTTGCGCAGCGATGGTTTTGAAGTACGCGGGAAGGACAGGGTAGGGTGCGTTTTCTAGAACGTAGAGGAAGCGGGGCAGGGCCATCATTTTGAACAGGGCCGCCTTACCAAGCAGTGTCAGCGGTAGCGATTCCCAGTGTCGGATGTCACGTTTGAGGCGGTCAAGAGGGGGCTGTAGGTTGTGTGTATAGAAAACGGCAGGGTCAGCTGTGATGTGGATCCCTAGGTATTTAAACCCGTCAGCAGAGATCCGCAGCGGGCAGGTGTCCGGCAAGCACGGTGCGGGACCGCGCAGTATGTACATGGTGGACTTGGACCAGTTGATCGAATAACCGGAAGCTTGTCCGTATGCCGTGCAAACATCTAATAAGGTGTTAATCGAGCGCTTGGGAGAGGTGAGATATATCAGAACATCGTCGGCGTAAAGGGATATTTTATCTTCCCAGTCGTCCGTCCAGCGGATACCACGGATCGTGGGCTCCCACCTTATCCATTGGGCCAGAGGTTCAAGGACCATGGCAAACAGTAATGGGGACAGTGGGCAGCCCTGGCGCGTGCCTCTAAACAATGGAAAGTCTGCCGAGATGTGGCCATTGGCGGCTACATGCACCATTGGCATTGCATAGAGCAGACGGATCCAGGAGCAGGACTTCGGGCCAAAACCAAAGTGACGTAGTACTGCAAATAGAAAGGGCCAGTGGACCGTGTCGAACGCCATATGTGCATCAAGGGATAGTATCACCGCGGGTTCTAATAGGTACTTCGCGCGCGCAAGTGCACCGTGTACTCTCCGCAAATTGAGCGCCGTGTTCCTGCCCGGCATAAAGCTGGACTGGTCTTTATGTATGAGTTTGGGCAGATGGGACGTGAGGCGCTGCGCCAACAGTTTCGCGAGTATTTTAGCCTCGGCGTTAATGAGGGAGATTTAGCGGTATGACGTACACCGGTCAGCCGGTTTCCCTGGTTTTAAGATAGCCACAATTGTGGCCGTGCGTTGATCTAACGGAAGTTCCCCTGCCTCCAAGCTTTCCGTGAACATACGTAGCAAGTGCGGTGCTAGCGTGTCCGCCTGTTGCTTGTGTAAGTCAACTGGTATTCCATTGGGTCCCAGTGCCTTACCCGTACGCAGGGCTTTAATCGCCAGTTGTACCTCATCGGTCGTTAAGTCTGCGTCTAAGGCCTGAGCCTCCTCTTCTGCTAGAAAAGGGGGTGGTGATGAACAGAGTGCCTGAATTAAGCAGACCACTCTTACCCAGTCCAAAGATCAGGGCTTGATCCATCACCGTTTTTTAGCTCACTGCACCATCCCAGCTCAGAACTTGGCTATATGCAAATTAGTCTGTTCCTGTCCCAGTGCATGATGGGAACAGGGCAAACCAAACTACCAAGTCAATTCTTGTACTGGGAAGGAAACAAGTTTCCGGGGACCGGTTTCTGCCATTTCAGGCATCGTCGGCCCGGCTTGCTTGAATCCTGATGGTGCAATGAGCAAGGGACTCACATCTGAGTATACCCTTCCACGCTTATGGTGGACAAAATGATTCAGAAAAGGGCGTGGTGATGAACAGAGTGCCTGAATTAAGCAGACCACTCTTACCCAGTCCAAAGATCAGGGCTTGATCCATCACCGTTTTTTAGCTCACTGCACCATCCCAGCTCAGAACTTGGCTATACGCAAATTAGTCTGTTCCTGTCCCAGTGCATGATGGGAACAGGGCAAACCAAACTACCAAGCCAATTCTTGTACTGGGAAGGAAACAAGTTTCCGGGGACCGGTTTCTGCCATTTCAGGCATCGTCGGCCCGGCTTGCTTGAATCCTGATGGTGCAATGAGCAAGGGACTCACATCTGAGTATACCCTTCCACACTTATGGTGGACAAAATGATTCAGAAAAGGGGGTGGTGATGAACAGAGTGCCTGAATTAAGCAGACCACTCTTACCCAGTCCAAAGATCAGGGCTTGATCCATCACCGTTTTTTAGCTCACTGCACCATCCCAGCTCAGATGATGGTCCTGGATCAAGCCCTGATCTTTGGACTGGGTAAGAGTGGTCTGCTTAATTCAGACACTCTGTTCATCACCACCCCCCTTTTCTGAATCATTTTGTCCACCATAAGCGTGGAAGGGTATACTCAGACATGAGTCCCTTGCTCACTGCTCCATCAGGATTCAAGCAAGCCGGGCCGACGACGCCTGAAATGGCAGAAACCGGTCCCCGGAAGCTTGTCTCCTTTCTGGTGAAGAATTGGCTTGGTAGTTTGGTCTGCCCTGTTCCCATGATGCACTGGGCCAGGGACAGACTAATTTGCATATAGCCAGGTTCTGAGCTGGGATGGGGCAGTGAGCTAAATAACGGTGATGGATCAAGCCCTGATCTTTGGACTGGGTAAGAGTGGTCTGCTTAATTCAGACACTCTGTTCATCACCACCCCCCTTTTCTGAATCATTTTGTCCACCATATGCGTGGAAGGGTATACTCAGACATGAGTCCCTTGCTCACTGCTCCATCAGGATTCAAGCAAGCCGGGCCGACGACGCCTGAAATGGCAGAAACCGGTCCCCGGAAGCTTGTCTCCTTTCTGGTGAAGAATTGGCTTGGTAGTTTGGTCTGCCCTGTTCCCATGATGCACTGGGCCAGGGACAGACTAATTTGCATATAGCCAGGTTCTGAGCTGAGATGGGGCAGTGAGCTAAATAACGGTGATGGATCAAGCCCTGATCTTTGGACTGGGTAAGAGTGGTCTGCTTAATTCAGACACTCTGTTCATCACCACCCTCCTTTTCTGAATCCTCTTCTGTTAGGGCTGGCATTTTGAGATCTTTAATGTAGGTGTACGCCTCATCCTCCGAGATCGTGGATGCTGACGCGTACACCGTTTCGTAGTGATGAGCTAGCGCGTGTACTATTGCACTGGGGTCTCTAATGGGGTCACCTCCCTCTAATGTCAGTTGTGCTATCCATCTGTCTCGTCTGTCCAGCCAAGCCAGCAACTTGCCTGCCTTGTCGCCCATCTCGTAAATTTTGTGTCGCGTGGCAGACAGTTGCAGCTTGACTTCCTCTGTCAGGTGTGTTTTATGACGATGTTGTGCTAGTTGTAAAGTGCGCGCTGTAGTGGGGTTTGGGTCCGCCGCATGCCTCGTCTCTGCCCCAGTCACTGCCGTTTCCAGAGCTAACAGTTCCGCTTGCCCCTCCCGCTTAAGCGTTGTAATGGAAACTATTGCACGCCCCCTAAGCACTGTTTTGTAGGCCTCCCACAGAGTGGCAGCGGAGGACACCGAGCCAGTGTTGTCTCGGAAGTACTGTTTGGTCCCCACCCTCAGCTCCCTCTTGACCTTAGAATTGTGGAGGTATGCAGCGCGGATTGGATAAATCCGATGCCGTGTGGGTTGGTGGTGCGTGTGCGTGTAAGTAAGTAGCAGTGGTGAGTGATCTGAAATACCTCGTGGCCTTATTTCTACCTTGGACCACCCGGTGAGCTAAGAAAGTAGTCAAGCCTGGTGAGAGTATTATGGACGCTGGAGTGATATGTGTACTGTCGGTCCTGGGGGTTGTATTTCCTCCAAAGGTCTTCCAGTCCCATAGCAGTCAGGAAGCCCCCCAATCGTGTTGTGCCAGCTGGAGCTAATTTCGGGGGGACCCTATCCATCAGGCTATCAGCTACCAGATTAAAATCTCCCCCGAGAAGCAGATCTCCCTCAGGGAGTCCTAGTATGAAAGCGCTAAGATCTGTTAGGGCTATCGCCTGTAAGGCCGGTGGAATGTAGACGGAGACGATGTTAACGGGTTTTCCCTCCCACTGTGCGTGTATAGCGGCAAATCTACCCGCCGTGTCCGACCTAGCAGACTGTATGAGTAGGGGGAATTGTTTTTTCACCAGAACGCCGACTCCCCTGGACCCAGAGGTGAACTCGGAGTGGGCCATCATCTTAAAACCCCATCTGTCCATGGCTTTTGTGGCCGTGCCAGTGAGGTGCGTCTCCTGTAGGAGGATCACTGCAGCCCCCTCCCTTTTAATGCTTTTCAGGACCAGACCCCGCTTGATTTTGTCACCAAGGCCCCGGACATTCCAGGAGAGGATCGATAGGGATGGAGTCATACTAGCCTCTCCGCCCCGCGGAACTCTGTGAGTGTCAACCCCCATCATCTTGGATCAGTGTGCTAATTAGACAAGTATCCGTTTCTGTGGTTCCAAACAGCATGCCGCTCAGTGTAGTTCGGTGTATCGCAGTAACATAAAACATTACGAACAACAAAAAACATTCCCCCCTTCCCTCCCCCCTCCCTGCCTCCCTGCTTCGCGGACTCCAAACTGCCCGCCACCCCAACTCAGCAGAGTGCTTACGATCCCAGTCAAGAAACAACGTTGCTTACAAGAGCATAGGGGGGGTGAAAGTCCAAGGAGGACCAAATAGCCCCTAACAGTTCCAGAGTCCCAGCTCATTTGTAAAGTTTCAGTAGCATAGTAAGGAAGGTGAACACCAGTAAGATAAAGTTCAGTTCACCGGCTACAGTTCACAGTCAAAAAGGTAGAGGTACTTCCCTGAAGGCAGCAGGAGTCATTCCCCAGAGTCTGCAGCCGGGTCGGTCTCGGCCTTCCCCTCTTGTCCGTTCAGGTCAGGTTCGTCGGTCTGTCCTTGCCTTCTGTGCCGACTGTTCTGTCTGCCAGAGCCTTCCACCGGTCTCCATCCCTCGAGCGCATCTCCGGCGTATCAAAGAACCAGGTTTTTTCATCAGCCACCACCCTGAGACGAGCCGGGAAGAGCATGGAGTACGGCAACTCACGAGATCTCAATGTTTTTTTCACCTCTATGAAGCTTCTCCGTTTCGCCGCCACCGCCGTCGTGTAGTCTGGGAAAATTAAAACTTCCGAGTTCTGAATCCGTATGGGCGGCGCAATCCTCCCCGTTTGTAGGATGGCATCGCGATCCCTGAAAGTTGAATATGCGCGCCATTACAAGTCTCGGTCGCGCCCCGGTGCGGGGACGCCCCCCCCGGGACCCTGTGCGCCCGCTCCACCGAGAAGAACTTGGAGAGGCCTTTTGGTTGCAGCACATTCCTCACGAGGTCTTCCACATACAGGTCCATGGCAGGCCCCCCTTCCGATTCTGGCCGACCAATAAGGCGAATATTATTGCGCCTGGAGCGCCCTTCCTGGTCGTCCATCTTGTCTGCCAGGAATTTATTGTCATCCTCCAATTGCGCCACCCTTTTTAGCAGCGACGCAGTGTCTGAGGTAAGGGTCGTAGTGACCTGTTCCACTGCCGAAACTCTTGACGACATCTTTTGTAGGTCCGCCCGCAAAAGTGTGACATCCGTCGAGATTGACCCCACCGTGGTTTGTACCTGAGTCAGGGCCGCCATGATGTCCTCCAGTGTTATGGCTGGGACTGCGCCGCCCTCCGCGCCCTTAGCGCTGGTTCTTTTTTGCTCCGCCAGCGGGGGAAAGTCCTTGGCGTAGGCAAATTTATCTAACTTGCTCTGCTGGGTCCCACGATTACCCCTGCCGCTCATTATGGGTCAGTGAGGGGTGCTGCCTCGGGTCACACTGGAGTAGGTGAAAGGGTACACAGTTGTATGGGCCGAATCGTCAATCAAGGAAACCAGGCCTAGGACAGTGAACGCCCGCTGTTCGCCTGCCCAGCTGCGTCACTAGTCGTCCCCCTCTTCTCACACGTCGTCAAGGCGCCCCTCGGGGACACCAGTCCCAGGCTCCGTCAGTGGTCGATTAGGCTCTAGGCGTCCGGCACTCCTTATCAGGGGGGGCCCTCAAACAGGCGTGGGCACCAACAGCCGATGCAGGAGCAGGAGTTCTCACTGCTGTTGCGCGCCTCAGCGGGACGCCGAGGGCGCGGGTCTGGTCGTGGCTGGTCCCGGAGCCAACAGCGGTCCCTCGGCCTCTAGGTCACAGGCCTTCCGGCGGAGGGGGATCAGCGAACCTGCTCCTGCGCTTGCCGGAGGGGCGAAGCCAGGTGGGGGAGGGGTGGGCAGGCGGGACACCACTCACCCGCCTCCTGACGTCCCAGCTCCGCCTCGCGCCTCCACTCGAGGACAGTCAGTGGCGCTCCTCCGGTAGTCCTTCCAAATTTAGGCCGGTGCTTCTGGCGCGGGGGTAGGCCGCGAGCTCGCGCACAACGCAGCTCCGGGCTCCAATGTCGTAGCAAGCTCGGAGTGGGGCCGATGTGCGTCGAGTCACCTCCGCTACTAGGTCCTGTCGTCTGGGGTACTCTGGAGCAGGATAACTGTCCGGATTAATGCTGGGCTACCGCCTCACCCTCGGAGCCTCACTAGATCGCGGCCATCTTGGTAGATCGCCGGCCACGCCCCCGGCGTGAACCTTTTTGGCAGCCACGCTGATTCAACGGTCTCCCGCCTCATGTCTGGACTATCGTGACTCTTGCGGCAAGACTTTCTGCCTTATGGTATCGCTTTCTTCTGTATATGCGAGGTTGCCTTATTGGTTTCATTTTTTTTAAATATCCTGGGTTCTTTACATAGTGCCCGGATAGAGTAGGCAGTTGTTCCGCCATCTCAGTATTTGTACAGTACAGCCGGATGGCTGGTTCTGCCTTCCTTTCAGTCCTCGGAATGTGTGCTTTGCCCAAGAGGACTCCCCTCGCATGGGTTGAGACTTACCCTATGTGGGGTATTTGCTGGCTATTTGGTAGCTGCCTTAGGCTTGGTACGCTCCTATGGAGTCTTCCTCACAGACATCCTTCTGTGGGTCAGGCTGTCCTCTTTTTCTCATGTTCTGCGATCAAAACGTTAGCATCGCTCTATTGCACTTTCAGTTACAGTTGGCTCCAGTTGTCTGTAGTTCTTCGAAGCCTCTGTATGGGTTCGTTACCGTGCGGCCTCTGCCTCGCCTGCCATTCACAGGGGCGTTTTTTAGCATCACAGTGCTCCTCCTGTCCATGATGGATGCTCTTCTTTTGCTGGCAACTGTCCCTTGGGGCCCTTGTTCTGTTCAATGCAGGCGCAGTTCTTTCACGGCTGACGCCCTGTCATCATTTTGCACCAGGGAAAAAAGCCGCTGTGCGGCACGCTTCTTACTGTTGAAGCAAACTGGAAGTGGACCTTGGTATGATTGCTCTCATAGGGTGTTTACGTTGTTTCTTCCTCTTCTGTGGTGCTGGTTCTACCTTCCCCTCTACGGTTGGGTAACAGTTTCTCGTCCTTCCACCCTTATTGGGCTTGTTTTTTGAAGGTGGCGTATTCGACATCCACGTCTCTGCTGTACATTGCCTTGTGCTCTTGATTTCTGGGCACTTTACCAACAGGAGTTTCTCCCCATTCCCTGCTGCTTCTGCACAGGTGTTTTCCACACTTCTGTTTTGGGTTTCTGCTGTAACACTCTCAAGGGGCGTGTTCTCTTCAGGATACTCGCTTCTTGGGTCCCTGGGCCATATGGTTGGTCCTTACTGTTTCCACTATCGTGTCTGGCTCCAGCTCCTCATCTGTCTTGCCGGGGACAGCTCCTCGCGGGCGGGCTGATGTTGCTTACGGGTCTGGACATATCCTGTCCATTTCTGCTTCCAGATGACTGTGGTTCTTTTTGCGTACCCTAGTCTTTGTGTTACGCTATATTTTTGCGCGTATTTCTTCTTACTCTGTTTCTACTCTGTTCTCCTACACAGCAAAGTTGTGAAGACAAGGTCCATGGTCCTCGACCCGGTCTGCTCCTGCTACGAGCGCCTATGTCGGTGTCCAGCTTGCCTGGTACCCCTTTTTGCCGGTTGCCTTCTTGCTATAGCGTCTCTCGCATCTGGGCTGCTCATGTTACCCTACAGCAGGGTTTTTGCTATACTTCGTGTGGTTCTAGCGTCCACACAGTATGCTTATGTGTCTTCCACTTGACTATCATTCTTCTGTTGGTTGCCGTCAGCTCTTTCACATGTCCTGTGACAGAGCGACTATGTACTGGTGTATTTTCTGTTTCTAGTACTAGCGGCACTTTTCCGGCCATGGATTGGCATCCTGCCAATGCTGCCCCACGTATTTTGGGTGGTGCAGGTTTCAACAGTGCTATTTCCACTATTGTGCATACTGGACCGGTATGCTCTGACTCTGCCATACCAGTTGTCATCTCTCTGGGTTTTACTTACGGTCAGCACGCCAGATCCTGCGGATCCATCGGACCCTAGATTCACTTCCACTTCTTTGGGAAGTCATGAACTCTCCCTTTCATACCGACATACCTGGCATATGTTTTCTTTTTCTCACCCGGTATACATACGTGGGTTTTCAGGCTGTTCTTTGACGGCTTGTGGTGCCTTTGCCTCCCAATGTTTTCCGCTCTTTTCTGAGCTTCATGGTCTGGTGTGGCTGCGCTGGCTTGTGGTTCCCACCATGTGTTGTCACCTTGTTGACTGTTAAGTTCTCTCAGGAACTTGATGGGGATCAGTCGCAGACCCGCCTCCTCTATGGGTATGGCTTTGGTATCTATTCTAAGTTAAGGAATCTGCAGCTAGATGTCTCTATCAGATGGACGAGTTACTTCCCTTCGGTAAGGATGTATCTGGTAGAAACCGTCTAGCCGTACTTCCATAAGGCCCGCCCATCCTCCCTGTTCTGCGAGGACCTTTTCAGGTTGGGCTTTCTACATTCGCCTCCTTCCGGGTGGCTTGCGGGGTGACATTTTTCACTTCACTCAGACACACAATGCTTTGTTCTGTTTCATTGCTCTACTCCGCCCATTCTTGTGATTGGGCGGTATGCTGATGTGTCATGTTTCCTTCCAACCCTATGCCCTGGGTTGTCCATTGTGGGATCTACTCATGTTTTCCCACCCCCTGCTCTCCCCTTCTCCATCGTCTTGGGGTCTCTTACATCCCCTGCGGTCCATTGGTTTGAAATATTTTGACTCTGCCACATTCTATAGGTCTCTTATTGGGGATACGTCATCTCTATCGGGTGACGTCTTCTGGTGAATTGTATTTGCTCCTGTGTTCCGTACTTGTTGTCCTTCAGTTATATATATTGTCATCTGCCATGGCGTTTTTCACGTCTTCATCTGCCTCCAAGGGAGGTTTGGCCTTCACTTTTGCGGAGTTGCTTCTCAGAGCGGTGCTGTGCTCTTCCCCTTAGCTAATTTTTCAAGATACAGTGCCAGGCACTGTCATTTATGGTGCTGTTTTTCACCATTCAATTTATTTTTATTTTTTCATTATTTTATTTTTTCGCACTGTTCCTGTATTCTCACATTTTTTGGTGTTGGCTCCGTGTTGTGGCACGGAAAAGTTTCTCCAACGAAAACTGACATCAGCGCGCCTGGAGGGGCATATATGGCTCCGCTGACTACACGTCCGTGGACGATGTCCGGCCGAGCCGTGCGGCGCCGCGCCGGCACGCAGATGTGCTGCTGTGGAAAGTTTTCCGGATCCAGTCTGACGCCTGGGGATATTCTAAGTTAAGGAATCTGCGGCTAGACTGTGTCTCTACCAGATACATTGTTACCGAAGGGAAGTAACTCGTCCATTGCTGTATCTGATGGATGAACTACTGGACTGCAGTTTCCTTACCAATTCCACCAACCTCCCCTTTCTGTTGAGTGGTTGTAGTTACTACATTAATATTTATTTATTTTATTTATTTATAAAGTTTTGCATAGCGCGAACAAGACCCAGTAGGGTATCAGTGCTTCACAGTTGAGGTAGGTAGGATACCAAAGTGGGACAAGCACAATTGTTACAAATAGGGTTAAGACGAGAGCATAACAGCATGATTCAGAGCATTTAAAAACAAGACTGGAAAGATCCAGTAATAGAGAAGAGTAGGCAATGTACACGGCACCAGTAAGATCCTAGCCTGCCAACACTGTTAATCACAGGATTACACAAATGTAAAAGAGAACGACCAGGTAATGGGAGATAAACCTTCCATAAATAACATACAAAGTTGTGTAGTGGCCTGTTCACACTGTTAAACCCAGAGGTATAACTGTGTAATGGTCCGTCATAGCATCGGAGAAGAGAGCAGTATTAAAGCAGCTGAACCAGGACTTTAGGGCAGGAACTTCAGCATTAGGATTTCGTTCACTTTTTTAAGGAAGTGGTGGATGGGATTCTGTGGACTTCCGGTGGAAGGGAATTCCAAACTTCAGGGCCATGTTCTCTTACTGGTTCTATTTTGTAGAAGATTTGAAGTTTTAGGAGCAGTGAATTTGCACTTTGAGATGGACAGCCACCCCCTGATAGTTTACATTTTTGAGCCAGATAGATGGGGGGGGGGGTCTTAAGGTGCAGTGTTTTGTGAGTCAAACAAGCAATCTTTCGTGGTATTCTAGCTTCATAAGGTAACCAGTTTAGGGATTTTATGGCTGGGGATATGTGATCATGTTTTTGTACCA
This sequence comes from Lissotriton helveticus, assembly GCF_964261635.1. Classification (NCBI taxonomy): domain Eukaryota; kingdom Metazoa; phylum Chordata; class Amphibia; order Caudata; family Salamandridae; genus Lissotriton; species Lissotriton helveticus. The sequence goes on from NC_136061.1 coordinate 1,134,750,613, forward strand.
TTAATCAATCTGGCTGTGGCATTAATGGAAGCCGTAAGAGGAACCAAACTTTGTTGGGGAGACTGCAAAGCGTGGAACTACCAGAGTCTAGCCTTGGCAATACTAAAGCGTGAACCGCCCTTTTTGAAGTCTTTGTGTGGGAGGAAAGGTTTGAGGTTCCTTAGTAGCCTCATTTGGTGTTTAGCACCCTTGGTTGCATTGCTAATGTTTCTGCATGTTCAGGTGCCTGCTAATGTTTCTGCATGTTCAGGTGCCTGTCTAGGGTGATTCCTAGAGATTTAGCATACTCAATAATGTGGGGGAAGCAGTTTAAGGCTGAAAGATGATGCATCCAGAGGTCAATCTTGGGGTCATGGTTAAGGGGAGCAATGAGAATGATTTCTGTTTTGGAGGTGTTGAGCATGAGGTAGTATTAAGTGAGCCAGTTGTGAGTGATCATCAAGATGGAGTTGAGTGAAATGAAGTCTTACGGGGAGAAGACTTTCAAATAAAGTTGGGTGTCATCTGCCTACATGTGAAAGAGAATGTTCGCTGAGATCAGGGCATTAGCTAAAGGTTCCAGGAATAGATTAAAGAGTATGGGTGAAAGGGCGGACCCGTGTGGAACCCCCATCCAGACTGGTGATAGCTGAGATAGGGATTGATTCACTTAGAGATCTGTTGTGGAGAAAAGAACAGAACCATTGCATACCACACCTGATAGACCCATCCGGTGTTCTAGCATGGAAAGTAATTTGCTGTGGTTAACAGTGTTGAAGGCACAAGATAGGTCAATGAGAATAGGGAGGCAGGATTCATTTTGGTCTAGCAACTTTAAAATGTCATCCAAGATGTGAGTGAGTGCGGATTCTGTGCTGTGGCCTCGCCGAAAGCCTGAGTGATGTTGAGCCAACTGTTGGAATTTTTCAATGTGAGCACAGAGTTGAGATTGCACACAATTTTATAAAAGTTTCCCCAGTGTGGGCATGTTGGAGATAGGACAGAACTTATTCAGATCAGAACAGTCTGCATTTGTTTTTTTTAGAATGGGCGGATGCTTACGCTGCTTTTAGGCATTCGGGTATCATGCGTTGCAGTAATGAAGCGTTAACAATCTTTGCTCAAATGGGTAGGATGGCAGCTTTAATTTCTTTGAATATGGGAGGAGGTAGAGGGTCATTTAAATGGTTGGAAGGTTTGATCGCTAGAAGAGATGTCATTTTCACTGAGGGGTGTAAAGGTGTGCCAAGAGGCATTGTTCTTGGGACTAGTACTAGTCAGGTGGAGCAGTGAGTCCAGAATTTGGAGAAAGAGCATTTTTTAATTATAGGTCTATATTGATGCTTGACGTTCTTTGGACAAAGAATATGGTTGCAAATTATATTTTTGCACTGCATAACCACAGTTAGATTACTTCTGGCCTTGTCTCTGCCTCCAAGGGCTTGGAAAAATGGATGAGGAACCCGAAGTATTGTAAAATTACTAGATCAAGTTTGGTGCCAATGTACCATCAGAAGGTGAGGAATCTGCAGATAGAGTATCCACCAGAAAGATTGTTACTAAAAGTAAAAAGCTTGTTCTTTTGAGCCTATGTGGTAAGGTTTCCTACAAATAGTTACAAAACCATCAATTCTAGAATTGCACTCTCAAAGTGGAAGGATCCCAGTCTGGTTTACTAAAATAAAATGGGATGCCTGATACAGGGTTTTGCACCCAACCTATGTTACTCTGGGTTCTGTGTGTTGGTGGTTCCAATGCACTGGGCAGTGAGTGGAATGAGCAGTCCAGTAAGGAAAACATCTGTTCCAAACTACTATAGGGTGGCGTGGTGGATCTAGATGACTCCCACAGCTAAGTTGCCATAAGTTTCAAGAATGAGACACCCAGTGTCTCAATTGGCCATTGCCAGTAAAGAGTTGTTAGTGGACCTATAGATTTTGAATAATCACAGCTAAAAACTGTGATTTAGAGTCTGGCCAACAGCAACTTAAATGTATTATATTTTTTTTGGGTTGTTTGACCGTATTTATAGAACTAGAGCTGTTATAAATGTTGTGAAATTAGGATCTCGTTCCGACCAGTGGAAGAGTGTCTATAGACCTGGGGTAAGCTCTGTTCTGATGGTTACATCTGCCTGTGGATTCCTCATCTTTTGAATGCCCCCTGCGCCAGCATTCCGCGGAAATTTCTTTTCCTAGCTCTCCTAAGTCAACAAGAACGTCATAATAGCACGGCTCCGCTCGCAACTCCGTATGACGTCATTGGAGTCATAAGAAAACCTTGCTGGTTCCCTTTTTCCCACGCAGTTGACGCGTAACAGTTTTTTTCTAGGACTCTCCATTTTCTTAGTGATTTACTTTGTTTCTTTGAGTATTCTTGAGATATGGCTACTTCAAAAAAGTCTGGATTCAAGCCCTGCAGGGAGTGCGGTGGTTATATGTCGATGACTAATCCCATGATGATTTCCTTTGGTGTCTGTCTTCCGACCACGGCTTCGAAGGGTGTTTGTGCTGCAGAAAGATGAATCCCAAGGCTTCAAAAGAGCGTGAAGTGAAACTCTTCATAGCTAAAGAGGGGTCATAAACCCTCAAAGTCGTCGACCTCATACACTTCAAGATCTAGGAAGCACAAGAAGTCGAAGAAGAGACACAGTACTCAACGTCGCTCTTAGAAGGGCAAGGCTTCGAAGTCTGCTTCGCCAGTTCAGCAGCGCCGGAGACAGGACTTTGTGTCTGTCGCCTTCACCTTCTCCGCAAACAACCTCGATTCTGTCTGCTCACCCATCTCCTGAAAGCTTGGTGGTTCAAGCTTCTTGCTCCAAACAGTCATCTGGTTCCTTCCCTACCACCCCGCGGGATAGGGATTCTAAGAAGATGGAGCAGGCAGCTAAAAAAGTGTTTTCCTCTGCAAGTATGGCATTGAAATCTACTAACGCTACCGGTTTACTTGGAAGGTATATCCATGCCGCCATGGACTCTGTAAAACAGTTGGCCACCAAAGTTCCTGAGGATGATCGGGTTAATTTTCTTGAGGCTGTTTCAGACTCTCAGACGGCTACCTGTCCGGTTATCCAGTCGGGTTTGGACACTGCTGACTCGGTGGCCCGAGTAATGGGTTCTTCTATTGCGACAAGGAGACAAACTTGGGTCAGATCATCTGGTTTTTCGCCAGATGTTCAAGCAACTTTGCTGGATTTGCCTTTTGATGGTTCAAGGCTGTTTGGTACAAAGGCTGACTCTTTGCAGCGCTTTAAAGATAGAAGGGCAACTGCAAGATCTCTTGGCCTTCAGACTCAGTCTAGAGGGTATGGCTACTAGCGGTATTGAGGATTTGGAAGGGCGGCTTCCTTTCTTGCCCGCCAGCAGAATCCTTTGTACAAGTTGTACAGGGGTAAAAATAGAGGCCGTCGTCGAGGAGCTGCTCGGCAGCAGTCCTCCTCCTCTTCTCCTCCCCCCACCACTGGTGCAACAGGAAAGCAGCTCTAGATCACCCATCTTAGAGCATGTTGGTCCTGTAGGGGGCCGGTTGTCCCATTTTCTACAAGATTCGAAATCTGTTATTTCAGACCATTGGGTTTTGAATCTTGTAGAGAATGTGTACTCCCTCCCTTTTCTAGAGTTTCCTCCTCCTTACACTCCTCACCTGGATTGGTGTGCAAAGGACCATTTGCTACTTTTGCAGCAGGAGGTTCTTGCCTTGCTGAAGAGAGGTGCAGTAGAGGTGGTTCCGGAGCAGGAAAGGGGTCAGTGATGCTACTCCTGGTATTTCCTGATACCTTCTTGACGGTCAGTTGAGGTCCATCCAGGACCTCAGGTATTGAATCTTTACCTCAGGCAGGAAAAGTTCAAAATGTTGACCTTGGCTCAGGTTCTTCCGTGCTGCAACGGGAAGACTGGATGGTGTCCATCGATTTGCAGGATGGGTATTTTCATCTTTCCATCCTGAAGTCTCATCTGAGGTATCTCCGGTTCAGGGTAGGGTCGCAGCACTACCAGTTCACGGTCCTCCCGTTCGGTCTGACTACTGCACCTTGAGTCTTCACAAAGGTGATGGCGGTGGTAGCGGCACATCTCAGAAGGTATGGGGTTCCTGTTTTCCCCTATTTGGATGACTGGCTGTTAAAAGCTAAGTCTCAGGAGAAGGTGTTGCGTCATTTGCAAGCAACAACGCAACTGTTGTTCAACAAGGGTTTCTTGATAAGTGTACCCAAATCTCACCTGGTGCCTTCTCAGCGCAGCCTGTTAATAGGGGCAATACTGGCACTACTGTATGTCTGGCATTCCCGCCTCCACAAAGAATTCTCGACATTCAGGAGATGATTCCTTTGTTTTACCATGGAGCGGTTTTTCCAGTCCCGAAGGTCCTTCACCTGCTCAGTCTGTTTGCTTCCTGCATACTGTTGGTCAGCCATGCACGCTGGCACATGAGGGCACTCCAGTGGTGCCTCCGCAGGCAGTGGTGCCGACACAACGGAGATCTCTGGGAGAAGGTCAGAATCTCCAGAGACGCTGCAACGGAGTTGACTTGGTGGAGTGTGCAGGGCAACCTGTCTCAAGGGAGGTCCTTTCAGCCTTCTGCGCCGGTGTCCACAGTGATCACGGATGCCTCCACTCTAGGGTTGGGTGCTCGTCTGGAGGTCAAGGATCTTTGGTCTCCAGAGGAAAGGTTGCTTCACATCAATCTTCTGGAATTGCGGGCGATAAGTTTGGCACTAAAGACTTTCCTTCCTTCTGCGGTCAGTCAGTTCAGGTCCTGACAGACAACACTACCGCGATGTGGTACATCAACAAACAAGGAGGGGTAGAGCTGTATCGTCTCTGCCGAGAGGCTCTGCGACTCTGGTCCTGGGCTCCGGGTCATCAGATTTGTGCGTTTGCAAATCATCTAGCCTGTGTGCTGAATGTTTGTGTGGGCAGTCTCAGTCAGCATTACTCGGCCGATCACGAGTGGCGGCTTCATCCGGAGGTGGTACATAACATCTTTGAGATGTGGGGGGTCTCCCCGGTTGGACCGGTTTGCCACTCATGAGAACACTCACTGTCTGTTGTTCTGCAGTCTCCAGTATCCGATGCTGGAGCGCTGGGCGACGTGTTTCAATTGGATTGGAGCTCGCAACTCCTTTACGTGTTTCCTCCCATACCCTTCATTCCTCGGGTTCTGAGGAAGATTCGTCAAAACCGGGCCCAAGTCATATTGATCACTCCGGATTGGCCAAGAAGGGTGTGGTACACCGATCTTCTTCCTCTCATCGCATCCACCGCTCTGTCTCCCTTTCAGGGCAGAACTCCTCTCGCAATCGCAGGGACAGGTTCTACACCCCCACCTCCAGCACCTTCATGCCTGGAGATTGAACGGGGAGACCTGAGTTTTTTCTCTCTCCCACCGGATGTGGTGGATGTTATTTTATCATCCAGGAGACACTCTACCAAATCTGTGTATTCCTCCAGGTGGTCCAAATGTGTAAAATGGTGTAGAGAGAGGTCCATTGATCCTTTAACCCCTTCGCTGCGGGGGTTATTCCCCCGCTGCGCTGGGGGGGAGGGGTGGCGCACACAGCACCCCCATGCTCATGACGAGCTAAGCTCGTCATGAGCTCCGGTGCTCCGGTGCTCATGACGAGCTCAGCTCGTCACAGGTGCATTACCTCCCGTGGAACGCTCAGCACAGGAGGGGAATTCTCCCCGCACCTGAGCGTTCCACGGCTCATGACGAGCTTAGCTCGTCATGAGCACCGGAGCGCCGTGGCTCATGACGAGCTCAGCTCGTCATGAGCCTCGAAGAGGTTAAAGGCTCGTTTGTCTGATGTACTGAGTTTTTCTCTTTCCTTGGCCCAGGAGGGTTGTGCTGTGGCTACAGTTAAAGGTTACTTGTCTGCTTTTATTTGTTTGCCAGACCAGCCATCATTGTTCAAATCTCCTGTAGTTATGTAGGGACTCACAAAGGTAACCCAGTAACCAATTTGGAGTGTACCTAATGTACATGTACTCAGTTTAGAGAGGGAAACAGATAGGCTGGGACCCTGGATAGCAGGATCCCAGCCAAACGAAGTAAAAAACCATCAAAACACCAGGTAAAAAGTGGGGGTAACCATGCAGTCGGATTCCACCTTCATAACCACCTGCCTCCCCGTTGTCCACCTGTTTCTACCGAATAATGCTATAACTGTTTGACATGAATGTTTTTAATCTGTCTTTTGCATGCTTACGGTTTGATACTGGAAAATGCTTTGTTTGTTGGCCATTTTCCATGCTATTATTGGTTATGCTATGTGTACTTGCATTTGTATATATATTTTGTATACTGTGTATACGTGTGGAAATGTTGTTGGTCTGCCCTTTTGCCTTAAGGGCATGGGAAAAATGGGTGGAACTGACGTCAGCACGCCGACTAGGTCTTCTTATGGCTCTGACGTTATACAGAGTCGCGAGCGGAGCCGTGCTATTATGACGTCCTGGTCGACGTGGGAGAGCTAGGAAAATAATTTCTGCGGAATGCTGGCGCAGGGTGTATTCAAAAGGTGAGGAATCCACAGGCAGATACTGTATCCACCGGAAAAAGCGTTACCGAAAGTAAGTAACTTGTTCGTCTGCACCTGAGCGGATATTGGCTCCCCTGGAGTGTCTGGCACTTTTGGGAGGTTGCCATCTTGCCACTTTTGAAGTCCTAAATAATTTCAAAAGGGGGTGGTGATGGACAGAGTATCTGAGTTAATCAGAACACTCCTACCCAGTCAACAGATCAGGGCTTGATCCATCACCGTTTTTTAGCTCACTGCACCATCCCAGTTCAGAACCTGGCTATATGCAAATTAGTCTGTCCCTGGCCCAGTGCATCATGGGAACAGGGCAGACCAAACTACCAAGCCAATTCTTCACTGGAAAGGAAACAAGCTTCCGGGGACCGGTTTCTGGCATTACAGCCTTCTTCGGCCCGGCTTGCTTGAATCCTGATGGTGCAGTGAGCAAGGGACTCACGTCTGAGCATACCCTTCCACACTTGTGGTGGCCAAAATAATTTCAAAAGGGGGTGGTGATGGACAGAGTATCTGAGTTAATCAGAACACTCCTACCCAGTCAACAGATCAGGGCTTGATCCATCACCGTTTTTTAGCTCACTGCACCATCCCAGTTCAGAACCTGGCTATATGCAAATTAGTCTGTCCCTGGCCCAGTGCATCATGGGAACAGGGCAGACCAAACTACCAAGCCAATTCTTCACTGGAAAGGAAACAAGCTTCCGGGTACCGGTTTCTGGCATTACAGCCTTCTTCGGCCCGGCTTGCTTGAATCCTGATGGTGCAGTGAGCAAGGGACTCACGTCTGAGCATACCCTTCCACACTAGTGGTGGCCAAAATAATTTCAAAAGGGGGTGGTGATGGACAGAGTATCTGAGTTAATCAGAACACTCCTACCCAGTCAACAGATCAGGGCTTGATCCATCACCGTTTTTTAGCTCACTGCACCATCCCAGTTCAGAACCTGGCTATATGCAAATTAGTCTGTCCCTGGCCCAGTGCATCATGGGAACAGGGCAGACCAAACTACCAAGCCAATTCTTCACTGGAAAGGAAACAAGCTTCCGGGGACCGGTTTCTGGCATTTTGTAGTTCGGACTGGACTGTTCCCATGGGGCACAGGGTCAGCGCTGATTTGCATATCGCCATTGTCTAACCCAGGGTGGTGTGGAGTGGAAAAACGATGGATTTGGGCCCAGATCTTTGGACTGGGGTGAATGTGTGACATTGATCCACATTCTGTCCATCATTGTTGTGTTTGCAGTTACCGCTCTAAGTGTACTGGGGATGCTCAGACGTGAGTCCCAGGCACTCCACACCACTGGAATCAAGCTAGCCGGGCTGAAGAGAGGTGTTACCTCGAAACCGGGCCGGTCCTCGGATGCTTGTTTCCGTTCTGGGAAGGACATGGCTTTTGTAGTTCGGACTGGACTGTTCCCATGGGGCACAGGGTCAGCGCTGATTTGCATATCGCCATTGTCTAACCCAGGGTGCTGTGGAGTGGAAAAACGATGGATTTGGGCCCAGATCTTTGGACTGGGGTGAATGTGTGACATTGATCCACATTCTGTCCATCATTGTTGTGTTTGCAGTTACCACTCTTGAAGTCCTGGCAAAGCTTCTCTATAGGTCCTTGACCTTATAGTCTTGTAGTTGTTTGCTTAGCAATTGTAATAGAGACTTCTATCTGCAGATTCCTCACCTTTTGAATACCCTCGGGCTCCAGACTCGATCTGGAGAATTTTCAAGAGGAATTCCCTTGTGCTTCGGTAGGTGCACCATGCAGCTCCACATCTGATCTGTCCTGGCCCAGTTGTGATGTCGGTCCACTATTCCACATCACCTCTGTGTACTGTCATCAGTTCCTTGTTTTTGCACCTTCCTGCGCCGTTCCAGACTTCATTTAATTTTGTCTGAAAACATTTCTATCCCTAAAACGTTCCCAGTACAGTCTGAGCACGTCCTCTCTGAAAGTCCCCAGGTGTAAACTGTGCAGGGTCTGTAACCGTCAAATCTCTTTAATAGACACCGGAGACGTCTGCCTCTGATGTCTCTGCTCCAAACACAACTTGGTGTCAAGTGACTGCTGCGTGGAAATTAACCTTCAGGCCATCTGAGAACATGAAGCCAAACTTGCTGTTGCGGAATGCTGACACAAGTCACAGAAGGCCTGGTCTCTCAGTCAAGGCCGCACATGCATTCCAAAGGCTGATCTCTCAACTGTTACAAAACTCAAGTTAGTCGAAGAAGTAAAAAACAAACATTAAGCACAAGAAATGTAAACACTGCTCTCCCTCATCCCACCACTCCCATCGCTCAGTCGTGTGAGAGAACCGCTAGGCGTAGCCAGGTTGAGGCAGAAGCCAAACCTAAATTAACCTGTGCTCAACCCTGTGGTAGCTTGGCACAGAGCAGTCCTGCTTAATCTAAAGGCGATGTGTAAAATATTTGTGCAAACACTTCAAATAGTAATACCCCATACAAGTATCCCACACCAGATTTTGAAAATAGTTATTTTTAATAAATAAAACAAGACCATTTTGTAGAACCAGAGATATGCAATTTCGAAGATTTCAGTAAAAATAGCGCCAAAAAACGTAAAGCGTCAACTGCTATGTGGTTGTGCCGGACTGGAACAAAGTCACAAGTTACGTCTTGGAACATGCACCGGCTACAGGGATCCAGTGAGGCCCTCTGAGGAAAGTACTTTGAATTCTGATTTGTGGAGCACTGCGAGGATTTGTGTTGGAGATGTCCCGCAGCCTAGGTGATGCATCGGTTCAAAGGTGAGGCAAGGTAACGGTGCAAAGTCCGATGTCTAGGATGCATCACGCAGCCGGGGCGATGCAGTGGTTCAAAAGCGTTGTAGTGGGGAGTCCGTAGTCGAGGCTGGCGTTGTCAAGGGATGCAAAGGCCTACAATGAGAATGCGCCAAGCAGCAGCGGTTTCGAAGAGGTTCCGAAAACAATGCAGGTCTTTGTGTGTGGTCCTGATGCAAGGGGCAAAGGATGCTGAAGATGGTCTAAGGATGCTGTGGATGCGATGCAATCGACTGGAGTCATCCTGCAGGCATTTCCCAGTCTATAAAGATGGTTAGAAGGATCCTGGTTACAGGCTCAATGTCCCATCAGTCTGGCCATAGTCTATTGTTGCGGTCAGAGGCCAATCCTTCCTGGGTCGATAACTCACCTTCTGAAGGTCCTAGCAATTCTCCAACATTTCTCTCTGGCTCGGCGAACTGAAATGCAACTCTGCGTCAGGTCTTGTGCTGCACGGCAGATGTGGTTGCGGCTAGAAGACTTTGGGCTACCAGCTTGCCCCAGCAGGCTTCTTCAGCTATTGTGTCCCTATCCTGGGAATATGAGGCCAGTTAGCTGGCCCTTGGAGTTATCTTGACTTGACTGGCCTCTGGAGACAGCTTCTCCTTGAGCTGGACACTGCAGGCACAGTCCTCATTGATGCAGCCTCTCTTTGCTACTCCCTCCATGCTGCAGGGCCATCCTCCTTTGGTCCTTCTTGTAGGAAGCTGGCTCGTTATATGCTATACCAAAATGAGGTTTAGTGTGCACAGAGTCCAGTGGAGCCCCAAAAGTAGGCAGAGGTAAAAGTAGATGGCACCTTACTCGCTCTTTCCGTTAGTGTGGGCGAGCAGTAAGGCTTTATCAGACCACTTTGATTTGTATAAAAATATTATTTAGTTGTATTTATTTCCTAGAACCAAGCAAGCCTTGCACAGGTAAGTGGTGTATTTGATCATTTTCACGGCAGGTTGAACAATACAAGCACGCTGAATGAAAATGACTTTGTTACAGGTTTGTAAATGATTTGAATACTGTGGAAATTACTGTTAGATTATTTTGAATTACTTTTCAGATTACTTTTCGGATTATGTTTTCTATTCAGTGTGATACACCTAAATATCACACTGGGACATTTCCTAGAGAAAAGGTAAGTAAACAATTTTTTGTTCTTTGCAGTTTTTAAAGTTCTATACAAAACCAACTCCACGCTTGGAACATTTTTCAAGGAAAAACAGTCAATGTATTCCTATGGAGAGAAATGAAGTTATCGGTTAACAGGTAAGGACTTTGTTGTGGGAGTTGGTATTCTAGAGTTAGAACCAAGTTTCCCCCAGGGTCAAGGATGCACGTGTGTTACACCCTCAGCGGCACTAGGGCAGCCGGGTGCAGAGTGCTGAGGCCCAATGTTATCCAATGATGGATGGGGGGACTCCAGTTGGTGGCTGCTCATGAGCAGGCCATAAGGTTGTGGGAGCAAAGCTCCTGGGGTTTAGCTCATGGCAAAGGGGGATCTGTTTTAGCACCCAAAGTACACCCGCCGCAGCGCAGGGGTGGCTGGGTGCTGGTTTGGTGTTGGGTGCCCTGTTGATTTCAATCCGAATTCTCCAGTTTCAACAAAGACTGCAGGCTCGAGGACGAAGATCTTCTGGAGGTAAAAGCCGGTTCAAGATGTAAGTTGGGATGCCTGGGGATGCAGGGACATCGTCGGTTGGGCCACCCAAGGCCGTGGTAATTCGGGTGTAGGGGTGTCCTTAGGAGTCGGATTTTCCTTACCAGCTCCGGTCGGGGGGGATCCTCCAGAAAGAGGCTGCAGTCTTCGCTGGGAGATTTGAGGCAGGTCAGAGATCACCAGATCTCAGGTCAGGATTGCCACAGAGACCGCCTCAAATCTCCCAGCGAGTTGGACCACTCGAACTCAGGCCTTGGGTGCAGAGTGGTGCAGGCTCGCTGACTTGGCCGGAGCCAGAGTCTGTGGGTGAGCAAATTCTGTGGAACTCAGGGCAGGTCCTTGGGGTTCTTGAGGTTGCTGGCTGCAGGCCACACCGGGATTTCACTTCTGCAAGTTCGAGGTGGGGACAGGCTGGTAGGGCTGAGGCCAAGTCAGTGGGCCTCCTCCTCTTCTTAGCTTTGGCACGACTTCTTCGGTCCTTCTTCTTCTTAGTCTGTTCTTGTCTGAGGAGGCAAGGTTCAGGGGTGCCCCTAAATACTATATTTAGGGGTGTTACAGGTAAGTAAAGGCTGGGACCAATGGGTTCCTTTTTAGGGGTGGGTACACCCCCTATTATGCCACCCTCCAATGGGAGGGGGCATATGCCTCTCTTTGGTTGGCTTGGTCCCCCCCCATCTGCAAGACGGCGGGGACTGAAAAGTTGTGCTTCACCTCGCCTCCCCCATCTGTTGGGTGGGGTTGGCAAAGATGGTCACACCTCCCTTCCTCACTTGGTTTTTCCACTGATTCTCCCGCCCAAAGTGGGGGTCAGAACCAGTGAGGGCCAGTTGCTGGAAGCAGCAAAAGGCATGGGGAAGCTCACAAAGGTGGCAAGCCTTTGAAGCTTCTCCTTTGTGGGCCTTGCCCATCCTGGGGGAGGAGGCTTGGTGCCTCGTCCCAGGATGTGCATTGTTTGAGACCCCCGAGAGCATCATTCCCTCGACTCAGGGGTCCAGAAACATGTCTGGTGGTGACAGCTGGTGAGCAGCCACTCCGCCTGGACACTAGTGTTGGGTCGTTTCTCAGGGGGCATCTCTAAGATGACCTCTGTGTGCATTTTTCATTAAAGCCCACACTAGTATCAGTGTGGGCTTAATGTGCTGAGAAGTTTGATACCAAACTTCCCAGTTTTCAGTTAAGCCATTACAGCAGTGGTTCCCATACTGTGCACCGTGGCTCCCTGGAGAGCCGTCAAACCTAGCCAGGGGAGCTGCGCACCAAGCACTTTAATGCAGTTAATGTTGAAGGGTCTGTTGGCTTCAGTTAAACTAATTAGACTTTAACGTATGACGATTATGATTTGTAAGTGACATGCCTAAAGCTGTAAATGTAGTGTCTAATTGATGGCATGTTCAGGGAGATGACCTCCATATTTCACTGGATCCCACGTTCCAACACTCCCAAAGTAAGTGGAAGATGCCTGATTTATTTTGTTACACTCGATAATAGTTTTTTTTTTTTTTCCAAATCCATTTTACACAAAAGCAAGTTATCAGGAAAGTACAGTTGTCCTGTCTGTTAAACACACTAAGTGGACAATTACGATGATGATTGAAAACTCTTCCAATTAATCGGTTCCGGAATTGTTTCTGACCGAATCTGGTTCTGCGAGTCCGACCGATTGCGTTGCTTCTGAACATCGTTCGGTCGGACTCGCATTGACTCCAACGGAAGCCTGTGTTGCGAATAAGAACACGGACTCCTATTGAAAAAAGCGGTGGTTGGGGGAAAACCTTGCACCTTGTGGCGGGCACCTCATGGTGCCTGCCATACTGTGCCTAGTTAGAAAGAGGGGTCCCTTGGGTACCCCCATGGGCCCCATCCGGAGGCCTATGGGTGAAGAGGGAGCCTGCTACACGCCTCCAAAGTCAGAATCCGACAGCTGTCCGAATATTAATCGGTCAGTCATAAAACCGAATCCATAGAGCTGTACGCTTCAGCTCCGAATGACTCTAGCTGTGCGAATTCTGAATCTGAACGAATCGGACAGCCCGAACGGGTTCCTTGCATCGTAATCGGTCGGTCAGAAATGTATCTGATTCCGTTGGAAACATAGGTTCCAAATCCTGTTTAGAGCCTTTACGACCGACATCCATAATCGGCCCCTAAGTTTTATCAAGTATTGACATTTGCACTTAAATCATAGGTACTTTCAGTACACACACATTTCTGACAAGCCTGCTCTCTCCTTGAGCACAGGGAAGTAAAACACCATTTACTGCATAATGCCAACATTAGGAAGCAAGAAAGAGGGACTTTAAAAAAAATAACAAAATCTGAGGAATTTATTTTACTTGCATTGATTTGGAGGCAATTTTAGGGAGGAGACCGCAAAAATAAAGCTTTACGTGGTTTAAAAAATCATGAGTCACCCTGCTGAGGCAGGTGTGTTGGCACTTATCACATGGGTAGAGATGGAAGTGCATGCAAATATTCTTCAAGCTCAGAAACACTTTGGCAATGGGGCCTGCATGCATAGGGGTGCTATATAGCACTGTTAGTACGATAAAAATGTTTGAGAGGGTACTCTAATAAAGGCATGGGCAAAAAAGTGTAACTAGGAATAATTTATTAGAGGGGCCGCCCTAGTAATACGAAACGCCCTGTGTATATGATTAAAATACCTTCATCAGATCATCCCAATTATTTTCAGGGAGAAAAATACAAGTACTCCAGAGACCGTGCTTACATCCAACCCACCCTCCAAAATATGTAACAGTGGGGAGCCACGGGCAACAGCCAATGGGTCAAGGGAGCCGCAGATCGAAAAAGTTTGCATTATAGTACAGTGGAGTTCGTACTGACAAACTCCCAGCACCATATACTCTTAATGGCATTACTGCACTTACAATGTCTAAGAGTTGGCTTAGACACTGTAGGGGTACAAGGCTCATGCACCTGTACCCTCACCACTGGTATAGTGCATCCAGCTAAGAGGGGTGGCTGACTATGCCAGAGCAGTGGGTTGTACGCATGGCACACAGGTATGTGTACCCTGTTGACTCTTCACTTTGTTCTGCCCCAAAACATGCAGCCTGCAAAGTAGGTGTGTTGGTACAAGGCCTCTAAAGGTGGCACAATAAGTGCTGCAGCCCTTAGAGGCCTTCCCTGGCCACAGTGCCCTTGGTACCTCTGGTACCATTTACAAGGGGCTGACCTGTGGCCAGAGAATGACAATTGGTTTTTTTTTAAATGCAGATTTAGGGAAAGAACATAGGCCCTGGGTACCTGTTTGGCAGGAGCCCAGAGCACACTCAGTCAAAGTACATCAGTAGTTTAGCACAAAAAAAGTGGGGCAACAATACAAAAAGAGAGAACTTTCTTACACTTCTTCCAAGTCAGTTGAGTTCTGGGTGCCCTATTTATCTTCAGAAAATGCCCTCAGGGTATGATGCAGTTGGTAGCTAATGGGATACCAGGTTCACTCCCTCCGGATGACCAATTTCTGGGAAGTGTGGCATCAGGATGCACCATTCTGCCCACTCCTAACATGACGACACCTGTCTCTCAACACTCTGCTCCTTGGCCAGTACCAGCCTGTCTGCCTAAACAGTAAAGTGACCCTCTCCTGAGTGTTATCCAATTGCCCTTCAAATGAGGCTTCTCCTTTGTGGCTCCCTTTTTGGGCTACCACCTGTGTGGCTTCCTGCAGGAGGAAGGTAGCTCCTCTCTCCCTTGTAGGTCCCTATTGTGTCCTTTCCTGTGAGTCGTTAGCACGTCTCCCAAGGAGGGCATAAAGCTGTCTGCAGGACAAGCCCCATGTACACCAGTGAGCGGGCACTAGAAACCTAGGCAACTAAAGTGACCATTAGTGGCATTGCGTTCTATTTAACCATTAAATCTGATTTAATGCACGGATTCTTTCGATACCAAACAGTATAAACCTTAGTAGTCCAAATCAGATGTTAGCAGGGCTGAGATGCCAGTTTTTAACTCTGTACTTGACAATGGGGCTACTAGCCTTTCCACAGTGAAAATGACAATGGGGCTTTTACTGCGGCATCATATAAAATAAATATTCCAGCAGCTGCCTTCCTCCCTTTTTCTTGTGGATCATGTTACTAATAAAACACAGCGCAGTCACTTTCACTGCCTTCCTTGTTTTCAAAGACTCTAAATTGTCTGTGTTGTATGTGAAGTGCACTGTTGACCCTGGGACTGGGTTTGCAAAGTCCAAATACTGTAAACAAATGGTCCATATAAAGAATGCGAATTACACAGGAATGTTATCATTTTTAAAATCAGGAGCATTTTGAGACTATTGCAAAACCGTAATAAATTCGAACTCTAACCCCTAATTGTGGTGAAGGATTTTTTTCCCACAATGTTGTCATCATTACACATTAAACATTTGTTAAGAAAAATCTGTAAAAAATAGGGCGAGGGGGGAGAAGTCCTAGGTTTCAAGTTTCAAGTTAGCTCAGTGGGTTTCTGTTACTGTCGGAAACCTGGAAGCAATAAGTATGGTTCACCCCTGCAGACTTCACTCAGAGTTTCATCCTTAAAAGATCAATAAAATAGCTACAGTCGAGTTTTGTTTTAAAACTAACAGTCTTCAAAAACTAGCAGTGCAGAGAATTGTTAAAACGCCGATAGGCACAGCAGTATGCAGCAGGGATGGCAAACTTGAGGCAGTGCGGGTCCTCAGCAGCACAGCTATCCTGCATAAGACAGACCTCTCCTAGTCACAAAGGAAGAGAAGCAAAGATTGCACTATCACATCCTTTCCAAACCTAGAATATTTGGTGCACAGGGGGTGGCTTCTTTGTAGGCTAAAGTTGCACAGAGCTATGTAACCTGCCTTTGCAGCACTTTGACCACAGCTACTTCACTTTTATGTAGTTCTTTTTTTTATTTTTTTATTTCATTTTCACCTGGTATAAGACTACAAAACATTCAACATATTTTCAATTTATCAAGCAGATACAAAATAAAGAATGAATTAATCCGTTGTTTCCATTTGTCAATTAAAGTAGCTAAGCATACAAACATAAAAAAAAACACAGAAAGACATATAATAATCTTAGGTATATCAATTCATTTCTAGATTCCCCCAGATTTTCTCAAATTTCTTAAGCGATCGGGAACCCCTAAGTTCTGCCAGCGTACATTCCATAGTTTTAATTTCATTAACCAGGTACCACCATTCCAAAGCGTTGGGTGGGTTGGGGTTGATCCAGGCCCTGGCTAAAGTTAATTTGGCACAGGAAAATAAAATTGATAGCAGTATATAATGTGGTTGACTTGTCAGGTGTGGGCCTAATATTATCATGGGTGCTGTTATTAATGAACTAAGAATATTTTTTGTGGTTAGGATTTTTCCCACTTCCCAGAATTTCCCTAATTTCGGGCATGAAAACAGCATGTGAATTAGATCTGCCGCATGCTCGTCGCATTTCGGGCATTTAGTTTTTTCTCTCGAGATGTTGTTAGAGGACCATTTAGAAAACATTTCTGGGGTATAGTATAGCATGTATATGGTTTTATATTGTTGTAGTCGTAAGCTAGATGATCTTACATGATCATGAATATTAGAGTAGGATTTACTTATTTGTTTGCCTGTTAAATTAGTTCCGAGTTTTAAATTCCATTTATTGGCTAGTATATCGTTGTCGTCAGATCTTAAACCTATAAAGAATTTATATGCCAAGCTAATTACTGATTTCTCTTTTTTAGAGTTTAAGAGGTCCCAAACGCCCCCGCTCGACAAGGTGCTAATTCTATTCTTCCGCACTAAAAAGCCATATATTTGCATATATTTAAATCTATGTATATCAGATAGGCCATACAGTTGCTGTAAAGTAGGAAAATCCAGTATGCCTTGAGAATTATATAAGTCGCCCAAGACCATAATTCCTTTCAGTTGCCACCTACGAAATTCCCCATCGTTAAAAATATTGGGCAGCCCAGGATTGCCCCACAGAATTAATTGTGAATGGAATATAGTGGTTTTACAGTGACCAAGTATGTCCTTCCAAATTCTTACTAAGTCTCGCACAGTCTTAAATTTAACCCTTTTGTAGAAGTTAGGATCTGTAGCTCGAAGAAAGAATTGTTTAGCATCTCCCTTTAGTAATAAATGATGATAGAAAAGTAGGTCTTCTGCATTTAGTAGTGATCGAATACGTCTTATAAAAGAAGCCCAAAAGTATGATTTCATGGCGGGAAAATTGAGACCACCTGTTCCTATTTGATTTTTCAACATCTTTAATGACCTCCTAGCTTTCTTATACCCCCATATAAAGTTGCAGAAGATCCTATCTAATTGTTTGAAAAAAAGACTATTCTGTGCCAAAGGAATTGATATAAATAGATATAAATATTTAGGTATGATTTTCATTTTGATCAGATTTATTCTGCCGATTAGATTTAATGGAAGTCGGTGCCATTTTTTTAAGTTCATAGTAGTAGTTTTCGTTAGACTTTTTATAGTTAATGGTATTAAGTTCTTTGATATTTGAGGTAATTTTAATTCCAAGATATGTCGCAATCTTACATATTTCAGACACAGGTTGTGGGGGAGCAAAATTAGCTATTATTTGGGTTTTGTGGGTATTTAATTTATAACCTGATACATTGCCAAATTTGAATGCTTCAAGATTGATAGCTCTTAAAGAGTCAGATGTTTCGATCGAGTATATAGCGATATCATCTGCGTACGCAGTGATTTTTAAGCTTTGACTGTTTGTCTTAAAGGGTCTTATTCCAACCTGATTATCCAAAGCTTTTAGAAACGGTTCTAATGAAAGGGAAAATAATAAAGGTGATAGGGGACACCCTTGACGTGTGCCCCTCTTGATTGGAAAACAATGTGACGTGAGACCGCCATAGCTAGTATATGCTATAGGGTTGTCATAGAGTGCCCGAATCCCATTTAGACATTTTCCACAAAACCCCATTAATCCCATTACGTGCCATAGGTAGTCCCACCCCACCCGATCAAACGCCTTTTCAGCGTCAAACATTATCATAGCTAGGGGGGTGGCCTCTGCTTCTGCTATATCGAACGCGGATATTGCCGTGTTGATATGGGCTGATGTATCCCTCCCTATTATAAACCCGTGTTGCTGCGTATTTACAATTTTAGGCATTAATGGTGCTAATCTTCTGGCCAAACACTTTGCGAAAATCTTTGCGTCAACGTTAATTAAGGAGATTGGTCTATATGAGCCAATCTCCTCTTTAGGTTTACCCTTTTTATGAAAAAAAATGATTTTGGCTTTATTCCAGGAGTGGGGAGCTGACCCAGTTCTGCCAATATGAGTAATTACCTCTAAAAGAAAGGGTATTAGCTCATCCGAGCACGATTTGTAAATTTCTAGAGGGATGGTATCCTCGCCAGCAGATTTTCCTAATGGCAGTGATTTTATAGCCTCCTTTAGTTCTTCGTTAGTTATATCTAAGGCCAGCTCCTCTGTTTCATTTCTTGTTATCTTGTTCTTCAAATTTTCTTTTAAGTAGTTCTCAATTATATAGTCGTTGGGCATATTCTCTGGTGTATACAAAATTTCATAATATTTGGCAAATTGTTGAATTATATCATCTGTTTGATTGTATCTCTTGTTATCTACTCCCACAATCTGGGAAATCATAGACTCTGCTCTGTCCTCTGCTACTTTAAATGCTAGAATTTTTCCAATTTTGTCACCGCCCTCATATTGTGAAAATTTATATTTATGGATTTGTACACTCCTTTTCTTTAATAGAGTTTCTTTGGTTTTACATTTTAGCTGACTGAGGTTTGCGCTGATATCCAAAGTTGAAAGATTATCTCTTAGGGCTTTTACAAGCTTTTTCTCCTCGGCTATAATATCAGAAGTCAAGGTTAAGTTATGTTTGCGTCTTTCATAATTCTGTTTCAAAACAAAGGTTTGTGTAAACCCTCGGATACTGGCTTTACAAGTATCCCACACTGTTAAGCATGAGGCAGTATTTCTATTAAAGGTCAAGAAGTCTGTTATATGTTGTTTTAATTGTGAGATGAAAGTCATATCCGATATTAAATGCCTGGGGAAAGTAAAAGCTCTTGGAGGGTTACGTTTCAAGAACATAGTAAACTCAATCATAATGGGATTATGATCAGATGTGATACGTGGGTGTATTACCATATTTGTGGATCTCATCAGAGTGTCTGATATGAAAGCCATATCTAGACGTGAACATAGCCTATGGGGGGCTGAATAAAATGTATAGCCTGGAGAGTTTGGGTATAGCGAACTCCATACATCTCTAACATTATGCAGTTTACATAGATCTAGGATAGATGTTCTAGTTTTGGGCATTCGTTTGTAATTACCCGGACGTGTTGTATCCGTCTGGTAGTTCAAAATACAGTTAAAATCACCCATAATTATTAGTTCTCCCTCCCAATCTAATAGTGCTATGCTTAGTTGTTCAAATATTCTAGGATCTTCTTTATTAGGTCCATATACAACACATACTACAAACTTCACGTTATTGAAACAAAGTTGGGCAATTGCCCACCTCCCCCATTTATCACCCTGTGTTTTCGTTATTTCTGCCTTAAACCATTTGTCTTTTAGTATGGCAACCCCTCTAATAGGGGACGCAACTGCAGAATTAATTATCATCTCAAAGCCCAGTTGACTTAACAGTTTTTTTTCTTTATCTATAATATGGGTTTCTGACAGAAATACCAAATGAGGATTGTACAATCTTAGTTCTTCAGCAACTAAATACCTCTTGCGTTTGTTGTTCAGCCCTGAAACAGTCCATGCCAGGCATCTAATATTATGCATCTTTGATGTAAAAAGTGACGTTAATATTCAGCATTACTATATATAGTTCCAAAAAATTATATTTTACTAATATAAAACTCTCATCAAGCTTTTCTACCAGGTTGAAAATGTTTTTTTTCCTTTCTTCCCCAACCCACCCTCCACCTTCCCCCAACTCCCACACCCACCCCAAACTGCGAAGATCAGCCCCCACCACCCCCCCCTTACCTACTGCTGCCGCTAACAAGGCAGCGCCTGCGGTAGGAACCAAGACTTCCTCCCACCTCCCCCTGTAGTGTCAGCTAATGCTATTACTTCATCAAGGCTAGTGACTAAATATGTTAACATAAAAGAAGGAACAAAAAATTAAGTGTTTAGGTGTTTAGGTGTTAGAAGTTTAGGTGTTAGAAGTGCCCACGCCCCAGTCTATAACTTAAACAGTATAAACCTTAGTAGTCCAAATCAGATGTTAGCAGGGCTGAGATGCCAGTTTTTAACTCTGTACTTGACAATGGGGCTACTAGCCTTTCCACAGTGAAAATGACAATGGGGTTTTTACTGCGGCATCATATAAAATAAATATTCCAGCAGCTGCCTTCCTCCCTTTTTCTTGTGGATCATGTTACTAATAAAACACAGCGCAGTCACTTTCACTGCCTTCCTTGTTTTCAAAGACTCTAAATTGTCTGTGTTGTTTGTGAAGTGCACTGTTGACCCTGGGACTGGGTTTGCAAAGTCCAAATACTGTAAACAAATGGTCCATATAAAGAATGCGAATTACACAGGAATGTTATCATTTTTAAAATCAGGAGCATTTTGAGACTATCGCAAAACCGTAATAAATTCGAACTCTAACCCCTAATTGTGGTGAAGGATTTTTTCCCCACAATGTTGTCATCGTTACACATTAAACATTTGTAAAGAAAAATCTGTAAAAAATAAGGCGAGGGGGGAGAAGTCCTAGGTTTCAAGTTTCAAGTTAGCTCAGTGGGTTTCTGTTACTGTCGCAAACCTGGAAGCAATAAGTATGGTTAACCCCTGCAGACTTCACTCAGAGTTTCATCAATAAAATAGCTACAGTCGAGTTTTGTTTTAAAACTAACAGTCTTCAAAAACTATCAGTGCAGAGAATTGTTAAAACGCCGATAAACACAGCAGTATGCAGCAGGGATGGCAAACTTGAGGCAGTGCGGGTCCTCAGCAGCACAGCTATCCTGCATAAGACAGACCTCTCCTAGTCACAAAGGAAGAGAAGCAAAGATTGCACTATCACTTCCTTTCCAAACCTAGAATATTTGGTGCACAGGGGGTGGCTTCTTTGTAGGCTAAAGTTGCACAGAGTTTAAGTTTAAGTTTAAAATATTTATTAAGCGCGACATACACCTAAACGGTTTCTTGGCGCTAAAGTCGAAGGCAGCCCACTGAGCGGGGACAGTCACTGAGGCAGCGGCTGGAAACTGGACAAAACCTAAGGAAGAGTCTGAGGGAATAGAAAGGTCTTCAAGGCTTTGCGGAAAGCGGAATAATCAGTGAGGGACCTAAGGTAAAAAGGGAGAGAGTTCCAAAACAAGGGGGCAAGAAAGGAAAATTTCGAGCCACCCTGTTTCTTTTTCCGGAAGCGGGGCACAACTAGGAGGAGTTGGGCTGAGGATCGGAGGTCTCTGCCAGGGACATAGGCCTTGATGGCCGATGATATGAATAGGGGGGCCAGGCCAGTCCTGGCCTGGAACACCACGCAGCCGAGTTTAAACAATCGGGGACGGATTCGGGGACAGAGCTATGTAACCTGCCTTTGCAGCACTTTGACCACAGCTACTTCACTTTTATGTAGTTCTTAATACCGGTGGACAGTCAGTTTCTAAGGATTGACAAACTTATAAAGTGATTTAATCTGAAAGAGACACGTTAGTGATAGATTCCTTACCTTAGAGGGTCCGCCCAGGCGTTGGACTGGATCCGGAAATTTTTGCGTAGCAGTACCCTTGCGCTTTGGTAGGCATCGCGTCCGTTGTGGACGCCGTGATGACGTCGTCGGAGTACTTAGACGTTGCCTCCGCGTGCTGACGTCAGTTCTTCTTTTTTCCGTGCCAGCAAGCGCAGATCCGGACGCTTCGGCCCCAACGCCGCCGGGGCCTTCGGGCTCGGCGCCGCAGGGCCCTGCTGGATCCGCTTCTGGGTCCAGATCGTCGCCGGTTGACCTGACAACCTCACCGGTGCCGGTCCATCAGGTGTCTCCTCCGGCGCCGTCTTCGGGTGGCGCCGTCCCCGATGTTTTACTTCAATGAACCGGCCCCATCATTTGACGCCCCTCAGTATCAGGAGATGGGTGATTAGGAGAATTGGGAGGGGTCTGAGGACCCTCTGACACGTGAGTGTAAGTCCCAGGAGGACTGGACAGGTGGACTTGGGGATGCCAGTGGTCTGGACACCTCGCCAGACACTGGTTTTGTCTCACCTCCTACCATGGCTACGGAGGAGGGGGCAACCTACAGTGTGGTGTTGACTCGGGCGGCCAAGGCCTTGGGCCTTGAGTTCCCAGTCCGGCCGTGAGGACTAACCTCCTCTCTGAGGTCCTTCGCAGTCCAGCTCAGCTGAGCCTCTGTTGCTGTTTAATGAGGCCTTGACCGACGTTCTTTTGGGCACTTGTCCAGGCCAGCTACAGGTTTACCTGTAGATAGGAACGTGGCCAGACGCCACCGCCCGGCCCCGGGCGACCCTTGTTTCCTGTCCACCCACCCCACCCCTGAGAGCCTGGTTATCCAGGCCTCCAATTCCCAGACGGCATTTCTGTCGGCTCCGACTGACAGGGAATCCAATAGGTATGAGCAGTACGGCAAGAAGGTATTCTCCTCCCTAATGCTGGGACTGCTGTCTTCCAACACCGCCTGCCTCTTGGGCCACTACACCCACTCTCTGTGGGATACGCTCGCGGATGTGCTGCCAGAATACTCGTTGGAGGTGCGGGCTAAACTCGGCCAAGCCCTTGTGGAGGGCCGAGATGTGGCTCGGTATTCTATCCGGTGTGGGCTGTATACCACCGACTCACTGGGCAGAGCGATGGCAATGACGGTGGCGATTCGTCGCCACGCCTGGTTGAGGTCCGCCAACTTCACGGCCGATGTCCAGAATACACTCATGAACATGCAGTTTGATGGGTGTCGCCTTTTTGGCGGCAAGGTAGACCATGCGCTTGAGCGCTTTAAGGACTCCAGGGCTACGGCCAGGTCCTTGGGCCTCTCGCTCCTTTCGTGGCCAAGGAAGGGGCGCCCCCACACGTGCTGCCAGCCACGCGCTGCAGACTAACATCCAACGCGGTGGCGGCTGTGGGAACCGCCGTGAGGGCGATCTGAAAGAAACAGGTTAGTATTAGATTCCTTACCTTAGAATATCCCCAGGCGTCAGTCTGGATCCGGAAACTTTTGCGTAGCAGTACCCCTGCGCGTCGGTAGGCGTCGTCTGCAGGCGTCCCCTGCGGCTCCGCGTCGTCGGCGTCGTACGCCGTGATGACGTCGCTGGAGTATATAGACGCCGCCTCCGCGCGCTGACGTCAGTTCTTCTTTTTTCCGCGCCAGTTAGCGCAGATCCGAAGAGCAGTACTCCGGTCTTTTGACCAAGTGTTTTGTTAACTAATTAATCTTCTACGGTGCCGGTAGGATGCCCGGTTTCAAGAGTTGCGACGAGTGCGACCGCCTGATGTCGGTCACCGACCACCATCGACTCTGCCTCCGGTGTCTGGGCGCGGACCACGACGTGGAGTCCTGTGTCGACTGTCGGGCCTTGACTGGGAAAGCTAGGCGGGAGCGGTCCCGCAAGCTTCTCGAGCTCCGAGTGTCGGCCCCGCGTCGAGAGCGGTCCCGGTCCGGTCGGAGGTCGAGGGAGCGGTCGAGGGAACGATCGCGGAGCCGCCATGAGCGCTCCGGGAGTCGCCACCATTCCTCCGGTTCGTCAGGTAAGCGTAAGAAGTCGGGGCGTCGTCATCGCACCCCCGACTCCCCCCGACGCCCGCGTGATGCGGCCGGGGGCTCGGGTGGCCCCACCCCCGCGGCCCCGCGTGGGTCGCCGACTGCCCCATACCCGTCGGTCCCTGGGGAAGGCGCGTCGCGCGAGGAGATCGAGGAGTTCCTCCAGGCCATGAGGGCGAGGTCTCCTCCGGCGAGGCCTACGGCGCCTGCGGGCCCGTCGGTCCCGTCTGGGGGCCCGAGCGGTTCGGGTGCTCCTGCTCCGACGCCGCCGGTGGCTCCGGCCCCGGCGCCGCTGGGCCCCTCAGGTTCGTCGCCAGCTGGTCTACCGGCCTCTCCGGCGTCGGTTCCTTTGGGCCAACCCGTGGTACCGCCTCCGCGCGGTGCAGCGACTCCGCCGTCGGTTCCGGCCGGCGTCAGGTCCCCGACGCCACGCGGCGCCACCCCCATTCCCCCTCTGACTCCTGACGCGGAGTCGGACCGGCGTCGTCCGACGCCGGATCCGGCGCCGATGGGGCCCATTGACCCCGAAGTCTATATCGTCGATCCAGAATACGGCGATGAGGACGAGTATGGAGAGGGTTGGGAGGGGTCTGAGGACCCTTTATCCCGTGCCTGCCAGTATGATGTGGACTGGGTAGGTGATCTGGGTGATGCCAGTGGTCTGGACGAGTCGCCCAACCCTGGGTTTGTCTCCCCGACCCCTGTGGCGTCTGAAGCAGGGGCTGCCTATTCGGTGGTCCTGATGAGGGCTGCCAAGGCCTTGAGCTCCCCGTTGCGAAGGTCAAACCGAACATTCTGACCGAAGTGTTTAAACCGCAGTCATGCCCTCAGGAGCCTCTGCTGCCGTTTAATGAGGCCCTGACGGATGTCCTTTTGGGCACCTGGTCCAGGCCCGCTTCCGGTGCACCGGTTGACCGGAATGTTGCCAGGCGTCACCGTCCGTGCTCGGACAACCCTGCCTTCCTATCCACCCATCCCTCCCCGGAGAGTCTGGTGATCCAGGCCTCCACTTCACAGTCCGCATTCCCGTCGGCTCCGCCCGATCGGGAATCAAAGCGGTATGACCAATTTGGTAAAAAGGTCTTTTCCTCTTTGAGCGCTGGACTGCGGTCTTGTAATACCGCGTGCCTCTTGGGCCGCTACACCCACTCCCTGTGGGATACGGTCGAAGAGTGTTTGCCGCAATGCCCCCAGGAAGTGCGGGACAAGCTCACCCGGGCCTTGGTTGAAGGCCGGGATGCGGCGCGGTACTCGATCCGGTGTGGTCTTGACACGACCGACTCGCTGGGACGGGCTATGTCCACGACGGTGGCGATTCGTCGCCATGCTTGGCTGAGATCTGCCAACTTCTCGCCAGACGTCCAAAATGCCCTCATGGACATGCCATTTGATGGCAGTCGCCTGTTTGGTGACAAGGCGGACCACGCGCTGGAGCGCTTCAAGGACTCCAGGGTCACGGCCAAGTCCTTGGGTCTTTCGACCCAGCGCCAGCAGACGGGTTCGTTTCGCCCCTTTCGTGGCCAAGGGAGGGGCGGTCCCACACGTGCTGCCAGCCATGCGCCGCTGAACGCTCCCCAGCGCGGTGGCGGCCGTGGTTTCCGCCGTGGTGGCGGTAGAGGGCAGCGGCGAGGTCAGTCCACACCTCCCCCCGCTGCTGCATCCAAGCCTTCCTAGTCCGAGCTTTCGGGCTCACGTGACGCCAGTGGGTGGCAGGGTTCGCCATCACCACTCCCGCTGGCGCGCGATTACATCGGACAGGTGGGTGCTGCAGCTCATCCGAAGGGGCTACTCCCTCCCCTTCGAGTCCACTCCTCCAGCCATGCCACCGCAGAACCACCGTGTGTCGGGGGACCACTTGGCACTTCTGCAGGAGGAAGTTACGGCCCTCTTGGCCAAGGGGGCCATCGAGCGCGTTCCTGGGCCAGAAGTAGGGTGTGGTTGCTACTCCCACTACTTTCTGGTGCCCACGAAGGACAAAGGAGGCCTGCGTCCTATCTTGGACCTACGGAACGTCAACAGCTTCCTCCGGAAGGAGAAGTTCAAGATGTTGACTTTGGCTCAGGTCTTGGCTGCTCTAGACCCACAAGAGTGGATGGTAGCGTTGGACTTGCAGGATGCGTATTTTCACATCCCCGTCCTGCCGGCCCACCGGCGTTACCTGCGGTTCACGGTAGGCCACGAGCACTTTCAGTTTATCGTGCTCCCATTCGGCCTTACCAGCGCCCCACGGGTGTTCACGAAAGTGATGGCGGTGGTCGCAGCTCATCTGCGCCGGTTAGGGGTTTCAGTCTTCCCCTACCTCGACGACTGGTTGTTGAAGGCGGGCTCGCCCCAAACAGTCGTCCACCACCTTCAGATGACGGCGGACCTCCTGCACGAGCTGGGGTTTTCCATCAATGTGCCGAAATCACACCTGTGTCCCTCTCAAAAGCTCCTTTTCATCGGAGCGGTTCTCGACTCGGCGCAGTTTCGGGGTTATCCTCCTGAACAGCGGGTCCGGGATATTCAGGCTCTGATTCCACTCTTTCGGCCTTTATCCCGGGTCTCGTGGTACTGCAACAAACAGGGCGGGGTGGGGTCGTGGACCCTTTGCCAGGAGGCTCTGCGCCTCTGACTGTGGCTGGAACATCAGGGTGTGACCCTGGTGGTTCAACACCTGGCAGGTTCTCTGAACGCCAGGGCGGACGAACTCAGCCGTCGGTGCATGATGGATCATGAATGGCGTCTGAGCTCGGACGTGGCGCAAGGCCTCTTTCAGCAGTGGGGAGAGCCTTGGTTAGATCTATTCGCCACCGAAGAGAACGCATTCTCATCAGTTCTGCGCGTTGGAATTTCCAAGGCGGCACTCGCTCGGAAACGCTTTTCGTCGCGAGAGGCGTTGCGGTCTATTGTCCGCCTTTCCGCCTATACCACTTCTGCCCAGAGTGCTGAAAATCAGCCGCGACCGGGCCCAAGTCATCCTTGTGGCTCCGGACTGGGCATGAAGGTACTGGTATCCCGAGCTACTCAGTATGTCAGTCGATCCTCCGGTTCGTCTGCCTCTTCAGGAGGACCTTCTGTCGCAGCAGCAGGGAACGGTCCTTCACCCGAACCTGTCCAGTCTCCACCTCCATGCTTGGAGATTGAGCAGCGACAGTTGAGGCCATTTGACTTGCCTCCTGAAGTCTGTAATGTCATTCTGGCAGCCAGGCGTCCCTCCACAAAATCGGTATACGCCTGCAGGTGGAATAAGTTTGTGGCATGGTGCACAGCAAAGGCTGTGGATCCACTTTCTGCCCCTCTGTCTGGGGTTCTTCTCTTCCTTCTTTCTCTTGCCCAGCAGGGCTCTGCTCTGGGCACTATCAAGGGCTACCTTTCTGCCCTTTCAGCCTTTATAAGGCTGCCTGATCAACCTTCTTTGTTCAAGTCCCCTATTGTAACTCGTTTTCTGATGGGCATCACACACATGTTCCCTCCTGTTCCATTCGTGATGCCCCCGTGGGGCCTGAACCTTGTACTTACTTACCTGATGTGCGCTCCCTTTGAGCCACTTCATAATTGTCCTCTCCGCCTTCTTACTCTGAAGACTGCTTTCCTGGGTGCCATCACCTCTGCCAGGAGAGTGAGTGTGCTCCAGGCTCTTTCTTCCAAACCTCCTTTCCTTTCTGTCCATCCGGACAAGGTTGTGTTGCGGACAAGGCCCTCTTTCCTGCCCAAGGTAGTCACAGCCTTCCACATCGGGCAGTCCATCACCTTGCTCACCTTCTTTCCGCCTCCGCATCCCTCGAAAGAGGAAGAGAGGCTCCACCGTCTGGACCCAAAACGTGCGCTCTCTTACTATCTGGATCGCACACGCCAGTTCCGGGTGGATGACCAAGAAGGGAAAGGCGGTGCACAAGCGGGCCATCTCTCAGTGGATCGTCTTGTGTATCCAGGCATGTTACTCCTTGGCTAAAAAGGAGCCCCCTGTTGGATTGAGGGCGCCTTCCACTCAGGCCACGGCGACTACAACTGCCCTGGGACGGTGAGTGCCCTTGCAGGACATTTGCCAGGCAGCTACGTGGGCCTCGCTGCACACGTTTGCAAGACACTATTGCCTGGACAGTCAAGTCCGGAGGGATGGCTTCTTTGGCCGTTCCGTCCTCCAGGATTTTCTGGTGTGATTATTGGTTTGCAGACCCACCACCGGGGTTGGTATTGCTGGGGTATCTATTCTAAGGTAAGGAATCTATCACTAACGTGTCTCTTTCAGATGCACAAGTTACTACTTGTGTAACTATATATCTGTAAGAGACATTAGTTAGTGATAGATTCCTTAACGACCCACCCATCCTCCCCGTTCTGCGAACCGATATCTAGGGTTAAGGTCCTCCCCTTCAGGGCCCTAGTTTCAATAGCACCAGTGTTAGTTTTTAACATGGCTCTGCGTTTCTGGCGCGGAAAAGCTGTGTCTAAGAACTGACGTCAGCACGCGGAGGCGGCGTCTAAGTATTCCGACAACGTCATCACGACGACGGACGCGTAGCCTTAGACGACGCCTACCGACGCGCAAGGGTACTGCTACGCAAAAATTTCCGGATCCAGTCTGACGCCTGGGGATATTCTAAGGTAAGGAATCTATCACTAACGAATGTCTCTTACAGATATATCGTTACACAAGTAGTAACTTGTGCGACGAGACCACTGCCCCCACTTGTACTCTGAGAGAGAGGTCAGCGTTTATGATGACCCCAAGACTTTTTACCGAAGTAGAGGGGGCAGGGGAGGGACCCAGTTCCACTGGCCAATAGTGAGGGCCCCAGGAAAATTCGCTCTTCCCAGGCAAGATTAATTCAGTCTTGCCAGGGTTGAATTTCAGATGGTTTAGGTCCATCCAGCTCTGAATGTGGAGCATGGTAGTTTGAAATTGAAGGATAGAATCAGAAGAACTATCCAGGGTAAATACCAACTGGAGGTCATCCGCATAGTTGAAAGTGGTAACCTTCATATTTTTTAAGGAATGAATCAGAGGCCGGAGATAAAGGTTGAATAGGAGTGGGGAAAGGGACGAGCCCTGTGGGACTCCGGATGAAGTCGCAAGCTTAGGAGCAGTGAAGGAGGCGAGACAAACAGCTTGGGTTCTACCCTCAAGGAAGGATTTGATCCAGTTGTAGGCAGCTCCCAGAATGCTGGCCTGTTCGATACGGTCCAATAAGAGTTTGTGGTCGACCGTGTCGAAAGCGGCCGACAGGTCTAATAGCACTAACGCCTGAGAGTCACCTTTGTCGGCATTGGCTCTCATAGTATCCAGCATAGCCAGAATCACAGCCTCAGTAAAGTGGGCAGACCGAAAGCCTGCCTGGTGCGGCTCCAAGTATTCTGTCTGTTCTATGAAGTTGATAGGCTCTTAGTCACATGACCCTCTAAGATCTTAGCCAGGAAAGGGAGGAGAGAGATGGGCTGATAATTAGAGGGATTCACAGGGTCAGCCCCCTGTTTTTTGAGTAGGGGGACAACTATAGCATTCTTAAAAGCAGAGGGGACCCTGCCCTGCGTGAGTGACTCATTAAGAAAGGGTAACATGCTGTGAGGTAGATAAGAAAGGACGTCTCTTATGATATGGGGTGGCAGCAGTCGTTAGGGGAGCCGGATTTGACACGAGTCAATAAGGGCAGATGGTGGGAAAATAATCCAGAGTGGATACATTAATTATCAGGTTATCCAGGGATTCCCTAAGCAATGTGATGGGGATGCTGGCTTTGATGGTAGAGATCTATCTTCTCCAGGAAAAAGTTGTTCAGGGAATTGCATAGGTCTTGAGTGGGTGTCTGTTCGGGAAGGGTCCTCTCAGAGTTACATAGGTTGTTAACTATTGAGAAGATTTCCTTCGACTTTTTCTGGGAGTCTAATATTCTTTGTGAAAAGTAGGCTGCTTTAGCTTCCAGAATGGCAGTTTTATATTCTTTACAGGCTAATGGGAACTGGTGTTTGTCTTACGGGGAATAGCGTGATCTCCATTTTCTTTCTTTTTGGGGGAGCTCAAGTTTCTGTTTTCTTCGCTCAGCAGAAAACCATTTTTGGGAGTCAGAATGACGAGCACGGGTGAACTTAGTAAGTGGGGCGTGAATATTACAGGCCGAGAGTAGCCAAGTAGAGATATTGGCTTCCATAGCGTTGACATCTGAGTTGAAGGTGGGTACTGAACTGGCTAGTATGTCCGCGAAAGATTGTTTATCTAAAGCCCTCCACTTTCTAGTCACTCCGCTCCCAGATGTGACGATCTTAGACTTGGGAAGCATTATGACATTAAATTGTATTAAGTGGTGGTCTGATCATATGCTTGGGAAGATGGACAGTTCTGTCAGTGTGAGATTAGTGGCCTTTTATGTGGGTGGCAGAATGAAGGCGTGAGGCCCACCTAAGGCGTCATTGAACCAATAGTTCAGTTCGCCTATGAGTAAAATGTTAGTGAAATTCATGGCAAGATTAGCCAGCTGTTCACATGAGGAGATAGGGAAATTAGGCATGGGCTGGGGAGGTCGATAAAGCAAAACAAAAATAAAAGCTCCAGAACTGGAGTAGAGTTTAATAATTATATTCTCCACCACCGGCAGGGCCAGAGGAGATACAGAAGTAAATTTATGATGTTTGCGTATAATAGCGGTGACTCCACCACCAGGCCTACCTGAGGATCTGTTAGCCTGCAGTACATAGTAGTCCTGGGGTAGGGCGGCTAAGACATCAGGGATAGAATACTGGGACAACCAGGTTTCAGTAAGCAGAAGTATATCTGGTTTGTTTACTGAGAGCAGTAAAAAAATATCAAGCTGATGTTTGACTAAGGAACGTGTGTTGAGGTACATGATGCGAAGAACAGAGTGTTTAGCAGTGGTTAGGTAAGGGGTAAGGGAATGATAAGGAGTGCAGGTAGGGGCAGGGAGGGGGCTATGTGTATGGAAAATTCCATTGGTCCTTATGCGGTTACAGGCGGCCACATCAAGAGGTAAGTGCTGTTTGGAGAAGGATCGAAGGTCCTCAGAGGAGTATTTTTAAAAAAAATGGCCATGGTGCCTGGTCCCTGGGCCCGTCAGAGCGCGGACGGGCGCAGACGGGCTTGCCTTTGGCGCGCCCGCTGCGCGCGTCCGCTGCGCTCCCGCAATGTTGTGTGCATTTAAACTTAGGCACCGCTTCAATCTCCTCCCCCCTTGCGGCCGATTGGCTGAGGCCTCGGGGTGGTGTCTGGAGCGGCAAGAGGGCAGCAAGTGATTCGATCGATTTCTAGCGCGAGTACAATTTTAAAAACACAGTCAAAGTAACAGTTTTCAAAGTGACAATTTTTAAAAACTAGATTAGAGCGAGCAACAACCCGTCAGCTTGACACACAGGCCTC
This sequence comes from Lissotriton helveticus, assembly GCF_964261635.1. Lineage (NCBI taxonomy): Eukaryota > Metazoa > Chordata > Amphibia > Caudata > Salamandridae > Lissotriton > Lissotriton helveticus. The sequence continues at coordinate 1,134,781,664 of NC_136061.1, forward strand.
CATCCCGATGTGGACCCGGAGCCCGACTGGCGTCACCGAGTGGGGTTTTTGTGCCCCTGTCCTCTCCTGGGGTCCCTTTTCGGCCAGATTGGCAACCTGAGGATGAGGAGGAGGACTGGGAGGGGGTCAGGTGACACTTTAACTGATCAGATGGAATCTGAGCTGGACAGGAGAGAGGAACTGGGGATGCCAACGGTCTTGACACGTCTCCTGACCTTGGCATGTTGTCTCCTCCTACCGTGGCTACGATGGAGGGAGCGTCATACGCAGTGGTGTTGCGTAGGCCGGCCGAGGCCCTCAACCTGAAGCTTCTTACAGTTGGCAGTCAGGACTAACCTCTTGACAGATGTGCTTCAGCCAGCAGCAAGCTCTTCCGAGCTCCTGCTGCAGTATAATGAGGCCCTTACCGAGGTCCTTTTGGGTACGTGGTCCAGACCCAACACGGGGGGGGCGTGGATAGGATGATTGCCCGAGGCCACCGCCCAGCTCCGGGTGACCCCACTTTCCTCTCTTAACACCCCATCCCGGAGAGCTTTGTGATCCATACCTCCACTTCCAAGAGCGCATTCCCCTCCGCTACACCAGAAAGGGAATCCAAGAAGCTGGACCATCTTAGGAAGAACATTTTCTCTTTCGCCAGCTTGGGAATGCAGTCTGTAAACACTGCATGTCTATTGGGCCGTTATTCCCACTCTGTGTGGGATACGGTTGCGCAGGTGCTGCCTCAGTGTTCGGAGGAGGCCCGGACAGTGCTCTTCCCAGGCTGTCTCCGCCGGTAGGGATGCAGCTAAGTTTACCATCCGTTGTTGACTAGATACCACCGACTCTCTAGGCAAGGCAATTTCCAGAACACCTTGATGGACATGCCCTTTGATGGGCGTCGCCTTTTTGGCGACATCGCGGACAACGCTCTAGAGCGTTTATAGGACTCACAGGCTATGGCAAGTCCTTGGGCCTCTCCAGCCGCCCTGCGCAGTCTGCTTTTCGCCCCTTTCGTGGCTACGGAAGGGGTGCCCCACTACGTCCCGCCCAGACCCACAGGCCGCAGCAGGTTTCTCAACCTTTGTACAGCCTGGGACGGGGAACCACCACATGGTTCAGGGGCCAACAGGCGTGCCAGTCCACCAACCCCCCACCCCCACCCTCTCTGCAGCAGCCTCCAAACCCTCCTAGTCCAACCTTTCAGGCCCATCAAACGCCAGTGGGCGGCAGGATTCGCCATCACCTCCCCCACTGGCGCATCATCACGTCGGACAGGTTTGTTTTGCAAATAGTCCGAAGGGGCTACCCCCTCCCCTTTGAGGCTTACCCCTCCCCTTCAAGGCAACCCCTCCAGCCATGCCACCTCAATACCACCGCATGTCGGAGGATCACCTGGCACTTTTCCAACAGGATGTTTTGGCTCTCTTGGCCACGGGAGCCATCGAGTGCGTTCCTGCCCCAGAAGTAGGTCGTAGTTCATATTCCCACTTCTTTCTGGCACCCAAGGACAAGGGCCTGCGTCCTATCTTGGATCTCTGGAACGTCAGCCGCTTACTCCTTAAGGAGAAGTTCAAGATGTTGACGCTCAGGTCTTGTCTGCCCTCGACCCTGGAGGCTGGATGGTAGCGTTGGACTTGATGGATGCTTATTTTCACATCCCCATACTGCCGGCCCACCGGCGTCACCTGCGATTCACGGTAGGCCACAAGCATTTTCTGTTTACCATGCCCCCCTTTGACCTTACCAGTGCCCCTCAGGTGTTCACAAAAGTGATGGCTGTGGTCGCAGCTCATCTGCGCAGATCAGGAGTTCCAGCCTTCCCCTATTTAGACGACTGGCTGTTGAAGGCAGGCTCGCCCCCAGGCAGTTGTCTCCCACCTCCAGACCACGGCCGACCTCTTGCATTCGCTGGGGTTCTCCATCAATGTGCCGAAGTCACACATGATTCCCTCTCAGAAGCTCCTCTTCATCGGAGCGGTTCTGGACATGACATGGTTTCGGGTTTATCCTCCCAAACAGCGAGTCCGGGATATTCGGGCTATGATTCTGATCTTTCAGCCTCTATCCTGGGTTTCGGTCCGGATGACCCTGAGGCTGCTGAGTCTCATGGCCTCCTGCATCCTGCTGGTCGACCATGCCAGGTGGCATATGCGGGCTCTGCAGTGGGACCTAAAGTTCCACTAGGTGCAGCATATGGAGAATCTTTCCTATTGCGTCCAGGTCTCAGAGGGCACTGCTCGACAGTTGCAGTGGTGGCTCACAAAGCAGGATTGGGTCAACGGCAGATCCCTCTCCCTTCCCCAACCAGAGCATGCAGTGGTGACTGACGCATGCCTTCTGGGACTGGGAGGGCCACATCGGAGAGGATGAGATGAGTGGCCTCTGGTCTCCGGCGGAGTCTGGGCTTCACATCAACCTTCTGGAGCTTCGGGCGATTCATCTGGCACTGAAGGCATTCCTTCCCTCTGTCCAGAGAAGAGTAGTGCAGGTGTTGACGGACAACACCACCGCCATGTGGTACTGCAACAAACAGGGCGGGGTGAGGTCGTGGACCCTATGTGAGGAGGCCCTTCGCCTCTGGACATTTCTGGAACATCAGGGCATACCCCTGGTCGTTCCACACCTGGCAGGTTCCTTGGACGCCAGGACGGACAAACTCAGGTGCATGATGGATCACGAATGGCGTCTTCACTCAGAGGTGTTGCAAGGTCTCTTTTGACAGTGGGGAGAGTCTTGGTTAGATCGATATGCCACCAAAGAGAATGCACAATGTCAGCAATTCTGCTCGTTGGAATTTCCAAGGTGGCACTCACTATGCAACGCTTTTCTACGCGAGTGGAGTTGCGGTCTATTGTACACCTTTCCGCCTATACCACTTCTGCCCAGAGTGCTCGAATATCAGGCACGACCATGCCCAAGTCATTCTTGTGGCTCCGGATGGGGCACGTAGAGCCTGGTATCCCGAGCTGCTCAACATGGCTATCGATCCCCCGATCAGACAACCTCTTCGGGAGGATCTTCTGTCACAGCTGCAGGGGACGGTCCTCCACCCGAACCTCTCCAGCCTCCACCCGAACCTGTCCAGCCTCCACCCGAACCTGTCCAACCTCTACCTTCTTGCGTGGAGATTGAGCGGCGGCAGTGGACGTCTTTTGACCTGCCTCCCGAAGTTTGCGATGTAATCTTCGCAGCCAGGCGTCCCTCCACTAAGACGGTATACGCCTGCCGGTGGAACAAGTTTGTGGCATGGTGCACAGCAAAGGCTGTGGATCCCCTTTCTGCCCCTGTTTCTGAAGTTCTCTTGCTCCTTCTTTCTTTGGCCCGGAAGGGCTCTGCTCTGAGCACTATCAAAGGCTATCTTTCGGCCATCTCTGCCTTCCTTCGGCTTCCAGATCAGCCTTCTCTTTTTTCATGTCCCCGGTGGTTAATCATTTCTTGAAAGGCATAACTCATCTTTGTTCTCCTATTCCCTTTGTTATGTCTCAGTGGGACTTGAATCTAGTCTTAAACTATTTAATGTGTGCTCCCTTTGAGCCGCTTCACAACTGTCCTTTAAGGCTTCTGATGCTTAAGACTACATTTCTGGTAGCCATCACATCTACCAGAAGAATGAGTGAGCGCCTGGCTCTTTCCTCCAAGCCTCCTATCTTGTCTGTCAAGCCGGACAAGGTGGTTCACCGGACTCGTCCATCCTTTCTTCCTAAGGTTGTCACTGCCTTTCACATCGGGCAGACCATCACTTTGCCCACCTTCATTCCGCCTCCGAATCCTTCGAAAGAGGAGGAGAGGCATCACCGTCTGAACCCAAAACATGCGCGTTCTTTTTTATCTGGATCACACAAAACTGTGTCAGGTGGATGACCAACTCTTTGTTAGCTACAAGGACGCCAAGAGAGGTTGGGCCGTACACAAGCGAACCATTTCTCAATGAGTGGTTTTGTGTATAGTATTGTCTGGCTATAATGGAGCCTCCAGTTGGGCTACACGCCCATTCCACCAGGGCGACTGCAGCCACTAAGGCCTTGGGGAGAGGAGTTCCTCTACATGACATCTGTCAGGCAGCTACGTGGGCATCACTGCACATGTTTACGAAACATTACTGTCTGAACAGCCAAGTCCGGAGAGACAGCATCTTTGGCTGTTCTGTTCTCCAGGACTTTCTGGTATGATCTTGATTCGCAGACCCACCACCGGGGTTGGTATTGTTGGGGTATCTATTCTAAGGTAAAGTATCTATAACTAATGTGTTTCTTTCAGATGAACAAGTTACTTGCCTTCGGAACGATATATCTTTAAGAAACATTAGTTAGTTATAGATTCCTTACCTCCCCACCCATCCTCCCCGTTCTGCAAACTGATTTCTAGGGTTAAGGTTATCCTGTCTGGGCCCTAGTTTTGTGCACCAGTGGTCAGTGTCTTGCATGGCTCTGCATTTCCAGCACCGAAAGTCATGTATAAGACTGATGTCAGCGTGCGAGAGTGGTGTCTAAGTAGCTACTGCGACGTCATCCCGACGACCACAACACCAGCGACAGACGCAGAGCCAACCAACGCCACCTTCCGACATGCAGAGAGGTACTGCTGACGAAAAAACTTTCCCGATCCAGTCTGACGCCTGGGGGCACTCTAAGGTAAGGAATCTATAACTAACTAATCTTTCTTACAGATATATCGTTACCGTAGGTAAGTAACTTGTTCTTCTGTCAGATAGTATCTCTTATTCGAAGAATTGCTGCCATTGACTGACTTTGTGCACCCTAATAAGTGTCATTGATTTCTGTGTTATGTAAAGTTGTGAGATCACACCTTTCACTCGATCTGCTGCTATCATGTAGCACTTTGCTGCAGATTTAGATGTCTCCCTGTCTTAGTCACCTTTTAATCTGATTATCGTTTTATTTGCTTGCAAAATATTTACATTATCCTGGCTGTTTTATTTCACTGAGATGTTTTGCTACTCCCGCAGAACTCAGTTTGATTGTTATAACTTGCTGCTATTATCTGGGTTTTGCACTCGCACTTTGATCCATTATTAGTAATTTGACATAGTTCGAAAACAGTTGATAAAAGCAGGCGAATTCTTGCACGTTGCACCTGGTCTTCAAAGACACAGGCCCACAGTCCAGTAAATTGCCACAAGCTTGAAGGTCACATAGGACTGCTCTCTCATCAAACTTATGTGCTTATAAAATGCCACGACTTACTGTAACGCTGTAATTTTTGCGTGCTTTTCCTATGATTTAAAACTTTTTTTATTTCGTATGCATTTGTTAAAATTGTACATTTTTTTATCAACCACGCACAATAAACAATTATTAATGGCAGAGTGTCATGAGGAACGTAATGCTATGGCTTTTATTTTTTTGTTACCTGTAAAGAAATGTTTCATAGTCTGTCTAAGCATTTTAAGGCTTATAATTCCTGCTTGCTAGATTGGTGAAGCACAGTGGATACATCTACTACTTAAAGCTCTGTAATCTAAGCTCCTGTATCCAAGCCTTTGAGATCTGCCTAATCTTTGGTATTGCGCTGAAATCTCCGGACTGAAATCTGTAGCGCTTATTTTGTTGTTTATTCTTTCAGTTAGATTCTTAATCATGGAGTGGAAAAGAGTTCACTAAGGGGATGGTAGAAGTTAAGAGAATTAGTACAATGGCCTTAAACATTATAGGATGTGATCACAAATTGCTTAACCAGATTATTTGAACAGCCTCTAAGACTAAAAACATGTTAAGGAAATTGTGTTTAGAAATGCATACTTATTCCTCCATGTTTGCAAAGATTTCTTGTGAGAAGGCTTCACCCCAAAAGCCATGTGGCAATAAAACATGTAGCTGTTTGGCTAGTTCATTTGAAAATTGTCAAGAAACGACCCACTTAGTCCTTTTTCTTTCCCTCCAAGGCTCCCTAGGAGAAGTTGGGCTTAATTAGTGCAGTTTTGTGAGACGATTTGCTCCCCACCACTTTAAGTTCACCATCCCCTACTGCAAACTGAATGTCTAGTTGCTACACATTCTGTGGGTAGAAAGTAGAAGTGGAGTTCTGTAGTAGGGGATCTCTGTGTATAGTCATAATCTAGTGAATAGTCCCGCCCATGTGCGAGGACCCCGGCAATCAAAAAATAATCTCTTAAATTGTCAGAAAATTGCAGCACTGCAAAGACACTTAAGAGAGAATTTAAAGACAAATAATGCAGCCTATATCCACAGGCTACACTGTCCAGTACTTCAAATAGAAATTCCACCAAAAATCCACAAACAGCAAAGCCTGTCCAGATTTCCCTTGCCTTAACAGCAAAAACCCTCTGGAATGATAGAGAGGAAGGCATGGACAGAAAAGCCCCATAGGCTGCCATTATGTGGCTTAAATAGGATACTGTGCCTTTAAGAGAACTTTCCAGAACTTCTCCCAGTATCCCAGAATGCCAGCAGGTCCCTCTTACTTTCAGTTCTTTTTCCCGGCTCCTGCTAACAAGACCCTGGTGCATTGAGCTCTCCCTTTTTCAAGGGTTTATTGGATTTTTGTGCACTTTTAGCTTTGAAAGTGTTTTCAATTGTGTACTTGGTGTTTCCCTTCACTTCTGTGTATTTGTTCAGGCTTTTTAGGGCTCTAAAATGCCTGCTCTCTTCGACAAGTGCCCAGCATGTGGAAGGAAGAAGGCCAAGACTGATCCACACGACGTCTGCATACTCTGCCTCCCTGAAGCACATGTCCCTGAAGATTGTGACATCTGCCAGACCTTTTCTACAAGGACCCTGAGGGACAGGCTGAAGATTAGGTTTCAAGGCATGGAAGAGAGGCGACTGCAGGTGGGTCTGGGCAGGCTGGGAAGGCTCCCTCTGCCCCTGCTGAGGCCTCTGGGGGGCTCCCCAGAGGCAGGAAGCCCAGCAAAAGATCCCGGTCTCCGTCGACGTCGATCGCATCAACGGCGACGTCGAGAGGGATGACGACGGTGTGTTCCCCTTCTCCCCGGGGCTCTGGGTCGAGACAGCGTGGACGGTCAACGTCGAGAGGCCTGGGTAGGCCGCCGTCGAAGTCACCGCCGACGGCGTCTTCGTCGTCGGCGTCGAGCCATCGACGTCGAAGAAGGACCGACAGGCACCGGCGCTCGCCGTCGAAGCGACACCGCCGAGCAGACGGTCGCCGTCTAGGGGATCCTCGACGTCGAGGACCGCGAGAAAACTGTCGACGCGGAGGAAAAGTCGACGCTCGTCATCGAGGACTGACCGTTCGTCGTCGAGGTGGCGACGGTCGACGTCGAGGAAGAAGCACTCGACATCGAGACTGCGTTCGACGCCGGAGTCGACGTTCGACGCCTGAAAAACGACGCTCGAGGTCGAGCAAAAAGAGATCGGCGTCCCCGAGGAGTTCCACCTCCCCATAGCGGCGCAGAAGGGATTCTGGCGCGAAAAGTCACGCTGGATCTGGTGAAGGACGCCGGAGGCGTCGCTCACATTCTGGAGGGTCTCGGGTACTCGGTGGTCTATACACCACCTCGGCCTAACAATCCTCCTCCTAAGGAGGCTCCTCCCACCAATCCGCCGCTACCTCCACTACCTCCTGCGGGGCAACCTCCTCCACCGGTCCCACCTCAGGGGCCCGCTCCTCGGCCGGAGGTACCTCCTGTCCTACCACCGAGATCGGTGTCACTGCCTCCGCTTCCTACACCGCCTAAGGGGACTCCAAAACCTAAACCCCAGGATAGGCCACGGCAGACGCCCCCACGGAAACCGGTGGAGCGCCCACGTACTGGGAGATTGCGCTCTCGTTCCAGGAGGAGGGAACGATCGCGCAACAGGTCATCCACACGGTCGAGACGACGCCACAGGAGGCACAGATCTCGTTCCCGGACAAGGTCTTCAGGGACCAGGGACTATTCTCCGACCTTGTCGGATTCGCCAGAAACGAGGGTGTCACCGATTTGATGATCTGGTGTCTTTCCAGAACGTACTTTTACGAGGTGCAGCGAAGTTGGGCATTGCTTTGACGGTGCCCACGCCCAAGACATCGGTGATCTTCGAGACGCTGCACCAGAAACATTTGTCTCGGCCGTTACTACCACTGGTACCGGGCCTGGAAGAACCAGCCATGGACCTTTTTCTCACCCCGGCGGTGACTAAGGCGGCACCCTCGAGACTGCAGAAAAAATACCGGGCCCCGGAATCTGATCCGGCCTTTCTAAGGGTGGAGCCCCCTCCAGATTCGGTGATTGTGACGGCAGCTCGTAAACAGCATGCCACCACTCCATCCTCCACAATTCCACCAGATAAGGAATCTAGGTGGCTGGATTCGTCTGGGAGAAAGGTTTGTGGGACGTCAGCGACTTCCATGAAGGCCGCTAGTGCCACAGCCTTGTTGGGACTGTATGACCGAGCCCTCTGGGAATCCCTACAACAGTTTGTGGAACATCTGCCACGTGACAAGCGAGAAGACTTCCAGGATGTGTTGAATGAGGGGATGTTGGTGGCAAATCAGGTCATCAGTGCTGCAGCCGACTCTTCCCTGCTGGCGGCGCATGGTTTCTGCCATGGGATTAACCAGCGAAGACACGCCTGGCTCCGCCTCACGTCCCTAAAACCGGACGCACAACAAAGGGTTGTTAATCTACCATTCTCTGGCGAAACCCTATTCGGAAAACAAGCGGATGATGAAATGGCCCGCATGAAGGCGGAGGCCGAAACACTCACGGCGGTGGGTTTGGAAAAACCCAAGGAGACCAAGAAGTCGTACCGCCCGTTCCAACGGCAGTTCGGTGGCCAAGGCAGAGGGCGTGGCCAGTCTTCAGGACAACAGCAGCAGCAACAAAAGCAGCAGCAGTTCAGAAGACCGTTCCAGAAGCGCCAGAGAGGTAGAGGCGGCCACCAGTCGGCAACAGCGACTAAAGGCCAGGCCGGGTCTAGGCCCTGAGTGCTTACTTCCCCTGCAACTGTTACCCACTCCGGTGGGGGGAAGCATTCAATCTTTTCTGGCAGAGTGGAGAAAAATTACTCCGGAAAAGTGGGTGCTGAATATTGTTTGCAATGGATACAGTCTTCGGTTCACCAGCCCGCCTCCATCAATCCCGCCGGTCAGCTCGCAGTTTCAGCTGCACGAGCTCCAGGCAGAGGCAGATATCCTGTTAAGGAAAAGGGCGATAGAAGACGTACCTCGGTCTCAAAGAGGAAGAGGTCTGTACTCCCGGTTCTTTCTGGTTCGAAAAAAGGACAAGAACGAGTTCAGGCCCATTCTGGATTTGCGACAGGCAAACAAGTGGATTTGCAGAGAAAAGTTTTGCATGCTGTCGTTGCATCAGATTTATCCTCAGCTGCAACGGGGAGACTGGCTGTGTACCATAGACCTCCAGGATGCATACTTCCATATGCCCATTGCACGCAAACACAGGAAGTTCCTGCGATTCCAAGTCTGCGCCAATCATTATCAATACACAGTACTGCCATTCGGACTACAGTCTGCGCCGAGAACATTCTCCAAGTGCATGGCGGTGGTAGCTCCGCACCTGAGAAAGAACAAGGTGTTTGTCTACCCGTACCTGGACGATTGGTTGATCAAGGCCTCCTCCTTCTCGGAAGCGCAAGCTCACTTCCAGAAGACGTGCGTTCTACTGAACAAGCTGGGGTTGCACATCAACATGTCCAAGTCGGTCCCGACTCCGGTCCAGTGCATACAGTACTTGGGAGCCCCATCAATACGCTGTCAGCAAGCATGTCTCCTTCGGAGGAGCGACGATTATCACTGCTTCGGAAGGCTCAGGCTCTTATGACCACTCCATCTACAACAGTGAGGACGGTGTCTTCTCTACTGGGATAGATGGCCTCGTGTATCTTCCTAACGCCTCATGCATGACTGCACATGAGACCGTTGCAAGAGTGCTTGGAGGACCAGTGGGATCAGAGGAAAGGATCTTGGGACGACCGGATACGACTGTCTCTGCAGGCTCTTCAGTCTCTGAAGTGGTGGTGTTCAGCGGAGAATCTCCTGAGGGATTCCATTCCACAAGGACATTCCCACTCAGACTATTGTGACGGATGCGTCTCTCCACGGTTGGGGGGCGCACTCCGGAAACTTACAGATTATGGGGACGTGGTCACAGACGGAGTCCACGTACCACATCAATTTCCTGGAACTCAGAGCTGTTCACTTGGCGCTGAAGGCCTTTCTTCCGTCCTTCCAGACCAACTCCCTACTTGTACAGACGGACAATACGACCACAATGTATTACCTCAACAAGCAGGGGGGCTCGAGATCGCGCACCCTGTCGCAGGAAGCACAGGCGATCTGGCACTGGCTTCTGGCCAGAGAACTGACGATAACGGCTACCCATCTACCAGGTGTGCAGAATGTTCAGGCAGACGCACTGAGCAGACTGATTCAGGAAAACCACGAATGGGTCATAAACGACGAAGTACTAGAAGTCTTCGCAAGGGGGGGGACTCCAGACGTAGATCTGTTAGCCACCGCTGAAAACAGCAAATGCCGAGACTTCACCTCCAGGTACTACCAGCCGGGGACGCTGGGGAATGCGTTATGGATCAACTGGTCGAACAGCTTTCTGTACGCTTTTCCACCCATTCCCCTGATTCCGACGTTTCTCATCAAGCTGTCCCAGTCCAGGGCACGGATGATACTGATTGCCCCGGAATGGCCCAGACAGTGGTGGTTCACGGACCTGCTTCACCGGTCTCTCCTTCCTCACATGCGGCTGCCGTGCAGGCCGGACCTTCTCACGAAGTTCGGGGGGCAGATGTTGCACCCCAACCTCTCGTCTTTGAGTTTGGCAGCATGGCTCCTGAGATAGTGCAATATGGCCATTTGAATCTCCCTGCAGATTGTATGGACATACTGAAGGAGTCTAAGAGACCTTCCACTAGGACTTCTTATGCGTACAAGTGGAAGAGATTTTGTATCTGGTGCAAGTCCAAGAACTATGATCCAACGACATGTAAGGAAGATGTCATCCTTCCTTATCTTCTACAGTTGGCGCAGTCTGGCCTTAATGTCCATTCCATTAAGGTTCATCTCGCTGCATTGACTGCCTACAGGAAATGCCCTTCACAGACTTCCTTTTTCCAGATCCCTGTGATCAAAGACTTTCTGGAAGGCTTGAAGAAAGTGTTCCCTCCTGTCAGGCTTCCTTTGCCTTCATGGGAATTGAATGTGGTGCTGTCCAGATTGATGAAGGAGCCTTTTGAACCTATTCATAAGGCTTCGTTGCAGCACCTGTCGTGGAAGGCGGCGTTCCTCGTGGCCATTACATCGGCCCGCAGGGTGAGTGAGATTCAGGCGTTGTGTTGCCAAGAACCTTATACTGTATTTCATGCTGCTAAGGTTGTTATGCGTACTCACCCTAAATTTCTTCCCAAGGTTATTTCTGATTTTCATGTCAACCAGACCATAACTTTGCCTACGTTTTTTCAGAACCCTTCATCTCCAGCGGGAGAGGTCGTTGCATTCCCTGGATGTTAGGAGGGTGTTGAAATTTTATCTGGATAAAACCAAAGATATTCGTAGGTCAGACCAATTGTTTATTAATTATGGATCGGTCAGGACGGGTCTTGCGACCTCTAAGCAGTCTATCTCTAGGTGGATTGTGTCCTGCATACAATTGTGTTACCAAAAAGCTAATAAGACCTTAGGGGGTAAACCTAAGGCTCATTCCACCAGGGGCAAAGCTGTCACGACAGCTCTGCTCCGTAATGTTCCAATTGCAGAAATCTGCAAGGCGGCCACTTAGAAGTCGGTCCATACCTTTGCTAAGCATTACTGCCTGGACACTGATGACAGGGCAGACGCTCAAGTTGGGCAGGCTTCGCTGCGAAATCTGTTCGCACAATAGTGGTGTTATTTCTCTTTTCTCCACCGCCGCTTTGGTGTCGGGATGGGCTTGCCATTCTATTCACTAGATTATGACTATACACAGAGATCCCCTACTACAGAAGGAGTAGTTTCTGTCCTGTAACTCCAGTTCTGTAGTAGGGGTATCTCTGTTATAGTCATAAGCGCCCTCCCGCCTCCCCGGTGGAGAGAGATGTTCATGAAAGGAATGCTACAGGTCTGGCGTGTTACGCCTTCAAAAAGAACTGAAAGTAAGAGGGACCTGCTGTGCATTCTGGGATACTAGGAGAAGTTCTGGAAAGTTATCTTAAAGGCACAGTATCCTATTTAAGCCACATAATGGCAGCCTATGGGGCTTGTCTGTCCATGCCTTCCTCTCTATCATTCCAGAGGGTTTTTGCTGTTAAAGCAAGGGAAATCTGGACAGGCTTTGCTGTTTGTGGATTTTTGGTGGAATTTCTATTTGAAGTACTGGACAGTGTAGCCTGTGGATATAGGCTGCATTATTTGTCTTTAAATTCTCTCTTAAGTGTCTTTGCAGTTCTGCAATTTTCTGACAACTTAAGAGATTATTTTTGATTGCCGGGGTCCTCGCATATGGGCGGGACTATTCACTAGATTATGACTATAACAGAGATACCCCTACTACAGAACTGGAGTTACAGGACAGAAACTACTCCGTCTCCAACTTCTTCCCACTGCTACACCTCTTTAACATGCACACTTGCAATCCAATGTCATGCTGCCCATGTGTTGCCAAGGACCTGCATGAAGCAGTTTCCTGCCTGTCTAGGACTTGAGTTGCACGGGCATCCCCCAATGGTTGATTCCAGCAGATGGCCAGATTAGAGTACAAGCCTTGCAGAAGAACATAGTGAGGTACGTCTACGCACATTTGCAGCACTGCAACAGAACACAGAAAAGATATTGCCCCCATAGACCTTTACGGGATAGAGTGCTTTATTGGTTGACGGCACACATTGTGTGCAAGAGGATTTACAGTTTTAACAACAGCTGGTAGTGACTTCAGAACATAACGAATATAGATTTACCCTGAATGAATCCTGAATTATATTCTCATTCATAATAAAAGGGATTTGGCTACTTTCAGTTCAGTCCTTAATGGTTGCATAGGTTGTCATGGTGACATCCAAATCTTTCAGAAAGTTATTTGTCGTCCTTTTCATCGTGCACCATTAGACATGTGGATCAAAGTAATACTGATCTGATTTCTCCTGAGTACCGCAGGTATAAGCAGCATAAGAGGTAAATGGAACTACAAATGCTTCTAAAAAAAGGCTTAGAGTTGCAGCACTTTAGTACCAACTCAATCTAAACACTGTCTTCTGTTCACTGCTAGTGTGGCACAGTCTGTTTCGCCATTCTGCCATGATCCCCACCAATTTGCTACTGGGAGAGCTATGCTTTAAACTGATGGTGATCCTGGGAGAATGGGGAAACTGACTATGCCATGCGATCTATGAATTGAAGGTAAACTTTAAATTGGGTTGGTACAGTGCGGCAACTCCAGGGCTTTTTTGTGGAAGCATTTGTAGTCCCATTTGCCGCTTACGGTGCTTACACTTGAGCTACCAAAAATCCTTCTCTTCTTTAAACAGTGTGGCAATTCTCCATGAACCAGCAGTTTCAAGGTGCTCATTGCCTATTTTTCTTATTGTAATCCTTATGGCGTTTTTTTACCCCTAACTAGAACCAGACAGCGACAGTTGACTTTTCGGGTTCAGACCGTAACTCGGCTAGGGTGTAAGTTATAATTCACTGAGTCTTCTCAGATTGGCTATATAAATAGTCAATCTGTGATGGTTCAGTGAATTATAATATATCTGTGAGTTAAACTGATACCTGTATTCTGTGCTATTATGTACACGAGCCCAAATGCATTCCTTCATTTCATTCAGAACTCTCTGGATGCATTCACAGGATGAAAACATCTGTTAGTTTCATGGTCACTAATAGCATGTTATGTTATGTTATGTTATTATGGGTCTTCTATAGCGCGCGGCTACTCCAAAGGAGTGTCCCGGCGCTTTATACTCCAGACCCAGGGAGGAGACAGGTAAAACATAACAACAGAAGAGAGAGCAGAACAGAAGGATAAAATTAAAAAGAAACTCTAGCCAGTAAAGAGCCAGGTCTTTAAACCCTTCCTAAAAGCGAGTAAGTTGGATGTGGACCGCAAAGACAGAGGTAGAGAATTCCACAACTGGGGGGCCAGCAGCCTGAAAGAACGTCCTCCAATACGGACTTTCTTTATACGGGGGACTACTGCGAGTGCCAGTGACTCTGATCTTAAAGATCGTGCCGGGAGGTAAAAAGCAAGCCTCTTTTGTAGGTATTGAGCCCCCGTAGCATGTAAGGCTTTATGAGCTAGTGTCATGGCTTTAAATATTATCCTCTTCCGGATGGGGAGCCAGTGTAAGATTTGCAGCAAATTCGAAGTACTGGTTCGACGATGCAGGCCAAAAATGGCTCGTGCAGCTGCATTCTGAGCCACCTGCATACGTTGTAAGAGGTACTCCGGAAGACCCAGATACAGGATATTAGCGTAATCCAGTCTGGATCCAATGAGGGCCTGAACCGTTATTCTCCGATGTTCCTCAGAGAGCAACGGAAAAAACTTTCGGAGCATTCTGAGGATACCAAAGCATGTTCCTGTGAGGGTCAGCACCTGGGATTTGAGCGTAAGCCCATTATCAATTTTAATTCCCAGGTTCTTAGCCGACTCCGAGGAATGAGCTGGAGGGAACATGTCGGCAGGCCACCAACCATGCCAGTCCGGTTCCGATGGGCATCCAAAGAAAAGTATCTCGGATTTATCCGAGTTGCACTTGAGGCTGTTTAGTTGGAACCAGTTAAAAACAGCCCCAAGGCACTCACGGATACTTTCACCATCGAATTCTTCGCTCTTCCGGCAGGTGAAGAGAAGCTGGGTGTCGTCAGCATAGGAAACGATCTGGGCCCCATAGGACTCCACCAATGCCGCCAGAGGGGTCATAAAGATGTTAAATAGAGTAAGGCTCAGTACTGAGCCCTGAGGAACTGCAACTCCCAAAGGCGACATTTCGGCAGATCCAGGGGAGGCCCAGACCGTTTGTCGACGGTTGTCCAGAAAGGAACGAAACCACCTGAGCACCGTCCCCCTCAGACCGATATCATGCAGTCTAATGAGGAGATCCTCATGGGGGACGGTGTCAAAAGCCGCCGACAGGTCTAACATAACTAACATCACCCTGCCTCCGGCATCCAGCGACTCCTTCACAATCTCTGAAACCTCCAAGAGCGCTGTCTCCGTACTCAGGTTAGGTCGAAACCCGACTGAGACGCATGCAACAGCTCATTGGACTCCAAGAAGTTGGAGAGCACGCTATGAACATGTTTCTCCAAGATTTTAGTGAGTGCTGGAAGGAGCGAGATAGGC
This sequence comes from Lissotriton helveticus, assembly GCF_964261635.1. Lineage (NCBI taxonomy): Eukaryota > Metazoa > Chordata > Amphibia > Caudata > Salamandridae > Lissotriton > Lissotriton helveticus. The sequence goes on from NC_136061.1 coordinate 1,134,796,917, forward strand.
CTATAATTGGCCGGGACTTCAGGGGCAAGGCTACGCTTTTTAAGAAGGGGGATAACCATGGCCTGTTTCCAGGAATGAGATAGGACTCCCTGATTCAAGGAAAGATTCAAAATGGGATTGGCTAGGGGGTTGACAACGTCTGCCATTTTAGCTAAGAATTTAGCCGGGCAGGGGTCACGTGGCGAACCAGATTTAAGATTCCTCATAAGTGCTAGTGATGAAGATATCGTGAGCGGCGGAAAGTCCGCCAGGACAGGGCCAGAAGAGGGCAGATGGGCTAGCTCTTCCGACAACGTCGAAAGATCAACTATCGGTCTCGAGGGAAAAGAATCCTGTATCTGCCTAATTTTGGTGGTAAAAAAAATTGGCAATAGTATCAGCCCAAGTCTCAGCCGGTACTTCCTGTGCTAAGTTCGATCGCAGGGTAGTGAATTCCCTTACGATTGAGAAGATCTCCTTACAGGAGTTTGCTGCTTCCTCGATTCTTTTAGCGAAGTAGCATTTCTTTCCCTGTAGAACTAGTCTATGATAGGATTTAATCATAGATCTATAAGTCAGTTTTGCCTCGGCATCATATTGGGCTCTCCATGTCCGTTCGGCGACTTTACATTGTCTGCGAGAGTGGGCCAGCTCCACAGTGAACCAAGGAGCCGAGGCCCGTTTGCTGGCAGATCGGGGGGGCTGTGAAGGGGCAAGCTCATTCAATCTGGCTGAGAGCCAGGTCTGTAAGGTTTCAAGGTCATTGTCCAGATCACCAGTGTAGGACACAGGATGGTTCACCAGGGCCTGGGCTAACAGATCTGGGGTCACCCGATGATAAGCCCTGAAATTACTTCCCTGCTGTCTCATAGCAGTCATTGCTTGCTTCTCATTGCCAAATATTTGGAAGTGAGCTAGTCGATGATCGGACCATAATACCGGCAGCAGAGCAGTGACCTCAATTGGTGAAGTGGAGAAGACCTGGTCTAAGGTATGACCTTTGTCGTGGGTCGGGCCAGAGAGATAGGGGAGCAAGCCCAAGGCAGACGTAACATCAAGCATCTTAATGGTATCCTGATCGCAACAATCTTCCATGTGGAAGTTAAAATCTCCCGCCAGTAGACACCGCTCAGATCTCAGGACTAGTGCAGACATGACTTGCTGGAGATCCTCAAAGAAGCATCCCGCGGGTCCCGGGGGTCTATATACTAGAACCCCCTTGACAGATTGTTGTGGGGATAGAGATATGGAGAAGGCAAGGGATTCGGCGCCCGTGATGGTCTCCGTGTGAATGATCGAACACGTCGATGTTTTTTTCACCACGAGAGCCACTCCTCCCCCTCTACCCTTATCTCTATCTTGTCTGAAGATGTTGTACTCAGGGGGGATAGCAGCAACAATGTCTGGGTGAGAGGACTCATTGAGCCATGTCTCAGTAAGCATAAGACAGGTAGGTTTGTCCGTGGAAAGGAGGTCAAAAATCTCCAGGGCATGTCTATGCATAGACCTGGTGTTAAGGAGTAAACAAAGATGTTTGATGCTTTGCTCCTTCGTGTGGAATGTGGAGGGAGGTACGCTAGTAAGATGCCAATCTGAAAGAAACAGGTTAGTATTAGATTCCTTACCTTAGAATATCCCCAGGCGTCAGTCTGGATCCGGAAACTTCTGCGTAGCAGTACCCCTGCGCGTCGGTAGGCGTCGTCTGCAGGCGTCCCCTGCGGCTCCGCGTCGTCGGCGTCGTGCGCCGTGATGACGTCGCTGGAGTATATAGACGCCGCCTCCGCGCGCTGACGTCAGTTCTTCTTTTTTCCGCGCCAGTTAGCGCAGATCCGAAGAGCAGTACTCCGGTCTTTTGACCAAGTTTCTTGTTAACTACTTAATCTTCTACGGTGCGGTAGGATGCCCGGTTTCAAGGGTTGCGACGAGTGCGACCGCCTGATGTTGGTCACCGACCACCATCGACTCTGCCTCCGGTGTCTGGGCGCGGACCACGACGTGGAGTCCTGCGTCGACTGTCGGGCCTTGACTGGTAAAGCTAGGCGGGAGCGGTCCCGCAAGCTTCTCGAGCTCCGTGTGTCGGCCCCGCGTCGAGAGCGGTCCCGGTCCGGTCGGAGGTCGAGGGAGCGGTCGAAGGAACGATCGCGGAGCCGCCATGAGCGCTCCGGGAGTCGCCACCATTCCTCCGGTTCGTCAGGTAAGCGTAAGAAGTCGGGGCGTCGTCATCGTACCCCCGACTCCCCCCGACGCCCGCGTGATGCGGCCGGGGGCTCGGGTGGCCCCACCCACGCGGTCCCGCGTGGGTCGCCGACGCTGTCTGCCCCATACCCGTCGGTCCCTGGGGAAGGCGCGTCGCGTGAGGAGATCGAGGCCTTCCTCATAGCTATGAGGGTGAGGTCTCCTCCGGCGGGGCCTACGGCGCCTGCGGGCCCGTCGGTCCCGTCTGGGGGCCCGAGCGGTTCGGGTGCTCCTGCCTCGCCGCCGCCGGTGGCTCCGGCCCCGGCGCCACTGGGCCCCTCAGGTTCGTCGCCGGCTGGTCTACCGGCCTCTCCGGCGTCGGTTCCTTTGGGCCAACCCGTGGTACCGCCTCCGCGCGGTGCAGCGACTCCGCCGTCGGTTCCGGCCGGCGTCGGGTCCCCGGCGCCGACGCCACGCGGCGCCACCCCCATTCCCCCTCTGACTCCTGACGCGGAGTCGGACCGGCGTCGTCCGACGCCGGATCCGGCGCCGATGGGGCCCATTGACCCCGAGGTCTATATCGTCGATCCAGAATACGGCGATGAGGACGAGTATGGAGAGGGTTGGGAGGGGTCTGAGGACCCTTTATCCCGTGCCTGCCAGTATGATGTGGACTGGGTAGGTGATCTGGGTGATGCCAGTGGTCTGGACGAGTCGCCCAACCCTGGGTTTGTCTCCCCGACCCCTGTGGCGTCTGAGGCAGGTGCTGCCTATTCGGTGGTCCTGATGAGGGCTGCCAAGGCCTTGAGCCTTGAGCTCCCTGTCGCGAAGGTCAAGCCGAACATTCTGACCGAAGTGTTTAAACCGCAGTCATGCCCCCAGGAGCCTCTGCTGCCGTTTAATGAGGCCCTGACGGATGTCCTTTTGGGCACCTGGTCCAGGCCCGCTTCCGGTGCACCGGTTGACCGGAACGTTGCCAGGCGTCACCGTCCGTGCTCGGACAACCCTGCCTTCCTATCCACCCATCCCTCCCCGGAGAGTCTGGTGATCCAGGCCTCCACTTCACAGTCCGCGTTCCCGTCGGCTCCGCCCGATCGGGAATCAAAGCGGTATGACCAATTTGGTAAAAAGGTCTTTTCCTCTTTAAGCGCTGGACTGCGGTCTTGTAATACCGCGTGCCTCTTGGGCCGCTACACCCACTCCCTGTGGGATACGGTCGAGGAGTGTTTGCCGCAATGCCCCCAGGAAGTGCGGGACAAGCTCACCCGGGCCTTGGTTGAAGGCCGGGATGCGGCGCGGTACTCGATCCGTTGTGGTCTGGACACGACCGACTCGCTGGGACGGGCTATGTCCACGACGGTGGCGATTCGTCGCCATGCTTGGCTGAGATCTGCCAACTTCTCGCCAGACGTCCAAAATACACTCATGGACATGCCATTTGATGGCAGTCGCCTGTTTGGTGACAAAGCGGACCACGCGCTGGAGCGCTTCAAGGACTCCAGGGTCACGGCCAAGTCCTTGGGTCTTTCGACCCAGCGCCAGCAGACGGGTTCGTTTCGCCCCTTTCGTGGCCAAGGGAGGGGCGGTCCCACACGTGCTGCCAGCCACGCGCCGCAGAAAGCTCCCCAGCGCGGTGGCGGCCGTGGTTTCCGCCATGGTGGCGGTAGAGGCCAGCGGCGAGGTCAGTCCACGCCTCCCCCCGCTGCTGCATCCAAGCCTTCCTAGTCCGAGCTTTCGGGCTCACGTGACGCCAGTGGGTGGCAGGGTTCGCCATCACCACTCCCGCTGGCGCGCGATAACATCGGACAGGTGGGTGCTGCAGCTCGTTCGAAGGGGCTACGCCCTCCCCTTCGAGTCCACTCCTCCAGCCATGCCACCGCAGAACCACCGTGTGTCGGGGGACCACTTGACACTTCTGCAGGAGGAAGTTACGGCCCTCTTGGCCAAGGGGGCCATCGAGCGCGTTCCTGGGCCAGAAGTAGGGTGTGGTTGCTACTCCCACTACTTTCTGGTGCCCAAGAAGGACAAAGGAGGCCTCCGTCCTATCTTGGACCTACGGAACGTCAACGGCTTCCTCCGGAAGGAGAAGTTCAAGATGTTGACTTTGGCTCAGGTCTTGGCTGCTCTAGACCCTCAAGACTGGATGGTAGCGTTGGACTTGCAGGATGCGTATTTTCACATCCCCGTCCTGCCGGCCCACCGGCGTTACCTGCGGTTCACGGTAGGCCAGGAGCACTTTCAGTTTATCGTGCTCCCATTCGGCCTTACCAGCGCCCCACGGGTGTTCACGAAAGTGATGGCGGTGGTCGCAGCTCATCTGCGCCGGTTAGGGGTTTCAGTCTTCCCCTACCTCGACGACTGGTTGTTGAAGGCGGGCTCGCCCCAGACAGTCGTCCACCACCTTCAGATGACGGCAGACCTCCTGCACGAGCTGGGGTTTTCCATCAATGTGCCGAAATCACACCTGTGTCCCTCTCAAAAGCTCCTTTTCATCGGAGCGGTTCTCGACTCGGCGCAGTTTCGGGTTTATCCCCCGGAACGGCGGGTCCGGGATATTCAGGCTCTGATTCCCATCTTTCAGCCGTTATTCCGGGTTTCGGTCAGGTTGACGCTGCGGCTTCTGGGGCTGATGGCCTCCTGCATCCTACTGGTGCATCACGCCAGGTGGCGGATGCGGGCTCTGCAGTGGGACCTGAAGTTTCAGTGGGCCCAGCATCAGGGCAACCTATCCGACCATGTCCTGATCTCGGAGGGCACTGCGAGACAGTTGCAGTGGTGGCTTACGGACCGCGATTGGGTCAGAGGCAGATCCCTCTCCCTTCCCCAACCGGAGCACGTGGTTGTGACGGACGCGTCCCTCCAGGGCTGGGGTGGCCACTTGGGAGAGGCGGAGATCAGAGGCATCTGGTCTCCGGCGGAGTCCCGGCTCCATATCAACCTGTTGGAGCTGCGGGCGATTCGCCTAGCACTGAAGGCATTCCTCCCCTTTGTCAACGGGAGTGTAGTGCAGGTGTTCACGGACAACACCACCGCCATGTGGTACTGCAACAAACAGGGCGGTGTGGGGTCGTGGACCCTTTGCCAGGAGGCTCTGCGTCTCTGGCAATGGCTGGAACGTCAGGGCGTGACTCTGACGGTTCAACACCTGGCAGGTTCTCTGAACGCCAGGGCGGACGAACTCAGCCGTCGGTGCTCGGTGGATCACGAATGGCGTCTGAACTCGGACGTGGCGAGAGGCCTCTTTCAGCAATGGGGAGAGCCTTGGTTAGATCTATTCGCCACAGAAGAGAACGCGCAATGTCATCAGTTCTGCGCGTTGGAGTTTCCAAGACGGCACTCGCTCGGCGACGCCTTTCGGCGCGAGTGGAGTTGCGGTCTGTTGTACGCCTTTCCGCCTATACCACTTCTGCCCAGAGTGCTGAAGAAGATCAGGCGCGACCGGGCCCAAGTTATCCTTGTGGCCCCGGACTGGGCTCGAAGATACTGGTATCCCGAGCTACTCAGCATGACAGTCGGTCCCTCGATCCGCCTGCCCCTTCAGGAGGACCTTCTGTCGCAGCAGCAGGGGACGGTCCTCCACCCGAACCTGTCCAGTCTCCACCTCCATGCTTGGAGATTGAGCGGCGGCAGTTGAGGCCATTTGACTTGCCTCCTGAAGTCTGTGATGTAATTCTGGCAGCCAGGCGTCCCTCCACAAAGTCGGTATACGCCTGCCGGTGGAACAGATTTGTGGCATGGTGCACAGCAAAGGCTGTGGATCCCCTTTCTGCCCCTCTGTCTGAGGTTCTCCTCTTCCTCCTTTCCCTTGCCCAGCAGGGCTCTGCTCTGGGCACTATCAAGGGCTATCTTTCTGCCCTTTCCGCCTTCTTGAGGCTACCTGATCAGCCATCTTTATTCAAGTCGCCTATTGTGTTACGATTCTTGAAGGGCATCACGCACATGTATCCCCCAACTCCGTTCGTGATGCCTCAGTGGGACTTGAACCTGGTTCTGACTTTCCTGATGTGCGCTCCCTTTGAGCCTCTTCATTCCTGTCCTCTCCGTCTTCTCACTTTAAAGACGGCCTTCCTGGTGGCTATCACCTCTGCCAGGAGAGTGAGTGAGCTCCAGGCTCTTTCTGTTAAACCTCCTTTCTTGTCTGTTCATCCTGATAAGGTGGTTCTTCGGACTAGACCTTCTTTCCTGCCCAAGGTAGTCTCTGCTTTTCACATTGGGCAGTCCATCACCTTGCCCTCCTTCTTCCCGCCTCCGCATCCTTCGAAGGATGAAGAGCGGCTCCATCGTCTGGACCCAAAACGTGCGCTTTCATTTTACATGGATCGCACACGCCAGTTCCGGGTGGATGACCAACTGTTTGTTGGCTACGTGGGTGAGAAGAAGGGAAGGGCGGTACAGAAGCGGACCATCTCTCAGTGGGTCGTCCTGTGCATCAAAGCATGCTACTCTTTGGCTCGGAAGGAGCCTCCTGTTGGGCTGAGGGCCCATTCCACTCGGGCCACGGCGGCTACTACTGCCCTGGGCCGGGGAGTCCCTTTGCAGGACATTTGCCAGGCGGCCACGTGGGCCTCGCTGCACACCTTTGCGAGGCACTACTGCCTGGACAGTCAAGTCCGGAGGGATGGCTTCTTTGGCCGTTCGGTCCTCCAGGACTTTCTGGTGTAGGTTGTATTGGTTCGCAGACCCACCACCGGGGTTGGTATTGCTGGGGTATCTATTCTAAGGTAAGGAATCTAATACTAACCTGTTTCTTTCAGATGAACAAGTTACTTACCTTCGGTAACGATATATCTGTAAGAAACAGTAGTTAGTATTAGATTCCTTACCGCCCCACCCATCCTCCCCGTTCTGCGAACTGATACCTAGGGTTAAGGACATCCCTTTCAGGGCCCTAGTTTCAAATGGCACCAGTGTTAGTTCTCACATGGCTCTGCGTGTTCTGGCGCGGAAAAGCTGTGTGCAAAGAACTGACGTCAGCGCGCGGAGGCGGCGTCTATATACTCCAGCGACGTCATCACGGCGCACGACGCCGACGACGCGGAGCCGCAGGGGACGCCTGCAGACGACGCCTACCGACGCGCAGGGGTACTGCTATGCAAAAGTTTCCGGATCCAGACTGACGCCTGGGGATATTCTAAGGTAAGGAATCTAATACTAACTACTGTTTCTTACAGATATATCGTTACCGAAGGTAAGTAACTTGTTCATTACAGCCTGGGCATTTATGCTTACCCCTATGGCGACCAGGAAAGACTGAGTGGCAAGACACGTCAACAGTGCGCAAGGAGTGGAGCTCCGGGGATGAGTAGGATAACATAATCCAGGGGTATAGAAAAAAGGGGACTAAGAGATCCTGCCACGCCGTACACCTCCGGGACGCTGACGGGCGCAGACGGGCAGGACTCTGGCGCGACTCCGGTGCGTCCGCAATACGCGTCCGCTACGCGGAAGAAAAGGTGAGCTTTATATAGCGCTACTAGAGCGCAAGGGCGGCTAGTCCTACCCCCAAGATGGCGGCCAAAATCAGATCCCAGCCCTCGGCGTCAATACTCGGCCGAGGGCGGTCTGAAAACCCAGGCAAGGGGAAGGGAGCAGACGAAGCGCTGGGAAGTCTCTAACAGGCAGCAAACGCTTATTAGTCAAGCGCGAACCTGGACTGCACACAATTAAAATGACTGAGCAAGCAAGTCAACACACACAAATAAAAATGTGCAAAGGAAAGAAGGGAGACCTCCCGGCTTCCGCCTCAGGAGGGAAAAGGGTGGTAGCAGATGGTAATCCCTGAGCAAATGACAAATTTCCCTTTTATAGCGCTACTAGAGCGCGAGGGCGGCGAGTCCTACCCCCAAGATGGCGGCCAAAATCAGATCCCAGCCCTCGGCGTCAATACTCGGCCGAGGGCGGTCTGAAAACCCAGGCAAGGGGAAGGGAGCAGACGAAGCGCCAAAGAGCGCTCGGAAGTCTCTAACAGGCAGCAAACGCTTATTAGTCAAGCGCGAAGCGCGAACCTGGACTGCACACAATTAAAATGACTGAGCAAGCAAGTCAACACACACAAATAAAAATGTGCAAAGGAAAGAAGGGAGACCTCCCGGCTTCCGCCTCAGGAGGGAAAAGGGTGGTAGCAGATGGTATAAATGCTGTAAATTTCTCACTTTGCCCTTTTCATGGCTGCCAGTGAATGAAATCTAACTTTCAAATAGAGCCGTGCTATGCCAGAGTTTTGTTTCTTTTAAGAGCGTTTTAAAATGTCAGATGGATATTGACAATTTCGTTCCCTTAAAGGGGAACCTTATTGTGTAGAACAGATTAAAATGGTAATCTGTGTATGTTTGCCTTACCGAGAAAGGCCTGCATTGTGATCATTTTGCTACTTGGTCTTTTGAGACAGATGTCAGCAAACATAGTCTCCTTGTTGTCCCCATGTTTTTTCTTCTCGAACTTTCACCCGGTAACTCGTGAATTAAGCAGGCATAAAGCTCCTAAGTGGCACCTCTTCCACTCCAGGTACTTAACGCGTGGCAAGCCAGAATTAATGATATTATAAGGTATGAAGTTTGGTTTCTCCATTTTGCATTCAGAAGCCACTTTTTTAACATTCAGAATGCAGCTTCATGTGCCTTGAGGTTTTACACTTGTAGCTTCCTCAAAGTAAATGATAGCATGAAAGAGCATTTGATTTTTGAGAAATTCCAGTGAACATCACTATTGCGTTGCATAATTGTTAATTTTCTGTGTTTTGTTCTAGCATGATGGTTTACCACCGGTTAACTGAAGAATTTCATACTTGGAAGGCAAGATCCAATGATTTGGGTTCAAATGTTGTATAGAGGATTCCTTTGTACTAAAAAAAGATGATTGGTTTCCTTAAGAAGCTATGCATCTCTTGAACACTTGATTGAATGGTGTCTAGTATGAGATTCTTTTGCCAGACCGCCTAAGGTAGCAACTGCTCCTGCTGCATTGCAGCTATCTACATTCATCCGTATTATTTTGGATGGCTCCCTTTAAATGTTTCTGATCTCTGTGCTGCCAGAAAGAATAAAATTTAGCACATCAGCTGTAAATTATGGTAAAAGTATTTGGTCCCTTTGAGGTCACACTGAAGGTCATGCACCAAAATAAGAGGCTAACACAATTAATTTGGATAAAGCTAGCAATTAACTGAAGTAAAGTCTATAAAGCAAGACACTAGTGTGTTGACATAAGTAGAGTAAATGCACCCTTTAGCCATGAAAACCTAAATCCTCCCATGTGCTAGTTATGGGTTTCATCATGCTTATTCAATTTATTTCCGTTGGGGAAACCCTAAAGCTGATGGCATCACAACTAGGATTATTTTTTTTAAGTCTCTCCAAATATTGCTCTGTGGAAAAAAGGAAGATGTCCCATCGGCCAACTTCTAATGCAAATAAAAGTGTATTTGATAGACCTTGATGATAAAGTCCAGAACCCAGAAAGTAAACAAAATAACCCACTCCACATTTTTAAAGTCCTACTGGGCCAAATACTCCATACACTCTGATCAAAACCCAGTGTGTCCATAAAAGAATGTCCATATGATAAACAGTTCACTTTGAATAGTAAAAATCAGTGTTTAAGAGTAAAGTGCTTTGTTTTTTTAATAGGCTATTTTGTTCACTATGAGTGACTTCGGCTCTCTGGTCTTACCCCACTGCCAGTAGACAACTGGTAAAGTGCAGAGTTTGAAGCAAGAGTAGTTTATTCATCAAGCTTTTTAATTGTGTTTTTTAAAATTCAGAAGGCTGTTTGTATGGCCACTTAGTAAAAGAGAGATCTTCAACATTAAGTGAGAGGTTAGACCACTCAACTACCTTGCATATTGTTTCTTGATGCTTTGGTTAAACCTTTTCACTGATCCCTCTTGAAGTAGACTAAAAATTAAGTTGAACATTCATTGTGCCTCTAAACATCCCAAAAGATCAGCTGCTGAACTTGTGATTAGACTTAAAACTCTTTCCAGCAAAGCTTCTAAGTGCCAGTAGGTGGCGCCATGCCGCTCCTCACTGGCTTAATACCACGCCATAAGTGACAGAATGGAGCTGCATATATGCACCACCGCTGCATTCACATCAGTTCCCTTCCGTGCATGCCTTCCGACTCTGATTCAGGGCTCCACTTCCAATCTTGTGGGGTTTTCGATGGCTCTTTAAACTAATTCTAGTGTGCTAGGAAAAAATGCCCCTCCCCAGCAAGTTTCAGAACTTTCCATGACTGCAGAAAAAAGATTTCAATCGCTCACTCAAGCAGTCACCCCACTCTTTTTGAGGCAGTGAACATGGGTCTGGCATGCAATGCACAGGTCAGCAAGCGCATCCGTCCATCTATTCCTCTTCCATCCCTGCTACAGCCACTAAATCACTTTACTTTGTCCTTGGTGATGCCTGCCCATGGAGTGGGGGGGCAGGATCCCTAATTTCCTCCAAAGGGGACATTCCATCAAGTCCGACATATGGATCTTAGAAATTGTTCAATATGGCTGTAAGGAAACAGGCTTTTTGCAGGTTTACCCCCACTTTTTGTCCCTATTTTCACTAGTAGGTACTGGTGTAATGGCTCTGAAATGCCCTGGGCCCTGTTAAACAAGGCACAGTGCTTGTACTCTGACCCTTAAAATGGTGCATGTTTTATTGACATGTCCCCTATTGGCATATAACTTACTTGTAAGTAAAGGCCCTAGTATATGGCGCCAGTGGTACTCTGGACCTGTAGGTTGGTGTGTCCCCCAGGGACTGCAGCACTTGCTGTGCCATCCTGAGGTGGGACATGGTTGAAAAATGGCTCCCAGTCTGCCACTGCAGACTGGAGCATACTCGAGGGGCAGTTTTAAACTGCTAACTCAACTTTGCTATTTAAGTAATGGCAAAGCCCAACCCCCCCCTTTAGGTCGAGCCTAGCGCCGCGCGCATGCGCTGCTCAAGGAAAACGACCTCTTGGAATTACTCTGGACTTTTCGCATGCTCGTGCGTGTGTTTTTTTTTTTTTAGCATTTTGTTCTAGTCATTTTGGCGTGTGTCTTTCTAAAAAGACAGCACTCAATTGGGCAAAGGCGGGTGCATGTCCCTCCTTTCCCATGAAATGTATCCGCCCACGGCCTATGGCTTGCAGTTACGAGCAGGGGCACCATCTGTTCGGGGTCATGTCCCTATCTGTTTTTAATTAGCACGTTCGCTGGGCTGCTGTGGTCTCTCTCCCCCGCTTCTCTTGCGCCATTCTTTTTAACCAACCCTCCCTTCACATGCCACAGGCAGACGCACAGCCCTGCTAATGCTCTGTTTGCAATGAGAAACGTGTGCATTCGCTGCCATGCTAGGCCCATTGCTGTTGACTTGTAGAAGGAGGAAGGCAGCAGAATCGTGTTTTGACAGTAGCGGCCGAGACAAAGGTAGCGAGGCCTCTGCTTACACACTCTGCTCCTGATCTTCTCTGCTGTGCTTGCTTTCTGATTTGGTACTGGCATTATATAATGCAATCTTAACTTTAAGCAAACACCCTATTAATCTTATGTTTGATCTCACAACCGCAGCGCAGGTTCAAACCCCAGCGCGTCTGCTCAGCCTTTCATCCTACTAGAGGCTGACGGACTAATTAACATTCATTTGGTTGGCAATAAACATCTGTTACTCAGCACCAAGATGCAGAATACTCCAGCCCAGCCTTCACTTGCACACTGGGATAACTCACATTTGCCTCCTTTCAATTTGGCTCCTGATTTTCTATACTGTGCTCACTTTCTGATTTGGTACTGATTTGATACTGGCATTTTATAATAGGAACCAGCAGCGGCGGCTCGCAGGCTGCCATCTGTTTTGGGTCTGGTTTAATTTCCAGACATTGTCACTTTCATTAGAAGGCGCGTCCCCTCCACCCCACCTCCAAAGAGTGCGCTTTCATTTTCTCTAAAACACAAAGGAACAGAAACGAAATCAATTACAGTGACACCTTACTTTTCAGCGGAATCGTCAGCACCGTCTAATGAGCAGGCCTCGGCCAACAAGCCTACCCTAAAAGGCAACAAGCAGCTGCTACAGTAGATAAAGCTCCTTAAAGACCACTCATGTCTTGGGGAGGAAGGGAACGATCCTCGTGGGGTTTCAGTAAATAGCTACATTGTGATGCTTAGCCATATGTTGACCGATTGATCATGCTTCTGGTTAAACAAAACAGAAGAACGTTAGCAATCAGCATTTTACCCGAACTGTTGTGGAGAAAAAACAAACATCTACAGCAGGTAGGCACAGTGTAACTCTACAGAGTACCTTTTTTTCGCTCCCCCACCTCAGAAATCTGCACTCACTTCTCCTTTCATTCCTTTGTATTTACTGCATTATGTTGCACTAATAAAGGTGTCAAAGCACTTTACAGAAGTACTAGTTCCATTGCAGAAATCTGCCCGGTGGGTGATAATGTGCTGCATTGCTAAACACTTATAAGGTCCCAAAGGCAAGACCTATTGGCTATGCCAATGCTTGTTAAATATATGTAAGTCACCTCTATGGTGGGCCTAAGAAGCCCTAACTCAGGCCGCTGTATATTAAAAAGTGGTGCATGTACTTTTACATGTTCCAGCAGTTACATTTCTAAATTGTTTTTACTGTGGAAAGGCTATTAGCAAGTACAGAGTTTTAGGCCGACACCTCAGCCCTCCTAACTTCGGAATGAGACTACTAAAGTTAGTGCTGTAAGGGATAAAATAATCGGTGCATAAAATCCATTTTAATGGTCAAATCGAATTTAATGTCACTGGTGTGCCAAGTGCAACTTGAAGTTGCTACTTTAGTAGCCTAATGTTTTCAGTGCCCTGTTACTGTTGTACTCTGGGTCTGTTCTGCAGAAAGCTTTCTGCCCTCCTGGGGAGACGTGCTAACAACTACCAGGAAAGATAACAATAGAGGCCTGCCACTGGAGGAGGTGTTGCCTCCCCAAGCAGGAAGCCACGCAAGTGTTAGACCAAAAGGAGAGATTCAAAGGCAAAACCACCATTAAAGTCAAATGAGGAAGATTTGGGAGAGAAGCGCACTATTTTATAGACAGACAGGCTGGCGCTAGGGAAAGCCAATTGTCAAATCAGTTTTCCAGTGGCGTGTAGCCCCCTTGTTTGACATACCTCTGCGTTGGGCTAGGGAGCTCTGGACACAGAGGAAGGTTTTTTTGGGTTTTTTTTGGGCCATGTTGGTAATAGGCAGAATGGTGCATCTTGACATAGCCAGATGCTACACTTCCCAAGAAGTGGTCATCAGGAGGGAGGGAATTTGGTAGCCCATTGGCTTCCAACCGCATTCTACCCTGAGGGCATTTTCAGCATAAATAGGGCATCACTTTCTCCCAGAACTCAGATCTCAACTGGACTGGTAAAAAGACAGAAGGACTACCCTACTGCACTGTAAATCGGCAGAGTGACTGCATTGGCAGGGACTGCACCTTCTGAACCTAGTGGCTACCAAAGCAGAGGGACTGTGTCTGCTGTGTGCTGCTTGGAGAGAACTCATCTCTAGATCCCAGCCTAAGCCGAGTCTCCAAGGGTCAGTGAGTTGGCCTCCTGTTTACAGCACAGGGACACAGCAGCTGAAAAGCGTTCTGGGGTCTAGTTGGCAGCCCAGAATATTCATCCAGCTGACAACCAAGGCCATGCAGCACCAGGGACCAAGACCTGACGCACAAAGTTGCAACTGTTTGTCAAACCCAGCAGTGTCCTCTGAGTGCAGCTGTGACCTCCAGAGGACGAGTTATTGACCAATACAAGGCGACTGGTAGTCTTCTGCTAGCACCGAGGTGACTTCAATAGACATGGCCCTGTGACCAGGACTTCGACCAGCACTGAGAAGACTTCGATAGACATCAACCTTGTAACCAGGACTACTTCGCTCCCTTCGTGGACCACAAGACCCCCCTTGACTGTATCGCATCCACAGCAACCTGCATCCCTTGCAAAAGGACCGCTTCCACAGGAGAGCCCTAAAGAAAATATCTTATCTGAACTGACTGAAGACTGCTTCACCTGCTTAGGTACGTTTTCTGGGGATCTATTTCGTTGTTATAAAGGAGGTTGGGGTTCTCAGGCTACGAATTCCTTCCTGCTGGAAGATAATTCAGTATTTCTCATGGTCTTTCAGATCCTATCTGCTCTGCACCTGGGTGACTGTATGGTATCCTTGGACCTGCAGGGCACATACTTTGATCAATTCATCTTGCAGTCCCACAGATGTTATTTGCGGTATAGGGTAAGCCAAGAGTATTTTCAGTTTACTGTGGTCCCCTTCAGCCTCCCCAGCACACCTCTAATATTTATGAGAGTTTGGTGGTAACTACTACCCTCCCTCAGAAGTCATGAGTACCAGTCTTACCCTACCTCGACGACTGGCAGTTGAAGGCAGGCTTGCTACAGTTAGTCATTGACCACCTCCAGACGACGGCAAACCACCTGACATAGGTAGGGTTCACCATCAATGAGCTGAAGTGTCACCTGACTCCTTCACAAGGCTCCTATTCATGTGAGCATTTTTGGCCACAGTGCATTTCAGGGCCCTCAATCTACGCTGAGTCCAGGACAGTCGCGCTATAATCCCGATATTTCAGCCTCAGTCTTGGATCATGGTAAGAGCAGCTCTAAGGCTTCTTGACCTCTCAGTCCCCTGAATCCTCTTTGTCAGCTTCGCCATGTGGCATTTGCAGGCTTTGCAATGGAACCTTAAGTTCCAATAGGCCGAGCATCAATGAAATCTGACAGATGTGTTCAACATTTGGAAGAAGACAGCTCACCATCTTCTGCTGTGGCTGCTCAAATGCACTTAGTCCAGCAGCAGGTCTCTTTGTTTCCCATGCATAGCCGATGGTAGTGAAGGTACATGTTCATGCAGGGCTAGAGACGTTATCTATGGGAGACACTTTACAGGATTCTGGTCTCCAACAGCTGCCCAGCTCCACATCAATCTGTTGGAGCTGCTGGCCATTGGCCTGGTTTTGAATGCCTTCTTGCCATCCAACTGGAGGCTGGTGCAGGTTCTCAAAGACAACACCACTGCCATGTTTATTGCAGCAAGCCGGGTGGAGTGGGTTCCTGTGCCAAGAGTTTTTTTTTTTTTTTTTTTTTTTTTTTTTTTTACAGAGTTTTATATATTCTACAATTTGAGGGTTGTTTGGAGCACTAGGACATTTTCCTGATCTCAAACCCACCTGTCAGAGTCCTGATTCTGATTCCCAGAACGGATGTATTGAGCATGACCACTGATTTGGAGATGCAATCTGACTGGAATGAAACGCATAACTCCTGTACGCCTTCCTGCCCCTGCTGCAATACCTAGAGTCCTGAAAAAGATCAGGAATGACCAGGCCCAAATCATCCTAGTGGCTCCAATTTGGGCCAGGAGTGTGAAGTGTCTGGAGCTTCTAGGCATGACGATCTGTCCACCCCTCAGGCTACCACTTGATGAGGGTCCTAATCTGCACTACATGTGTGGAGATTGAGCGGTGGTAACGAAGTGCTTTTGATTTGCTCACTGATTTGGTGGATCCAAACACCACCTTTTTCCAAGACTAGTTGGTGATAAGGGCTCGGACTGCATTCTTGCCAACAGTTGTGACTGTTTAAATCCTTGACTCTGTCAACGTACTTTGCTTTCTCTAATCCCTCAAAAGAGGAGCTGTTTCATTGGCTGGACCCTAAAAAGGCCTTAATCTTTTCTGTTGATTGTACCAAGGAACACCGTGTGAACTATCAGCTTTTTGTAGGGTTCTCTGAGGCGAAGAAAGGGAAGACTGTGCAAAAGTGGGACCCTATCAAGGTGGACTGTCCTCTGCAACAAGATCTGCTATGCAGCCTCTGAAACGTCTGAAACCCCATTCTGCTAGGGCTACTATCTCTGCATTAGATAGCAGAGTCCCTGTCCTTGACATCTACGAGGCTGTGACATAGGCATCGGTGCATATGTTCATGAAGTGGGAATCTGCTGAAAGAGCATTCTATCCTCTAGGATGTTCTTGTCTGAATCCACTCCATAGTCTCTCCAAACTTGGAAAGTCCTGCTTTGGCATCTATTTTACGGAGAGGAATCCACAGTTGAAAGTATCTATCAGAAGAACAAGATGTTCTCTGTTGGTAAAGTTCTTTCTGGTGGATACTCTCCATACCATTTCACTTCCATGTTCTGTGTAGTGGCCTCTTTTTAACGCGTATAAAGGCTTTAAATTAGTATTTAGCACAATGGTAACAACATTTCTTCACACACTGCATCTGAGGAAGTGGAAAGGGAAAAGATAAGAAAGTTACATCAGCACAGAGGGATAGCGCTTATATGCAACTCTGCGCTGTCACTTCCAGGGGTGGTACATAGCTAACTGAGGCAGATGGTGCTACCTAGCAGTACGCTAGAGCAGTGCTGAAAAGTTTCTAGATTAAGTATGGTACCTTGAGGTATTCTAAGGACAGGAAGCTGCGGTTTGGGTATCTGTAGGCAGCTTGCTCTTTGTATAATATATGTAAAATAAGTATATTGTGTAGAGTCCAGGTATCCCTTTTGAGTGTAAAAGGGTGTGCTTTAACATTCCCAAGACGCTCTTTTTGTGGTAGTGTGGTCTAGCAGCCTTAGGCTTATAAAGGAGCAGTGTTAGACATTTGTTGTAGGCTCTCAGGCGTCTGGGTGCAGAGGTGCTTTTCGGTGTTGGGTGCCCGTTAGTTTCAATGGGAAGCGGTCCTGGGAAGAAGAGGGTGCAAGCTCAGTCCATGAGATGCTCGGGCACATAGGGACACCATCTATCCATTTCTCCTCGGGCTGCGGTGCTCTGGTGCAGTGTTGCTTTTAGGCATCTGGTCCATGCTGCGGGAGACGCTCGTGATTGAGGCGGCCTGCACAAAGAGGCTGCAATCGGCAACTGGTAGTCCAGTGTGAGCAAACCCAAGGCAGGAGTTCCGCTCTGGAGGATCCAAGGACCTTGTTGGCCCAATTTGAATCCGGCTGGAAGGCTGGCAGTGGTGGTTTTCGATGTTGGGTTTTCAGTGGTCCAGATTCCTCACAGTTCTTCTTGGGTACCTGCAGGGATGTAGCTCCGCTACTATACGGGAGATGCTGTTTTCTCTTTGAAATGCTGGCAGTCCTCCCAGGCGTTTGGAAGCCGAGCAGCTGCATAGAAAGTCTTTGGTGCAAATTTTGGGGTCAACAGGCAGGCCAGCTGGGTTGGTGCCAAATCATGTGCTGCTCCTCAGTTCTTGCTCTTCACGTCTCTTCGGTGTCGTCCTTCTGAGGCCAACAGAATCTGCCTTCCTGGTACCAGGGGCGCACCTAAATACTAGATTTAGGGCGTTAAGGGGCATGAAGGGTTGGAGACAATGGGCTACTTACCCTTGGGGTCACTACACCGGCTGTATGACCAATTCCCGTGGGAAGTGGGCATAACCCTGTCCTAGAGTTCCTAATTCTGCTATCACAAAGATGGTATTCTACTAAAGGGAGCATATCAGGCAGCTCACCTTAGGGGTGTGACTGGCCTGATAGTGCACCACGCCTCCCTGCATATCTAATTTCCTACCAGTCGTGGCATTTCCGTTGTTCTTGGGGAAGCCATGGTCAATTATCAAAGGTGGCAGAGGCCTTTGAATCCTCCTGCCTTGATGTGCTGATTATTTATCCATCCTGCTTGGAGGAGGTGATAACGCCTCCAGTCAGAGCAAGCATTGTCCCTGCTGTTAGAGAGCGTAGGCACTCACCTGCAAGGGTTCAGAAACCTGTCTGTGGTGCCAGGCTGGTCAACACCAGTCAGCCAGCCAGCACACTAGAGGCTGGGAGGTTTATTAATTTTTTGATACCAAACAACATAGATTCCAATGCAACCATCATGTAGCTGGAGAACTCATTTTTACCAATGTTCGGAACATGTACTTAAAAAAATGGCTTCCCTGTTCACTTGTGATAGCCAAGAATGGACCTAGACATCACAGTGGCATATTTAATCATGCAGATATGCCTACATATATAGTATAGTGCACCCTGCCTTAGGGCTGTATAGCCTGCTTTAGGAGTGGCTTACCTATACTACATGCAGTGTCTGCAGGCATGGCACACAGGGATTTGTGCCAAGTTGTGTTTGATGAGTTAGATGAGGGGTCCCATAGGCTGGCACAATACATGCTGCAGCCCTTGGGGGGCCCTCTTTAGTAGGGCCTGGATACCCGGGGTACCATATAGTACCATATAGGAACTTACAGTGATGCTAAAGGTATGGCCAGTTTGGGTAACAATTGTACTGTGTTTAGGAGAAGAGATCTGGCACTGGAGACCTGGATAGCAGGATCCCAGTGGACTTCTGTCAAAATTGCATCAGGTACCAGGCAAAAAGTGGGTTTGACCAAGTCAAAAACGGGGACTTTCTTACAGTATCCACCAGAAAGAGCAGTACCAACAGTAAAAAAAAAGTGTTCATTTAGAAAAATTTAAAGCGCCAGACGTTCAGGTGCACAATTCTTCTAAGGCAATACTGCAAGTGTCCTAAAAGCTGAAATTATAAACTTGAGCATACCCTAGATCCTTAATCATTTTTCCTTTACAAAATTATTTCAGAAACGTCCTGGCTGAGTATATAACCACCATGCACATGTCCTATTCATAGTGAAGCTTTTCTGTCTTACTCACTTGATTCGCTCAATGTGGCTAGTGGAATATATACAGAGTTTCCATTGTTTTGATCCTTACCATTATTACAAGTAAAAAAGGCAACTAGCAGGGTCTCATTATGTTTGCCATGGTGCAACATTTAAAGAACCATACAAGGGTTAATAGGTATATTTAGTGCTGATGAGTTTGTCTGCCCTGTAGGAAAACCTCATTTTAGCTTGAAGAGCCAAGAAATGTCACAATTTTTCCAAATATTGTTCAAGACAAAGTTGTTGAACTGGTACAGAGTCTGCGATTATTAGTGTGCTTGGAGAGCTGCACATGGCCACTTGTAATGGTGTGCAAAGGCTTGTCCTTCTGGACCTGTTGGTGCTTAAAGCAATCAACCTCTTAAACTGGTGATATCTGTTGACTCGTTTGGCAATTTACTTTCAGACTGTGGCTTTGTCTCCTCTTGAATCGGAGCTAGGTTTCTTGGCCTGCAGGCCCCCTCTGAGTTTTGCTATATCACACCTCCTGTTGAACCTTTACCTAGCCCCTCTGGCTGAAGTGGCTAATGCCCTGGATTTCCTTCATATCTGACCACTTTTGTGGATGCCTGTCTGAATGTGTTAGTGCAAGGTGAATCTAAATGGCAGTACATAAGGATTTCTATCTGTGGGGTTCTTCATGACAGACCTTTCTAGCCTTCATTTAGAGCTGTTGACCTGAATCATTCAGGGTTGGAATGCAAACTGGATTCCAAACAAATTGATTGCAATTTTACAAGTCTGTTTTTACCACCTAAGATTAGAGCCCTATTTGTATTCTCTTGTTTCCAATCTGATAATGTTAAGTGCATTAGTAGCATCAAGGCTCAATTTTTACCATTTCACTTTATCTTATCCTTCACCACGTATGCCAACAGTGAACCTCAGGGTCCCAAATGCAGTCGTGCTTTTTCTTGACAAGTGAAATTGTCACTATAGTGCTTTGGTCTTGTCTCTTGCTAGAAGAGGACAAGTACATGACAATTAAGGCTGTGTGGCTACACCCTAAGGCTGATAGAGTAAAGCGCCCAACTTTTTTAACTGCTAATACTGTTTATTAGTATCAAAGAAAAATCAGCTTCAAAGTGTGCTGTTAATAATTGTTGTAAAATCTCTGGAACTGGACAGATAATCCCTCTCATTTAGCAAGACATATGTGGAATACTCTGTATAGCTAGATGCTTCCTATGGACACTATCTTGAGAGGCTTACTTTTACCTGTAGATTCCTCACATTCTGGGTGGCAGACTGAATCCTTAAATTTCTGACCTAGATCTCCTGCCCCAGTAAGTGGTACTGGCTTCATGTTGACACCAGAAGAAAGATCACTGTGACCTCTCTGAAGCCACGTATTTCCCACCCAAGCATCCTGTCAGTTCATTTCCTTCTGTGCCTTTCCAAGTGCATCTGTGGTGTCTCACCTCAAAACTCTTTACTTCAGCATTTCTTTTCAGAGGAAAATAATTTTCTCTAAATTCTCTCTGCTGGCATGACCCGCCTCCACTACAAACTACTTCCCCTCGGGGCATGCCACTGTCAAAGCATTACAGTCAGAAAGAATGCCCTAAAGTTGCTTAAAGAAAGATGCAGAAAAATGCTGGTTCCTGCCTACGTTATTGGCAAACTATGCACATCTTCGGATCAGATTTGTATGTGCTTCACATGCCCAAAAGGCAGCAGGACATGAATGACAGCAGTGAGGCAGCATTCATACTGTCAGCCCCTACCTCCAACTCAGCCAACTACATTGCACTACATAATACCAGTGGTCTTTATACTTCACCAGGTATAGACACTGACCTACCCCAGGCCTGGCCCTGGTAGAGATGGCATCATTCCACACTTGAAAACTGCAGCTAATTTGTCCCTCCCCTCTGTGGAATTTAGTTTTAACATCCTCCCAAAGGTTCTCAAATCTGCTTCCACCTCAGTTTGCCATCAGGGATTTATTAAATGGGAACTATGGTTAGAGAGAGAGACTACTGCGCTAGCTATAAACTGAACTATGAGTAGACCATGCAGACAAGCCAGGAGATCGGACATTCTTTCTGCTCATTTCTGCCTCAAAATGTTTGTAGTGCGGAGGTCTCCCTGCACCAATCTAAATCAGTGATCCTTGCTGCTCAGTTGGCTGACCAGAGAATCCAGAAAGCTGGCGGCAGTAAGGAGGTTTTGCAGCATAAATTTTCTCTGGATTCAAATGTTGTGCATCATTCCGCCATTTAGTGGTTCAGTTTTTAATTCTCTTGCAGTCCTCTTACTCCAAACCTCACCCCCCTTTCTTTTTGGGGCTGCATCAACCATTTGGTATTATGTCCATTTCCTACTGACCAAAATGTAGTGGGGAAGTAGAAGCGGTTTAAGTTAGTGGGGTAAATCCACTTCCAAGACTATAATGAGAAAAGCAACATAAGAGCTGGCCCACTACTAGTGATCTTCTAGTCCCTTTTATCCCTATGAAAAAGGCCTTATATCTTTTTAAGAGGCTTCACTACAGTAATCACAGAGTCCTTGTCCAGAAGGTAAATGCATCTGGTGGGCTTTTGCATCTTTTGGAGGGAGCTCTTGATGTCTGGTTAGCATATATTGGTTTTAAGTATGCCATAGGACCCTCAGAATAATTGTTCAGCTATAGGGCTTACCTTTAGGCACTTTCTTAAAATCCCCTGTTAAGAACAAGTCTTTGTGGGTCAGTCTTATTTTAACAGACATAGTCAGATGCGTACCCCAGATGGCCAAAGCATTTGGACTCTTAAGGCCTTAAAGGATTACCAGACACTGAAACTAGCAGTTTTGGAGGGCAAGCACAAATGCCCTAACTGGTCAAGGTCAAAAGACACCTGTGGCAGTAAACCCTCAGAAAAGGCCTTTACCCCAAAAGGGGTTTGGGAGTGCAGGTGGGGCAAACCGCCTGTAGAAAAGGAGCCCTCAGTTCTGGAGAGGAAGGTCTTAATGCGTAAAGAAAGCTCTAAGCGTTTAGGGGTAGACATGCAGATATAAGGCCAAAATGGAGGCCCTCATAAAGAGGAAGGACTTCAGTGACAACCTAGTGGAGTTACATATCCCTTTGAAACCTTGGAGGGCGAAGGACGTGGAGTTAGAACACACGAGCTGTAGCTTCCAGTGATGTCTGAACCTCTAGAAGAGGAGGAAAATCAAAAAAAGTATTGAGAAGGGAACCCCGGAGATAGTTTGAGAGGCTTTTGTTTGTTGTGGAGCCAGCAGAAGAGGGGTTAGGAAGACATAGACCAACTCCCCTAAAGAAGTGGACACAGACCTCTCCCCTACCTTCGCACCTCTAGGACATTGTGCTTTACAACACCCTGGTTAAAATGACAGGAGATACCTATGTGGTGCAATTACAGGTAGAACAGGTGGGGTCCTGTTTTTTCCTGGAGACCCTACTGCCATCGCAAAAGAAATACCATTGTTCCCAGCATTCCCAACTCTTATGCGTTGTTCAACAGGAACGGCCATCAAGAATGAGATGAGGTAGAGGAGTGAATGCAACACTTTTCCGAGCAGTATAAGAAGCAGGCAACAGAGCAGTACAAGAAGCAGGCAAAGACGGTCAACCAGAAGGGCAAGATCAATGCTGACACTTGCTAAAAAATCTTTACTGAATGCAGTGGATATAGCCAGCAGACAAATATATACAGGTATTACCCTAAGAAGACATCCATGTTTGAGAGTCTCTACAAGCAGGAAGTGCAGGCAGCAGTATTAAATGTGTCTTTCACGACCAAAAACCTTTTTGGGCCTGCTTTGGATGATTAATTGCATATAATGAAATACCGTAATAACAGCAAAAGTGATGGGTGCCTTACAGTTAAGAAAGCCTTTTTGAGCAAGGAAGTACTAAAGAGAAATTTGCCGGCTAGAGGTGGATTGCATCCTTTCACTCTCCATGCAAGCTTCATGCAGCAACCCATCCCTCAAAGTGTGCCATCAAAGTGGCAGTTCCTCAGTATACCAATGCTGCCCTTTCAAAGAAGAGCCAGAGAGAGAGGTGCTTCTCTGCAAGGAGCAGGGCATTCAAACAAGTGACTTGCTCACGATGGAACACCAGTTGTGGGCAAGATCCTAGGATTTCAGGAATGAAAGACAATCGCAACCAACAAATGTGCTCAAAAGATTTCCTAGTACAAAAACGAGACTAGAGACTCTGACCCATCCTAGACAACTGTGTTTCAGTAAGACACAGCATTTAAAAATGGACTCATGCAGGAGGTAATCGCGAGTCTGCAGAAAGGGGACTGCATGGCAACCATAGACCTTAAGGCCGCAAACCTGAATGTGCTGACAAACGAGAAACAAGAGATTCCTGTGGTGCGTGATGAAGAAGGTACAGTACCAGTTCAGGGTCAAGTGCAGCCCTGGCCTTTGTTCCAGGGCTTGCACAAAGTGTCTTGGTGTAGTTGTGGCACACATCAGGAGACGGCATGCATGCCTATCATTATCTGGATGACTGGCTAATATAAGCAAAATCGTTCAGGTATTGCCAGGAGAGCATGCACAGTCATAGAGAAAATGTAACAGATTTTAGTTTTTCTTCCTCCTGAAGAAATCACTGTACTTGAGTGGTGAGAACTTTTGCAAGCAGTGCTAAAATCCATTGAGTCAAATGCCTTCGCAGTTGGCAAGAGAATTATGGCACTGACAAAGCAATCTTGCCTTTACCTGCAGGGGCAATCTAATAGTAAGGGCAGTGGTGAAACTTATGTGCAAGATGGCCACTTGCATACCGCTAACACCCCATGCAGGGTTACAAATGAGATCACTCCACGAGTATCTAAAATGGCGATTGTCAGGCATCTGGTAGTTTAGAATGTACAGGTTGTCACAGAAATCTGGTGAATGTCCCAAAGAGGGAAGAGTGGTGCAACTCAAAATATATCTCAGATACGGTAGGTGGGAGACGGGTGGGTGGAGGGCTGGGGAGGGAATTTTGGGATATCGATATATGTTATACTGATCATAATTGATGATGTATTGACTTGATTGCAGTACCCCCAGGGATTGGAGGACTGCGGCTGTAAAAAAGAGTTGTTAAAAAATATATATATATATTTCAGAGAACAGACATTTCAAACAACTAACTCTGCTGAGGTCTCCAGATTATTTCCAAGCATACAGGCATCTGTGAGTTTTTCAGGCCAGCAACACAGGCCCCGCCCGCCCCGCCCCCTGTCGCCACAGCATGGTTAGTGGTGACAGTCTCAGCATTGGTAACTGGATAGGTCTTTCCAGTTAGGTATTGCTCTGAGGAAACCAGTGTATCTCCCATCATGGAGACACTGGCACCTGTATCCCTCAGGGCTTCTATCTTTGTCCCATTCATTAAGGTATTTCTTTAAATTAGGTCGGGGCAGGCAGACAGCCAAAGTTGCTAACCCTCCCTCCCCTTCAGAGGCTTAAATAGTCTGTGTGAGCCCTGATTTGCTCTGGGTACACTGTTGATCCCATCTGTAGATTGGCCACACAGGTAGAAACTGGAGAGGGACTAGGGGCCGGTTTGTTGAGACAGGGAGAATCTCCAGTTTAGTGTCCCTTGTTACATTGGAAACACCAGGCCGGTAGGATCAACATGTTTCCCCTTGTTCCCACCAGTGGGATGGGAAGAGTTCTTGGGGCCACCCCCTGACGAGGATTTGGGGTCCTTTGGAAGACTCTTGTATTTTACCTTTGGGTTTCTCACCCTCTTTCCCCTGGGGCAGGTTTGTAACCCCTTTTGTTTGGTCACCTCCAGTGGTTGTATTGGTTACCCTTGTCTTGACTCAGTTGTCCTCCTTCTTTCCTAATTTTTAGGGAGAAATTGAACCTAGGTCTACCAAATTCTGATGCAACTTTTCCTTGATGTAGGGGCACTTTCCTACAACAGTTTACAACTTTCGACCTTATGCCCAAAGTCTGCAATGTTAACATGGCAGCCCAGTGTCTCTCCAGGACGGTATACCGGCCGTTGAAACAAGCTTGTGGTATGATGTACAGCCAAACAGGTTGACCCTTTAACTGCATCCCTTTCCCAATTACCTCTGTGTATTACCCTGACCCAGCAGGGCTCTGCATTGGTTCATAGAAGGGTTATCTTTCTGCCATCTCTGCCTTTCTACCGTTGCCAGATCAGCCATCCCTATTAAAGTACCTTGTTGTAAATAGTTTTTTGTAAGGTCTCCACAATATTTTTCCACCCCTATCATGCCTCAGTAATCTTCTTCTTACATTTTTGATGTGTGCTCCCTTTTAGCCGCTCCAGAACTGTCCTCTCGGGCTCCTTACCATCAAGACGGACTTCCTAGTGGTGATAACATTGCCCAGATTTGGTGAGCTTCAGGCTTTTTCATCCAAGCCTCCATACCTAATCATCTTTCCAGATGAGCTGGTTCTTCTCACTAAAGCTTGCTTTCTGCTGAAAGTTATCACTCCCTCTCATGTAGGCCAGTCCATCAACCTGCCTATCTTTTATACTCTGCTGCATCTATCTAAGGAAGAGGAGCATTGACTGGACCCAAAAAGAACATGGTCTTAGTACCATGCCAGCACGAAAGCGATGCAGTTGAAAAGGCTAATTCTTGGAGGGGAATGTCTGAGCCAAGAATGGGCAGAAGCAGACCATCTCCCGATGGATCAGGCATGCATTAAAATCTGCTATGCATTGACCAAGATGCAACCCCCGGAAGGTTTGCATGCTCGTTCCACCAGAGGTAAAACTGCGATCACTGTGTTAGCATGCAAAGTTTTGGCCCTGGACATCTGCCAGGAAGCAACGTGGGCTTACCTGCACACGTTCACCTATCACTGCTGCTTGGACAGACCAGTCTATAGGGATGGGCACTTTGCCAGTTTGGTCCTGCAGGACTTTCTAGTGTGAAATCGTATCGCAGACCAACCTCCAAGGGGGTATTGCTTGGCTATCTAATCTAAGGTAAGGAATCTGGGGCTAAACGTCTCTATCAGATGATCAAGCTACTTACCTTCGGTAACGCTTTATCTGGTAGGGAATCTATCCAGCCGCAGATTCCTTACCTGACCCACCCATCCTCCCAGCTCTAGGAACAGAGTTCTAGGATCAGAGTCTTTCCCCTTACAGGGTCCTAGTTTTCACACTGGTTGTTGGTGTTCTTCTTGGCTCCTTACTCCGAGCATGGAAAGTCACGAAAAAAAACGGACATCAGTGCACTGGGTTGGTGCCTATATAGACCCCGTGCACGCCACTTACGGTGCAGATGACGTAAAGGTGAGCCAAACGACACCACCTACTGGCGCACAGGAGTACTGCTCATGTAACGTTTCCAGATCTAGTTCGACACCTAGGATAAATCTATGGTAAGTAATCTGCAGCTAGATAGTCTCTACCAGATAAGGCGTTACCGAAGGTAACTTGTTCTTTAGGCTATAAAAGTTGTAAGAAGGATGAAGCAGTCCAGAAGTGGGCTTTGTCCCACTGGCTAATTAGATGTATCAAAACGTGATATGCCTTTGCAAATCAGAAGTCACTAGAGAGAATCCAGGTCCATTCCATCTTAGGAAAGGCTTCCACTGCATTGGCCAGGGGCGTTCCCATGGCTGAGCTCTGCAATGAGGCGACACGGGCTTTCATTCAGACCTTAGTCAAGCATTACTGCTTTGACTCAATAGGGCGAAGGGGTGGTTATTTCGCAAATTGAGTCCCCCAATATTTTCTAGTCTGACCATCCTCTAGACCCACCACCTCAAAAGGGTACTGCTTGGGAATCTATTTGAAAGATAAGGGATCTGAAGGTAGAAGTATCTATCAGTAGAAAGTTACTTACCTTCGATAACTATCTTTCTGCTGGATATTCTCTCTTCCTGCATATTCCTCACCAGTCCCACACACCTCCCCATTGTGAAGGATGACTATTCATTAATAATTAAGGCTCCGGTTAGCTTCTTGTACTGTACCTTATCAGATTTTATGCCATTCTCATCATGCTAGTCTTGCCATGCAAGAAATGGATGGAGAACTGACACCAGGTGTGTTTTGTGGCTCGAGTAAAGTAACTGTGGCATTATTTCCAGAATAGAGTCAGAGTCAGTGCCACCTACCACTGTGAGGAGCTATGGATAGGTTTCCTGATCCAGTCTGTCACTTGGTGGAGAAAGCTGGCTCTTTATATAATATACAGAAAAGAGTTCTATTGTGTTGAAAGTCCAGGTATGAGTGGACAGGGACTTGCATCAACAAGCTTTAAGGACTCAAGGGCTACGGCCAAGTCCTTAGGCCTTTCGGCCACGCGCCAGCAATCTGGTGCCTTTCGCTCCTTTCGTGGCCACGGAAGGGGCGTCCCCACACGTGCTGCCAGCCACGCACCGCAGAATAACCAGCAGCACGGTGGCGGCCGTGGAAACCGCCGTGGCGGCGGTCGGGGTCAGCGGCGAGGCCAGTCCACACCTCCCTCCGCAGCACCTGCCTCAAAACCTTCAGAGTTTCCAGGCCCATGTGACGCCTGTGGGAGGCAGGGTTCGCCATCACCACTCCCACTGGCGCACTGTCACGTTTGACAGGTGGGTGCTGCAAATCATCCGAAGGGGCTACTCCCTCCCCTTCGAGGCGTCCCCTCCAGCCATGCCACCGCAATTCCACCGCGTGTCGGGGGATCACTTGCAACTTCTGCAAGAGTAAGTCACGGCCCTCTTGGCCAAGGGGGCCATCGAGCGCGTTCCTGGGCCAGAAGTAGGGTGTGGATGTTACTCCCACTACTTTTTGGTGCCCAAGAAGGGCAAGGGGGGCCTGCGCCCTATCTTGGATCTACGGAACGTCGACGGCTTCCTCCGACAAGAGAAGTTCAAGATGCTGACTTTGGCTCAGGTCTTAGCTGCCCTGGACCCCGGAGACTGGATGGTAGCGTTGCACTTGCAGGACACTTAGTTTCACATCCCCGTCCTGCCGGCCCACCGGCGTTACCTGCGGTTCACGGTAGGCCACGAGCATTTTCAGTTTACCGTGCTCCCCTTCGGCCTTACCAGCGCCCCACGGGTGTTCACGAAGGTGATGGCGGTGGTCGCAGCTCATCTGCGCAGGTTAGGGGTGTCAGTCTTCCCCTACCTCGACGACTGGTTGTTGAAGGCGGGCTCGCCCCAGACAGTAGTCAGCCACCTCCAGACTACGGCGGATCTCCTGCACCGGCTGGGGTTCTCCATCAATGTGCCGAAGTCGCACCTGTGTCCCTCTCAGACGCTCCTCTTCATCGGAGCGGTTCTGGACTCGGCGCAGTTTTGGGTTTACCCTCCCGAACAGCGGGTTCGGGATATTCAGGCTCTGATTCCAATCTTCCAGCCTTTATCCTGAGTCTCGGTCAGGTTGACACTGCGGCTTCTGGACTGATGGCCTCCTGCATCCTTCTGGTGCGTCACGCCCGGTGGCGGATGCGGGCTCTGCAGTGGGACCTGAAGTTTCAGTGGGCCCAGCATCAGGGCAACTTGTCCGACCATGTCTTGATCTCGGAGGGCACTGCAAGACAGTTGCAGTGGTGGCTCACGGGCCGCGATTGGGTCAGTGGCAGATCCCTCCCCCTACCCCACCCGGAGCACGTGGTTGTGACGGAAGCGTCCCTCCAGGGCTGGGGTGGCCACATGGGAGAGGCGGCGATCACAGGGTTCTGGTCTCCGGCGGAGGCCCGGCTCCACATCAACCTGTTGGAGTTACGGGCGATTAGTCTAGCACTGAAGGCATTCCTCCCCTCTGTCCGGGGGAGTGTAGTGCAGGTGTTCACGGACAACACCACCGCCATGTGGTACTGCAACAAACAGGGCGGGGTGGGGTCGTGGACCCTATGCCAGGAGGCTCTGCGCCTCTGGCAGTGGCTGGAACATCCGGGCGTGACCCTGGTGGTTCAACACCTGGCAGGTTCTCTGAACGCCAGGGCGGACGAACTCAGCCGTCGGTGCATGATGGATCACGAATGGCGTCTGAGCTCGGACGTGGCGCAAGGCCTCTTTCAGCAGTGGGGAGAGCCTTGGTTAGATCTATTAGCCACCGAAGAGAACGCGCAATGTCATCAGTTCTGCGCGTTGGAATTTCCAAGGCGGCGCTCGCTCGGAGACGCTTTTCGTCGCGAGTGGAGTTGCGGTCTATTGTACGCCTTTCCGCCTATACCACTTCTGCCCAGAGTGCTGAAGAAGATCAGGCACGACCGGGCCCAGGTTATCCTTGTGGCTCCGGACTGGGCACAAAGATACTGGTATCCCGAGCTACTCGGCATGTCAGTCGATTCCCGATTCGTCTGCCTCTTCGGAAGGAACTTCTGTCGCAGCAGCAGGGGACGGTCCTCCACCCGAACCTGTCCAGTCTCCACCTACAAGCTTGGAGATTGAGCGGCGACAGTTGAGGCCATTTGACTTGCCTCCTGAAGTCTGTAATGTCATTCTGGCAGCCAGGCGTCCCTCCACAAAGTCGGTATACGCCTGCAGGTGGAACAGATTTGTGGCATGGTGCACAGCAAAGGCTGTGGACCCACTCTCTGCCCCCCTTTCTGAGGTTCTCCTCTTTCTTCTATCTCTTGCCCAGCAGGGCTCTGCTCTGGGCACTGTCAAGGGCTACCTTTCTGCCCTTTCTGCCTTCTTGAGGCTGCCTGATCAGCCTTCTCTGTTCAAGTCCCCTATTGTAAATAGATTTCTTAAGGGCATCACGCACATGTTCCCTCCTGGTCCCTTCATGATGCCCCAGTGGGACTTGAACCTTGTTCTTACTTTCCTGATGTGCGCTCCCTTTGAGCCACTTCACAACTGTCCTCTTCGCCTTCTGACTCTGAAGACTGCTTTCCTGGTTGCCATCACCTCTGCCAGGAGAGTGAGTGAGCTCCAGGCCCTTTCTTGTACTCCACCTTTCCTTTCTGTCCATCCGGACAAGGTTGTGTTGCGTACCAAGCCATCTTTCCTGCCCAAGGTTGTCTCAGCCTTCCACATCGGGCAGTCCATCACCTTGCCAACCTTCTTTACGCCTCCGCATCCCTCTAAAGAGAAAGAGCGGCTCCACCGTCTGGACCCAAAACGTGCGCTCTCATTTTACTTGGATCGCACACGCCAGTTCCGGGTGGATGACCAACTCTTTGTTGGTTACGTGGGCGCTAAGAAGGGGAAGGCGGTACACAAGCGGACCATCTCCCGGTGGATCATCTTGTGTATCCAGGCATGTTACTCCATGGCTAAGAAGGAGCCCCCTGTTGGATTGAGAGCTCATTCCACTCGGGCCACGGCGACTACAACTGCCCTGGGCCGGGAGTGCCCTTGCAGGACATTTGCCAGGCAGCTACGTGGGCCTCGTTGCACACGTTCGCACGACACTACTGCCTGGACAGTCAAGTCCGGAGGGATGGCTTCTTTGGCCGTTCCGTCCTCCAGGACTTTCTGGTGTGATTATTGGTTCGCAGACCCACCACCGGGGTTGGTATTGCTGGGGTATCTATTCTAAGGTAAATAATCTATCACTAACGTGTCTCTTTCAGATGCACAAGTTACTACTTGTGTAAAGTAGTAACGATATATCTGTAAGAGACATTAGTTAGTGATAGATTCCTTACCGACCCACCCATCCTCCCCGTTCTGCGAACCGATATCTAGGGTTAAGGTCATCCCCTTTCAGGGCCCTAGTTTCTGGCACCAGTGTTGGTTCTATCATGGCTCTGCGTATCTGGCGCGGAAAAGCTGTGTATCGGAACTGACGTCAGCGCGCATGGGCGGCGTCTAAGTACTCCGACGTCATTCCGGCGCTAACGCCGACGACTGACGCGGAGCCGCGGACGACGCCTACCGACGCGCAGGGGTATTGCTACGCAAAAATTTCCGGATCCAGTCTGATGCCTGGGGATATTCTAAGGTAAGGAATCTATCACTAACTAATGTCTCTTACAGATATATCGTTACACAAGTAGTAACTTGTGCATTGGGTACGTACTTTTTAGGTCTCGCCTAGCGACGCAGCGCATGCGCTGCTCGCCTTGGCGAGGTCTATTGTTGTGGGTTTTGCGTCCGAAGGAGGACAGGAGACGTACACTTGCCCGGACAGCTGATGTGCACACGTAGGGCTCCCGGCGTTTCAGCACAGCACGCACTTTCCCTCCCTCAGCGTTTCAGCACAGCGCGTGCATGGCGGGCGTTTCACTTACCCTCCCTCCCCCGTGGGCTCCAGATCATCTAGGAAGCTCCCGGGGATCCTGCATGACGTCAGCAGTCTCGAAGTCGGTTCATCGTTCTTTAATTCTTGTCAAGTCACTAATCCTGGTCTCTTCCACCTTGTTTTGGCCCAGACAGCAGTAGCAGCAGGGAAGGGCCGTGTGAACCGCTGCTTCCTTGTTCAATTTGACAGCTTGTTTTAAGATGTTGCTAGATCAGAGTAGCGTCAGCCACTGTACTGTGGAACGAGTGGCCTACCGCGAATATTGTTGCTTTCAGACAACTGCGTTTTCGGGTGGCGTTAAAGCGTGGCATTCCCCCAGTAAACAGGGCGATGGTGTGTTTGTAAGAGCTGTTCGCGGCTACCCGTTGGCTCTGCCCTCGCGCGGTGCCATGCCAATTAAAGATGAAGCATTGCGTTTTCCCACTGCCCAGAGGACAGCAGCGGCCACCTACCGCCCATCCGTTACTTTTTTGTTTCACTTAGTTTATCTAGGAGTGACAACAATACACAAACCGATCTTGCAGTCAGTGGATCTGTTATCTGCTCGACCTTCAGAGGGTCGCGTGAAGAACGTGTGTTTTATAACATATACACACTGATTGTTAGTTTATGGTCAGCCATATGCTGCAAAAAGGCGCAACTGCAGTTTCACTTTTACCGGAGGGGGGATACTGCCGCTGTACCGTTTTCTTAACAGCCGAGTAACCCCGCTACCTGCCGGGATCTTTCCAACTGGGAGATGGTGCCTTGCATCGGCTGCTGAAGTCCACGGTGTACTTACTGTCAGAAGTGAAATGTGCCGTGAAAGACACCCCAAGACTGGACAGTTTAATTAGCAGTTCTGAATGGAGATCAGGCCTGGGCAGGCGTCCTGTGATGCATAATGCGGCATACGCAGTATAGAGGTAGAAGCAAGGACGCGCTGTTCCCACCTCCGATAGGTGAGGCGGCCTTGTCGTTATTCGAACTTGTGACTGGTAGATTGTGAATGTCGAAGCAGTGAGCATTCATCTTACTGAGCAACCGTTTTTTAAAATGTTTAATGGGTGAAGTTCTTGCCTTGGAGTATGATCATTTGGAAGAGAGAATAACCCAGTAGCAGCCACGAAATAACCACCGCCCTTGGGTACCTAGAAGTGTAGGAATGTATGCCACCCTCCCAGCAGTGCCTGTTTATAAAGAAAAATCCTTTTCACAAGGACATCACCATTTATGAGGTAAGCTTCTTCTTTTGGGAACCAAAACTAGTCTTTATATGAGTGTTTACGTTTTATGCTTCGTTGTCCTTGCCTTTCACGTCCCCTACATATACATTAATATTTACAATGGCAATAGCTCTAAATCAAACCATTGCGAGACCTATTGCATTTTCAATGCTTGTTTAAGATAGCAGTTTTGAAGAATACAGGTAGTTACACTTGTATTGTCTCTAATGCAGTAATGTTATCCTATGGGGAAAAACGTATATGCTGCATACGGGTACTTAACAGTGACTTACAGGATCAATCTTCTGGTGTCAAGGTGAATATGGGGCCAGGTCCAAGGCAGCACCAACAGGTCACCTCAGGCAGCACTGGGGCGGCCGGGTGCAGAGGTGTGTTAAAACGTCTGGTACCCTGCTGGTTTCAATTGGCGGCTGTCCTGTGAAAAAAAGGCTGCATGCTGGGACTGGAGGGAGTGTGGGGAGCAATCCGGTTGAACCCACAGGGAGGCTCGGTCCGTGAGATGCTAGAGCACTTGGGGACACAGTTAGTGCACTTATCCTTGGACTGTGGTGTTAAGGTGCAGTGGTTCGTGCTGCAGGAGTCACAGTTGAGGGGCCTGCACAAAGAGGCTTCAGGCGGCAACTGGAAGTCCAGTCTTGGCAAACCCAAGGAGGGGTCCGACTCAGGACCTCATTTGCACCGTTGGCCCACTTCGACTCAGGATGGGGGCCACAGGTGCAGTGGTGCTTTCAGGTCAGGTTTCAACGGTCCAGAGTCCTCATGGTTCCTTTGGGGACCTGCAGTTCACAGTCAAGTATATCCACGAGAGATGCTGGTTGCTTCTTTAAGTGCTGGCAGTCCTTCCAGAAATTTGAAGGCAGAGCTGCTGCAGGATGAGTAGTCTTCGCAGCATTTATCAGAGGCAGCAGGTAGGCCGGCAGGGTAGACACCAAAGCAGTTGCTGCTCCTCAGTTCTTGCTCTTCATGGCTCTTCAGTATCCTCCTTTTTTTCTTTGGTCATCATCTGCTTTCCTTTTGCCAGATACTTACCTAAATACTAGATTTATGCTTGTTAAAGGGAGTGAAGCGTAGTAGTCAATGGGCTACTTACCTTTGGGGTCAGTACACCCCCCACATGACTACTTCCTGAGAGAAGTGAGTATAACCCTATCTTATAGTTCCTTATGCTGCTATCGCTAAGATGGTGGAATTTTCCTAAAGGGGGCTAATCAGGCAGCTCACCTTAGGTGTGTGACTGGCATTGTAGTGCACCGCACATCCCTGCATATCTAAT
Organism: Lissotriton helveticus; assembly: GCF_964261635.1. Lineage (NCBI taxonomy): Eukaryota > Metazoa > Chordata > Amphibia > Caudata > Salamandridae > Lissotriton > Lissotriton helveticus. The sequence goes on from NC_136061.1 coordinate 1,134,830,357, forward strand.
TTCCCACCTTTCCTGGTGCCAAATGGGCCCTGGGTAGGGGGTTGGCATTTCCCTTGTATGGGAAGCCTTGGTCACATATCAAAGGCGGCAGAGGCCTTTGGAGCCTCCTGCCTTAAAATGCTGATTACTTAGCCATTCTGCTTGGAAGAGGTGACTACTCCTCCAGCCAGAGCAGGCATTGTTTCTGCCCTTGAAGAGCATAGGCTCTCACTTGCAGGGGGTCAGAAACCGGTCTATGGTGGCAGGCTCATCTGAAAGAAACAGGTTAGTGTTAGATTCCTTACCTGCGAATATCCCCAGGCGTCAGACTGGATCCGGAAAGTTTTCGTCAGCAGTACCCTTGCGCATCGGTAGGTGTCGTCTGCGGCTCTGCGTCCGTCGTCGGCGTCGTGATCGCCGGGATGACGTAGTCGGAGTACTTAGACCCCACCCTCGTGCGCTGACATCAGTTCTTCTTTTTTCCGCACCAGCAAGCGCAGATCTGGGAAGAGCTAGTACCCTAGTCATTTTTTGACTAACTTTTTGGCCTTTTTTTGGCTATTCTTTTCGAGTCGATATCGACTCCTGGTGCCGGTTGGGATGCATGGATTCAAGCCTGTCACCGCCTGATTTCGGTGACCGACCCCCACCGCCGGTGTCTCTACTGCCTCGGGGCCGACCACGATGACAAGTCGTTCCCCGACTGCCGGGCCTTGACCTCGAAGGCTAGGCGGGAGCGGTCCCGCAAGCTCCTCGAGATCTGGCAGTCGGCTCCGCGCCGCTCGAGGTCCCGGTCGAGGAGGAAGTCGAGGGACCGGTCGCGGAGCCGCAGCCATCGACGCTCGTCTGGCTCGAAGTCCTCCGGTAAGTCGAGGAAGAAGAAGTCGAAGAAGCGACATCGCTCTTCTGACTCCCCTCGCTGGCCATGCGACTCGGCTGAGGGTTCGGGTAACACCACCCGCGCGGCTCTGCCGGAGCCACGGGCGTCGCATCCGGTCTCATACCCTCCGGTCCCTGGACTGCATGCGACGCTGGAGGAGATACGTGACTTCCTCGTGGCCATGAGGACTCACTTCCCTCCGCCGAGGCCTGCCGGCGCGCCTTCAGGCACCGTAGACCCGACTAGGGGCCCTAGCGGGCTGGCGGCATCGACGTCGGTCCCGACGGCGCAGGGCCCCGTGGGATCCAGGCCTGGATCCCGGTCGACGCCAGTTGACCTCACGACTCCCTCCGCTGGCGCCGACCCTGATGATGTCACTCCCGGCGCTGTCTTCGCACGATGCCGTCCCCGGTTTCTGTCCGGGTCCGGCGTCAGTGGGTGAGCAATTCACGTATGACCCGGCTCCGTCATTTCCGCCTGTTTTTCAGGACACGGATGAAGGGGGAAGACTGGGAGGGGTCTGAGGACACTCTGGCACAATAGTGCCAGTTAAGTCAGGACTGGGCAGAAAGGCTGGGGGAGGCCAGTGGTCTGGATACTTCGCCTGACACTTGATTCATCGCTCCTAGGGTGCTCCTATGGCATGGTGTTGCGCAGGACTAATCTCCTCACCGAGGTGCTTCAACCGCCAGTAAGCCCTTCGGAGCCTATGAAGCTCTCAAGGACGTTCTGATGGGCACTTGGTCCAAGCCCTCCACAGTGCCCCCTGTGGATCGGAACATGGCCCGACGACGGCTCCGGGCGACCCCTGCTTTCTGTCCGTTCACCACACCCCTGAGAGCCTGGTGATCCAGGCCTCTACGTCTCAGATCGCGTTCCCGACTGCTCCTCCAGATCGGGAATCCAAAAGGTTTGAACAGTTTGGGAAGAAATTGTTCTCCTCACTGAGTTTGGGGTTGCGGTCTATCAACACCGCTTGCCTTTTGGGCCATTACTCCCACTCCTTGTGGGACACGGTTGTGGACGTGCTGCCCCAGTGTCCGGAGGAGGCCCAGGCACGGCTCGCCCAAGCACTTGCTGAGGGGCAGGATGCAGCACGCCATTCAGTCAGATGTGGACTTGATACCACGGACTCGCAGGACAGAGCGATTTCCACGATGGTGTCGATCCGTCGCCACGCCTGGCTGAGGTCCGCCAATTTTTCAGGGGATGTCCAGTCCACGCTCATGGACATGCCCTCCAATGTCCGTCGCTTTTTTGGCGACAAAGCAGACAGTGCGCTTGAGCGTTTCAAGGACGCCAGGGCTACAACCAAGTGCTTGGGCCTATCGGGCCAGCGCCAGCAAACTTCTGCTTTTCGCCCCTTTCGTGGCCAAGGAAGGGGCGCCCCCACAGATTCGTCCAGCCACAGGCCACAGAACCAACCTCAACGCAGTTGCGGAAGTGGGAACTGCCTTGGCGGTGCAGGGGGACAGAGGCTCGGTCGGTCCACATCCACTCCTGCAACATCTGCCTCAAAGCCTTCCTAGTCCAAGCTTTCAGGCCCATTCGACGCCAGTGGGGGGCAGGGTCCGCAATCACCTCCTCTACTGGCGTACTATCACTTCAGACAGGTGAGTGCTGCAAATCGTCCGAAGGGGCTACTCCCTCCCCTTCAAGGCGACCCCTCCAGCCATGCCACCGGAGTACCACCGCATGTCTGGGATCACTTGCAATTTCTGCAGGAGGAAGTTATGGCCCTCTTGGGGGCCATGTAGCGCGTTCCTGGGCCAGAAGTAGGACGTGGTTGCTACTCCCACTACTTTCTGGGACCCAAGAAGGGCAACGGAGGCCTACGCCCTATCTTGGACCTCTGGCGCGTCAACGGCTTCCTCCAGAAGGAGAAGTTCAGATGCTGACTTTAGCTCAGGTCCTGGCTGCCCTGGACCCTGGAGACTGGATGGTAGCGTTGGACTTGCAGGACGCATATTTCAACATCCCCGTCCTGCCGGCTCACCGGCGCTACCTGCGGTTCGCGGTAGGCCGCGAGCAACTTCAGTTTACCATGCTCCCCTTTGGCCTCACCAGTGCCCCTCGGTTGTTCACGAAAGTGATGGCGGTGGTCGCAGCGCCTCTGCGCAGATCAGAGGTTTCAGTCTTCCACTATCTCGACGACTGGTTGTTGAAGTCGTCTCCCACCTCCAGACTACAGCCGATCTCCTGCACTCGCAGGGAGTCAGTCACACCTGTTCCCCTCTCAGAAGCTCCTCTTCATCGGAGCGGTTCTGGACTCGGCGCAGTTTTGGGTTTATCCTCCCGAGCAGCGGGTTCGGGATATTCAGGCTCTGATTCCGATCTTTCAACCTTTATCCCGAATCTTGGTCAGGTTGACTCTGTGGCTCCTGGGGCTGATGGCCTCCTGCATTCTGCTGGTGCATCACACCAGGTGGCGGATACGGGCTCTGCAGTGGGACCTGAAGTTTCAGTGGGCACAGCATCAGGGCAACCTGTCCGACCACGTCCTGATCTCGGAAGGCACTGCAAGACAGTTGCAGTGGTGGCTCATCGACCGCTATTTGGTCAGCAGCAGATCCCTCTCCCTTCCCCAACCGGAGCATGTATTAGTGACGGATGCGTCCCTCCTGGGATGGGGGGGCCACATGGGAGAGGCGGAGATCAGAGGCCTCTGGTCTCCGGCGGAGTCCCGGCTCCATATCAACCTTCTGGAGCTGCGGGCGATCCGGCTTGCACTGAAGGCATTCCTTCCGTCTGTCTGGGGAAGTGTAGTGCAGGTGTTCATGGACAACACCACCGCCATCTGGTACTGCAAAAACAGGGCGGGGTGGGGTCGTGGACCCTTTGTCAGGAGGCTCTGCACCTCTGGACATGGCTGGAACACCAGGACTTCACCCTGGTGGTTCAACACCTGGCAGGTTCCCTGAACGCCAGGGCAGACAAACTCAGCCGCCAGTGCATGATGGATCACGAATGGCGTCTGAACTCGGACGTGGCGCAAGGTCTCTTTCGGCAGTGGGGAGAGCCTTGGTTAGATCTATTCGCCACCAACGAGAATGCGCATTGTCATCAGTTCTGCGCGTTGGAATTTCCAAGGCGGCACTCGCTCGGCGACGCTTTTTGTCGCGAGTGGAGCTCTGGTCTGTTGTACGCCTTTCCGCCTATACCACTTCTGCCCAGAGTACTGAAGAAGATCAGGCGAGACCGGGCCCATGTCATCCTTGTGGCTCCGGACTAGGCACAAAGACACTGGTATCCCGAGCTACTCAGCTTGTCAGGCGATCCCCCAATTTGTCTGCCTCTTCTGGAGGGCCTTCTGTCGCAGCAGCAGGCGACGGTCCTCCACCCGAACCTGTCCAGTCTCCACCTATATGCGTGGAGATTGAGCGGCGACAGTTTAGGCCATTTGACTTGCCTCCTGAAGTCTGTGATGGAATTCTGGCAGCCAGGCGTCCCTCCACAAAAACGGTATACGCCTGCAGGTGGAACAAATTTGTGGCATGGTGCACAGCAAACGCTGTGGATCCACTTTCTGCCCCCCTTTCAGAGGTTCTCCTCTTCCTTCTTTCTCTTGCCCAGCAGGGCTCTGCTCTGAGCACTATCAATGGCCATCTCTCGGCCATTTCAGCCTTCTTAAGGCTTCCTGATCAGATTTCTCTTTTCAAGTCCCCTGTTGTAAATAGATTCTTGAAAGGCATCACGCACATGTTTCCTCCTGTTCCCTTCGTGATGCCTCGGTGGGACTTGAATCTTGTTCTGACGTATCTGATGTGCGCTTCCTTTGAGCCACTTCCTAACTGTCCTCTTCGTCTTTTGACTCTTAAAACCTCTTTCCTGGTTGCCATCACCTCTGCCAGGAGAGTGAGTGAGCTCCAGGCTCTATCTTCTAAGTCTCCTTTCTTCTCTGTCCATCTGGACAACATTTTTTTCTGAGGATTCGTCCTTCTTTCCTGCCCAAGGTGGTTACAGCCTTTCACATCGGGGAGTCCATCACCTTGCCCACCTTCTTTCTGCCTCTGCATCCCTCGAAAGAAGAAGAGGCTCCACCGTCTGAACCCAAAACGTGCGCTCTCCTTTTATCTAGACCGCACACGCCAGTTCCGGGTCGACGACCAGCTCTTTGTTGGTTACATAGGCGCTAAGAAGGGACGTGCGGTGCACAAGCGCACCATCTCTCGGTGGGTCGTTTTGTGCATCAAGGTCTGTTATTCCTTGGCGAAAAAGGAGCCTCCTGTGTGGCTGCGCGCCCATTCCACTCGGGCCACGGCGGCTATTACTGTCCTGGGTCGGGGAGTCCTCTTGCAGGACATCTGTCGGGCAGCTACGTGGGCCTTGCTGCACACGTTTGCTAAGCACTACTGCCTGGACAGCCAAGTCCGGAGAGATGGCTTTTTCGGTCGTTACGTTCTCCAGGACTCTCTGGTGTGATCTTGGTTCGCAGACCCACCACTGGGGTTGGTATTGCTGGGGTATCTATTCAAAGGTAAGGAATCTAACACTAACCTGTTTCTTTCAAATGCACAAGTTACTTACCTTCGGTAACGATATATCTGCAAGAAACAGTAGTTAGTGTTAGATTCCTTACCGCCCCACCCATCCTCTCCATTCTGAGAACCGATATCTAGGGTTAAGGTATCTCCCTTTGAGGGCCCTAGTTTCATGGCACCAGTGTCTGTTTCTTGCATGGCTCTGCGTTCCTGGCGCAGAAAGCTGTGCACAGAACTGACGTCGGCACGCGAGGGCGGCGTCTAAGTACTCCAACGTCATCCCGGCGATCACACCGACGATGGACGCGGAGCCGCAGACGACGCCTACCGACGCGCAAGGGTACTGCTGACGAAAACTTTCCGGATCCAGTCTGATGCCTGGGGATATTCTAAGGTAAGGAATCTAACACTAACTACTGTTTCTTACAGATATATCATTACCGAAGGTAAGTAACTAGTGCTTCAACACCAGGCAGCCAGCACATGAGAGGCTGGTAAGTTTTCAGGGGCACCTCTAAGGTGCCCTCCTAGTACATGCATTATTAACGGGTCCACCACTGGAATCAGTGTGGGTTTGTTAATGCAAGGTGTTTTATACCAAACACCAAAGATATCAGTGCAGCCATCATGTAGCTGGGAGAATTCATTTTTTAAGTGTCCAGAACAAGTACTTAAAATGGCTTCCCTGTTCACTTGTGCTATCTAAGAATCGACTTAGATATCACATGGGCATATTTGCTCATGCAGATATGCCTACACATGTGGTATAGTGCACATTGGGTTCATTCTGTAAAGCCTGCTGTAGGGAGTGGCTTATCAATACTGCTTGCAGTGTCTGCAGGCTTGGCACACAGGGATGACTGCCATGTCATGTTTTCACTTTTCTTTGCACCATGGCACGCAGCCTGCAATTGCAGTTTGCATGTTTATGCTGAAGGGTCTCTTTGGGTGGTGCCATTTATTAGGGACTTACAGGAGGAACTAAAGGTTTTGACAGTTGCTGGATTCATATAGTTTTAGGGAAAGAGACCTGGCACTGGGACCAGGATAGCAGGAACCCAGTGCACGTCTGTCAACATTGATTTAGATACCAGGCAAAATGTGAGAGTGACTATGTCAAAAAAGGGGCACTTATCCTACTATTGGGATATTAAAAAGACGAGGAATCTGCAAGGAAATAGAGTATCCACCAGCAGGGTAATTACCGAAGTTAAGTAACTCTCTTTAATCTTGCATTAAGCTAGTTTGTATTTACTATCCGAACCCCACGGATGGTACATAACGGCATAAGAACAAAATAATTGTTTTCTTTGGCATTGATAATGGCCATTAGCTGATGGCTGTCATAGTTAGTTAGTTTTATAAATGACTTTTTGTTACCTTTCTAATTTAGTACAATCTGTGAGGTATGCTAAGAGCAACTGACCGCAATACTGCATTATGATCCTGTTCCTTGTGTCTCTTTTTACACTTTTTAATTGTGATTTTGCTTACAATATAATATTCAAGATATTAGTTTAGAGAGAGTAATCAGGGGAACCAATGGGTCCTGGTAAGTAGCCACTGTTGGGTCCTCTGTTTTGCTATACATTAAATCTTTGAATGTGAGCACCAGCCATGGTCGCATTTACTGTTTGTATTGTTTTCTGAATCTTCACTTCCATTTGTAATAAACCTTTATCCTTGGCAACCAGCCATTCAGATTTTTTTCTCAACATTTGCAAGCTGTGTGTAATTGAAACTTTGTTAAATTAAAGTTTCCACTACGTTTGTGGAAAATGAGCTAACAACTATTTAAAAATTGTTTGCGTATGTGTGTTTTTGTTTAACAGCTGCTTTTCAGTATTCATGCCTGCGATTATGGTCCCAGAAAAAGTGGATTTTTTTTACCTTGTTCGTGCAATTGCATATTTTTCTTATTTCTGTCTTGAGTTCTTATTGAACACATTGCTGTCATAAACTTCAGAATGCACAAAGGTGAGAAACTATGGCATGAATGGTAGTGAGCTATGAAACAGTTGAAAAAGGAAATGTTGGGACTTGTAATTATCGCTGCTTGCGTTTCCTTACAGGGTAATTGGGATACGTCTGGGAGTGAGCTGAGTGAAGGAGAATTAGAAAAACGAAGGAGGACCCTATTAGAGCAACTGGATGATGATCAATAAATTAAAAACCAACCGTTTACTGAAATGTAATAAAAAATAACCTGATTTTGAATACTTATTGTTTCTAATAAGTTTAATTGAAATAACACTGGGTTTTAACATAGCTGCTGCTTTTGTAAATGAAGTGGCTATTGTTAAGGCATTATTTGAGCATCTGTTCTGAGATGTGAATAAAATTTAAATCCAATTGTACGTTTTATTTTAAAAAGTTGCCTTAAGAACATTTTTCAGGATCTGCCACATTTTAGATGACCATTGCAGTATATTTGTCAGAAAATCAATGTTGGCTTCAATATTTTTCGTAAGTTGAGGATTGCTCTTCGCTTTAAAATTCAGTTTTATTTCGATGTTCTTTTTAAGTTTTACCCTTGTGACATACGTTTTTGCTCAGTGGAGTCAAATCACCATGGTACACAAACTTTGCCAATTGGACTATTTTTGTATATTTTATCAAATATTAAAAACTTGTCTTCTAGCTTGTTCTAGTATTCATTTGACATTTTCAGCAATATTCAGACTTTCTATAAAAAGCTCAGCCATTCAGCATGGATTGCTTTTATTTTAATTGAGCCATAAGATTTCTTCTCAGCTGGGCAAAGAAAAGATGAATTAGTTGTCTGCAGGATAAATTAAGGGACGGGCTTTTTAAATATGTAAATGATTATTTAAGCAGAATTACAAACTTAACATTTTAGTTCCCTTTTCAGCACAATTGAATTGTTGTGCTGTGTTTTGGTAGTATAAGCAAACCAGGGGCCCTTGATTTTGGTCTTCTTTGAACGTTCACCGTTTCAGTTTGTACCTCTGACATGGAAATATGTCCACCTATTAATATACATTGTGTATCACTATTGATTGTAGGTGTGCTTAATACAAGTACTTTGGATTGTGGAAGAGAGCAAACTTAAGTTTTCAACTTGGACTTAGTCATTACACATAAGTATTTAGTGACATTAAATGGCATTTGTTTGAGGCACGTGCTATTGTATTGGCAAACCAATATAGGTCACCAATTTGAAATGTTAGATCACTTGAGATGCATATAGTTGAAAATAATATAAGTAAAAGGAACAGAACAGTTCCATTTATTCCCAGTGTTTTGATGATCCCTCAAAAAATACAATTGTGTTTATATCATGTTCTCCAGTTGCCAGACTTGGACTCTAATGAACTCTTAACTTAGGTAGGACTACTGATGTCACCTGAGATATGAAAGCCTGTTGACTCAGCCTGCATCTCCAGAAGCCATTTTCTTGAGAAGACAATTCATGAAAATATATTTTGCTTCTACTTTTCCCCCTATTATGGAGTCTTTGAAGTTGCCTCACTTTAACAAAACTTCAAACTGTGCTATAAATATCAGAATATAATAGCACACAAGTGATTGAATAATCATTGTAGTAGGGACAGATATGCCTAGAAAAAAGCTATATATATTTGTTTGTCTGAGCCTAGAACATGGACCATGATATTTGATCAAGCTATCCCTTTGCAATCTGGATATTTTGAGGAATACAGAATCGGACAGGCCTCATTATAATATTGACTTTCTCCATATTAAACTGCAAAGATTCAAGTGTGGTGTCCTCTACTGAATATTTTTCTTCCCACAGGTAAAATTGCCACCTCCTTATAATTACCTTGGTAAGCACCATGGTTTGATCTCACGTAAATGCTGCCTTTTTTACTTTTATCCTGCAACATTATTGAATATATACAGCCCCTAAGTCCAATTCCTTGGGAAATTTGAGCATTTCTGTGCCCAACATATATGCTACAGATGTGTTGAAATTAGCTGATATAAATGACGATCTATAAAACGCTGCATTACCTCGCAAAATGTCCTGGACCTAACCAAATGAAACACAAATCAGTTTACTAGGGTTTTGGTTTAGTCAAACAACTTTAAAATTTTCAGTAGTTCTCTAAATTGAAGGTGTTTTGACAGTTAAGTCGTCCGCAGAGGAGGGCATTCCAGTGTTGAAATCCAAGGGGGGTTTTCTTGGAGAGTTTTATACAGCGCGAACTCGACCCCTAAGTTATCAGAGCGCTTTACATGAGCACCAGTTGCATTACAGAAGAACACATTCATTTTTTAGGCAGAGGGAGATTAAGTGATTTGCCCAGACTCATAGGATGTTTGAGCCTCCCGCCAGAGGCGACCCTGCTTCAAGGTCAGCGCCCTAGCTGTTAAGCCACAGGTAATGAAAGACCCATTGAACTGTGATATAATTAGATAGTTATGAGTACCCGAGTGAAGGAGTCAATCTGAAAGAAACACGTAGTGATGGATTCCTTACCTTAGAATTACCCCCAGGCGTCAGACTAGATCCGGAAAGTTTTTGTCAGCAATACCCCTGCGCATCATAGGGTGACTTTGTGCCGCTCCGCGTCCGTCGTTGGCGTCGTGGTCGATGGTATGACGTTGCAGCAGCTACTTAGAAGCCGCCCTCGCGCGCTGACATCAGTTCTTTCTTTTTCTGCGCCAGCAAGTGCAGATCCGGGAAGAGCAAGTACCCCCAGTCACTTTTTGACTGAGTTTTTCGAGCCCTTTTGTCTCAATTCTTTTGAGTCGATCGACTCCTAGTGTCGTAGGGATGCCCGGCTTTAAGAACTGTGGAGACTGTGTCACAGCATGAAATCGATGACAGACCCCCACCGCGTGTGTCTCTACTGTCTGGGGCGCGACCACAAGTCGTGCCCCCTACTGCCGGGCCATGGCGCCGAAGACTTTGCACAAGCGGTTCCGAAAATTGCTGGCAGTCGGCTCCGTGCCGCTCAAGGTCCTGGTCCCATGGGAGGTCGAGGGACCGGTTGCATCACCATCGTTCCTCTGGATTTAAGCTCTGGGTCTGGTAAGTCAAAGCATTCCAAGAAGAAGTAGAAGAAGCGTCGTTGCTCTTCGACTTCCCCTCGCCTGTTGCGGCTGAGGGTGCTGCGACGTCGCCGCCTGCCTACCCGCCCTTTCCGGGTCCGTCGGTGACGCCTGCTCAGGTGCAAGAGTTTCTTGCTGCCATAGCCTGACTCTTTGAGCTGTCTGTTCCCGCCGGTGTGTCTACGGGCCCCGCGGGCCTGACTGTGGGTCCTGCCCATCCATCACTGGCTGCTTTGGCCCCTAGTGCTGCCGTCTGCTTCAGCACCGCAGGACCCCCCTGGATCCGGGCCCGGATCCAGGGCGACACCGGTTGACCTCATAACAACTCTACCAGTGTCTACTCCTCCTCTGCACCACCTCCGACTTCCGGTGCTACAGCCAACGTTGGCCCCAGTTTCAACCCCGACTCGAAGATTCCGACGCCGATGGGGTCTTTTTACCCCTATGTCTGTCCTCCTTATTTTCAGCCTGTTTCACACACTTCGGAGAAAGGGGAGGACTTGTAGGGGTCTGCGGACCCTCTTGCACAACAGTGTGACTATGATCCGGACTGGGCAGAGGACTTGTGGGGTTGCCAGTTGTCTTGACACCTCACCTGACCTTGGCATGCTGTCTCCTTCTACCATGGCTACGGCGGGAGTTAGTTACGCAGTGGTGTTGCGTAGGACTAACCTCCTGACAGAAGTGCTTCAGCCGGCGGCAACCTCTTCGAAGCCCTTGCTGCCTTTTAATGACACACTCTCTGATGTTTTTTGGGGCTCTTGGTCCAGGCCCAACACAGGGGCTCCTGTTTACAGGAATGTGGCCCAACACCATCCCCCGGCTCCGGCTGACCCCATCTTTCTCTCCCAACACCCCACTGCTGAGAGCTTGGTTGTCCAAGCCTCTGCTTCGCAGAGCGCGTTCCCTTCCGCACCTCCGGATAGGAAATCCAAGAAGCTAAAGCAGCTTGGCAAGAAGCTGTTTGGCAAGAAGCTGTTTTTATCTGCTAGCTTAGGGCTGCAGTCGGTGAACACTGCACGCCCCTTGGGCAGTTATTCCGACTCTGTGTGGGACACGGTTGCGCAGGTTCTGCCCAACTGTCCGAAGGGAGGCCAGGACAGTACTCTCCCAAGCTGTAGCAGCTGGGAGAAACGTAGCTAAGTTAACCATTCGTTGTGGGCTTGATACCGCCGACTTGCAGGGCAGGGCGATTTCCACGACGGTGGCGATTCGGAGCCACGCCTGGCTGAGGACAACTGGCTTCTCTGGGGACGTCCAGAACACTCTGATGGACATGCTGTTTGATGGCATTCACCTTTTCGGCAATAAGGCAGACAGTGTGTTGGAGCGCTTAAAGGACTCACAGGCTACGGCCAAGTCCTTGGGCCTGTCGGCCTCTCGCTCTCCTCCGCCCTCTCGCTCTCCTCCGCCTTCTGCTTTTCACTCCTTTCGTGGCCACAGAAGGGGTGCCCCAACACGTTCATTTCAGAGCCACAGGCCTGCGCAGCAACAACCTCAGCACTGATGTTGGAACCGCCGAGGCGGTTCTGGGGGCCAGCGGGCGGGTCAGTCCACCTCCACCCCCGCAGCATCTACTTCCAAGCCTTCCTAGTCCGAACTTTCAGGCCCATCAGACGCCAGTGGGCGGCAGGATTCGCCAGTGGGCGGCAGGATTCGCCATCATCTTCCCCACTGGCGCAACATCACCTGGGTGCTGCAAATAGTCAGAAGGGGCTACTCCCTCCCCTTCGAGACTAACTATCCAGCCATGCCACCTCAATACCACCGCATGTCGGGGGACAGTCTTGCGCTTCTTTAGCAGGAAGTCACAGCCCTCTTGGCAGTGGGCCATCAAGCGCGTTCCTGGACCAGAAGTAGGTCATGGTTGTTATTCCCACTACTTTCTGGTCCCCAAGAAGCACAAGTGCCTGCGTCCTATATTGGACATCAGGAGTGTCAACTAATTCCTCCGGACCGGAAAGTTTAAGATGGTGACGCTAGCTCAGGTCTTGTCTGCCCGCGACCCTGGAGACTGGATGGTAGCGTAGGACGCATATTTCTACATCCCCGTCCTGCAGCACACCGGTTTTACCTGCGGTTCACAGTAGGCCACGAGCACTTTGTTTACCATACTCCCCTTCGGCCTTACCAGCGCCCCTCGGGTGTTCATGAAAGTGATGGCGGTGGTCGCAACTCATCTGCATAGATCAGGGGTTCCAGTCTTCCCCTATCTCGACAACTGGTTGTTGAAGGCGGGCTCACCCCAGGCAGTGGTCTCCCACATCCAGACTACGGCCGTTCTCCTGCATTTGCGGGGGTTCTCCATAAATGTGCCGAAGTCACACCTGATTCCCTCTCAGAAGCTCCTCTTCATCAGAGTGGTTCCAGTTTCGGGTTTATCCTCCCGAGCAGCGAGTCCAGGATATTCAGGCTATGATTCGGATTTTTCAGCCTCTATACCGGGTTTCGGCCAGGATGACTCTCCGGCTCCTGGGCCTGATGGCCTCCTGCATCCTGCTAGTGGATCATGCCAGATGACATATGCGGGCTCTGCAGTGGGACCTGAAGTTCAAGTGGGCGCAGCATCAGGGCAACCTGTCCGATCACGTCTAGATCTCGGAGGGCACTGCACGACAATTGCAGTGGTGGCTCATGAATCGCGATTGGGTCAATGGCAGATCCCTCTTCGTTTTCCATCCGGAGAATACAGTTGTGATGGACGCATCCCTCCTGGGATGGGGCTGCCACATGGGAGAGGCGGAGATCAGAGGACTCTGGTCTCCGGCGGAGTCCCGGCTCCACATCGAGCTTCGGGCGATCCGGCTTGCACTGAAGGCATTCCTTCCCTCTGTCCAGGGAAGAGTGGTGCAGGTGTTCACGGACAACACCACTGCCATGTGGTACTGCAACCAGTCAGGAGGCTCAGCGCCTTTGGACTTGGCTAGAACACCAGGGCGTTTCCCCGGTGGTTCAACACCTGTCAGGTTCTCTGAACGCCAGGGCGGGCGAACTCAGCCGCCGGTGCAAGATGAATCACGATCGGCATCTGAACTTGAACGTGGTGCAAGGTCTCTTTCAGCAGTGGGGGGGAGCCTTGGTTAGATCTATTCACCACCGAAGAGAACACGCAATGTCATCCGTTCTGCTTGTTGGAATTTCCAAGGTGGCACTCACCTGGCAACACTTTCCGTCACGAGTGGAGTTGCGATCTACAATACGCCTTCCCGCCTATACCACTTCTACCCAGAGTGATGAAGAAAATCAAGCGCGACCGGGCTCAAGTCAGTCTTGTGGCTCTGGACTGGGCTCGAAGAGTGTGGTATCCCAAGCTACTCAGCATGGCTATCAATTCCCCGGTCCGACTACCTCTTCGGGAGGATCTTCTGTCGCAGCACCAGAGGACGGTCCTCCACCAGAACCTGTCCAGCCTCCACCTCCTTGTGTGGAGAGTGAGCGGCGGCAGTAGTTGACGTCTTTTGACCTGCCTCCCGAAGGTTGTAATGTAATCTTGCCGGCCAGGCGGCCCGCCACTAAAGCGGTATACGCCTGCAGGTGGTATACGTTTGTGGCATGGTGCACAGCAAATGGCTGTGGATCCCCTTTCTGCCCCTCTTTCAGAGTTCCTTCTTCCTACTTTCTTTGGCCCAGCAGGGCTCTGCTCTGGGCACTATCAAGGGCGATCTCTCTACCATTTCAGCCTTCTTACGGCTTCCAGATCAGCCATCTCTTTTCAAGTTCCCTGTTGTAAGTAGATTCTTAAAAGGCATTACTCATCTTTTCCCTCCTGTTCTTTTCATAAGGCCTCAGTGGGACTTGAACCTGGTTTTGACATATCTGATGTGGGCTCCCTTTGAGCCACTTCACAACTGTCCTCTTAGTCTTCTCACTTTAAAGACTGCTTTCCTGGTTGCCATCACCTCTGTCAGAAGAGTGAGTGAGCTCCAGAATCTTTCTTCTAAACTTCCTTTTCTCTAAGGACCTGACCATCTTTTCTGCCAAATGTTGTCGCTGTCTTTCACATCGGACAGACCATCACTTTCCCCACTTTCTTTCCGCATCCCTTAAAAAAGGAAGAGAGGCTCCACCGTCTAGACACAAAACGTGCACTCTCATTCTATCTGAACCATACTCAACAGTTCCGGGTAGATGACCAGCTCTTTGTTGGCTACGTGGGCGCCAAGAAAGGTCGGGTGTGCACAAGCGCACCATCTCTCGGTGGGTTGTTCTGTGCATAAAGGCTTGTTATTCTTTGGCTAAAAAAAGTGCCTCCGGTGGGGTGATGCGCCCATTCTACCAGGGCGACAGCAGCCACTACTGCTTTCGGAAGGGGAGTTTCCTTGTATGACATCTGCCAGGCAGCTACGTGGGCTTTGCTGCACACGTTTACCAAGCATTACTGCCTGGACAGCCAAGTCCAGAGAGACTGCTTCTTTGGCATTCTGTTCTCCAGGTCTTTCTGCTGTGATCTTGGTTTGCAGACCCAGCACCAGGGTTGGTATTGCTGGGGTATCTATTCTAAGGTAAGGAATCTATCACTATGTGTCTCTTTCAAATTCACAAGTTACTTACCTTCTGTAACAATATATCTGTAAGAGACATTAGTAGTGATAGATTCGTTACCGCCCCACCGATCCTCCCCATTCTGCGAAATGATTTCTAGGGTTAAGGTCATCCCTTTCAGGGCCCTAGTTTCAAGGCACAGTGGTCAGTGTCTTGCATGGCTCTGTGTTCCTGGTGCGAAAAGTCGTGTACAGAACTGATGTCCGTGTGCGAGGGCGGCAACTAAGTAGCTGCCAAGACGTCATCCCGGCAACCACGACTCCAATGACGAACGTAGAGCCGCACAACGCCACCTTCCTGGGGGTAATTATAAGGTACGAAATCTATCACTAGTACTGTCTCTTACAGATATATTGTTACAGAACTTGTGCGTTAGGGATGTATAATTTTTCTTGCAGCTAAAGGGGACCAATTTTTTTAACTGCACATTGTGTGTGTTTGCACGAGTTTTTAATAAAATTATTAAATTATTTCATTTTACATGGAGACAGTATGATTGACTTCTCCGAATAACATGGCTGATTGCCAAGCCCAAAAATCATACGAACTGCAGTGCTTTGAAGCAATTGAAGTTTTGTGATCATGTTTTATATAATCCATTTACAAACTGTAACAGTAATCACAAATGGAGTTGAGTGCATGTAACACTAACAACATTTTAATGGGAAAAAATACATTTGTCCTGCATTAGTAAAATAAGAAAAGAGGTGGAAGTTGTATTATTGATTTGATGTAAGAGGGTGGGAACTTCAGTGATGTGGAAGCCCAGGTTTCTAACAGTGGGGCTGGAAATAGGTGTTATGCCACGGTTTAAGGCCACCAGCTGCCCCACCAAACCGTGTTGAAATATCCCAAAACCAAGACTTCAGTTGTGTCCGTATTAACTTTGAGGGCTTTGTCTTGTATCCATTTTGCTACTTCTGAGAGAAAGCACTTGAGTTTCGTTTAACTTATTCTGTTAGACAGCAGGGTCGGACGGAAATGGGCGCCAGCACCAGAATAGAAGTACCCTGATGAGTGAATTAGATAGTTAAAGTGGCCCATGTTTGCAAATTGAGGCAGCTTTAAACACGTAAAGACATGTTGTATAAGTGGTTTGCAAGTTGTGGAAAGCTGTATGGATTTGAGCTTACTGCAGGCAATATTTGTTTTAATATTGGGGAAACAAACAGTAAAAAACGGACCCAGCAGACCATAAAACAGGTCCACAAACACCCAGAAACTGTATCCTATTTCATAAATAGGAAGTTATCCAGTTTCAAGCTGAGCCTCTGACACAAATCCCATGCATATTATTTGAGAGCTCTTCACGAAAAATTACGTCAAAGGCTGCAGACCGGTCCAATAAAATGACCGCCTGTAGTTCATTAACCACTTCTACCAATGTGTTTTAGAACAATATTCTGATAGGAATCCTGATACTGCAACATCCCAAACGAAGTTTGATTTGAGACGGAGACCCTAATTACGATTTTTCATGTATTTTAAAGACTGGAGGGAGGGAGGGAGGGAGGGTTGTGAAATGACTGCTGCTTACTGTTGTGCTAATCAGGAGAGCTAGGGTCATGTATGCATCCATGATAACTCCAACATGTTTGACATTTCAAGCAGGAGTCACATTTTATCCCAGAGTGCTTGTGCTTGGAAATAATAGTAGATTGTATCTACCTATTGCCCCTTACAAACTCACCTCTGTCTTATTAGGTTGAGACTCTTCTTGGCCATCCAAGCTTCCACCCTTTCTAGTGTGGATAGGTGATGAGTTCAATATTGCTGGAAAACCTGATGTATACCTGTGTTGTTAATAAATCAACAAAAAGTAGCGGTGGGTCACAAAAGGAGAATGACTAAGTATCTTAAAAAGTAGGATAGACAACAAAACACCTATTTTGGGACTGTGTGATGTAGACACTAATCAAATGGGTACCCCTTCCCTGTGTTGTCAGCATAAGAGTGAACATGTACCTCGTGAATCATTGAAGGGAAAGAAAAGTGGAGCCACATGGATATCAAAAAGCACCAGGATGACCACTGCAGCTCCCCACAGGATGGTGTGACTTCTTGTGAGCAGAAAGGGCCAAGGGCTACTCACTGAGCGGCAGAATAAAGGGCTAGGACCAGTCCGGTGTAACAGAAACAGGAGCCTCCCAGTTAGAAGCCAGGGGCCTTCGTATACCATAAGTAGCTTGCAGTGGTATTATTGACAAATTATTAACAGTTTAATGAGATTAACACATTTATCTCCAAAGAGAATCCATTGCGGAAATAAGTGTAATCTCTGCCAATGTATACATTTCACAAAGCACTTTCAATGTGCCTTCAATCACTTAATAAATGTAGCCAAGGGTACTCTGCAATGACAGCAATATATTGTCAAATAGAAAATGTGTATATTCAAAAGCAGTAACAACAAATCTAGGTAAAACGACCAGAAATTCCTAGTTAATGGGCATGGATTTCTTTGAACAGTTAATCATTCTGTTAACCCTATGTGTTGAAAGCATTTTGATCCCGTAACTCATTAGTTCATCATCAGGACAATTAAATATTACTGTGGATTAAGCGGCAGTAAGTGTATCAGCGGATGACGCTCCGGCATGGGGAGAGTTTAATCTGGACATGAACAGACAGTCACACTGTTACATTAACGGATGAAAGTAGCCGCAGAGCAAGAGACACTGCACTAGGTTAAATGAAATAAGTGGGCTGTTCATTGGAGCTGTACCACGAAGTCTGCATCGAATTTCACCTGAAAGGCCACACGGAAAGAATTAACTGAAAGGCGCTCACTCAGTATCTTCAAATTACACTGGAAACTAGTGTACTCCCTGCATCATTATCAACACTGGTAATGTGGCTCCTCAAGTGCAGACTTCCCAATTAAATGCCTTATTAGATCAACTTGTTTCTTTTTTGCACAATTAGACAATGCAGGAATGAGTGCTGCTTGTTTAAGACAATTCAAATAAACACCCATCACTTGAGTTAATCTGTTGTCAAACCCTGCATTGGTTGCTGACTCACGAACATTCAAACTTAAATTCAGCTTATTTATACCTAGAAGGAATCATACAAAGAGCAATTTAAACACAGGTGTGTGTAGTTTCACGAATATAAATATTTAATACAAATAGATAGGGTGCAGAAAATACCTACTTAAAACAGACCAAGGTAAATCAATTTTGTACCGACATTATAACCTCAGAATCCAGTATGTAAACATCTATTCCAAATTTTCTATATAGTGAACATGAGTCTGACACATCAAAGAAAAATCCTAGAGTAACAAAATATTGTGGAAATAGATGCATTAGTCGACGTTTCGATCTCTGTGGCTGATTAGTCCGTTGGACAATCTTCAGGACGATGAATTAAAAGTTAAATATTAGATCCTTATATCTGACCCTTACGGCGTATGTGGCTACAATGGACAGTGCTGGAAGCAACGCCAATAAATATACTGCTCGACGGCAGCGAGTCAATCTCTACAGCTAATCCTTTGAATTGCTGTTTATGAAATCCTCAATAAGCTTGGAATGTTTTGATTACTTGTCCGGCATTAGCGCTTTATGGGAATCGTCTATTAGACTAGGATTCCGCTGGTCTAGAAATGTACATAGCTTAACCAGATATAAGGGTCAAATATTTAACTTTTAATTCATCGTCCTGAATGGTCCAACTGACTAATTGGCCATAGAGACAGAAACGTTGACTAATGCATCTATTTCCACAATATTTTGTTTCTCTGGGATGGTTCTTTGATGTGTCAGACTCATGTTCCACTATATAAAAATTTGAAATTGATGTTTACATACTGGATTCTGAGGTTATGATGTCTGTACAAAATTGCTTTACCTCGGTCTGTTGTATGTAGGTATTTTCTGTACCCTATCCATTTGTTTGTATTAAATATTTACATTTGTGAAGTTACAAACCCGTGTTTAAATTGCTCTTTGTCTGATTCCTTTTAAGTATAAATAAGCTCAATTTTCCGCTGTGCGCTGGATTTTTCAAAAACCCGAGTTACATGACGAGCTCAGCTCGTCATCAGCATCGAAGGGGTTAAGGTTGAATGTTCGTGAGTCAGCCACCACTGCCGGGCTTGACAACAGATTAATTAAAGTGATTGGTGTTTATTTGAATTTTCTTAAGTAAATCCCTTGTTGGCATCCTTACCTACTCATTGTTACACGTCCCAAACCTGCAAGGGTATATTGGGTTTCCCCATGTCCTATTTACTGCTTGTTTAACACCGCAGCAATATACAGCACTATGTGAACGAGGCATCAACAAACGCCTTTGCGACCACCATGCCATGCACCAGCTTCTCTACACCGGTTAGTCAGGATTTAGACCCAACCACAGCATGGAAACTGCTCTCATAGCATCCACAGATAACAATCCGTGATCCTCAACAGGCTGTAAACCACAGCCCTCACCCTTCTAGACCCATCAGCAGCCTTCAACACCTTCACCCAACCCATTCTAATCCGAGAACTCCACAAAGCATGCATTCAGGGACACACCCTCTAATGGATCTGCTCCTTCCTCACTGGAAGAACCCGAACCTTCAACATGCCCCCTCCTTTTCTGAAGCAGGACTAATCTGTGGTGTCCCGCAAGGCTCCCTGCTCAAACAAAAAGTCTTCAGCATCTACAGTATTACTCAGGCGGAAGTCAAATAGGTTCATAACATAAACATCCTCACAGATGCTGATGACCCGCAACTAATATTGTCCCTGTTGGACAAAACACCTGACACCAGGAACCTGTTCACCACATGCAAGATAAAAGTGGCCACCTGGATGAAATCCAATTGCCTCAAACTGAAATCACCCAAGACCAAAGTGGTGGTCCTGTTGAAAAATGCCTTGCCATGGAACTACACATGGTGGCCCACAGACCTTGAACCCACCTCCATACCTTGCTTGTATGGAAGAAACCTCTCAATCATCATAGGCAACAAACTGGACATGGCTGCCCAAGTCAACTCAATGGTCTCATCCTGCTTCAACACCCTAAGGATGCTGAAGAAAATCATCAAGTGTGCACCAGACAACACAATGAGAACGAACACCCAAGCCCTCATCACCAGAAGACTAGACTATTGGAACACCGTGTACACAGGTATAATCAACCAGCACACAAGGAGACTGCAGACCGTCCAAAACGCACCACCAGACCAGACCAGTCCTTAACCACCTATGCCAAACCCACTTCATATCACACCTTAGGGAACTCCACTGGCTCCTGATACACAAGTGTACAAATTCAAACTCCTCATCCACACCTACAAAGCTCTCCACAACACTAGCCCGCCTACCTGAATACTCTGCATTAATTTCCACCAGCTTTCCAGACACCTCAGCTAGGGCAGTCACTCATTAGCACACACACCATGCATACACACACGAAAGCAGAGCAGGAGGCTGTGCCTTCTCATACCTGGCTCCTAAAGTCAGATTGACCTTCCCCCAACACGTCAAGGCCTCCTACTCTTATCTTGACTTTCGGAGGAAGCTGTCTTGGTTTTTCAAGTAGGTCCTTCAGGGTTGGCCTCACACACTGGCTACAGAGCGCCTGGATACCCTCACTTATGTTAAGCTCACTATAAATGCACTAATAACGTGCCATTACAGGCATGGCTGTAGGACTTCCTGCTGTGCACTAAGGGTATTTTTTTTTTACTGGAGTAAAACCCATAAAGTTAGTGGTCAGTGGAAAGGAGAGCCCCCACACACCCGTCTGTCGGTTTACTTTTTCTTCATAACCATTAATACACGAGAGAGCTCTTAGGGGGTCTTCAAAGTACACGTTAAAGCAGTGCAGTAAGGAACTGGCGACAGAGGCCTGGCATACATCCAGGTTTACAAGCTATTAGTATCCAAAGAAATCCTTCCCATAGCATCTGATGAAGCGGGAAATTGCATCTTTAGAAAAAGTCAATGCAGAGAATATAAGAGTGTTGAGAAACTCAGACGTAAGATAATTAGACAATCTGAGCTGGAGTAGATGGGAAGCCTTACCCATGAATCAGTCTAGGTGACAAACAAACAGTAGCCATTCGATTAATAGAAATAGCGAACAGATCGTTCTAAATGATAATCCTCAAAAAATTAAAGCTTCAGAAGCCCTTTGAGGTTGAATATCGTACATTAAGGGGATTTGATGAGTGGGCCCAATGGAAAAACGTCATACTTGACCAAATTCCCCTTAAAGGTTGACACTTTATTAAAATAGTGCCCTTGAAAAGAATATACTTAGGTCACTGAGATATACAGGTGGACATTGTCAGCATAGAGTAAGATAAGTAACTCCACTCTGACCTACCATTAGTGCCCAAGTTGTTTATTTT
The DNA here is from genome assembly GCF_964261635.1 of Lissotriton helveticus. Classification (NCBI taxonomy): domain Eukaryota; kingdom Metazoa; phylum Chordata; class Amphibia; order Caudata; family Salamandridae; genus Lissotriton; species Lissotriton helveticus. The sequence goes on from NC_136061.1 coordinate 1,134,851,634, forward strand.
TGGCCTGTTCATGACTCAGTGTTTCCATCACAATATAAAGCAGGGAAGGGGGAATCTTGCCTAGTACCATGCCAGAGGTATACATCCAATTGACCTCTCTGGCTACCATATCCGTGTGTAATAGCAATTCTCAAGCCAAAAGGGTCTTAGCAGTTAAATATGGTAAAAGTCCAGGAGACAGAGTCCTACTTTTTCAGCATCTATGGCCAGATTCATGAGATATGTCATGCAATGCAGCACAGGAAGTCACCTTGCTGTTTGCACTGCATGACAGGAAGAGGGCAGGAATGTGCCATATTTAAAAGAATATGGTGCATTCCTGCCTCTTACCCAGCACTGGCTCGTTTTGGCTGCCTAGTGCCAGTGCAGGGATCTTTGCACCATGGTATAAGGGTGCCTGTGTTTTAAGGTGGATTGTTTCCTGCTCAAAAATAATCCCTTTTGGCATTTCCCTTATGCAGCACATATAGTAAAAAGACCATTTCTCCTAGTTACGCCTCACCTGCGAAGGCATAGGTTGTTGGCGTCTACCACATCTGGTAAATCTCAAAATCCATGGATGTTGCGTGGGAACACCCACGCAATACCATGGAACGCCTCCCTGGCAATCTGTGTTGCTTTAGTCGAGATATATGAAGACACTCAAGGCAGCCTTGTGTGGCTTCTTATATCTCATTTTTGTGTTGCCATTGCACAACATTGCGTGGTGCAAGAGCAACACAACTGGCTTGTTAATATGTCCCCTAGTGTGTCCACCACTGCCCCCTCTTCCCCTCTGCTTCCCTCTGTTGACGACTACACAGCACATATTGCCTGATATGGTTTTACCAACTGTAAGATAAAAATTTGATTCAGATAGACCAACCCAACTGATAACTATAAAAAAAATTGGTTAGCTGGCACTGCAGTCAGGATCTTTAAATGTGCAAATTAATTGAGAAGAGGAGGTAGGAACACAATGGGTAAGCGTTTTATCTGAATAAGGTTGCAAGGTAATGCAGGGTTATTGAAGAGTCCGATAGTGACTTCTAGCTCCAGATTTCTGATCTTAGAATATTCCTCAGGCATCAGATTAGATCTGAAACATCTTGAGCAGTATCTATGCATGCTGGTAGGTGGCGCCAATCAGCTCAGTGTTGGAGGCCTTGCCTACGCTGTATGTGACAAGTGCAGTGCCAAAATAGGCGCCGCTCCAGTGCAATGACATTAGTTCTTTACTTTCTGTACCATCAGCGCAGATCTGACTGCTACCTCATTTATTAATTTTTTTCATTTTTTTTTCATTTTTGTCAACGCTTGCTATGAAATCGGGTGTATCATATGGTGTGGTTGTAAGACCGCACTGTGCAATACACTTACCACTCCTTTAGGGCAAGAAGGTTTTGTTTGTTAAATCCTCTAGCACAAATCTGGGTAGCTGTCGCACTGACCAGTAAGGCTTACACAAAGGAACAAATGTAAAGCATTTGAACAGCGCCTAAACACTTGAAGAAATATATGAGACACTCAAGAAATCGAACACCAATGTAGAAAAATAGACAGTATTTTTAAACACCACAACAAAAAAGATCCTCCGGTGGGTTTCAGAGATACAGCACATAAAAGAGATAGGAAATATGCACTTTTTTACTTAACCGCAAAACGGCACTGGCAAATTCAATGAATTTGACACAAGTTTCTCTTGAAATAAATTCTAAAAAAGTATAAATGCAGTTACTTTCGGCCACTAACCCCAGCAGAGAGCCAGTCATGGGGACCAACAAGGTCCACAGAGAGTTAATGATTGACAAGAAGGGGACTCAGTTGTTCCTAGGAGAAGAGTAATATGGTCAAGAAGGGAAGAAGATTGATAAGGGGGTAGTGCTCGGTGGAGGGCTACCCTGGGCATCCCATTAGTTGGAATGAATGGCCTCACACACTCTTGTGAGTGTCATGCTTCATCATCGGCCGTTGCTCCTCGTTGGACAGGCGGTGCAATGTCCAACGGGCTCACCTCTAAGAGGGGCTCTTTATCGGAGACCTTTTTTCAACAGCCTGTGGGTGAAGTGCAAGTGAGGGGCCAGGTAAGAAGTGAATAGTGTAGGTGGGTGTGTTAAAATATAGCAAGGGATACCGGAGAGCAATTTATTCTGGTGGTTCCCATACTATAAGTAAAACCAGTGGGTGGCCTATGATCGCCAGAAATTAGGTTCTGTATCACGATCTAGGACTACACAGCGTTCCGTGAGGTCAACATGTTTCTCGCTTCTGCAATTATGCTGCGATTCTTCAGGACCTAATATAATTGTACATCTATCACAAGGAAAGACCTAAAAGTGTCAACCTATAAACATCAATTTTAACTGTTGTACTACCTGGGTGTAACCGTTCTTGCCTAGAGGAGACAAAAGGAAGAGTTACCAAAATACAAGGACAACAGTTACCCATTCTTGACCGTGAGCACACTGTGATTGCTTGAAGAGAAGTGACTCTGTGTCTGTGGCATTCTGTGAGCAGTGACCAGTAATTATCCACTAGATTCACATGTATCACAAGTCATCTCTATCAACAATTGAAAATAAAATAAATAAAATTAAATTAATAAAACTAAAAATAAAATAAATTAAAACATGATAGCAGCAGTTATTATTCAGGGTGTCTACTTATTAAACCCACTGGGATTCCTTAGATACTCACCTACAGGTCAAGGAGTACAGGTATCAACAGTACCCGGTAGGTGTGACTTCAAGGGAGAGAGCCAATAGGGGTTTAATGGCTACAGGGGAGACAAAGGCACGAATTTCCAGAGTTGTCAGGGCACCCCAAATGTCTAAATGTTTCATTGGTGAATTGATTTTTCTAAGCGCATGAGATCTCACACTACTAGTATCACCCTATAATGTTGGTCTTATACAATCATCCAGTTCAAGCTGATATGCAGGTATGTAGGCAAATTCATATTATCAACTGCCTCTATAGAGTGATTGCCATATTCTTATTAGGGTATCAGAGACATAAGCACACACGTCCATCATACAGCGTGGGCATATTCGATTCTGATTACAAGTGCCACTGTCTGTGTGTTGATTATTGTAGGGTTGCCCAGTCTTACATTGCGCTCGGTTCAATAACGAAATCAGAGGCCAGAAGCACTCATATGTTCTCAGAGATATAAGCGCATGCGTCCATCAAACAGCGTGGGCACATTCAGTTCTGATTGCACGTGCCACTATCTGCGTGCTAGATACTGTAGTATTACCCAGTCTAACATTACGCTCGGTGCCACCACGAAATCAGAGGCCAGACGTACTCGTATGTAGTCGGCTGAGCAGCGCCCACCCTGACTACGAAGCACTCGTATGTTCTCAGAGATATAAGCGCATACGTCCATCATACAGCGTGGACACATTCAGTGCTGATTACACGTGCCACTATCTGCGTGCTAAATATAGTAATAGTGCCCGGTCTTACATTACGCTCGGTATAACCACAGAGAGTTAACCCTGAGGAAAAGCAATCTTCAAGATGTTAAAAACACTTTTATCCCTTTGCTACAAGTTTCTATGGAAGTAGTTCTGATGCAGGGGATATAGATTCTGTGGATGCGACTGATGGGGGTGTTTCTGCGGGTACTCCTCAGTCGATAAACTTGGTGAGGCGGTCCTGGCCACAGGGGTCGACATCCCTTAGAGTTCTCTTGTTCTTGGCAGAAGTCCAGTCGCCATTAAGCTGCCAGTCGCAGATATAGTGATCACAGCGGAATCCTTCCTTGGGCGATAACTCATCATCTGGGCGACCAAGCTGCACTCTGAAGGTCTCCCAGGCCTAGCAGACTTGGGTGCAACTTTGAGAATTGGGGCCTCATGGTGCTGCATGGCGACTAGAAGCGGCGGCTCAATGATTTGGGGTACCAACTCGCCCATCAGGCTTATTCAAGTGTTGTGGTCCTGTGATGCAAATAGTAGGTCAGCTAACTGACCCTTGGAGTCTCTTGCTTCGACTGAGCTCTGGAGACTTCTCAACGCGCAGGCTTCAGGTTCAGCAGGTGAACCCATCAGGTTCAGCAGGTGTAGTCCAGACCAGTGCAACCTCTTTGCTGGTTCCATGGTGGAACAGAGCAGTCCTTTGGTCCTCTTCTTCAGTTCTGAGTTGTGGGTGCCAGGAGTGCCATTTTTATCCTCAGAAAATGCCCACTGGGTAGGATGTGGTTGATGGCGAATGGGCTACGAGTTTCCCTGCCTCCTGATGACCACTTCCTGCGACGTGTGGCATCTGCCTATCCCAGGATGGACCTTTCTCCCCTCTTCCAACATGGCAGAACCCCTGTCTTTGAGTCCAGCACTCCCTAGTCTAACCCAGAGGTGTGGCTATCAAAAGGGCTACACTCCTCTGGAAAACTGGTTTGGCAACTGGCATTTCCTTTCCGAGTGCCAGCCTGTTTACCTAAACAATAGGCCAGTTCCTCTCCCAAGTGTTCCCAATTTGCATTTCAAAGGCGACTTCACCTATGAAGCTCGCCCTTTGGGCAAATATCTGTGTTGCTACCTGCCAGGTAGAATTCACACCTCTCTCCCAAGCAAGCAGCTGCTGTCTTTCCTGGTAGTCATTTGCACATCTCTCCTGGAGGGCAGAAAGCTGTCTCAAGGAGAAAACCTGTGTGCAGCCTTGGACGGGCACAGGGGATTAACTGCAATAAATTGGTAACTTTATAAAAGTTGTACACTGCAACAAGTTACATTAATTTCAACTTGAGCATCAAGTCTGGCTTAATGTAATGTTGTTTTATACCTTACAGTATCGATTTGAGTAGTCCTTAGCAGGGCTTCGGTGGCTGCCTGCCACTCTGCACTCGCCATTGGGGCTACTAGCCTTTTCCACAGTAAAAATGACAATTGTGGGTTTTTACTGTTGAAACATGTAAAAACATGTTCCACTTTAGATTATACAGTACCCTGCCTTAGGGCTCACTAGGCCTTCTTTAGGGGTGACATGTACATTAAAAAGAAAGACTTGGCTTTGCCATGAATTTAAATGGCAAAGTGGAGTTAGTTCAAAATTGCCCTTCCAGTCTGCAAACTAGGAGCCATGTTGTACTCTGGTCACACCCGTAGTGGCACTATGAGTGCTGCAGTCTCTGGGGAGACCCTCTAACTTACTGTTCCTGAGTACCGTATACTAGAAACTCGCAGTACGTTAGCTTATGCCAAATTGGTCAAATACAACAAAACTACACAGTTTGAAAGTGCACTAAGGCCTGCCAACCTGACCTCAGTCCCTGCTTGAGTCAAAACACCAGCAGCATCAGTCCAAAACATTGGTGTTGACTGTGAGGAAATGGGCTGTATTATTTTGTGTGATTGTGCAATACACTTACCAAGCTCTTTAGGTCCTGTGGGTGTTGTCTTTCAAACCCTCTGTTCAACCTGGGGTAGCTGTGGCACTGAGCAGCAAGGCTTAAACAGAGGAAATAGTGTAAAGCATTCAACCTCCTCCAATCAGGACTCAAATCCTGAGAACTCCTTGAAACCGCTCCTATGTCTTCTACTTAACTGCCAATCAGCAGTAAAGCATGCCTCCGACATCGTCGATCTCATTTTAAACCAAGAAATTGACGTGGCTGTCCTAATGGAATCTTGGCTCACCGAAATGTCATTCATCTCTCCGATCTCGTCATTACGCAATTAAACTTGGATACATTTGACTCCTGCAAATATCTCGCTCTTTCCATAAGAAACAAAGCGAATCTTCCATGCATTTTACACACTTTTTACCAACCTCCAGGAACCACACCTTCATAGACAACCTAATGGAAATCATCACTGCAAACTCTTCCCCCCTAATCCAATGATTTATTCCTGGGGGACTTAAATCTACATTAGGAGGATCTTATTGATAGCCAGGTTAATGTCTTTAAAGAATTCCTAGCTGTCCAAAATCTCACCCCAGCCTGCACTCCCAACTCACTGCAAAGGATCTACTCTAGACTGGATCATCTCAAAGGAAAAGACAGTCAATATAATCGCGATCTCTCCATGTGATTGGTCAGACCACCATTCTATTACCTACCAAATTATTGGAGTTATAGAGGAAAGAACTACACAATTTGTCAAACCAAAGAGTTGGATTAGAGATACAAACAGCCAAAACTATGAGGAAATGGCTGTGTGTTGCGAGAACGATCTTCTCCACCCTCTAACATTACAATTGTCAGCGAACTTAAGGACCACTACAACGTAAAGATGTCAGACAATCGATTCAGTTGCTCCTCTAAAACTGAAAAGAATCACAGATAGAGACAAAAATCCTTGGTTTAGGAGGTCCCTGAATGAGGAAAGGAGAAAGTTGAGTAACCGAACGGAAATGGAGACAGCACCCATCATCTCCCCAACTAAAACTACCAAGAAACACATACAACAAAAGCATTCTCATATCAAAAAAATAAGTTTTATTTGGATTAGAACTGGATAACGCTCAAAATAGACCACGTAAACTCTTTGAAATGGTAAAGCTGCAGTCGAATCAATTGGCCAAATCCTCTAAAGAAGCAACAAAACCCCTAATATACTGTGAGGAATGTTCGTCCTTCTTCACAGACAAAATCAATTCATTGAGAAGTGAGCTTATAGCAGCGGCTATCAACCTACCCTCCCTGTCAGCTTTACAAATCGATGAACTTTCACATTCACTCCAAGCATTACCCAAAAGTGAAGCTCAATGGTCTTCCTTCAAGTTATGACAACGACATCTCTAAAATGCTCTCATCTACAAAGCCATATAACCACTTCAATGATCCTCTCCCTTCTAAATTCTCGACTACAACCAAGCCATTTGTCATACCCATCTTGACTCTGATAATCAATGCCTCTTTGTCGCAAGGCTCCATACCAGACTGCCTAAAAACTGGGCAAGTTATCCCCATCATAAAAAAACCGACATCAAACGCTGCTGACCCAAATAATTTCAGGCCAGTATCCAACATTCCCTTATTAGCGAAAGTGCTAGAAAAATGTGTACATCAACAACGGTGCCAACATATCTCTAAATGTAATCTTCTGGACGGCTGCCAATCAGGTTTCGGACCAGACCATAGTACAGAAACTACAATGCTTTATATAGTGGATGACTCCTTGCAAGCTCTAGACCAAGATAAAGCTTGTCTCTTAATTCTTCTTCCCCTTTCATCTGCGTTTGACACCGTAAACCATGATAAATTGCTAGATCAACTTGGAAGCAGGATGGGACTGTCGGGAACTGTCCTGGAATGGTTTAAATCTTTCTTGGAGAACAGATCGCAAAGATTTTTAGTAAATCAAAAGCTATCATCGCTGTCTCCTATTACGATTGGTGTACCACAAGGATCAACTCTTTCCTCAACTCTCTTTAACCTCTACATGGAACTTCTGGCTGAAAGACTGTGACATGCCAACATCTTTTTTCATATGTATGCTGATGATGCATAGATTTACATTAGTCTTGTCACTGGAGGAGATCAAGTCAATGAACGAAGTGCTAAAGATGACCATTTAATGGCTAACAAGTAATCGGCTTATACTAAATGAGCAAAAAACGGAATTCTTATTAATCCCCCCAATCTCTTCTGAAATAAAAGAATGGACCAAACTGATCACCGCTTTTAACTGCACCCCGATCTTAGTGGACTCTGCCAAATCCCTGGGAATCACATTGGACAAGAACCTGAAGATGCGAAACCACATCAACTTCTTGGCTGAAAAAGCCCCATAGCACCTGATTTGTCTTAGAAAACTGAAACCATTCCTAGAAACATAAGACCTCAAAATGGCAGTTCAGGCGTTGGTCATCTCGAGGATCTTATTTGGCTGTACAACTCTATCTGGCCTGCCCAAGATCTCAACATCTCTGCTAAAAGCCTGTCTCAATGCAGCCTCAAGACTCATAATTGGATCTAGAAAATTTGATCACATCTCTCTGCACATAAAAGCTTGAACTGCTACCATGCGAAGCCAGAGTACAACTCAAACTGGTCTATATCACACATAAGGCGCTACACTCAAAAACTGGCATACCTTGCTCAGAAAGTGATGATTTCCGGAGCGCAAAAGATCTTGTGCTGAAACCTCCGATCTTCCAGAATAAGAAAACATACAACAGAGCTTTCTCAGGCACAGCACCCTGAATCTGGGACTCACTACCAACAAACATTAGAAGAATACTATTCCATTCAAAATTCAAGAAGGAGGTGAAGATCTTCCTAATTGGTAAATTCCTACCATAACACTTTCCAAAGAATCAACTAATTTGTCTGTGTACTGATTCATCATTACGTTATAATCCAAGGGCTCCTTAATGACTTCCTGAATTGATACACATTGGGATCTACACAGTCTCTTCCAGGGTTTCCTATCTCTTTAACCTACTGAGGCGAGCTAAACTTTGAACTCTTGAGTCTTTTTATGATAAAAGGTAACTTGACGTATTTGGTCAGTCACAGATATTTTTGTAAGTACAGAGAACGTTTACTGCCCACTGTTTTATATTGTTCTTCATGCATTCGTTTATGATGGTTTCTATTGGTCGCAATCGGGACCGCTATATCTATATTGAGTGCTCGGACTATATGAAATACAAAATAAATCAATAACGGCACCAAAACAATTGCTGAAGAAATTGACAACAATCAAGATACCAATTTAAGAAAGTAGACTTGATTTTTAGAAGAATTTAGACACTACAATGAAAACGATACACTGGAGAGTTCTGGAGATATGGATTTTACAAGTAATAACAAATCAAAGCATTTTTGCCAAACTGCAAAGAAGCCTAGACAAATTCAACGAATTTGTCACCCAAGTTTTCTCGAAAAATGTTCTAAGTGTCAATGCAGTTGGGTAGATTTAATTTGGGTGACCAACTCCAGCAGGGAACCAGTCACTGGGACCAGCAAGGTCCTTGGAAACAGTTACCACAACAGAGAACCAGTCTTCAAGCCCTTTATCTGTGTTGCAATCGATTCCTATAAAATGATATTGATGCAAGGGATGAAAAAAGTTGAAGATAATGTGGATGCGACGTGGTCAACGAGGGTCTTCCTGCAGTGAATTCCTCTGTCCTCTCCAGTCTGGCCCAATTCCAGTCCACGGTGTCTGGGTCAGATGCCAATCTTTCCTAGGCCAATGACTTGCTTTCTGAGGGTTCCAGCAGCACTCCAACAGCGCTCCCAGGCTCAGTGAACTCTGCTGCAACTTTGTGTGTCATGTCATGGTATTTGCAGCTGCACAGCAGAGGAAGTAACAGCTTGAAGACTTTGGGTTACCAACTTGCCCCAGCAGGCTTCTTCAGCTGTTATGTCCCTGTGCTGCGAACAGGAGACCACTCAGCTGACCCTTGGAGTCTTTTGTCTTTGCTGGGCTCTGGAGACAGCTTCTCCTTTGAGTAGGATACGGCAGGCAAAGTCCCTTCCTTCACTAGCCAGCAGATGTAGTCCTCTTCGGTGCAACCTCTTTTTGCTGGTCTTTTGGTGCGGCAGGGCAGTCCTTCCAAGTGGTGGAGATTGGGGGTCCGGATGCCAGGATTGCCCTCTTTATGCTGGGAGAAATGCCCCCGGGGCAAAATGTGGTTGGTAGCCAATAGGCTACCAGCTTCCCTTCCACCTGGGGACTACTTCCTGTAGAGTGTGGCATCCCAGCATGCACCATTCTGCCCACTCTCATGATGGTGAAACCCCTTTCTCATTGCTCAGACCCCACTAGCCCACCCTGTTTTGTGGCTACCTCAGGTTGAAACTGCTTTGTCAACTAACTGGTTTCCCCCACACTGCTCCCTTGCCAGCCTGTCTGCCTAAACAAAGGGGCAGCCCTCCTCCCTAGTGTAACATATCTACTCTTCAAAGTTTTCTCTCCTTTGAAACCTACCTTTTGGGGCGAACGCTTAAGTGGCTTTCTGCAGAAGGAATGTAACACCTCCTTGGCCTACAATTCCTCCTGGTTTTTCATGAAAATTATTGCCACATCTCTCCAGGAGGGCAGGAATCAGTCTCATGAAACAGACTTCATGTGTGCCTGGAAAGCCACAGGAATTTTAAAGGCAACAAAGTGGCAACTTTGTAAAAGCTGCATACCACAACATGTTACATTAATTTTGACTTGAGATGCAAGTCTAGTTTAATGCAATGAGTTGTTGATATCTTGGAGTGCCCACTATGGTCGCACCATTGAGTAGTTAACACCGCTGAGGTGTCAGCGGGTAATCCTGTACTTGCTAATGGGCGACCATGTCGTTTCACAGTAAAACGGTAGTTTTGTGTGTTTACTGTGAGAACATGTAAAACTCATGTGCTGCCCATGGTATATGTCGCACTCTGCCCTAGGACTTGGTAGGCTCACATGAATGGTCTCTTCTGCATACGAGGCAAGATCGGACTGAACCTGGCGTCACTGCTGAGGTGAGGGGCTTGGTGTGGTGCTGTCTGCATCCAGGGCCTTGCGCACAGCACCCGCTCCACCTTCGTGTTTCTACCTTCTCATGAAACCTGAGCTTCCCCCAAGCTAGTGCGGTGGCTGTAGCTGGCTGCTGCGGAGACTGGCCCCTGGTAACCCACTGAGGCGGCCCAGATAGTTTGGGTGCAACTTGCAGGCGTTCCTGTGTGGCTGCACTCGCTTCACCGCTGCCAAAACAGTCATCATCACATCATCCACATCACCCCTGCTCTTACCCCACCATGTTCCAGCCCTGCAGAGGACCCGCAGTGGGACCTGCATCCTCAGCTGGACCTGGACAGCAGTAGGGAGGTGGCTGGTGCGGGGGGGGGGGGGGTTGCCAAATGGTGTTCACCAGGTCTCCGAGCCAAGGCCTCCTAAGGGCGCAAGGGGGTATGAGGTGCTGTGTGGTGTATGCGGAGTGTCCCAGCTCCACCTTAGACCCCACTTGCAATTCGGCTAGCATTATAATGCTACCACAAGTTAATGAGGCCTTGTGGATTTCCATTGCCACTGTCATCCTGTATTCATCCCGCCTGCCCCCCCACCCCCGCTCTCAGCTAAATCCCAAGTCTAAGCCTAAATCTATGCTCTACTGCCCTGCTGATGTTTTTTTGCCTTGGACTGGCTAGCAGCAGAGCTACACCTCCATCCTTAACCTGTCCCCAGCCACCTAAGCAGAGCAGAGCAGCAAGGGCCTATAGGCTGAGTGCACTGACTAGAGCAACGCATCTAGTGTGCCTCAGGTACTCCCCTCCTGTTGCCAACAGAAATCAGCAGCAACCAGAGACCAACCATTGCCCTCCCAGCTGGACGCTCAACCGATCTCAGACTAGGCAGAATGGTGGGGAAGACCACGATAATGCCCAGAAAGGCTAGGGCTCTCATGTCAGATTCTGTGGACACCAAGCGCAGGAAGTACCAGAGCGAAATAGATCAAGATCTAGATCAAGAGCCCCTCTCAGGTCAACCGGCAGCCCCCAGTTTTCCAACGCTAGTCAACCAGGACACCCAGGCAACAACCGCTCTCCAGCTGGATTAAATGATGACATACCATGGAACGCCATCACCATATGTTAATCTATTCTTTTTTCTGTATATGTATGATCTCCAAAATGCAGGGAAACCTCACCATGCAGACTGGGGCCTTTACCCTTCTAGGTGAGGAGATTGCCACAAGACTAGTCACTATCTCTGTATGTACAATTACTTTTATACTAACACATGCTAGCCTGCACATACCTTTTGGGCTAGCAATACAGGTCACAACCAACATTCCCTGTCTAATTTCACACCCACAAAAAAACTAGCAGAATTGACATGGTGTGCTGGCTTCATTGTACTTCCAGGCTCACGATGGGTTAACAAAGCTAAGGGGCCTGTCAATGCTGCCCAATGAAAATAGGCACCCTCACATTGTGACGTCACTTCGTACGAGTACGTGGAATCACGGAAACGACAACATGACTATTTGGAATGCTGTGGCTGGGAGCACTACATCGCCGTGATCTCGCTTAGGGCCGCAACAGGTGAAAAAGCAGGGAGAAGACCTTGTTAAAGTAAGTGTGCATGGGGGAGGACCTTAGAAGACTGAAACACTCTTGGGTGGGGGTGAAGCACAATATTACACCTGAATTGACCCCACAGGACCCGATGGAACTCCCTTTTGCCGATATAAACCTAATAAATGACACAAACATCCCTGTTCCTTGCTAAAAATCTAAGTTACTTGCAGATCACCATACTAGTTGAGACTCGGGTAAACTTAGTACTGTACCTAACAATCAATGTCAGGGAAGGACATCATCATGCAAAGTATTATTTTGGAATGTGGCAGGCCCGCTTGCAAAACTCTCTAACTCCGCGTGGATAGACTTTGTAGAAGCTGTGGACTTATTATGCTTTCAGGAAACCTGGGTAGACAGCTTGCTGCATATTTTTTTATTTTTTATTTATTTATAAAGTTTTATATAGCGCAAACTAGATCCCGAAGGTTATCAGAGCGCTTTACAGGTGACGCCAAGAACAGTTGCAGTTCTAAACATGTCAATCAATCACTACACTACATACCCGCGTTGGGGGGGGGGGCGCTACTGATCGAACAGCCAGGTCTTGAGTATGCTCCTGAAGTTCAGCAGGTCTTGTGTCTGTCGTAGGCTCAGTGGGAGGGTGTTCCATGTCTTGGCGGCGAGGTGGGAGAAGGATCTCCCACCGGTGTTTTTTCTTCGGATGCGCAGGGCGGTGGTGAGTGTGAGGTCGGCGGAGCGTAGCTGGCGGTTGGGGATGTAGAAGGAGAGCAGTCTGTTGAGGTAGGCTGGGCCGGTCTTGTGGAGTGCCTTGTGTGTGTGGGTGAGGAGCTTGAAGGATATCCTTTTGTTGACGGGGAGCCAGTGCAGGTTTCTCAGGTGGGGGGTGATGTGGCCGTGGCGTGGTACGTTGAGGATCAGTCGTGCCGAGGCATTTTGGATGCGTTGTAGTCGTTTGATGAGCTTGGTCAGGGCTCCAGCATAGAGGGCGTTTCCGTAGTCGAGTCTGCTGACGAGGGCCTGGGTGACTGTCTTTCTTATATCTGTCGGGATCCATCTGTAGATCTTGCGGAGCATGAGGAGGGTGTTGAAGCAGGAGGAGGAGACAGCGTTGACTTGCTTGGTCATTGAGAGCGTTGAGTCAAGGATGATTCCCAGGTTGCGTGCGTGGTCGGTGGATGTCGAGGCTGCCCCCAGTGCCGTCGGCCACCAGGAGTCGTCCCTTGCTGAAGGGTTGGAGCCGAGGATGAGTACCTTTGTCTTGTCCGAGTTAGCTCCAGACAGCTGGTCTTCATCCAGTCCGCGACGGCCTTCGTGGAGGTTGGCTTTGGCGGTGATGGGGTCCTTGGTGAGGGAGAGGATCAGCTGAGTGTCATCGGCGTAGGAGATTATGTTGAGGTCGGTTGTCGAGCTACGTGTGCGAGCGGGGCCATGTAAGAGAGAAGTGTGGCTCAGGGGTTAGAGGCAGCAGACCCGGAAGCTGAGATCGGTCCTGGACCAGGGTTCAATTCCCCGCCTCGGCGGGTCTTGGGCTAAAAAAAAAAAAATAATCCACGGACTCGATAATTCTCACCCCGGTGCCTCCTCGACTCACGGGTTCACAATCTGCGACTCTGGGCAATAGCTTGCTTAATCTCCACAACGGCCCCTCGCGGTGGGATGCCTGACTTTCACCTTGTGGATACCCTGCTATCTCACAGGGGAATACCAGGAAGGGTTCCCTAAGCAAGCGCCGGGAAACCCACTGCGGGTAGCTGTGCGCTATATAAGCTCAACTACATTTACATTTAAATGTTGAACAGCGTTGGGCTGAGGGAGGATCCCTGGGGTATGCCGCAGATGATCTCTGAGGCTTTGGAACGGAATGGGGGGGGAGGCGGACGCTCTGGGTTCTGCCGGAGAGGAAGGAGGTGGTCCAATCCAGAGCCTTGTCTCGGATCCCTGAGGCGGTGGCGTAGTGTGCAGTGGCAGACGGTGTCGAAGGTGGCAGAGAGGTCTAGGAGGAGGAGTGCTGCGGTCTCGCCGTTGTCCAGCAGGGTCCTGATGTCGTCAGAGGCAGCGATGAGGGCATCTCGGTGCTGTGGTTGCTGCGGAACCCTGACTGGGAAGGGTCCAGGATTCTGTTTTCTTTGAGGCATCGGGGTAGGTGTCTGTTGACGGTTTTCCCGATGACCTTGGCCGGGAAGGGGGGCAGAGAGATGGGCCGGCAGTTCTTGATGTCTCTTGGGTCTGCCTTAGGTTTTTTTGATTAGGGCGTTGATCTCTGCGTGTTTCCAGATCTCGGTGAAGGTCGCGGTCTCGAGGGAGAGATTGATGACGTTGCGCAGGTGGGGTGCGATGGAGCTGCTTGCACTGTTGAAGACGTGGTTCGGAAATCGGTTAGACGGAGAGCGGGAGTGGATTGTGTGCATGGTCTTGATGGTGTCATCGTTGCTCATGCTGGTCCAGGCTAGCAGGGGGTCGTAGTCGATGGTGTGGGAGGGTCTGTTGTATTGCTGTCTGTTGGGGCTGTCTGGGTGTTAAAGCGGTCATGGATGTCTGCTATCTTGCGGTGGAAGAAGGTGGCGAGGGAGTCACACAGGGCTTGCGACGGCGGGATGTCGTTGGTGTTGGAGCTGGGGTTGAAGAGTTCCTTCACGATGTTGAAGAGCTTCTTACATTCTCCTTTTGGGGACCAATTAAATACCATTAAATACTACGCTGATAAGGGTTTTGGTAACAAACTATGTTCGCCTGCAATACCGTTAAGTTGTACCTTTAACGGACAAGGGTTGTGTTCTATTATTACGTATTAGAACCCAATAGATATGCAAGCAGAATACATAACTTTAAAACTCACACTGTCGCTTTTAGTGACCATTTCCCTATTAGTGTCATTATTGATCTTCCTTCCAATGCCTTAAATATAAAAGGCCAATCAGTACACCTAGTACAGGCCATTGCCCTGAAAAACCTTAATAGATTTTTGATTTAGTGGACCGGAATGGACCCATTGGCATCAATTAAGACACTTCTAACCCACAGCGAACTTGATCTCGCAGTCTGTCTTGATGAAACTGCTGCAGTCCATGATATGTTTAATTCCTTCTTGCGTATATCATCGGAGATAAAGAGGAACTTATTAGTAAAACACAATAAACCACATATTAACAATACCGGCTGGTTTGATACAAACTGTTCCAAAGCCCTTGCGGCACTGAAAAATGCATCACATAAACTACCTAGAGACAAATCTGAAATCAAGATGGCCAGAAAGGCAGATGGATTTGCACTTAAAGTGGGTAAGGAGGCCATTAGATCAGAAGCATGGTGAGCCCTCCAAATAGCCTTTGAACTAAAGGATAACACAGGCTTCTGGAAATCTGGAAACACCCCCTTTCTGACTCATATTAACCTATCCAGCACTGAGATAAGTATCAGCGAGAATCAATGGGTGACTCACTACTAAAAATTATATAGTGAAAGTGATAAAGATACTTCTCGGGAGATCAGCCAGTGAATTTTCTCCCAATTGACATTGATTTTACTGTGGATGAAGTTATACTTGCAAGTGCGGGAGGCAAAGCCCCTGGCCCTGAAGGAGTTCCATTGGATTTATATAAATCCAATCCTTCCCTCTGGGGCCCTCTACTGACGTCTGTTTTAAAAGCCTGTTGTAAGCAGGGATTTATTCCCACTTGGTCAGAGTCAATTCATGTACCTATCTTTAAAAAGGGTGATCGTAACGATCAGGTATGCTACAAACCAATTTCACTTCTGTATTCTTTTGTGAAATTAGCTGGGCGAATTGTATTAAATAGATTGCAGACATGGGCTGAGGATATGGGTGTAATTACGGAACTGCAATATGGATTCCGTCAAGGATTAGGCTCTATCGAACAAGGCCTACATTTTTATCTAATTTGGGGCAAATATAAGCAAGCTAAAAGCCAGAACCTTTTTCTGGCATTTGTCAATTTGAGTTTGGCATTCGACGGCGTTAGCCACCTCAAACTCTGGAACATCTTAGAGGGCCCAGGTGTGGAAATCCAACTTGTCAATTTCCTAAGGCGATTTAATCAAGACACACAGGCCAGGGTCCGATATGGAAGCACAGGCAAGCGTAGTTACAAATTCCTTGTCAGGAAGAGGATAAGGCAGGGGTGTGTGCTAGCCCCTTTCTTTTTACCCTGTATATAAATAGATTAGGCACAGTATTGTCTAGGGAATGCCAGGACTCACCCTGCATTGGCAATCATCCAATTGCAGCATTATTATACACTGACGATGCCGTTTTACTATCTCGCACATAGATAGGATTGCAGAGAGTCGTTTCTAGCTTTGCAACTTTTATGTCGAACTTAGATCTTCATGTAAATACCACTAAAACTTATGTTATGAAGTGTGGTAACAACAGTGTAAAATGCCTGGAATTTTTTTTTATCAATAACAATAAGGTTGAATTTGCCAATTGCTTCTTATATTTGGGAACTGTCTTAGAAAAAAGGGGCTCTTGGGCAAAAGCCATAACATCAAGAAAATTGGTATTCATAAAAGCTACGGCAGCATTGGTGAATTTCGCCAGAAAATTGGATAAACAACCTAATATTGATCTGATAAAAATCTATAAAGCCAAATGTATCTCAACGGCCATGTATTGAGCTGGAATTTGGGGTTTCGCTGATGTACAATCTCTACAGCTAGTCGAGAATGTTTCGGTGAGATACTTATTAGCGGTCCCCAATAGTACAGCGACATATATGTGCCATGCGGAACTTGGACTTCCGTATAGAACAGATTTAATTAAAATACAGCCTGTCCGACTATGGTACAAGATATGGTCTGGCGCAACCACTGGTCTTAATTGTGATATGATAAATGACTATGTCAAGTTGCAACGGGTGTCTCGCATTCCATAGCTTAATTATGTCAAAAACTTAATTGCCGACCTGGGATGCCCAGAATACTTTTCCAACCCGGCCAGCATCACCTTAATTTCAAGGAAATCCCTAAAGATTGCTTGTGTGGATCATCTGGAGACTGTTCGATTCTCTCCTAACATAATTAAACCAACTGTTAGAAAGAATCAATTGCTACTAATACACCCAGGGTGCAACCATATCTAACAATCATAAAGGGAGGCTATGACATCATGTTGTTGCCTAGGTTTCGCTCAGGCTATTTTTATCGATTTGACATCATTACCAAACATGAATGACAGGTCTAGTTTTGTATGCCCCTGCCTATGTGATGATACATCCACCCAGTCCATTATACATACCCTGTTTTTCTGTAAATTTTATACTTTACTACGGAAAAGATGGATTCTGCCAATATTAAAGGAGCTAGACTTGAGCGAATGTCGTCCTGCTTTTTTTAAACTACAACTTTTAGAAGATTATGTATTTCTTCCTCATTTGACTAACTACATGAAGGGCATGATCAGGAGCAGAAAAACAATGTAATCTTAATCAATGATGTTTACTTTTATCTAGTATGACTATCTTCAGATTTAGCATGTTAATGGACGTGTAAGATATGTCTACTTTTATACATTGCACTTTTATGATTTAATTGTTTTAAATCGAATAAAACTTATTTTGTTTGATTGATTGACTGAAACACTCTTAAATCGGCTAGGATGATTACCAGATTATATGCTGGCTCTTACCATTTCCCCCCAGAGTGTGACAACAGGCACTGCCTCCCACTGGGATCAATGTTGCATAAAGTTTATTGCAACTATAGTAGGTGTCACTTATCCCTGCCTGCTCGATACGTTGTATATAAAAGGGTGAATTAGTATAGATGGACACAAAGATTTTCCATCAAAGCCATATACAACAACCGAAAAAATAAACCCATAAGTTTGGTGTGTATATATAGAACTCACGATTTTTTGTCTGATTGTGAGACTGTGATGGATGATTGTGTAGTTCTACCTCTTAATGTATGCTTGCACTCACTATGAATCACACATGACTTGCATGAGCACTGATGTAATTTGATCATGATCACGCTTGAGAAATACAATTGGATTTCACTATAGTAATTCAGACGCACTGATCTTTTATCTCACACATTTTTCGTGAATGTGAAAAAACTATCGCATGCAGCTATAAACTCAGCAGGCGTGCCTGGCTGCAAAAAAACCTCTAGCTAGTTGCATGAGGATGGTGGTACACACAACGCATACTGCGCAAAAACTCTGCATCTGAAAGAGACACGTTAGTATTAGATTCCTTACCTTAGAATATCCCCAGGCGTCAGACTGAATCCGGAAATTTTTGCGTAGCAGTACCCTTGCGTGTCGGTAGGCGTTGTCTGCGGCTCCGCGTCCGTCGTCGGCGTCGTGGGCGCCGTGATGACGTCGTCGGAGTACTTAGACGCCGCCTCCGCGTGCTGACGTCAGTTCTTCTTTTTTCCGCGCTAGCAAGCGCAGATCTGGAAAAAGCAGTAACCCTAGTCATTTTTTGACTAACTTTTTGATCACTTTTGATTGTTCTCGAAGTCTATCGACTCCGACGGTGCCGTAGGGATGCCTGGATTTAAGCACTGCGATGACTGTGACCGCCTGATGTCGGTCACGGATCCTTACCGTGTGTGTTTATCTTGTCTCGGCGTCGACCACGACGACAAGGCCTGCTCCGACTGCCGGGCCCTCTCTTCGAAGGCCAGACGGGAGCGGTCCCGCAGGCGGCTCGAACTCCGGCAGTCGGCCCCGCGCCGCGAGAGGTTCCGATCCCATGGGAGGTCGATGGACAGGTCGCGGGCTCGGAGCCACCACAGTTCCGAGGGTAGGCCGCACTCCTCCGGGTCGAAGTCGTCGTCAGGTAAGCGGCACAAGAAGTCCAAGCGGCATCATCGCTCCTCGGACTCCCCCCGACGCTCGCGCGATGCGGCCGGGGGTTCGGGTGACACCACCCACGCGGCTCCGCTTGAGTCGCGGGCGCCGCGTCCAGCCCCATACCCTACGGTCCCTGGGCTCAACGCAATGCCGGAGGATATCGAGCGCTTCCTCATGGCCATGAGGAAACTCTCTCCTCCGACGGGCTCCGCAGCGCCTTCGGGCCCAGCGGACCCGTCTGGGACCCCTAGCGGGTCGGGGGAATCTGCCCCGACGCCGTCAGGTGCTTCAGCCCCGGCGCCGCCGACGCCTTCGGGCCCCGCGCCGCAGGTTCCCGTTTTCCCGACACCGCCGGCGCCGAGGGGTTCAGTTGTTCCAGCGCCTTCGGGCCCGGCGCCGCAGGACGCCGCTGGACCTCCTTCGGGATCTGGTTCGTCGCCGGTGGACCTTACGACCTCCCCAGCGTCGGACCCTCAGGTATCGCCTCCGGCGCCGTCCTCGGGCGGCGCCGTCCCCGGTTCCACCTTCGTTCCTGTTCCGGCGCTGGGACGGCCCCGATGGGCGCGCTCCAGACGTCGTTTGGGGAGTTTCACTTCTATGAACAGGCCCCATTAGCTGAGAACCCTGAGTTTCAGGAGATGGGTGATGAAGAGGACTGGGAGGGGTCTGAGGACCCTCTGACCAGGGAGTGTCAGTCTCATGAGGACTGGACAGGAGACCTTGGGGAGGCCAGTGGCCTGGACACCTCTCCAGACACTGGGTTTGTCTCCCCTCCTACCGTGGCTTCGGAGGAGGGGGCAACATATAGTGTGGTGCTGATGAGGGCTGCCAAGGCCTTGGGCCTTGAGCTCCCTGTCGCGGCCGTGAGGACTAACCTCCTCACTGAGGTCCTTAAACCACAGTCAAGCTCGGCCGAGCCTCTGCTGCCCTTTAATGAGGCCTTGACCGACGTTCTTCTGGGCACTTGGTCCAAGCCCGCTACGGGTTCGCCCGTAGATAGGAACGTGGCCAGACGCCACTGCCCAGCCCCGGGTGACCCATGTTTCCTGTCCTCCCACCCTACCCCCGAGAGCCTGGTCATCCAGGCCTCCAATTCCCAGACCGCATTCCCGTCGGCCCCACCGGACAGGGAATCCAAGAGGTATGACCAGTATGGGAAGAAGATCTTCTCATCCCTTAGTCTAGGCCTGCGGTCTTCCAACACCGCCTGCCTCTTGGGACGTTACACCCACTCTGTGTGGGATAATGTCACGGAAGTGCTGCCAGAGTGTCCGTTGGAGGTACGGGCCAAACTCGGCCAAGCCCTTGTGGAGGGCCGGGATGCAGCCAAGTATTCCATCAGGTGTGGGCTGGATACCACCGACTCGCTAGGTAGAGCGATGGCAACGACGGTGGCGGTCAGACGCCACGCCTGGGTGAGGTCCGCCAACTTCTCGGCAGATGTCCAGAGCACGCTCATGGACATGCCGTTCGATGGCCGTCGCCTCTTTGGCGACAAGGCAGACCATGCGCTTGAGCGCTTTAAGGACTCCAGGGCTACGGCCAAGTCCTTGGGCCTCTCGGGCCAGCGCCAGCAATCGGCTGCCTTTCACTCCTTTCGTGGCCACGGAAGGGGTGCGCCCAAACGCGCCGCCAGCCACGCACCGCAGGGCAATACCCAACGCGGTGGCGGCCGTGGGAACCGCCGTCTGGGCGGTCGGGGGAAGCGGCGAGGTCAGTCCACACCTTCCCCCGCAGCATCCGCCTCAAAACCCTCCTAGTCCGTGCTTTCAGGCCCATGTGACGCCAGTGGGGGGCAGGGTTCGCCATCACCACCTCCACTGGCGCACTGTCACATCGGACAGGTGGGTGCTGCAAATCGTCCGAAGGGGCTACTCCCTCCCCTTCGAGGCGACTCCTCCAGCCATGCCAGCGCAGAACCACCGTGTATCGGGGGATCATTTGCGACTTCTGCAGGAGGAAGTTACGGCCCTCTTGGCCAAGGGGGCCATCGAGCGCGTTCCTGGGCCAGAAGTAGGGTGTGGTTGCTACTCCCACTACTTTCTGGTACCCAAGAAGGGCCAAGGGGGCCTACGCCCTATCTTGGACCTAAGGAACGTCAACGGCTTCCTCCGGAAGGAGAAGTTCAAGATGCTGACACTGGCTCAGGTTCTGGCTGCCCTGGACCCAGGAGACTGGATGGTAGCGTTGGACTTGCAGGACGCTTACTTTCATATCCCCGTCCTGCCTGCCCACCGGCGCTACCTGCGGTTCATGGTGGGCCACGAGCACTTTCAATTTACCGTGCTCCCCTTCGGCCTTACCAGCGCCCCACGGGTGTTCACAAAGGTGATGGCGGTGGTCGCAGCTCATCTGCGCAGGTTAGGGGTTTCAGTCTTCCCCTACCTCGACGACTGGTTGTTGAAGGCGGGCTCGCCCCAAGTCAGTCGTCAGCCACCTCCAGACAACGGCAGACCTCCTGCACCAGCTGGGGTTCTCCATCAATGTGCCGAAGTCACACCTGTGCCCCTCTCAGAAGCTCCTCTTCATCGGAGCGGTTCTGGACTCGGTGCGGTTTCGGGTTTATCCGCCCGAACAGCGGGTCCGGGATATTCAGGCTCTGATTCCCATCTTTCAGCCGTTATCCCGGGTTTCGGTCAGGTTGACGCTGCGGCTTCTGGGGCTGATGGCCTCCTGCATCCTACTGGTGCATCACGCCAGGTGGCGGATGCGGGCTCTGCAGTGGGACCTGAAGTTTCAGTGGGCCCAGCATCAGGGCAACCTATCAGACCACGTCCTGATCTCGGAGGGCACTGCGAGACAGCTGCAGTGGTGGCTTACGGACCGCGATTGGGTCAGCGGCAGATCCCTCTCCCTTCCCCAACCGGAGCACGTAGTTCTGACGGACGCGTCCCTCCAGGGCTGCGGAGGCCACATGGGAGAGGCGGAGATCAGAGGCCTCTAGTCTCCGGCGGAGACCCGGCTCCACATCAACCTGTTGGAGCTCCGGGCGATTCGTCTGGCACTGAAGGAATTCCTCCCCTCTGTCCGGGGGAGTGTAGTGCAGGTATTCATGGACAACACCACCGCCATGTGGTACTGCAACAAACAAGGGTGGGGTCGTGGATCCTTTGTCAAGAGGCTCTTCACCTTTGGCTATGGCTGGAACGCCAGGGCGTGACCCTGGTGGCTCAACACCTGGCAGGTTCTCTGAACGCCAGGGCGGACGAGCTCAGCCGTCTGTGCATGATGGATCACGAATGGCGTCTGAACTCGGACGTGGCGCAAGGCCTCTTTCAGCAATGGGGAGAGCCTTGGTTAGATCTATTCGCCACCGAAGAGAACGCGCAATGTCATCAGTTCTGCGCGTTGGAATTTCCAAGGCGGCACTCGCTCGGAGACGCTTTTCGTCGCGAGTGGAGTTGCGGTCTGTTGTACGCCTTTCCGCCTATACCACTTCTGCCCAGAGTGCTGAAGAAGATCAAGCGCGACCGGGCCCAAGTCATCCTTGTGGCTCCAGACTGGGCACGAAGGTACTGGTATCCAGAGCTACTCAGTATGTCAGTCGATCCCCCGGTTCGTCTGCCTCTTCAGGAGGACCTTCTGTCGCAGCAGCAGGGGACGGTCCTCCACCCGAACCTGTCCAGTCTCCACCTCCATGCTTAGAGATTGAGCGGCGACAGTTGAGGCCATTTGACTTGCCTCCTGAAGTTTGTAACATCATTCTGGCAGCCAGGCGTCCCTCCACGAAGTCGGTATACGCCTGCAGGTGGAACAGATTTGTGGCATGGTGCACAGCAAAGGCTGTGGATCCCCCCAATGCCCCTCTTTCTGAGGTCCTTCTCTTCCTTCTTTCTCTTGCCCAGCAGGGCTCTGCTCTGGGCACTATCAATGGCTACCTTTCTGCCCTTTCAGCCTTTCTCAGGCTGCCTGATCAACGTTCTTTGTTCAAGTCCCCTATTGTTAATAGATTTCTTAAGGGCATCACACACACGTTTCCTCCTGTTCCGTTTGTGATGCCTCAGTGGGACTTGAACCTGGTTCTTACATTTCTGATGTGCGCTCCCTTTGAGCCACTTCACAACTGTCCTCTTCGCCTTCTCACTCTGAAGACTGCTTTCCTGGTTGCCATCACCTCTGCCAGGAGAGTGAGTGAGCTCCAGGCCCTTTCTTGTACTCCACCTTTCCTTTCTGTCCATCCGGACAAAGTGGTGCTGCGTACCAAACCTTCTTTCCTGCCCAAGGTTGTCACGGCCTTCCACATCGGGCAGTCTATCACCTTGCCAACCTTCTTCCCGCCACCGCATCCCTCTAAAGAGGAAGAGCGGCTCCACCGTCTGGACCCAAAACGTGCGCTCTCATTCTACTTGGATCGCACACGCTAGTTCTGGGTGGATGACCAACTCTTTGTTGGTTACGTGGGCGCGAAGAAGGGGAAAGCGGTGCACAGGAGGACCATCTCCCGGTGGATCATTCTGTGTATCCAGGCATGCTACTCCTTGGCTCGGAAGGAGCCTCCTGCTGGATTGCGGGCTCATTCTACCCGAGCCACGGCGACTACCACTGCCCTGGGCAGGGGTGTGCCCTTACAAGACATCTGTCAGGCGGCTACGTGGGCATCGCTGCACACGTTTGCAAGACACTACTGCCTGGACAGCCAAGTCCGGAGGGATGGCTTCTTTGGCCGTTCCGTCCTCCAGGACTTTCTGGTGTGATTATTAGTCCGCAGACCCACCACCGGGGTTGGTATTGCTGGGGTATCTATTCTAATGTAAGGAATCTAATACTAACGTGTCTCTTTCAGATGCACAAGTTACTACTTGTGTTACCGACCCACCCATCCTCCCCGTTCTGCGAACCAATATCTAGGGTTAGGGTTGTCCCCTTTCAGGGCCCTAGTTTCAATGGCACCAGTGTTGGTTTTTAACATGGCTCTGCGTTTCTAGCGCGGAAAGGCTGTGTCTAAGAACTGACGTCAGCACGCGGAGGCGGCGTCTAAGTACTCCGACAACGTCATCACGACGCCGACGACGGACGCGGAGCCGCAGACGACGCCTACCGACGCGCAAGGGTACTGCTACGCAAAAATTTCCGGATCCAGTCTGACGCCTGGGGATATTCTAAGGTAAGGAATCTAATACTAACTAATGTCTCTTACAGATATATCGTTACACAAGTAGTAACTTGTGCATCCACTGTAAATAAAAGCTGTTGTAAACTATGTTGTATGTCTCTCTTTCTTTTAGACATTCCACTTCGTAAGTAAATCGTAAGATACGAATACACCTCAATCTACGCACACCTTAAGGAGTGTGGTTTTCATTGCACCTGTTCAGGGTTGCTACCGGCCTTGGCAGCTCTGGTCCTGAAGAAAGCCAACTTACACACGTGTTGGCTTAAACATTCCTGGGTGTGAGATCACTTTTCTCGCTTACATCCACTATTGTTTTTAATCCTGCACCAGGAACTCACGATTAAATGCATCCTTATTCAAAAAGGGCATCCCTGGAAGCATTTTTAATATATATCAGTCAACAAATTCATTTTGTTAATAAAAACAGGCGCTGCAGCACACCTAGGAGGCTTTTGGCCTCCCAGGTGAGAACCCGATGATGAAGCATGACACCAACTAAGTTGGTGGTTGAGGATTCTTTTAAAAAATGAAAGAAAAAAAAAACTTGTTTTTTTTTCCTGAGAGACTACTATATAAACACTGGATGCTAGTTGAATGATATGGTAGTTAGCTTGTTCTTGGCTATATGTGTCAAGGCGAGAAGGACCAGCACTCTTTCTCCTCACTCATCTAGTTTAGTGGTAGGTGACGTGCCAGGGTTAACTCTGGATGTGGAGACTTAGACAACCAGGCTCTCATGGTGGGGTGCTGGGTAAGGAACGATGGATCCCCAGGAGCTGGAAGGTGGGCCATTGTCGTGTGAACTGGAGTGCCTGTGCAGAGCGTTGTTCAGGCCCTGAGCAGAACATCTGTGAATGCTTCATTAAAGTGGAGGAGAGGTGCTGTATGGGATAGCCTGGGTTGAAGCATCTCCGGCAAGACAATGGTTTTGATCTCCCCCGAGGGTAGCACAAGGTCCACAACCTCAGCTGCTTTCTGCACCACAATGGCAAAGGAAGCCCCTTCTTCCATAGCCACATTAGGAGGAGAGACCAGGCCAGTGCCTGGTCAGGTGTCCATACCACTGGCATCAGCCAGTTCTTCATACCAGTTATCTTAGGCCAGGGGTTCCTCAAGAGTGTCAGTATAACCATTGAGATTCTCTGATTCACCTCAAGTATATTTCAAACAGGGCCTGTCAGAAAAAGGAGGCACTATCCCCAACCTGACAGGCTTTGGCCCAGTCGGAGCCGAAGTCTACGTCAAACAACATTACAGCACCATATTGGAATTTGAAATAACTATGGGATCAGCAGTGCTGGGAAAGGCACGACTGGACCGAACGCCGGAAAAGGTTGTGGATTGTTGACCAGAGTTGGTCTAGATACCGAGCCAGATCAAATGGGGTTGACTGGCACTGGGGGGGAACTCGCCAGCAGAAATCCAGTTGGGCACCATCCAAACCCATTTGGCTGAAGGTACTTCAGAAGGGTCAGCTTGTCCAAAGATGAGACGCATTGCCTCCTAGCATTCTTTCCCTTTACCGAGGGTCACTCAAGCAAATTCAGGGACATGTGGCCCCAGACTCCATGGGGGCAGAGTGAGAGCGGGGCCTAGACTTGTGGCATCGTTCCAGCGCCTCGTCTGATGACTTGGACCGAAGCAGTGAATTCTGCTTTGACATCTTGGCTACCTTCTTTTTGTGGGGCTTACTCAAAGATTTTGACGACTTACTGAAGCAACTCCGAGAGCGATCCCCGGACAGTCCAAGCGAACTGGAGCAGAGTCATCTGGTGTTAAGCAAGCATGTGCTTCAAGGCACGCTCTTGGACTGCCTTGAGGTTAATTGCACAGCAGTCTTGGCCGGCCTTGGAGTTGTGGCACCAGCTCCAAACACTGCAAGCAAACCAGTTGGAGGAGGGCAGGGGGGGGGTCTGTCACTCACATCTGGCTGTGACAGGCTCCACAGGGTTCAAACCCACAGGTTTCTTAGGGGACATCCCTAAGGCACACTGGGAGCTAAAGCTCAAAAAGGGTTGTAAGGCAATGCCTCTTTTTGTATGGTCGCCCCAAGTTTTTTGAACTGAGAGTGCACAGAGGCCTGCTAACCAGACCTCGCGGCGGGATGCCTGGCTTTCACCTTGTGGACACCCTGCCGGGGTTTCTCACAGGGGAATACCAGGACGGGTTCCCTAAGCAAGCGCCGGGACGCTCACGGGCAGCCGTGCGCTTTACAAATCCAGCACATTTACATTTACATTACATTACATTACCAGTGTCTTGACTCTAAAAGGTATGTCAAATCGGCTATACCCAATTGGAAATGGCTCACTTACCTGCAAGTCCCTAGTATATGTTACCCAGTGCATGTAAATTAGAGGGGTGCCCCAGGGCTTTCAGCACTGGTTGTGCTACCCTGGGGGTCTTAAAGGAAACTGAGTCACCCAGTCTGCCACTACAGACTGATAGAGCAATTGTGCACTGCTAGCCTGACTTTGCCATTGATGTACAGGTTACTTACTCTCGGTAACGTAATATCTGGTAGAGACACAGTCTAGCCGCAGATTCCATAACTTTTGAATTCTCCCCAGGGGTCAGATTGGATCCGGAATTTTTCAGCAGCACCTCTGTGTATGGCTCAGTAATGACATAGTCACACCAGAGAATGTCATTGCTCACTACAGGCTCAAAGGGACAACCATCCTCCGCATCCTGACCACCATTGCCCACAGGCTGACGGTACCAACACAGCGGACAACCAACATCCCACCTCAGACAAAGCTGCTGGCCGTGCTGCATGTGTTGGCTTCTGGTACCTTCAAACCAACAACTGCCAGAGTCGGAGTAATCTCACAGCCAGCCCAATCCAAGTTCCTCACAATGGTTGTGGATGACATCATCACCTTGGTACCCCACTATCTATACTTCCCTCACACTGCGCCGGAACAGCTGGAGACCAAGTAAGGCGTCTAGCCCATAACCTGGCTTCCCACACGTGTTGGGGGCAATTGACTGCACACGTGTCCTACTTGTGCCCCCTGGCAACACTGCACACAATAACGGCAACAGAAAGCACACATATTCTATCAATGTGCAGGCAATAGTGGACCACCGGGGACCCTTCACCAATGTCGACGCCAACCACCCAGGCAGTGTGCATGATTCCTACATCTTCTGACAGTCCATCATCAACCAGTACTCCCAGAATGGCACCTAAGGAAATGCACTGCTCGTTGGCAAGTACCAAATGAACACACCTCAACTCCACAATCATGGAACTCACAACTGTGGGAATGCACACGGCACGGCACCTCAGCCACACATTCGCAGATTGTGGGGAGAGGTGGGGACCAGGCACGTGTGAAGGAGGCAAGTGGCCCATGAATGAGAATGTACACATGCCAAGTGTGCCGTGGATGTGCTGAACCGACTGCAGCATGCAGACCAAACACATATCCATGTCGACATACACCACTAGTGTTTGGAGTTTAATGGGCAGTGGACGCAACCATGTCACCCCAGCACGTGGAAGCTCCCCCCCCCTGTAAGCATGAGCGTTTGCCAGACCAGGGTAGGGGTGTGAATAAAAAGCACATTGCTCTGGGCGTGGTTCTCTTTCGGAATGCACAACAACTCTGCAAGGGCGGCGCCTCTCACCCCGCCATGAGGCCGTCGCCCTGAGCGGTGCTGCCTGCGATCCTGTGCGCCTGCTGCACCTCAGGCCGCTGGTCCCCGAACCCGTTTTGCCCACCCCTGCGCAGCCAGGCCTCAATGCTCACCTGCCGACACAGGCATGTGTCGAAGAGGGCCCACCACATGCCGGTGCAAGCTCCAAGCCTGGGGCCCGTGACCCTGGCAACCTGCTACAACCATCACGGCCTCCGCGAGCAAGGCCCGCAGTACTCCTTTCTCGTTTACATACTCTACCGGCATACAGAGCAGAGTAGTAGGTCACACATGTGGAACTGAATCTGGATTACACTATAGCAGAGAACATTATTTATGGCTGATTTTATGTCACTATACTCCCTTCGGTGTGGTGCCACCAAGTCTGTTCATAGCATTACAACCACACGTGTCTATGGGCCCACACAGACTACTGCTCTCGGGCCACACTAAGCTCGAGCAGGTCACACATTTGGAACGGAGTCTTGATTATGAAATGGCCGAGTACACATGGCAATGCAGACTTTAAATCTTGCATCCCCTCTCAGCCCAGGTGCCACTGAGTCTGTTTCCCGACATTCAAGGACACTCTCTGGTTGAACTTTGGTGACGTCTGAGTCTATAGACTGGGGGTTGTCTTCATCCTCCTGTAGCTGATACAGACTTGGTGGTAGTAACAAGGCAGTAGCATTCCACTCAATTTGCCACTTCAGGATGGCTTCTGCCCTCTGCATCATGCCCTGGAGGACACCTTCCACTGTCCCCCGCACCCCTCTGCAACATTCCCCTGGACATCGACGAGGACCTGCTCAGTCCGCGTGGCCCTACCTCAGTGCACCACAAGTCACCGTCCCGTGGCGGTGTGCCTGTGCCAACTTCAGTGCATACGGGGCCACTAACTCTGTGCAGCTCAAGTCAGGGACCCTGTCTTCTGAGATATTAGATGGCCTCTGAGACGATGCCCTTGGGTCATCAACGCCATGTGTCTGTGGCCCTGCACTGTCCGCTGCCTCCGGCCTCAACTGGGATCCACCAGGGCTCACACATCAAATCGAGTCCTGACCGGCCCGGATGTCGCATCACCACAGGAGGCACACACCACCACCGCCAAAACCACCTCCATACGCCAACTGCCAGAGTCAAAACGCCGAACTGGCAGACCAAAGGAGTTGCTCACACCTGTCGTGGATGCCATCTTCTGTCTGATACCCTGCTCAGCACTCCAGGTGCCACTAACTCAGTGCACCACGACTCATCGTCCATTTATGTTTTGGTTATGTGCTGTGGAAAGCTCACGCAGCAATGTCACATCAGGTAGTGTGGGAGACCTGGGACGATGATGCAGGTGTGACACCCACCACTGCAGCTGCATCAGGAATATCCCAAAGGGACACAATCCTAGACATTTATTTCACATGAACGCGCTCAGCTCTAGTGCCCCAACCTCAGTGTACTGCAACTCACCGACACTTCTGTTTGCATTTTGGCTGACCTCTGTACTTGCGCCGGCTACCAACATGATGCTCCGCTGTTGTCTCGGTAATGCTGGTGTTTTCTGTTTCCGTTTTAATAGTTTTCACTGTTGTAGTTGTTGCCAGCACCAACCACTCCGTGAGGGCTGGCTTACACTCACCCCACACACATCCAGCACAGGCGTCACTGTACATGTGACCCTGCCAATAAAGGGGCCTTGCGCATGTGCCTGTAGCTAGTTCCACCAACTATATAAGTGTGTCCGTGTGGTCATAATGTATGCATTCGGGCCCCAGGGCCCTACAACATTACATGGTGCTGTGTACAGCGGACGCAACCATGCCCCCACTGGCAGCGGGTACGACCTTGGACATGTAGCTTTTTATCGTCAGCCCCTCAATACGTAAGGGAAATAGACTGGGCCATCGTACGGCGGTTCAGTGTGGGTGTGTCAATGGTAATTCCGGGGCTCTGGGCGTGGTTCAGTACAGGAAATGTGCAAATGCATGTGTCTCTGTCGCAGTGTTGGTCCCCTTTGTGGGGTGTAGGTGGTCCCTAATGGGACTTAGACACCCTGTATGTGATGTAGTTTGGCTTCCATGAGCTCTGACTCCACTCGCACCTGTTTGGCCACCTCCTTTTGGCATTCAGACACCTGGCTTCTGAATGCAATGTGTGCCTCGGTGGAGTGCTGGGAGCTAGCCGTGGTGGCGGGTGCTTCCTGCTGTGTGGACTGTGCAGGGGCTGAGATTTCATCTATGTAGCTTGGCTACCCTGCTCCTGGGGGTGGGTTGCCTAAGATGTCCAGGAGCTGTTTAGGGCATCAGTGTCGAAGGTGTGGTAGTCGTCTCCAGCATCCGTGATGAGTTGGCTGGCCTGCTCTTCTGGAGGTGTTGTTTGTCCCTCTGCAATGTGAAGGGGAGATGACATTGTGTTGGCATGTATGTTGGCGCATTGTTCTTGTTGACATGCAGACTGTATGACAATGTACATTGTGACTTTTTGGGAGGTGCTGACAATTTGATGCGGGACAGTGGACATTTGGACTACTTGACGGATGAGAGGTTGTACACGTACATTTCAAGTCAAAGTCAAAATATGCTTTATTCGAGATTTCACTCATAGAAGCAAGAATAGTTTAAAAAATACAATCAATACAATTACAATAAAAGAATAAGGCATATTGTTTACAATTTGTGACTCAATGTACGAATCAAAATTTAGAGATATCATACATCAATAAATATACATTAAAAATACATTTAAGAAAGTTATAAAACACCCATTACTAACACATTTCTAGAAAAAAGACATGGATAAATTATATGGGCAGTTTGACTAGGCAGAGAATAGTAAAAAGACTAGCAGTCTCTGTCTATTAACCATACAACATACCCAGACAGGGAATAGTCAAATGGCTAGCAGTCTCTGTCTGATCGACCATGCCCAT
The DNA here is from genome assembly GCF_964261635.1 of Lissotriton helveticus. Lineage (NCBI taxonomy): Eukaryota > Metazoa > Chordata > Amphibia > Caudata > Salamandridae > Lissotriton > Lissotriton helveticus. The sequence continues at coordinate 1,134,882,100 of NC_136061.1, forward strand.
CCAAGATATTTGGCAGTTGCTATTAATATCCATATCTCACTACTGGTGCATATAATACGCAAGGCAACTGAGCTACTGGTAGTCCCTAAATTCTTGCACATCGGTTTTAGCCATACACGTCTTGGATCCAAGTAGGCTGTGCAAGCGAATAAAAAATGGCCCATGGTTTCATTTGCGGAACCACAAACTGGGCAGCTAACATTCGGGTCACCTTCCCATTTGGCTGTCAAAGATCTGAGAGGTAGAGAACCTACTCTCAATTGGAATAGAAGTTTTCGGTCACCAGGCCTAGTTATACTATCCGAATAGGGTTCCAGGGAAGGGTACAACTTAGCCTCTAAGAATCCTTCAGTCATAGATCCTAGACTAGTGCTACTCCAACACCGGGAGGCTACCTTTTCCCAATAAATTTATTTTAGAGCGCTTTTAGTAGGGAACGTTGTTCCAGCTGGATTTGACCAAAGTGAACTCATTCCAAGCTCATCCAAACTTACTTTCAGGGAATTAAGCCACCTGTTTTTGTGGAATATATCCACTTTGATGATATCTAAAAACCCCTCAGCATAATGAGAAAGCTCAGGCGTAGTCCAGAGCCTTCTCCAGTACAGGATTGGTCGTAGTTTGATCAAGTCTGCAACTGCTTTTCTACCCAAGTCGTATCTGAGGGGCAACAAGGGAGAACTTTTCGGGACACCAGTTATAGAGCGTAAAAACGTATTTTCCGAGATTTGTAAAGCAGCCACCTTCTCGAAACCCCATAGTTCAGCACCGTATAATGCAGAACCAAGAGCCTTTGCCTCATATACCTGCAAAGCAGGTTTTATAGGTTTCGTCAGGGACTTTCTATGCTCGGAACTAATAGCACCTGATATTTGTCTATGCCTCAGTGTTGCTATATCTATATGCTTGGTCCAGCCGTTCTTATTTGAGATATGAATACCAAGATAAGTAAAAATGTTCACCACTTCTAAAGGCCGCCCATTCATAATAATTTTTGACGTAAAACTAGGATGGGGATTAAAAATCATAAGTTTCATTTTGGTCACATTGTCCTCCAGGCCATGCTCACCACAAAACAGGTCAAAGATAGCCAATGCTCGCTGGAGACCGCTCGGAGTTTTTGATAAAATAAGCGTATCGTCCGCGAACATTAAAATTGGAATTTTAGTGCCAGCTAGCATAGGGGCATCCAACTCTGCTGATATCATGCGGGGTACAACACCATTAATAAACAATGTAAATAGAGTAGGGGCAATTGAGCAGCCTTGCCGAACGCCCTGCTCTACCGGGAAGTCCGCTGTCTCCAAGCCCTGACCCCCCCACTGAATTTTAGCAAATGTTGATTCATGAAGCCGCATTATCAGGGACAATAGATCATCAGGAACACCCAGGTTCTTAAGAACAGACCACAACTTCGACCGTGGCACTAGGTCGAAGGCAGCCCGCAAGTCGACAAAAGCCGCATATAGGCTACCTCCGCCCAGCACCACGGTCTTCCATTGCAGTAAGTTGAAGCGGAAAACCTGATCCACAGTACTTGTGGACCTACGGAATCCCGCTTGAAACTGTGACAGCGCATTGTTATCCTCAGCCGAGTCAAGAAGCCTATTCACAATTACACGCCCTATAATCCTTTGAATAGTATCAATAAGGCTAATCGGCCTATAATTGGCGGGCTGGGATCGATCGCCTTTCTTAAATACTGGTATAATTATTGCTCCCTGCCAGGATATTGGTATCTCTGCACCTCCAGCAATATTATTGACGAGGAGGCAAATATATTTACACCATCGGACTTTATCGTTAATAAAGACATCAGCAGGGACCCCATCCATGCCTGGTGCCCGCCCGCTATTCACAGTATTCAAAGCCACCAGGATTTCTTGTGGACTGAAAAGATTATCTTTAAAGTAGGTATATTTTATATCCACTATGGTTGTAATCTGTTTAGTCTCAGCATACTGAGCTCTAAAAAATGTTACCCACTCTTCTTCCGGGACATTGTTATTTGGGGGTTCAGGATTCCTATCTCCACCCCATTTGACAATGCTCCAGAACAGGCTAGAGTCTTTCTTATCACTAGCTCTTTTTAATTCGGACCAGTGATACTCGTCCCAGGCTTTCTTAGCATTCGCTATACTGGCTTTGTATTCCTTTCTAGCGGATTGAATAGCCATTGAATCCCTACCCTTTAGAGCAGTACCTAGGGCATTGCGTGCATCTCTACAATGGGCATTATACCATTTTGCATTCTTTGGAGCTCTTTTGCCATTTGCGGGTTTTAAAAAATGTTTTTTAATTACTGAGAAAAGAGTATCGTGGATTGCAACCACACCACTCTGCTCAGTACTGGAAGGTTTAATATGTTCCATGGCAGATATCGCTTTATCAGCTTCGACTTTGATGTTGTGCATGGCTTGTTGGTTATTTTCAACATTTATCCATCTCAGCCTACGCATATCGTTAGTAGGGACAATTAAGGGTAGAGCAAGGGCAGTAGAGCTGCTAGTCCTATTAGATAGTGACCACCATTTATGCTTTATACACAGAGGATTGTGATCACTCTCGCTCCTCCACACAACCTCCATGTCACATAACATAGGCCATAGTTGCACACTACAAAGTACATAATCTATTCTGCTCTTATGCCGCCCATTATCAAATGTCATGGACCCGTTTTTGTCACTTGATGTCCTTCCATTTAATGCTCTTAAACCCTTCTCAAAACATAAGGCATTCATACTAATCACATCCTCAGTCCAGCGCACAACTGGTTTCAGCTCTAATTTTGGAACTCCCCAGTGCCTATCCTCTTCATCTCCCAAGAAATCATCATCTACGTCTAAGGGTTCAAATGATCTGTTAAAGTCACCTGCAATGACAATATGATTGTCTTGGGAATAAGTATCAAGTAGGGAGCCCAAGGCCGCCAAAACCTCAGACCTCCCACCCCTAGAACCCCTCACATATACATTGTAGATGTCTATTGTTCCCAAAATATCAGATTTTAATGTGATTAGTTGAATGTCACTATGGCTAGTTTCTTTTACTTTGACATCCACTTTTAATGTCTGTCGAACCCAGATGGCTAGACCGCCCATTGGTCTTCCTCTTATGCCTTTTAAAGCTGGTACAAAGTAGTTCAAATATCCCTCGGCAAAAGTTGGTTCACATGACCAGGTCTCCTGGAATATGCATAGGTCAAAGGAGTTAATAAATTGAAGCCACTCTCCAGAGTCCAACTTAGAACCCAGTCCTGCAATGTTCCATGAGAGGAATTTCCCCACAATGTCCTCATTACCATCCAAGACGGATATATGACGTTAAAACGCATACTTTTACAACGCATACCGTTACAACGGGACTTTTACAACGCAAATACTATTACAACGCATGTATTTACAACGCATTTTTTTACAACGCAGGTACCTTTACAACGCATACCATTACAACGTAAGTATTGGTAAGTATATATAATTTTTTTAATTGTATATTATTTAAAATTATTTTTATTTAATGTAATTGTATTTATTTTAATTTAATTTAATTTTATTTAATTAATTTAATTTATATTTATTTTTATTTTATTTTTTTCTTGTACCCCTTTATCTAAAATTCCCAAAACTGACCCTGAACCCTAAAAATACCCCTTTACCCAAAAACCCAAAACTGACCATGAACCCTAAAAATACCCTTTTACCCAAAAACCCAAAACTGACCCTGAACCCAAAAAATACCCCTTTACCCAAAAACTGAAAACTGACCCTAAACCCTAAAAATACCCCTTTACCCAAAAACTGAAAACTGACCCTGAACCCTAAAAATACCCCTTTGCCCAAAAACTGAAAACTGACCCTAAACCCTAAAAATACCCCTTTACCCAAAAACTGAAAACTGACCCTGAACCCTAAAAATACCCCTTTACCCAAAAACTGAAAACTGACCCTGAACCCTAAAAATACCCCTTTACCCAAAAACTGAAAACTGACCCTATACCCTAAAAATACCCCTTTACCCAAAAACTGAAAACTGACCCTGAACCCTAAAAATACCCCTTTACCCAAAAACTGAAAACTGACCCTAAACCCAAAAAATACCCCTTTACCCAAAAACTGAAAACTGACCCTGAACCCTAAAAATACCCCTTTACCCAAAAACTGAAAACTGACCCTAAACCCTAAAAATACCCCTTTACCCAAAAACTGAAAACTGACCCTGAACCCTAAAAATACCCCTTTACCCAAAAACTGAAAACTGACCCTAAACCCTAAAAATACCCCTTTACCCAAAAACTGAAAACTGACCATGAACCCTAAAAATACCCCTTTACCCAAAAACCCAAAACTGACCCTGAACCCTAAAAATACCCCTTTACCCAAAAACTCAAAACTGACCCTGAACCCTAAAAATACCCTTTTACCCAAAAACCCAAAACTGACCCTGAACCCTAAAAATACCCCTTTACCCAAAAACCCAAAACTGACCCTAAACCCTAAAAATACCCCTTTACCCATAAACCCAAAAATGACCCTGAACCCTAAAAATACCCCTTTAAAAAAAACCTAACATATAACATTTTAAATATAATTATATACTTACCTATACTTACGTTGTAATGGTATGCGTTGTAAAAGTACCTGCGTTGTAAAAACATGCGTTGTAAATAAATGCGTTGTAATAGTATTTGCGTTGTAAAAGTTCCGTTGTAATGGTAGTGCGTTGTAAAAAATGCGTTGTAATGTGTGTTTACCTCCAAGACTATCATTGACGAATTTGCGGCATTTCCTTCAAGTAATTCCCATTCAGTTCCAGCCAGCATACCTTCATGGCTAATAGCATCAGTAACATCTATTCTTACTGAAGTATTCTCAATGCTAAAACCCACTTTGGGAACAACAACACGTGCATCAAGCTCAGGTTTTGTAATGGAATTAGACGGGGGCTTAGGGGATTCATTCTTCTTACTATTAGCTAGAGGAATTATCTTGCCTGTTAAACCTCTTCGGGACACACCGGTAGTGTTAGAAAAACCAAAAACCTCAGCAACAGTAGTATAAACAATGTTTAACTCAGCCAGATCATTGGATTCACCACTACCTTCCATCTCAAGTCAGTCGCACTCATTTAGGTCTGACAGTGCCGCATATCTATTTTCGACACTGATTCCCCATTCACTAGGTTGTGTCGCCCTACCCCAGTTATTTCTAACAGAGTTCCATTTTGTCTTTAGAATACTTGGATTCACTGTACTCCCTCTTCTATAGAAAAAATCCAAGGTTAGAGGAACAATCTCGGCACTCCTATGTTGCGGGGGAAATATACATCTTAAGAGCTCGGGAAGAACTTCAGGGTTTAGGAAATGCAGTACTACGCAATCTCCTTTTAGTTTTTTCGCGCTGTTCCCTATCCACTCCACCCTTCTTGCCATGGTGATTTCCCCTGCTAGCTGTTGTTTACCACTCTGAGTTATCGATATATTATTACATAGCCAGTGGTATGCTTTGCTAATCAAAGAAGAGGTAGGCTCTGCTTGACCAGGTTTTAAGGGAGGTACATTGGCCAATACCAGAACAAGAGGAGAAGCCTCTACAATGAGTTGAACCGGGCCTTGGTTTACATCGACCCCTATAGAATTTGGTGGTAAATCTTTACTGCCTATTACCCGGGCACCATTATCTACTGGCTGCTGAGTGGGCGGCGGAACTGGGATCGCTGGAATCACATCATCATTACCCCTATCCCACCCCTAGAAGTGTCTATCGATGATACAAGTCTATTTTTAACTAAAGTAGAAATATTACCCACCTCCTCAACTGGCTTGTTTATCAGTCCACCTAATCTAACTACTTCTGATGATAATAGGTCAATTTTTGTTACCAATGGTTTGATTATAGATTTCATCTTGGATTCAAACATACTCACTAGCTTATTAATCAGTTCTTCACCTAATATCTCCCTCTCTCCTTGTTCCCCGATCACCTCTGCTATAACTGGGGCTTTAGGTAAAGATACTGTTCTTTTCCTACTAGAGCGTAACCCACCCCGTTTACTCTGACCCTTTCTACATGTTCTAATAGCTCTAGTCGCAGGCACAGACACAGGGGAAGGGGGATCGTCTTCTATTACGTCTTCTATTACGTTTGACTGGTCACCTGGGTCATTGACTATGTTAACAGCAGAGGACATATTCAAATCAAGATTAGCATTCGGGCTTATCTCGGTAACTGAAATATCACTACTATGTACCTGTATCGGAACTTCTAACATAGTAGGATCAAGAAGAGAGTTGACAGGGGGTGAGCTCAAGCCCAGTGATATCCGTCTAGTGGTGTTTATTTTACTCACCACCTGAACCAGATAATTATCTATAGTGTTTGGAACAGATAAAGACCTTTGTTTAGACGTATTTAATGCAATTGGTTATTAGTCAACTAGGAGTATCACCCCCAAAGCCAAGTAAGCAAAAAGCGTTCACCAATTGAATGAATTAACAGAGTCTTCATAGATATGATGTCGAGAATGAATCTTACTTGAGGGGCAACGAGGTAGGGCCACAACAATAACGGACAGGGGTCCTGGCCCAGCCCAGTTACGGCCAGTCAGGGACTGTCACAGACTGTCCGCCCTTTGTCCGGGCTTCGTCCGGCACATCCCGCGCGCGTCCTCGCGGGACGAGGGACCTGACGCTGCTTTAAGCGCCTCCTAGCGCGCTCGATGGTGGCGTCAGCGTTTTGCAAGGAGGGATCCTGGGTACTGTGGTCTTTTACCAGACCGGCCGAGCCAAGCCCGGCTGGTCGATCGTGCAGTTGGGGCGGAGCCAAGCCCGGCCGTGAATCAGGAAGCTGGAGCAAATGCTGCTGCAGTGAGCCCGGTAAAATTAGGGGCGGAGCCAAGCCCGGCCGTGATTCAGGAAGCTGCAGTGAGCCTGATAGCAGAAGCAGTGAGCAACAGGGACTCCACACCTGACGCTGCTTTAAGTGCTTCCTGGCGCGCTCGATGGTGGCGTCAGCTTTTTGCAAGGAGGGATCCTGGGTACTGTGGTCTTTTACCAGACCGGCGGAGCCAAGCCCGGCCGGTCGATCGTGCAGTTGGGGGCGGAGCCAAGCCCGGCAGTGAATCAGGAAGCTGGAGCAAATGCTGCTGCAGTGAGCCCGGTAAAATTAGGGGCGGAGCCAAGCCCGGCCGTGATTCAGAAAGCTGCAGTGAGCCTGATAGCAGAAGCGGTGAGCAACCAGGTACATTTCAATCTCACAGTTTCCTGCTCTGTTGGATGTGATCGGCCTGTTTCTGAGCATGGGCGGACCCAGTTGTGTCCCCTGTTCTGCAGTGCCGGTGTTGCACCTTGTACCACATTGTCGTTGGATGTGCTGTGATTGCTATGTGTGTGTGTGCAGTGTGCCACGGGGATCAGGAACATGATCCTGGGTCATTGTGGGTCTGCAGGGTGCTACACATCGTTGTGCATGTGTGTCATTGTGACCATCTCCCCTTGTCCCTGGTTGTTACTCACCCTGTTGATGTTGTGTCAGGTCCTCTCGAGCTGTGTCCGTCCTCCCAACTCCTTGCACCGTCTCCACACTGATTACTGTGGCCTACATTTCCTTCAACTCATCCTGTAGCGCAGGACTCCCACCTCCTGTCGCCATTGCTGCATTCCTGTTGGCAGGAGGTTTGTGCTTGGTTTGGCTTTTCACATCATGCCAGCGCATCTTGGCCTCCTCCATTGACCTCGACACTCGGACTGCATTCACGTTAGTCTAATTGTGGGTCAGTTGATGGTAGTGTTCTGTCACCTCTGTGATGCTGATCTAGTTCGGCTGCGGACTGCACCCCGTCTTTCTCTTATCCTTGGCCTTCCCAGACCCCGAGGTTCCTTGCTGGTGGTCTGTGGGGCTTGTGGGATTCGCGTTGGAATTGTGTTTGGTGTGTGCTCTTTGTAGCTGTTATAGTGCAGTTTCCCGCATGACGCATGGGATTTGCTGGCCTGTCGCTGATTTTCGCTGCATTTTGTATCGTGATGGGCCTCATCGCAACTTTTTTTGCATTCCTGTTTCGCATTTTCACAGCATCACGTTGAGTTTTTCGGGGACATTTGACGCGTTCTTTTCCCGCTATTGACTGCGATATGGAGAGTTGCGTTAGGCTAACTTTGCTGTAGTTATCACACGTTCTTGAGAATATCCCCTTCAGAACGCATTCCCATTTTACCAAGATGAACGATCATCAACACAAAAACTGAACAATAATAACTCCCTGGTATAAAGAATTTGGTTTGAACAAAATGTCCAAAGATCACATAATGCACTGTAAAGAAGTTAAAAATGACACCAGACGGATTTCAGTCTCATAGGTATTTGTCAGTTATGCCAGCTGTATAAAGTTTTGCCGCAAAGATGTGTTTGTGTGTGTGTATATATATATATATATATATATATATATATATATATATATATATATATATTCACACGCTGAACCGGCGTATTCTCTCCTTCGTTCTGGTAAAGAATTACAACGGAGCCGTGGCCACTATTCTTAAAGTGCAGATTTATTGCGACACAACGTCCTACGCGTTTCGGAGTGATTCTACTCCTTCATCACGGGCAAGGTTTGTGCGTTTCAATGTGTATAATAAAGTGAATACTATGTCACGTGATAGACAACATAAACAAAATACTTCGCCTCCCAACAATTTACAGTTTTTAGGTGTATTTTTACATGTATACATTTCATATTGTGACTATTTACATCGTGCTGCTCAAGGCTGTGAATTAAATTCATTTATAACAACTGCTTGCAATTTTAGGTTGTAAATTAAGTAAAGGCAAAATAATGACTCAACATAAACTAGTGCTTTCGCTCTAAATTATTAGTTGACAATATAATCTATATATTGCCACTCCATTATAATTGAATCGAAATTTGCCTAGCTTATGTAACGGTAAGTTTCAATTCTATTAAGGACACGGAGGCGAGGATTATGCTATATTCTTCCTTCGCTTTATTAGAATATTGCACACAGCAGCTCAGGAAACTAAAAAGTACAACCATGCTCAAAGGAACAAAGAGCATCAAAAAACCACTTGTATGAACCAAAAAACTACAAGTCCCATGATATCAGTCCTGGTCATCCAACGTAGTCCTTCCACTATGTCCGCTACCAGGGTAGAAAGCCAGTCCTTCCCTCGACTTCCTCCTCTTTCTTCGCGCAGATCACACCCCTCACTCACTGGTCCTGTTTGACGCCATCGTTTCCTAGCAGAAAAACAACAGCGTAAACCCGTTGCCATAACATGCGAACAGAGGAGCATCGTAAGACTGGCACAACAGAACTACAATGTAGAACAGTCCGAAAAACGCTTTACTTACTGCCATACGGGTGGGTCCCGACTATGGAGGGTCAGCTGGGTGGGATAATCCTCGCCTCCGTGTCCTTAATAGAATTGAAACTTACCGTTACATAAGCTAGGCAAATTTCGATTCTATGTCAGGACCGGAGGCTTCAGATTATGCTAGTTCAAAGCTTACTCACCACCAACTGGGCTAGGTCCACTACCGGTTTGAAATAGAACCTCTTAAACGTGGAATCCGAGGACCAATCCGCTGCACGCATGAGATCCTCCAAACGAGCTCCCACTGAAAAAGCCTTCGAGGCCATGGCCCCCCTGGCCGAGTGAGCCCCAAAAAGTTTCGTATCAATGCCTGCCTCTTGCATGACCCAGCGCACCCACCTTGCAATAGTGGGGGAGGAGACTGCTTTGTGTGGTTTACGCAAGGCAATCAGTAATTGTCGCTCGCCCGCCGGGCGAATGTCTAAGGTAATGTCCTCATAAGCTTTCAAGCAATGCACAACACATAACTTCGGGGTGTCCACAAAAGCCGGGTACGAAATAGATCGCGTTGCGGTTTTCGTGCGACGCCCCACCGTGAAAGTAACTCCATCCGGAGAAAAAACACGCGCGGAAACATCCAATGCGCGTACATCCGAAACCCGCCTGCAAGATACCAGGCATAGAAGCATGGCTAATTTCGCCGAAATCTCTTTCAATGACAAGTAACGATTAGCCGGCCAGGACAGAAACAAATTCAAGACCACGTTGACATCCCAAAGAACCGAATACCTGGGCTCCGGAGGCAACGTCAGGCGAATACCTCGCAAGAGTCTACACACAAAGGGGTGCTCCCCCACCGGGGAATTCTCCACCGGTTGGTGACCCGCAGAAATCGCAGAACGCATAGCGTTGATCGTTCTATAAGCCAGACCTTTCGTCGCCAATTCAGCTAAGAAATTTAAAATGGGAACGAGGCCCGCGACCAGGGGATCCAGGTCCCTTCGAAGACACCAACGCATCCACCGAAGCCAAGCGGATTTATACCGCTTTGTCGTGCTGTCAGCCCAGGCTTTTGACAGGAGGCCCTGAGCCGATCCCGAAAGGCCTGGGAGCGACCAACGGCCCCGGAAAGCCTCCACGCCATGAGGCGGAGCGAGCTCCGAGTGATGAGAGGATGCGGTTCCTGACTCGGATTCAGCAGGAGGTGAGGAAACTGGGGGAGTAGGATTGGAAAATCCCAAGAAAGTTCCAGAAGAACCGGAAACCAAACTTGCGATCTCCAAAGTGGCGTGATCAACACCAAGTCCGCCCCCTGGCGGCGCAGCTGTGCTGCCGCCCGGACCACCATCGAAAAAGGGGGGAAGGCATAAGGCCGGTCCCGGCTCCAATCTTGCAGGAAGGCATCCGTGGCCTCCGCTAGAGGGTCTGGTCGCCAACTGTAAAACCGTGGTAGTTGGTGATCCAGGCGGGACGCAAACAGGTCCACCGTAAAAGGACCCCACAGGTCGGCGAGCCACTGAAACACACGGGGATCCAACATCCACTGGCTGGAATCCCTCAAGTGTCGGGAGTGCCAATCCGCCACCTGGTTGACTCGGCCCGGTAGGTATTCCGCCGTCACCGAAATGTGCCGGGAGAGACAATAGTCCCAAAAAGTTTTGGCCAAATCCGCTAGCGCCCGAGAGCGCGGACCTCCCAGATGGTTCACGTAGCGTACCGCCGAGACGTTGTCCATTTTCAGGAGGACACAGGCTGTCGCCGAGTCCTTGGTCCAGCAACGGACCGCAAAGGACCCCGCCAGGAGCTCCAAACAGTTGATATGTAACTGTTGTTCGTCGGAAGACCAGGCGCCGCCGGTGGAGAAATCCCCGCATCGGGCGCCCCAGCCCGATCGGCTGGCGTCGGATTCGATGACCAAATCCGGGACCGATCCGAAGATCGCACGCCCATTCCACGCCTCCATGTGCGTGAGCCACCAAGACATTTCCTCTTTCACTTCCTCCGTAAGGGGCACCATCTGGTCGTAGGACATACCCCGTCTCAGATGGTGGGCCTTGAGGCGTTGAAGCGCCCTGTAGTGTAACGGCCCCGGGAAGATCGCCTGGATGGAGGACGACAGGAGGCCCACCACCCTGGCAATGTGACGCAACGAAGTCCGATCTTTTGCGATCGTCTGTCGAAGCAAATGTCTGATCTTGGCTGTTTTCCTGGAGGGAAGACTGAGCGTAGCCTCGATTGAGTCTATAACGAAGCCTAGAAAGGTAAGTTTCTGAGAGGGAACCAAAGCAGACTTGGGGCCGTTGATCACGAACCCCAACCGCTGTAGTAGGGAGACGGTCTGCCGAAGCTGACCCGCCAGGACCACTGGACACTGGCCCATCAAAAGAAGGTCGTCTAAATACACCAACATTCGAATACCCTGACCTCGCAGGTATTCCACCACCGGGTGCAGCACTTTTGTGAAGCACCACGGAGCTGAGGAAAGTCCGAACGGGAGGGCGGTGAATTCGAACACTGCGCCCTTCCAACAGAACTGCAGAAAACGACGGTGTGGAGGGTGGATAGGAATGACCAAGTAGGCATCCTTGAGGTCCAACCGAACCATCCAATCCAGAGGGAGAAGCACGTCCCGAAGGAGGTGGATCCCCTCCATCTTGAAATGCCGGTAGACCAACCACCCATTGAACTCTTTGAGGTTGATCACCGGGCGTTTGCCGCCATCCGTCTTGTCCACCAGGAACACATTGCTGATGAAACCAGCGGGGTGGCGCGTTGATCGACAGATGGCTCCCTTGCGGAGCAAGTCCTGAACCTCTCCGTCGATCAAAAGCGCGTCGGGTTCCGAAAACACAATCGGTCGAGGCAAAACCTCTTGAAAAGGTTGATCGTAGAACTCGATGTGAAAACCACGGACGGTTTGTAAGACCCATGCGTCGGCAGTGAGCGATGCCCACTCCTCGTAAAAGGTTGCCAGCCTCCCCCCTATGGGAACCTGGTCCAAAGAAAGGACACTCAACATTGGTATTGTTGGGTCCAGGGTTCTTGCGGAAGCCTCTGCCGCCAAAGCGTTGTCCTCTGGTGGGATAGAAATTGTTGAAGTTGGCAGAGGTCTGGTACTGTCCTCTGCCGGAGCCTTGACCTCTGTTATTGGCATTCTGCCCTCGGCCGGGCGCGCGGCCCCTTCCGCGACCGGCCCCTCCAGAAAAACGCTGGTGAAAGACGCGTTTAATGGTGGACTGCGCCTTGTCCAACGAGGTAAAGGTAGAGACAAATTTACCTAATTCTCTGATGAAGGGCTCCCAAAAAGACCACCTTGGGCCACCACACCTGCTTCAGACGAAGCCAAGTCCCCTAACTTGGGATCCAGTTTGATGAGGAGGGAACGTCTACGTTCAGTGGAAAGGGCGCAGTTAGCGTTTCCAAGGAAAATTATCACCCTCTGGGCCCAGTTAGACAAAACCTCAGGGGAAATGACGGTACCATTGGCTTTCGCCTCCTCCGCCATGTCCAGAATTTTCGTGGCGGGCCCGACCGCGTCAAGGAGCTTATCCTGGCATGACCGCCAGGAGCGGTCAATGCCTTTGCGCGGGTCTTTCATAAACTTGGCCAAAAAGGTGGCCATTTTCGCATCTAACTCTGGGGTCAGGGCTACCTTACCCTCCAGAGAGGGTCTCGGACACTCACCACGCAGACAACCCCTAGCCTCTTTCTCCAAGGGCTTGCGCAGGCGACCCGCTACAAACTTTGCCACGGTCTCACCCGGTGTCCAAGCCGCAGACCTCGGATGCACCAACTCATCCGGGTCCAACATGCCCGAACCATCCCGCGGTAAGACCACAGCCGAGCTCGAGGGGCGCCACGAGCGCACAGATTCGCCATCGTCGTCCGTATCAGGGGAAGACAGCACCGGAGACGGGGGAGCAGTCCCTACGTCCAATGAAGGGTCAGGGCCCGTGAGCGGCGCAGGGGAGGCATTAGACGCGTTAGCCAGGAAGGCATCCCTAAGGCGCTCGAACGCATCCTTGTCCACCCCCTGTGCCCCCAACGGAGCACTTTCCCTACGTGGCATCTTAGGGGCCGGAGGGCCCTCACCCGAGGGACCCGGGAGGGCAGGCGGACCCTGTAAATGGGCAGACGCTAACTTCTGGCACTCCTCAACAATACGTGCTGACAGGCGGTCCTCCATGGGCCCCACTATATCAGTCACGCAGCGGTAAATAGAATTGTCAACCGCTTGGTAAAATTCATCGTCCTGAAAAGAGGGGTTAGAGTCCTCAAAATAATTCTCTTCCTCCATTCCAGCCATGCAAATCCAACAAAGGAGGGTGAGCAACTGCCAACCCCACGGGGCGTCTGAGGGCAGAATATGGGCAGTCCCTAGGGCTGCAATCTAGTTATGGGCCAAGAACCTGGCAATAGGGGCTGCACTGCGACCCCCAACGCGCAGACCCTCACTCTGGACTGGGTCTATACCACCCCCACAGCGCGTTCACCACACAAGAGGCAACAGCAGTGCAAATCTCGCCTTCCGGCGTTTAACGCGGTCCAGGCCGCTGTACAGACCCTTAACAGGGCGTCATAATCATAAAATGGGGCAGAATACCGACCCGGGTCTACCGGGCGTGAAGGGGTGGCGAGGGCAAGGCTCCGGCGCTGACTGACTCCTCCGCGCGTCTCCCAGAGTGAGGAGAGCGCCGAGGAGCCAGCGAGACGTGTGGGCGCCCTCTGGCGGGCGTCTACCGCACCGCAACAACAAACTGGGAAAGACCGCGAAAGGAGCGGAGAAACGCTCCCGCGGTCGGGGGCTCTGAAAGGCAAGACGCCGCGGCAAGCCCCCAACAAGCGCTGAAACAACGCGCAATGAAATAATCACAGAGACATTCAAATACACGAGAAAAATGGTAAGAGCACTTAACTGGCTGCGTGAGCAGCGAAGAAAGAGGAGGAAGTCGAGGGAAGGACTGGCTTTCTACCCTGGTAGCGGACATAGTGGAAGGACTACGTTGGATGACCAGGACTGATATCATGGGACTTGTAGTTTTTTGGTTCATACAAGTGGTTTTTTGATGCTCTTTGTTCCTTTGAGCATGGTTGTACTTTTTAGTTTCCTGAGCTGCTGTGTGCAATATTCTAATAAAGCGAAGGAAGAATATAGCATAATCTGAAGCCTCCGGTCCTGACATAGAATTCAAAATTATTGCCACATTGGGGTAGGTGTAGGATTCGAACCTCCAGTCTCAAAAGACAAAATATCTCCATGAATCCTTAATCTTGTGAGCTATGCACGTTAGGCATATTTAGTGCGTGAAAGAAAGATCTTAATCATTGCACCTGAATTTCGCATGGTATGCCGTATTGCCCGAGTGGGCCATGGTAAATGGCAGAAATAAGCCGTGATCACACACAGTTCATATGTTCAAAGTCTTGCTAGATGTTTTTAAGATTTTGTGTGTTTTCTTCATAATACGCTTCTTTGGTTATGAAGATTTTAATAGGACTTTGCCTTTATTATCTTCCAAGGTGTTTCAGATGTATACTTAAGAATTAATTGGTGATGGACCGTGGCTGATATCCGAGACTGCTGTAGCCCACTGGGGCATAATTCTGGTTGATTCATTTGACATTCAAAATTTTGTTTGAGATGATATCTAGTCCCATTGGGGCATTATTCAATATCCAGCAACTGTAAAATGCCCACTTGGGCAAGACTTTGAACATATGAACTGTGTGTGATCACGGCTTATTTCTGCCATTTACCATGGCCCACTTGGGCAATACGGCATACCATGCGAAATTCAGGTGCAATGATTAAGATCTTTCTTTCACGCACTAAATATGCCTAACGTGCATAGCTCACATGATCAAGGATTCATGGAGACGTTTTGTCTTTTGAGACTGGAGGTTCGAATCCTACACCTACCCCAATGTGGCAATAATTTTGAATTCAATTATAATGGAGTGGCAATATATAGATTATATTGTCAACTAATAATTTAGAGCGAAAGCACTAGTTTATGTTGAGTCATTATTTTGCCTTTACTTAATTTACAACCTAAAATTGCAAGCAGTTGTTATAAATGAATTTAATTCACAGCCTTGAGAAGCACGATGTAAATAGTCACAATATGAAATGTATACATGTAAAAATACACCTAAAAACTGTAAATTGTTGGGAGGCGAAGTATTTTTGTTTATGTTGTCTATCACGTGACATAGTATTCACTTTATTATACACATTGAAACGCACAAACCTTGCCCGTGATGAAGGAGTAGAATCACTCCGAAACGCGTAGGACGTTGTGTCAGCAATAAATCTGCACTTTAAGAATAGTGGCCACGGCTCCGTTGTAATTCTTTACCAGAACGAAGGAGAGAATACGCCGGTTCAGCGTGTGAATGTTAAGGGGGTGGCTACCACTGCCGTGAGCCCGCCGACATCGAGGCTTGGGATCAGCTGAGTTTCGTGTTTATATATATATATATATTTTTTTTTTTTTTCAGTGGCACCAGAGACTCTGAGTGGCCCGACCAACTAGGGAATTTCGCTGGCCAATGTCTACTGCCAGGCCGCAAGGATCTACAAAGCTTGCCCCCACATGGCCTTCAGTTCCATGGGCCGACAGTCTGAACATGACTTCGAGTCGTCGACACACTCAAGACACCAAGGTTTACAAGAAAAGAGAAGCAACCACATCTCATATTAAAACCTCTTTCGGTTCTCTTTTTTTTGTATAAATATTGAAGACCAAACATGTGTAACAGATGCCCACACTCATGTATACTCTGCATACATATAGCTAAACAGAACTGAGAAATCAATCCCAAATCACTTTGCAATATTACTGAAAAAGGAATCACACCTATTAGTGCAGTACCAAAATACATCATAAAGAAAAATCGAAACATTAAAAAGAAACCATACACAAAAATGAATCCTTGCCAGCAACAAGCACATACAACCATACTTGTGATGCAAAATAACATGTGATCGTAAGTCTGACAAGGACATATATATCATTTACACTTCTTCAAGAAGCAAAAGCCATGATTCCTCAAGGACTGTTAAATACAGAGCAAATTAGGTACATACCTCAAGAAGACAAGTAATATCTAACCTTCAGACAGAAATAACATGAAAGAACCATTGTAGGAGAATAACAAGAAAGCTTTCTATAAAGCCTAAACACCTCCTACCCTGTAATGCACAACTGCAACCAGCCTAAACTGTTAAAGACACAGCCTATCAGACAGCTTTAGACACAGCCACACCGCCATGTTCCAATTTTGAACAAAGTAATTACCCATACCCTCTCCCAAAGGAGGAAGTCACTAACTTGTGTTTTCCAAAGAATACAACCATAAACTCTGAACAACTCTTCAAAAATGGAGGACTTAAAATAAATGTACATTCCACTCAAGAAGAGAAAACGAACTGCACTGATTACCCTGGCTACGAAAAACACAGAGGGGAGTGTAAATGAAACAGAATCCCAAAAAGGGTATCGCAAGGAAAAGAACGGCTATTAGCTCACAACATTACCCCTTAAAAGAGCATATAATGGAGTCCAAAAATGACTAAGCTGTATAGCCGAGAGATGCAAACACAAGACACAGTACGCAGAGAAAATTATTTAATATCAAACAAATAGACTACGTAAGAAGCACACCTGAAAAGCTATATAATAGCAAACCAATACTCCACATAGAGTAAGACATATACCCAAAAAAGGGTATGAACTCTTGAGACTAAGCTCCTTGTCAGAGTAAAATAAAAGAACAAACCAGCTACACAGCTGCAAAGACAATCCGGAGATTAAAATAGTCAAATCGGAGTCATGCACTCTCGCAATAAGAAAGAAGTAGTGCTTTATACTTCAACAACACAGAGTGCAACAACAGCAGAGGCAAGATTGAAATCCCTAAACCTAAATATCCACGACCGTGGTCTTATAATAGAGAAGGAAAAGACCTGAAATGGCCATACTACAAGTGACGAGCCATGAGGCGCTGTACCAGGCCCGGACTGGCCGTTGCGGGCACCGGGCAATTCCCCGGTCGGCCGCAAGGGTGGGGGCCGTTTTTGGACCCCTGGGGGCCGTTTTTGTGACAGGGCCGTTTTTGCAGCAAAGCTGCAAAATCGGCCCTGTAACAAATTCGGCGGAAAAGCGGCCCTGGTAAAGAGCTTGGTGGCATCCCCTCCCTCCCCCAGGGGGAGGAGGGGGGGCCGGCCGAGCACTTTGCCAGGGCCGGTTTTGTTTCCCAGTCCGGCCCTGCGCTGTACCGATGATTCTGCCTGGCTGTCAAATAAACCCACACCGTCAAAGGTCATATCTTTCAAACTTTCCCGAATATTATTGGGGAATTTCGACTCCCACAACCAATCTAGTCTGCAAAGAGCAACAGATCGAATCATGTCTCTGCCAATAGATTTGGTGGTGTCCATTGCCGACTGCCAGGCTACATGGGCATCCCTGCTCACATTTACAAAACACTACTGCATTGACATTGAGGTTCAGTCCTCCTGGACTTTTTGTTCTGAGACAATTCACAGACCCACCTCCAGGGAGATATTGCTTTGGTATCTATTCTAAGGTAAGGAATCTACGGTCAAAAGTCTCTTATTAGATGACCAATTTACTTACCTTCGGCATGCCTTATCTGGTGGAGACTCATCTAGATTCCCTACTGACCTTCCCATCCTCCCTGTTCTGCAAACCGGTTCTTCTACCTAAAAAGGTCCATGTAGGCCGACTTTCTACACACTGGTAGATCAGCCATCGAATGGTGGTCTGTGCTTCTCATGAAGAAATAGTCAAGAAAATAAACTGATGTCAGTATGCTACCTATATAGGCACCATGCATGTCACTGCTGGTGTGGCTGACGTAGAGCCTACAACACACAGAGGTACTACTCAAGATTTTCCAGATCTAGTCCGGCACCTATGGAATATTCTATGGTAAGGTATCACCTGCTAGATATTTTCTACCAGTTAACGCCTTACTGAAGGTAGATAACTTGTTCATTATGGAGGCTCGCACTCTCAGGTTCCTCCTCAGAGACTCAATCTCGGGGCTTGTTGAGGAATGCTGACCTCTGGTCAAGATTGGTGGTATGTTACCTGTATCCAAGTACAGGAACTCAACAAAAGAGGGACCTACAACTAAAGGGAGCCTCTAAAACGAAAGGTTATGCTAATCACAAACGTGAAAGGTCTTATAATCTTTAAGCCCCCCTTCCTTCATCTTTCTGAAGAGCTCCCAACACTGTGGTTAAGCCCACCCCGACTTCTAGGGGTCGGGGTGACCCGATGATGAAGCATGACACCACTAGTGTGTGTGAGGGTAATTAAAAACAAAAGGCGCTTTTCCCTTAACACACGGTTATGGTTAGCATAACCTTTCGCGGTTGTGATTAGCATAACCTTTCATTTTAGAGGCTCCCTTTAGTTGTAGGTCCCTCTTTTGTTGAGTTCCTGTACTTGGATAAAGGTAACATAGCGCCAATCTTGACCAGAGATGCGTTCATTGGAGTATCTTTTGTGAGATATAGTCGAAAGGGAGGATATACTCCATTTATTGTTCCTCTTCAACCTTCTAGATACTAGAAATTGTACTGGTAACCTATTGTGTTAACACGAGGAATGCTGACCCCCAAGTCAGTCAATCAATTCAACTTTATTCAGTAAACTTAAATGAAAACCATAAAAGTATATCAATGACCTAAGACCACAGTTATATATCCATACATAAAATCGTTAAAAATAAAAAATAAAAACAGATGTGGGTCAATAATTATCAGGACACACATATGAAAATGTCAAACTATATACACCAATAAAAGTAAATATGAAATTCATCTACCTAAAAAGTTTTAAAGTTCCCCTAAACATTTACAAATATGCTAGGCCTGTTAAGCTACCTGTGTAAAAAAATATCAACATAATGCAATTGTAAAAAAATTAAAAAGGCTAAGGCTGCAATACCCTAAATGTGTGCTTTAACATCAACAGCTTAATGAGCCTGCTTCTTTGCAATATTGTGTGGAGCCTTGAGGTGGGAGCCCTTCACATGGGCAACACGTATGAATATGAGACAATTTGTTCTGCCTGGTGAATAAGGCATTTCTACGAATGATATTTTAGTCTTAAATGGGTCAACCAAAACCTTTGGTAACCCAGACCAAATATAGCTGTAATCCAGCAGTGTATAGGATTCCCTAGTGTAAAATACCGTTCTGGGTTACAACTTTATTTTTATTTGAAAAAAAAGCCTTTCCCCTTCCAAAAGAAGAAAACATAGCTGCTTTAAATGGCATTGACTTATATGTTTTAACTGCTCAGGCTCGTCAAAAAAATCAGACCTGCACATTCTATCGCACAATGACTTACTATATCTCTGCCAAGAGATTTCATGAGCCAAGTGCAGTGATCGAGAGACTTGGATAGTTAATTCATCGAAGGAGGATTCGTCAACTTATGCCATAATAAAAAGTCTCGTAGGTCAATGCTGTTTTCCTGGAAACTCATCCCCACCTCCTGGGGGATAACATAAGAAGAAATGGAGTTGGGAATTGCCAGTAATCTCAGAAAGTAATTTTCTGACATCTAAATAGCCTGCCCCATAAGTGGGCATACGAACACATTTGGCCTTATATATCTGGATCATCTCTTAATATTTTCCCCTAGTTTCCTCAAGAACCTAAACCCTGCCAAAACGTATTTCTCATTGAAATCGACATGCTGTTACCAGCGGATTCCAGTTACCCTTGGAGTCAAACAGGAACCCAAAAAGCGCAAGTGAGGATATCACACTTAATTTAATGTTATTCAGAAAGATGGAACAATGTTTAGGCCTAGCTGAGTCCCAACCCATGATAAAGAACTTAGAGAGATTCAGTTTCATCTACATTTGAGTTAAAGTTGTGGAAACTAATCAGCACCTACTGCAGGGCATTGGTTGTACACATCATTAATACTGCTTCATCTGCATATAGCAAAAACAACAGTTGATGGACAGAATGCAGAACAATGTCATACATTCACCCCAGTACAGAGATCTGTGCCTAAATCCATCGTTTTTTTTGCACTCCACACCCCCCCAGTTCAGACATGGCCATATGCAAATCAGCCTTGACCCAGTGCCTCATGGGAACAGTCCAGCCCGAATTGCCAGCCCGAACTGCATGTAGGACATGAACAGGGTGGTACCAATCTGTCGCCGATCATGGCAAGCATCCAGAACACCGTCTCGAAACTATATAATATAAAAAACTATATATTAAGAAAAGTGGCCAATACACAGCCCTGTCTGACCCCCCTTGTTCACACTAAAGGCCTCTGTGCATTCCCCATTTCTCCCTTATAACACCTTAGCAGTATGTGAATATATCTCTTTTAGCGGGGAGACAATAGCTACGTCCACACCTAAGGCCTTCATCAGGCACTATAATTTATAATGGTTAACACAATTGAATGCACTTAACAGGCACATAAAAAGTGGGCAATTTATATGGGTTTTGTCACCATGTACATATCAATAATGAGACTTAGATTTAAACCGCGTTTTCTCTGTTCCAAGGCCCCTCTGGAATCCACATTGTATTTGAGAGTATCTTGTGTTCCTCTGCCCAAGATTCTAACCTTGAAAGGAGAATTCTGCCTGCCACTTTAACAAGGGAGTCCAGCAAAAAATAGGATACTAAAATGACTGATCCAGTCCTGAGGTGAAGCAACCATATTTAACACCTTAGCCTCTGGGTGCCTAAAATATGGTTGATTAATTATCCGCCAAAATGCAGTTTTGTCCCTCATTTCACTTGTCACCAGTAAATCATCCTAGGCCTCGGTTTCTCCCTTCCTAGATGCCTGCGCTACATTATACCCCCGCCCTCATCTTTATGACCAATGGATTATACCTGGGCCTAGATCTCAAATCCGGCTTGGGAATATTTCTTGTCAAGCTAGCTACAGTACTGTAATTGGCCAGACATGGGTTTATCTGTTAAACCTTTTTTAAATGTTTTGTGGCATTTCCACAAATGCCCTCTTAATCTGTAGCTCATCAGCCTCCTCATCCATACAAATATTGAAGCACTCAGTATTGTCTGGAAAACCTCAGGGTTGATCTTGTTCCATATCAGCACAGGGCCATTGTTCCTCGATACCTTGATGTCTTATCTGTTGGGTCAACACAACCCTCCTCACTTCCCATTTTCAAAATGATACTATGGGGATGATGGTCACTCACAATGTGAGTGAGTTTTATAGTCAGCCTAGTATTGCCTGAGATTCTATGTGACCAAAATAAAGTCTGTTATGGAACCCGGTTCCCTTCCTGTGAAGGTGGGAATGAAATGTACTGGTGGATTGCATACTTCGTTTGTAAAAAACATATTATGACTCCATAGACATCTGTTGATTGGTTCTCCATAATTACCATGTATTTATTTACTTGAGTTTTATATAGCGCTGGCTAGACCTGGAGGTATCAGAGCGCTTTACACGAGGAGAGTTACACGGGTTACAAGTTACACATTGTTACAGAAGGTACGTCAATTACAAGTTACATCAATTGGTTCAAGGTGTGTAGAGGGTAATGGAAAAGATGTGTTTTCCCTTTCTCTAATGAATCAATGTAGCTACAGACCGTTTTTGCATGAAGCGTAAAATGGAGAGGATTGAAATCCCCACCCCAGTGTACATCTCTGCATTCTTTGTGACATACCTCTCTAATTCATCTGTTACCCCTCGTCTACTGTAATTATAAAGATTATTGTAATAGCTAACTATAAAAGATAAAACTCGCCATGAAGGTTAGAACCTCATTATTCAATAGTATGGTGGAGGTTGGATAATTAAAAAGAGCACTTGGGGGGCGTGGCCAAGATGGCGGCGGAGTAGGACGTGTCTCAGGTCCTCTCCGGCCCCGGGCCCTGCAAAGCTTTGTGTAGCACAGCTCCAGAGAGTTATTTCTGCCACCTGGTCGCCTAGGCACTACTACGGAGTGTTAGCCGTCGGCGGTGAGCGTCCCGGGGACACGAGAGTCGTCCAAGTGGCTCCGGAGTCGGAGGCGGTTGCCGGGCCCGGAGCGGTCCAGAGAGGAGGGCACACGAGGGCGACTCGGGACTCCCTGAGCGGCAGAAGTTGGTGGGCTCACCGGGACAGTGAGGTGGGAGCCGCCGGAACCGAGCTGCAGCGGGAGGACGCCAGATTGGCGCTGGTTCCCCGAGCCTCCCCGGCGGGGGTGGAGCCTCTTGCCGGCGAGTGCCCGGAGCTGAGGGCGGCTGCCCTTCCACTCGAGGCCGCGTTCTGAGGCCTAGCGGGGGGACCGCTCGGCACTGCCCCTTGGACCCGTACAACATGGCGGACCCCTGGACTGAGCGATAGCATTGCACTCAGGTGAGAGTGCGCCTGCTTGGTGACAGTGGAAGCGGCGGACAGCGGACAGGGACGAGGACCGGACCATGTGGCGGCACTAGCGAGAGGTGGCGCCTGGGCGGGCGACGACGGGCAGATCCCGAACCCAGGGCACTGCGAGGGGGAGCTGGATTGGGCAGTGGAGGTCTGCGACGGCTGCATCGGCTGCCTGGAGACCGGGTGAGGAATACCTTCGTGCGCTGCTGTGACAGGCCCAGCCAGTCGCCGCCTGAGAAGGCCCCGCCATTGCTGGTTCTTCGCCCCATCCCCCCTAGGCGAGGGGCCTGAGGCACTGGTGAGTCGGGGGAGCGGACAAGGTCGAAGCGCGGGCTGGGTCGGGTAGCCATCGAGGATTGTGCCTGGACTCGCTGTGCCCATACCAGCATCGCGGCCTGTGGGGCTCCTGCCCGCTTATCTTCCTCTGTGCTGAATCTGCACCGCTGCGTTCTCCCTGGCCGTAGGGGCTGAGCAGGGGCGGCTGAGACACCCTCTACTGGAAGTGACTCCTACTGCCTGTGCTACGACCTGAGCCTGTGCCGCGAACCCTGGGACCCCGGTGGGGGTACCCTCTCGAGCCCTTGAGTGGATCTTATTGGTGGCGGAGGGGTACGGATCGTGGTGGCCTACAAGACACTTGGAGGAGATCGCGATGGCTAACGCTCAACGCAAGGGGAAGACCGTGAGGGATGGACAATCAAAGAGCACTCAGCAACCAGCTTCCCCTGGCCCAAGCTCCTCTCCTAAATGCTCCGATGACGAGGCGCCGGCCACTAAAGCATTTATGACCGACCTTTTCAAGTCCATCAAAGAAGATATCTCGGACCTCCGAGCGCAATTGACTTCTGATCTTCGGGAGGTGCGGAGGGACGTGGACGCTGTGGGAGAAAGAGTAGCCACACTAGAGGACCACGATCTCAGCATGGCAAATGACATCCACCAGTTGCAGCAAGATGTGCTGAGACTCACGGAACAGAACCTGGACCTGCAGGCCCATGCGGAGGACTTAGAGAATCGCTCTAGGAGAAACAACATTCGCATACGAGCGGTACCATGCGATGGAGAAGCAGGGGACCTCCGCGGCTACGTCCAGGACCTCTTCCGCCAGATTTTGGACGACGAGGAGGTACATGAGATTTGACTGGATCGGGTCCACAGAGTTGGGCTGCCACGTAGGGGTGGAGGTCCGCCACCGGATATCCTGGTGTGTGTACATGATTTTCAGCTCAAGGAACAAATCCTTAGGAAGGCACGTGACGCTCCCTCTCTGCAGTTCCGTGACCATCGCCCGCAACTCTATCAAGATCTAGCAGCGACGACCCTTCAGAAGTGGCGGGAGTTCAGGCCAGTCACGGCATTTCTACGTGCCCACAACATCACCTACTCGTGGGGCAATCCATTCCGCATAGTCTTCCGCTGGCAGAGTAAATTGGCGCCGATACGCTCGTTGCAGGTGGCGAAAGATCTTCTGGGCATCGGGGATGATTCTCCAGCTTCGAGGGTAGGCAGCCCTTCACCAAGGCGGCGACACCGATCCTCCTCATGGCACAGAGTGGGGTCGGCACCGGATCGTGGGCGGCCGGATCGAGCAACCAGCCTACAGGAAAGAGGGGACGCAGTAGCCTCCGTTGCCTCGGCAACGTTGACGTCTTCGCAGCAGAGCTCTGGAGCGGCCTGACTTGAGGGCTGCGGGCCTTACGGGGCCGGAGGGGCCCGCGTTCTTTGGTTCCGTGGGTACGCAAGTACTTTGTGAGAAGACACCCCGGACCGAGGCCCTGGGAGACCCTCTTGAGGTCTTTCACCCCCCTCCCAGTGACTTCATGGTGCGCTGCACTGTTCTGGGACGCTTCGTTGAATCTGTGAAGTATCTATGTTTATTTTTGCTCTGGGGTTTGGGGTGGGAGGTGGGTCGTGGGGACTGTTGGGGGGGTCTGGTTGGGAAAGGGTTGGGGGGTGTGGGGGGTGGTGGCGCCTGGTATGATTGTGTGTTGTGCTTTTTCACTTCTGTGGCTGCCCTCTTGGGGTTCCTAAATGACGTGTTTGACCGAGATTTGGCCATTTTGGTGGAGTGTACTCCTATGGATGACCTGGGGCCCACTCCCGAGACTTCTAGGTTCTATGGAGCAGTGGTGACGGGGGGTCAGGTGGACTGCGAGGAGGAGCTTCTTGGAGGGGGGTGGGGTAGGGTGATGTTAGCGTTGGTTGGCTGGTGGTGGGTGATGGTATCCCAGTATGCCGCTTAGTATAGGGACGTGGAACGTCAAAGGTCTTAACTCCCCACAGAAACGACAAAAGATTTGGAAATACATTGCTGATCACAATTTGGATGTGGTGGGGCTCCAAGAAACACACCTAGCACGTAAGGACGAGCTTCGGCTGCATCATAGGCACTTCCCACTGATTTATAGGGCTTCCGCCTCCACCAAACATAGGGGTGTAGCGCTTCTCTTTCGAGCTTCATTACATTTCCAGCCTCTGGGGATTAGCGGTGACAGGGACGGGAGGTGGCTCATGGTTAAAGGGATGCTTGGTGGGGTGAAGTGTACTTTTGTGGTGGTGTATGTCCCCAACTCGGGGCAAAATCCCTTCCTCCGAGACCTGTTGGATAGAGCGGGGGACTTTGTTGAAGGATTGGTAGTGCTGATGGGTGACTTTAATATGGTGTGGGATGGGGCTATAGATAGCTCGCGGGTGCAGAGGGCGGGAGCGGGGGTGTTTTCATTGGAGACTCAAGAATTGATTAATGACCTAGGCTTGCTTGACAGCTGGAGGGCCCTACATCCCCAATCCCGCGACTACACGTTTTTCTCCCATGTCCATCACTCCTACTCTAGACTTGACCATATTTTTACGAGCCAGGCGCTACGAGGGGATCTTCAGGCGGCCAGTGTTTTCCCCCTTTCTGTCTCGGATCACAGCTTATTGGTTCTGACGCTTCTCTGGCCTTCCGAGGGAGATGGCGTGAAGAATTGGTATTTCCCGCCGGCACTCGTACGGGATGATACCTCCTGTAGGGAATTGCGTAAGGCTCTGAGGGAGTGTCACACCCTCAATCCGGTCTCCGATACTTCCCTCTTTAATACCTGGGATGCATGTAAGGCCTCCATAAGGGGCACATGCCTACACCTCAACGCCAACCTTAATCGGTTGCGGAGGAAGGAGCGGGAGGACCTCGAAGCGGAGCTGACCGCATTGGAGCAGGCCCACAAGGCCAATCCATCTAGGCTCACTCTGAGACCATTGACAGCGGTTCGGGGTAAACTGAAGGCGCACTATACTAACCGTGCTGAGCTTACGCTACTCCGGCTGCGACGCACTTCCTATTCTCAGGGTAACAAGATAGGTAACCATCTGGCGCGTCAACTGCGTGATAAACGGGAAAAGGAATATGTGGGTGGCATCAAGGACCCCTCCGGTACGCTTCACCACAGCGATGCTGACAAGGCACGCATTTTTGGACGGTTCTATGAAGCGCTATACAGGGGTGACTCCCTGGATCAGGCGGCGCAGGATCGATTCTTAGCGGACCTCCCCATACCAAAGGTGTCGAAAGAATGGAACGAGTTACTAGCGGCCCCTCTCTCTTGGGAGGAGGTGCTGGAGGCCATCGGGGAACTTAAGCTTCACAAGGCTCCTGGGCTGGATGGCTACACGGCGCTCTTTTATAAATCTTTTGCTACGGAGTTTTGCGAGTTCTTAATACCCCTCTTTAACGAAATGGCTACCTCAGGACGGTCTTCGATATCTATGGCTGAGGCTAAGATTTCGGTAATCCCTAAACCAGGGAAGGAACCGTCCTGCTGCTCGTCCTACAGACCGATAGCGCTTCTCAACGTGGATGCCAAGTTGTATTCCGCAATCCTTGCGCGCAGACTTCGAGATCTGATGCCGACCATAATCCACCCGGACCAATCTGGCTTTATCAAAGGGCGTCAAACACACAATAACTTACGGAGGGTGATTCACCTCATTGAGAAAGCCACGAGGTTTCGCCTCCCAGCGGTGTTGGTGGGGTTGGATGCGGAGAAGGCCTTCGATCGAGGGGACTGGTCTTTCCTGTTCCGCACTTTGGAGGCCTTTGGTTTCTCGCACCAATTTCTCACCATGCTACGCGCGAATTATAGCAACCCTTGCTCCAGGGTGATGGTAAACGGTCATCGATCCGCTAATTTTGTGCACACCAGGGGTACAAGACAGGGTTGCCCCCTCTCGCCGCTGCTCTTTGCCTTAAGTATTGAGCCCCTAGCTATCGCGCTGCGGGAACGGGAACAGATACAGGGCCTCCCCTTCTCGGGGGAGCAACATAAAATCTCCCTTTTCGCAGATGATGTGCTCCTCTCAGTTGGGGACCCGGCACACTCCCTACCGCACATACAAACTCTGCTGTCTGAATATGAAGCTGTAGCTGGCTTCAAAGTTAATTTTGATAAGTCCTATATCCTAAACCTGACGCTCCCGCCGGCGGAGGTCGAGGGCCTGCGGTCAATTACGCCATTGTTGTGGGTGACGACCTCTCTGCTATATTTGGGAGTTCACCTGACACCTTCTGTGGGCTCCCTTTTCGCAGCGAACTTTCCGTCCACATTACAAGCGGTGCGGGGGGAATTGAACAAGTGGAAGCCGAAATACATAACTTGGCTGGGTCGGATCCACGCCATCAAAATGGTTCTCCTTCCGCGATTCCTGTACCTCTTCCAGGCCCTCCCAATACCGATAGAGGTGGATTTCTTCCGACGACTGAAGACCCTCCTCCTGAAATTCATCTGGCAAGGCGGGAGAGCGCATCTCTCTTACGCGGTTCTGCGGAGCCCGAGAGAGAGGGGGGGAGTGGGCCTCCCGGACCTGCAACTGTACTATAAGGCAGCGCAGCTAAGGGTCTTGGTGGAATGGTCCCAGCGAGAATCCGAAAAACACTGGCTGCACATGGATAGAAGTGTGGCAGGGCGGACGATTTGGGACCTGGCATGGAAGCCCAAACCCGATAGGCCTAGGAATGCATACATCAGCACCCCCACAAGCACAGTCCTAAAAGTATGGGACACGGTAACGGGGGACGACCGCTGGACGACGTTCCCCTCCCCCTTCACCCCTTTACACTTCAATCCGGCTTTCCCGCCGGCACTCCTGTAGGGACCCTTCCGGCCATGGCGGGAGGGAGGCTGTAGGGCCCTTACGCATCTCTTTCATGGTAGGGAGCCCCTCACCTTTACGAATTGCATGCGGGATTACGGCCTACCACCCGAGGAACGATATCGGTATGGCCAACTGATCCACTGGGCAACTTCGCCTGGGCTGAGAGAAGCCGCGACAAGACCTCCCTCGCAGTTCGAAGCCTTCTTGCTGCGGACTGCCACGATGAAGGGAACGATCTCCTTCTTATATAAACTTTTGCTTGATACTGTTATCTCTCCTCGTCCTCGCTACATGGACCTCTGGGAGAAGCAGTTGGGTAGGGATATTGCGGAGACGGAATGGAAGGCTCTCTGGCGGGACATTCAGTCCCACAACCACTCGGCGGACTTGCGAGATGCCCACTTCAAAACCATGTTTGACTGGTATCTCTACCCCTCAAAACTTCATCGCATATTCCCGGCGACCACGGATTGCTGCTGGAGGGGCTGCGGTCTGCTGGGTGACTTTAGTCACATCTGGTGGGACTGTCCGATTGTTAGGCCGTTCTGGGCCGAAATCCTATCTCACATCAAGGATATGTTGGGGTACCCGATCCCGGATTCGCTATCCTTTGTGGTACTGGGTCTTCGAGACCCGCTGTTGGATCACCAGACGACCGCAGATAAACGTATTATGTGGCTGTGCTTGGGGGCAGCTAAGTTAACGCTGGCTGCGGCTTGGAAGAAACCGATGGCTCCAGCGGTATCATTATGGCATGCAAAGTTGTGGAGGCTGCTGAGCATGGAGAGAATGGCGGACATCTTTATGGGCAATTTTAAGAACTTTATGTTCCGCTGGGGACCCTTGGTTAGATTTTTGTCGAAGGGTCTGCCGTCGGCTGTCTGTCCACCAGCCCTTAGGGCACTTCACCTCTTCCAAGTCTGACCGCACGAATGCTGAGTGTGTAGTGTGTGACGTGATACAGATTAGCGCTACCACCCGGGGGGGGGGGGAGGGGGGGGGGGCCTTGGGGACGGGAGGGTGGGGGGGGAGTTGGGGGGGGGTTTGGTTTCGGTAATGCGGCACTGCAGCGAGGAGGATGGACTTTCTACGCCTGCATATGCCTTGTGACACTCCGTAGGCAGCTTCCCCTCCTCGAGGAGCATACGACAGGACATTAAGTGGCGCCTGCTGGCTGGAACTCTCCTAGTAATGTCATTTACTTTGTTGTTGCGAATGACTTTCAAGGTGGCTCCTGAGGCCCTTAAGAGCTCCTGCCTATATCGCTGTAACTTTGCCGCCTTTTTGTATGTTTCCTCACACCCTATTTTGCAAACTAATAAAATCTACTTTTACAAAAAAAAGAGCACTTGTTCCTGTAACCTAGTGAGAGTAAAACTACGCAAACCTCCCTTTCCCTCCTCTGAAGGGTTCTGCTTGGGGTATGGTACATCAAATACTCATTTAAATATAAACTTGCCGTGGCCCATGTCTCCTATAATCACACAATGGAAAGTTCCTCTACAAAGGCTACCCAGTCTGCGTTACCAAGTTTTGACCTGAGACCTTCTACATTCCAAAACACAATCTTGATCAAATGGACCTGGCTCGCTGGTGCCTCCATATTCCTAATGTGTTAGAGGATAATCCTCCTTTCTTAAGCACACTAATGGGCGTTTATGTGCTACTATTGATTCCCCCGTGCTCTTATTTGAAGAAACACCTACACTACTACCTGCACCATGTGTTCTGAAGTCATCGAAGACCCTGGGTGTATCCCACTTTTCGACCCCCACTCCCTGTATCAAATTAGTTTTACCTAGTCACTCAATATTGCCATTGCCAGTCGCATTTAAAGCTGTAAATCTATTTCTTTCTCCCATATTAAAGATATCAAGAATATAAATTGATCATGGAGACAAGTCAAATCTAACCAAGGTGTCATATGGACAGTTACAATTGATCATACAATCTGTTATTACATCCTTGTTAACAGACAACCGCGTCCTCCTGACCCCACTGCCTACGTTGGCACTACCAATTGGAGCTATAGTATTCTTCCTGTTATCGTGGGCTATTAGTGCAGTCGGTTTATGGGATTAGATCAGTTGCTGTTCCATTGATATTTTTATTTGTACCTGTATTCATTAGCAGGGATAAGGAATTTCCATTAATCTTCTCAATTACTCTTGGCATCTTGAGATCATAGTTTCCACAGACCTTCATCTGTTGTTCAGTTTGTCCAAATAAAAATAACATTCTCCATAAGTGAGAAGATATGTCTGTTAACTTTCTCAGTTATATTAGGCTATAGATCCTCCTTCCAAGCAACTTTACTATTGGCTCCTTCCTGCAGAGCCATTGAAGATACAGTTCCTCTCTTTCTTGCCACTTGTGATGAAACATGCCCCCCACCCCCACTTTTTTTTTATATTTTTCTTTCTAGCAGGTGGGGCATTATCCATGGATGGTGAGGGGGGAGCTTGGATAATTAACAGGGGATCTTTTCACATTCATGAATTGCCCACATTTTGTTTTCGGGCACGTATTCCTGGCCAACTCTGGACACCTATTTCCCTCCTGTATGGTAGCCCCTTGCATGCCATGTAGTTTGTAAACTGATTTCTGGATGCCTTCCAGCCTCTCCTCCACTTTATTGATCTCCCTATTGATAGCCCTCATCACATTGGTTAAAACGTTTGCTATAGAGCTCTGTTATGGCCATGATCTACTCTCTGTAGGTTTCATTACTTTTCTTTTATCCCTGTTAAAAGTAGAACTCTTTAATTACCTGCCAAATATTTGGACCAAAAGGGGCGGCCCAGCCCAGCCTCTTCTGGGCTCTGACAGGTGCAGATGGCCCAGTCTTTGCCAGAGCACCCGCGCCCCGAGCAGCTATTAAGGTAAGTACGCTAAGTAGCATCGCCCATTGCGCCTCCAACTAGTAGCAGGGCAGTGTGGTCCTTGTAGTCTAGACAGCCCAGCCTTAGAGTGGTGAAAGCTCCATCTTGTGCAGCAGGTGAGGGAGGAACGCTGAATAGTGCTGTTCTTTGCTGTACCTCCCACTCCAGCAGGGTGGTTCAGGCAGCCCAGCCCAGTGTCAGCGTAGTGAAAGTTGTATCCTTTAAGGTTCAAAAATGAGGTTCAACTGCCACTGTAAAGGCTATTTGTTGTTGTTTGCATTCACTCCAAGCACCTGCCCACTGCTGGGTTCGATTTGCTTGAGACACCTGATCACAATTCAGACGAACTGTTTGTCCTTTGACAATATCGCCCATATTTATCAACACTGACGCAACACCGCGCAACTCAGCATTGCGTCAGAAAAATCAGACTGTTGCAGCATTTTCTTGCCGCATGAATGCACCATATTTATCAGATGGAACACCCTGGCGCAAGGGCCAAATATGTGTCACGAATTGTGACGCAATTGTGTCGTGAATGGAGCAAGGTGCTCAAATGCCAGAGCTCCCTGCAGGACGGGAAGCTGATTTGCGTGTCGCAAAGCACCTCTATGAGCTGCAAATCAGCATTGAGCCATGCTGGAGTGCTTTGCCTCTCGGGAGCATTTGAAAAGGTGATGCAATCAACACAGCAATATTGCTCAATACAGGGAAGTATGGAAGGAGCCTCAGGGAACCAGGAGGGCACAAACACGGTAAAACACCCTCACTCCGCATACCTTCACTCCTCATACCATTACAACGCAAGTACCATTACTCCGCAATACTATTATAACGCATACCATTACATTTTATATGCTTATACGCTTTTACCCCGCATGCTTTTACAACGAAATTCGTTGTAAATGCATGAATGGTAAAAGCATGTTTTTAAAATTTAAGTTTAAGGTAAGTATATGGTTTTAGTTTGGGGGTGTTGGGGTATATATTGTAGGGGTTCAGGGGTATTTTAAGGGTGGATTTGGGTTATGGGGTACAGGGGTATTTAAGGGTTAAGGGATAGGTTTGGGTATTGGGGTACAGGGGTATTTTTAGGCTTCAGGGCTAGGTTTGGGTTTTGGGGTACAGGGGTATTTTTAGGGTACAGGGATAGGTTTGGGTTCTGGGGTATAGGGGTATTTTTAGGGTTCATGGCTAGGTTTGAGTTTGGGGGTACAGGGGTATTTTTAGGGTTCAGGGCTAGGTTTGAGTTTTGGAGTACAGGGGTGTTTTTAGGGTTCAGGGCTAGGTTTGGGTTTTGGGGTACAGGGGTATTTTTAGGGTACAGGGCTAGGTTTGGGTTCTGGGGTATAGGGGTATTTTTAGGGTTCATGGCTATGGTTTGAGTTTTGGGGTACAGGGGTATTTTTAGGGTTCAGGGCTAGGTTTGAGTTTTGGAGTACAGGGGTGTTTTTAGGGTTCAGGGCTAGGTTTGGGTTTTGGGGTACAGGGGTATTTTTAGGGTACAGGGCTAGGTTTGGGTTCTGGGGTATAGGGGTATTTTTAGGGTTCATGGCTATGGTTTGAGTTTTGGGGTACAGGGGTATTTTTAGGGTTCAGGGCTAGGTTTGAGTTTTGGAGTACAGGGGTGTTTTTAGGGTTCAGGGCTAGGTTTGGGTTTTGGGGTACAGGGGTATTTTTAGGGTTCAGGGGTAGGTTTGGGGTTAGGGGTACAGGGGTAATTTAGGGTTCAGGGCTAGGTTTTGGTTTTGGGGTACAGGGGTATTTTTAGGGTTCAGGGGTAGGTTTGGGGTTAGGTGTACAGGGGTAATTTAGGGTTCAGGACTAGGTTTTGGGGTACAGGGGTATTTCTAGGGTCAGGATGGGTTAGTGTTTAAGGGTGCTGGGGTATTTCAAGGAGTAAGGGTGGGTTATGATTTTGGGGTGCTGGGGTATTTTAAAGGAGCAGGGTGGAATTAGTTTTTAGGGTGACAAGAGTAATTTAAAAAATATTATATATATATATATATATATATATATATTCAAAAAATATTTGTAAAAAATTATAAATGTAAAATATATATATATTTATATACATATGCATTATTAAGTATATATGTAAATGTAAATGTATTTCGATTTATATAGCGCACTAATCACCCAGGGGTCTCAAGGCGCTTGCTTAGGGAACCCGTCCTGGTATTCCCCTGTGAGATACCCCGGCAGGGTATTCACAAGGTGAAAGCCAGGCATCCCGCCGCGAGGGGCCGTAGTGGAGATTAAGCAAGCTATTGCCCAGAGTCGCAGAGTGTGACCCCGTGAGTCGAGTAGGCACCGGAGCGAGAATTGTCGAGTCCGTGGAATTTTTAAGCCCGAGACCCGCCGAGGCGGGGAATCGAACCCTGGTCCACGGCTGATCTCAGCTTCCGGGTCTGCCGCCTCTAACCACTGAGCCACGCTTATATATGTGGTAAGTACATTTACTAAGTTTATAACTTCACCACACATGCCTTTGCGTTGTAAAGGCATGCATGGTAAAGTTATATGCGGGGTAAAAGATTGAGGAGTGATGGTACTGCGGAGTAATGGCTCATGCGTTGTAATAAATGTGGAGTCATGGTATGCGGGATTAAAGTTTGCAGAATAACGTCATATATTCCACCAACGCAGAAGATGTCACATCAGCCCTGAGGAAGCCTAACTTCAATGAGAAGGAGAATCGGATATTAATAAGCGAGGTGACAAAAAATGAACATCTACTATTTGTCACTTCAAAATTACCATTTGGGAGGAAGGAGGCCATTTGGCAAACCATAGCGGACAAAATAAATGGTTTAACACATACAAAGTGCATGAAGAGGTGGCTCGATTACAAGCGCAAGACCAAAGAAAAACTGGCCAGGAACCTTAAGGCAACCATGAGGACCGGAGGAGGACCTGATGTCCAGGAGGAGTTGGATCCATAGGAGGAGCAGTGGTATATCCCTCATTCCAAAAGAGTTGGTAGCTGGAGTGGAAGGGCAGGACAGTGCTGAAGTAGAAAACCAGCAAGAACTACAGGGTGATTGAAAGCTAGGACCTATATATCTATGTAGATCTCAAACTGTCATGCAGGGAACCGCAGTAACACACTTTGCTGCACTAAAGGAAAGGACAGGAATGCCTCACATGTTAACTCATCCTTGACATACCTGTCCTTTCCTTGGGCAGTTCCAAGTTTTTACCAGCCAAGCCCTGCCAAGTGTCCCTGGTCCATGTGTGATGTGCTGCCCCAGTCAAGGTATTTCCTTACAGTACTGGAGCTTGCAGTGTCATTTATCCCTTCACAAAGCAGGGCTACAAGTTCCAGAATACAAAGTAGAAAAACTGGACTGGAGCAGTACATCATGCATGGACCTTGGAAACAAGCCATTGCAGGTTCCCTTGCACCATAACGCAATTGTGCTTGCGTTGGGACTAGGTAGCCAAAGTGTACTGTACTGTAAAATCAGTTAATGTGACTTTGTAGAGTGTCAATGTGTCACCCCTGAGGGAATTCAGGTGTGGAATAGGTGCATGCACTCCAAGTAGTAACACTCAAAGAGCCAGGTGTAAGAGTTTTTAGTACAAATCTATATTTGACGAAACTGACCTTATATGCTGGGATAGGTTGCCTCAGATGTAGCCTACCATGCAGGAGAACACTCTACCGCCTGTCTTGCTCATTTGGATATGCGGGGTGTTGGTGAGTGTAAATGATGCAGAGTGGAGGTTCATGATTGGTTGGTGGAAGCATATATGGTGTGTCAGCTAGGTGGGTCCCTGGAAGTATTGTGCTGTGTAGGTGTGGCTGAGCATGTTGAAATGCCAGAGTGTCTGAGTGGAAAGGCAATGTCTTTTCTGGGGTGACGTGTGATGTGCGTGCCACAAGGTAGGCTGACTAATAGTCTGGCAGTGGTGTGTTGGATAGTTTGCCTCTTATGTAGCAGGTGTGAAGAGATGCTGTAGTAGAGGGCATTATACAACAATGTCTCAGCTGGAAATCATTGACAGGTACAATAAAAACAGTGAGATAAATCACATAGGGTAGGGGGACAAAGGAAGGGAGACCACAACGGATAGGGTAGGGTGAAGAAGTTATTATTTGTAAGTAGCTATGTCAATGATGCCCACACACACTCCCTCTGCACCTCACTGTCCAGTCACCTCTGGGCCGGCCCACCACTGCGTCCCAGGCTGCACCCCTCACCTCTGCAGCTGCTGGGTGCTGAGCCGCTCGGTGGCCGTTGGATGCCTCAAAAGTCGCAAGAAGCACTCCCTGTAAGGACCTGGAGAGGTGAATTAAAAAGCAGCAGCCGACGTGTCAGAAGTATGGAGGATTACATTGGCTCATGGCGGAGCTCGTGTTTTAGGGCATCGCCATGCTGGCCATCCTGGCCACGCCCCCCACACACAAACTGGAATTTGATATCAACATCCAGATGCCAGATGCCTTAATTCACTCCCACAGATTGGCTGACTTTTATTAGGGCAATGCTGAACACAACCCTTATAAAAGCCTTTCCTCCTCCTCAGGATCAAGGATATTCAGGTGATAAATATGATGTATCTAAATTAAGCTCAGATTGTGGTTCTGCCCCAGTTAGGCTTCATGACCTTGTGAATCCTGTTAGTACCTCACTCCAGATGGCATGTGAGAACCCTCCAATGGTGTGTGAGGTGGCAGTAGTAGCAACACCAAGAAATTCTCTTGGCTGAGGTGAAGAGTTCCCGGTTGGTAGACACATCACAATCTGCTCTGGAGAATGGATCTCTCTTATCATCAAATGGGTGGCACCTTAAGCCCTCCACAGGCTCAGGCTACAATGGAGTGCTCATCTAGACAATATGACAATCGAGGACCTTTTAATCTGTTTCAGAGCAGTGCCTGAACATAAACGTGGTGGAGCTGCTAGGGATGTGCCTTGCCCTGAAGACATTTCACCCCTTTCAAGTCCTAGAGCAATATCCAGAGTCTGTCAAACACTACCACAGTCCATTATATCAACTGGAAGGGTAATGTGGGGTTGTATACCCTGTCATTCAGCTGCAGAATTGGGTACAGTGATGTTTTTTTTTCTTCCTTGTAGTGGTTCACGTAGCATGCTCACTCAATGTGAGGGTGGATGCGGTTTCTCACCTGTCACTGGAAGACCATGGGGCATATGTACAAGACCCTGTCGCCAAGGGAGTGTCACTTTTTTGATGATCCTGTGGCATAGCGCCATTTCCCATGTGCCCCAGCGCCAAAACCAAACGCCAATGACTACCAGGCATTAGAATGGCGATACGAGGAGAAGTTATTAATTTCTCCTTGTTTTTTGCTGAATGCAGCAAACATGGAAAGAGCAAATCGCCATTATTGATTGTTTATGTGCACTTAAACAATCGTCCCTGCAGGGTTGGCATGCTTGCAACATGGCAGCAGGGTACCTGCCCTAGCGCTAGGCAGCTTTCTGCACCAGTGCTAGGGGAAACACCGGGGTACACCGTAATCTTGTGAATACGGCGCATTCTTGCGTTTTGAAAATGTCGGAGCGTGACACTGACAAATTCGGCGCACCTCCGCGCTCAGAATGTTTTTTTATAAATATTCCCCATTAGTGGGAACCACACCTCATAGGGATGATCATCCTCGGATTAAGATTCACCCAGACAATAAAGTGCCATGCAATTTCCTCTAAATGTTTTCCTGGGGAGTACCTTCAGGTTTGACTTGTCTTGCGGCCTATGCATTTCCAGTGATCCTACTTCTGACAAAACTTGTTCAGGAGGATCGGGCACAGCTGATTCTGGTCACCCTATACTTGACGAGGAGGACCTGGCCCGTCAACGTGTTGACACTCAGCATTCAGCTACACCTTGCTTTCCTGTGCAGAGGAGACCTGCTCTCACAGCAGGATGGTCAGGTCCTCCACTCCAATCCTCAGACACTGTGACTGCATGCATGGAAAGTGAGCAGCTCCAGTTAACATTTTGCCTTCCTGGTGACATCTTGCCCTCCAGGCAGGCTGCTACTATATCCATATAGCCACGCTGCTAAGTTTGTTCAAGTGGTGCCAGTTGGAAGGCGTCAACCCCTTTATATCCTGATTTTATGATGTCTTACAATTTGCATTGTTCCTGAGTCAGCAGTGCCTGGCAGTGGCTGCAGTTAAGGGCCATTTCACAGTCCTGTCTTCTTTCATGTGTCTGCCTTGTCATACTTCCCTATTTGGACTGCAACTAGTTGTGCATTTTTGAAAGGTTTACGTGTTCCCTCCCAGTGAGGGACATATTTATGAGTGCCTCGCGTCACGTAGTTTGACGCATGACCAGCACAAGCAGTTAAGGTTTGCGTGGGGCAAAAGCTGCACTGAATCCAGCTGTGTCACATTGTAAATAATATATGCAGCGGAGGCATTCTGTCGCAAAATCCAACTCCAAAGTATTGCTGTGGTATTTATGAATACTGCACTGTATCATGCATCATGGAGTAGGGCAACTCAAAGCTAAAAATGCATCAGAATTGCTGCGTAT
Organism: Lissotriton helveticus; assembly: GCF_964261635.1. Lineage (NCBI taxonomy): Eukaryota > Metazoa > Chordata > Amphibia > Caudata > Salamandridae > Lissotriton > Lissotriton helveticus. The sequence goes on from NC_136061.1 coordinate 1,134,919,372, forward strand.
CAGGAAAGCAGGCATAGGAAATGAGGCAGTGGCAGTAGTTTAAAATCCTCAACATCACAGAACAGTTTGGGAAACCCAAGTACGCCATCGAGGTCGTCATACTGCAACTACGAGTAGCTAGAAGACCACCACTACGTAGGCAGCGAAGGAAGAAGGAATGAATTTCCTGCCAACGCATATCTCTCGTTGACCTCAGGGAAGAAGAGGTCGTCAACAGTTTTACAGATTGAAGAGGGAGTCCATCATGGGCTTGCTGGAGAAGATAGGTCAAGTCCCCAGACAGCAACTACAAGGATCCATTCCATTCCAACACATGTCAAATTGATGGCTTTGCAACACATTTTGGCCTTTGAGCATTCCAAACTACAATGGCACGATTGGCAGGTATATCACATGGAGCATTAGCTGCCTTTCTCCCATCTGTGTTGGATGACATAATGAAACTGACCCCACAGTACCCACTCTCCCCCGAAACGAATCAACAGCAATTGGAGAACAAGCAAGTGTTCTACAGTATTGCACAATATTGCAGGATTCTCCCATATGCTTGGTGCCATAGATTGCACAAATCTGCAATTTGTGACTCCTGCAGTCACTGTACACCTAAACAGTAACCGGAAACATCATTATTCAATAAATGTCCAGGCAATTGTGAACCATCAGGGACTTTTCATCAACAGTCTGGCTAAATACCCTGGAAGGGCCTATAATGCCTACATTTTCCGCCATAGTCTCATCAATGAGCGGTTCGAGAAAGGCTGTTACAGGAATGGCCTCCTCATTGGAAAGGAAAGCAGACTAGCCAATAGTTTACCTACATTGAAATGAATGACTGACTGAATACCCTTCTGTGTGTTTGTGTTTTGAATGTGTGATGTGCACCAAGTGGTAATAAGTCACATAGGCATGTAGCCAATGATGTGCCAATGTGTGATTACCTCACAGATTCAAAATAGAAAGTAGCATGTAAAAACACACAATGCTAGGTGTTGTGACCTGTAATATTGTGAGAGCTGACAGATTCAAAAGTAGTGTGATTGAATTGAAAGCAAATGACAAACCAGGGGCCCCACAACTGTTTAGGAGCCAACATAAAAGGAAGAACCTCAATTTGTGAGGTTTGTGTGCGCTATGGTGTATCAAGGTGGGAATATATGTAATTCTCTTGATACCAAATGGTGTTGGCAAAACTTTCACATCCAAATTATCTGTTTAAATTATCTGTTGGCTGATCATTTTCTTAGGACCACAAATTTGAACGGACCATCAAATATCAATGACTGTCATGCACTTCAAGTGTTTGGTCAAATAATGGAACAAATATGTACTCTGGGTACATAGGTCACACTAAAAGAACAGATGGCAGGTATATACCCGCCATGACAACATTCAAATTCACATTTTCCACATTCATAATAAGGCACATTGACATTCTCCATCAACATATTAGATGAGTACACGTTGCCTACATTTACTGCATCTCAATTAATCAACGTTATTGTCACACATTGCTTACATAGGCTAACACAGAAGTCATACTCTAGGAACAAACCGAGGTTGTATAGTAATGATGAGTCTCACAGTGTAATTACCACACACAAATCTACATACCAATGATCAAAAAAATGGTGTATCAATCAAGACCAATAAGAATATCTTCTTCACAGTAGAATTACACATACATACCTTTTCTGATTTAAACTTTACTGTACATGTCTGCTGGACCAAGTCAGGCTTCCAAACATAATTTGGCCACATACAGAAAAGGGACACTTTTCTATTACTATAGGTTAGTCTAAACACATTCGGACAACTTGCCATAGTGAAAGCAATACCTGAAGGATGATCATTTGAAACTGAAATATCCATGTTCGAAGACAAACAATGGAAGCTTTAAATAAGCAATTGGACATGCAAATTCATAAGAAACAATGTAATGATTTGGCATACCATGTAAGCAACCAAGCACATCATATTTGAAATTATGTCAAATTAATTTGGGAATGTCAAACTTACTGTCACTATTCCAACTCAAAGATCTCTATATGACTACAAAAGACTCCTATTTAAATGTGGAGACATTTTACACACATAGACCACAGTTTACACTTAGCAGGTACAAAAAGACAACTTTGTTTATCTTGCCTATATCATGTCTAAACACATGAACTCTCATGTTGATGTGTGGCATCCCTTACATGCTGTACAATATATGAAAATAATCAAATGTGTAGCAACAAGCATGTGTAAAGCAATGCTCAACAATAACAAAAACATATCAGTGTCAATTAAATGAAAATGTATTTCATAATGCCTCAGACAAATGATTAATAAGCAGCTACATTAAAGTACAAAGAATACAAAAATTGACTTGTGATGTTGTCTATTTTTAGGTGACCATGTCTGCAGCAATGGCCGAGGACCCCATTCACTAATCCACAGACAGATGGGCAGAAGAAGTACAACACAGCTCGGTCCAAAACCCACAATGTGGTGTAGAGCATGTTTGGGACTCTGAAGTCATGCTTCAGGTGGCTCGAGAAGTCAGTTGGCAGACTGCTCTATTCCACTTCATGGTGTGCAAACTAACATTATATGAGTAAGGAGCACTGTTCCATTGGACTATGATCCTGAAGAGGCTCTGAGGGAGAGATTGTCTACTCAGTGGCAGGTCGGCGGGGATGAGACCAAATTGTTGCACTTTTTTATAACAATTAAAATTTACATGAGGTGAATAATGACAGAAACCATATTAACTTCTCATCCAAAAATATTTATTTTCTACTCATCCATTGTGTGGTGTATGTGTGAATGTCAATCTACCTATATAATCAATATCATCTTGTCAACTACATGTAGGCCTCAACATGTGTGATTTGTATCCATTAGCTATTGATAAACATAGGGGCGTATCTCCAGCTCAAAACAAATCTACGTAGCAAGTCAACAGTTTTTCGTATTTTGCTACATCAAAGCATGAAATGTGGCACTCAGTGTATGATCAATGACAAATTTCCCAATAAGTCAGTCAGTCAGTCAGTCAGTCAAGATACTTTTATTCGATTTTTGGTAAAATCATAAAAAGACAGACATTTCATACACATTAATATACGATGATACCTTTACAGAAATAGCTTCAAATACATTGGTTTTTGTAAAATTGATAAAAACATTTTCGAAAGTATTTATAAGTTCGTTCAACAAAACAATTAATGAGGGCAATTGTGCAAAAGGCAAAGTGCGGGGCAGAATGTCATTGTGGGCCTCGGGAGGTGAACAGTCATTGAATGCTAGCTGATGTATCATGGCTCAATTTGATACGTGAAGCTGCTGCCAAGTAATTTCCCATGCAATACATGGTACGAATGTTAGTCATGGACAGAAGATAGAGAAGTGCCGGTCTGACTTGTGTGAAGCCAGCCTCCCTCAGCATTGGTAACAAATATTTATTACGGGGAACTGAAAATAATGAGCAGAACATAACAAAATGCATAGTGTCCTGGGTTGAAAAATTGTCACAGGAACAGGGGGGGGCTGACTCTGGTCTTGCCCAGGATTGATAATTACCCAAATAATAATGAATCAAATTAAATCTAAATTTGGTCAAAAGAAATCTGTGTAAAGGTTTAGTGACAATGCGGAGGTAAGGTTCCATAGAGATGGAATTAGTTGAGATGTAATGAGACCTCACCATCGGCTTCTGCAGTTCTTTTTCCTCACGAGCTAGTCTGGCCAGGGTCAGAAACTGCCTCTTAACTAAAGCTACATCCATGTTGCTAATGCATGAGGGAAATTAAAAAAGTTCCAATCTCCCTATTTGCTCAAAGGACTTCCTCAGGTAATCCAGCCAGGGGATCTTTTTATAGTGATCTAAGGACATGACATCCTCCATGATTAAATGATTCAGAGATAACTCCTTGTTGAGCCATGTCCTTAGCCAAAAGATCAACGGGGCCAAACTAAGCCTGTCTGTGATATAGTCCAATCCCACCTCCGCATGAATGGAATATGTTGGGGTAGAAGTAGGGACTGTCAGTAGTGAGCGTAAAAACCTATTTTTTGCCCTCTGTATGGACTCTAGCTGAACATATCCCCAAATTGGAGCACCGTACATAGCAACAGGGATGCATTTAGTGCTATAGACCTTCAGAAGGGCCTCCATTGGCCTGGCCCCCAATATTTTTGAGAAGGCCATGAGGGCCCCCGCTGACCTGGCCACTGATAGGCTTTTTACCCTCACCTGGGGGCCCCACAAACCCCTCTCGTCAAAGAGCACCCCCAGGTATGGGAAGGTTGCCGTTCTAGAAACTACTTGACCCTTACACCTAAATGTTTTTGGCTTCCCTTTGCGTCTACGGGCTCCGATCACCATCGTGTGGGATTTGCCAGCATTAACCTTCATGTCCAAATCATCCATGAAGGCGCCAAATGCGTGCAACAAATTCTGCAGTCCATTGCCAGTGCGGGCAATGAGGACTGCGTCATCCGCGTATAGGAGAGCAGGAATCTTAGCTTCTCCTACATGCGGGACATCCCTCTCTGTCTCCTCAAGGTGGCTCCCCAATCCGTTAATGTATATAGTAAACAGTAAGGGGGCCAGTATGCAGCCCTGCCGTACCCCACGCACGGACTTGAACGGGGGACTGCATCTTCCCTCCCTGGTAACCCTGACCATAGCGGATAGGTCCTGGTGAAGGGAGGCCATGAACCTAACTAGGACCCCATCTATCCCAATCCTCAATAGGGAGGCCCACAACTTTGACCTGTTCACCAGGTCGAAGGCCGAGGAGAGGTCCATAAACGCTAGGAATAAGGACCCCTCCTTGGCCACCGTGTACTTGGCGATCAGGAGGTGCAAATTTGAGCACTGCTCCATTGTCCCCCTCTTATCCCAAAACCCATATTGAATGTTAGCCAGCCCACCACAGTTCTCCATACTCTCCCTCAGCTTGGTTAACAGGACTCTGCCTAGGATCTTAATGGCAGAGTCCAAGAGGGATATAGGCCTATAACATCCAGGATAAGTCCGTCCCTGAGGCATTCTTCAAGTTGATGTGTGTTTCACATATGGACTAGCATCCAGAGGGACAGCACTTTGCTGGTACATATGTTGCACCAGATACCATCACAGATCCTGTTAGACATCTGTCATGGCCAAAGGCCTAGTCCCAGGTGTGGATGTCAAAATATCAATTGGAAAAAATACATTCATGCAGCTTTAGGGATCCACAAAACAGCACACATGTAACACTTTTCTGGGGCTGATTGATGTAAATATTACATTTGCCCACATTTGATACAATACGCATTTACCGTGCATTGCACAGCAATGCAAGTAGGCTCAAAGGCAGGTATCAAAACATAATTAACAGTTGAAGTAGCAGTGTGTGGCATTTGTAAGAAAAATAAGACAAGGGAGATGTTTGCCAATCATCACATCACATTAGGAAGACAGGGATGGGTAATGTGTGAAGCTTTTTTGTCAAAATTGACGCCCAAATACTGGTGGACATACACAATTTAAAGCTGGTGCACTTGGGGATCTGTGTAGGAAATGTCCCCTGTGTGGTAAAAGTTGTGCACCCCTGGCTCAAGTACTCAAATGTACTGTTGTGTGGATCACTAATGCTGGTATAGTCCCATAGGTGAACATGGAATATGTGTGTGTCATGACATAGGCCTGTGTCATGGATTGCTGTTTGGTCAACTCAAAGACCTACCCTCATAGTTGTGGTATGCTACTGCCTCCAGTAAGCATGCGGGTCACAGCACACTATGTAGAGATCATTAGGAGTGAACATGACAATTCAACCCTGTCATGTGGATACATTAGGCCGGGTTAAAAAACACCATTTTATATGCTCACATTCTTAAGTTGCCTTCTAGCCCTATTCACGCTGACATTTGACGCACATTAATTTGCATGCACATACCGGATCATAATCTTGTAACTCAGTTTTCATTACACTTTATAGGCACTCTATCAGAACGCTTTGGACATTCTGTACAAGGGCTAAGTTCATCACACAAGATGTTATTTGTTTTGGCCGCTCGGTGACACAGCTATCACAATAGAATAAACAGTAGCAGCCTGTCAGGGGCTTCGGCATAATATTATGGAGCATTCTACTATATATAGACATCAAGCCTTTGTTTAGACGAAGGAGCATTTCGTTGGCACTGAGAGGTTGTTAAATGCAGAATTCAAGCTCATCTGCTTCCTGTTTACCTCATGCGATGGATGCTTTCCAACTCTAAAAACAAGACGGGCAGCTTGACGACACTAACCCATAGGTATCGGGGGTTAGATCGCCCAGAAGGGATTTGGCAATTCAAACAACCTAGACATGATATGTTAGGATGCGCTAGGTAGAAATACAACAGTTTACAGTACTTGTATGCTAGCATACATTCTTTGTCATAGGCAATATGTTTGAACTGATTATCTTTTTCACCATTCTCCTAATCTTAATCACATTATTCTGTGTCCTTCTATTGATTATTGCAGTGAAAGTATTTTACTAAAAATCACAATGCTTCAGTAAATATTGAAACGCTGTACTGTGTATTTCTTGTGTATCTATTTGGGTATGCATGAGCAACTAAGCTAAGATTCTACATCGGTTACCATTTGGGGGATCAGGGTTGTCATTCTCTGAGGTTGCACATCCATTTGTTACCCTGTATGTTTAGGGGTGCAGGCAGTGTACTGTGAGCTAGCAGGACTTCAGCCAACATATCCGGACGGTGTGCGTGGAATCAGTTGTGCACAGTTTTGATGGTTATGTTGTCCAACAAACACACAGTTTTACTTGGGAAAATGCAAGTCATACGACATGGCTCCGCCAATTTACTAGCTTGGGTTCCTATTTAATGGATCGCCTGAGTAGTTTCGTTTGGTCTTTCTAAAGATCCCTACTCACCTACTAGGAGGAGGCATCCTTGGTATTAGGAAAAAAATGCTCCCCAGCTGATTAGATAAACCGTATGTATTGGCTGTAGGTTGTTCAAGCTTGAACCTTTCAAAGGATCGCCCGTAGAGGTACCCTACCTGTTTCCAGATATTCAAATTTCTAAGGATGAACCAGCAATTAACATACCAGCTAACTGCAGACATGCGGTTACACAAATGCTGTTACAGCGTGGACTATCCCAGATGAGTTGTGACGTTACCTTTGTGATTAAGGCCCATGAAGCATTTAAGACAGAGGTATTCTGTTCATGGGTTACATTCCTAGCAGTTAATAACTACAAGACTTTTTCATACATATAAGGCAGATACAGTTCCTAACAACTACACAGCTATCGAAGCACTAGAAATACCACTAATTTACCAAGAACATCAAAATTGGTTCGAAGGCGCCCTACCATATACAAACAATAATGTTAGACTGGGTCCCCTTAGCAGTGAGGGAGCAACAATGCCAGTCTCCGCAGATTACACACCTCATCCATATAGTACCAATCTGACAGCTCCAGATCTACATATGAAATATGAAGATTTGGTTAAAACATATAGGGCCTGATGTACGACCCTACCAATTTGCGAGTCGCAAATTGTGTTTTGCAACTCGCAATTTGCAACTCACAAATAGGAATGCCCAACAGTGTCTCAGACACTGTTTGCGATTCCTAATGGGGTCACAAATTGCTTCTCTCATTAATATTCATGAGCCAGGTACAATTTGCAACCCCATTAGGAATGCCTAGTACTCCCAGAGATGGTGTCCTGCTGGGGTCAGCAGACCACCATGTCTAGGACTGCTTTTTAAATAAAGCAGTTTTTATTCCTTAAAGGAAAACAGGATGCATTTAAAAAATGAAACATTACGGTTGAATTTTTTTAAAGTGTAGGCAGTGATCCATGGGACCACTGCATGCTCTTAAAACTATTTTCAATGCCAGTCACAAAGGGGAAGGGGTCCCTTCATGACCCCTTTCCATTTACGAGTGGCTTACCACCCATTTGAAATGGGTGGTAAACTGTGAGTGAATTGTGGCTGCAAAACAATCTTACATTTAAGTGCGAGTCGCTATAAGGAGGGTCGCCTTTGGCCCAAATAAGGTTTGTAAACAGGGCAGACCTATTTTGCGGTCGCAAATGGTCTGATTTCCCATATGCAGCAGCAAAAAATGGCCGTACATCTGGCCCATAGGTGTTTAAAACAATTTGTCATGCGAAAAATGACAATAAATCCTGTAAGGGCTGCACAACCGCAATTGGCTACACCTGGAGTTAATCCACAACAATCAATGCAGTCATGGGTAAAATTCCCGTCAGATTAGAGGAAATTTCGTTCTGGATTGCAAAGAAAAGAAGCCAGCTGCAAGCAATGTTTCCCATATGGGACCTTAGGTAAAACACAGAATTCTCACAATATGCTGGCAGATGGGGATGACTCCCCCTGTGGAGGGCGGCGACACTTGGGGTACAGTTTTTGCTGCAGTATACCAGAACACACAGAGCACACTAATTAGCTGGTTTGCCTGAGGTGCTTAAACAGATGCAAAATGAGTAAGGGGCAGCTCCTGCCCTGGATTTTAGGACGAAACTGATGGGCAACTTTGCTGCAGTATCCGCTATTATGTTAAGTAACATTAAAGGGAAAGCAGCAGCGTTGGCTTAACTACAATGACTCACGAATTTGGATCTGGGAGAACAGGAGTGTGAATTACCTAAATTGTTCGAAGAAACCTATGCAACAATAGATGGAGATATTTTGGACGCCAGACTTAGTAAACCACAAAGTAAGAGTAATTCTGAAAAGGATAACTCGAAGCAGGTATCAAACTCTTCTAAGAAAAGTGGGATAGTAAGAAACAAAGAAAAAACTAAATCGCGGGGCAGATCCCCTCAACAGGAGCCCAATGAAAAATGCTATAACATGTGTAACCATGATAATATTAAAATGGCTGACAGGTAACAGGATACTGATATACATTCATCTCACTCCTTTCAGGAATCATCCGAAAAATGCTCGGAGAGAGTTGGATGATCAGAGCGTAGATCAGAGGAGTACGCGAAACAGAAGGACTTGCAATGCTCTTCTGACCTAATAATAAAAAAGGAAGATAAAACTAAACAGTCCAAGCCTAAATTAAAAAAAAAGAAGGTAGCTGGACTTTAAGTCAAGCATGCCATAGATATTGGTACACTGCTTCTGAACGGGGAGTGACCATGCTGGACAGCACAGCAGAAGTCACAAAAGTTCGCTGGAGCCTTAGGACTGAGTGACTATATCCAGGTGGAAACACTGGAAATGAGATCGATTATACAAGATGCAACTCCAACTTGAGGGGGACATACAAAGATACATTAATTTTCTCTTTTGGAAGAACTTGTCATTCAGTTACTATATTCTCTTGGCCGAAAATAATTGGTCACCAGAATTTGGGATGAATTTCCCAGAGAGAGAGGTCGTAATATTGCCTCTCTTCTCAGACATCATCCCGGAGGCAGTTAAAAATGCATATGCTATGAAGTGGGCTTTAGTGGGAGCTCCTGCGTTGTACCTCAATCATGTGCAGTGGGATGACGGTTCCCCTTATCACGTTATACCAGTGAGGTCGATCCAACAACCTCAAAGACAATACCCCATTAAAAATTAGGCTAAAAAACACAGTTAGAGAGATACTCCTACAACTTAAATACCAAGGTGTAATTGAAAGTTTCACCTCCCCTATGAATAATCTTTTTTTTCCAGTAACAAAGCCAGACATGTCATATTGTCTAGTTTTAGCTTACAGACACTTGAACTTAGCTACTCATACATTCGTAGTACAAAACGTGTACAGTGCGGCATTTATGAATAACAATGGGGAAAAAATATAAAACCACATTAGACATTTCAAATTCCTGAAAGCAGATTCTTGTCCGCATTCAGCGCAATCGGGTCTCAAAAGCAAATTTGTTTTTTTACCACAGGAGTATGAAACCAGCCCAGGGTTGTTTTCAGTCCAGGTTACCAGGCATTGTCCTATGTCGATGACATATACTTGACAGATGATGACCTTATAACTCACTTGGCTGGAGTAGATTTCATAGTGTTGGGATTTGCTCACATGGTGTAGGAAAGTGCTCTTTTTGCATGGTTACCACCCAGTTTTTGCCTGATATCGGATGCACTTTGACTGAATGTGCACTGGGTCCCGGCCAATCAGATTCCTAGTATCTGTGTTCTTTCTCAAAACTGTACCTTTTTTTCCACAATTGGCACAACGGTGGCCCGCATGCAAGTTCCTTGTGAAAGGTACCACTGGTTCCAAGGGCCTTGTGACCAGAGAGGTTCTGTACGGGCCCAGAAGTAGGGACGTACTGTTACTGCTGCTATTTCCTTGTGCCAAAGAATGACAGAATCCTTTGTACTATTTTAGATCTTCTCCCTCTGAATGCCCTCCTGTGGAAAGACAAATTATAAATGCTCCCTCTGCCCCACATTCTAACTGCCCTTGAGACAGGTGGCTGGATGGTTGCCTTGAACCTGCAGGATGCTTAATTTCATGTGCCAGTTCTACAGTCCTGCAGACTTTACCTGCTTGTCAGTGTCGACCAGGAGCATTTCTATTGTTGTGCTCCTGCTCGGTATTACCAGCGCACCCAGAGTGTTCATGAAAGTAATCACAGTGGTCACTGTACATCTTTGGCGGTTGGGGATATTACTATTCCCCTACCTTGATGACTGGATGCTGAAGGCGGGCTCGCCACAGTCAGTCGTAGACCACCTCCAGACCACAGCCAACTTTCTGACATCTTTTGGGTTCTTAATGAGCCAAAGTCACACCTGACTCCTTCTCAGATGTTTCCTTTTATAGGAGCTCTCCTGGACATGGTGCAGTTCACAGCCTTTCCTCTTGCCTAACAAGTCCAGGGAATTTGGGCTATGAACCTGATGTTTCAGTCTCTGTTCTGGATCTCAGTGGGAGCAACTCGGAGGCTTTTGGGCCTGATGGCCTCAAGCATCCAGTTGTCCCATGTGACAGGTGGCATATTCTGGCCCTGCAGTGGGACCTGAAGGCTTAGCAGGCCCAGCACCAAGGAAACCTGTTGGAATGTCATCCAGGTTTCAGTTTCAGAAGAGACCGCACAAGATCTGCAATGGTAGCTGCAATGGTAGCTGCAAGACCACAACTTAATCAGTAGCAGACCACCCCCTCTCTTACCGACTGAGAGCTTACAGATGGCGACAGAAGAGTCTTTGCTGGGCTGATGAGGACATCTAGAAGTAATGAACATCAGAAGACTCATGTCTCTGCCAGAAAACTGCTCCACATAAATCTGTTGGAGCTGCCTGCCTGCCATTAACTTAGCGTGGAAGGCCTTCCTGCCACCCATGAAGGGAAAGCCAGTGCAGGTTCTGGTAGACAACACAACCACCATGTGGCACTATAACAGGCTGGGTGAAGTGAGGTTTGAGGTCCTGTACTATGAAGCACTGTGTCTCTCAAGTTGGCTGCAGCACCAGGTTGTCTACCTTTCATAATAGATTATCAGAAAATTCATAATCCATTAAAGAAAAGTATCTGCTACGCAAAAGTAAGTCATTGCCCCCACAAGAGGTAATTAAGTTTTGTTTGTTTCATAGACTGTCAATGGTGTACATCTAAAAACGTTGAGGCATGTTTCGGTGGGAAATTCCAACTTTTTCCTTCTTCAGGACAGGCTGATGAATTTGTTCTGTATAATCAGACGTAATCTTGGTTTCAGCACAAAACATAGGGGTCTTATGTGATCCAATACTTAGGTGGTCACTGTAATTTAAGGAGACTTGTTTCAACACTACCACTTGCTCAATGCGATCACCTCACTTGCCACTTGAGTGAGCTCCAGTGAGGACTCTGTCACAGAGAATAGTCTTCTGCATTAGGACCTACTACATACTGACCAAGAAGCAATCTCTAGAAGGATTGAGAGTTCATTCTACCAGGGCAAAGGCTGATCCCACTGTGATGACAGCCAGAATGCCTGCCCTTGACAATTGTTAGGCCACGAAATGGGCGCCAGTGCACACATTCATAAAGTACTACTGCATTGACTGTCGGGTCCAACGGAAAGGGCATTTTGCTAGTTCAGTCCTGCAGACATTTTTGGTTTGAGCGCTTTCTGCAGACACTCCACCGTGGGAGACACTGTTTTTGTATCTATTCTAAAGGTGATGAATCTGTGGTTCGAAGAATCCATCAAAAGCACAAATAACTGACCTTTAGAAATGCTCTTTCTGGCAGATACTTGCAGGAAGGTAGGATCCTTCTACATGGTTACCCCCACTTTTTTGCCTGGTGCTAAACTGTTTTTGACTAGTCTGACTGGGATCCGACTAAGCAGAACCCCAGTCTCTCTGCTTTCTCCCTTAAATTGTTGTGACAAGTACTTAGGTACATCCCAGATTGGATACTGGGGTGCCCATATAAGTCCCTAGTATATGGTACTAAGGTACCCAGGGCATAGGTACCCCAAAGGGCCCCCATGGGCTCAAGCATGCATTGTGCCACCCATGGTAGACCATTCAAAACGGAACTACAGGCCTGCCATTGCAGCCCATGTAAGCTGGTGCTAGCACCACTTATTAAATATGTAGGTTTCCTACATCTATGGTCACTGCACTTAAAACCTATAAGTCACCCCTATAGCAGATCTTTGCAATCCTGAAGTCAAGGTGCTTGGTTCTAAGCAAGAGGGTGCCCTTGATGAGCAGGACACCCCTGCAGCCTACGGAGTCCATTCTACCAGGTTGTCAGTGAAGCAGCCATATACTATATAGAGGGGCACCGCATATACCACTTTGCCAATTTGCCCCTCTATGTCCCGGCCTCCTTCTTTTCGTCGCTTAACGCGACACTGCGGGACTTCATTTGGGGCACGTCCCGTCATCGCCTGGCGCTGGCAAAGCTGTTCCTGCCGACCGATGGGGGTGGGCTAGCTGCTACCTGTTTTGAACATTATTACCTGGCCGTGCAGCTCCAATGGATTGCCCGCTGGCTGGCAGATAGAGGTAGAGATGATACGGCCACAGTTGAGCCGCCGTACTCCACCCTCTGGGGGCCCCTGCGAGGCCCACTCCGCTGCTGCTGGTGGTGGTGTATAAATGCTTTCACAGAGCCCTCTTTCTTACCCGACGGGTGCATCCGTACGCGCCGTCGGTACCCTTGGAGGGATTTCTGGGGGGCGAAGGGGTCCTCACGCGCCCTATGTTGGCACACTGGGGAGAAGCGGACATCCAGATGTTGGGTGACCGCTTTCAAGACAGTGCGTTGGTGGCGTATGAGACGCTGGTCCTCGAAGACGGGCTTCCTCCTGGGGGTTCCTGCTGCATCACTCCATAGTGGCAAAAATGGCTGCCCGGTGGGGAGACGTGACCTTGGAGCCTGAACAGCACTTGACCATGCAGTACCTGCATGTCATGGGGAGGGGCAAGCATCTGATCCGTTGGTTTGCCGGGTCGTTAAGGACACACACAGCTTGGCTCCGCTCAGGGGCAAATGGGAGCGAGATTTGGGCCGGCAACTCTCCGATAATGAATGAGAGAGACTCCTTAAAAGCAATCCCAGAAATCTACGCGTCCGTCAGATACAACTTTATGTTGTTCATAGGGCCTACCTCACGCCTGCGCTCATTAATAGATACTTCCACCGCGCAGATGCATCTTGCCCCAGATGCGGGGAGCTAGACGCAGAGATTCTTCTCCTTCTATGGCATTGCCCCAGGTTGGGCCCCTACTGGAGTGCAATAGGCGAGTTGCTGCATCAATTTAAGAGGCCGCCCAAAGACAGAGCGTCTTCCCGTTTTTTTGGACCTGGGGATGGTGTTGGCTACGCGCCTCCTTACGAGGCGTTGGAAGGCGAGCGACCCCCCAAGTGTACAGGCGTGGACCTCCTCCTTGCAGGCATGGGCTCGGGCGGAATGGATGGCCATACGAAGGGAGGAGACAGTGGGGCTCCGTAAAGAACCAATGGTGGAGCGTTGGGAGCGCATGCTAAACATCTTGCAGTCGCCTGGAGAGGTTGGAGACACGGGAGCTATGGAGAGCTAAGTGGCGCCCTCTAAGACTCTGGTGCACCGTGGGCTCTTCTCCTGGTTCAGTAGGCGGTTGCTGCTGTCTTCATCTTCTGGGGTCATGTTGATCTTAGGTGTAGGCCCAAGTGTAACTTGAATGTGTGCGTGTGACGGGGGGAGGGAGGGGGAAATCGGCGGAGGGTGGGGGAGGGGGGTAGAGAATCATCATGTGCCAGGGTTGTTAATTATGCCGTCATTGTTTTCTTCCTTTTCCTGTTTCTTTTTTTTTTTTTTTTAATATTTTTATTGTTGCATATTGAAAAACTCGGTCACATGTATACACATTCTTATGTGTGGCCTCAACATTCAGCCACAATACTTCGACATTGCAATTTTTTATTATAATATCTTAACGAGTAACTGAAAGAAAAATAGTTGGTTATACGGCAATGACCATCATATGCATCCTCCCTAAAAATAACTTCAAATTTCCTTTATAAAGGCAACACATTGCGGTCCATTCGGTCTGTGGTCTTTTCAATCTCACACTCCAGGACATCGCAGGCCCACCCCAAGGTCCGTCCCTCTCGATTTCCCCCCCCTCACTCCAGGTCTTCGTCCTCCCCCTTGCTATCTATGTCTTCACCTTCCGGCAAAGGCGCACAAATATCACCCCTATAAGGGTTCCATGGGAGCCAAATTTTATTCCATTTACGTGGGTTACACCTTTGTTGATACACCGCTCTCTCCGTTAACATCGCCAAGTCCATATTTCTGCACCATTGCGTTAGGGTAGGTGTTTCCCGTGCCCCCCATTTCTGCGCTATATCTCTCTTCGCCAGCATCATGCCTACTATTACCCATTGCTTCCCGTATGTCGCCAGGTCGGTCGGGCCCCATATATTTAGCAGGCAAATTTTGGGGTCAGGTGTGATGGGGACCTGTGATACCTGAGCCATTGTGCGTGTTATTCTCCGCCAATAAGCCATGATTTCAGGGCATTCCCACAAAGTGTGAAACAGTGTACCCAGCGTTCCGCATTGTCTCAGACAGTGTGGGTGATCAGCTCTGTGAATCTTATGTAGCAGAACACGTGTGTAATAGACTCGGTGCAGTATTTTAAACTGCACCAACCGAAATCTTGTCGATATGCCCGCCTCCCTGGGTGACGCTAACGCGGCATTCCACTCCTCCTCATTCAGTTCGCCCAGCTCCTCCTCCCAGGTGACTTTCAGTTTTCGTAGCGGGTCTGGCATATTATTGATTAATTTACGATAAGTGAGGGAGGTGGCCTTACTTTCCATAAAGTCTGTCAGAAGCCGATCCTCTAACGGTGCTGACTCCGGGACCGTCCTCCCAGGCTCCAGCGCTGCCAGCAATGCGTGTCGGACCTGAATGTAACGGTACGTCTCCGTAACTCTCATTTCGTATTGTACCCTGAGGGTCTCAAATGGTACCACTCCCTCCCTTGTCCACAAGTCCCCAACCGTGGAAATTCCTATGGCGTCCCACTGGTCAAAGCCCTTGCTACTCCTCAGATTGCCAAAGACTTTGGAATCCCATAAAGGCGTCATGCACGTAATCACCCCTCCCCACTTCATTCGCGTTTGGGCTCTATGCCATAATGCTACGGTATGCTTAGTGGGGCCTCTCAGTTTCCTAATCATCCCCTTATTATAAAGTGGAGCTAAAAGGGTGGCAGTGCCTAATTGCTGCCTATCCGCCAGGAAGGCCGGGTCATCATGCGGTCCATGTATCCATTGGTTGATCACCTTAAGGTGTGCCGCCCAGTAGTACAGTTCCAGATTGGGGAGAGCGATCCCCCCACCATACCAATCCCTGACCATTTTTAGATGTGCTACTCTCGCCGGCTTGTCTCCCCATATGAGGTTTGACAGCAGTGCCGAGACACGCTTAAAGAACGGTGGCGGAACCGCCACCGGGGTGTTTTCTAGGACGTAAAGAAAGCGGGGCAGCGCCATCATTTTATACAACGCCGCCCTGCCTAGTAAGGTCAGGGGGAGATTCTTCCAGTGCCCCACGTCCGTTCTTAGTCTCCTTAGCAATGGCTGTAAGTTCATTTCTAAAAAGGTATCGTGGCATCGCGTAATATGGATCCCCAGATACTTGAAAGAAACATCGCTCACCAACAACGGACAGTCAATGGGTAGTGCCGGTGGCGCGCCGTGTAACATATAGAGCACTGATTTCGCCCAGTTTATTTTGTAACCCGAGGCCAGCCCGTGCCTCTCACACACTGCCAGCAACGCAGGTATCCCCGTTGGTAGATCCATCAGGTAAATTAACATGTCGTCTGCGTATAAGGAGACTCTGTCTTCCCAGTCCTCCCCCCATCGCACACCCCTCAACAGCCGAGTAGTCCTAATGACAGTGGCTAAGGGCTCTAGGACCAAAGCGAACAGCAGCGGCGAGAGCGGGCAACCCTGCCTCGTACCCCTCCCCAACGATACCTCTCTGGAGATACGGCCATTTGCCGTCACTCGTGCCGTCGGGTTTTGGTATAATAGCTTAATCCAAGATATGAATTTCGGGCTAAAACCCATATGTTCCAAAACTGCGAAAAGGTATTGCCACTCCACCATGTCAAATGCCATTTTGGCGTCCAGTGAGAGGATTGCCGCCTGTTCCGTCAACAGTGGAGCCCGTGCCATCACCCCATGCAGTCGCCTGAGGTTCAGTGCCGTGCTCCTATGTGGCATAAAGCCTGACTGGTCCGGGTGTATTAAATGCACCAAATGCGGCAGTAACCTATTTGCCAGTAGTTTAGCTAAGATTTTGTTCTCGGCGTTGAGGAGGGAGATTGGGCGGTATGAGCCGCATTCTTCCGGCGGCTTGCCGGGTTTTGGGATTGTCACTATAGTCGCCGCACGCTGGTCGGGTGGCAGCTGACCCTGCTCCAGGCTATCCCGAAACATGTTACACAAGGGCGTAGAGAGCTGTTCCGACATCACCTTGTACCATTCTATCGGAATACCGTTAGGTCCTGCAGCCTTCCCTGGGTGTAACGCTGTTATAGCTATTTGAATCTCTTCAGCAGTTATGTCCCCTTCTAGGTCGTCGACGCTGGGCTGTGGCAAGACGCGAGTGGGTACGTCCACAAGGGACGTCACTGCCATCTCACGAGTCACCTCAGTATCGGGGGTGTATACCGCCTGAAAATGGTCCGCTAGTAGCTCAACTATCTGTGAAGGGTGGGACTGCAACACTCCCGCATGGTCTTTCAAATGCAAAATGGCCCTCTGTCCCTCCCTCTTCCTGTCTAACCAGGCTAGGAGTCTACCTGCCTTATCGCCCACATCATACAATCTTTGCTGCGTGGACGTTATTGCGTGCACCACCCCTCTTCGCACATGATTATAGTGAGTCCGCTGGCATAGTTGGAGTGCATGTCGTGTCGTCGACGTCGGATCAGTCTCATGATCTCTGGTGGCCACGTCCAATTTGTTTTCAAGGCCTAAAAGTTCCTGTTTTTGTGTGTGTTTGTGTCGTGCAATCGCTGAAATAGCTAACCCTCGAAGGACCGTTTTGTATGCCTCCCATAGAACTGAAGGAGACTCAACCGTCCCCTCATTTATCGCTAAAGTATGACCTAGTCCTTTCCTTCAGTGTTTTGGATATCTGTGGTACTTGAAGGTATCCCGGGTATATCGGGAAGATACGTCTCCTCGTCCTTTCCGGATTGGAGAGAGTCAGTGTCAGTGGAGAGTGGTCCGAGATACCCCTGGGTCGAATTTGTACGTCCTCGATAGTGAGGAGGCCGTGTCCCAGAGTCAAAAAGTAGTCAATCCGTGACAGACTGTCATGGACCGCCGAGTGGTAAGTGTACTGCCTGTCCTCAGGGTGTAAGTGTCTCCATAGGTCCACCAAACCCTGTGCCTCTAGGAAACCATGTAGGCGTGAGGGCCCGGGTGAGTGAGTACGTATCGGACATCTATCATATGCGCTGTGTGCCACAGTGTTGAAATCCCCCCCCAGAACAAGATCTCCCTCCGGTAAATCCAACAAAAATCGCCCCAGGTCAGGGAGAGCTACTGCATGCAGCGCCGGTGGAACATAGACCGAGACCACGTTCAGCGGCCTCCCTTCCCACTGACCATGGGCAGCTGCAAAGCGTCCCTGTGTGTCTGTTTTTGTGGAGCGGACAATGAACCCTGAGGAACGGTGCATAAGGATTCCTGTGCCACGGGATCCCTTCGTGAATTCAGAATGGGCGATCATACTGTATCCCTTCCTATCCAAGGCTCGCGTAGTTGTGCCCGTTAAGTGTGTCTCTTGCAATAGGACCAAGGCCGCATTAAACCTCCTAATACCTTGTAAAACCAGTCCCCGCTTGATCCTGTCCCCTAAGCCCCGTACATTCCAGGACATAACTGTCAATGGTGCCACCCGCTTCAACTCCTGACCCTCCCTCCCCAACTCAGACCGCGTTGTGTGTGCCATAGGTGCCGTGCGTGGATGCAATATCGTGTAGCCATGCCTGAGCTCGATCGTTGTACCTAAAACCTGCTATGTGATGCAAACTAGTCTTATACATCTTATCCATACCAACTTTGCAATACTCAAAACGCAAACCCCCCCCTCTCCCAACGCCCCCCCTCCCTGCCCCCCTGCTTAACGGACTCCAAACTGCCCGCCCCCCCAACTCAGCAGAGTGCCTGAACCCCCCCCAAAACATAGTACTTGCGCGCTGGGGTGAAGGACCCTCCGGAGTCAGCGGCCTCCCTCCTCATTCACGGAGGCCCTCCGCCCAGTGTCCAGGGCGGCACGCCCGGGCAGCGGTACAAGTGACTCCTAATTGCAGTTGGTTGAGATCATTCTACTGCCTCATCGTCCGCTTCCTGAATTCCGTGCGAAGGTGAGCGCTGACTTGTTTCTTCTCCTGACGTTTGGGAGCCTTGGTGAGCCTCTCCGTGTCTGTGTCCGGTCGGCCGATCGGATCGACGCGGCCTCGCTGCTGTTCTCCATCCCTCCAGCCAGTCCTGTGCCGATTCCGGAGTGTCGAAAAACCACGTTTTATCGTCCGCCACCACCCTGAGCTTGGCTGGAAAGAGCATTGAGTAAGGTAGTTCTCTGGCCCTGAGTTCTTTTTTCACCTCAAAAAAGGTCCTCCTCCTCCGCGCCACCTCTGCCGTATAGTCCGGAAAAAATGCCAGCACGGAGTTGTGGATGCGAACCGGTGGAGATTTCCGCGCCGCTTGTAAGATCGCATCCCTGTCTCTAAAATTGAAGAGGCGCGCTATGACCGGCCGTGGGTTCGCTCCTTGTTTCGGGCGGCCTCCCGGCACACTGTGTGCCCTCTCCACAGAGAAAAAGTTCGAGAGACCCTTCGATCGCAATTGTTGTTTAATCAGCTCCTCGACGTAGAGGTCCATGGCCCCCGTTCCCTCCGACTCCGGAACCCCAATAATACGAATGTTATTCCGCCTGGAGCGTCCCTCCTGATCGTCCAGCTTATCACGTAAGACCTTGTTCTCTTTCGCGATCCGCTCCATGTTGATTTGCAGCTCCGAAACATCATCCACCAAAGATTTAGTGACAACTTCCATCGATTGCACTTTCTCGGAAATTTTATGGAGATCCGCCCTCAGTAGTGTGATATCGGTCGATATCGTGCCCACCGTCATCTGCACCTGCGCCAGGGCCTTCATGACGTCGTCTATGGTCGCCTTCTTGCCCCCCGCCGACTCCATCGTCTTGCCCTGCAACGATTTCGCATCCGGCGAAGAGGAGGGGGCCCTGTCATAGGCATATCTTTCCAACCGGGCCTGTGCGGCCGCACCCTTCGACCCCTTCCCGGCCATTTTTGTAGCGACCTCCGGCCTGGCGTTCTGGGAACGGTCTCGGCGGACAGAATCCCCTCAGACCCGCAGGCGAAAGGGAGATCACCCCCACGTAAATCACTCTGGAGTGGTGTGTGACGTCCCAGCACAGTCACAGTTCCGTCGAGCCAGGGTGGGTGATGCCCCCACTAGAGCAGGGCGACAAGAAACGGTGAGCCCTCCGGGTATGCAGGTCAGTTCGCCCCCTCCACTCAGAAACCACCACGTGGGGGGTAGACTCAGCAGGTCTAAGTGTGTCTCCTCATGTAGCGCTGCGACGTCACCAAGTGCACTCACGCTATGCGGGGGGGTGCACCACAGCCCATGTCATGCCAAGCGCGGTGAAATTCCTGTTAGCCAGATGAAGGGCACAGCTGCGCTCCCTCGGACCTAACGAGCTGTAAGGCTCCAGTAGACCAGGTCCAGGTCCGAAGGGCAGCGTGCTGCGGTCAGGCGCCAGAATTGTGAAATGTTTTCGGGCAGCAGCGCGAGTCTCTTCTCCCTCGCGCCCCCCCCCCGGCAAGCCTTCTCTCCTCTGCCCCTCCTCTCTCCAGCGGGGCCACGTACCGGTGTGCAGCCCTTGCGGGCCAGAGCAGTGTCCGTTCCACACCGCGGCTTACTCCGCCTTCAGGTCCTCCGGGTCCCCGGGTCTCACCTCCGATCAGGACACCTCTGCTGCTACGATTCAGCCGGGTGGGTCAGGCAAGCCCCACAGGTGGTCCCTTCTCGTCCGGTTGTGTCTCCGGCGGCGGCCCCGACTGGGAACACCTTGGCAGTACGGGTCCTCGGACCCGAGCGGATACTTCCGGTGCAGCCTCTCCCGGATCTCCGCACTTCCTGTCCGCCCGCCGCCTCAATCAGCTCCCCGGCTCACGATCTCTTCAGCGGCCTTGCCGGTCGGTGCACCAACTTCTCTTCTCGCCTTCGGATCAGGAATCCGCCGATCCCGGATTGCGCCGCCCGGTCCCGGGCTTCAGCACCTGTCCGTCTGTGACAGATCTGAGACGGATTAATAGCCGGATTAACAAAGAGGCCGCTTCAACTCCGGAGCTTGCCCTCTAAGCTGCCGCCATCGTCGGCTGCTGGCCACGCCCCCCGTTTCTTGATTATCCACTGTTGTTGTAGTAAAGCCATGTTTATGCATAAGTCGGGTGATGGGTTGATCCACCCCCAATATTGCTAATGCCAGCAAGCTTAGCGCATGGACAGTCATGGACCTAATTTGGGGCGGCTGCCCCGGCAATATGCGCCTGTGCCAGTAATGGGCGGTTATCCTTTTCACCTATCACGCCCGTGACATAGCATTCCTTATTTGTTTGTTATGATGTCACTGATTGTGTATTTAACATGCCCAATTACTGAGATGACACTGTTGAAATATCTAATGCACTGTGAACCTTTGTTTGAAATAACAATAAACAGATTTGACAAAAAAATAGAGGGGCACCGCGTAATTACGCGATGACCATCTTGAAACTGGCTGCAACGAATCCTATCATGTTTGGTATCAAACATGTTGGAATTTTACCTCCCAACCATAAATGGTGTGGGAGGTATGATTCCAAGCACTGGAAGAGCCTTCTGTTAGGCTCTCAGTGTTCCCGGTACCAGCTTTCTTGACCCAGACAGCACAAAATGGTTGCTGCCGATCAGAGACAAGATTCTGCCCTACTGCTGCTGAGCCAAGCTCAAGCAGGGGAAGGCAGAACAATAGGCATCCTGTCACAGGGAGGTGTGACCACCTCCAAGACAGGATTTAGTGTATTGGGATGGGGTGGGTGCGCCTGCCAGCACCACTCAGTCTGCATGGAGGGCACATGTGGTGTCCCTGTGCATAGTCCAGTTCAAATCAGCCTCGGGAGCCATTGGTTCCCGCTCTGGCGCGAAACTGGACAAAGGACATGGGAGTAACCTCCCCCCTGCCCAGACCCTCCCTTAGGAGGGTCCCCTGAATCTTCCCAACCCTTTCCCTAGGGTACTTAGGGACGTACCTGAGTGTAGGTCCCTAGATTCATCGCTTGATAAGAGTCAGATCAGACACCACTGCTCTTCTACCGTCTGGGCACTCTGGACATAGCTGGAGTACGTTTGGGGCTGACTTCTTCTCCCTTCCAGGCTGCTGCCTCGTCTGTGCCTGTGTATCATACAGGAACTTTCCAAGGCATGTGAAGCATCAAAGACCCCTGAAGAAATCACCATTGGAGTGAAGGAGTCACTCCCCTCCATTTGTTGGCACCGCAACTAAGTCGACCGGTCTGCTGATTCTGAGCACCTCCAAACTCCGAAAGGTTCTGCAACACAGCTCATAGTTTTTCACAGTTCCTGAAGCCAGGCCTGCCCTCTTACCAAGTTTGAGGCCAATAATTGTTGTGGGAGTTGCAATAACTGGACCCGTTTGCACTGCAGTAACTTGCAGTTGCAAAGGCTTGTTGACATCTTTCCTAGAAGTTCTTTAGGCTCCTGTGACTGGAAACTTCAGCCACACCGCATCTTGTACATCGTGGCCTGCATCCTTTGGTGAGCTGCTTGAGGTCCTCTCACGAATCCGGCCTCTGGGTCTATTTGAGGGTCATCTTTGCTTCTCTTGGTCTCCCTATTTGCTCAGGGCCTGCCCTGACTCCCCTGCTTTTGGGGAGTCCCCTGGACCTTGCTGGTTCCAATGTTGCTCGTTCTTCAACTCCTGCATTGGTTGCATTTGCCAAACTTGTTGGGGCTCCCACCGGACACCGACCCCTCAGCACTCGACATCTTTAATGGGACAGCTCATACATGGCTCTTGGTCTCCCTCAGCATCGCCTGGTCCTCATAGCTGCAGTCAAGGTCCTCGTCAACTCTCCTGCAACACCCAACATCAGAGGGCATTTGTCTTCCATGTCTCCTGGTCCCCCCTGAGTAACAGACTCTGTCCCCTCTGCTTGCAGGTACTTCTCGTCTGATTCCACCGGACACTTTCTCCAGCAGCAGCACTTTCCTGAAGTCCTTCACTGGGTTTGAAGGTGGTTTGGAACACAACTTCACACGTGTGCACCAAGCTTCCCTGGTGTAGGTAACGTGGCTACTAGGGTATCCACGGGTGGGGTGGCTTTCCAACCTTCTGTCTTCCACAGGGTTTCTTCAGGGTCCACTGGGAAGGGTCCTAAATCTTTAAAAATCCAACCACGACTTACACGTAGAATTGTACGGAGTACAGGGTCGTGTTCCCACATTGCACACGCTCTCCGTGGGGTCCCTATCTACTCACCTTGGGTAGTTACTTGGGTCCCCAGCACTTCTACGTCTTCTCATCATTGTCTTGACCAGAGTCGTGGTTCTTATACCACTTTTTTAGTATATGGTTTGGTCCCACCCTAGGGCCACTGTGTATTTCGTGCTATACACTGTGTTTCTTCGCTAAAGTGTTCTGTGCATTGTGCATATCTCTGGGTAGGAGATATTTCTATGTGCTGGAGAGTGTTATATAATAAATACCTATTTTTATAAATACTTGGTATGATTCTTTTTCACTTAATCTATACTATAAGATTGCATTCTGGTAAAACAAGCTGCCTTGCAGAGAGTCCAAAATGTGGCTGCCAGAACTCTTCTGGGCCTGCCTAGACTATGCCCTACCTCCACCGCCATTCATCAGCTTCACTGGCTGCCAGTGGCAAAGCGGGTGGAGTTCAAGTCTCTCTGCTTTGCGTTCAGGATCCTGAACTCCCCTGCTCCTGGCATTCTGGCTGGGCTGCTCTCCGCCTACGCTCCTACTGTCACTTGCGCTCAGCAGGCCAACACATCCGCAGTTGTCCCCCGGGTCAGGAGGGCTCGCGCCAGTGGGCGCTCTTTTCGCACTCTGGCAGCTAAACTGTGGAATGCTCTTCCTGTTCACATCCGGAGTTTAGATAACTACTTGACATTTCGGAAAGCACTGAAAACTCATCTTTTCCCATCTCTCTAGGTTTGGTTAGTCCATGCCCTCTGTCTGTCTTTGTTGCTCTTTGGCCTTCGGGCCTCTTTTCGCTCACCTCGATGGGCTCTTTGCTGTTAGCAGCCTTTATTGCTTTTAGCTCCGGGACACCCCTTTGCTGGGGCAGCTGTGCGCTCTACCAATCAACCTAACCTAACCTTACACTCCTTCTGGACTAAGCCTGCAGACTGCTCTCCATGGCTACCACTTAGAGAGCTTCCTAAGGTTGTCTAAGACCTTTTAAATTACCACAATGGTTGTCTGGACTGGTGCAAGGTGCCCACTTGCATTAGTGGACATCATATACCAGGCCAGCTTCTCACAATACTCTAATGAACTGCAGATTCTTCACTGCCCTCCCACCTCCCTGTTCTGTGGATTGGTCTCCTTCTGTCATCTAAAAAGTCACAAATTAGTGATCTGCACACTGGTACCTCCGATTGTTTTGTGCTCCGTATCCGCAGAAAGAGTCGAGTAAAAAACTGACATTGGTGCACAGGGATGTTGCCCATATATTTTGGTGTGCTCTGTCACTTCAGGGGCAGACCTAGGTTAACGCTAACCTATACAACTCCACCTAGCAGTGTGCAGGAGGATTGCTGTAAAACTTCTGAATCCACAAAGTATCTACCAGAAAGAGCATTACCCAGGGGAAGTAACTTGTTCATCCAGGCAATCTGGTATACAGGACTAAAACCCAATTTCTGTGTCTAACGAAGCACCTCCAGAGATGAATACTTTCAGCAACTCAAACTTTGGCTACATCTAGAGTTTAGGTACTGACAGTTAGGACCTGTCACAACACCCTTAACCTTAAAAAATCCTATATACAAGGTAAAGATTATCTATCCAGGGATCAAACCCAGAAGGAGGCCCACCCATTATGGTTGAAACTGCTTGATGGCAAAGGAGACCCAGATACCTGACAAATCCTGAGACCAGAACTCTTGGAGCTAAGAGGATTCAGAGAGGGCTTCAATGGCAAAGTCTGCTTCAATGCTGAGTAAGTCTTCAATGGCGAGGATACAGGAACAAAAGTAGGACAATGCGACCATCCACAGCACCAAGCAAGGCAGTGGCTAATTTTTCTGAAGTTTATCTCTAACCTCAGATTCCTTACCTTTTGAATGCTCCCAGGTACCAGACTGAATCTGGAAATTTGCAATAGCTCCTGTGCAACAGCAGGCAGCATTATCAGACTCTGTAGCAGCATGATCCTGTCTTCAGAAATGAGACAGAACCACATCTAGGTGCCATCCCTGTGGACTGGTGTCAGTGGCTCCTTTTCAGCTTCCTTCCATGCATCCAGAGCTCTGCTTTAAACCATATCAGTATTTTTATAAATTTTGCAAAAACTCACAAACTACAGGGAAATCACACACCCACATACTACAGGGTTTTAGCCATGCCGCAAATATAGTAAACAGGTGTGTTTGACAGATCCACATGCCTTTCATGTTTTGGCTCCAGACACGATTCAAAGATGTGTAACAAATGCTGCATGATGCATTCTAAGGCCATTAGGGAGTGCAAAGACAAGTTCTAGTACCGAGTATAAGAAGCGAGCTGACCCTTTTCAAGGGATCAGATCCAGTCCCGATACCCATCCTTGACATAAAAAAAAAACCCCAAAAGACAAGTCTTGTGGTAAGCATTAGAAAGCCAAGCAAGACTTGACTCACTTCGTGCCGTTCCCACTCAAAAGCTCTTGCTCTGTTGGTACCATCCATCCTGGACGTGACTTTTAGGGTGCGTGGGCTCCAACCTCTATCACCCACACGTCATCGTCTCCACAGCAGAAAGAAGTCTTTAGGAAGGCAGGGGAACGCCATAAAACTTACCTGAGACGACGCCGCAGCTTGACCGGTACCCCTGTCCACGCCGCCACCGCCAAGAGTCATCTTTCCACCATTTGGGACGCGCCGCCGCTCCGGGACTACGAATCCCGGCAGCCTACGCGGCGGCGCGCGCAGTGACACCGCGAGGGCGCCAGAGGAGGACGATAAAAGCGGCCAGGTCCGGCGGAGCATTGGGAACGCCATAAAACTTACCTGAGACGACGCCGCAACTTGACCGGTACCCCTGTCCACGCCGCCACCGCCAAGAGTCATCTTTCCACCATTTGGGACGCGCCGCCGCTCCGGGACTACGAATCCCGGCAGCCTACGCGGCGGCGCGCGCAGTGACACCGCGAGGGCGCCAGAGGAGGACGATAAAAGCGGCCAGGACCAGCTACGCGGGACGCGAGCGGGACGCCCGGGGCTAAGCCCGGGCAAAGGGCGGGCCCTCTTAGGCCCTCAGAGGCCCGAGGAGCCTGGCCTGGGCCAGATACCCTGTGCGTTTGCTATTAGCCAAAGGACATCGAGACTGTAAAAGCGTAAGTTGGCTAAATTTGTTATTGTATATCCCTGCGAGTCCTTGAGCCCCTCCTTGCACAGCGATTAATCCTGGGTATTGGGCGTTAATATCATCTCTTGTATAGTGGTTCATTTAGAGGTCTTGTCATGAACCATCCAGAGACCAGAAGCATGGCAGCTGCGGGGGCAAAGAAACTAACTGGTACCTTGGACGATTTTATTGTACGCACGAATGCGCTTATTGATGAAGGGATCGTACTGATGGACAGAAGGGTGTCCCAAGATTTAGCCAGGGCAAAGCGTTCTTCTTTGGGTCACATTGCACATGCTCGGACACCAAACAGCGCATCCGATCTAAAAACAATTGTAATGGTACATAAGGACCAGGGTCGTGATTTACCAGCATCGCAGGAAGGCTTGGAGGCAACCCCAAATCTTTCCTTGTTGCTGGAAAACGGGCTGACCGTAACAGAGAACGAACAGACAGTTAGTACCCTAAATGAAAGGGGGAGGAAGGAGGGGGCTATCCCTAAACAAAAGATTACTAAACAACAGCCCATTAAAATGACTACCCGAAATGGGAAAAAAGCCCAGCCTAGCAAAGTTCATGCCCCTATTCAGTTGCCTCCAACTCCTTTGAATGTGAGCACCAATTTAGATGCTCACCCCATTATGAATGACACCGTAGGTGGGCCACGTGTAAGTGTGGGTATAACCCTAAGTCTCCCAGATGAAACCATCTTGGATAGTAGCTTGGAGGAGATCCTGGAACAAAGCGGGGTAGTTGATAATCAAGCTGAAGGGGATGAGGACAGTAGTAGCCTAAGCATGGATAATAATAACATCTATGCTATGCTGAAAACTCTTTTAGAACCTATCGAGGTCAGGCTACGCTGTCTGGAAAGAATTTTGTCTAATATCCATAAAGATATTAGCGCCCCTAGCTTTAATCTGAACAACAAAGTTCCTGAAAAGAAATCAACTACAAATAGACCACCCACAACCGCAAAAAGTGATGGTAATACCAATCTATCTTTAATAACTATCTCTACTTCACCTCCAAAACTCACTACTAACCCACCTCCAAAAGTTATACCAACACCTAAAAATCTCACCGTAATTGACCAAACAGCGCCACCCATGCAAACTTCTAAGGAGAAAGTTAATGAAGAAAAGAGGGAGACACGTAGAAATATACATTTACCACCAGAAGCCTCAACATATGTTGTGGTTCTTACTGGAGTACCCCAATCTGCTGATAAATCACATGAAAATAATGGGGGACTAGTAAATAAAACAATACATTGGTTAAATGATAACTATCCTCTCCCCCCGGCCTTCAAAAGCAATATCCTTATGGTTGAAAGGGCTCCCTGGGTGGGGTACAATAATAATAAAAAAAGGTCACAAGGTGACTGTGTGGTAATAACTTTTGAGAATCCCCGCACCGCAGAATTTATTACATCAAGGCCTCCAAGAAATTACGGTTTGTCAGTTGTGGCCAGGCCATTATCCTATTTTTACCCGGAGGGTGAACAGCCGGATAATAGGTGGAGCTGGACCAGGGAAAATCGACGCCATGGTGGTAATACTGGCCAGTTCCCTGATAATAATTACCACAATACACTGCGGAATGGGAGGCATGATGATGGCTGGAATATTGTTAAACACAAAGGCAGGCCTCCTTATTTTCACCCACAGGGTTACGATTCAAGATGGATAGGTAATGCCCAAATTCCCCCGTTTTTCCCATGTTATAATCGGTTTGACTGCTTGGATGCAGTGGACTGACTCCCCAAGATTAAGGTAGATGATCGGTTACCTATTAAACTCGCAGTCTTAGATCCCATAAGCTGTTTGGGGGATGAGGAAACCATAGAAATACAGGGGGGGAATGAGCTCATAAAAGAGAGCCAGGCCAACAGGCTAGGGGATACTGTAGATGTGTCTTCTGTGGATAAAGATTCCTGTACGGTATTATTTTGGAACGTGGCTGGGTTAAAACAAAAGATTACTAATCCAAGTTGGGATGAGGCTATTTCCGACGTGGGAATATTAGCCCTTCAAGAAACTTGGGCTACCACGCCGATACACCTTAATGGCTACAAGACATATTTTACCCCTGCGGTGGGCGGTGTATACGGAAGACCCAAGGGGGGGTTGATTGTATACATATCTAATCTTTTAGTATATGATAAAATAGTTTTTTCCCCTGGATCCAGCTATTACCAAAAAATTGTGATATACACAAGGAAGGGTCTAAAGATGGTTCTTTTTAATTTCTATAATAACTGTTCAGATAGCATGATTAAGGTTGTACTTGATACACTAGCCCTAGAAATGCAAAATGAATTTGATAAGAGTAAGAGGGCGGAAGTTATGTTATTATGGGGGGGTGATTTTAATTGTACTCTCTGCAAAAAGGGCCAAAAGGGTATTTGTGGTCTAATGCTGGAACAAGACGTCAATTTGACGCATTTTGAACACACCCTACTAGGCGACTTACTGAATGAAATGATTTTTAACCTTAACCTCGGCTTTGTAAATGAATTAGCACACCACACAACGATGTTTGCCCCAACCTTTGTTGGGCGGGGGGCCTCAACCATCATCGATTTTAGCTTATGCACATTTAGCTCTGCAAACAGATTGATTAGAGCAAATATCATGGATTTACCATTGAGTGATCATCTGCCACAGGTATTAAAAATGGAAAATTTATTTACCGTAGCGAACATTAGAGAATGTCAGAACCAAATGGTCCAGGATGTAAGGGTGGGTGCTCAAAATGGTTATAACCTTAAATGGAGCAGATTGGTCCCAGATGATTTTCTGCAAAAAATACTGACTAACTGCATGAGTAGCTTCTCCATCTGTTTAGATGAACATGCAGAGAAACGTGAAATAATAACCCACTTTAGCATTATTTCTAGTAAAATTAAGGAAGCACTGTGGGTTAATAGGAAAAATTCCCTAAAGTCCAATAGGAAATGGTTTGATAGGAAGTGCACTAGAGCCTTAACAAAGCTTAGATATGCAATTCATAATAGACCAAAGGACGTAAATCAAATTAGAATTGCAAGAAAGGACTATAACCTAGCATTAAGGGAGAGGAAGACCTCGATAAAAAGGGAGGCATGGGACAACCTATGCGATGCATCAAAATCGAAGGACCCGGCTGCTTTTTGGAGGGTTATTAACACCCCCCTCCTACATGAACAAAAAGCACGCATGGAAATTGCCATCTCAGAAGATGAGTGGGTGGCCCATTTTTCCTCCCTTTATATGGCTGTGGAACTAACCTCGGAAGTAGGCCAGGAGATGGGGCTGCCAAATCTAGACACGTCTAGAACCCTGACTGTAACCCTTCCCGAAGTTATAGCAAGCTTAAAGGCGACCAAGGGAGGCAAAGCAGCGGGACCAGACGGTATACCAGCTGACCTCTATAAGGCTAACATCGAATTATGGGGGCCACTGTTAGTTCAGCTCTTTAATGCCGTCTTGGCAAACAGCCCAATACCCACCTGGTTTACATCAACAATAGTCCCAATATTTAAGAAAGGGGACAGGCTTAATTGTACATGCTATAGGCCAATCTCCCTATTGGACTCTTCTATAAAAATCTTGGGAAGAGTGATTTTAGCTAAACTACAAAGCTGGGCCAATGAAACTGGGGTGTTAAGTGACTTTCAATTTGGGTTCCAAAAGGGCCTAGGGACTATAGAGCAAGGCTTGAACCTTTTTACCTTGCAGCAGAAGTATATAAAGGTCAAAAAACAACGTCTATACCTCACATTTGTTGATTTATCATCAGCCTTTGACTGTGTGTCACACATTAAGTTATGGTCAATTATGGCTGACTTGGGAGTAGACAATGCCATTATATGTTTTCTGAGAGAGCTTTATTCTGGGGCCACTGCCAGTGTCAGATTTGGGAAAAATGGTGAGTGCAGTAGACAATTTGGGATTGGTCGGGGTGTGCGCCAAGGGTGCGTCTTAGCCCCCTTCCTATTTTTGTTGTACATAAATGGAATGGAAAAGCATCTCGTGCAGGAGGGCAGGGACATGCCTATGGTGAGAGGTAGGCCTGTCCCTGCACTGATGTACGCCGATGATGCTGTCCTAATGGCGCGAACCCCAATGGCTTTACAGAGTTTGGTTACAGCCTTTAACACCTTTATGCTTGATTTAGATTTGAGAATCAATTGTTCCAAAACTTTATCTATGTACTGCGGGTCCAGAACAAACAAGCATGTGAAGCAAATTTTTGTGAACTCCAATCCCTTAGAAAGGACCCCCACCTTCCCTTATCTAGGGATACTGTTTCATGAAAGCGGCTCATGGACAACAGCAATTCATGCCAGATCTCTGTTATTCTCTAAGACTATTATGGCCCTAAAATGTTTTATGAAGAAATTAGGTAAAAAACCCATAAAAGAGATTTTAACCGTTTATAATGCAACTTGTATATCTGTAGCCATCTACGGGGCAGGATTATGGGGTTATTCAAATATCACCCCAATTCAAACCCTGGAAAATAAGTTTTTATGTTACATATTGTCTGTACCCCAAAGTACTGCAACAATGATATGCCATGTTGAATTGGGAATATCTTATGTCACCGACATTATTAGAATTCAGCCAGTTCTTCTTTGGCATAGGGTCTGGACAAATGAAGAATGTGTGGTTAATCGTGCCATTTTTAAGGATATCATGGTATTGGACAATGTCAGGGATTACAAATGGATAGGCTATGTCAGAGACTTTCTTGAAAAAATAAATTGCCCCCAATACTTTGAGGATCCACAATCAATGGAATGTATATCTAGAAGCGATTTGAAATACTTGTGCATGACCTACCTCAAGGAAAAGAGAAATATAACGGAGGCAAGGAAAAAGACTGTCTCTGCCCACCAGGATATTATATGTGGAGAGAATTTGCAGCCATATCTTTCACTGTATATGTCTAATCATGAACGGTACCTTTTGACCCGATTTAGATTGAATATAGTTTTTAGGACATTATCATTCCCCGTGATGAATTGTTGGTTGAAGGACTTATGTTTCTGTCCATGCGATGATGTTTCCCAACAATCGGATATACATATTTTATTCTTTTGTAAATTTTATACCTTCCTTCGAAAGAAACTTATCATTCCTATTCTTAAAGATCTAAATGTTTACAGATGCCGCCTAGCGTTTATAGAGTGCCAGAAAATGGATACTGTTTTCATGGTTGCCTCTATTGCAGAATTTTTAAAATTGGCTTTTAAATGTCGTAAATCAATGCAAATGGATTGATCTTTTATTGTGTATATGAATTTAATATTGTTGATATGGATTTAATTTTGTTGTTTTGCTTATCTTGTGATTTTAAAGGAAAAATACTTACTCGACCTTTTGTAAATTGCACCTTACATGCTACTTTTATGGTTATTTTCTCTTTTTAACCGAATAAAGTACTTTTGAATCTTGAATCTAGTCCAGGTCATTCTTGGTCCCACTGGAATTCCTACAAGCTTCTTGTCAGGGCCTCCAGTTTGATTTTCCTAATTTGCACATGCCCCACCAGTAGTGAGACCAGCAGTGCCAGACTTTGCTCCAGAGGTGCCACTTACAGGAAATGCCCCCATTCAAACTAGATCCTGAATGACTTCAGCCAGATCTCAACCCAAGAAATAAAAGCGCAACCTTTAACTTTGAATGATCCCCCTACTGTTCGCCTGCCTCTGCATATGTACTATTGGAGGATGGGATCCAGTTCTGACTCTGTTCAGGAGCTAGAACATGTTCCCCACAACAAAGATAAGTGGTAGATACATTACTCCCCCTTTCACCATACTGATGCTGGCTTCTGTCAACCTCCAGAATTATATGTAGCTCTGCGGCCTCTGATCTCTGGTGAAGCAGCTTCTGTATGAATAGTCTTCAAGGCTATTCTACCTAATGGACAACACAACTGCCATGTGTCACTGCAACAAGCATCATGGAGTATACTCCCTTACCTTCTGTGTAGAGGCTTTGAGAACGTGGCAGGAGCTGGTCATGAAGGTCAGCCATCCAGCAGGCTCACGGCATATCAGGGTCGACAAATTCAGAAGCATAATCTTGCCCATCACATGATGCATCTACTCCCAGAGGTGGCTCAGAGGCTGCCTTCAGTAGATCTGTTTGCTCCTCCCAAGAACGCTCAAAGTTCAGCCTTTTCTCCCCTATTGATCTCTCCTTCAGAGTCAATAGGAAAGCTTTACAGCATTGGTACTATTTCGGCCTCTTTGACACAGGCCCTCATCATCAGTCGACTAAACTACGATAACACCCTCTACGTAGGAATCGCCACACACCTCCTACAAAGACTTCAGATCATACAGAATGCCGCTCATCCTAAGCCTTCCCCAATAAACCCACATCACACCCCACCTCAGGAAACTCCACTGGCTCCCCGTACAGAAGAGATGCCAATTCAAGCTCCTGACCAATGCACACAAGGCTCTACACAACCAGGACCCTCATGCAATACCCAACGCCTGAACTTTCACTAACCATCGAGAAGGCAATGCTCCGCCTCCCTTTTACTTGCCCATACTCCCTGCATCTACCGAAGCAGAAGTGGGGGGCGCTCCTTCTCCCACATTGCAACAAAGACCTGGAACAGCCTCCCACCTGCCCCCGGACCATCACCTCACTTCCAGAATTCCGAATGGCCCTCAAGACCTGGCTGTTCGAATAAGTCTTCGGGACCTGCAAGCACCTGGATACCCTACTGAGTGATTAGCCTCGTTTGATGAATTCTGATTGATTGATTTTATGTTTCTGCCTCTGCTTCTTATTCCACAGGTCTCAAAGAAAGTCAGGAAGAACCGGGCACAGCTCATGTTGATAGCACTAGATTGGGTTTGGTTAGTTAGCTACTTCAACCTTCTGGATCTGAGTTTCTGCCCTCTACTTTGGCTGGCTCTTGGGAAGGGCAGAGTACTGCACCCAAATCTTGACAAACTATATCTTTGTGCTTGGAGACTGGGCAAACCAACTGCTTGGATATGAATTCCCTCCGAAGATGGAGAATGTGATTTTAGTAGCTCATGGATCACAGCATTTACACAGAGCAAATCTTTCCTGGCTGTTGGTCTAAATTTGTTACATGGCACGAGGGCAGACAGGGGACTCACTTCAAGCTAAACTGTATGATATTCTTTTATTTTATTTATAGCTCAGAAAGGCTTTGCTGGGGTTACTTATTGGTCCTTTTTTGTCCGTTCTTTGTTTGTTTTGGTCATCCCTCTTTCTTATGTGTTTCCCTTTTGCCTCTTATTATGCTGCATTGGGATCTTAATTCATGCATTACTCTTTTGATGAGCCTGCCATTTGAGCCTATACACAGTTGCACCCTAGGCCTTTTCACCCTCAAAACAGGTTTTCTGCTTGTCACCACTAATGCACTTCATGTCAGTGAATTACAGGCATTAATCAGTTGTGTCACCATATCCTACCTTTTTCCTCAACAAGTTTATTCTTCAGACTGACATAATTTCTTCTAAAAGTGGTACTCCCTTTTCATATGGGGCAGTCCAACACAATCCCTGTCAATTCCCTGAGACTTAACCATTTGGATGGTAAGACCAAGGGGGCGAATTCGATGGGTCGGAGCCGTTCCGACCACATCGTAATTTCCCGGTCGGATTCCTTTCTGACCGACCCATTAGGATGTGGTCGGTCAGAAACTAATCTGAATGGGCTTTCTGAATGGTTTCCGATGGGCTCAGAGAGCCCGTCTGCCATTCAGAAAGGGGCCAGTAATCCCAATGTAATATGATGGCAGATTCCTACAGCATTTCTGTGCCGGCCTTTCTGACACGGAGAGGCTGTTGAAATCAGATTTTGGGGGAGCCTAGCAGGGCCCCCATGGGTGCAAGGCGTATGGATGGTGGCCAAGGGGGCACCTATTGTGCATCCCAGCACCCGGTGGCAGGCACCTTTAAGTGCCTGCCACCGGGTGCAGTGATGCACTGCACCTCAGCTCTTAACAAAGAGAGCATGCAGTCCAGTCGGAATGCATGCTTCCATTGTAATGAATAGAAGTGCGACCAACCAGTATTCCGTTGCATCCTAATTGCTGGTTTGAAACCGCCGACAGGAGGTTGGTCGGTTCCATTTACAGATCGATGTCAGATGGACTCAGGTCCATCCGACATTGAAATTGGCCCCTTAGTTTCTACATTCACAGGACTAACGAGCACCAAGTGGACAACCAACTCTTTGTCACGTTCACCAGTGGAAAGAAAGTCTAGAAACAGACTTTATCAGGGTTGATTGTCCTTTACATTGAGCGATGCTGAGCTAAGGCTAAAAATCTACCTGGGAGCTTCAATGCCCGTTCCACCAGGTTGAAAGCTGCAACTATGGCTATTGTTAGTGGTGTTTTGGTGCAGGACATCTGCCACGCGTCTACATTGGTGCCTTTCTATACCTGCACCAGACACTTCTATAATGAGTCTCAGGTCCACACAGAGGGTCAATTTGCACCTTAGGACCTACTGGTGTAATCCACTTCTCAGATCCACCACTCCCGGGATAATGTTGCTTTGGTATCCATCCACTTAGTGACATATCTGACATTAGAAGTAACAATCAGAAGAACAAGTTACTTTACCATTGGTATGCTCCCCTGGGTGCTACTCTATCTAACCAAAGCTTCCTCACTGCCCGCTTTTCTCTCCATTCTGTGAAATGCACTCTGGTAGTTCATAAGGTTCCAATTTAGAGATTATTCACTGTTGACATTCCAATTTGACATTTGCTCTATGTCC
The DNA here is from genome assembly GCF_964261635.1 of Lissotriton helveticus. Taxonomy (NCBI): domain Eukaryota; kingdom Metazoa; phylum Chordata; class Amphibia; order Caudata; family Salamandridae; genus Lissotriton; species Lissotriton helveticus. The sequence goes on from NC_136061.1 coordinate 1,134,954,312, forward strand.
GATGGGCCAGAAGGAATGGTTGAACAAACTATTGGGGTGGTGCCTATATGTGACTTAGCACTAGCACTTCTGGGGATGTGATGGAGCTGCCACAAAGTTCAATGGCACAGTTTGGTCTCTCTTAGGCTCTATTGTTGGAAAAGTTTCCACATCCAGTCTGGCACCTGGGAAGATTCAAAATGTGAAGTATCTGTGGTTAGAGTATCCACTAGATTGAGTATTACCAAAGGCAATCAACATGTTTATATAGAACCTAAAATGGGCCATAGTGTTTCACGCTCCCTTCAGACCAGCCAGCTTCTTCAAACAGTAGCTTGTGAGCTACTGGTAGCTCTCCAGCTGACTTTAAGTAGCTCTCTTGTGTGCAGTCAGGCCTAATAAATCAAAAACGTTTGCTTGAATCAATTAATAGATTTCTACCAAGATTGAAAAGAGTGTATTTGAGGCAAACATGTGTAATTTGTATAACTCATTAGCTAATGTTAGGTGAAAAATGGTATAATTTCCTAAATAAATATAAATCTGCTATTGACTGATAATTCATTTGACATTGGGCAGATGTATTATTAACATTATTACCTTGGGGTCAGGACCACTGCAGCTATGGCTGTTATGTATTAACCATGACAAGGCATCCCAAATGGACAAGGCCTATTTTACATTTCTGCTGGCAACTATGCCTGGACATGTTTACTGCTTGTAAACATGCATAGTGTGGTCACTAATGTAACCTGGTTTGATGTGTTTACTATACTAAATATTGGTAGCTGTGGATGATTACCATTGAACATAAGTAGCTCTTATTGGTGATAAGGTTGGAGACCCCACACATTAGAAGTGCAATCTCACCACTGAGGAGGCCATATTGAATGAATTTACGTTGTTGCATATTCCAAAGAAGAGGAAAACAGGCATCACATCAACTCCACCACTGCAAATGTCTCTACACCTTGTCTATTCTGGTTCACACAACAAAACCTCTTTAGATGCATTGCCTACATATTACAGTTCATGGCCCACCGAACACTAGACAAACTCTTGACAGGATTACATTGTGGATACTCAAGATGACTCTGCTTTAGAGTCACACCCCATCAAGGCTTCCAGCCTGGGGACACCTCAGTGGACCATGCAGTTATAGTGAGAGCGGCAGCAGCACACACAATGTTTCACTGCATGTAGAAGAAGATGAGGAGTAGGATTTCTTCATAGAGACTCTTTCCAAAATAGAAAGGAGCACCCAGTTTTTACCAATGCTGGAAGTGATGCCAAAGCACTGAACAGAATTCTTCCTGGGCCCTGGGTGGAAAAGTAGTTTAAGACAGCTTATACTTTAGTTGCCCAGCAAAAAGGTCCTAATGTAAAGTAAAGAAGATACCCTAACTCCGGACAAAGGGAGAAAGAAGATTGGTGCTGGAGGGGCGTGTGTAGCAATGGTGGCCACAACACAGTGGCATGGTGCAAAATCCAAAAGAGATAGTGAAGGGGTACAACATTATCACCAACAGTAGCTAGCATCAGATGTGTCTTGGATTAGTCGTACACAACCTTGAGGCAAGTCTTATTTTTTGGGATTTTACAACAAGAAAGACATACAGGTTATTGCACAATGGCTAGGCTACATACAATTCAATGGACAATACAGTGACATCAATGAATTAGGTTACCCCGGGCCCAGCAGTGATACATCCCTTACAAACTCAACATGTCCAAAACAGGTCAGGTTCCCAGATACCAGCTCATCTTTCCCTACAACATAACAAAGAAGATTCACAATCAAAGTGCCTTAAAAGCCTACATTGGTGTGTTGTCTACATACAGTTGGCATTTGACACTTCTATCATGGTGAAGCTCTTACACAGTTTATGGACTGCCTTTTATACCATATGCATCCCTGTCTTCTGAGTTTCCATCATGATCAGTTGGAAAAGCCAAGTTCTAGTTTTCTGCTGCCTCTCCAAACTCATGAGTGTCTGGTTCCCAGTGGATTAGAAATGGCTTGTATCATCTCGGCCCACACAACCAAATCATCTGGTAACATTTCATCATGTCAAACCCTTTTCATTTGTGACTCTTCTGCCGCTTCCCATTCTAGCATGTCACAGACCCAGGCCTCCCTGGGAGGCCCTCTGTCCAATGTATTGCAATATGCCTCTTGGCAGGATGATGCCCAACCTGAAAAACCTTTTCTTCATGCGCTTCCTTTCCCCTACCTTTGGAAGGATGTCCAATATGTACTGTTTTAGTGTGGGAGTTGTGCCACCTTTTACTTATTTGACTATTATTTAAGCTATTGCCACCCAACAGGCATATATGGCTGGGCAGTACCAGATAACATGGAGGAATAGTTGTGAGGGAAGGGGGGTTTAAATAATAAAAAATACGTCAATCATAACGCTGCAATGGCCGCCTTGTGATTGGTCAGGATGCCGACCACAAAGGCGTCTAGGGGGAGGCTATTTTCTCCATGTAGGCTACATGCAGCCTACTTGGAGAAAAGGGAGCGTGTGCATGACTGGTTTGGTAGGACCCAGAGGGCCGACCAAACAGTCGGAGCCCGCAGCATTGGGCTAGCCTCTCCTCCCCTGAGCAGACCCGCCCACCCCTAACCAAACATTTCTGCTTTCTTGCAGTGCGAGAAGCAGAAACATAAAATGGTGTTTATAATACCATTTTATGTTTCTGCTGCGAGAAAGCAGTGGGGCGACGCTCCTCCACCCACATGGAGGAGCCACCCCTGTAATGCAGCTAGGGTTAAGCAGCAACCCCTTTTCTGCCTGTCTACTGACATAGTTCCAGAGCAAAGGGTAGTCGTTTGAGGATCATTGTAATTGCTCTATCCCATGTGTGACAAACATATTGGATTGCATGTTGAGGGATTTCCCGGCTCTTCATCAGACGGTTTAGCATTGGCTCCCATCCATATGTGCAGTCAAGTAACCTTTTCTCCCAGTTGTCCCCTTCATCAAGCTAGTGGATAGCATTCTGTAAGTGGGCTGCCATATAGTACAGGTCCATAACAGTGATTTCCAATCCTCACTTTTCCCATTCACGCTTCAATGCGTCAAATTCGACTGTGCTCCATTTGTCTGCACATATCAAGTCCACCAGTAACCCGTTTCGTCCCTCATTCCGTTCCAAAATGTAAATGTAAATGTACATGTATTTATATAGCGCAAATCACCGACACGGTATCTAAGCGCTTGCTTAGGGAACCCGTCCTGGTATTCCCCTATGAGATACCCCGGCAGGGTATCCACAAGGTGAAAGCCAGGCATCCCGCCGCGAGGGGCCGTAGTGGAGTTTAAGCAAGCTATTGCCCAGAGTCGCAGAGTGTGTCCCCGTGATTCGAGTAGGCACCGGAGCGAGAATTATCGAGTCCGTGGAATTTTAGAGCCCGAGACCCGCCGAGGTGGGGAATCGAACCCTGGTCCACGGCCGATCTCAGCTTCCGGGTCTGCCGCCTCTAACCACTGAGCCACACTTCTCCACTTTTGGTCAGAGATTATGCAGTCTGTTCAGTTCCAGGCCAGTGGTCTGGCATATAACAACTGGACTCATTTGAGTTCAATCGGATAGAACTAGGACTCACATCGAAAGGCTGCTCGAAAGGATCCCAGACATTTAAGCAGGGAATAAATGGAAAAGAAGAATTTTGAGAAGGAGGATGAATTAAATTGCCCTGATGAAGTCCCCATAAAGGATGAAACTCGTTGGATGGGTCTGTTTTAAGTGTGATGGAATTGGATACTTAATAAAAAAGAACTTTATTGAAAAAGACACCAACGTATGGAAATTAATTGAAGAATGAGATATGGAAAGTAATTGAAAACAGAAAACAAAAGAGTGATTACAGATACATGCAATTCTAATTGGAAAGTTCAATGGGAACAGGGAAATTAGGTTGCCCTCCTAATATTGTGAAAACATTTACCAAGGATTGAGTTTTGTGGGCAGCCAGAACTCCAGGAGTGGGCATAAGAGAACTGTAAGATTGGGATATTTGACTGGTGCAGTTCAGAAACACCACTGTTGGCTGTCTTTTGGAAATTAATTAATATAAGCCTGTCTAAGGCCCATTGCCTGCAGGACTTCCGACATATAGGTCCAGCAGACACAGTCAAAGGTCTCCTCAAGATAGTACAAGGTTAGTGCCTAATGGTCATCCATCGTGTCCACCATGTAGAGTACATGCGTCCGCCAGCATATATTATGGAGAGTGCTCCTATGTGATATGAAACAACATTGGTGAGCTCAAACACACTTGTGCTTGTCCCTCCTCTGTTAAACAAGAAACCCCTCAATCACGTTCCTTCTCCAGAAATGCGCCCACCATCTGGAATGCACTCCCTAAAGAACTCCGGTGCAACCCCTCCTTCTTTTCTTCTCCCTCTATCTCACTATTCCCTCTCATAGGCCCTTCCTGAGCCACTTGATTTGTTTGGGATTTTTTTACCCTAACCCCCATCACAGACTCTCACCATTCTTACATCCTGCCCCCTCTTCTCTTTACCCCCTTTATCTACCACAAGCCTCTCTTCTCTTGATTTTGCTGTTGAATTTCGCACTTTGTTGTTAACCAGATTGTATAAATGGCACTGTCATCTATTCTTTTATTGGATTTGTTTCCTACCTCATTGTATTTTTTTGATATCTTATTTTATGATATCTCATTTTATATTTATCTTCATATATACTCATGTGACCATTGTAAAGCGCTCGGATACCCTTGGGCCCAGCCAGCGCTATATAAAACCTTTAAAATAAAAATAAGAAATAAAAATGTGTGCTTATTCACGAGAAATAAAAGAGCATCAAAACAACGATTTACCAGGACCTTACATAGGATTTTAACATCTGCATGGAGCGTAGATAATAAGCGATATAAAGAAACTTTCTTAGTCTGACTTGGGCATAAGAACGATCTGTGCTTCCCTCATCGAGGCAGGCAAAACTCTAGCTTGGCAAGCTTCATTATATACTGCCAGCAGTCTGCCTGCAATAAGGCCCTTGTTCTGCTGGTAATGATCATCCCCACCAGGAGATTTGGCTTTCGTGTTGTCTACTACTGTCTTGATTTCTTCCTTACTCATAGGGCAGCCAATATATCCCTCTGCTCTGGGGACACAGAAACTGAATCAGCATACAAGAAGTAGAATCCTGGTTGGCAGAGCTCCTCGTGGCATGAGGTGAGAGTCACTGCAGTGTAGCGAGGAGGAGCGAGTGGCATGAGAAGTGGCCAAGTGGCAGTGGCTGGCCTGGAGCTCTGGCAGACTTGGCCCGGCATAACTCAGAGGCAAGAGCTGCCGCAGCCAAAGCTCCAACCAAGGTGAAGCGCTGCACAAGCCTAACGTGTGTAGCGTGGCGGGGTTCCGGGTGTCTGGGTCTAGGCAGCGCTTAAAAGAATACACAGCCACACGTTAAGTTAAGTGTTGGCGGGCAGACCCCGAGCAGTCTTGCACCATTTATTTATCTCCTCGGGTCGAGCCCGTCCCGAGGAGTGCATGCATGGATACTTTGTAGGGGAGAGCTTGGATGGCTCTCTACATCCCTCCTTTTCTTTAGTACTTGTCCATCATTGATTGCATGTCTTTTGGGGATGTACACATTAAGTCTTTCAGCTTCTGACTTGGCACAGGGTTCAGCCGGAGACCATACTTCTGGCTCAGGGAGTTGGAACTGGCCACTGCGTCCGCTGGGGTGTTTGGGGGTTATACAGTAACACTGTCCTGGCTAAGTCTTTCAGCAGCAGGTGTGGTCTCTTCTCTCTCTGCTTGCGAGCTCCTTGGCGGGGAGGTCACAGGCCCTTGTGAGCCAATGGGGTATGGGTCAGAGGCACGTCTGTGTCAACCGCCTCTTCCAAGTCAGTGCTCCACCCATGGGTCCTCTTAGATCTTGACACATTTCGGGTGACAACTTGCTGTCCTCATTGGATCGTGACCATGGTTCCATGAATCTTGGCGATGGTCCACTCTTTCGGCTCGTAGGGTGCCCGAAACTTCCAGCCGGGTTGTCTGTCTCTAACCACCATGCAATCTCCCACTTTTAGCTGTGGATCTTTTGCTCCTATGGTGGCACTGGCCTTCTGGTTGGTTACCGTCCTCCTCGCTTGGGTAGCTACCCTGTCCACATCCGTGGCTTTCCATACCGGATCTGTCGGAATGCTGTCTCGCAGAGCTCTCATGAAAAGAAAATGAGGTGGGGCACACCGGGTGGTGCTGTGGGGCGTCTGCCAGTATGCATCTAGGAATTGGTTGAGCACCGTCTCAGCATCCTCTCCCATATCTACAGCGATGCGCAAAGCTCGGTTGAGGGTTCCCATGAACCGTTCTACCTCCCTGTTGGCTTGCGGCCACATAGGGGTGATCTTCCTGTGATGAATCGCTCTGCTTTCCAGATAGTTTCTGAGCAAATTTCATCTGGCAGGCCCAGGAGGGCGAAAGTCTTGTCCAGGACCTTCCAAACATGCGTGCACGCCATCGAAGCCACCACCTCTACGACTGGAAACTTCGAGAAGGAATCGACGAGCACCAGGGTGTTGCGACCATCAGCGAATCTCTCGAAGTCGATACTGATCTTGGACCATGGAAGTACGCTTGTCTCCTCTGTGATGACGGGCGCCGGTGCTGGATCACTGTCTGTGATGGTGCACGAGTGACACTGCCGCACCATGTCTTCCACCCTCGTATCCATAGCAGGGAAGCAAATTTTGGCTTTAGCCATTCCCTGATTGCCCTCATGCGCCAGCTGGATATTTCTGTCTTGCAGGGCTTTCGGGATTACAATAAAATTGCCCCTCAGGACAACTCCCTGTTCTCCTTCACTCAATTCATGGCGGATCTGCCAGAGTTGTCTTCGTGCATGGCTATCTTCCGCTCGCAGTGACTGGGCCCCGTCTAGGAAGTGGGACCATCCGATGTTCAGCAGGGTACTTTTCACTCTGGCCAGTGTCTCATCGTCTGCCGTCACTCTGCCGATCTCCTCCAACATCATGGCTTTGGGGCATGACTCGTATGAGACCATCTTCATGAATGTTTTCAAGTATGCTACGTCCGGAGGTGAACTTTGAACGGTCAGAGACTCGGGGTGCCGTGAGAGGTAGTTGGCCGGGTTGTGTGCTCCCGGACAGAACACAACCTTGAAGTTGTATGCCTGCAGCTGTACAGCCCACCTTTCGATTCTTGGAAGCTCCAGTCTCGATGACCCTGTGAAGAGTGGGAGCAGCGGCTTGTGATCAGTTACCACCAGAAACTCTTGCCCATACAGATAGAGATGAAAGTGTTGACAGACCCGCTTTATTGCCAGGGCTTTCCTCTCGATCTGGACGTATTTGGTCTTGGTGTTGGATAATGCCTGGCTGGCGTAGGCGACTGGTTTCCACATCTCCTGGTCGTATTCCTGTAGGAGGACTGCTCCTAGGCCTACTGGGCTGGCATCTACCACCAACTCTGTGCGTTGCCCCGGGTGAAAGTAGGCCATTACCGTTTTATCCATGAGAGCTGTTTTGATGGTGTTGAATGCTGTGTTGGCAGCTATGGTCCATTCCCACTAACGGTCACTATGGATAAAGGCGCGGAGTGGCTCCGATGGAGAGGCCAGGTACGGAATGAACCTGCCACAGACAGTAAGTGGCCATGCCGAGGAAGCTGCTTACTTCGGTGGGAGTTTTCAGGGTGCTTGTCACCCAGATGGCCATTGCTTTCTTGGGATCCACCCGTAGCCACTCTCTGGTAAAAATGTACCCGAAGAAGTCGACTGATTCCTGGTAAAAGGAACACTTGACCCTATGGAGGGTCAGTCCCCAGACTTCCAGTCGATGGGGGGTGGCCCGGAGGGGAGTGTGGTGTTCTTCCAAGGTGTTCGAGAACACCAAGATGTCATCACTCAGATTGATGACGCCCTGCAGGCCGTACAGTGCTTCCTGGATGGTGTTTTGGAAGACCTCGGCTGAAGGCGACACCCCGAAGCTCAGTCTCTTGTACCTCCTGAGGCCGACGTGGTGATGTACCTGCTCTCAGGCTCCAGTTCCAGTTGGTGGAACCCAGCATTTAGGTCCAGTTTGGAGAACCATTTGGCTCCGTTCTTGTCCACCACAATGTCATCCATGGTGGGGGTAAGGTGACATTCCCTCTTGGCTGCTAGGTTTGGGAGTCTCTTGTCCACACAAAGCCGTATGGCTCCCGACTGTTTTGTCCTGGGGCAACGCCCAACAGGGACACCCACGGGATGGGGCCTGACACCTTTTCAATGACGTTGAGGTCTTCGAGTTTCTTCAATTCTGCCTCTACTTGTGGGCAAAGGTTGAATGGCACCCGCCGGTGTCTCAGGGCAGTCAGCCTCACTGTGGGGTCGATGTGGAACTTGAACTGCTTCCCTTTGAGCTTGCCAAGCCCTGTGAACAGTGCCAAGATGTCGTGCAAGATGGCAACAGCGTGGGAGTCCTGGATCTGGTGAGCGAAAAAGACCAACCCGAGGTCTTCTGCGGAGGGTGGCTTTCCTCCCTTCCATGATGTGGAATCGGGCCCTCGTGACATGTTTGTCGCTGGTGACCTCAGCCTCGATTACCCTTCTGTGGGGCAGAGGGTGCGTACCTCCATAGGTGTAGATCCGGGCCTTAGCAGGTGAGAGGGGGCCGTGGTGACAGCTGCTCATACTGTTCATGACATTGACCAATGCGCCTGTATCAATGAGCGCCTGGACTACAGACCCTCCTACCAGGACAGAGCACATCGGCGGCAGTCTTCGGTGTTTGTCTGACCTGCTGATGAAAGATACGACAAACACCTCATCATATTCTTCGAACAGGAGGCAGCGCCCACTTGCAGAATCGTCATCCAGCGATTGTGGGTCGTCGAGTGACACCTGGCATAGCCGTTGAGTCCTTCCTCGAGGCCTGTTGTAGGTTTGTTGAGTCCCGCTGCTTCTGCACACCTTGGCGAAATGATTCACCTTGCCACAGTGGGAGCATGTCTTCCCTTTTGCTCCGCACACTGCCGTTGGTGGGTGTTCCACGCCACAGTTGCTGCATGCCCTACTCGTGGACTGTCGCGGCGCTGGGCGAGCAGTACTTGGGCGCTGTTGTATGGCCTCGACTCTTTCTTCCTTAATGGGCGTGTACCTCAGTGCCTGTGGCGCTGTAGCATTTCTATGCAGGGCGTCTTCCATTTCGCCCACCCGTGCATCTGAGAGTTTGTGGGACTGGCTAGGATGAGGGTCTTGTCAAGAGAGATCCCTTGTTAGTTTAAATTGGTTGATGTGCAGGTAGTATATGCGTGATCTATTTCTAGAACACCATGTTCTGTCTTGTATTAAAAATGTGAACTGAATACAGAAGAGATAATAATACACTGTAAACTACAAATTGTTGTAAAATCAATTAAAACAAAGTTAAACAAAAAAAAGAGAGATCCCTGGTTGCCGAAGGATCAGTTTCCGTAGCAGCGCTGGGCGGCATCCCTGGATGACTTGGCCGCGTATTTCTTCCCTCTGGTCCGTGAAGGCGCACATGCCTGCAGACTGCGACACCAGCCTGAACTTAAAATGCTCGAAGTCCGTGTTCAGTTGAGGGTCGAAGTGCTGGCTGAGTGCGGCGACCGTGCTTTATAGTCGTCTTCATTCCCCGTGTTGGGCAATGTCTCAAAGAGATCGTAGATCTCTGCGCCGCTGTAGTATATGAGCAACAACCGTTTTACAGTGCCATCTGTCTCCCTGGTACCCCTGAAGTAGTGGTTCAGACGTCCGATCCATGCCTCCTATTGTGGGGCCACCGTGGCGGGGTCAGCAATCTCACTGAAAGGCAGCAGTGGGGAGACGACCTTGTGACTGTGACCCGGAGGCACGGCATTGTCCTCTCTGCGAGGTTTGGCCACACTGGCTTGCTGGCCGGCTGGGCCTGCAGCGGCCGGTGTGCTCATGTTGCTGGCACGTGTGCGTGTAGGTGCTGTAGGTGCTGTGGAGCAGTCTTCTCTCTGTGAGACTTAGTGCTTCCGTGTGGGCATGTGGCTGGCCTTGCTGGGCAGTCCTTGATCACTGTGACCCTGCGTGAATGGTGGGTCCGTGGTGCTCCAGACTGGCTGGGCTTTTGTAGGTGTTTCATGTTCTTTCCAGACTCATCAATTGTGGCAGCCTCTGGATGATGCATCACACTCTACCATGGGGCTCTCTGCAGTGGGGCTGTGGTGGTGGGCCCTCGCGTGTGTTGGTGTTCCTTCCTCATTTCCTTTTTTTATTTCTTAGGTCTCCCCTAGGCAGTGAAGCATGTTGATGGGCCTTCGCGCGCACAGCACGCCTAAGGAGCACTCCCCCAGGGCCCCTCAGACTCACCGGCAATCAACTATCAGGGATCACGTGGACACGAGCAGCTGTCTTGAGCACGCTCCTTCCTGGGCACCAGGAGCGTGCTGGCAGGTGCCGAAGCGGCCTCGGGCTGCACCGCCTGGCTGGGCAGGGCGAGTCGTCCCGGTGGGGGTGGGCTCCCCACGGGCTGAGGCACAATCAACCCTGTGACGGCCTCGGCAGGAGGAGTCACCGGGCGCACAGAGGCAGGTACAAGTAGGCAGGCACAGGAAGACAGGCCCTCGGCCTGAGGCAGCCGATAAAAGGGGGTTGCGAGGGCTGCTGCACAGTTTCTCGGGCACCAGAGCGTCATGGGCACACGCCGGAGGTGTTGCTGGGCACGGAGTCCAACCGGCCTTGTCGCCAATGTAGCTCGGTGGGGCTCCAGGTGTCTGGGCCTACGCAGCACTTAAAACAATACACAGCCACATGTTAAGTGCTGGCGGGAAGACCCAGAGCGGTCTTGCACCGTTTATTTATCTCCTAGGGTCGAGCCCGCCCTGAGGAGTGCATGCATCGATAGTTTGTAGGGGAGAGCCCGGATGTCTCTCTACAACGTGGACTTCCAAGGTAGAAGGCCTACAAGGGTGCTCCTACCTGCCCACCAGCAACCTGTTTAGGACCCTCCTCCTTCTGGCACTCCTTGTCACTTACCGCCTCACATAATTAAGAAGGAAACAGCAAGGCGGTGTGGGTGCAGTGCGGGGGTGTGCTGGGAAAGCATGCTGGTTGAGCTGAGAGCCCTGCATCTGGCCTAAAGGCCTATTGACTTGAGTTGCTCCCCGAGACTGAGAGCTCCCCGTGCACGTGGAAGCACCCAGCCAGGCTGGATGCGGCTTGTGTCCGAGCAAGCTCTCCCACATCTGTAGTTTATAGTGGGGCAGCACTTCTAAGTTTTTACGCCCCCCCCCAGATCAACCAGCGACCACCACCTCAGTGACTGCCTTTCCATCTTGCTCGGTAAAGGGGTCAGCACCACTCATCTCCTCAGCCATCCTGCTGTTTGCCTCAGCTCAGTCTGCTACTCGACCCCGGGACCCAAGATTCAGGAGTAGTACACACAACTTAGCCAAGGCCAGTGTGCTCGTACCCCCCACCCTCACCCGGTACTTGATGACCAACACCTCTGGAGGGGTTGGGGGAGGGAGGAGGCGCAGGGCACCTTGTGCTGCGCGCAGAATCCGGATTTCAAGCACCAAATAGGCTGGGCAGGACGGTCCAATACATTGCAGCTCCAATCTACAGTGACTAGTAAGCAATCTCAGTAAATATCTTGCAGCACACAGCACTCTCAGAAGCAAGGGCTTTCCTGTGAAGTGCCTGGTAGCAACTGGACACTTAAAAATGCACAGAAAGAGCTCTTTACTCCTGAAAACCTTCACAGCTAGAGCAACTAGCATCAGGGGAGAGAACCAACTCTGGCAAAAGGAAACGGGGAATTCCATGCCCACAAAGAGTGCGCCAAGACATCCCTCTTCAAAAAGCAAATCATTAGTGTGCTCACACGTCCATCTTCCATCACAGCTGAACACTTCTGGATGGAAAGTGCCAGAAGGCCTCTTTCCTTATCCATCACCCACATCCTCCACCTAGGGCATCCATACCTTAGTAGGCACTTCCCCTCATCAGTCAGAGGGATGAGCAGGTAATACCCGTCGTTCCAAGCCAACACATAAACCAGGGAACAGCATAGCCTCTGTGAACCCTGCGCTAATTTGTTTGCTGTTGGTCACAGTAAGTGAGCTCCACATTTAGAACCGTAGGTGGCAAAAAATGTCTCTTGAACTATGACTTCAGAATGTTCCTAAATTATACCACCCTTTTGGCATGCATCAGTTTTCAAAAATGACCCAGGCAAGAACCTTAAACTAATCCAAAATTACAGGAGGGCAGCCTCCCCACCCAGAGCTCCGTCCTTGGGCCTGCCGTGTAGCAGGGTGCCTGGGATTGGGTACCGCGGGTCTGCGGAGGCTTCCCCTGCGCCTCTGGGCCTGGGAGCCCTGAAGGGGTCCAGGGGCCCGCTGGGCCCAGGGTCAGGTGCTCCAGCCCTGGGCCTTGTCCCCCAGCCTGCTGCTTTGCCAAAGGCCCGAGACGGGGTTCCGTCGAGCCCGGGGAGCCTTCCCCTGCTCGACTCAGTTCAGGAGCTCCAAACTAAGCCACTGTTGGCCCTGGGGAGAGCGCCCTCCCCACCCCGAGCTCTGTCCTTGGGCCGGCTGGATGGCAGAGTGCCCGGGACAGGGTCCTGCGGAGGTTTCCTCTGAGCGTCCGGGCCTGGGATCCCCTGAGGGGTCCAGGGGCCCCACCAGGCCCCGGGTCGGGCCCTCTGACCCTGCGCCCCATCCTCCAGCCTGCCGCTCCTCCAAGGGCTCAGGACGGGGGTCCGTTGGTCCTGCGTAGACCACCCCCACTTCGCCTGCTTATCAAGGTGTCCATGGGCCCTAGGTCGGAAGGCCCATCGGCTCCCCCTCGCAGCCCCATGGCTGAGGCCCAGCTCGGGCCATGGGCCTCCGCCCCCCATGCCGCAGCACCCAGTCGCCATTTGGTTAAGGCAAAGAGCGACCAGATGGCCGCCCTTCTGGCCCAGCCATCTGGTCGCACCTTTTCCCTCGGCCAGCTGGTCGCACCTATTTCCTCGGCCATCTGGTCATGTGCAATGCTTTCCATTGGGGTAACCAGATGGCTGGCTGCCCTGGATGTCCCGATGAGGGCTCATTTGAATCCCTGATCCCATGGAGGGCTCCAGGAGGTCAGGCACATTCACGCCTTGGGTTCCCTCCGTCATTCGGTGTGCACGGATTGCAAGAAAGGGGGATATTTTTCCTCTGGATTACTAGGGAGAACTTTAGTCTGACCTCCGTGAGGTCCGGCGATTCCGAGACAGGGGCCCGGGTCCGTTCCTGCCTCCCATCCCTTCCTGATGGGCCTTTCCTCAGAGCCTGCCTGCCCCGGGAGTGGGCAGGGACACAAATCCGGCATCCCTCGTGCAGGGCGGGCTTCCGAGGGAGGCCCTGGTAGGTCCTGCGCACTCCGATCAATTGGGCACACTTGGTCCATTTAGGTATGGACTGCTTGGCCAGCCTTTGCTGTTTTAAGCAAAGAACTTCCACCCCACATAGACCGTCCGACTTGAGGGCCCTACTGCCTGGCGGAGGCCCTTTCCCAAACCCAGCAGAGCAAAGGCCGAGCGGCCCGGCAGCTTGCGCCACCCAGTTGTTCGAGCTGAAGGGGTCGTGTGGCGCCTGGTCCCAGATGCTGCCGCCCGGCAGGCTCGACATCATCTGCGCCATCTTGCCCATTCTTCAGACTCACGTATGAACATGCACGACAGCCATTTTAGGTACCATGGTCTCCCTGTTCACGATCGATCATCAGCGTACTTCCCTGACCCTGCAAGCATCCCCCATGCACCCTGGCTGCCCCCGCTCTCACATGCACAAGTCATGAACCCTCCCTTTCCGCATGACTGTCTCTGGGAATCACACCCCGCGCCTGACCAACACCTCCTTTCCTTCCATGAATACCCCTCTTTCGATAAACCCTTCTACGCTCGATTGTCCACACCGATCCTTCCTTTCATGAATATCTCTCCTTTGATGACCCTTTCCTCTGAGCCCGATTGTCTGCACGGACCGCTGGTCATCCCTTAAGCCTGAGGATACAGTTTATTGCCCACTACTGTATGCACTCGCCCCTCTTCAAAGGAGCTACTATTGATCATGACCTCCCCACCCCCTGAGATTCGATCAGGCGCACACATTCCAAAGGAATCGGCGGAACACTCAGCTGCGTGATAGCCCCCTCCTATTGTATGGGGGTGAGGACCTCTACTGTAGCCACGTGTTGGAATGAGCCGGAACTGGGGGGTTACCGGGGATGTCTTTTTTCCATTACTTCACAATGTCTTTATTGTAATAAAGAGCGGTCACATGTCGTAAACCAGTGTATAAAAGGCCAGGCCTCAGAGAGGCTGTTAGAGAGCACCTCGAGACGATACCTTGTTGTCCGATCTGATGTGTTCTGCTCCGTCGGAATAAAACTTGTTTCCTGTCTTCCTGTCTCCAGCGCCTGCCTCTTTATTTGATAAACTTCGTATGGTATTAGAGGCGTTTAACGCCGGGCAAAATTACTTAAGAAACATCGACTAAATCGCCTGACCATTTTCCTGACTTTCCTCAATTGGCGTCCCAAGTGTGGGGCCCATCAGCGACACGTGGATCCAGTGGGAGAGGTCCCGACGACAGAGTGAACGACTGCAACGATCGGGAGAGCTCCTGTCCTATAGACCCTCGTCTGACAGCCGATCATCCGAACTTCACTGGTTCCAAGCAGACCTCTCCCGAGTGATCTACGGTCCTGACTGGGAACCATCAGGAGTGCCGCGGTAGCAGCAGAGAGTAGAGGAGGATCGGGCGCTGGAAGCGGAAGACGAGAAACTGTCCATGCGGTCCGGGTAAGGTCGTGACACACGACTAATTGCGAATTGATTGATTGTTTGATTGATTGAAATACTAGTATTTGCATTGTCGCTCTTTGAGATATTCGCTGCCTACAAACGGGGAGGAATAGGAATATTCTATCTCCCTTTGCGGATAGTGAAGGGTAGGTAACGCGGACTTTTGTCCCCCATTGTAATCTGCCGTACCTATTTTTCTCCCCACTGATTGATTGTCCGAACATAGATTGTTTGCAGTATAGTTCTTTTGAGGTTCTCTGCTTGCAAATAACGTAGAATAGCCATATTCTGTCTAGTCTTTGCAAACAGTGAGAGATAGGTAGTGCGGACCTTTGTCCCCCGTTGTAATCTGTCATGCCTGTCTTCTCCCCACTTATTGGTAGTTGGTACAACCCGGACCGCTTATTAGAGATGAACCATCCAGCTCCATTGGAGGGCACCCCTAATAAGGACATGTTCACTAAGCAAGGACTAGTCGCTATAGCTTATAGTAAGTTATGGCATAAATATACAAAAAAGGACCCCGAAAGTCAGTGGCCACTGATAGGTTCCTTTGATGATCATAAAATAAAAGCGCTAGAAGCAGCTGTTAGAATAAATAAGACAACACCCACCATGCTCGATAGTATCGGCATGTGGCGCAACGAAGGAAAAGAGAAGAAGCAAGAATAGGGAAAGAGTTACGAAAGGCAGCCCACCTGGCCGCTAAGGAACTAGATAAAGAAATAAGAAGGAGAGAGGAAGTTAGACAAACGCAAGAATCAGGGTCGACAGGCCAATGCCCTGTTAGGACCCCCTCTACGCTCTACCCGGAGATGCCCTCCAAACAACGGGCAAACAACGAGTTACTGCTAGGTCCTCCGATTATCTACATGCCCCCTCCTTATGCCCCCTGCCAGCCTCTGGCACAGCACCTACCAGTTCTGAGTACGGGCGAGGGTGACTCTAGCGCTATTGCCCCGGCTCTTATGGCCTTCGCACCAGCCACATTGGTAACAACATCAGATGAACTCGAGACTAGCAAGCAGCTAACAGCCAGACCAAATAGGTTGAGCAAAGACGAGCGGGATGGGATTGACAAGATAGCAAAGACACTGGTAGAACGGAAAGAGAGCGAAGAATATACGATGGATATGCACAATTCACATGCCGGTAGCCACAGACGGCATTTCATTTTACAGTTCAGCTACCACACCCTGAACGCATATGAGGATAGGTATCAAAATAAGGGTCCTGCTAAGCTGACGGCTCTATATAGAAAGGTCGATGTTGGAGATGGGACTGAGCGCGATGTGACGGACCTCTTCATGCAAACGCTTGAAGTCTTCCGCCACCTCACGGAACAGAAACCAGAGGTTAAGATCACAGTCCCTGAAACGGCTGAGTCCCCATTAGAAGTAGCCAACACTATGATGCCTATCAGAGAAGCCGCCCCCTACTGGGTTCCCCCAAGAGGTCAGGGAACAAACGACGATATCAACCACGCAGATGCAAAAGGAAGGGTTGTGTACAATTGGGTTTACCAACCATGGGATCGACAAGATATTTTAACCTTTAGGCAAACCCTGCCTGATTTAAGGAAGAACCCGACAGCATTTTACACCGAATTAGGCACAGCCTTGGGCTCAACGATAATGACTCTAGCAGACAGTGATTTGTTTTTCGGGTTATGTCTGCCGGCTGACGTGTGGAAGCAAATCCGGAAAGCCGAACACACAGATCTGTTCGGACATACCTGGAATCAACTCAGTGAGCTAGATAGACGACGAGAGCCCGGAAGGAAACCAATAAAAGATATACTGGAACTTCCGGACAAAATAGTTCAGAAGCTAAAAACCTTGATCCGAGAGAAAAAGGTAGATTGGTCAATAGTCACGGCTTGCCGTCAGAAACCCCAGGAAGACGTATCAGAATACTTTTCCCGATTTGAAACGGTGTTCTCCGACTACAGTGGCCAAGACATGACCACCGCAACCGGACAACACCTATTTGTGCAAAACTACGTAAAGGGTCTGTCACGAGAGGTTTCCGAAAAGTTACAAACGAGCGAGAGTAGTTGGGGGGCCTCCAAACCCGCCGCTATCCTCCAAATGGCTCAGTACTACGAACACCAAAAGAATGAGAATGATAGGGCAACCGAGAGAAAGAAGAAAGATTTGAAAGAAAGGGTGATGATAGCCCAGATACAAGGGGTGCCAGTCGGGAAAGAACTACACAGGAGGAGCTACCAATCGATCGCCCCTAGAAATCCACCCCCAAAGGACCGCACGCCCACTCCCTACTCTGGACGAAGGGACATAGAAGATAATCAGTGTGCATTTTGCAAAGGATTCGGGCATTGGAAGTCTCAATGTCCGGCTCTTCTGGAACTAATTAAAAATAAAGAAACGAGGGACATGACGAATGGCCCCAGGACTAGAGAACAGGGACGGGGGTACACAAACGACACCAACAGCGACAGACCAGGAAGATCGAACACATTTGACCGTCCCCGACAGAACCAGTACCAACTATCTGACAGTGAGAACACTCCCGACTTCGCATAGGGCTGCCAGGGGCAAGGGAGGGATCCAGTCGAGCTCTGTGTTGACCAGCAAGGTCCTTACGTCACCGCTAAGGTCCTTGGTACAAAGTCTCCATTCTTGGTAGACACTGGAGCGACACGTAGTGTATTATCAAAGCGACTGATTCCAAGGGCACCCTTGTCTGGCTCACACATTACATCGATAGGTTTCGATGGAACGCCCTCCACTAATCCCCTGTCTGTACCTATCTCCTTTGTCCTAGGAAACAACCCCACTGACACAACATTTCTGCTCTCCACCAACTCTCCTGACGCCATTATGGGTATTGATTTACTAAAACATTTCCGAGCTACTATTAGGTGTTCCCCAGATGGAGTCCGAGTCATCCTGTACGACAACCCGAGCATGTCCAGATCCCGCCCTACACGACATATGTACTCTATAACTGATGCTGACCTAACCTTGCTCGACACCCTACCCCTGTACCTATGGGCCAGAAACGACTCGGATGTAGGACGAATGATGATCGACCCTGTGCACATAACTGTTCGACCAGACGCAATACTCCCGAAACTCCCACAGTACCGGATATCGCCTGAAGGCGAGAAGGCATTGGTAGCGATTATTCAGTCCCTGGTAGATGCAGGAGTGGTAGAGGAAGTGGTTAGTAATGTCTGCAACAGCCCTATCCTACCCATTGTTAAGAAGCAAGGTGAGGGAGATGAGAAAGCGTACCGCTTCATCATCGACCTGCGAGAAGTCAACAAAGTGGTGGTGCCACAGTACCCCGTAGTCTCAGACATCACCACCATTCTGACCCTCATCCCGTCCACTGCCATCACCTTCACCGTTATTGATCTCAAGAATGCATTTTTCTCTATCCCCATCCATCCAGACAGCCGTTATCTCTTCGGCTTCACTTTAAAAAACCGTTCGTACTGATTTTGTAGAGCTCCCCAGGGCTACACTGAAAGTCCCAGCATTTACAGCCAGGCTCTCAAAAGACAGCTGGACGCCGTCCAGCTACCAGATGGAGTGGTGTTGATCCAATATGTCGATGATATCCTTTTGGCGGCCGACACCACTCCACTTGCAATCACGGCCACTATCCAACTCTTGCACTTTCTTGCGGAGAATGGCCACAAAGTCTGCAAAAAGAAACTGCAGTTCTGCCAGCCTCAAGTGACATACCTAGGCCATCTCCTGTCCAAAGAAGGGAGGAAACTTACGCCCGACCGAATCCAAACCATCCTAGACACCCCCATCCCAAAAACACAGAAGCAAGTCCGTTCATTGGTGGGCCTTACCTCTTTTTGCCGACAATGGTTACCAAATTTCAGTCTCATTATAAAGCCCCTACTTTCCCTGTTGGCCAAAGATGTTTCCTTCCCACTCCCTTGGACCCCCGAATGCCAAGCGTCCTTTAAGGAGTTGCGGGATGCCCTTTGCTCAGCCCCCGTCCTAGGGACACCAGATTACTCCAAGCCCTTCTCCCTCTTCACTCACGAAAGGGAGGGATACGCATTGTCTGTTCTAACTCAGCCCATCGGCTCCAAACAACGCCCTTGTGCCTACTTCTCTGCCACTCTTGACCCAGTCGCCAGAGCTTTACCTGCCTGCCTTCGAGCAGTAGCCGCCGCTGCTGTCTCTATCCGTCAGAGTGAGGGAATTGTACTTTCGAACTCTCTCACAGTGTTAGTACCCCATGCAGTTGACACCCTTTTGAACCAGACCAAGACCCAACACCTGACTAGTGCACGACTGACGGGGTACGAATTGACTCTACTTGCACCCCACATCACTCTGAAGAGATGCACAACTTTGAATCCTGCTACACTGTTGCCCTTGCCTGAAAATGACCCCGATGTGCCCCCTATACACGACTGTGTGACCCTCACGGACGAACAGACCAGGAGTAGAATTGACCTCCGAGACATTGCTTTTACAGACCCTGATGGAGAGCTATGGGTAGACGGCTCTTGTATCATACTCCCAGACGGCACCACTTCAGCTGCCTATGCGGTGCCGACAGCCCGAACAGTAGTTGAAACAGCCCGCATCACGCAACGATCCGCACAGGCGGCAGAGCTAATTGCCCTCACACGAGCATGTATCATAGCAGCAGGAACCACGGCGAACATTTACACGGACAGCCAGTATGCCTTCGGGGTGGTTCATCATTTTGGGCTCTTGTGGAGGGAAAGGGGATTCCTGACGTCCCACGGCACGCCCATCCTTCACGGAGATCTAGTCTCCGCCCTGATTGAAGCAGTTCTCCTCCCCAAACGATTAGCAGTGATCAAATGCCAGGCACACAAGAAGGTGACGGACTTCGTTGGACAGGGAAACACACTGGCCGACATCACTGCCCGAACCACAGCTGAGAATAGGACAATGACACGCATATATGTGACCAGGTCACAAGCGGAAAAATGGACTGACGCTAGGGAAACGATTAGGGACATCCAGTCGGCCAGCACACCTCACGAACTGACTGAATGGGCACGGGTGGGTCTGAAGGACGATGAAGGCTGCTGGCGGACAAAAGACACTAACAAATGGTTGCTGCCTGCCTCATACTTGATTCCCATACTGACTATGGCACACTCCCTTGCGCACATAGGTTCTGCCCCCATGATTGAACTCATTTCCAAAGTCTGGCACAACAACAAAATCCCCGACTCAGCCAAACGCCTGGTCCAGCAATGTCTTATCTGCCTACAACACAACCCCGGGAAAGGAACTGTGGTACCCCGGGGAGGGTTTGGGATCCCCGACCACCCCTTTGAGGTCCTCCAGATGGATTACATCCAGCTGGAGAGATGCCAAGGCTTGAAGTACGTATTAGTCATTGTATGCGCCTTCAGCAAATGGGTGGAAGCCTATCCAACCCGTGATAACACTGCCATGACTACTGCCAAAGTACTACTGAAAGAGTTTTTCCCTCGCTACGGCCTTTGTCGAATTTTATGGAGCGACAATGGCCCCCACTTCATAGCTGAAGTTATCCAACTAATCTTGAAGGGGCTGGGGGTAAAGCAGAGGTTCCATGCGGTCTTCCACCCCCAATCCGCTGGCCTAGTTGAGCGACACAATGCTACACTGAAACTGAAACTGTCAAAAATAGTGGCCACCACAGGACTTAAATGGCCAGATGCCCTCCCACTGGCATTGCTATCGATGCGCTCCACTCCCACTAAGCACCACTTGACCCCCTACGAGGTTGTGTTTGGGTGACCAATGAACCTCTGGACTGCCCCCAAACCAACATCCATTCACGACGTCCCCGACGTCCTGCTGTCAGATTATTTATACAAGTTAACTAAAACGTTGTCTGTCATTCATCAACAGGTGCAGCAGGCCATCCCCGATGCTTCCAGGGGTCCCGGTCACGATATCCAACCGGGAGATTATGTTTTAGTCCGGAATTTTCAACGGGCAAAGAGTCTGGAACCCCGGTGGACGGGCCCCTGGCAAGTACTGATCACCACTCGGAGGCTCTTCGAGTAGAGGGAAAAAGGCACTGGCTGCACGCCCACCACTGCAAGAAGGTCTCCTCGACCCTGGCCACGACAGAAAACGTCGACACCCAAGAAGAGCTCCTGAACAAAGACCGGCCATCACTGAACTGCTATCCTGATACCGAGGCACTTGAACTTGCAAACTTCTCTGATCCCACTGTGCCATCCCGGGAAGGGTATTTCCTGCGTCGAAAGGAGGGAGCTTCGGCTAAGTAGACCACGGACTAAGTTAAAATCTCAGAACGGTGGCCTAAAACAACCAAGGGTTACCCGGAGAGAAGCTAAACAAAGTCTGTGGTTCTGCCCACTACCGAGCACCTTGAAGATGATGGAAGCGCCAGATAAGAAGATGATGGAAGCGCCAGATAAGAAGGACGCAAACGGAAATACCCACTACAGGAACCCAAAGGCTGAAAATTTGCACAAATCAAAGACAATCGCCTTCTTCATTCTCTTCCTCCTTTGCCTCCTCCTCATGACTTCCTTCTGGATCTTGGAGGACAGCACACCCGCTCATCAGATATTGCTGACTACTACACAGCCAACCACCATGAAAGAGCATCACCTGATCTCCCTTTCGCCTCAGCTCCGAGAAAGGCGTAAGGAGTTCTGGAACAATTCCTTCGTGCAATTATTGCACCAGCACAACCTTGCTGCAAATGCCACGAACTGCTGGGTCTGCGGGTTGCTCCCGCATGCCACTGGACACTCCATCCCCTTCATCCCTTCTCCTTTCTCAGTTCACGGCTCCTGCCTCGCCTGGTTGATCCTCTTGCAGGAAAGCCACAAGGACAACGCCGCTTCTGATCAAACAGTGTCACACTTCTACTATGTGTTCTGGCTGAACAAAACAGGAAGGACGTCTGCCCCCTTTTGTCCTGTGACCTCAGGTTCCTCCTTCCATATGAACATCCCTGCCAAAGAACGAGTTGAAATGCAAGTGCTCCACAATCCAGCTAGACCCACCTTCTCCCACCTGCGGAAGCGAACGGCTGCCACTCTGACTGTGGCCTTGTCTGTCATCAATGTCACAGGTCTCGTGTGCCTCGAAGGCCAGGGAACACAGCTGGTGGGTCACAGTTCCTGCCACATCACCAGAACATTGGTCTCAGTTGACCCCCCCTCCTTTGTTGCTTCTCCGAATATGTACTTTGTTTGTGGCATCAAAGCTTACACTTGGCTTCCGAAAGGTTGGAGGGGTACGTGCTACGTCGCCTTCATTCTTCCCCCCACGTATGTGGCCCCAGCCTACCATCACCGGCAAAAGCGCGCCGGAGACATTGGACAAGCCGACTCCACCCGAGCACAGTTCCTGGATGCGGTGAAGGGACTTGTTCCTCTGTGGGGCCCAATGGCAAATAGCCGCGCTATCCGACACCTGACTCAGGCAGTAGAAACAACCATTAACATCACGGCTGGCATCCTCGCTAACAACATGGCTGAGCTTCAGGCAGTCCGCCTGGTGGCTCTTCAAAACCGCCTTGTTCTAGATGTGGTTCTGGCCGACCGTGGAGGAGCATGCCGCATCATCGGCTCCAGCTGTTGCACCTACGTGCCAGATAACTCGCCTTCAGTCTACAAAGCAATCGAACACCTCCACAGACTATCCTCCGAGGTTCACCAGGAGCAAGAAGGATGGTCGCTTGGAAGCTGGTTTTGGGACACTTTGAAGGACTGGGGATGGAGGTTTTTTACGTTTATACTGATACCAGTTGTGGTACTGTGTGGGTGTTGCTTAGGTATTCAATGTTTGCCACCTTTGTGTTCACTCATTTCTAACTGTATGTGCCCTAAGACTTTGGACTTTAGAACTGAGCACATGAGTCCCCTCTATGAGATAGAAATACGTGGTCTTATGGGGATAGATCCGAATTGACAAGCTGGCGAGACATGTTAAAAGGGAGGACTGTGGAATTTTAGTTCGTGAACTGAACATCATCTGCGCCATCTTGCCCATTCTTCAGACTCACGTATGAACATGCACGACAGCCATTTTAGGTACCATGGTCTCCCTGTTCACGATCGATCATCAGCGCACTTCCCTGACCCTGCAAGCATCCCCCATGCACCCTGGCTGCCCCCGCTCTCACATGCACAAGTCATGAACCCTCCCTTTCCGCATGACTCTGTCTCTGGGAATCACACCCCGCGCCTGACCAACACCTCCTTTCCTTCCATGAATACCCCTCTTTCGATAAACCCTTCTACGCTCGATTGTCCACACCGATCCTTCCTTTCATGAATATCTCTCCTTTGATGACCCCTTCCTCTGAGCCCGATTGTCTGCACGGACCGCTGGTCATCCCTTAAGCCTGAGGATACAGTTTATTGCCCACTACTGTATGCACTCGCCCCTCTTCAAAGGAGCTACTATTGATCATGACCTCCCCACCCCCTGAGATTCGATCAGGCGCACACATTCCAAAGGAATCGGCGGAACACTCAGCTGCGTGATAGCCCCCTCCTATTGTATGGGGGGTGAGGACCTCTACTGTAGCCACGTGTTGGAATGAGCCGGAACTGGGGGGTTACCGGGGATGTCTTTTTTCCATTACTTCACAATGTCTTTATTGTAATAAAGAGCGGTCACATGTCGTAAACCAGTGTATAATAGGCCAGGCCTCAGAGAGGCTGTTAGAGAGCACCTCGAGACGATACCTTGTTGTCCGATCTGATGTGTTCTGCTCCGTCGGAATAAAACTTGTTTCCTGTCTTCCTGTCTCCAGCGCCTGCCTCTTTATTTGATAAACTTCGTATGGTATTAGAGGCGTTTAACGCCGGGCAAAATTACTTAAGAAACATCGACTAAATCGCCTGACCATTTTCCTGACTTTCCTCAAGACCTCGCACGCCACGTAGTCACCCCGCTCTGCCCAGCACATTTCTGCAGCAGCCCAGAACGACTGTTCCGTGGGGTGCTGCCGCTCCAGGCTGGCACCCCTGCATCTCCCTCAGGCTGCGTCTCAGCCCGCCTCTCCCTTCTGGGGAGACGGCTGTGCCCGTCTGTGCTTGGGCGACTGCACCTGTCCACCACCAGTGAGCCCTCCTACCCAGGCGGGCGTGCTCTTTTCCCCCCATCTGGCTCCCGAGAGAGGTGTGCAAAGGTGTCAGTCGGGGACGGGACGCGGGTCCCGAACCCACTCAGTCAGCAGGTGCAGCTACCTGGTTGATCCTGCCAGTAGCATATGCTGGTCTCAAAGACTCACACGGCCGGTACAGTGAAACTGCGAATGGCTCATTAAATCAGTTATGGTTCCTTTGATTGCTCCATCTATTACTTGGATAACTGTGGTAATTCTAGAGCTAATACATGCCGACGAGCACTGACCTCCCGGGATGTATGTATTAATCAGATCAAGACCTGTTATACCTGCTGCTCAGCCAGTGTGACTGTGGTGACAGAATGTTGGTGAATGGAATGTTGGTGAGTGTGTGACTCAGTTGGTGGATGGGCTGAGCAACAGGAAGGCTGCTCCTGGTGGGGATCTGCTTGATATCCTACCATCTTATCCTGAATAAATATACTTGCAGACCTTACATGGAATTGAACCATCATTTATTTACTACATATTTTGGCAACGATTTTGAAAAAGATCTATGTGTGAAACTGAACGCAGAGAAGAAATTATCAGAACTGAAACTACTTGAAAAAAACTGACAAATCTACTGAAAGAAGAAATGTTAATGATCCATGAAAACTTGTAGTGCTGAGAAAGAGAGTATGCCCTCTAGCCCCACCAGTGTCCTAACCCGCCGGACAGCCTAACAGCCAGGGCATGCTGAAACATTTTATATTCTCTCAGGAACTTTGGAGTTGTGTCATTTCCAGTGTTCATCTAAGGTTCCCCTGGCAGCCAGGTTGTGAGAATTTGTCTGCTGTATCATGTTGCCTGTGCTGGGAGTGTCAATAGCACACAAGAGGAGCGTCATTGTGCTGCAGTGCCATCAGTGTTGGACTGTGTCAATCATGACCTCGGAGTCACTGTGGAGGAGAGCTTATGCCAGGGCACTTAGTTGTGGGACCGGATTGAGTCAATGGCAAAGTATCTGTGTGGTGTGCTGCAAAGGGCATTACAGTCTTCATCATAACCTGGTTTGTCCCAACGTGGAGTCTACTATTTATTTCAAGAACTGTTTGTTTTTGCCACTTTCATTAAAGTTTTGCGGGTGGGGGACCTTGCTGTGGCATGTTGCATGGGCGGCCCAACTTTTATTGCACTGTGTGACCCTTGTCATGTGGACTGTACAGCGAGGTATGGCGCATGGGGAAGGGTTGCCAACCTGAGAAATCCTGAGAAGAACAAAGCTGTTATTATTATTTTTGAATTTTTCTCGTCAAGCACCCTTACCTTAACACTGAAGCGCGTGTGGCAGTTCAACAGCGCATGTTGAAGAATCTTGCAGGGTCAAGAATTGGACCTCAAGCCAGTGATGATGAGCTTCCAACAGGTCTGTTTGTTGAGTGTGCTTTCTGGGCGCAGATTCTGTTGTGTGCTCGCTTTATGCAGTCATGGAGTCTGAGGTGTTTTCTTCATTGGTCAGACCAAGACCAATCCGGGCTCTCCTGGCCGCTTTGGTGACTCTAGATAACCTCGGGCCGATCGCAGGTCCCCATGACGGTGATGATACATTCGGATGTCTGCCCTATCAACTTTCAATGGTACTTTCTGTGCCTACCATGGTGACCAAGGGTAACGGGGAATCAGAGTATTACAGAGAGGGAGCCTGAGAAATGGATACCACTCCCAAGGAAGGCTGAATGCGCGCAAATTACCCACTCCCGACTTGGGGAGTAAGTGACGAAAAATAACAATACAGGACTCTTTTAAGGCCCTGTAAATGGAATGAGTACACTTAAAATCCTTTAACGAGGACTCATTGGAGGGCAAGTCTGGTGCCAGCAGCTGCGGTAATTCCAGCTCCAATAGCGTATATTAAAGTTACTGCAGTTTGAAAGCTCGTAGTTGGATCTTGGGATTGAGCTGGCAGTCCACCGCGAGGCGAGCTACTGCCTGTCCCAGCCCCAGCCTCTTGGTGCCCCCTTGATGAGCTTGACTGAGTGTCCTGGGGGTCCGAAGTGTTTACTTTGAAAAAATTGAAGTGTTCAAAGCAGGCCGGTTGCCAGAATACTCCAACTAGGAATAATGGAAAAGGACTCTGGTTCTATTTTGTTGGACTTCGGAACTGGAGCCATGATTAAGAGGGACAGCCAGGGGAATTTGTATTGTGCCGCTACAGGTGACATTTTGGGATGGGGCAAGACTAAACAAAGCAAAAGCATTTGCCAAGAATGTTTTATTAATCAAGAAGGAAAGTCGGAGGTTTGAAGACGACCAGATACCGTCGTAGTTCCGACCATAAATGATGCCGACTAGCGATCCGGCAGCGTTATTCCCATGACTCCCCAACCACCTTCCGGGAAGCCAAAGTCTTTGGGTTCTAGGGGGAGAATGGTTGCAAAGCTGAAACTTAAAGGAATTGACGGAAGAGCACCACCAGGAGTGGAGCCTGCTGCTTAATTTGACTCAACATGGGAAACCTCGCCTAGACACGGAAAGGATTGACAGATTGATAGCTCTTTCTCGATTCTGTGGGTGGTGATGCATGCCCGTTCTTAGTTGGTGGAGCGAGTTGTCTGGTTAATTCTGATAACGAACAAGACTCTTCCATGCTAACTAGTTACGAGACACCCAGCGGTCGGCGTCCAACATCTTAGAGGAACAAGTGGCGTTCAGCCACAGGAGATCGAGCAATAACAGGTCTGTGATGCCCTTAGATGTACGGGGCTGCACGCACACTACACTGAACGGATCAGCGTGTGTCCACCCTTCGCCGACAGGTATGGGTAACCCACTGAAGCCCATTCATGGTAGGGATTGGGGATTGCAATTATTTCCCATGAACGAGGAATTCCCAGTAAGTGCGGGTCATAAGCTCGCGTTGATTAAGTCCCTGCCCTTTGTACACACCGCCCGTCGCTACTACCGATTGGATGGTTTAGTAAGGTCCTCGGATTGGCCCCGCTGGGGTCGGCAACAGCCCTGGTGGAGCGCCGAGAAGATGATCAAACTTGACTAACTAGAGGAAGTAAAAGCCATAACAAGGTTTCCGTAGGTGAATCTACAGAAGAATCATTAACGGTGGAGCAGCCCGAGCGACGGGCGGCGCCAGCCAGAAACCCTCCTGGGCACAGGGCCCGGCCCTGCCCTTGTGCACCCCGGCTGGCATAGCGTGTCCCTGGAAGGGGCACAGCGGTGGGCCCTCCCGAGACAGAACCCATGCTCACCCGGCACGACCCCTACCATGGTGGGGGAAACTGAATAGCAGTGCTTCCCCAGGCTAGGACCACCCCCTCCCAAAAGGCCCTACTCAGTGCGCCCCAACCGCGTTGCACTGCCGGGTGGTGAGGCCCACGCCAGGCGCCAGGGATCTGCGGCGATGTTAGTTACCCACCCGACCTGTCTTGAAACGAGGACCAAGGAGTCTACCAGTCGGAGGGCCAAGCAAAACCCTGTGGCACAATCAAGGTGAGGGCCAGCGCGCACCGGCTGAGGTGGGATCTCGCCACGCTTCCTGCAGCGGGCGCACCACCGGTCCATCTCACCTGCTCCAGCGGGGCGGTGGAGCATGAGCATGCGTGATAGAACCCGAAAGAGGGTGAACTATGCCTGGGCAGGTGGGAGCCAGAGGAAACTCGTGGAGATCCATAGTGGTCCTGGCGTGCAAATCGATCATCTGACCTGAGTATAGGGGCGAAAGACTAATCGTACCATCTAGTAGCTGGTTCCCTCCGAAGTTCCCTCAGGATAGCTGCGCTTGAAGCCCCCAGTTTTATCTGGTAAAGCGAATGATTAGAGGTCTTAGGGCTGAAACCATCTCAACCTATTCTAAAACTTTAAATGGGTAGGAAGCCGGGCCCGCTCCTGTGTAGCCAGGCATGGAATGCGAGTGCCAAGTGGGCCACTTTTGGTAAGCAGAACTGGCGCTGTGGGATGAACGGAATGCCGGGTTAAGGCACCCAATGCCGAAGCTCATCAGACCCCAGAAAAGGTGTTGGTTGATATAGACAGTAGGACGGTGGCCATGGAAGTCGGAATACACTAAGGAGTGTGTTACAACTCACCTGCTGAATCAACTAGCCCTGAAAATGGATGGCGCTGGAGCATCGGGCCAATACCCGGCCGTCGCTGAGAGCCGCAGGGGCTAAGCTGCGATGAGTAGGAGGGCCACAGCGATGTGCATGGAAGCCCCAGGGCGAGGGCCCAACTGGAGCTGCCAAAGGTGCAGATCTTAGTGGTAGTAGCAAATATTCAAACAAGAACTTTGAAGGCCGAAGTGGAGAAGGGTTCCATGTAAACAGCAGTTGAACATGGGTCCGTCGGTCCTAAGAGATGGGCGAGAGTTTGGAAGGAACGGGCAATGGCCTCCGTTTCCCTTGGCTGATTGAAAGGGAGTCGGGTTCAGATCCCCCAACCCGGAGTGGCGGAGACGGGGGCCCCCACAGCGCCAAGTGCGGTAATGCAAATGATCCTGGAGAAGTCAGCGGGAGCCCCGGAGAGAGTTCTCTTTTCTTTGTCAAGGGCAGGGGGGCCTGGAATGGGTTCACCCAGAGAGAGGAGTCCAAGCCTTTGAAAGCATTGAGGTTCCGGCGCCATTCGGTGAGCTCTCGATTGTCCTTGAAAATCCAGGGGAGATGGTATAAATATCGGGCCGGGCCGTACCCATATCCGCAGCAGGTCTCCAAGGTGAACAGCCTCTGGAATGTTGTAACAATGTAGGTAAGGGAAGTTGGCAAGGCAGATCCATAACTTTAGGATAAGGATTGGCTCTAAAGGCTGGGTCAGTCGGGCTGGGGCGCAAAAGGGGCTGGACGAGGCGCCGCCCTCCAAAGAGGCGCCGACTCTGGACACGAGCCAGGCCCTTCCTGTGGATCACCCTAGCTGCAGTGGTTGCCTCTCCCCGTGCCTCCTCCCCGGGGGTGCGGGCCAGCGTTCTGGCTCGGCCGGTGCCTAGCAGCTGCCTTAGAACTGGTGCATACCAGGGGGATCCCTCTGTTTAATTAAAACAACGCATCGAGAAGGCCCGAGACGGGTGTTGACGCGATGTGATTTCTGCCCAGTGCTCTGAATGTCAAAGTGAAGAAATTTAATGAAGCATGGGTAAACGGCGAGAGTAACTATGACTCTCCTAAGGTTGGCAGGAGTAACTATGACTCTCAAACTATTCTCAGTTGTAGTGGCCTTTAACTCCCAGTGGTCCCGCTGGTAACTGTAGGAGAGTAGGATCTGCTTCTTATGTTTACCCCCACTTTTTGCTGGTGTTTCACTGTTTTTCGACTTTAGTCTGGCTGGGGCCCTGCTATCCTGGACCCCATGCTAGCTGCTTCCTCTCTAAATTGATTCCAAGTACTTTAGGTACACTCCAGTTTGGTTACTGGGGTACCCTTATGAGTCCCCAGTATATGGTATCTTAGGTACCGAGGGCATAGGTAACCCAGAGGCCTACCAGGGGCTGAAGCATGTATTATGCCACCTCTGGGAAGCTTTCCAAAATAACACCACAGGTCTGCTACTGCAGCCTGTGTAAGGTGGTGTATGCACCCCTTACTTAGATATAGGTTCCCTATATCTATCTTGTATCACTACACATATAAACCTATCAGTCACCCCTATAGCAGGCCTTATCAATCCTGAAGGCAGGGTGCTGGGTTTTGTGTGAGAGGGTGCCCATGCATGAGCAGGACCCCTCTGCAGCCTTTGGAACCTATTCTCTGGGGCTTTTCTGTGATGCAGTCAGACCATATACTCTTAAGCACATTAAAACTTTGCGGTAAATGCTAACTTTGGAATGGCTGCAAGGAAACATGTTGTGTTTGGTGTCAAACACTTTGGAATCCTACCCCCCGCCAGTTCTGGCAGCGGCGGTAGAATTCCACCCTTCTAGAGGGAGAGACTTGTACACACCGGTATACCGGGTACCAGTTTAAAAGAGTCCTGGCATCACAAAATGGATGCTGCAGCCACAGACACGAGTCAGACCTCCTGCTACTGGACGAAACTCCAGCAGGGGAGGCCTGGACAATAGGTTTCCTGTCACATCACAGGGAGGTGTCACCACCTCCCAGACAGGCTTTAGTGTATTGGGGCTGGGTGGGTGCACTCCAAGAGTGCTTTGACGTCTGCACTGGGGGCACATTTGGTGTCCCTGTGCATAGCCCAGTTCAAACCGATTGCAAGGGCTACCAGCCCCTGCTCTAGAGCAAAAATGGACAAAAGAAATGGGTGTAGCCACTCCTCTTTCCAAACCCTCTCATAGGTGGGTCCCCAGAGTATGTCCAACCCCTTCCTTGGGTATAAGAACAGAACCCCTGACTATAGGACTTTAGATTACACCTGCACGAAACTCTGATACTGAATCCTGGAACTTCGATGATCTGCACGACGCTGGATGACTGAAGAATCTCCCTTGGAGTAAAGCAGTTACTCCCTTGCTTGGCAGGCACCAAAGACGCATCTGATCGGTTTGCAAATCCAAAGATCCCGCTGGACCCCGAAGTATGTGCAACCGAGGTGGTGGGTTTCCAGACTTCCTTGAGGCCGCCCTGAGTCCCTAGCAAACCAGAGACCCGCAGCCTTTGTGGGTACCCTGGAACCGGAACCCTTGGACACCGTGCGCACTTGCAAGTGCATCAGCTTCTCGACGTTCCTTGAGGATGTGCAGTGGGTTACTTGTAGCTTAAACCCGAGCACCTTTTCCACTGAAGATTGCTGGCGTACACTCCACGAGTGTTCCTTGAGCCGGCCCTTTGTGTTTTCGCTCGAGATACCTTTGTGATCCCTAGTCCGTTGACTGGTAGGTTCCCCGAGAAGTCAACTTTGACTTTCCTTGGGCTTTCCTGGTTGCTCCAGACGTGCCCTGACTCTCCACCACTTGGTGAGTCCCCCGGACCATGCTGGTCCACACCGAAGCATTTCTTCTCTTTCTGCATGGGTTGCAGTTACCAAGGCTTGTTGGGCCCAATCCGGTCACCGACGTCGTAGCACTGGACATCTTTTGTGGGACAGCTCGAATCCAGCTCCTGGTCATCATCGACGCCTCCTGGTCCTCGTGGCTG
Source organism: Lissotriton helveticus (assembly GCF_964261635.1). NCBI lineage: Eukaryota > Metazoa > Chordata > Amphibia > Caudata > Salamandridae > Lissotriton > Lissotriton helveticus. The sequence continues at coordinate 1,134,985,260 of NC_136061.1, forward strand.
CAGAGTCAAGCTTCACCTCTTCAACCTGAAATCATCCGACATCGGTGGGCATTCTTCTATCGTGCCCCTGGTCACTGGCAAGTGACCCAGACTCTGTCCCCTCTGCTTTCAGGTTTCTCTCATCTTCAATCCAGGCTTGGATCACACCGGACACTTTCCACTTCTACGGCAGCAGTACTTTGCAGCCGATCGCCATTGAAATCAACGACGATTCCCGACATCAAAAGACACCTATGCACCCGGCTTACCAGGGTGAGGTAACTCGAGTACTCTGGTGCTCCTGTGAGTGCACCAGAGTACTCGAGTTGGGGTTGTACTCCCGTGGGGTTTGGCCCTAGAACCCTTTAAGTCTAAAGGGGTATGCTCAAATACTCTCCTAAGTGTCCTTTATCTTTCAATTGCCAACCGCGACTTTCCCCATAGAAGCTAACGGCGTGTCACTGCTGTGTTCTCACACTGCACGCGTCCCCTTAGGTCCCCTGTGTCACTTCCTTGGGTGGTTCCTTGTGGTCCCAGCAATTCTACAGGCTCTAGGCCTTGTGTCTAGTCAAGTTGTGGTTCTTATACCACTTTATCAATGTATGGTTTGGTACGCCCCTAGGTCTCAACGTATATTGTGCTATTTCCTGAAGTTCTATTGCACTTAAATTGTGTACTTTGCTCTGTAATCTCATAAAGAGATTACTTGAGAGTGTTTAGTAATAAATACATATATTTAATGTATACACCTTGTATGGTTCTCCTTTCATTTAGACATTCAAAAGGTTATAATCTGGTAAACCAAGCTGCTTTACACTCCTTCAAGACTTCGCATGAAGGCTGCTCTCCATAGCAACCCCTAGGACAGCTTTCAATAAAGGTTGTCTTTAAACCTATCATCAATAAGGGTTGTTTGAACTTGTGCAAGGTGCACACTAGAATAGTGGACAGCATATGCCAGGCCAACTTCTCACAGTAACTGTCTCTATAGTGCTAAACTCTGCGTAGAGACGTCTATAGAGACAGGCCAAACAAGGTTCTATCATGGCGGCGAGCGTGATAGTGAGAATTGGCGAAGCAAACAAACACAATTCCAGATGGGGTAGTTCCTGGAGATTAAAAACCCTGTTAAGATGGGGGTGTTGCCTAGCCGAGCTGCAACATGGCCGCTCTTGCAGTAGGCTCTGCTGACTGGGACAATATCTGTTAAAAATCCGATGGTAACTGGGAGTGTTGATGTGACACAGCACTCGTACCTGATCGCCCCCTGTGCTGGGAGAAGATTGTGCCCCATTTGGAGATAGGGTGCTGGACGGTGCGACCGTTGGAGGCTGAGCCGGATGAGGCCTGCGGCGGAGGTCTGTGGGGGTGCTGTTCCCTTTGCCCTACAGGCCCCCCCATTGCTGCTGCTGCAGGCCGGTCTAGGCAACTAGAGCAGGAGATGCCTCTGGCCGTGCAGTGACCCAAGCAGAAAACGGCTGCGAAACCTGCGGCGGGATGTTATTGGGTGAGCACCTACAAACCCAGCCAGGGGTGTATGCTTACAGCCTTGACAGAAGAAGATTGCCCGGGTAGGTGAATGCCCATATCGCGCTGGGGAAGCCCCGGGTCCAGGAGTGTGAGTGGTGATCTCTCTTGGGCGAGGAAGCCCTGTAATACACTACGTACTAGCCATGTCGAGTTTAAATTGAGAGTGGGGCGAGAAGGCTGTTCGCCAACAGTCAGGCCGCTCTTCTGAGGCGCTATCGGATCCTGCAAGCCAGTTACATGAACCGGAGACCACCATATGTGACGGTGACACCCCACACTGGTGATTACATCTCCCGGAGTGGGACATTAGGACACTCCTGGTCGCGCAGCAGGGGTTGGTGCCACATGCAGAGAGCTTGGAGTTTCCAGTGAGGCAATCCCTCACTTCTGAGGACACAATATGTGAGGGGAAAGTGATCCGCTTAGGAGATACAAGATATGGTCCCATGTAGTGAGCCGCTTACAGTGTCCAGCTGCAACTTCGAGGGCAGGAGTGCATCATGGGGAGGTTTTAGATCTGTGGCCGCTCAGCACAATCACAGAGACAGTGTTTTTTGGGACCCCCCTTCTTTGATCTTACACTTTTGGGTGGGGTAGCTTAGTGAGAAAATGGGGAAGACAGATGCAAAACAAACTAAACTGCTGTTCAAAAATAAAAGGCTGACTAGGCAGACTGACTCAGAGACTGATCCCGAGATAGAACATAGGGAGAGTGCAGCAGGGGGCAATGAAGATCTGTGATCCATCTTGCTAGCGGTGCAATCAAGCCTCAAAACAATTGATACCAAAATAGATAAACTAACGGATAGGCTGGACCAGATCAAAAAAACAAGTTGATACCCACGAAGTACGCATTGACAAATTGGAAAATAGGGTCTCCGAGGCACATGAGTTCCAGAGAGAGTCAGGAGAACGGCTATTGAACATGGAAAAAGTGCTGGACGTAATTAAGGCCAAAAATGAAGACTTGGAAGCCAGGTCCCACCGAAATAACATATGAATTACTGGCATTCCGGAAACTACAGCCATGGGCAGGGTGGAGGACTTGTTTATTGTGGAGAGAGCCCATAGGTCACTGGCCGCGATACCCCCCAGTGGGAGGTACTCTGCAACCTATTCTGGCCTGGATATTGAGTTATCGAGACAGAGATGCCGTCCTCCGATCGGCAAGAGAAATGTGCCAGATAATGCATTAGGGCAACCAGAACTCTTTCTTCCCCGACTTCACGCCGGCAGTTCAAGTGGCGAGAAGAGAATTTAGCCCGTCAAGCGCATCCTCCGACAGGCAGGCATCACATATGCTTTGATGTACCCGGCGAAGCTTAAAGTACACCACAAAGGCAACCATCACTTCACAGATGCTATATCGGCCCTAAACCACGCCAAACACGCTGCTGGGAGTAAACGCCAGATGAAAACTCCAGGGCATACAGAGGGCACACTCAGTAACAGTGACTGCTCTGATGGTTTCTTTGTCTGGTCCGGCCCAAAGTGCTTAGTTGGGCTCTCAAAGTGAGACTGCCAATGCGAACTAAGTTAAACCTGAGGTGCCCTATTGGGCTCACTACAAGTTGAAATGTCTGTTGTCAATGTAAACATGCTTTAAATTGTTTTAATCGCTCTCTCATTAACATGCTCATCAACCTGGTCACCGACCAGGATGTACGCCAGAGATACCTCGCCTCCAGGGAGATTCCCCATTACCATTTTGAATGTCTAAGTTGGGGGGTTGTTTGCAGGGTGGGGTGGGGTATGGGTCACTATTGCTCCACCTAATTGGGGGGTTGGTGTGGGTGGGTTGTGGGAGTTAAGGGTACAGTACAGCAGGGTACAATCTTGTTACTACACATTGTATGTAAATTACCTGATGAGTTATATGGGCTGCTTTGGAGTTGCTGGAAGGGATACTGTTTGGATAGGTACTGTTGCCACGCGAGGGTCTGCGAGGATCTGTGCGTGGTACTGACATTGTTAGGAATGCTCGTGCAGTAGAATGGAAGAATGCTCGGACGGCAGTTGCTGCCGGGACTGCTACGCATTGGATGAATTAAAGGAAGCTCTAATAACTTACAGAGTGCCATCTTCCTTTCACTTGCGACAAGGACTGTCCGGTGTTAGCTGCTCCCAAGGTGTGTTGCTGGACGTCATGGTGGTGACATTCCTCCACTTCGAGGCAACTGCTGCGTCAAGTGAAGCTTGAAAGCCTCACTAGTGCTGACGTACGCTAACCGCTGTGTGCCGAGTGTTACTGGCATATTCATGCGGTGTATTCTTCAAATGGATCTTTCTTGGTGAGGATTTTATTTTAATTACTTTGTTTCTTGTCTTACCATGTGCGCGAGGCTGCAACATCTCTTGTCTCCGTCTACACTGGCGCGCGAGCTTTCACAGAGCCTCGCGTCTGAGCGTGTTGACGTAATCATTTACATGCGTTGGCATGGCGCTCAATTGAAAACAATCTCCAGTGTGAAGCACTCACTTTAAGGAGACGATTTCTTATGGTTTGTGAACGCGTGTTTTATACCGCGTTTTCAGTTCACTGTGTACAAAACATATTGGAGACTTGCTCACTGTGAACTGTGTACTGTTGAACAATTAAAAAGAAAGACGTTTTTTTCATTTTTAAAGAAGTTTGCGTATATGAAAGTTTGTGAAGCTTATTTGCAGGATTTTTATATTTTTTACGGGCAGCAACTCACCCACGCAAATGGAAAAAGTAGTAACACCACCTCCCTTTCTACAGTCACCCGGTCCTCCTCCCATGTTATGGAAACAATGGAAGTCCACATTTGAAGCCTATATTGAAGCAATTGACGGTGATACTTTTACTTCTAACAAGAAAAAAGCATTACTGGTGTATAATTTGGGTGCTGAAGGTAGATCTATTTTGGAGACATTGCCTCTCGAAGAGGTGAGAGTAAATACAAGCACAAGTGATAATGGTGATTCACAAGTTATTGACGAGTATGCTTCACTTAAAAAAACTCTTGACAAAAGATTTAATCCTAAACGCAATATTGTGTTAAAATGGCATACATTTTTACAACGGTCACAGATGCCTGGTGAATCTATTGACGACTTTGTTGCAGCTTTGAGAATTTTAGCTGTAAATTGCAACTACAAAGAGTTTAGAGATGAAATCATTCGAGATCAACTTATTGAACGTTCTTGTGACAGGAAAGTTCGAGAAAGACTTTTGTCTTCTGATGATCCGGATTTAGAAACTGCTCTGACTTTAACTAAAACTGTTGAACATTCTCAGTTTTGCATGAAGGAGTTAAGTGAGTCTACATCATCTTCCATGTCATCTTCTTCGCCAACTGAAGTTAATCTAGTCAGTACCAAGTCTGAAAAGATACCCAAAGCTGTCAACACGAATGTTCCTCGAACTTCTCCTACGTCAGTCACCCGATCAAGAAACGATAGTCAAGGACTGTTGTGTTATCATTGTGGTAGCAGATCGCATATGGGAAATTTTAAGTTTTGTTTCGCCATAAATCAGTCTTGCTTCAAGTGTGGGAAAAAAGGGCATCTAGCACGCATGTGCAAAGCATCTCTGGCACTGAAGAGACAGTCATACATTGTAAAGAACATAGAAGATCATAATATAGAGTATAATGATGATGACACATGTTATGAATTGTTGATATTATCTACTTCTTCTATGGAATCTGAGGGTGTCATAGAAATAGCGTCTATTGATGAATCTCAGAGGAGGAAATCCCCTGTGTGCTCCATCTGTCTAAATGATTCTGACATCAAATTTCTTGCAGATTCTGGTTCCCCTTTTACTCTGATCAATGTCAATGTCAAAGTACGTAAGGTACCAATAAGTATGCGTGGTGAATTGAAACTTGAGCTCGAGAGATTATGTGCCCTGGGTGTGATTGAACCAATCGAGGGTTCTGATTGGCTTTCTCCCATAGTTTTGGCACGTAAGGCTGATAAATCGCTTAGGATGTGTGTGGATTTGCACAATTTGAATTCTTGTATATGGATAGATCGACAACCTTTGCCTAATATCAGTGAGATGCTGTCTTCCTTAGAAGGTGCCAAGTATTTTTCTTCTCTTGACATATCTTCAGGATACCACCAAATTGAGCTATGCAAAGATTCTAGGCACCTCACGTCATTTGTGACTCCTGAAGGTGCGTTCCGTTATTTAATAATGTCGTTCGGTTTGGCGTCGGCTTCTGCAGTGTTCCAACATCTCATGGGCAATTTATTCAAAGACACTGCAGGAGTCGTGTTCTTTCAGGACGACATTCTTATATACGACAAAACTGTACATGAACATAATGTCAGAGTCAAGACTGTGTTAGATATTGTAAAGTCTAGTGGTCTAACTTTAAGAAAGGATGAATGTACATTTCTTAGGGATGGGGTAGACTATTTGGGCCATCACATTTCAGATAAGGGAGTGGAACCTAAAATGAAACTTCTTGATGCCATTCAAAATGCACCTGAACCTCAAAATAAAGACCAGCTACGCTCCTGCTTGGGGTTGGTCGAATATTACGCAAAATTTGTTCCAATATTTTCTGACAGAACTATGTGTTTGCGTAATCTTCTCAAGAAAAACATGAAATATGTTTGGTCTGAACAGTGTGCTAATGATTTTAGATCGTTGAAAGATGTGATTGTGCAAGCACGTCCACTTAAACTGTTTAACATTAATGATCAATGTATTGTCATCACTGATGCCAGTAATGTAGCTCTAGGGGCTGTTTTGTTGCAGAAGAGATCTGACAACAGGGAAGAAATTATCGCGTTTGCTTCCAAAACACTCCGTGGTGCTGAGGGAACCTATTCTACGATTGAGAAAGAAGCCTTGGCTTTATGGTGGGGTGTGCAATACTTTAGGAATTTCTTGTGGGGGAATCACTTTCTTCTCAAAACCGATCACAAACCCTTGGTGGACCTCTTCACAACTAAAGGGGGTGGTAGAGCTAAACCTCGAATTGCCAAATGGCAGTACATACTTAGTGAGTTCAATTACCGTTTAGAGTACGTACCTGGTGTAAGGAATTGTATAGCCGATTGTGTGTCTAGGTTACCTATTTCCCATGATGTCTCAGAACAGGTATGTGATCATTTGGAGATGGTGTGTGCTGTTAGTACTGTAACTGATACTGGTGCTGCTCTATCTGAAGCTGATTGGAAGCTTGCTGTTTCTGAGGATGTAGATTTGTGTAGGGTAATTGATTTTTTTAACTCAAGGATGGCCTAATGATAAAGTTCTTGCCTCTGAGTTAGTCCCTTTCAAAAGAATTAGTGATGAACTGTCGTTGGTGGATGGAATTTTGCGCAAGGGTGGTTTATTAGTTTTTCCAAAATCACTATGCAAAACAGTTTTGGATTTGGCTCATGTAGGTCATTTGGAAATTGATGCTATGAAACGGAGAGTATGAGAAGATTTTTGGTGACCAGGTGTTGATAGGGCCATTGAACACTGTGTTCGTGATTGTGGTGTTTGTGTTTTGAGTGACAAAACTCAGGTCACGTGTCCTTCTGCTACCACTCCCATTTCAGTAAAGGAATCACCGTGTTGTAAATTAGCATTCAATGTGGCTGGTCCATTCAATGATATATTATAGTCAACAATTGGTCCTAGATATCAAATCAGCATATACAATATAATGATACAGTTCAATCAGTCACTTTTTTTCATTATTGAATTAAATCCACTATGATTCATATAAATCAGAACAGAACCAAGGCTTGGTTCTGCCACAGGGAATTCCTGCTAGAACCCAGGGCAAAAAATACTGAGGTGAATGAAAGAATGACTTGTGTGACTACGTTTAATACCAGGAGTAGTGACATTAAAAAAGTCATTAACAGCCACTGGCATTTAGTGGCTGATGATATAGGGATCCCAGACCCACCCATGCATGCATTCAAAAAGGGAAGAAGCATTAAGGACTATGTGGTGCAATCATTATTACCGAGCAAGAGCAGGGAGGCCCAGACCACTCTCTGGAATATTCCACCGGTACTGGGCCACCACGAATGTGGTACATGTAAAGCGTGCCCATTAACAGAGGAGTTAAAACAGTGTACTTATAACAACTATACGCACACTATGAGGCATCATACCAATTGCAATTCGGTTGGGGTGGTATATGTAATTACTTGTCCATGTGGTTTTTGGTACATAGGACAGACTGTACAAAAGGTAAAAATGAGGATCCTGCAGCACTGTAGCAGAATTCGCTGCAGGGTGCAGGGAGCCCCACTAGTAGAACGTTTTGTAAAATTTGCTCACTCGCCTGAAAGTTTGAGATGGTGGGTTCTGGAGAAGGTCACACTGAATGTCAGGGGGGGGCAACTTTGCGAATACCTTAAAAGTACGAGAGTGCAAATGGATGCACACTTTTGATACTGTTAATAGAGGGCTCAATGAGTATGAAGAGACAATAAGACAAATGGCTACACTATACAATGGTTGATCTGATTAAGACTCTGTCTTTACTGGTACCTACGTAACATTATTCAGAATGTGTCTTCGTGGTAAACAATGAATATTATGACTCTATTAGTTATATAATATACATTTGAGTAACGAAGAATTGACTGTATGAATAATATCACTATTGAATGTAGACTAAACTGGCTATGTATTTATACTACTGTCGATAGGAGTATTGAATGACACATTATTTTTGATTATTACTGTTGAATATGTTTGTAGTTGTTGATTTGTCACATTTTCCTTTCATCTTAATCACGTTTTTAAATTCCAAACCTTATTGTTTTTAAATTTGTGATGAGAATGATGTATTTACTCTGGGCGTCCATGATATCATCAAGACACTCAGTGGTGGTCTGCAATTTAGGCTTTTCGTCTTCGTTGACGGAATAAGCCTTTATCCGCCATTGAAGACGCTTTGGCGGCTGCTAGGTAACCACGTTGACGCTCGAGGGGCGTTGTTTTGGCAATTATGACGCGGCACGTCTCGGTTGCTAGGCGATTTTACAGCCCTGTAACGTACGGGGCTTCCGCTTTCTATTGAGGCGGCTCGGAGCCGTTACAGGTTGTGAACTGAGGCATACTTGTTTGGCGTTTTGGGAAACTAATGAAAGGTACGAGAATTAGGATTTATGGCCCAATTATATTTATTTATTTAATCAACGAATGCCCGTTCTGGATAGGGAGGTTGTTTGTAATCGAATTATCCTGTCCCCTTTTCTATGTAGTGATTTGGTATTGAAGACTGAGAACTGTTGCAAGGGACGGCGTGTTGGTGAGTGTTCACGTTTACTTAAATCCGCTGTTTCCACTACAGACTAATGCTGTTGAGAAACCCTTTCGTTTCTTAGAAATCATTTGGTGAGCCAATTTTGACCTGGTGCATGACGATACTGAAACTTAAGTCGATAAGTAGGGATGAACAATATTGAGATTGTTCGTTATTAATGGATGTGTTTGCCGATATCTAAATTAGGAGTCTACACCTATATGGCGACATTTCCCAGGGTGTTTATTTGGCAAATTGACATGTGTAACCAAAGAAGTGGGTGTGAAATGATTATTGCATGTGACATTAGTAGCATTAATGGCTACTTTGTTGTTTCTTCTTCCAGTGCTCAATCTAGCACATTGGCAAATTGTCTGGGTGCGGACTAACATCGCTCATGTGGCACACCAATTAAGGGTGAGTGCCGTTTTGTCCTTGGTTATGTTATAACTTTCATGACAGTACTTGGAGATATTTAGTCCAAATATCTATTTGTTGTTACAGGTTGATATTGGGGTCATTATACAGACGTGCACATCCCCCCTCCCCTTCCTTCCCTCGTCCTGATGAAGACCCGCCCCTGAGGAACCTAGTCACCCAGTATTTTGTTTTGGGTCGAAACGTCGACATTTCCCTTTCTGTGGAGCCTGTACCAACGTTTCTCGGTCCCCTTCCCCTCCTCCCTTTCCCGTTGTCTCCTGTGCCAACTCAGGAATACGGAGGACTATTCAATCACGTGCCAGTAAGAAAGAATTACATTTTTTGCGAGCTATAATTGTCTAGGACAGGCTCATCTATGGTTGTTTTTAAATAATTCAATTCTTCCTACACTGACCATCTTGGTCACTTTACACGAGCACTTACTTTCACTCTTTTCTGTGCACCCTTATTGATAGTGAACCCTGTTTGTAAATATTTGTATACATTTGATATTTTCAAAAAATATATATTAAATGAGTAAGTCTCTCGGATTTTGGTGAGACATATTTGCTTGGTTTCATGTGTATTTTTTGTACTAATTGATATTTTGGACTACTGTATCTGTCATGTTCTGATTTATATGAATCATAGTGGATTTAATTCAATAATGAAAAAAAGTGACTGATTGAACTGTATCATTATATTGTATATGCTGATTTGATGTCTAGGACCAATTGTTGACTATAATACTTGATACCCAGGTCCTTTGACTATAATTGGGTTACCCCTTGTTTTATAACATTCAATGATATAGGCAGTACTCCCAAATATGCTTTAGTTTTAATTGATTACATGTCAAAATGGCCAGAAGTTAGATTTGTGGAAGGAATTAATTCTGCCACTGTGATCAATTTTTTCAAGGATATTTTTCTTCGGGAAGGAATTCCGGAGGAATTAGTATCTGAAATGGTACTCAGTTGGTTTCTGCCGAGATGCAAGAATTTTTTAGAATGCATGGGATTAAACATACTCTCACTTCTCTCTATCATCCTCGTAGCAACGGTCTAGTTGAACGCCTGAACCGTGTGATTAAAGATCAATTACAATTAGCTTCCATCAATGGTCTTCACTGGAAACAAGTGATTTTTGACATGCTGTGGGCTATGAGAGTTACACCTCATGCTAGTACAGGTATATCAACTTTTACTTTGCTCAGGGGTAGAGTAGCAGGTTCTACACTCAATAAGGATTGGATGTTGAGGAAGGAGGTTGATGTAGATACAATAGGGAAAGTAGCTGATGTCAGGGCTGCAGCTCAGGCCAAATATGCACATGGCAGCAGCAGCATGTCTCCTGTGTGTCAAGGTGACTGGCTAAGAATCAAGAAACCTATCCTTGTGCGCAAGGGTCATTCTCGATTTTCTGCCCCTGTCCGGGTCAAGGAAGTGAAAGATCATGTTGTTGTGCTGGAGAATGGGAAAATTTGGAACAAATCCTTTATTTCCATTGTGCCCAAGTCTAAGGTTGAATTTGTAAAATATAAATTTGGTGTAATCTCTCAAGATTCGATTCTTCCTACCAAGACTATCAGTCCAAGTGTGTCTGCATCAAATAACAATGTTGTTCTTCGTCGGAGTTCTTCAAGAATCAGATCCACTCCCATCAAATATCGTGATTTTGTTACATATTCAATGATTATTTTTGTTTTTTCCTTCTTTTAGGTTGTCATTTAATATTGCATTACTACTGCATTGTATTTTCTGCTAAGTATTGGGTGGGGATCTTTTTGGTTTAAGTGGAGGGAGGGGGATGTGTTGGGACAGGTACTGTTGCCATGCGAGGGTCCGCGAGGATCTGTGCGTGGTACTGACATTGTTAGGAATGCTCGTGCAGTAGAATGGAAGACTGCTCGGACGGCAGTTGCTGCCGGGACTGCTATGCATTGGATGAATTAAAGGAAGCTCTAATAACTTACAGAGTGCCGTCTTCCTTTCAGATACACACATATTCCTAATCACGCTTTGGTTACACCACACTTATGTAAAATGACAGCTCTGAAATTCTTAACATGGAATGTCCGAGGCCTGAGCGATCAAAGGAAAGGCAGACTAATTCAAGCATATTTAATATGGCACAAGATTGACTGCTGCTTCTTACAAGAGACTCATCTATCTAATTCCTCCGCCCCTCGGCATGGTCATGGGGGGAGGTGTACTTCACTGGATACTCTAACTATGCACGTGGGGTGGCTATATTGCTACGCAGAGGGTTGAACTAGAAGCCTACGTATACTCACCTTGACACTGAAGGGTGACTTGTGCTCTTTAGAGGTTTTCTATGCGATACGGAGGTCATACTTGCAGCAATATATGGTCCAAATACGGATGACCCCAAGTTTTTCCATACAATATGGGCACACATTGCAGGCTTGGACTGTGACACAGTTATCTGGGGAGGGTTTTTTTTATGCTATTCAAAATGACTCCCTAGATAGAGAGGGAACGTCTCATAGGTTGCACCCATGCACCCGCGCTACTCTACACCCCCTTCTATATACTAATGATCTGGTGGATATATGGAAACATAGATATCCAGACAAGAGGGAGGGGTCATATGTTACACAATGCCTGGTCAAGGCTGGACGTCTGGATGGTCTCTTGGGAAATTTTATGTTTGGACCTTGGAGGTTTTCCTTCTGCCACGGACTCTCTCAGATCACGCCCAATGATTATTGCAGTTGGATCTCCCCGCGCCATAACAGCGCTCCTTCACTTGGAGGCTCCCTAATATGGCCCTACTGAATCAAGTCTTCCTCAAGGAGATTAGACAAGACATAAGTGCTTATTTCACGGACAATGAGGGATCAGTTAAATAGGCAGGGACACTCTGGGAAGCATTTAAGGTGGTTATCAGTGGCTGCTGCATTGCTAAGCAGTCAGGTGTTTGAAGTCCATTAGACAATGGCTCTAGAATCTCAACTTAAAGACACAGAGAAGGACTTTTTTAATTCCGGCGATGGGGGCCACCTAGTATCATTTAGAGTGCTACTATCTGTGAGAAAGTGCTATCTTTCTTGGATGGTATGCCCCCACTTTTCGCTGAATTGCTGATGTACTTTGACTGAGTGTGCCCTGGGTTCCTGCCAATCAGGTACCCAGGGCCTATGTTCCTTCCCTAAAACTGTATTGAAACCTAAAACAAATTGGCATCTCTGGCCACAGGTAAGCCCCTGGTAAATGGTACCCTAGGTGACCAGAGAAGACACCTGAAGGCTGTAGCATTTATTGTGCCACCCTTAGGGGCCCTGTACCCTGACACACACACACTGCCTTGGCAGGCTGAGTGTCTTGGTGCAGAACTAAACAGAGAGTCGACATGGCACACCTCCCTGTGTGCCATGCCCAGAAACACACTGCCCTGGCATACCTCAGTCACCCCTCTAGCTGGGTGCACTTTGCCAGTGCTGTGGGCACAGGTGCATGAGCCCCCAGGGCCATTCCTGGGCACTATAAGTGCAGTGATGCCATTAAGAGTATATGGTGCTGGGAGGTAGTCATTACGAACTCCACAGCACCATATTGGCTACACTGAAGACTGAGAAGTTTGGTATCAAACGTCTCAGCACATTAAACCCACACTGATGCCAGTGTAGGATTTAATGTAAAATGCACTACAGAGGGCATCTTAGAGATGGCCCCTGAAACCTGACCAACTCCCAGTATCCTGACTGCGTGGCTACTGAGGCTGCCACCACCAGGCATGTTTCTGGACCCCTGGGTCGAGAGCATGCCGCTCTTGGGGGCCTGAAACAATTCACATCCTGGGACAAGGTGCCAAGCCTCCTCCCCAGGATGGGCAGGGGAAGCTTCAAAGGCATGCCGCCTTTTGTGAGCTTCTCCAGGCCAATTGCTGTACTCAGAAGCTGGCCCCCACCGGTTCTGACCCACACTCTGGCGGGAAGACAGGCGGGAAACCCTAGGTGAGGAAAGGGGGTGTGCCAGGCTCTGCCAACCCCAACCCTCAGGTGGGAGAGGCAAGGTGAAGCACAACTCCGGGCGCCCGCCATCTTGAGGATGGGGAGCCCTGCCCAATCAGAGATAGGGTCCTGCCCCCCCACAGGAGAGGAGCAGGATAGGTGGTGTACTCACCCCAGGAAAGAAACCCATTGGTCCCTGCCCTTACCCTACCTGTAACGCCCCTAAATTTAGTATTTAGGGGCACCCTGACCCTTCCTTCCTCAGATCTCGTTTCCGAAACAAAAAAGAAGACCAAGAAGAAGAAGAAGACCTGCCGTACAGCTGCTAACAAGAGGACAACACCAACTGACTTGGCCCCAGCACTACCGGACTGTTGATCCTTGAACCTGCTCCTGCTAAACCCCGGCATCTCCTGCGGACAGCAACCTCGAAAACCCCGGAGGAGCTGCCTGCCTTGCTCATCTAGAGACTGGGACTCCCATGAGCAGTGGTTCTGCTCAAACAAGCAACACCCCTGGTGCCAGTCAGGAACCGTGCATCCAGCACACTCTGCACCCGCCAAGCCCGGCCTGTGCCAGAGTGGACAAAGACCATGAGGAAGTCCCCCCAGCGATTGTGACCTGAAAGCCAGTGTCCAAGGACCCTCCTCGATGCTCCTGACAACCCTGCAGCCTCACAACAAGGGACCCCTCCAACCGCGACCAGCTGAGGGTAAGATTTCCTGATGTCAAAAGACACCCCTGCACCCGGCGACCCACAGCCCCCGTGCCCAACTTCTGGGTATCTATCCTCCAAGATCCCAACTTACCTCTCAAAGTGGTGGTTGCACCTGAAGAATCTCCGTCCCCGAGCCTGCAGCCTTTGTTCAACTTCCAGCTGTCCCATTGAATAACATTGGGCGCTCGAAGGCCCAAAAGCACCTTGCTCCTAGCCGCCCGAGTGCCACTGGGAGTGCAGTATCTACCCTACTCTACTTCCCCACTTGCCCTGTGTAAGTGACCAGGAGCTCAGCTTCCACAGCCGTGTGGCCTGCCTGCTAGCAGCCACCAATTGAATGCCCCCTATCCTCCATAGAATAACATTGGGTCTACTGTCTCTGCACCCGGCTGCCCCTGTGCCGCTGAGGGTGTAACAACTGTACTTACTTGACCCTGGGAGACCCCTGAGTCTACCCTCAGAACCTTAACTCTACCAGTCGAGTACTAACCCAAAGACCGATAACTTGATTTTCTCCATAGGGCAACATTGGCTGGTTTCACTTGGAAATTCTTCTAAGTGTCGATTTTCACAACTTTGAAATATTCCTTAAAAATCGTCCGAGCATCAAAAACGAAATTACTCACCTGCAATCAGGAGAGATCCCAGTGCTGTATCTCTGAGCCCGGCCCTGAACCTGAAAAGCAATTATAACTGTGATATACTGTTAACCCAATTTTCCTCTATAGGAATACATTGCCTGGTTTTTGTGGTTCTGAAAAAAATCTGGATTCATATAATAGTACCGGACTCGAGAATAAAAACTTCGTCGAAATAGGACGAATTTGGTATCAAAAGACCGAGAATGACGAGTACATCAAGTACATGTATTTTTCGGCATATTCGAGTGACGATTTCACCTCGAAATCGTCATTTACCTTCTAAACCCTTAGCTGCATGTTGCCCTCTACATAGGCCTTAATCCAGTTGAATTTGATTCCACAAGGACACATACTCCTTAATCGACTTCTCTCTGACCCCAGTACAAGTTAGAACCATTGCCCCAGGCCGAGCTCGTTAGGTCAGTTCCCTCCCAGTGGCCGAGCAAGATAGCATCTAAGCCCAACCAGCCATAAAACCATTTCAGCACGCACACCTGCCATATCTCGCTCACATCTTTCTCCACTCCTTCCTTCACTTGCTTTATGATGGGGAGGTGACCGTTTTTATTAGGGGTCCAGCGATATCTGATGAAATGTTGAGCCTTGCCGGATGATTTGTTATGAGCAGCACGACGTGAAATATGTACATGTCATCATGACTCTGCTTTTCTTTTGTAAACAGTAACCATAAATGAAATACCACGAATCCAAGGAATGTATTGCTCAAGGCTGAATATTAGGTATAAGAAGAGAAGCCTGACTTTGTGAAAGTGTGCAGTCTCCTGAATATACTTGTATCGTACTTCTAGGACCCTGTCACCTTGGTTGCAGCCAATAAACGAATCTTTGACTTCACCTGGAAGACTCTGAAGTTTCTGTAGGTCTGACTCAGGAGAACCCGAGGTCTCTGGTGTGTTGATCCCCTGGCACCGCTGGGTTACCGGTTCTGTGCCGGTTCTTAAAAACCCAGTACCTCATTTGGCGCCCAGCGTTTGGGGCGATTCCAGTGGTACCAATCAGCCTGAAGATCGTGAGGAGCTTCGTGTGAAAATTCCGGAGGAGGGCCCACCACCTCATCGACCCCTGCATGTCGACGTGGTCCGAAGGTCTTTACTGCGAGGTTCCCCGCTTCTCGACGGCTACAATGACTGCTGCCCTGGCTATCGCCCTGATGTTGGACCCTTGAAATTTTCGGTAGAGCGAAACGCTGAGACGAGTCTTCTGGTGAAGCCATCGATATTTTTCAGTTAAGTATAAGTGGAGCGTCTCCAAGTCCTTAGTTGGACTTACTTTGTGGTATCTTGGAGATACATAAAGGTTTTTATTGGTTCTTGCAAGCACCATAACCGAAGGACTCGTGTTTTCACGAGCAATATCGTAATCGATAACTCCTTTGAAGTTTTGGAACTAGACTAGAGAGAAAGGATGCCTAGTCTTAGACTCGGGAATTGGTTTTGTCTTGGTAGTAATAATAGGGACTCCCGATTGGAGGACTCATGTCCGGTTCCTCCAGTTGGAACTCCGACTTACGAGCTGTACGTTAAACATGGGGTAGGCCCCATCGTTTACAACGAGGTATGGATTAAATACACTAGGAAAGATGGTGTTTTAAAATGGCCCCAATATGGTAGCTTTGATTCTGAAATCTTAGACAACCTTGAAGTTAAACTCTTCAAAAAGAAAGCCCGGCCGGCGATGTTTGACTCTTTCCGCACATGGCGCAAAGAAGCCAAACAAAAAGAAATTAAATTGGCTAAGAAAAATAAGAGAGAAGGGGGACTTTCAGAAATGCAAGCTGCCGTGCAGTTTAAAGATAATGAGGAAGAGCAGATAAATGAGCAATTGCACAGGCAACGTAAAATGGCAATAGATAAGTGCTATCCAGTTTTGCCGTCTCTTCAGCAAGGGACAGCAAAAGAGCGTGAAAAAGACCAATTAATGTCGCAATTATTAACTTCGCCACCCCCCTATGCGCAGAATGCTACAGCACCCCCGCAACCTTTAGTTGCACAGACTGCGCCTCTGGCTCTTCCACAGCACTCACCAGCTGTTCTTCAGCTGGCTCCTACTTCTTCGGTGCAGCCTCCTCCAGGGCCACCGACCACTTCTGCTTCATCTATGTCTTCTACGATTTTGCCTACTGTACTTTCTACATCTCCTAATGCCCCTTCTATGATTTTGCCTAGTACCACATCTATTATTCCTCATACCTCTTCTGCCATCTCTGCACCCGCCTTATCTCACCCCGTTTTTTCATCTGTTTGTTCTTCCGTTTCACCTTCCCTTCGGCAGAAAATGGCCAGCACTGTTACTAATCTTCTTTTACCCCTTTTCGGGTCGCCTGCTACGACCCCTAACATAGGAAGAAGACAGTTGCGAAGTCAACTGCCCGATTATCAAGAGAGAGATTCCCTGAATAGTTTAGCTCGGAAATGGGTCATGGACACTGCAAAATATGATTTACAGTCTGTCATGGAAGTTTTCCATCAATGGGAAACAGCGACAGAGATATGTGTTCGAACAGATGTGTGTTTTTCTTTGCGAGGATTTAGAAGACAATGATCAGGATTGCCTCCCACAAGAGATGTGTCGTATAAGGTTTAAGTTTAGTCTGGGTATGATTGTAGGTCCCGATGTGGAAGAAGCAGTTGAAATGCTATTATCATATCGAAGTAAGGGAAGTAGTTCTGGGTCACCATCGGAATCTAGTGCATCTAGTAGGAAAAAGGCACGACAATACCCTATGAGAGAAGTTCCCCCACAGTGGAGAGAGGGTGACGCGACAGCTGTCCCACCTGTCCTGCCCCACTTTCACCGCGTATGGGTACATGTTCCATGGAAGCGAGCTGAAGTTTTAGCACTCAAACAAACACTACCAGATCCGCGTAAAAATCCTGCAGGGTACTATGAAGAATTGTCGCAAACTGCTGGATCATGTATAATGAATTTGGCCGATATCGATATGTTATTCGGGAACGTTGTTCCACAGCCTTTATGGGGAAAAATTCGTCATGTAGATCATGACCAGGAATTAGGTGACACGTGGGCTAATATTACTGCTGCAGATGCACGACAAGTTGGTGGTGCCAAGCCTGAGCCTCTGATAGCGGAACTACCTGGTAGAATAGTAGATTACATGAAAACGATAATGCCTGCAATACGCGTAAATTGGGATAAGTTATCTGCATGCAAGCAAAAGAAAGAAGAAACTGTTTCAGATTTCTTCACCAGATTTGAAGAAACATTCATTGACCACAGCGGTCAAGATATGACCACAGAAGGTGGCCAGAGATTGTTTGTCGATAAATTTGTCCACAATCTGCTTCCAGATTTGTGTAGGAAATTAAAAGATTCGGAAAGTTCTTGGGCAGTCTCATCTTCAGCCCAGATATTAGCTACTGCACAGTACTACGAGAATAGAGACAAGGATGAGAAAGATAAAGTAGAGAAGAAAACTAGAGAACTGAAAACGAAGGTTTTGCTACAGCAAACCTATCCTCCACGTGGTGGTGGTAATAAAAATAATAATGGTCCGAATCACTACCAGAACACTTTTCAGCAGCCTCAGAGGAACTTGCAGTGATCCAGCGGGCTATAGAAAATATATCATAAACTACGCTACCCAACTTCATAACCTATAAACAAAATTCTATACTAAACATGGACCCATTTATGAACCTGATATATTTTGGGCCTACTGAATCAGGTGGTCAGAATAAATCTATATACACATTATCTACACAATATATACATTTTTATACATTTGCAGAAAGAATATTATCATTAGGATAAAACCCAACCATTTAAACGACCACCATAGGCGACGTGATCTAGCTAAAGGTAACCTATACTTCTAAATAATCAAGACCAGCTTGTTTGTCAAAAGTAAGATTTTATTTTCTAAATTATAGTATATAAGATGTAAGTTTTATAAATGAAATTTATTTGCAATAAAGCAAGCATGATGGTAAGAAATATAGAAATTCACAATTTAAGCAATTGAATCAAATTTAAAGAAATAATATAAAGTTTAGCATTTCTAAAACCTATTTCCCTAACTGAGCTAAATAGACAGAAATTAAAGTAAAGATCTTTGAGGATTCTTACGTGCTCCACGCAAAGTCCAACAGCACATCACCCTCATCGGAAAGTCAGAAAGCAGCAGCCAGCCCAACCCTAAGGGCATGACTTTTTATACCTTTCTACGCTAACTAAACTAGCAAAGGAAAGTTTTCAGAAATACTCGACGTCCCATTGGTTGAGAGTGACAAGTGACATGTCACCCGATTCTTAAAAAGTTCCACAAAATCATGTCTTACAAAGACCATTGTCTCTTCCACGTGAAGCCAGAGGCTTCCTTCGATTGCAACTTTGTATTAAGTCATCGTCGCAGCTTCCACAGTCTTTCAGTGCAACTTCCGCGGATGCCAAGTTAAGGACTGACAAAAAGTTCACTTTCGACCTTGGCCATGTCCGACAGAATGATGTCAGCTCATCAGTTTTTGCTTTGTGAATGCAGCTTCAATAAACGTTTTAATTCAGAATGGGCGTCTCGTGACTTTCTGCAGAATTACAGATCAGCTTTTATTTTGCGGCTCAAATAGCTAGGCCTCAAAAGCAGGCAACTTATGATTTCTAGTATAAAACAAACACAAGAAAAGTATTAATGTAAGAAATAAAGTATTTTCTGTATCCACCCCATGGTTTACTAATTAATTAACCCACCCTATTAATCAAAATGTTACCTAGCCATTGCAAACAAATAAAGCAGCATTTATATTTACCAGTCTCCGTTTATCAATGAGACCCATATGCACCTAGAATAGTAGAAATGACATCACACAGACAAGGAAAAGCAAAACAAGCACATGCTTATTTAAGTTTGCAGCAGTTAGTAATGACAAAAACGAAAACAATAAATTATTTTATTATTTTGCACGAACAAAAAGATGCAACATTTATGCACGTTTATGAGCACACATGTTAGTCCCCCCACGTGTAAAGTTTAATCTAGGTTGTATTAGCACGACATATCACAAATCATTAATAATTTTATTCATGTTATGGAAATGTGACTTTGCGAGTTTAAACAAAATTTTGTTTTCTATCTCGCTCCATCAACTCCCTCATCTGGTGATTAACAAATCACCACACCAGCACTCAAAATTTTGGTAAATTAAATTTTTAAGAAATCGATTCAAATTCATTTGTATTAGTAAACCTAAAAGTCTGTTTCAGCATAATCTTTGCAATTAACATGACGCTCTCTATGTAACTCCTGTAACTCGATCTCCCTTTCCTCTTCTTTTCTGAGTTTATAGATTCTCTTCTTTTCCTTCAAGTGTTTCTTTCTTTTATGTAACAAACAACCTACTTTAGTCAAAATAAAAATGAATACTATTATAATCAAAGGTGCCAGAATCTTGCCAAGAATTGAACTTCCGATATTATGAAACCAGTTTTTAATTGCTTGAAACCTTTTTGAAAGTTTCCCAGTAAAATCTTCTTCTTCTAAAGGAATTATCTCTGAATGCATTTGTGTAATATTCTTAATATACATTTCAATATTTTTACTTTCATCCGGTATATATGTACAGCAATGTTGGACATGTAAAATGCCACAGACTCCTCCCTCTTTTGCTAGGAGAATGTCTAAAGCAAGACGATCTTGAATTACCATGGATCTAATAGCAATAACTTCAACATTCACTAATTGAAATCCATCAGCAGTGTCAGTTGATAATCTATCAACTATAGTGGACAATTTTCTGATTCTCCCTGCATTTAGGGTTATACCAACAAAAGGTATTACAGCTTGAAAAATATCTCCCAGAACTTCAGTAAAAGTTTCTCTTTTAGCTCTATTTACATAATTATGAATTTTAAACAATCCTTCTGAATCTCTGTCAACATGAAACACTTTAGGAAAAACAATTCCCACATAACAAGTTCCATACCAATGGTCTGGAAGGTTATAGTAAGCTTTGTCACCACAAACAAAATAAATTCCAGGAAAGATAGGATCTTTTCCCCCTTTAAATCCCCAACCTCCCATAATCTGATAAGTATCTTCACAGTTACTTGCACCTACAAAATAATTATCAAAAAGTGTATTATCTCTTCTAATGCAAAGTTTTCCACTAACAGGTTTGTCTATGTGAATTGCAATATTTTCAAGCATTTTGCCATTTAATTTCTCATCCTCTTTTTGCCAGAACGATGACTTAGTCTGTTTGACTAATTCATTTCTCTTATAAATTGCTCTTCTCTCCTCAACCATATTCAAAAATTTCTTTCCTTCAGCACTTAATTTACATGTTAGATTATTCTTGTAAGCATACTCATAAGTGAGTTCGTTAGTAACAAGGAAATATTCTCTCATTTGTTTAGCTTTCTTATGCTTATTTAAAGCATTATCAATTTTAACATTAGCAAAAATCTCATCATAATTTGAATAGTAATATTCTAAACGACCAGTTTGATAAAATAAACTAGTTAATACACTACAGGTAACAGCATAAGTGAGAGGAAGCATATTATATGTTACTCCCTCAGAAACAGAAGCGGGTAATTTAACGCATACATAACAGTCCTTTGCATCCATCACCTTTACATATTCACTCAAAAGCTTTGTGAATGTATTGCTTGAAAAATCACCTATTGATTTATCTTGATGAATGTTAGGCTGATGATCAATTACTTTTGCAGATGTACTATGTTTAGTTTGGCTAACCAGAGCTTTGCTTGTTATGTTAACTTTGTGTAATTCTCTATTCATTTCTAAAGGTATAATCACAGCTAGTACCAACCAGAGCAGAACTAAAATGAGCAGACACACCAGAGTCATCTTACAGCATCTTTTAAAAACAGAACATCTTGAAGTGCTCTCCTTAACGTAAGGCATTTTTAGGTTAGTTTTAGCCTCAAAAATAAAAATAAATTTTAAAATTTATATACACCCCCCTTTTAAAATATATTTTTCTTTTATAACCCTAAACAAGATTTCTTCGACCTTATGTCATACATAAGTTTTCTTCTACTAAACAGTTTTTCTTCGACCTTGTGTCAACTAACAGGATTTCTTCAGCCTTTTGCCAAATTAATAATTTTGTACTTCAATCATTGTCACTAATTTCTTGGATTTCGTTTTCTTCTTCACTACTATCATATATGTCTATAACAGGTGGAATTACCAAGTAAGTCCACTCAGGAGACTTGTATTTCTGGTTTGGTTTAATTATTCTCTTCCCTTTTCTCGATATCACTTCTATTTTTCTTCCAACTCCAACTTCTTTTCCTGGACTCTTTTGACTACTTATTTCTTCAACTTGTTCTATTGGCTTTTTAATCAATCTCACTCTCAATCTTCCACCAGGCCAGTAGTCTGCTTTTCTCACGTACTTCTTCTTTGGTTCAGAATTATTTGATTCTGACTTCCAAGTCCTTTTCTTTCCGTTTTCACTTCCACCTTCCACGTCACTTTCTTCAGTTTCGTAGTCTGAAATTTCAATTGACTCAGGAACTTCTCTATTCGGCAATTTCACTCCTTCAGGAACTTCACTTTGTCTTCCATCACTGGTACTCGGTAATTCGTTCTCCTCCTCTTCTTCAATTACCTCTAGCTTCCCAGATTTCGGATTTTTGTTCCTTACTTCAGAGCTTGTTCTCTGCCTTTCGATACTCTCCTGGTCTGAAACTTCTTTTGGTTCAGCTTCTTTGTCTTCAATATAGACAACCGAATCCTCAGTTATCTTTCCTTTTAACAGATTCTCTTCACCTTCAGAATCTATTTCAATTATTTCTAAGTCTTTTCTTGTCAGATTTCCATTCACTGGTACAATTTCCAGATGTCGACTTTCTTGTCGATCTTCAGAATCTGGAATTATTTCACTTTCTGTTCTGTCTTCTGCTTCAGAATCAGAATCATCTGTGGTATCACTTTCAACATCAGAATTCTCAGGAGTTGGTATTGGAATAGTATGACTTGGATGAATCCAGCGCTTCAATCCTCTGCACTTTACAGCATTAGTAGTGATCAAGATTACCTGCCTAGGTTTCTGCCATCTAGGAGATAGACAATTCCTCCTCCGATGTACTTTCGTTCTGACCCAGTCTCCAGGTCTCAGATCATGTGTCAAAACTTTGTCATTTGATTGAGCTTCAGTTCCCACCTGATTAGACACAGAAGTTACCATATCAGATAACCTTTTACAGTAATCCAAAATTGCACTGTCATTTATGCTCAACAGTTTACCTACAGGTACAAAGGCTTGCCTCATAACTCTTCCCATTAAAATTTCATGAGGACTCAGACCTGTCTTTTTATCTGGTGTACTTCTTAATGACATCAAAACAAGTGGAAGAGCATCAGTCCACTTAACTCCTGTCTCTAGACACATTTTTCCAATTCTATTTTTGATAGTTCCATTTATTTGTTCAACTACACCTGATGCCTCTGGTCTGTATGCACAGTGTATTTTCTGCTCAATGCTCATAGCTTCACAAATTAACTTCAACAGTTTGTTATCAAAATGGCTTCCTCCATCACTCTCAATAGTGACTGGAAAACCGTACCTTGGGATGATTTCTCTGAGCATTAGTTTTGCTACTGTAATTGAATCACAATGTCGTGTAGGGAAAGCCTCTACCCACCTTGAGAATAAGCATACAATTACAAGTACATATTTCAAACAGTTGTGTAAAGGCATTTCAATGAAATCTATTTGTAACCTGGTAAAGGGACCACCCTCTCGACCAATTATTCCTGTCCCCACCACTGATTTTCTGTTTGGATTCATTTGTTGGCATGACAAACACCTTTGACAAAAAGATTCTGCAATGGTTCTAAATTTCGTATTGAACCATGTTTCTCTGAAAAGTCTGACCATTGAATCTCTTCCTAAATGTGCAGGACCATGATATAATCTGGCCATATCAGAAATCATGCAATTTGGTAAAACTACTCTGCCATCTTTGTAAACCCACACTCCATCTTCATCACGTGGTCTACAATCTGATCTTAACCATAGGTCTTTTTCTTCATCATCTGCTTCGTTTTGTAAATCTCTAATCTCATTCCATGTTTCTACAACAGTTGTTAGCATTAATGAATTTGAATCAGTTTCTGTACTTCTATTCCGATTGTAAGAATAATTTTTCCTTGCGCAGTACTTTGCTGTCTCGTCTGCGAAGGCATTTCCTTTGGAAATATAATCAGTTCCTCTAGTGTGCGCTGCACACTTGACTATGGCAATTTCTTTTGGCAATTGTATTGCCTCAATTAATCTTCTAATGAAAACTGCATTTTTAATTGGTGATCCTGTTGATGTCATGTATCCTCTCTGTGACCAGAGTTGTCCATAATCATGCACAACTCCGTACCCATACTGACTATCAGTAATGATGGTAACTCTTATATCTTTTGATATTTCACATGCACGAATTAAAGCAATCAATTCAGCCACTTGTGCTGAACGAACTCCTTCAAGACATGATGCTTCTTCAACATCTTCGACTGTACAAACTGAGTATGAAGCTTTCAAGACACCACCTTCGGATCTTAAGCATGAGCCATCTACAAAGTAGACAAAATCCGATTCAGGCAAAGGTCTGTCTTTGATGTCTTTTCTTGGTTTTGTGCAGAATTCCATGACATCCAAACATTCATGTTCTGTCTCAATGTCATCAACAATTTCAGAATCAGGCAGTAATGTAGAAGGATTCAGATTCAGACATCTTGAAATCGAAACATTATCTGCTCCCAGTATGATTTTCTCATACTTTGTCAATCTGCTACTTGTTAAATGTTGAGTCTTACCTCTTGTCAGTAATATTTCAACTGAATGAGGCACAAAAACTTTCACAGGAAATCCCATAATGATTCCTTCACTTTGTTCAAGGCTAATACTTGTAGCTGCGACTGCTTTCAAACAACCTGGTAATGCTTTTACAATTGGATCAAGTACTGCAGAGAAGTATGCAATAGGTTTCTTTAGATTTCCATGTCTCTGAATTAACACAGATAATGCACATCCTTCTCTCTCACTGCAATACAGTTCAAAATCTTTCTCATAATTTGGCATACCCAAAGCAGGAGCTTGGCATAAGCTCTTTTTCAGGTTCTCAAAAGATTCCATCTCAGCATCATTGAGAATGATTGGATCTTTTACATCTGATTTGGTTAGTCTTTGTAGTGGTTTTGCAATTACTGAAAATCCACTTATCCATTGTCGACAGTAACCTACCATTCCCAAGAACATTCTGACCTGTCTTTGTGTTCTTGGCGGTAACATTGCTTGAATCATTTTTATTCTCTCTATTGTTACTTGTCTTTTTCCCTTTGCAATTCTGTGACCAAGATATTTTACTTCTTGTTTGCAAAACTGTAGTTTTGCTGGGGACACTTTATGTCCTTCTTCTGCAAGGCGATTTAACAGAATTATTGTGTCTGTTACACAATTTTCTCTTGTCTTTGCAGCTATTAACAAATCATCAATATACTGCACCATCGTAGACCTACCTGGTAAGTCTAAATCTTCTAATGATCTTTTTAACAGTTCGTTAAAGATTGAAGGACTTTCTGTATAGCCCTGAGGGATTCTTGTCCATCCAAGGGTCTTACCTTGGAATCTGAAAGCAAAGATTTCATAACTGTCTGGGTGTAAGGGAACAGTAAAGAATGCATTGCAAAGGTCAATGACTGAGTACCATTCAGCATCATGTGGAATCTGAAATAGAATTACTGCTGGATTTGGAACCACAGGACAACATGGAATGACAATTTGATTAACCTTTCTCAAATCTTGTACGATCCTAAATGTTCCGTTTGCCTTTTTAACTCCCATAATTGGTGAATTACAAGAGCTACTCTTCATTTCTTTTAATACACCTTGCTTGATTAACTTTTCAATTATAGGTGTAATACCTTCAATTGTTTCTGTTTTCATTTTATACTGTGGAGTGTTTGGAAATTCTTTTTTTTTTTTTTTTTTTTTTTTTTTTAATTATTTTTTTTTATTCAGGCATAATAAGTGGGACATCATTACAACAGTACATCAATTCAAATTTCACTCAAATAATACAGTGTTATAAATAAATGAATTGCAGGGTTTGTAATCAACATAAATACAATTTAAGATAATTATACATTATACAATAATATAAACACATTCTAAATCAATTATAAATATGGTCAATAATCACCCAATACCACCAGGGGCGAAGTTATTTTTCCAATCAGTTATTGGGCACCAAAGCGCATCTCCTCGCAGTTTGGATCGTATCCCTCTTGTTTTAAATATTGCAGATTCATATCTATACACTGCCAAAAGGCGTGCTAACCACATCTGAAAGCTAGGGGGCTCTGCGTCTTTCCATCTCGCAGATAGGATTATCCTGAAAACAGCCATGCCAATAAAAACTAATCTTTCTTCAGCTTTTTCTAGTTTTAAGGTAAGGTCATAACCAAAAAGAAATAGGGTTTCCGATACTGGAATTATGTGTCCAAAAATTTCCTCCCAAAAGGATTTTATCATAGTTTTCACTAATGTCAAGCTAGGACAAGTATACATCATATGAGTAAGAGTTGCCGGTCCTTGAGTACACCTTGGGCATAAATCATTGTCTCGTTTACCCCATGTGAATAGTTTAACGGGAGTGAAGTAAAGGTCAAAAATGGTTTTGTACAATTGTGCCTTAAGATTACTTGCCATCAATAACTTTTGACTCATATTTAACACCTGGTCTAAATCCACATTAGGGTTATTCAATTTTAAAGACCACTTTTTTTCCGTTTTATCGAGATCATCTTTCTTCATACTTAGAAGAGTATTATATAAAGTTCCAATTCTAATATTTTCCCTAAAAATTACATCCATAATTTCATACTTATCTAAGCAGATTAGTGATTCCTTGGCTTTTAGTGTGGCAAATATTTGTGCGAACTTCAAAAAATCCCCATTCGGTAAATTATATTTAATTTTTAAATCCAAAAAAGTTGTGTCGTAGTCTTTTATTAGAAAATCACCAATTGTCTTAATTCCTATCTTTGCCCAATGTTTCAAAAAAACGGTTGAATCCCGTACCTGAATAAAATTAGTATAGAGAAGTGGTGTATAACGATTAATTTTCCCAACTTTACTATATTTAGCAATTTGACACCAAATTTTCCAAACATTGATCATAATTTCCCCTTTAAAAGCTTTATAATTTCTTGTCTCAGTTTTTCGGAGTAACAAGCTATTTGCCTCCCGTCCAACTATAAGTTCATATATTGACGGTATTTCGACATGCCCCTCCAAATTCTGTTCACTGTAGCCTCTAAGTAATGGCATAAGTTGTTTTAGTTGTGCTGCCCAATAATATAGTTCCATATTAGGTATAGTAAGACCCCCTTTCTCGATAGGCAAAGACAATAGTTCAATAGACCTCCTTATTTTTCCATTCTGCCACACAAACTTAGATATAAGTGAGTTAATCGCTGCTAAAACCTCCTTTTTAATAGCTAGCGGTATTGCTCTAAATAAATAGAGACATCTGGGTAACGTGTTCATTTTAACATAATTAACTCTCCCTATTATAGACAGATGAAGGCTATTGATCCTTTTAAAGTCGTTCTCAATTTTTTTCAGTAATGGATCAAAGTTAATTTGTGATATTATTTTAGTGTTTCCGCAAAGTTCAATACCCAAATAAGTAGCTTTTTCAACTCTTCGAGGATCAATACAAACTGTGTCGGGTGTGCTTATTATAATCGTCTTTCCTTTGTTAAGAGAATACCCAGAGTAAGTCCCAAATTCCGACGTAATTACCTCTATTTCCTGAATAGCTTCTGTAGGATCAGATGTGACTATCGCGATATCATCAGCATATGCCAGTACTTTCGTTTCAAGCTGATAACTAACAATTGGTTTAATAATAGTGCTCTCTAATAATTTCAGAATAAGAGGGTTGATATATAAAGCAAATAACAGGGGTGAGCATGGACAGCCCTGCCTAGTACCTCTTGTTATATCAATAGATTCAGAGAATAATCCGGCCGCGAGGACTTTCGCTTTGGGGCGGTGATACATTGATTTTATTGAGTTAATAAATTTGGGGCCAAAATTATTGCGTGCCATAACTTCCCATAGAAATTTCCAGGTAACACGATCGAAAGCTTTCTCAGCATCCAGTAAAATCATAGACATTCGCTCCCCCTTAGCTGTCATGACGTCAAATAAAGCAATTGCCCTGCGGATGTGTTCAGTGGTTCCCTTTCCAGGGATAAAACCATGTTGCCATGGGGAAGCGAGCTGTTCTATGACCCCACTGAGCCTGAGTGCTAAGACTTTTGCGTATAATTTAGAGTCCGAATTAATAAGGGATATAGGGCGATATGATGTAAGGAGCTCTGGGGATTTTCCCTTTTTTGGAAAGACAATTATATTAGCTTCCTCCCAGGAAGTTGGAGGTACACCATTGTATTGTATTCCAATAAACAGATCATGTAGGATCGGTAATAGCTGATTGCTAAGTATCTTAAATAGCTCAATCGGTATTTTATCTGGGCCTGCTGCTTTACCAGAGGCTAACAATGATAATGCGGTCCTTACTTCTGCAATTGTTATTTCTTTTTCAAGGTCCTCCCTTGAATCAGTGTCCAGTGTTTCTATAGCCTCGGAGTTGCTGAGAAAATTATTTAAAAAAGCTTCTATTTCTTTATCTGATTTATTAATATCCTCTGTGTATAATTTCTGGTAATACCCTTGAAACTGGGAATTGATTCCAGCTGGATGAGTAAATGTCTGTCCGTTTTCTATTACAGTAGCTATATCCCTTTTTGTGATCTTCTGGCGCGTACTAAGTGCCAGCTGTCTGCCCACTTTCTCTCCGCTTTCATACACTTGTTTCCTATGTGATTGATATGTCTCAGCAGCCTTCTGACTGAGTTTAGAGTTTAAGTCTGACTTTAGTATAGCTATCTGCGTCATCACCTGGCTTAAATCTTGTCTTAACCTGATTTTTCTGATATGCTCTTCTTCAGCTTTAGCTAGAGTAGTTATTTTCACTCCAAATTCTTGTTTCTCCCCATTTCTAATTTTAGCTTGGTACCTAATAGTTTCCCCCCTTAGAGCAGCTTTGTAAGTATCCCAAACAGTATTCCTTGAAGCACTAAATCGATTCATGCTAAAAAATTCTTCAGTCCAAGCTTTAATAAAATCAATATATTCTTGGTTGCATAGTAATTTCCTATCGAAGGACCATGTAGTTTTTTGACTATAATTAGTTTGGTAATTAATTGATAATACTAAGGGGTTATGATCCGATAATGTTTTCGGAAGTTTCTTTATTTGCGAAGAGGGAGTTAAATCTTTTGATGTAAAAATGTAATCTATCCGTACATATTTTTGATGGGGATGTGAGTAGTACGTGTAGCCAGAGTCTGTTGGGTTATTTTGCATCCAAATATCAGTCAGCCCTAGGCTACCAATTAAATTACTAATAGCCTGATAAACCTTTGGTTTCCGACCACTATATTTTAATCCAGTTGCCTGCGACGGCAAGGATGGTATTAAGGAAATGTTCAGATCACCGCAAAAAATGAATGGCCCTTGCCAAATGGCTAATTCGGTTTCCAATTTTTCAAAAGTTGTAGGATCATCCTGGTTGGATCCATAAACAGTACATATCGTAATACCGTTAGCTAATTTGGCAATTGCCCATCTTCCGTATGGATCTGATGCGCAGCGTATTCCTTGTCCATAACAACTCTTGGCCAATATTGCAACCCCCCTTATATTGGTCGTTTGAGTTGAAGCTACTATCAGATGGTATCCCCTCAGTCTTAATAATGCTCTCTTGTTCCATGGAATATGGGTTTCCTGTAGACATAAAATGTCTACGGGGTATAGTTTTAATAATTCTTCAAGTCGCATTCTTTTATCTCCCGTCAGTAATCCTCCTATATTCCAGGTTTGTATATTAAGTTTACCCATTATCGATATGGTAGCTTTGTTGATTAGTGTTGCTCAAATCATACTTCATATACAAACCCTGCTTTGTGTTTTCCAAAATTAACTCTATTCCTGCTATTATGCCTGATTTTTTCCCCCTTTTTTCCATTTTCCCCTTCCCTCCCCCTCTCCCTCCGTGTCGTCCCTCCCTCTTACCCACCCCTTCTCCGCTTCCTCCCTTCTTGCTGAGGCTTTCAGACTCACCCAGAGTCTGTGTGATGAAGTTGCTGCACTTCTACTGAGCTACCAGTGTAACATAAAGAAAAGAAATAAAACTAAGTATTCTTACGAGGATTCTACATCACATTAAAGTATATCATATTATATCATATTATTTCTCAAAAAACAAAGAAAACCCTTATATACAGTCTATATCATACATCCTTAGAATTAAACATTTCCTACTTTATATACCATCTCCCCTAGGAGAAGCGTCTTTAATTCACCCGTCAAAAAAAAAAAAAAAAAAAAAAAGAAAATAATGTCAGAGCATGTCAGAGCATGAAGATGGAGACATTCTCCCTATCAATTGTTCAAGTGTTATAGTCCAGATGAACTATATTCTACGACATCTCATCTAAATATGTTTTTGCCTTTATCTCTGACTGAAAAAACTTAGTCTGCCCATGATGGACAACCTTGAGAGTCGCCGGGTTGTTCAAATAGGCCTGAGCACCTTTCTCTTGAAATGATTTAATAAGCATTCGCAACCTCCATCGTCTTTCGACGGTTGCATGACAAAAGTCAGGTCTCACAAAGAAAGAAAAACCATTACAAGCTATCTTTCGGTCTGGTCTTGCTTTATCCGCTATCGCCTGCCTTAGTAAAAAATTACCAAAGTACACTAGAACGGCTCTTGGATATGGTCCTGGTTTCGGTGGAAGATTAAAAGGGAAACGATGTACCCTTTGGATTTCAGCTTCCCAATTCCAACTCTGTAGTTCAGGCATTGCTTCGCTAAAAAGTTTAATAATGAAAGCTCGTATGTTCTCTCCCTCAACTTTCTCTGGAATTCCCAGAATTCGAAGATTATTGCGGCGTTGCCTATTTTCAAATTCCTCGAGCTTCCATTTGATATCCACCAGCTCTGCTTCCTGTAATTTAATTTTCTCACAGTTTTCGGAAGAATCTTTCTCTGCTGCCATTACCCTTTGTTCCATCTCAGTTACCCGCTCTCCAATCCTTGTGCATGTCTTGGATAATTTCTTTACAGCCCCCTGCATCTTGCGGAAAGCTATACGAGATCTTTTGCTATCCTGGGCCGTCTCTTCTCTGTGGGCTGCTATAGCCTGGAGGATGGTCTCTAGTGCAGAGGGGGTTACTTCTGAATCACCTGGGGTGTCTGATGCAGGAGCCTTATTATATTCCAGTTGGCCGACTGTTACTTTCTTTAACATAGGTTTTGTATTGCCTTTGGTCTTAGTTTTCACAGTGTTTGATATCTGTCTCCCCTCATCAAAACTGTCTTCTGAGGAGTATATATTTATTTCTGATTCATCTTCAGACAATTCATAGCTCTCAGACCATTCTCCTAAATTGTCAGCTCCAGCCTCTTCAGTCTCATCGGAAAAAGAATAGAACTCCGTGAGGTCTTTTTCCCCATCTTGCACCTGTCCCGGTTGTGTGAGCAATTGTAAAGTGTTATTTAAAGTCGGTTCATTGATCTCTTTGCTTGCACTTGGTGCACTAGATATCTCCTCCGCAGTAGCAGTTGTTTTGCCTAGAGCTGGAGTTGTCACTATTACGTTAGGAGCAATCCGGTTGTTATTTATTATAGGAAGAGACTCCTCAGGCAGAGAACTAGTCAGTTCATTTCGTATTTCTGGAATATTACCTCCAGGCCCCGAGAGTGACACTGTCCGGTCAGCTTCAACCTGTTTTTCTTCCTCCAATATTATTACTTTAGGCTGGTCAGTTAAGTTAATTTTTAGAACCTCGTCATTTGTAATACTTATTATATTGGGAATCTCCACATTCTGAGCGTCATTAATTGCTATATTCTCAGAATTTTCAGGATTTTCAGGGTTAGTAAGAGTATTGGATGTTCCCTCCTCAGGGTCAGAAGTGGCAATCTGCTGTCCCTCAATTGTAAGACTCTGACCCCCATTCAGTATTGGAGTAAATACAGTCTCGGTTTCAAGATCAGTCTCTAGTTGCGAATTATTCTGATTTGGGGTCTTTCTAAACATTAAGTCGTGCACAGTTTTCCCTCCTACGCTGTTTATTCTTCTACGGGTCGCTAAGATTTCCTGTCTTGATGACCCCGAGGGAGAGTCAGTTGCAATTGCTTGTTTTTTAGATTTTGCCATCTTTACCTGTAGCTGGTCTTCATCCTCCATCAGCCCTTCTCGTTGCTGTCTCTCTGCCTCCTTTCGCAACACCCTCGCCGCTTTTGCAATCCTGGCTCTGGTGGCTGCAGCTGTAGCATTTTTTGGCGGCGGCATCTCTGTGTCTTTCCCCCCTCGCGTCTCGCTTCGCAAAACCTTCCCCAAACACCAAGGAGAACCGCCCAGAGAGGAGCTGGCGTTTTGCCACGTTAATTCCTGGAGCTGACTCGGCTTCCGTAGAGCTGCTGCTGCTGTCTGTGTACACACTGTTTCCCTGGAAACGCCACCGCGCATAGGAGCCGGGTTCCACCAAAGGGTGAGTGTGTCGGGTATTCCGCAGCGCTTGAAAGTGTTCAGTACGTTGTAGCAGTATCTCATTATTAATGTGTTTTACCAAAGGAAGCTGCAACAGTATCTTACTATTGAAGTGTCAATTGTGAGTTAGACATCGGCGCTTTCCTTCTCACGGCGTCGCGCGCTTTCCCGCTACAGCTACCAACTTGCATCCAGCGGCGCTTTCCCTTTTCACGGCGGCCAGAGTTCCCACTAGATCTTGCAACTGTATCCTTCAAATGTATCACACTTTGGGCTGTAGAGTATCAGTTACATTTCATTTCAGCAGGCGGCTTTTTGTCCACAGCGCCGGGAGCTTTCTCACTTTCCCACTAGAGCTTCCAGCTCGCACTGTATCTACGAAAGGAAGCTGCAAAAGGTGTCAATTATAAGTTATAAGACGGCGCTTTCCTTTTCACGGAGTGAAGAACTTTCCTGCTCACGCTAAAAAGTATCAGTTGCATTTCATTTCAGCAAGCGGCGCTTTTCCTTTTCACGGCGCCCAGAATTCCAGCTAGATTTTGCCACTGTATCTTTCAACTGTATCTCGTTCACAGCTTTCCATTCAGAAATGTCAGTTACAATTCAGCTGGAAGCTTTCTTTTCATGACGCTCAGGGTTTCTCCGCTATTAACTAGTGAGGATATCGACAACCTTCTCCTCCTCCTCTGCTGTGGTGACTTTTACCTCTCCTGCTTCAGCCCCTCTCTCTGATATCGTGTTAGCATTTCTTGCGCTCCATGTAGAACCCTCCGCAGAGCGTTTCAATTAATCCTCGGAGCTCAGTAGAGTGCTGCAGTCAGCCTAGCGTCTAGGCCGCCATCTTGCCGAGTGTTTGGAAATTCTATTCCCTGTTTCAATGCAATTTTTACAGGATCTACATTTTTCATTAGACCCATCTCATTTCCAGTAAAATCCCATATTTCAGATTTCACTGTTTCTTTTAGCTCTTCAGGTAAATCCTTTTCTTCAAATGCAGGAAACAATTTTGTTTCTTCTGCTTCTATCATCATCATTGTCATTCTGTACAAACCATCTTCCTCCATTGTTTGTAATTCAACTCCTTCAGGAGAACAATATATTCTGCAATTCATTTTACATAGGATGTCTCTGCCTAATAGATTTACTGGACTACTATTACAAACCACGAATCTGTGTTTATCTCTGTAATTTCCAATTTCAACTGGTACTGGATCAGTTAAGTCTGTTTTAATTTGCTGATTACTTACTCCCACGACTTGGATGGTATCCCCAGAGAGAGGTAGGTTTTCAATTTCCACTGATCTAACAGTAGAACGGGTAGCACCAGTGTCCACTAGAAAAGTGATGTCTACATCATTAACTTTCCCGTTTACATAAGGACCAGACTGGTCAACCTCAAGAGTGGCTCCAACAACACACTCTTCCTCCTCTCTCGGGCACCGTCAGCAATAATCATCAGAATCACTGTCTTGACTTTCTGTTAATAAAAATTGTTGTGAAGCATTTTGCATTTGAACCTTTTGCTGCTTTTGCTGTTTTTGTGGTTTTATTACCTGTTCACATCCCTGAAATCCCACGTTTGGATTATATTTTTGAACTCCCCCACAATTCGGAAAAGGTGGTTGTGGCAATTGGTCTTGACGATTATTCACCTGTTGTTGTTGCTGTTGTTGTAACTGTCGCTGAATATTAAATTCATTTAACCCCTGTTGCATCTGTAGCTGTTGCTGCAGGTTAACACCATTCTGCATCTGTGGATTCAATAAGGGATTCTTTGAGTTTCTAGGAGGATGAGGACACTCGTCCCTCCAATGTCCAATTTCGCCACAATTAAAACAAGGTAATCTTTGTTTCAGCTCTTCTATCTTTGGGCTAAATTTCTTTGGGAAATTATTATTACCTTTAAACTTTCCTTGTATTTGGTTTGTATTTCCAGTTTGAACAAAATTAGTGTTCTTGTTTCCCATGCTGGCAATCTGTTGCTCAGCCACTTTTACCTGAGCCCACATGGCTTTCTCCTTCAGCTTCTTCTGTTTTACTTCTAATTCATCGCTACAATATTTTGCTTTTCTTAGAATATCATCTACAGATAGTGCTTGCCATCCGACAATACTAGTTCTGATCATTTCTCCAATTTCAGGTTTTAGTCCATAAACAAATCTATAGATAAAATGACTCATGTCTTTTTCATCTAATTTTTCATAACCACTGTATTGTTTAAAGATTAACAATAGTCTTTCATAAAAAGAATGAACTGATTCTTTTGTTTCCTGTTCTGTTCTTTCTATTTTAACCCAATCAACTTCTTTGGGTGGAATTTTGTTTTTCATCCAAACAATTACTTTCTCGTAAAAATCCATTACAAGTGGATTTGGGGCACCTGTTTCTTTAATTCTTTCAGGTTCTGCTTTTGGCCAACTAATAGATATTTTACATTCTGTCCAAAGATCAGATGGGACTACAATGTCAAAAAATCCATCTAAATCAATCCACAGAACTTTTGACACTTTGATAAATCTATCGACTTGCCTGTACCACTCAACAGGTTTCTCTCTTAATTTTGGAAAGTCATTTGTGAATAACAGAATGTCCTGTCTTGACCATGGGACATGAACATATCCTCCACCTGCAACTTCTCTCATTGGAAATTGTTTTGACAATTTTTCCAATCTTTCATCTTCCTTTCTTTTGGTCCATTTCACTCTCCATTTGTTCAGTTCTCCTAACTTTTTGATATAGACAATCAAATCTTTAATGTGAACTATTCTTCCCATTGAGTTCAAACTCTCAATGTCACTTTCTGAAAAATCTAATCTATAATGCTTTGCAAAATTCTTTTGTTTACTTACATCGATTTCGAGTTCTGCAGCTAAATCCTCTAATTGATCATATTTATTTTTCGTTTTCCACTGAATGCTTTTGCAAATGAACAGTAGTTCATCATCCCGATAGTAATTTAAACTATCTGGGCCAATTGTTCCAATTATTAATTCTTCTATATTCGCTTTTAATTTGGCCACATCAAGTTTTGGTGTGGTTACCCTGACTTCAGGACTTCCTACATCTGACATAGCACCCATAGGTGTTTTTGGAGATAAATCCTCATTAAAGGTTAAATCAGGCATTCTCGATCTAGAAGTGTTTAATTCAGTCAAGTCTGAATAAAATTTTTCAGCAGGTTTTTGAATTTCTGTATTTAAAGGAATAGTTAATCCATTTTTGTTTGTATCTCTTTGATCAAATACAGGCTGAACAGGACCTATTGTTACTGGAACTGTGACAGCTTCCATGCCTTTTGTCATTCTTTTAATTAATTCTTCTTTAGACCTTAAATATTCATTATAATCGATATCATCAACATTTCTTGTCTCTCTTGCATAATCTTTTGGAGGTTCCCTTGCTCTTGGAGTCATTGAAAAATGTCTACCTTCATTTCGAGCATTCTCAAATTCTGATCTTCTAGGAGTTTCAGTGATTTCACTATTATTTGGATAAAGTTTAGGAGCTTCGCTAATTGGAGGTGCACTCGGTGAAGTTTCAGTAGAAACCACCGGAGTAGACCATGATCTAGGAGGTCTCAAAGGCTGATTAGGCTGTTTCTTTCTAGCAGTTGTATATATTTCTTCCATAACTGCATCCTCAGATTCACTTTCCATAGATTTCCCTGTAGGAGAACCCATTACCATTTCATGAATTAAATACAATCCTTCACTCATGTTTCCCTGTCTCCACATTCGCAATCTATCTTCATGAGTTTCTCTTTTCCATGATGGATTTTTAGAAGGTCTTTTAATTCCACTAGCTTCTCTTTGTAACTGATACATCTCATCTTCCCACTCAACTAAAGCTTCAAATTGAGTTGGTCTCGGTTTTGGAACAAGAGCATTCAATTTTTCTCGTAAGTTTCTTAAAACTCTTACATTAAATGAACCATCATCAGGCCAAGCCAAAACACCATCGTTTTTAGTATAACGTTTCCAACTGTCGAACCATAAGACAGTATGATATCCGTATTCACCTTCCATGTACGCTGCAGGTGTTTTATACTTATGAAGTAGTTTACCACCTCGCGTTTCGATTTTCTTATCAGGTGAAAATAAATTCTTAAATTTCTGAAATAATGTTGTCTTTTTCTCAGCATATTTAAAATGATAACTCATTTTTAAGAGTTAAATTTAATTCACAAATTCGTTCGTAAAATATTTCCGGGATGTTTTGCAAAACAACCAATCCGTGCGCGAAACACACCAACAGGCCAATGGTAGTTGAGCTGCGTCACTTTTCAGCTCAACCAATAAATTTGGAGATTTTCCTAAAGACCAATCAGCTCACAGGCCGTCAGAGACTCAGGAGCCAATCAGAATACAGCTTGTGACGTAGGTCACCCAATCCCAGCGCGGCTCTGTGACGTACACAGCAGCTGCGGTTTCTCGCTTCTCACTCCTGGCGCTTACCCCTCCTTCACAAAATCTTTTCACAGCGCCATTTTAAGGACACTTTTCAGTGTAAATTAATTCTTAACAATGACTATAAAGACAACATCTGTTCGTTTCACTAGTTAGGATAGTTTTACACACATTCAAGTATCCACACTTCGGAATAGACGGCGCTATTCACACTAAGGATAATATTCATTTGTCAGTAGAGTAACCTTACCCCACCCTTCTAACACGTATAATTATGAACTCGCTTTGCTCTGAACCCACCGCGAAGTGAAAGTTCTAAGAGTTCCACTTGAACATAAAATACAATTCAAATTCGCACTTTTACACGGAAAGTTCCCTAAATTCAAACACACATGAAATCCGTACAGGACTCTCACCTGTTTATAGAATTCATGCACCGTTAGCAAAAATAACGACGTTATCCGTACAGGGCTCTCACCTGTTTATAGATATGAAACATGTACCCGTACAGGACTCTAACCTGTTTATAGATAATCATGCACCGACGTTAATTTTACCCTTCACTCAAGCTCGGATATAACTAATACTCTCATCACAGTGAGTTTTATGGAAGGCGCTTTGTCCCTATTCTCATGCTGCTTTGATTTCTTAGAAAATCCTCACTATACAAGATTCAGATCTAGCCCTAAAACTGTGCTGCTCGGCGACAACACTATGGTACACGGCGATACCTCTTGTGATACTCGGCGATATCACTACAAACTGAACAGATGGCTTGCGTGACTAATTTCTCGCCACACAATCTATACCGGTATAGTTTACAGATAGGCACGAAAAACGAACTTAACAAGTGTTAAAACATCGATCCTATTTCCATACCATGACGTAACCCTTAGCAACCAACATATTACCTTGGTTACCTCTTAGCAACCATCAATTTCTGCTACCAGATAATTGATCCAGCGGGCTATAGAAAATATATCATAAACTACGCTACCCAACTTCATAACCTATAAACAAAATTCTATACTAAACATGGACCCATTTATGAACCTGATATATTTTGGGCCTACTGAATCAGGTGGTCAGAATAAATCTATATACACATTATCTACACAATATATACATTTTTATACATTTGCAGAAAGAATATTATCATTAGGATAAAACCCAACCATTTAAACGACCACCATAGGCGACGTGATCTAGCTAAAGGTAACCTATACTTCTAAATAATCAAGACCAGCTTGTTTGTCAAAAGTAAGATTTTATTTTCTAAATTATAGTATATAAGATGTAAGTTTTATAAATGAAATTTATTTGCAATAAAGCAAGCATGATGGTAAGAAATATAGAAATTCACAATTTAAGCAATTGAATCAAATTTAAAGAAATAATATAAAGTTTAGCATTTCTAAAACCTATTTCCCTAACTGAGCTAAATAGACAGAAATTAAAGTAAAGATCTTTGAGGATTCTTACGTGCTCCACGCAAAGTCCAACAGCACATCACCCTCATCGGAAAGTCAGAAAGCAGCAGCCAGCCCAACCCTAAGGGCATGACTTTTTATACCTTTCTACGCTAACTAAACTAGCAAAGGAAAGTTTTCAGAAATACTCGACGTCCCATTGGTTGAGAGTGACAAGTGACATGTCACCCGATTCTTAAAAAGTTCCACAAAATCATGTCTTACAAAGACCATTGTCTCTTCCACGTGAAGCCAGAGGCTTCCTTCGATTGCAACTTTGTATTAAGTCATCGTCGCAGCTTCCACAGTCTTTCAGTGCAACTTCCGCGGATGCCAAGTTAAGGACTGACAAAAAGTTCACTTTCGACCTTGGCCATGTCCGACAGAATGATGTCAGCTCATCAGTTTTTGCTTTGTGAATGCAGCTTCAATAAACGTTTTAATTCAGAATGGGCGTCTCGTGACTTTCTGCAGAATTACAGATCAGCTTTTATTTTGCGGCTCAAATAGCTAGGCCTCAAAAGCAGGCAACTTATGATTTCTAGTATAAAACAAACACAAGAAAAGTATTAATGTAAGAAATAAAGTATTTTCTGTATCCACCCCATGGTTTACTAATTAATTAACCCACCCTATTAATCAAAATGTTACCTAGCCATTGCAAACAAATAAAGCAGCATTTATATTTACCAGTCTCCGTTTATCAATGAGACCCATATGCACCTAGAATAGTAGAAATGACATCACACAGACAAGGAAAAGCAAAACAAGCACATGCTTATTTAAGTTTGCAGCAGTTAGTAATGACAAAAACGAAAACAATAAATTATTTTATTATTTTGCACGAACAAAAAGATGCAACATTTATGCACGTTTATGAGCACACATGTTAGTCCCCCCACGTGTAAAGTTTAATCTAGGTTGTATTAGCACGACATATCACAAATCATTAATAATTTTATTCATGTTATGGAAATGTGACTTTGCGAGTTTAAACAAAATTTTGTTTTCTATCTCGCTCCATCAGCAGAGATTCGATTACAATCAAAACC
Source organism: Lissotriton helveticus (assembly GCF_964261635.1). Lineage (NCBI taxonomy): Eukaryota > Metazoa > Chordata > Amphibia > Caudata > Salamandridae > Lissotriton > Lissotriton helveticus. Next base: position 1,135,024,327 of record NC_136061.1, read on the forward strand.
GCGTAGGTCCCAACCAGTGTTTATACTGCAAACAAGAGGGTCATTACAAATATGACTGTCCTGCCCTGCCGCAACGTACAAATGAATTTTCTGGCGTAAGAGGTCGTGGTAGTCAGCAAGCGCCTAGAGGTAGAGGGCGTGGAAACACCCCTCAGGACGCACGTCCCCTTCCACCACAAAACTCTATGAACAGGTTTGACCAGCAAAATAACGTATCTGACAGGACAGCTCAATACTACGTTGATGAGTATTACACAGAAAATGAGCAGTGGGAGAATAATGATTGCTAGGACAGCCTTAGACAAGGAAAGGGAGTTGTTTCAGTTCCAGTAGATCAGAGTGGACCTTACGTTGAGGTGATTACATCGGGTGTGTCAGAACCTTTTCTGTTGGATACTGGTGCTACAAAGAGTTCTATTATGCACTCCAAACTCCCTGGCGCACCTTTGTCTGGCGAAATGAACGTTTCCGTAGGTTTTTCTGGCGCCCCGGTTAGAAATCCGATTTCTGACCCTTTATCTCTTTCTGTTGGTCCTTGTGAATTCGAAGCACCCCTTATTTTGACAACAGGTTGTGGTGAAAATTTGCTAGGATTAGATTTGCTAAAAAGATTGTATGCGACTTTGTACTGTTCTCCCTCAGGAGTACAACTGACTTTAGGTAAGAAAGTGGTTTCTCCCATGTATTTGTCGAGAAATACGCTTCCAGCAGAATTGGCACTCCTTCCGGATATTCTTTGGGCAACTGGTCCGAATGATGTAGGTCTTTTAGAAATTCCACCATATGTTGTAACATTGAAGTCGAAGTCAAAATGCCACGAATTCCCCAATACAGAATATCCAATGAGGGCGAAAAAGCTTTGCTAGCGATTGTTTACGAGTTGATTGAGAAAGACGTGATTGAAGAAACACGAGGAAATGTTTGCAATAGTCCTGTTCTGCCTGTTTTAAAACGAACTGACCCTTCTCAGCCACCTGTGTATAGATTTGTGATTGATCTTAGGGAAGTAAATAAGATAGTGGTGCCACAATTCCCAGTTGTCCCCGACATTACAACATTATTGACTATGATTCCAGCCTCTGCATCCTGGTTTTCGGTGATTGACCTGAAGAATGCTTTCTTCAGTATCCCGATTGCTGAGGAAAGCAGGGATATTTTTTCCTTTAGTTTAGGTGGTCGCAGTTTCCGCTTTAAACGCGCTCCTCAAGGCTACTGTGAAAGCCCCTCAATATACAGTCAAGCTCTGAAAAGTCAGCTCGACGCAATGGTTTTGCCCAAAGGTTCCACTCTCGTACAGTACGTGGACGATTTGCTCATAGCTGCGGATACTGAGAAAATATGTAAAATGGCCACGTTGGCACTACTGCGTCATCTATGTGATCTACATCACAAGGTGTCACTTTCCAAGCTCCAATATTGCCGACAAGAAGTGACCTACTTAGGTCATCTCTTATCGAAGGAGGGAAGGAAACTGACCCCAGAAAGAATTCAGGCAATAGCAAAATTAAATGTGCCAAGAACGCAGAGAGAAGTACGCGCTTTCTTGGGCATTACATCGTACTGTAGACAGTGGATTCCAAATTTTTCGTTATTAGCCAAACCCTTATTGGCACTAACGTGTACAAATACACCCAATCCCATTCCTTGGTCTGATGAGTGTCAGAAAAGTTTTCTCGAATTACGCACAGCATTATGTTCGGCCCCTGTGTTAGGTAACCCCAACTACAGTAAACCTTTCACATTATATGTCCACGAGAAGGAGGGTTGTGCATTGTCCGTGCTGACTCAGTTATACGGAGATAGACAGCGGCCATGCGCCTATTTTTCGTCAACTTTGGATCCGGTAGCACGAGCATTGCCAAGTTGTTTAAGGGCCACAGCAGCAGCAGCTGTTTCTATTCGACAGTCTGCAGGTCTAGTAATGAATAATACACTAATCGTGATGGTCCCGCATGCAGTAGACACATTGTTAAATAGGACCAAGACACAGCACTTAACTAGTGCTCGACTGTCCAGTTATGAATTGACGCTACTAGCGAGCCATGTGCACATCAAAAGGTGCAGTACCCTGAACATAGCCACATTGTTACCAATTGCTGAGGAATCGGATGCTTCAGAACAGCACGATTGTTTCCTCAGAACGGAGGAAGAGACAAAAGGAAGAGTTGATTTATTCGACACTCCTCTTGCTGAATGTGATGGTACATTATGGGTGGATGGTTCATGCTTTAAACTCCCAAATGGTAACGTGACTACAGCATATGCTGTCACAACTTTGCACACCATCGTTGAAACCGCGCGAATACCACATGGTTCAGCTCAAGCCGCTGAACTCGTGGCATTAACGAGAGCATGTGTGTTATCCAAAGGAATGAGAGTGACTGTCTATACCGACAGTCAGTATGCTTTTGGAGTGGCTCACAGTTTTGGACGATTGTGGAGAGAACGTGGGTTCTTGACTTCGCATGGAGCTAAGATTCAGCATGGTCAGTTGGTGAATGAGCTTCTTGAATCACTGACGTTGCCCCTGAAAGTAGCGATCGTAAAATGTAGTGCACACAAGAAAGTGATTGATGATGTTGGTCGTGGAAATGCATTTGCTGATGAAACTGCTAAGGATACGGCAAAGAATATGATGAGCCGAATGTATGTTGCGAGCCCAGAAAGATGGACTGGTGATGTTGGAATATGTGAAGACACGATAGAAAGTGTGAAGTCCATCCAAGCTGAGGCCACGGAGAAAGAGTTAAGCATGTGGAGAGAAAGTACAGGGAGAATGGATGCAAATGGTTGTTGGATTGAATCGACAGAGCAACAGAGATGGTTGTTACCCGATGCATATGTGCCTGCAGTGGTTACAATGGCTCATGGGATGGCCCATATCAGCGCGAAAGGGATTTGCGAGTTGTTGGCCCCAGTGTGGAAGAATTCAGGGATTCCCAAGTGTGCAGAGAATGTTGTCAAGAATTGCATGGTATGTCTGAAGCACAATCCTGGTAGGGGAACCCCAACTCCAGCTGGTCATTTTGCTCCTCCTACGTATCCGTTCGAGGTTTTGCAGCTAGATTTCATACACATGGAGAGGTGCAACAACTTAAAATATGTGCTCGTGGTTGTTTGTGCCTTCTCAAGGTGGGTAGAAGCCTATCCCCTAAGGGACAATACTGCCTTGTCCACAGCGAAAGCCCTTGTGAAAGAGTTCTTCCCCAGGTTCGGAATGCCTAGAATGGTCTGGTCGGACAACGGAAGTGAATTAGTGGGTTGTGTGATGAAAAGAGTGTGTGAAGGGCTAGGCATTAGGCAGAAGTTCCACGCTGCAAATCACCCCCAATCAGCTGGATTAGTGGAATGTTACAATGGCACGCTCAAACTTAAATTGGCCAAAATCCAAGCGAGCACAGGTCTTAAATGGCCTGACGCTCTACCCTTAGCACTCCTATCCACCAGAATGACTGTGCATTCGCGAATGAAACTCAGCCCCTATGAAATAATCTTTGGTCGGCCAGCCAACATATGGGGAGTGCCTAGGCCCACGAAGTTTAGCGAGCTGCAACACCCCATTTTGCTTGACTATTTGTATGAATTGACGGCTAAATTGCGTGTTTTATATCAACAGGTCCACAACACCTTGCCTCCGGTCTCTGAGACACCGGGTCACTCCATTGACCCCGGTTCCTGGGTGCTGGTCAGGAATTTCCAGAGGACAAGAAACGACCAGCCCAGATGGACCGGGCCACACCTCGTCCTCCTGTCTACAAGGTCGACTGTTAGAGTGGAGGGGAAGGCCAATTGGGTCCACGGGATCCATTGTAAGAAAATACCTTTCCCTCTGCCACATGACCAATGGGTCCGAACAGGAGGCACTGACTCAAAGCGCACAACTGATGAACGCGTAAAAGAAGCTAAACGTGATTGTGAAAGTGGGAACATTTTTCAAGAAACTACGCCGCCATCAGAACAATTGAACTCTGTGGAACCTGAGCTACTATTTCCGGACCAGACAGTACCCGGGAAAAGACGCTACAATTTACGACCGAGAAAAACAGACTAAAGTAAAAATGATTTATTTTATGATCCGAGAGAAAAACCTGTGGACTAATAAAAAAATAAGTTTTTTCCCAAAATCCTATTTTTGAAAGTGCAGATTCTCCCATCTAGGTAACTTGCTTATTTTTGTTTTTTTCGAACCGCCATCCGGGTTCCGCTGCTAGGGTCGCGGTTGATTAAAGACTTTTGGGTGCAGCTGACGACGATAGGTCGCTGGTTCCAGTTGGTCCAAGGGAGCCACCCTAGACTGACGGAAGCATCCTTTAGCAGAAACAACCTACCACCGCGGGCAGCACCTTAGAGAGGATGGAGTTTCCTGATGTGGAGAGAACTGCCAAACAAATGAACTTTAAGCAGAGACTTTTGGAAACAATGAGGAAGAGAATTTTTATAATGATGTGTATTTTTATGCTATTTAGCGTAATGGTCTTTTTTATAAGCTATGTTTTATTCTCTTTCCATGTGATATTCACGCCCACTACATCACCCATACCTCCCCCTACTGTTTCCTCTCATTCTTTCCACTCTTTGCCTGACCACGAATCAAATAGGAGATTAGAGTTCATTAATAACTCCTTCGTTCAGCTATTACACCAACACCAACTTGTGATGAACACAACCAACTGTTGAGTGTGTGGTCTCATGCCCCACACCACGGATAGAGGTATCCCCTATTTGGTCCTACCATTTAGTCGCAATGGGTCAGTATGGACATATAGGACAATGTTCATATATGCACGAGAAATCCAACCCCTACGTTCGGTAAAAGACAACCTCAAGACTAGCGCCCTAGTCAAGGGTATAGTTGACATGATCAAGGTAGTAACTTCTTACGAAGATACCCCGGATGATGAGATACTTGCATATGTAGGTTGGAATGTGACCGGATATGGCACTACAGTAAGTGAGAAACAGCAAGCCAAGAGATCGTCCCCAATCTGGATCGTACCCCATCAAGGTCACCTGTGTCTGCAAGGTATTGGTAAGAATCCCAGAGCTCAGCTAGGGAAGAGTGTCTGTACAGAAACGTATGTTTTTGGATCTCAGACTTCCCCTGCCTTTTTAGCCGCAAAGGGTACTTATTTTATCTGCCATGATAGAGCCTATACATGGTTGCCCCCTGACTTCTCGGGCTCATGTTTTGTTTCATTCCTGTTACCTCCCACCTACACAGCAGCGGCGGATTACCATCGGACAAGGGTAGTTCGAGGTGTTTTGAGTAAAGAAGACACTGCGGGTCAAGAATTTGGTGACTTTGCAATGGGTGTTCTGCCGTTCTGGGGAGCCATGGTTAACAGCAGAAACATAAGGCAATTGACAAGGGTAGTTGAATCCACCGTGATTGAAACTGCTGGTGCCCTTAGTAACCTGACTGCTGAGCTCCAGTCGGATCGACTGATGACCCTTCAGAACCGGGTCGCTTTGGATGTAATACTTGCGGACCGGGGTGGAGTATGCAAATTGATCCAGTCCAGTTGTTGCATTTTTATTCCAGATAATGCTCCAACAGTGTACGGGGCCATCTCCAAACTACATAAGATTTCCGAATATATTCATGTGGATAAAGGAGATTGGTCATTAATGGGATGGTTCTGGGGACTGATATCTGCCTGGGGATGGAAAATTCTGATGGTCATTGGGATGGTCTTAGCCATTCTTTTCCTGTTCTGTCTATGCATACAGTGTGCTCCTGCAATATGTGGCCTCTGTGCTACATCATGTGTAAGGAAGCCTGTGTCAAGACATGAGCTCAGCACTAGAATGATGTTGCAGCAACATCTCAATGACTTTAGGAATATAGATCTGGACTCAGATTAACATGAGGATAGATTAATTGCCTATGTAAGGGCAAAAGGAGGGTCTGTGGTTCTGAAAAAAATCTGGATTCATATAATAGTACCGGACTCGAGAATAAAAACTTCGTCGAAATAGGACGAATTTGGTATCAAAAGACCGAGAATGACGAGTACATCAAGTACATGTATTTTTCGGCATATTCGAGTGACGATTTCACCTCGAAATCGTCATTTACCTTCTAAACCCTTAGCTGCATGTTGCCCTCTACATAGGCCTTAATCCAGTTGAATTTGATTCCACAAGGACACATACTCCTTAATCGACTTCTCTCTGACCCCAGTACAAGTTAGAACCATTGCCCCAGGCCGAGCTCGTTAGGTCAGTTCCCTCCCAGTGGCCGAGCAAGATAGCATCTAAGCCCAACCAGCCATAAAACCATTTCAGCACGCACACCTGCCATATCTCGCTCACATCTTTCTCCACTCCTTCCTTCACTTGCTTTATGATGGGGAGGTGACCGTTTTTATTAGGGGTCCAGCGATATCTGATGAAATGTTGAGCCTTGCCGGATGATTTGTTATGAGCAGCACGACGTGAAATATGTACATGTCATCATGACTCTGCTTTTCTTTTGTAAACAGTAAACATAAATGAAATACCACGAATCCAAGGAATGTATTGCTCAAGGCTGAATATTAGGTATAAGAAGAGAAGCCTGACTTTGTGAAAGTGTGCAGTCTCCTGAATATACTTGTATCGTACTTCTAGGACCCTGTCACCTTGGTTGCAGCCAATAAACGAATCTTTGACTTCACCTGGAAGACTCTGAAGTTTCTGTAGGTCTGACTCAGGAGAACCCGAGGTCTCTGGTGTGTTGATCCCCTGGCACCGCTGGGTTACCGGTTCTGTGCCGGTTCTTAAAAACCCAGTACCTCATTTTCACCAGAAATTCTTCAAGTGTCGATTTTCAAATCTTATAAATATTCCCTAAAAATCGCCTGTGTAACAAAAACGATTTCTTTCAACTGTTTACAGGAAATGTACCAGGGCTTAATCCAGGATCCAGCCCGGAGTAAGAAAAACCTACGTAAAGTAATTGTATTGCATTTACTTAAAAACTCCTATTGAGCTCAATGTTATTGTGTGGTTAACTTGTGTTGCAATATGCAACACCTGTAACTATTGCATTTAAAAGTCAACTGCTATTTGAAAGTTTTCAATTGCAACATCTCACTCTGAGAAAGTATTTATGATACCTACTGTGGTTCTAAAATAAAGTAACTATATATTTTTATATACGAAACAATTGGCCTAGAGTTCCGTTCTTGAGTGTGTGCGACCATTTGCTGACTTAGTGTGTACAACAAATGCTTTACACTGACCTCTGATGCTGCCTTGACCAAGCTACCACTTTAGAGAATAAGGCTATATCTAACTTTAGCCTCTGCCATACCTCTGGGGACTGTGGACTCTGTGCACACTGAACTTTACTTTGGTGCAGTATATACAGAGCCATTTTCTTACACCATCCGAATATACGGATGAAGCAAACAGAGTAGTCAAGTTTATGGGGAAATATAGCACAGCTAGACGAAACAGGGAGGTAGATAAGCTGGGCAGAACAGTGGTGGGCATGCTCCACTCTCTGAGAACCGCCAATATCTTCACTGAACTCAAAGACGAGGCGGTCAACCCAATCTGAGGCTCACAACACATACAGGACCACCTAGTTGAGTTCTACACCAATTTATACACATCCACAATTCCCAATTCACAAGAGGAACTGAAAACCTACCTTGATTCATTAGAGAAGCTCTGGCTTAGCAAGCACATAGAGAGTATTTAGATGAACCCTACACTGTTGAGGATATAAAGCAAGTAATAAATAGCCTCTCAAATATCAAAGCTCTGGCCTTGGATGGCCTGCCAGCCTAATTTTACAAGGCATACAGTGACCTATTGGCCCCACGGCTGCTTGAGGTTTATCAAGAGACATTGGAAACTGGCCTCCTCCCGCCTTCAATGCGTGAGGCCGTAATTCTGACATTACTGAAACCTGACAAGAACCCAACAATCTGGGAATCCTACCGCCCGTTATCCCTAATTAATTTAGATAATAAAGTTTTGGCTGAATGAATCGCCCAGAGGCTACAACCCCTTCTCCCCTTGATCGCGAGGCCAGACCAATCTGGTTTTATACCAGGTAGGTCAACAGCACATAATTTAAGGACCTTCTTTGCGCTACTTCATTACTTAGACCCCCAGACTGTCACAGTAGCAATTTTGTTGGAAGCAACTAAGGCATTCGCCTCGCTAGAATGGCCTTATCCCTTCGGTATCTTGCCTCGTATGGGGCTTAGCCTGGCATTCATGGCTCAAATCAGGAGTCTATATTCTAATCCTACAGGCCAGCTAAATGTCAACGGTCTCATATCAGAGAATTGTCCTATAACAAGGGGTGCCAGACATGGATGTCCTCTTTCCCCACTCCTCTTTGCCATTGCAATGGTGCCATTGGTAGCTTGAATCCGGCAACACCATGCCAAGGGGGGTGCGGTTTTCGACTAGAGGATTGCCTATCTCACTTTATGTGGATGATATCACGCTTTAATTCATGGACCCCATTAATAATATTCTACCTATCCTCTGTGAACTAACCAGATTTGGGGGACTCTCAGGTATCCAGATAAATTGGTCAAAATCAACTATTTTTTCTCTGACAGATGGTACGTCTCCGTACCCGCTGGACTATCCACTCAAATGGGCTGACGGTCCGGTCAAATACCTGGGTGTTTGGCTGAGTCGAGATGTGCAGGAGTTATGGGTGATGAACTTCGGACGCACAGTGAGCTGGCTTGTGGGTAAAATGGAAGTTTGGGCTTGTTTGCCTCTTTCTCTGGCAGGCAGAATAGTCATAGCTAAAATGGTTGTGCTGCCCACATTTTTATATCTCTTTGTCAATATTCCCATAATTCCCACCCAGGCATTCCTACAAAAACTCATATCCCTGATGATTAACCTGGTCTGGGCCGGCAAACAGGCACGCATTTCCTAGGAGCTCCTGACTATGCCTCTAAGTCAGGGGGGGACTGGGAGCGCCATATATCTTATTGTATGCCTATTGTGCGCAGGCTCAGTTCCTGCATCAGTGGGTAATTCCTACCCCATTTCAACACCACATAGCTGTTGAGATGGACAGATCTGCACCGGTGCCCTTGGCAGTGTTTTCCAAATTTTAAAGACCACAAAACAAAGTAGATACCACAGAAACGCTAAGATGGGCCTGGGACAATCTATGCATTCAGTCTAAACATGACCTGTGTCAGTTATTTCTGCCCCCTTGGCATACAACCCTCAGATGCCAGCGGTAAGAGAGGTAATGAGAACTGAAAGTTTAGGATGGAAGAGCTTTGCAGATTTATATCCTCATTTTTTTTTGACCTGCTCCTATACTACAGGATTTGCGTTACTTGGCGGAAGATGCATTGCTCCTTCCCTGCGTCTCCACTTACGTTGACCGCACTAGAAGGGACACTGACACATACCTCTCAGCATAGATTAATCACATGACTGTACAATGCCAGGCAATTGTCTTATCCCGTAGCCATACACAAGTCTGCTGAGGGCTGGAAGGAAAATTTACTCACGCCACGGACTGACAATCAATGGAAATTTTGCTGCGGGCACTTTGAAATGTTTTACTCAAATTACAAGCTTTGTTTACTTTACCTTAAATCCCTGTATAGGTACTAGCAGGACTCCCGCACAGCTTCTACTCATGGGCCTTCGAGAAGACACCAAATGTTGGCGATGTAATCCGCTACAAGCCCCTTTTTTACACATGGCTTGGCACTGTCCTAGACTGGCAAAATATTGGGAGGATATCTTTGCGCTAATCAATGAGATACTAGACCTTAGGCTGGAGCCGACGCCCTTGTTGGGCATCTTAGGATAAATGAAAGATATCCCTGTTGAGTCTCGCCGCCTCCTGGCAATGCTGCTTCTGCTGGCGAAGAGGTGGGTAGCCAAGTCTTGGGGGAGGGTGGGAGTTCCACAGACAAAGGCCTGGATTGCCTACATTACACACTGCCAGGAGCAGCTCAATACGTTCTGGGAGCTTATGTCGACGGCATCCAGCCCCCGCGATATTTAGGGTTCCTTTCAAGATTGGGTTAGAGCTCAGGCACCCATGACTGGAGGGTGGTTGAGTCTTAGGGGCACAGCACATGAGCTTGTGTGAATAGTGAGGAGGGGTAGGTGGTTAAGATGTGGCTGTGCTTGCGAGGCCACTTATAGTTAGTTCTTGCCATTTGATGCTGTCTAGCCTGGTATTCCACCTTTGCAATCTACCCTGTTAATAATGTGGTATCTGTCACAATGCTCTATTTGTAACTACATGCGTGCATAATGCATTTTACACAGGTAAATAACTTCCAAGTCAAGCACACACTGACCAGCGACCATGCAGGGTTTACTTGTACTCTCCCCGTGGCTACTTCTGGCCTTCCACAAATCTAAACAATTGGCACTGAAAAAGGGCATTAGTGGGCTTCAAAGAGTAAAATAGTCAACAACTCCCTCAGCCGCAAACAAGGATGAGCTGAGAGAAGCCCTACATCAAGGGGCTTGAAAGTCATCTCTATCGCCCATATATTTGTTGTAATTCCTGGCAAAGTTAATTGAAAAACGAATCGAAAAGGATCGCATGGCACGAAGCCCGCAAATTGAAATTCTCATCCAGACGCTGAGAACTCTCAAGCGAGAACTGAACAAGCTCCTGAGAACAGCTCCTAAAACAGAGCCACTCCCATAAGTGGGGAGGAAATCCGGAAGGCAAGGAAGGCCTACGGAACTAAAGTATGAGAAATTGCCTGGAACAATGAAGAAACTGTGTAGATCGAGCTCTACGAGGCCTTGAAAACAAAAAAGTTCGCAAAAGTTTGGAGACTAATCTAGAACAGATTGAGCGAAAATAATTCAAAGGTTCTGCCTACCATTTTGGCCGCCAAGTGGATGGACTAAATCTCCAAGCTGTACAATACTGCTGAAGGAGGACTAGGCCCTGACCCCTTGCCGGATGAAAAACCTGGAGCAATGGGGGAGCCATTGACCTGCAAAGACTCCATCACATGTATGCTGGCCTCTTTCCGAGCAGCAGGGGCCCTGGTACCAAATGGCCTGCCCACATGCATATTCAAATCCCTACCAGTGCTGCCCTGCTAAGCCTGCTTCTCAAAAACTGCATTTGGAGGAATGAAGTGGCGGACATCTGGAGAGGGACCATATTAACTGCAATCCACAAAAAAGACACAAGTAACAATCCAGCCAACTTTAGGTTTATTGCCCTCCTCAATATTGAGGGCGTATGCTTTGCAAAGATCCTGAACAAGGAGCTAGAGGAATGGTCCAACACCAAGGCCCTAATACCTATCACTTAGGCCGGTTTCTGGCGAGGTCATGGCACAGAGGAGAACCTGATCATTTTCACCTTTCTGATCAAAGTCGCTAACCTCAAAAAGGATCCTCCGCTTTATGTCTCAACCATCGTCTTTACCACCGCATTTGATAAAGTGGACAGACGGAGACTCTGGCAGAAGTTGTCCATCTGGGGAATTGAAGAAAATCTATAGAGAGCCATTAGAAGCCTATACACCAGGCTTTGGGTAAAGGTGAAAATCACAACCAACAGAGTCACAACCCATAAGATCTGGACTAACTCAGGTGTAAAACAAGGATGCATCCTAGTCCCACATCTGTTCCTTCAATACCTGGCGGACATAAATAAAGAGCTGGTGTCCGTCCATGTCTGTCCTCCAAAATTCGCTGGCTCAAACATTCACTGGCTTCAGTACACAGATGATACACTGTTATTCAATCATACAGCAGTAGGGCTTCAACGATCCTTGGATACGCTCACACACTATTGCGAAGAAAACAAACTCACAGTTAATTACGGCAAAACAAAAATCCAGGTATGCGGAGCTAAAAACAACCACGCCTCCAAATTTGAATTCTCTGTGCACAATGTGATCCTGGAACAAGTGCAGACCCTTAAATATCTAAGCATTTACTTCAACCAGCGTAATTCTCATGTAACACAGCTTTCAAGCCTAAAAGAAACCGCCTTGTCCATGACAATGAGCTTTATAAAATTGGCACAAAAAAAGCGCGGTCCACACCTCACTGGCATCTGCAAAGTAATTAATGCAAAATTTATGCCAGGTCTCAGCTACGGCTCATTGATATTTAAAGACCACACTTCCACATGACTGGGCAAAGCCCAAACAAGACGTTATAGATGTCAACCTGCCTGACCCTGTACCGTGGTCCCAAATACAGGACGAATTTTGCCTTTGTAAACAATTGCATATGCTGAAAGCCCGATTCTTGAGCTACTATGCAAAGCTCTAGGATGCTCCCACAGGATCCCTTAAAGAAATTATATGACAGGGCATCCAAGATAAAGAACTCTAGTGGAAGCCCTACGTGAGGAACATAATGAAATTCCATGGATCCCAGAATGCCTTCAAGCAAAATCTGACTCAAAAGTTAACCGTAAAATTGTTTGTACAAATTTGCTAACATTAATTCTGGAGATGAAGACATGCACGAGCTTTCATTAAAGACCCATGCTGACTTGTGTGGGACATTGCACCAAGAAGAGGGAAAAGCATTATATCCATCTAGCCCCATGAAACCAGCCTTCAAAAAGAACTCATGAGGCTGAGATGCAGACTAAATACCTTAAAAGAACATACATTTGGGTGTTTAACTGGATCTTCGATACTCAACAGCCAATTGTGTCTTCTGAGGCATTGCCATAGAACACAATTGGCTGTTGTGGTTTCGTTCCTTCCCTTTCGTCTCTTGCGTCGGTCTGGATTGTTTGGTCCTCCCACCTGTTGCCATCCATCCAGCCACTCCCAAGCTGCCTATGTCACAGTGAAGAACCACGTCTTACCCTCGGACTCCACCCTGAGTTTTGCCGGGAACAGCATTGCATAGGTTAGAACTTTTTCTCTCAGGGCTTTCTCAACTCAGAGAAAGCTTCTTCGTTATCTTTGTACCTTCATGGTGAAGCCTGGGGAAAACATAATGATGGCTGTTGTCCATTTTGAGGGGCGGGGCACAACAGGCAGTTTGTACGATCACATCTCTATCGCGGAAATTGAAAACTCATGCCAATATTGGTCTGGGCTGTTGCCCCAGTTTGGGATTGCCCTCTGATATGCAGTGCACCCTTTCTATGGATAAATATTTGGAGAGATTTTTGGGCTGTAATCGCTTAATAATTAATTCCTCCACAAACTAGTCGGTGGCGTAGCCCTAGGCTCTTTTGGGCACCTCAAGGATTCTGACGTTATTTCTTCTGGCCCTGCCTTCATAGTCATCTAGTTGGTCTGCTAGGGCCTTGCTGGTAGCTTGCAGTACTTGAACTTGTTTTTCGAGGGCCCTCATGTTGGTAGCAAGACCTTGAGTCACCTCCTCCACTCCTTTCACTTGGTCTTCCATTTTCTTGAAATGGGCATGGATAAGGGAGATTTCAGTACATACCGAGTCAAAGCGTGATTTAAGTGACACACGTACCTCAGTGACCGCTGTTAATGTGTCTTGTAAGGTGGGGGCACTTTGTTCCATAGGCGTGCGTTGTACTTCCTGCACAGTGTTGAGTTGCACACTTGTTCCTTCTTAGGTTTTGAGGCATGCGATCTTGTCTAGTTTGGGTTGGTGTGAGCCGCGACCTCCCTTGCTCCCGGACATGGCAGAGACAGTACAGGTTGTGCCGATCATGCAACTCTGTATGGGGGGGAAGGGGTCCAGGGGCCTCACCACTGCCTGCCCGGGAAAGCTATCCTACCGGCCTGTAGGCTTACCCCTCTGGGATTACCCCCTCTCCTGATCACCGAGCAATCCCCGTATGTGCTGCTTTGGTCACCGCTGGGTTAAATATAGGTTCACCATCGTCGCCAGTGGGAGAATGAGTTCAAGGCAATTATCTGGCCCCCCAACCATTCAGCAATATCTGGTGTACGGCGCCCCTGGTACCACTACACACGAACCATATATGCCATGTCAGGCAGGTCGCTCCCTCTGCCACCGCGCAGACCCCCTGTGTACCGCTGCTGCTGCTCCGTGCTATCTGCTGCCTCCCTGCAGACTGGTCTGTTTGACTGCGTGTCATCTTCTTCCCTGTTTTCGTTTTTTGCCTACTGTTGACTGTGTTTTCGTTTCGCCTACTGCTCCACTTGCCCCTTGTTTTCATTTGTGTGCCCGCTATGCCTGTTCTCCCCCCCAGCCCCCTCTTGCCTTCTGCGCCACTTTTCCCGCCGCTCGCGTCCCACGCTGCCCCGCCCCCCTCGCTTCCCATTTGCCACCCTGCTCCCGCCTCCCAGCTGCGCCTCCCAGCTGCTCCTCCCTCCCTCTCCCCCTCATATGGAGGCCGCGCGGTGGTGAGAGGAGCGACCCTTGACCCTGTGACCAGGCAGGTCGCTCTCTCTGCCACTACGCAGACCCCCTGTGTGCCGCTGCTGCTGCTCCGTGCTATCTGCTGCCTCCCTGCAGACTGGTCTGTTTGACTGCGTGTCATCTTCCCTGTTTTCGTTTTTTGCCTACTGTTGACTGTGTTTTCTTTTCGCCTACTGCTCCACTTGACCCTTGTTTTCATTTGTGTGCCCGCTATGCCTGTTCTCCCCCCGCCCCCTCTTGCCTTCTGTGCCACTTTTTCCGCCGCTCGCGTCCCACACGGCCCCGCCCCCTCGCTTCCCATTCCCCGCCCTGCTCCCGCCTCCCAGCTGCTACTCCCTCCCTCTCCCCCTCATATGGAGGCCGCGCGCAGTGGGCGTGCTGCTGGCGCGCCGAAGGTGCGCCAAAGGCAAGCCAGTCTGCGCCCGTCTGCGCCCGGACCGCGCCCAGCGCCATGACCCCTGGCCCTCGACGATGCCAGCTCACCTGACTGAGTTACAACGCCGCCACCCTCCACGCAATCAACACCGGCCGGACCCCCGCCTGCCACCAAGCCACCCCGAAACGCACCCACGGACCCTTCACCTGCCAAGCCTGCAAATTCACCTGCCTCCGAACCTGCACCACACCTGCCAGACGAGGCACCAGCAACAACCACCTCAAGTGTATCCTGGTCAACACCCGCTCAGTCCACAAGCACGCCATCGAACTCTGGAACCTCCTCAACACAACAGCGCCGGACGTCGCCTTCCTCACAGAAACCTGGATGAACCCCTCCTCAGCCCCCGACATCGCCATAGCCATCCCGAACAGCTACAAGATCAACCGGAGGGACCGTGTCAACCAAACTGGAGGAGGCATCGCCATTGTCTACAGAAACACCATCCGCATCACAACCAACGCCGACGACACTCTCACCGCCGCCGAGCACCTTCACTTCCAGATACACACCGACCCCAAAACCACCCTCAAAGGTACTCTCATCTACAGACCCCCGGGATCACGCACACAATTCAGCGAAGCCGTCGCAGACTTCATCAGCCCGCTTTTCCTCACCTCCTCAGACTACATCCTCCTAGGGTATCTCAACTTCCACCTGGAAAACAACAATGACAACAACACCACCACCCTGCTAGACAACCTCGCCAACCTCGGACTCAAGCAACTAGTGACCACCCCCACCCACTACACCGGCCACACGCTTAACCCAGTCTTCTCCTCCAGCAACCACATCTCCTTCAGCCATTCCACCAGACCACACTGGACAGATCACAGCTGCATCCACTTCAACTTCAGGAAAACCACGACCCACCATCACCCGCAACAGGCTCCCCGAAGATGCTGGAGCAAGATTACCACTGACCAGCTCACCACTTCCTTGAGACAAAATCCTCCCGCCAACACTACGGACTCCAACGAAGCAGCCCGTAACCTCACACAGTGGCTCACCAACTGCGCCGATGCCCTTGCACCACTGAAGAATCCTCCCAGCAGACCCGGCAGCAAGAAAACCTCGTGGTTCACCAATGACCTCAAAGATTCCAAGAAATCCTGCCGTACCCTCGAGAAAGCCTGGCGCCACGACCAGTCAACAGAAAACATGACAGCCCTCAAGAACACCATTCGCAAACACCACCAGCTGATCCGCACCACCAAAAGGACAGCATTCAGAGAACGACTAGACAACAACTCCCACAACAGCAAGGAACTCTTCAGCATCGTTAAAGAGCTCTCCAAACCCAGCACCAGCAAAAACGACATTGCGCCCTCGCAAGACCTCCGCGACGCACTCGCCTCGTTCTTCCACCGCAAGATCACCGACATACACAACAGCTTCGGCGCCCAGACCACGCACCCAACCACCGCCCCCACCACCACCCTCTGTGCCTGGACCCCCGTCAGCACTGAAGACACTACCCACGTGATGAACATCTTCCACTCCGGCTCCCCAGCCGACCCCTGTCCACGACCACATCTTTAACAAAGCCGACTCCATCATCGCACCCCAACTGCGGAACACCATTAACAACTCCTTCGCATCTGCCACCTGTCCGGAGAGCTGGAAGCATGCGGAGGTCAGCGCCCTCCTAAAGAAACCCACCGCCGACCCCACGGACCTCAAGAACTTTCGCCCCATCTCGCTCCTCCCTTTCCCCAATAAAGTCATCAAGAAGACCGTCAACAAGCAGCTAACCGCCTTCCTCGAGCCAAACTGCTCCCTCGACCCATCACAGTCCGGATTCCGAGCAAACCACAGCACCACTGCCCTCATCGCAGTCACCGATGACATCGCAGCCACCGATGACATCAGGTCCCTGCTCGACAATGGGGAAACTACTGCCCTCATCCTCCTCGAATTATCAGCCGCATTCGACACAGTCTGCCACCGCACCCTAACAAACCACCTCCACCACGCCGTGATCCAAGGAATGGCCCTGGAATGGATCACCTCCTTCCTCTCCAACAGAACTCAGAGAGTCCGCCTACTGTAGTGTAGTTCCTATATTCCTAATAGGCTCTGCGCATTGGAATAATATAAACAGCAGTTTAGACGTAGGACTGAGGTCGACTAGGTCTCTACTGACTATATTAGACTTAATTAGTTTTGCCAGCTAGCTCAGAGGTCACTAGAAACTCTCTCGAGTAAACAAGGAGGAGTTTAACTTCCCTGGATATACAAGAAGGGATTAGCTTCTGACAACCATAAACATGACAACTTTGCTCCCTCAGAATAAGAGTGTATCTCTAGAGTTGTGTGAAAACAATAGACAGTTATTTTACTCAGTCAATCGTGCATACTTAGTTTCACCAGAGTGCAGAGAACAGAGAGACAGGCGTTTTCAATAAAAGGTGTTATTTATTGAGCAATCTTCTTTCTCATGCAAGAGAAATAAATTGCCACAATTGCAATACTTAGTATAAAGTAAAGTGCGTACAGTAAAACGAGTTCTATAAAATAATAATGTAAAAGCATTGATATGGTTTCTTAGTCATATGATACTTTAAAATGGATAAAATATATACATACAAATATACATTGACTAACGTACTCAACTGGTGCTTCTAAATACGCCTACCCCCACCTGACCTAAGCCTAATACGTGGGAAGGAGTAAGTAAGTAGCAGTTTAAGTTAAGTTGGTTTTGCCAAGAATCTGAGTCAAGAATTCTCTTTAAGGGTTTAGTCAGCTCCATACCTTGGGTAATAGAAAGCAGGAGGTCTGGTATCTCTTTCTCAGGACTCGATATCCCAGCAACCCGCAAGGGCGGCTGAGAACACCGGAGCTGGATTTCTCGGCAGGAGAAAAGACAGCGTCTCTCTCAGTGCCTCAAAGGGGAGGGGCGGTGTCCGCGGGCTCTCGCATCAGCTGGGCTCTCGGGCAAGTAGATAGCCGCTCTGCTCCAAACCACTGTGTGTTTGCTTAAGGCAACATTGGTATATTTAAACCTGAAAGGTGCCGGGTTTGACGTAAGGTTGGACATAAGACGTCAATAAAGATGTCACTAAGAACTGGCCGTTCTTACAGTGTTCACAGGAGTTCTAGGACAAATCAAAACAAAAGTCATGGGAAATTCCCAGGTTGCTGGAGGTTTGGTTTGTTTACAGAACTCGTTGTACTTTCTAGGAGTCTGGGGAAGTAGCCTTGCTTAATTTGGACAGCATGGGCTATGACTGAATATGGATATGATTCTTATGCCTTTATAAGGATATTATTTATTATAACCACATAAGGGCATAAATCAGGAATATCGAATTAGGGTCCTAGATAGAATTACAACACCCACTCCACGATCTAATGTCCCTCATTACTTAAAACTAAGCAATAGTAAACATATAATGGTGCATGTGTTTTCCAACCCACCCAAAAATACATAATTCGCATTTGAAATGGTATATGGTAAATACACGAAAATGAGTATTAGTACTGTACGCTTTTCAAGCAGAGGTATCATTCAGTTAAAAAATGCATATATATATCAGCTGAATGATTTGCGAAAATTACACATGAAATGGCTCTTAATACAGAAGAGAAGGTCGAGACCATTCCATCACATAATAATACAAATTCTGTACATGTGCTAGAGGCTGAGGTAAAATATTGTCTCTAGAGTCCCTAAAATAGAAGCTCTGTTCTCTAAGAATAGTTTTACTTTAAACAGAGTACATGTGCCAAAAAAAGGTAAATATTTTGGAAGTGGAGAAAAATAATTTCGCTTTCAGGGGAAAAAATAGTTCCAAATGTTTTCAGTAGCTTTTGTTTATCAAAGCTGAAGGCCGAATTCAGAGTTCAGGGAACGCTGTGTGCTCGTTTGTTTTTAGAAAGTTATTCTTTCCGTTCAGGGGAGAACATCATTTCAGACAAACTCGTAAAAAATTGGTCTACGACATCAGGTGAAAGTTCGACCAAGTTTGAAAATGCTGCAACAGTGCAGTCGTGAGAATGATTGCTATCATCGATGTCAGGATCAGCAATGCTCACTGAAGGTTGTACCTGGGTGATGCTGCTCTCATCTCGTACTTCACTGCCACATACTCGTAGTGGTGAAGTCTCAACGAATGCCGTCATCAGAATAGGTAGCCGCTGGGGACAACACGATGCATGAGTCGTTACCGGACCTAGCAAGGTATCTGTATCCATTGGTACTGCTGATGGTAGTGCAAGACAGATGTCCAACACGCATTCTTATCCGCATAGCATACATCGAAGCACAGGTAAGATGCAATTTTGCCAGATGGGTCTGAATGAAAGAAACCAGGTCATATTCAGATCTCTTAGCCAGGCTAATCCGAGGACTTTAGTTATGCGGTTCCGATAGCGTACTGCTAGGATCGTTTCTTCCATCGTTGCTGGAGTCTTGTCTGCGACTTGGCTTGCCATATCGGAGCAGAAGAATCAAAAATAAAATTCCTGCTACGAGTCCCAAAATTAGAGGTAGGCCACCAAAGACAGAATGGACAAAATTGGGAAAAAGCCCATAACTGTTTCAAAGGGTGCTAACAGTCCCAAAAAAATTGTCTTAAATACATGTGCGATGCCACTGGTATCTGACATATTTAGGATTTGGCTCAGTATTTCTACGAAATGCACGGGGAAATTTGTTGATAAAAGGCTATGTATCTCTGCCGTTGTCCTTGCAACTTGCAGATGGAGTAGTTTCTGTCCTGTAACTCCAGTTCTGTAGTAGGGGTATCTCTGTTATAGGCATAATCTAGTGAATAGTCCCGCCCATGTGCGTGGACCCCGGAGCAATCAAAAATAATCTCTTAGAGTGTCGAAAAATGCATAAATGCACAGACACTTAAGAGAGAATTTAAAGACAGATAATGCAGCCTAAAAAGGCTACACTGTCCAGTACTTCAACTAGAAATTCCACCAATAAAATCCACAAAACATAGGCTGCCATTATGTGGCTCAGAACAGGATACTGTGCCTTTAAGAGAACTTTCCAGAACTTCACAGTATCCCAGAATGCACTGCAGGTCCCAATTACTTTCAGTTCTTTTTGAAGGCGTAACACGCCAGACCTGTAGCATTCCGTACATGAATATCTCTCTCCACCGGGGAGGAGGGCGGGCGCTTATGACTATAACAGAGATACCCCTACTTCAGAACTGGAGTTACAGGACAGAAACTACTCCTTCTGTAGTAGGGGATCTCTGTGTATAGTCATAATCTAGTGAATAGAATGGCAAGCCCATCCCCAACCAAAGCGGCGGTGGAGAACGAGAAATAACACCACTATTGTGCGAACAGATTTCGCAGCGAAGCCTGCCCAACCTGAGCGTCTGCCCTGGCATCAGTGTCCAGGCAGTAATGCTTAGCAAAGGTATGAACCGACTTCCAAGTGGCTGCCTTGCAGATTTCAGAAATAGGCACGTTACAAAGCAAAGCTGTCGTGGCAGCTTTACCCCTGGTGGAATGAGCCTTAGGTTTGCCCCCTAAGGTCTTATTAGCTTTTTGGTAACACAATTGTATGCAGGACACAATCCACCTCGAGATGGACTGTTTAGAGGTAGCAAGACCCGTCCTGACTGATCCATAATTGATGAACAATTGGTCTGACCTACGAATATCTTTGGTTTTATCCAGATAAAATTTCAGCACCCTCCTAACATCCAGGGAATGCAAAGACCTTTCCGCTGGAGATGAAGGATTCTGAAAGAACGTAGGTAAAGTTATCGTCTGGTTGATATGAAAATCAGAAATAACCTTGGGAAGAAACTTAGGGTGAGTACGCATAACAACCTTAGCAGCATGAAACACAGTGTAAGGTTCTTGGCAACACAACGCCTGAATTTCACTCACCCGGCGGGCCGATGTAATGGCCACGAGGAACGCCGCCTTCCAGGACAGGTGCTGCAACGAAGCCTTATGAATAGGTTTAAAAGGCTCCTTCATCAATCTGGACAGCACCACATTCAAGTCCCATGAATGCGAAGGAAGCCTGACAGGAGGGAATACTTTCTTCAAGCCTTCCAGAAAATCTTTGATCACAGGGATCTGGAAGAAGGAAGTCTGTGAAGGGCATTTCCTGTAGGGAGTCAAAGCAGCCAGATGAACCTTAATGGAATTGACATTAAGGCCAGACTGCGCCAGATGTAGCAGATATGGAAGGATGACATCCTCCTTGCATGCCGTAGGGTCATAGTTCTTAGACTTGCACCAGATGCAAAACCTCTTCCACTTGTAAGCATAAGAAGTTCTAGTGGAAGGTCGCTTAGCCTCCTTCAGTATGTCCATACAATCCTCTGGCAGATTCAGATGGCCATATTGCACAATTTCAGGAGCCATGCCGCCAAACTCAAAGACGAGAGGTTGGGGTGCACCATGAGAAGGTCCGGCCTGCACAGCAGCTTCACGTGAGGAAGGAGAGACCGGTAAAGCAGGTCCGTGAACCACCACTGTCTGGGCCATTCCGGGGCAATCAGAATCATCCTCGCCCTGGATTGGGACAGCTTGATGAGAAGCGTCGGAATCAGGGGAATGGGTGGAAAAGCGTACAGAAAGCTGTTCGACCAGTCGATCCATAACGCGTTCCCCAGCGTCCCTGGTTGGTAGTACCTGGAGGCGAAGTCTCGGCATTTGCTGTTTTCGGCGATGGCGAACAGATCTACGTCTGGAGTTCCCCACCTTGCGAAGACCTCTCCTAGTACTTCGTCGTTTATGACCCATTCGTGGTTTTCCTGAATCAGTCTGCTCAGCTCGTCTGCCTGAACATTCTGCACACCTGGCAGATGAGTGGCCGTTATCGAGAGTCCTCGGGCCAGAAGCCAGTGCCAGATCGCCTGCGCCTCCTGCGACAGAGTGCGCGATCTCGAGGCCCCCTGCTTGTTGAGGTAATACATCGTGGTCGTATTGTCCGTCTGTACAAGCAGAGAGTTGGTCTGGAAGGACGGGTGAAAAGCCTTCAGTGCCAAGTGAACAGCTCTGAGTTCCAGGAAATTGATGTGGTACGTGGACTCCGTCGGGGACCACGTCCCTTGAATCTGTAGGTCTCCGGAGTGCGCTCCCCATCCCTGGAGAGAAGCATCCGTCACGATAGTCTGTGTGGGAATGTCCTTGTGGAAGGGAACCCCTTTGAGGAGATTTTCCGCTGAACACCACCACTTCAGAGACTGAAGCGCATGTAGAGACAGTCGTATTTTGTCTTCCCAAGATCCTCTCCTCTGGTCCCACTGACCCTCCAAGCACTCCTGCAGCGGTCTCATGTGCAGCCACGCATGTGGCGTCAGGAAGATACAAGAGGCCATCGATCCCAGTAGAGAAGACACCGTCCTCACTGTCGTAGATGGAGTGGTCATCAGAGCCTGAGCCTTCCGAAGGAGTGATAATCGTCGCTCCTCCGAAGGAGACACGCTTGCTGACAGCGTATTGATGGAGGCTCCCAAGTACTGGATGCACTGGACCGGAGTCGGGACAGACTTGGACATGTTGATGTGCAACCCCAGCTTGTTCAATAGAACGCACGTCTTCCGGAAGTGTGCTTGAGCTTCCGAGAATGAGGAGGCCTTGATCAACCAATCGTCCAGGTACGGGTAGACAAACACCTTGTTCTTCCTTAGGTGTGCCGCTACCACTGCCATGCACTTCGAGAACGTCCTGGGCGCAGACTTCAGCCCGAACAGAAGTACCGTGTACTGATAGTGATTGGTGCCGACTTGAAATCGCAGGAACTTCCTGTGTTTGTGTGCAATGGGCACATGGAAGTATGCATCCTGTAGGTCTATGGCGCAAAGCCAGTCCCCCTGTTGCAGCTGAGGATAAATCTGATGCAACGACAGCATGCGGAATTTTTCTCTGCGAATCCACTTGTTTGCCTGTCGCAAGTCCAGAATGGGCCTGAACTAGTTCTTGTCCTTCTTGCGGACTAGAAAGAACCAGGAGTACAGACCTCTTCCTCTTTGAGACAGAGGTACATCTTCTATCGCCCTTTTCCTTAACAGGATATCGGCCTCCGCCTGGAGCTCGCGCAGCTGATACTGCGAGCTGACCGGAGGAATCGATGGAGGAGGGCTGATGAACCGAAGACTGTATCCATTGCAAACAATATTCAGCACCCACTTGTCCCGAGTAATTTTTCTCCACTCTGCCAGAAAAAATTGAACGCTTCCCCCCCACCGGAGCGGGTAACGGATGAAGGGGAAGTAACCGCTCAGGGTCGAGACCCGGCCGGGCCCTTGTTCGCGGTAGAGGACTGCTGTCCACCTCTACCCCTCTGCCGTTTTTGGAAGGGTCTCCTGAACTGCTGCTGTTGTTGCTGCTGCTGTTGCCCAGAAGACTGTCCTCTTCCTTTCCCCTGCGAGCCGAACTGTCGTTGGAACTGGCAGTAGGGTTTCTTGTCTTTGGGCTTCTCCAAGCCCACAGCCGTCAGGGTTTCAGCCTCGGCCTTCATCCTGGCCATTTCGTCGTCTGCATGTTTTCCGAATAGAGTCTCACCGGAAAACGGCAGATTGGCCACTCGCTGTTGCGCTTCAGGCTTGAGCGACGTAAGCCTAAGCCAAGCATGGCGGCGCTGATTGATACCGTGGCAGTATCCATGTGCGGCCAACAGGGAAATATCCGCCGCGTCGCTGATGGCCTGGTTCGAGACCAGCATCCCTTCTTTGACGATTTCCATGAAGTCCTCTTTCCTTTCACGCGGGACAAGGTCCGCAAACTGTTCCATGGAATCCCACAGCGCACGGTCGTACCGCCCCAGTAACGCCGAGTCGCTGGAAGCCTTCATAGTCGTGGAAGAAGTCCCACACGCCTTCCTTCCAGCTGAATCAATCCAGCGGCTCTCCTTATCCGGAGGCACGGTGGAGGACGGGGAGGTAGAGTGCAGCTTCCTGGCCGCCGTCACTATCACCGAATCCGGCACTGGATCCATCCGTAGGAAGGCCGGGTCCGAGTCAGGTGACCTGTACTTCTTCAGAAGTCTGGAGGAAGCGGCTTTTACCACCGCAGGCGTAAGAAAGAGCTCTTCCGCAGGCTCAACCAGCCCCGGCACCAACGGCAGTAGAGGGCGAGACAGGTGCTTCTTGTGCAAAGTCTCGAATATCACGGACGTCGTAGGTGTAGGAGCCGTCACCGTGATACCCAGCTTCGCAGCCCCCCTCAGGAGAACCTCCTGGAATGTACCGATGTCATCGACGGAGACACCCTAGTCTCCGGGGAGTCCGACAAAGTAGATGAATAGGAACGGGTCCTAGAGGTCGAACGGGACCTGGACCTATGCCTCCTATGGCGATGTCTGGATCTAGTGGAGGACCTGTGTCTGCTCCTTGATCTGTTTCTCCTCCCGGAGCGAGAACTCTATCTCCTGGGCCTGGGACGTTCTGCCGGTTTCCCCGGGGCGGATGTCTTGGGCTTAGGTGGTTCTTTAGACTTCGGAGTCTTCTTGGGAGGTGTCGGAAGCCTGGGCAACGAGACCGACCTCGGTGGAACCGGAGGAGGCTTGACAGGCACAGGGGTCTGTGGTCCTGTTGGAAGCTGAGGCAGAGGAGGCAACGGAGGAGGGGTTGGAGCCCTCGGATGTGGACCTCTTGGCAACGGAGGAGAAGGAGGAGGAGTAACAGACTTCTTCGGAGTGTACACCTCCGAGTACACCGATCCCGGTGACCCGCCATCCTTCCCAGACTGAGGGGAGCCCCCCACAGTCCTAGGCCTGGTAGTACGACCCCTCGACGTCGAAGAATGATGGTCAGACATCGAGCGCAGGTCCCTCGACGTCGAACGCCCCTTCGGCGTCGACCGTCTTCCATGCTTCGGCGTCGAACGGCTTCTATGCCTCGACGTCGACCCCGACCATCTCGACGACGAGCCTTTATGTCTCGACGGCGATCGCTTGAGCCTCGACGGCGACCTCGACCGCCTCGACGGCGACCTCTTCGACCTCCTCGACGGCGATCTCGTCCGCCTCGACGGCGACCTCGACCGCCTCGACGTCGACTTCTTCTTCGCCGGAGATCTCTTCCGCCTCGACGCCGATCTTTTCCGCTTCGACGGCGAGGATCCCCTCGACGACGACGATGTCCTGTTCGATGCCGGCGATCGGCGGTGTCGCCTCGACGGCGAGCGCCGACGCCGGGCCCGTCGACGCCGATCACTCGACGTCGACGCCGAAGACGACGACGATGAAATCGTCACTGGGTTCGACGGCGGCCTGTGTAAGTCCCTCGACGTCGACGGGCGACGTTTTCTCGACCCAGAGCCCTGGGGAGACCGGGAGCTGGCCGTGGACCTTCCTCTCGATGTCGTGGTCAGTGCTACCGACCCAGACGGAGACTGTGGACGTTTGCTGGACTTCCTGCCCCTGGGGAGCCCCCCAGAGGCCTCAGCATGGGCAGATGAAGCCCCTCCAGACCCACCTTGCGCCTTCAGCCTCCTTTCCTCGAGGCCCTGAAGTCTGATCTTCATCCTGTCCTTCAGGGTCCTGCCAGAGAAGCCTTTACAGATCTCACACTCCTCTGGAACATGGGAAGAGGGCAGGCAGAGGATACACACCTCATGAGGGTCTGACTTAGCCATCTTCCTGGAGCACTCCGGGCATTTGTCAAATAAAGAAGGCATATTTGACATCAAAAGAGTGCAAAAACCAAGAAGAAAAGCCCAAAAGTACTTAGAAAGTACTCAAATCGATATTTAAGTGAAAAAACACCAATAAGCCCTTGAAAAGGGAGAGCTCAATGCTCCAGGGTCCTGCTTGCAGGAGCCGGAAAAAAGAACTGAAAGTAATTGGGACCTGCAGTGCATTCTGGGATACTGTGAAGTTCTGGAAAGTTCTCTTCAAGGCACAGTATCCTGTTCTGAGCCACATAATGGCAGCCTATGGGGCTTGTCTGTCCAGGTCCTCCTCTCTATCATTCCAGAGGGTTTTTGCTGTTTAAGCAAGGGAAATCTGTACAGGCTTTGCTGTTTTGTGGGTTTTATTGGTGGAATTTCTAGTTGAAGTACCGGACAGTGTAGCCTTTTTAGGCTGCATTATTTGTCTTTAAATTCTCTCTTAAGTGTCTGTGCATTTATGCATTTTTCGACACTCTAAGAGATTATTTTTGATTGCTCCGGGGTCCACGCACATGGGCGGGACTATTCACTAGATTATGACTATACACAGAGATCCCCTACTACAGAACATACGTTTCTCTGGACGAGGTCAAAGGCACAGTCGTCTGTAAAAGAATAGACTTCATTCTGCTTAAAGTATCAATTCGAATAGAAGAGATATTCAAACGAGGCCATATTGCCGCCTCCATATCTGGATTGCTGTTTGGATACAATACTTGCATACAGCAAGTGACCATGGAACTAACGCTTACGAGATAGGCTTTCCCTGGCACCATGCCACAACAGCTGTGGTCATTTATTAGAATATAGCTCCCGTTAGAGAGTTGTCTAAAGAATGGCTCTATCTGTGTTGCAGGTGTACCGTGCAGGTGACATGAGAGGTTATTTGAAGACCCTTCACAGGCCCCATGCAAGTTAATACCTTGACACAGAAGTGTACCGCTTAGTGATCTTTTACAATTTTTACCACTAAGAAATACATTCTTTTTCTTTTCACTGTAACATGTGTGTGTATAAGGTAAATGCCATGTTGACTTGATGTACCCTTTACCCAACCTTTCATACTGGCCCGCTGGGATATACTCTTGGCAGTATTTGAATTGGAAAGTTGTTATCGGAATTGTGATTATTCTGTGTATTATCCATTCAATGACAGGTCTTTCTGACATTGTCAATGGTAATCTCTCAAGTTTTTCAATGCTCAGAATCGTATAGTCTGCTCCTTTTTGTGCCAAACTGATTTGTTTATCAGTAAGTTTAAAGATAGAGAATAATGACGTTACGTTGATTAAACGCCATGGCACGTAGCCTGAACGCAGATTTTGCAACGTCCAGCCAAGCTGTACAATAGAACGTAATTGGGACTGACCATGTTGTAACATTAGTAAGTCCTGCTCTATTATATCAATAGCAGATGATACAATACTGTCCAGTGAATATATTCTGGAGGACAGAGTCGTTAACCCATTGTCCACAACAGAAAGTGATTTTTCCAAATTAATACGATCAATTTCTCGTATTTTTTCTGCTGTTTCAATTTACATTACTTTCCAAGCTTCGTTGTACGCAGCGTATATACCGGCCGCTATGAAACGTTTTTGACGCTGTTTGCGTGGTCCCAGAATGAAATCCCGCAAGTCAGCACCGTCTTTAAGTAAAGTCAAGTGTTGCGTAATTTCAGCCAGTGTGGATTTCTGTAGCCATTCGAGGCAGAGTTTCCCTACACTGTATATTGTAACTATCCCTGGATGTTGTCTCTGGGAGTATCTTGGGTCTGGCCTGTCCATTTTGAACCCCTGTATTTTGTTCAGGAATCTATCTTGACAGTTATTTGTGTCTGTGGGCCAGATCAGCCATTTCTTCCAATCAGGATGTGTTCTGTTTTGGTATAAAATATGGGATACGTCTATCTCCATATCAGTAGTGCTATTACTATCAGGTATGGGCTTTGGAATAGACGGTTTGTTTAAGTCTTTAATTTTGGCTAGGCCAAGACAGGTTGTCTGTTGAATGGTGTCATTCAAGATTATTCGTTCTGGGATCATGCAGGCTCTAAATAATGCTTCTAGGCCTTGTACCTGCCATTCTTTTGTACCCCAGATGGTTTATGTTTCAATGTTGTTTTTCCAGAAATCAAAACCGAATGTAATCATTTTTTCATAAAATGTTTCAGAATAAATCAATTTAGTATTTGTCAACATTGTTTTCATTCCTGTCTTATTTAACATTTTAAAATAAAACGTTTCTGCATCACTTGTGTTAAACCCTGAGAAGTATGGGAATTTCTCATAGAATGTTTTTGAACTGCTTTTAGGTGGAGTTGCACAATGTTCCCATTGATTATAACTCAAAACATTTCTAGGTTGAGCAGATTTATGCAAATAGTGATGGCCAAAGTGATTATAACAGTACATTTCTTCATAATTTGATGAACCCTGTAAGTAATCATGTTCTGTAAATTTTGCTGACATTACTAAATCTGACATCATATTATTTATATTTTCAAAGTCCCAATCATCAGAAAAAGTATTTGGTTTTACAAAGTCACTTAATGAAACCTTAAACTGGTGTGGATATTTCAAGAGCTCAATCGGGCCAAAAATGTCAAAGTCAGTTCTGTCCCATGCTACCCCGCCGGGTATTGGATTGGCTGTAACGTTCACTGATGATAGTTCTCTTTTCTCGATGTGAGATGACTTGTGAGGCTTTAGGACCAAGTTGATGTTCTGACTTGCTGTGTCCATTGTACTATATTTTCCTTCAATGAATTTTCCCAAACAAAGAACCATGATGAGCCAAAGCAGGAGGAAAAGTACACCTAACACAATCCAAAATTCAATGAATGGAGAAATCAGATAGGTTTCTATGAGTTGATGAAAGAGTTCAGTTACTTTATCTTTGAAAGTTTTTGTTGCTGGCGTTTCTTCAGGTTCGCTTGGATCTTCAGAAAAGTCATCGAAATTGATGAAGTAGCCAGATGCAGTTCTGTCAATTGTTGGAATTGCTTCCGGATTTTCATTTGCTTTTGGATTTTTCGATGTTTCATTAGCATAGTCTGAGGCTACATCGTTGTAGACTGGTGTTTCTTGATGAACTGTTGCAATTTGGGTTTCAAGAGGCACAAGTTCCATGGCTTTGTTGCATAGTCCTTTTTTATTCACTGCAGGTTTATCGAATGTGATTAGTCTCTCAGTTTGAACCTCTTGTATTGTAGCAAATGTTGGTGTACTGCTATTTCTTGGGAGTCCACTGGGCCTACTACTTATTATTGGCCACATGATTGTGGTTTTACCAGGTCGATGGATACAACTCGGTTCTCCTTTTTACCAGCAAGGGGCGGTAGTACTACTGATCTTGTTCCGCTGACAGCTAAGACAGGTACTGCTTTTCTGTAAGAAGGCCCAAATTCCTTCTTCACCGCGATCTTCTCTCTGACCAGATCCCCAATCTTTGGAATCCAGACAGGTCTTGCTGGGACAAGTGGTTTTTCTTCAGTGGCTGTTGGCTGTTGTTTTAACTTTACGTTGCTCAGGTTTCGTCTTGTTTCATTTAAGTCCTGTAAAACAGCCAAACGGTCTTTGATATCAAAGCATTTTTCTTCTACCACTGAAGTCTGACTATCAAGGTCCTGAATATGCATTCTAGTACCGAACAATAGTTCGTACGGACAGACCTTTTAGAGAATTTCTTGGCAGATTATTAAGACTACGTTGGACACTTGTGAAATGTTGGACCCACCCATCACCTGAACCTAATACCCTCGCCGTTATAGATTGCTTTATGTCCCGGTTTTTTCTTTCCACTACCGCATTTCCCTCAGGATGGAATGGACAAGAGTACCGCAATGCAATGCCCATGCTGGTCATGGCCTCCTTATAAGCTCGAGAGCTAAAAGCAGGACCTTGGTCAGAATGTAGCATGCCAATTGCGTATGTGCCGATAAGGACTCACAAATCTTTTATAACAGTTCTGGCGTCAGCCGAGCGCTGGTGTCTACATTTTAAGTGAATCTAGTCTTAAACATAAATGGGACGCATTTCTCCTACTGGATTTCTGCGTATAGATAGCCTTATGCTTTCTAAAAGAAGGGTCCTGGCAATACTCCGGTCGGTTCGCCACTGCGATCTCTGTTGCAGTTTGGACAGCCCATTGCAAATTTGTAGTTTTGCAGGCTCATCCCCGGCCACCAGTATTCTGATTGTAATTCTTTAAGAGATTTCAAGATCTCTTGGTGCATTAGACCCTCTCCCATATGTGCTTCTTGAATCAAGAAGACTCTCCGTTTCGTGTTTGGAATTACTCTATCCCCCACTCCAGGAATTCGAGCAAAAGGAACGGAGTTTGCGTCAATTATGTATGTATAATTGAGTGGATAGTTAACAGGTAATGCTGCACAGTTGCTTTGCAAAGACGTTTTTACCACCAGCATTGTTTCCCCGTCTATGTATTTTTCTGACCGCTTTTTTGTGGCTACGGAAGCCGGTTGAGCTGCTTCCACTGTGGCTCTGCGAGCCAATGAATTCCCTGCAACGTGAACGCCATCACGTTGATGACTCAGTGTATGTATCACGTGAGTCTTTTGTAGTTCTTTCTGCAAAAGAACTACCTGTTCCCAAAGCTTTTTATGCTTTATTGTGGCACCTGTGTCATCTTTGTAATCATTTTGAACCCAGTTCTGCAAGTCATTATTGTAAGATTTGACGCAGTAATGCGAATCGCACACTATTAGTGCGGGGAATTCGCGATCGGCAATATCGTGCGCCATCTTTGAAGCTAGTAGTTCAGTTTGTTGAGCCGAACTATCTTTTACAGATTGAGTCATAGTTAACAGTGGTCTCAATTTTCCTTCGTGCCACCGGCATTTAACAACCGCGCACGCAGCACTGTAAGCTTGCTTACCCCCAACTGCGGGTTGTGCTGATCCATCTGTATATATTATACAGGCGTAATGTTGTAGAGGCAGAATTTCGATTGGCAGAGGATATTCTAATTCATATTTTAGATTTTTTAATTTTTTCAATTCCGGGTCAAAATAGTATTTCACGTTTTCTGCAGCAAGAGAATTTTCCCATTGTATCCATTTTGGATCTAATGCCACGGCAGTCAAATTGTGTGGGCTTGTTAATGCCTCAAAGGATGATTCTGCTGTTAAAACAGTTATCCTTCTGCCTTGGGCTTGGGCTCTTTCTTTTGCTACAGCAGTTTGAACCGCTATTAGAATTTTTTCAGTACGACTGAATTTCATTTCAGCTTGTATGTACAAGTGTGATTTGTAAGCTATTGGTGCAGTTTCTCCCTCATTAGAGGTCAGGTACGTGAATCCGCATCTTCCTGGGATGACTCGGATTACAAAGTTGCGTGTGTTTTCGCGAGTTTGCAATTTAGTTTTAGCTAACATGTCTGTTTGCAATGATCTTAATATTTCTGTATGTTTTTTAGTCCAATTGATTGGTTTGAAATCAGGTTTTATTAATTCATAGAGAGGTTTAACCCTCTGCATAATTTAGAATGTATGTTCTTGCGAAATTCAGGAAACCTAGTATTGATTGTAAGTTCTTCAGCGTTTTTGGTGCCTGGAGTACAGCACACTTCTCTAAGAAGTTGTCTGCTAGGCTCTTGCCTTCACTTGATAATTCATATCCTAAAAATAGGACAGTTAGATGGCCAATTCGTGACTTTTTACAGTTGAATTTGTAACCCTCAGCTGCGAACACAAGTATTATGGTGTTTACTCTTTTCAAGTGAGTATCCAGGTCATCATCTGTGAGATAGATATCATCGACATAGGATAATGCCTCATCATCATATATTTGTAGTAACTCTGTTACTCTTGCTGAGAATAATCCTGGGCTATTCTTGATTCCCTGTGGGAGTCGACAGAAGTGTTTTTGCGACCCCATTATTGAGAACGCGGTCAAATACCTGCTCTCAGGTGCAATGTTTTGACAAAAGAATCCATTTGAGATGTCTAATGTCGTTTTGTATTTTTTGCGCACGATGTTATTCATTAGTGCTGCACTGTGTGAGTTTTGTACTGCAAATGTTTTGCAACATGAGTTAAGGTGTCTGTAGTCCAAAACTAGACGATATGATTTGTCTGGCTTGGAGACAGGAAACAAAGGATTGTTCATTTGTGAGGTGCATGTTTCAATCACCCCCTGATATTCAAGTTGATCTAAGATCTCCCTGACTTGTTTTTTAGCTTCTTGTTTAATTGGGTACTGCCTTCGTGCAGTGGGTTGACATTTTAACTGGGTTTTGTGTGGAGTAGAGTCCTCATCCCATCCTACATGATTTTTATATAATGCAGGAGCTTGGGCAACTGCCCATTTCCTTGCATATGTATATTTTCTATGAATTGAAATATGATTTGAGAAGGCAGGCATAATCATTTCTTCGCCATGAGGGCACTCCCTGACAAACTCTGGTGGCCAGTCTTTTTCAGCTAAAAGGATGTCATAGCCTTTCGAAAGGTTATCCCAAAAGAGACCCCTTAATTTCCTAGTCTTGTCTCCCTCTATACGCAATGTTATTTTGTATATTTTATGAGGTTTGCTAACTCTGGTATCTGCAGTTTCCACCTGAATGTATTCATTCGTGTCCACTGTCTCCAGAAGATTCATCAAGATCTTGCGAGCTATGGTCACTTCTGCTGCGCTGTCTAGCATTGTCTGGGCCCACTCTCCGTTTTTCAGTTGTGTCCTCAGTATCCTCGGCATGTTTAATTATTTTAATACTGGCTACCTTCTTTCTTGGAAATTGTAATTTTTTACTTTGATGAGCAGGTTCCTTGTCTTTGGACTTGACGTGCTCTTCCTTGTGTTCTGACCGTCCTCTTCTTTCCGATTTCTGTGAGGAAGTCTGAAAAGATCGAGAGGGACGTGTATCAATATCTTGATATCTATCAGGTTTTCTTCATTTATCCCTATCTCTAAGGTTGTATCTTTTCTCAGAGAGCTCCCTCTGGGGAGACTTGTCACCTCGGTCAGGAGATCTTTCTCTCCGTTGAGGAGACCTTCCTCTGGACTGGAATAGTTTTTCTTTGGGAGTGGATTGTTTATTTCCATCCCAACTCTTTTTTGGAGTATTTAGATTATTTTTAATAAATATTTTTTCAGGATTTTCAGTTAGTTGGGGTTTTACTGGTTTCCCACCCAAACTACCTCTACCTAGTTCTTCATAGGATTTTTCTATGATTCTGGCAAGTTCAAATGGTTGGTCTGCTATATCTGTTTCTTTTAATTTCTGGAGGTATGTTATATCCTCCATTGCCAATTGAACCAATTCTCTATATGCCTGTGTTAATTCTTTTATTTTAACTAAAAGTTCTTTACTTGTCATTTTTCCAATGTCTGGATGTGGTGTGTAGCTGGCTAGAACCGGCCACGTTGCTTCTGGTCTACCTAGTGGACCGAGCCTGGTGATGTGATTTTTATGTTTTAGGGCGCCTTTAAACCAGAGCAGGTGCTCTTGGTAATTTAATGGGATTTCAATCTCCTCGAAAGGAGTGTATTCATCCGGAGGTTCCTCTATTTTGTAATAGTGGAAGTCGTGTGTCACAGCATTTGCTGCTGGAAAGTGTATCCATGAATAGAATACCTCTGTCTGCCGATTTTCATGGGCCTCTACCACGAATATGACTACCACCTCGTGATGTCAGTCCGTTTTCTATAAGTTTAATAGTTATAGTTCTTCTTATATTTGCCGGAATGTATATAGCATCCGGGTCATTCTGTTGGATATTTGTGTCATCCAACAACTGATGAGACGCTGTAGCATCTCTTTCTTCGTCTCCTTCAGGCATTTAACTGACAGAAACCTTTTTTCTTGCAGATCAAGTTTCAAGGAAACAAAGATTAGGTGCACAATATTTTGGAACACTGTATCCTTCAACGTTGACTAAACCAAAAACTATACATAGGATTCTCATCCTAATAAGTTCCGGCGGATTTTAACCTTTTACCCACTCCAGACGTCTTTTGGAATATTTACGGGAAAAAGGGTTGTGTGTGAAAAAGCACGACTGAGTTACTCTAGTGTCTTGCGTTAGATTATCGCCTTACCAAATGTTGGGCGCCATGTAGTGTAGTTCCTATAAACCCAATAGGCTCTGCGCATTGGAATAATATAAACAGCAGTTTAGACGTAGGACTGAGGTCGACTAGGTCTCTACTGACTATATTAGACTTAATTAGTTTTGCCAGCTAGCTCAGAGGTCACTAGAAACTTTCTCGAGTAAACAAAGAGGAGTTTAACTTCCCTGGATAAACAAGAAGGGATTAGCTTCTGACAACCATAAACATGACAACTTTGCTCCCTCAGAATAAGAGTGTATCTCTAGAGTCATGTGAAAACAATAGACAGTTATTTTACTCAGTCAATCGTGCATACTTCGTTTCACCAGAGTGCAGAGAACAGAGAGACGGGCGTTTTCAATAAAAGGTGTTATTTATTGAGCAGTCTTCTTTCTCATGCATGAAAAATGAATTGCCACAATTGCAATACTTAGCATAAAGTAAAGTGCGTACAGTAAACCGAGTATTATAAAATAATACTGTAAAAGAATTGATATGGTTTCTTAGCCATATGATACTTTAAAATGGATAAAATATATACATACAAATATACATTGACTAACGTACTCAACTGGTGCTTCTAAATACGCCTACCCCGGTGTACCTGACCTAAGCCTAATACGTGGGAAGGAGTAAGTAAGTAGCAGTTTAAGTTAAGTTGGGTTTGCCAAGAATCTGAGTCAAGAATCCTCTTTAAGGGTTTAGTCAGCTCCGTACCTGGGTAATAGAAAGCAGGAGTTCTGGTATCTCTTTCTCAGGACTCGATATCCCAGCAACCCGCAAGGGGGGCTGAGAACACCGGAGCTGGATTTCTCGGCAGGAGAAAAGACAGCGTCTCTCTCAGTGCGTCAAAGGGGAGGGGCGGCGTCCGCGGGCTCTCGCATCAGCTAGGCTCTCGGGCAAGTAGATAGCCGCTCTGCTCCAAACCACCGTGTGTTTGCTTAAGGCAACATTGGTATATTTATACCTGAAAGGTGCCGGTTTTGACGTAAGGTTGGACATAAGACGTCAATAAAGATGTCACTAAGAACTGGCCGTTCTTACAGTGCTCACAGGAGTTCTAGGACAAATCAAAACAAAAGCCATGGGGAATTCCCAGGTTGCTGGAGGTTTGGTTTGTTTACAGAACTCGTTGTACTTTCTAGGAGTCTGGGGAAGTAGCCTTGCTTAATTTGGACAGCATGGGCTATGACTAAATATGGATATGATTCTTATGCCTTTATAAGGATATTATCTATTATAACCACATAAGGGCATAAATCAGGAATATCGAATTAGGGTCCTATATAGAATTACAACACTACCTCCCTTCCGCTCAGCGGCCACCAAGATCATCTGTGGCGTACCTCAAGGCTCCTCGCTCAGCGCCACCCTCTTCAACGTCTACATGAGCCCACTCGCAGCCATCGCACGCCAACACAACCTAAACATCATTTCCTACGCTGGCGACACCCAGCTGATCCTCTCCCTCACCAACGACCCCACCACCGCCAGAGCCAGCCTCCAGGACGGATGACGCCTGAAATTGAACTCGGACAATACGGAAGTCCTCATCCTCGGACCATCCCATTCCGCCTGGGACGACTCCTGGTGGCCCCCTGCTCTGGGCACCGCCCCAGGCCCACAGACCACGCACGCAACCTGGGTTTCATCCTGGACTCCTCCCTCACGATGACCAAGCAAGTCAACGCCGTCTCGTCATCATGTTTCAACACCCTGCGCATGCTCCGAAAGATTTTCCGGTGGATCCCCACCGAAACCAGAAAGACTGTCACCCCGGCCCTCGCCACCAGCCGACAGGACTACGGGAACGCCCTCTACGCTGGAACCACAGCCAAACTACAGAAAAGACTCCAGCGCATACAGAACGCTTCGGCGCGACTCATCCTGGACATCCCCTGACACAGCCACATCTCTGCCCACCTGAGAGACCTACACTGGCTCCCCGTCAGCAAAAGGATCATGTTCAGGCTCCTCAACCACGCTCACAAAGCTCTCCACGACATGGGCCCCATATACCTCAACAGC
Organism: Lissotriton helveticus; assembly: GCF_964261635.1. Classification (NCBI taxonomy): domain Eukaryota; kingdom Metazoa; phylum Chordata; class Amphibia; order Caudata; family Salamandridae; genus Lissotriton; species Lissotriton helveticus. Next base: position 1,135,059,784 of record NC_136061.1, read on the forward strand.
CGCCTCACGTTCTACACACCCACCCGACAGCTCCGATCCACCAGCCTCGCCACCGTCCCACGGATTCGCAGAACCACCACCGGAGGAAGATCCTTCTCCTACCTGGCGGCCAAGACATGGAACTCCCTCCCCACCCACCTACGGCTGACCCAGGACCATCTCTCCTTCAGGAAGCAACTCAAGACCTGGCTCTTCGAGCAGTAGCAGCAACCCCCCCCCTTCCAGCGCCTTGAGACCCTTGCGGGTGAGTAGCGCGCTCTATAAATGTGTTTGATTGATTTATCCAGCCCAGATGCTGCTGGGCAACCCGGTCCACCGACTCACAGACCTAGGTAGCCTCCGTCTGGGCTACGTGGTCACCGAAAGTATTATGCATTGTTCACTGTGATCTACGCCGACGAATCGGACCGATTACTCAGTGGCAGGGACCGAGTGAGCCCCGCCCAGGGCACCACAGCTCCGACAGGGATCTCAACCTCGCGGAGGGATCCTGATCATGCGGCCCTCAATTAAGTCTCTATGGCTCTCTCTCCCTTATAAGTAATTCCCTCCAGCAGTGCATCATCATTGGCTCGTGGCCTACCTACCTTCCAGATCCGGGCCTCTGCGGGATCTGGCCCAGCAAGGACCTGCCATCTCGGTCAGGAGTCGCCAGCAGTGCCAATTTTCTCTGCTCACTGCACAGAGTCTCTCAATGGCTCATCGCAGATAATCTCCTCCTTCCTCTCCACTCAGATCGCAGCCGCAAGACCTTACCAACTGCTGCAGCTCAGGGCAGCCGCGATCATCAGAAGTCCATCGTCGTCTGGGTTATCTCTCCACAGGCCTCACTCTCGGCTCTCCCCACGGCCGCCTTATTACCCGAGACTGCACTTGCCACTGCATCAAGGCCGCAGCTCTCCACGGGTTCCAGACACACGTCAGACCTGTCGTTTCCTGGCCGATTGCCGCTTTGGATGTCTGCAACCTAGATGCGATTCTAGTGTGGCTTATCTCCCACGTATCATGGATGGATTTATAGGGGTTTTAGGGAATTGGAGCTGGAGCCGGTGTTAGTGTGCGGCCATCTTCTCCGGCAGTTGACCACCACCCCCTGCCAAAAGAAGGTCAACACACCCCTTATCAGCTTTGTTAAGACGAGAATTGGGTTGACAGGGTCAATATACCCGTTTTTATAAACTCCTGGTTCCCTCTATTGGAGTCCTATTTATCAAAATACAGGACGTATCTTATCTTATTGTGTAAATCAAATATCCAGGGCAGTATGATTCCTTATTATTTCAGATTCGGTGCACTGCCATGGTTCCTTTAAAATCTTTTAAAATTGAGCTAGATACGTTCCATTGAGATTATTAAGCTGTTTAGATCAATTATAGTTTCTACCAGTTGGCCCATTCTCCCAAATGGAACTTACACTGTAATGGTGCATAGTACTCTATGTCGAGTCGAGTGGTTAACCAGCTCTGTCTCTACCCATCGTGGCCTCCAGTCAATGCCTCGCAGCCCGCCATATTCCACTAAGGCTGTATATGTATTTATACATGGACTATTTCAACAGATGTAGCCACCACTGACTTCACCCAGATCTCAGAGCAATGACAGGACATGACCTGGGTCCACTAGAGTATGCTCTGTAGTTAGGGGGCAGCACTGCACTGCACCCACTAGGCAGCCAGTATTCCCAAGGAGCTTTTCCCGGCAATGGCTGGCCAACTCCAGCACTGCCCAAGGTAGACGCAAGTTTACCAGCAAACAATGACCTTCCTCTTAATCTCCCTGACCACAGAAAGCCGTTTGATGGAGGCTGGATTATACTTTCCTCTCCCCACACTTCTACCCTCCAAAGTAGGCCTCACCTTAGATCAGTGGGTGTTATAAACTACTGCCCATGGCTTTTACTTGAAATTTCATACCACCCTTCCAAATCACCATCCCCAGTCTCACAAAATCAGCAAGGATCACTGTGAACTATTAACCCGTTCGGTGCTGATGACAAAGCCAGCTCGTCATCAGCGTTACCTGCGCTGCGCGGATGACGAGCTGGCTTTGTCATAAACAAGCCTTTTTTTTTTTTTAGCGCACAGCGGGAATACGCGGTAGCGCTCATGAGGTTAATATTAGAGTTTCAAGCACTCCTATTAAAGGGTGACTGGAGAGATTTCTGGCAAACAAATGGAAGTTAAGGAGTGTACTCTGTATTTTCTCATCCTCAAAAAGAACAGAACATTGCAGCCATTCTAGGGTCTGAAAGCACTCAACTACAACATCACATACAACCACTTCCAAGGGCAGCTCAGTGGAATATCATCTGGTTTCTAAAGCAGGGCATTACATTGGTACTCTTCATCTCAAGGATGCATACTTCAGCATCCCAATACACAAGGCTCATAACCAGTACCTCAGGTGTGAGGTAAGAGGAACAGATTCCCCATTAAAGGTTCTACCTTTTGCGGTCACTACAACTCCATAAGTCTAGCACTAATGGCGTGCATTTACGGCACAGCCAAATCTACGTGTTTCCATACGCGGTTGACTGGCTGGTAAAGGAGACAATTCATGCACCATATGCATTTGTGGGAGATACTCACCCGCACCGACGTTGGGGGTAACATTACGTGTTTATAGTACTCGTTAACCAGGTATGCTTTTGAGACATGGTGGTGGAGTTTTGAGGCAGCGATACGCTTTTTTCAGGTGTTTATTGACATCGGTACCTTTCTTTCCTGTTTGGAATTTCGTTTTAGGAGCAGCAATTCATTGTTGGATTTCAGGTATGGCACATCGAGCTAGGTGTACACTTAGATACCTTTATTTTATTTGGCGAGACAGTGAGTTCTTACCAGTATTATTGGTTCTCTTTCACAGTTTTGAGATTTACTGAGCATGAAAGACGGGGTAGGCTTTTATGAACGTTTTTCTTACGATGCATGTTTTGTGAGCTCATTTTCCTAGTCATGATGTTTTTTACAGATGCCTTTGGTTTATTTTCAGACATCGACATATAGTGACCATTGAGCTTTCTATACTCCATTGAAAGGTATGACATTACACACAGTTTACAGGCAACAGTCAATTAGTTCTGAGCACACCATGGGCACTAACAATATATATCATATTTTATGTGTAGATCATCCCCTGAAGAAGGAACCAGAATGGTTCCGAAATGCATTGGGCGCCAACAATGAAAAAGATGTGGATTGGACATCAGACATCGACATATAGTGACCATTGAGCTTTCTATACTCCATTGAAAGATCAGCCCCTGAAGAAGGAACCAGAATGGTTCCGAAATGCATTGGGCGCCAACAATGAAAAAGATGTTGATTGGACATCAGAAATCGACATATAGTGACCATTGAGCTTTCTATACTCCATTGAAAGATCAGCCCCTGAAGAAGGAACCAGAATGGTTCCGAAATGCATTGGGCGCCAACAATGAAAAAGATGTTGATTGCACATATGTATTGTTGAAATGAAATTGATGTTGTGCATATATACAAATGTAACTAGTAATATAGCTCTTCAATGATTTGCAAAATGTTACGTACATTGATGTGAAACAATCGTTTATATGACAACAGTATGAGGTGAAATACAATTGGATAAACTGCAAAAATTGTGTTCATTACATTTCTGTAACCTTAAAGAGGTGTACACACACCAGGTGAACAGTGCGTGACTGATTCAAGCCATGCTGTTTGTGTTTATCTAAGATACTCAATGCAGGCTCACCCCACAATTGAGACAGTGATGACATTTTCCTTAACTCAGACGTTTAGTCCTCTGAAAACGAAAATGTTAATGAAATTATCAGGAATGATGGTGTCATGTATTGCTCTGCTCCCTCGTGCAATTTACTCATGTGTCCTCTACAGTCATGTCTTGCCATTACGGGTCACTGTATGAATGCATCCTCCACCTCAAAGTGCTGGAGTTCAAAGTGATACAGGGAGCTCTTCTTCTCAAACTTCACAATACAGTGATTCTAATGCATTACATAAATAAAACACGGTGGCACACAATCTCTACAATTGTCCAAGCTTGCCAAACCAGTTTGCCATTTGGCTGTCTGCAACCAAAACACTGTTTAGCAGAGCATCTTCCGGGGTGTACAACACTTTGCTGCTATCCTAAACAGAGCACATCACCAATCTCAAAAACGGAAGATTAAACTCCCAAGTTCTCAACTAATACTTTGAATTTGTGTAGGACTTGAACTGTGTACATGTTTGCTACACACAAAATGCAAGAATGCAAAAACATCACGTCCTGGTACTCACACCCATGGACGCTGGACAATGCCCTTTGGATAAGTTGACCAGGGCTATTTGCTTATTTGAGTCCCACTCTGCCACTGATTTTGTATGTAATGTGAAAAATGTGTCAAATGCCTATGATGCCATTTCTTATTCCCTCAGCATAGGCGAACCAACAATGAAACTACTACTGGAGCGATCCATTCGCACACACAGAAAGCTACATCCCTGCCCAGGGTTGTTTAGTCTACCTCAAGGTCAGTTATTGCATCCCAACCAATCACTCAGTCTTGTAGTCTGCCACCATAGATCCTAGAATTGAAATATTTGCAGCTACCAGAAGAAGGCTTTTCAAATTTTTAAAGAAGCTTGGACACCTACTACAGGTGCATGTTAGGAAACAAAATGGAAACGATTTGTAATTTACTGTACTAACAACAACATCCGGCCCTTAGCAACGACTATCCAAAACATGGTCTACCATCAGCTATTCCTTCAGAAAACAGCTAGTTTATAATTGCGTACACGTTCATCTAGCATCAACTGGTGCACACCTAAAAAATACACATCATCTGTCCATATTGAAAACTCCAATCATTAAGACCTTCATGGATGGTCTTTAAAGAGTACCTTCATTTTTTTCCTTCAGGTACGGTCACTAGCGGAAAAAGCACTATCCACTTTAGATGTGTGAGGATCTGTCATGTACTATGTGGACCGTACTCTGCTCTTCAGACCAGCCTTATTTAAATCATTGCTCCAAACGTCTTCAGGTTATGCTCGCAAACCTCCACATTAGGGGATCTGGGTAATGCTATGAAGTCTTTCAGCTAAAGCAGTACATGTTGCAAACACATAAAGCTACTTACCTGCAACAATCAATTTGCTGCTTTTGGTCCTGTGCATATACATTCGCCCCCTCTAGATGCAAGCATAAGGAAAGAAATACGCCGCTGACATTTTTCATGGACACCTTCTAGCGGGAGGGCAACACTACTCCTTTGGAAAAGCATTCTAAAGATCCAAGCATCATACTTGATGGTTGGAGTATGCAGAGCATGTGACTCTGCAACACTAAATTTATAAACTGATTTCTACAGGTAGGTAATAGCTCCTTATTTAATAATCAAAAGAGTACTGAATCAGTCAGTCATTATTTATTAATCAAAAGAATTCTGAATCAGTCGGCCAGTTTCATGTATGTACAATGAAAGTCAGACCACGCACCATGGCATATAACTTAGTTATATTTGGTAGCCCATGGTGTATAACTTACACTTATATTCGGTAGCCCATGGCGTATAACTTACACTTATATTCAGTAGACGATGGTGTATAACTTACACTTATATTCAGTAGCCCATGGCGTACAACTTACACTTATATTCAGTAGCCCATGGCGTACAACTTACACTTATATTCAGTAGCCCATGGTATTGATGCAGTGGAAACGTGGGGGAACATATATTCATCACACGTCACCAAATAATTAACACTTCTCTCATGAACAACCTAAATTTGGCCCATACCTATAACTGGTCCTCTGATGAACCTTTTGCGAGTTATCAGGGACTGACAACTGTTAAGACGGATTTAACCCCGTTATGAGGACCTACAACAAAGGGAATATTCTTCATTCTATTCTAAACATTATATGTACAAATCACCTTAATCATAATCATCAATAAATGACTGACTCAGTTTTACCAATCACTTAGCTTTATCGAATTCTTTGTAAGGAAAGTAAATGGTCATACAAAGTCACAGCTGCGAAATTTAGATCATCATACAAGAAAGTAATTCACAATAACATTTCATTCAGACGAGCATGAGTGAGTGGATAGGAAGAGAGACAAAATAGCATTTTAACTAATTCAATGCAAACAGATTATCATGCGTACCTAAGAAAATATTATTGCACAGCGTGCTAATAGTCTGAATAGCTAACCCTCCGGCCGGAAGGGAAAGCTGGGGCAACTTCACAAAGATACGAGGAGCAAAGTTAAAGAGTCAGGATCAGCCAGCTTCAGCCATAGAAGAACTTAAGCTAACAGCTCTCAGCTCACATGAAGATGCTGACCCTCCTCATGTCTGCCAAGCTACACTGCACACAGAGAGAATTCTAACACAAATATTTCTACCCTAAATGTTAAAGTCCATCCATAAATTAGTTACAAAGTCCAAGGAATTCACAGTTATCATTGGTTCAAGAACATAGTGTGCTCAGTCACACCACTTCCGTCGCACCTCACTCTCAAGAGTTCTTTGTTAAGAGCCACGTGCGCCATCTTCATCCTTCAGCGGAGGAAACCACGATATTCCTCTTCCTAGACTCGGACACATGTTTAGACGATTTGCAACATTTTCTAGAGTGGTTATCCACAAAACTAAACGTATCCCCAGACAGTAGGAAGTTCCGTTCGATACCCCAACCACGTAGCCGCAGAAAAGAAAGAACACAATAATCATAATGAAGGACAAATACATTTCTCTGCAACAGCCAGCCTACGTTAAAAAGCAAATTAAATCATAACATTGGTTTGAGGCCTCTGTAAAGTGTGCAGTTTCTCTAGGAGAAATAAACAGATTCAGTTATTTGTTCACATAAAAAGCTCCATTTCATTAATTCATTTTAGTCTTCATATTCTTCTAATATGAACACAATAATTTTCAACGATTATTCTATGTAATTCATGTTACTCGTATAAAACAATTTTTGTCAACTTGTTTCATTCATGTTGCACATGAAAAACAAAACCACTAACATTATTTCTCTGCTGTCTCTCATGCAGAAATCATTTGTGGCCCACAGAAACCATTTGTCATTTACCTGCACTTTTCTCTTCCCAAATACTCCATGCTAATATTTTCTCTGTTAATTTCACAACTCCTGTTAATGATTTCACACAAACAAAGTTTAATTCAAGCAGGTCTTATTTACCAAAAAACTGCTCCTTCCGCATATAACTTACACTTCTATTCAGTAGCCCATGTGTATAACTAACACATATATTTAGTAGCCCATGGTGTGTAACTTATACTTATATTTAGCAGCCCATGGCGTATAACTTACACTTCTATTCAGTAACCCATGGCGTATAACTTACACTTATATTCAGTAGCCCATGGCGTATAACTTACACTTATATTCAGTAGCCCATGGCGTATAACTTACACTTATATTCAGCAGCCCATGGCATATAACTTACACTTATATTCAGGAGCCCATGGCGTATAATTATATTCAGGAGCACATGGCGTATAACTTACAGTTGGTCAGTAGCTGGCGTGCCTTGCTCCAGCTGAGTAAACATCTGACAGCAGTACAAACCCCAGCATAGAGCAACAGATTTTTATTCTATCACCGATAACACTAGAAACATTGACAAATGCTGGCATAGCCAATTTCAAACTCCTACAAATTAAATGGGTAGAATGGGCTGTGACTTGGGCGAGTTCAAACATAGTTTGTTTTTGCTCTAACGTGGAAGAAGTGAGTTTCTTCAAACTCAACAGGCAGTTTGACATATGACGCTTATAAAGACCCCCAACAGCATTTTATTCGACCTGCTCTCAGTAGCCAGCAGCGGAGAGGACAATTGATGATAAAGAGTTCTCATTAAGCGCATTCATATAAAACCTCTTCAAGGTTCATCTGAATAGACAGCAGAAATAATTGCACTGCTTCCAGCCTTGTAAAAAAAGAAGCATTAGTTCCCACACTGATTGTTCTAATCTAGACCCATCTTCCTGTGTACAAGATTACAAAGCAGAATTAAAGCATTGGGAGCCAAATCATTACAAAGACTAGAGAAGGCGAAGAAGATGAGCAGGTTTGCGTATGTATTGGTGCTTTCAAAAGACAACTTCTCTTCGATATATTCAGCGCATGCCTCCAGAGTGAGGAAATACGCGCAAACGGTAATTCAATAGCTAGTCAAATTGCACAATCTGCAGCTCTGTTACTTAAAATAGCAGTGGTGACTAGATTGAAAACTAAAATTAACTTGGAGATAAATTCAGTCACACCAGTATCACGCAGTAGAACACAACAAACTCCTGGCTTCCTAGCAAAGTATTCAATTTCCTAGGAGCAAATATAGATGCAAGTCACTGACATGGACTCCAGCATCTCTAGGTATAGATTAAACATTATGGGTGAACCCAGATACCTGGATTTCCAACTGGTGAAGGATTGTGAGGGGATCTGTAGAACTTAAACTTTAAATTTGAAATCGGTTTGTTGCCGAAGAAAACCCAAAGAATCTTACATCCTTAAAACAGGAAATGCTTTCATAGGGTGGTAGAGTTTCTGAAATGGAATCACGTATAAACCTCTTGGAAGACCATAAGCATAACTCTACTAAGATTTTATCAACCAACACTGCGAGATTGGCCTGGTTGGAAAGAAGCATCACGGAGTTGGAGGACAAAAATAGAATTGACAACCTTCGCATCTTAGGCTCCCAGAGGGTACAGAAAAGCGAGGCCCCTTCCAGTGCAACATTCATAGAAAAAAAGGATCCCCCAAGTTCTTGGCTTTAAACTTCTCCAAAAAGTTTGAAATAACCTGCACGCACAGAGTTCCCACATACAGACCCAAAAACAGCAAAGAGTCAAGAGCTCTCTTCTTCAGACTGCTCCGATATTGTATTGTAATTGCATTTATATAGCGCTTACTACCCCTGACGAGGCGTCAAAGCGCTTTTTCGGCAAGTAGCACGCTACTCCGGGACCCATAGAGGATTAGTGTTGAATTAGTATAGTGAAACATGCAAGTACATTTTAAGTGGTGGATAGGTTAGTCAGTTATTTGGATTTGGAATGATAGCAGAAGGATAGAGGAGGACAAAGGTTTGTATTTATATAGCGCTTGTTGACGCACGCTATTCAGGAAGTCTACAAAGGATTAGTGGTGAATTAATATGGGGAAATATGAAGTAATTTCAGTGGTGGATATTAGTCAGTTACTTGGAGTGAGAAGTGTAGGAAGGTGGATACCGGATTATGGTTACCCCAGATTTGTTGGCTTGTGTTTAGCTGGTTTTCGACTTAGTTGGCCTGGGATCCTGCTAATCAGGGCCCCAGGCTATCTGCTCTCTCTATAAAATGGACTCCATGTACCTTAGGTACATACCTAATTGGATATTGGGTCACCTTATGAGCCCCTGTATAGTGTACTATAGGTACCCAGGGCATAGGTGCACCCAATGCCTACCAGGGGCTGCAGCATATCTTTTGCCACCCCTGGCTGGCCATCCAAACTGACACAACTGGATGATCACTCAGCTGGGGCAAGGTCGTGTAATCACCCCTTGCTTAGATATAGTATTCCTATGTCTAACCTTATATCTGGACACATATACACCTAAAAGTCACTCCTATGGCAGGCCTTAACAATCCTGAAGGCAGAGTGCTTGGTTTTATGTGAGATGGTGCTCTAGCATGAGCTGAGCCTGTCTGCAGCTTTCAGAACCATGTCCTTATAGCTGTTCTAGGATATTGCCATACCATATACTCTTAAGTGCATTATGTACCTCGCGGTCAGATGCTAACTTTGGTTTGGCTTTATCAAAACATGTCGTGTAAGGTGTCATACGCTTTGGAATACTACCCCCTCGCCAGTCCGGGCGACGGGGGTAGCATTTCACCCTTCTAGAGGGAGAAGACATGTTACTTTCATTAATCCTGGTTAAAGTTAACCAGAGCCCCAGCATCACAAAATGGATGCTGCTGCCACAGACACAAGTCTGACCTCCTGCTGCTGGGAGTCCTTCCAGCGAGGGAGGCTTGGACAATAGGTTTCCTGTCACAGGGAGGTGCTAGCACCACCCAGACAGGCTATGGTGTATTGGGGCAGGGAGGGCTGAATGAAAGGAGACACTGCCTGGGGCACACAAGGTGTCCCATGCATAGGCCAGTTCAAACCGGTGCTGGGGCACTCCAGCCCCAGCTCTGGCGTGAAACTGGACAAAGGGAAAGAGGTGTAACCACCCCCTTCCTGGGCCCCACCCATAGGAGGGACCTAGCAGGTAAACCAGCCCCTAGATTTGGTATATAGGTAGGAGCTGAGTCCCAAGATTTTAGATATATCCTGACAAACTCTGATACGAAACTCTGGACCTTCGACATCCTACTCGACGTAGAAGACTGAAGAATCTCCCTTGTGGTCAAGGAGTGACCACCCTGTGCAAGCAGGCACCATCAAGCGCTCAACGGTTTGCTTTGTCGTTGCTCCCGCCGGAGCTCGAACACAGAGCCTGACAAGACCCAGACTTCCAGACATCCAACAGTCCGATCCACAGCAAAGCTGAGACCCGTGGAGGCGACGAGAGACGTGGGACCGGCCATCTTGGAAAGCCAGCGAATTGCTTTCCGTGCAACTTATGAGGCACCCTCGAAGTTGTGCATTGGGATTGAGAAACCCCAGCCCCGAGCACCAACTGCACTGAAGATCACCTCTCCACACTCACCGAGTGCTGCGTGGGGCCCTTTTGCATTTTCCTGCTCAACGCGTCTGTCCGGTCACTTGCCCATTGGCTAGTGGTCTCTGTGATGACGAAACCCAAAATCTAAACCGCTGGTCTGGTTGCTCCAGACTGGCCCTTGCTTCCCTGTAAAGGAGAAGTCCCTCAGTCCTTGCTGGCCTGAGTAAGAAGCCATCTTTGATTCCTGCGTGGGTTGCATTTGCCAAGGCCTGATGACTCCGAATCGAGAACCGACACCGCCGACAGCGAGAGCCTTCATGGGACAGTCCGTATCCAGCTCCTGGTCATCGTCGACACCTCCTGGTCCACGTGGCTGCAGAGACAAGCTTCACGACATCACCCGATTGCTTCCCGACATCGCTTGGTTCCTTCCTGGTTCCTTCCTGGTCACTGGCTAATGACCCAGACTATGTCCCCTCTGCTTTCAGGTACTCTTCATCATCGATCCACCCTTGGATCCAACCGGACTGCTTCTCTCCTGGTCGCCTGCAGCATCTTTTCTCCAAGGCTCCATGGAACTCCACGAATAAACCCGACACACTTTGGGACCTATGCACCCGCTTCCTGTGGGTGAGGTAACGCGAGTACTGCGGTACTCCTGTGAAGATTAACTCTCCTAGTGTCCTAGTTTTAAGTGGTTAGCTTCTAGTCCAGTCGGAAGACTCCTAATTCTTTAACTTCTAAACTTTACGCACCCATTGACTTCTATGTGTGCACAATTAGACACTGCACACGCATCCCGTGGGCCTCCTGCTCCCTAACAACTGTTAGTCCAGTGTAGCCCCAGCGATTCTCAAGGCCCTAGGCCTTACCATTGTTCGTGACGTGGTTCTTATACCACTATTTTAGTATATGGTTTAGCGGGCTACCAGGGCCTATCCATATTTGTGCAACTTATTGTATGTTATATTAAGTTACTTGTTATGCGCTTGTGCCTCTGCCCTCATAAAGAGTTCAGAGGATTGTTTTAGAAATAAATACATATATATTTTGAATATATAACCTGTGTGGTGTCCTTTCATTTGGTATTAAAGGGATTGCATATGGTAAAACAGCTGGCTTCACATGCCCTCTTGAGTTTAGCCTAAGATTGCTTTTGTCCATGCTACCACTAGGATAGCTATTCTATAAGGTTGACTTTACAACCATCACCATAAGGGTTGTTTGGACTGGTGCAAGGTGCTCACTAGAATAGTGAACATCATATACCAGGCCAACTTCTCACAAGAAGGATAGCAGAGGGATAAAAGGGGAAGAAAGATGTGCATTCATATACCACTTGTTACCCCTGATGGGTGTTGAATCGCTTTTCTGGCGAGTAGCACACCACTCCGGAACCCATTAAGGATTACTGTTGAAAATTAGTATAGTAAAAAAAAAAATGAAGTAATTTGAGTAGTGGATATGTTATTCAGTTATTTGGGTAGTATATTAGTATAGTTTAATATGGAATTTGAGAAGTGAACATGTTAGTCTGTTAGTTTCGATTGAAAAAGATAGTGGAGGGATAAAAGAGTGAAATATAGACACCAAGACTATCCTTACAAAGATAAAGAAGGTACAGAAAAATCAAATGGCAAGGCTTGTCCATCTGGATTTCCCAAGACTATTCTAAAGACACTGTCAAAAATAGGAAAGTGTTCTTATCCCAACGTCAAGCTCTTAAAAATTTAGCAATACAATTTTCCTTCATTGGTGCTTTGCGACTAAAGATAACCGTTATGGAAAAAACACTATGTTTGAAGAGCCTAAAGACCTGAACTTCTACATTGCAGACAATCGAGATCTGAAAATGTGCTCCTAATGTCCTGCTGGAATGCCCTGTAACCAGGCTTCCCTACTAATACCCACTAATTAGCAATAACCAACAATCCACTCAAATGGTACACTCTTATCTCCTTAGCGCCTCTTCCTCCTCGTGGAATTGCCTGAAAACTTGAAGTATTACGGGATGTTTACTCCCCCTAGTTTAATTTCTTGAATTGGTCGTACAAATTTATTGTTTGCTACTAACAAATGTATGCCTAAATCTATCTGAGGAGCCATAATCCCAAGATGGATTACAAGCCCTCAATGATGCATCATGCATGTTACACTAACATATGGATAACGCCTTCTACAGCTTACTAAGCACAAACTTACTAACTAATAACAACCATTCTTCACAGTTGATCTTGATTTTTAGACCTTAGATCAGCTTCACTTCGGTCTTACTACAAGTTTGATGGAAAATGTTTTTTATGGTTATAATGTTATTTTAACTACCAAGACACTATTGTACAACCCTCAGTTAACTCTTAACAACATGGTTTACACCCCAGTTCTCCCAAGGCTGCATATTTTGATGTGCAAACTACCACCTTCAATACTCTGGGTTACTTGACCTGTGCAGCCCTGAAGGTTCTGACTTAGATTGGCCTCACTTCGGTCTTACTACGAGTTGATGCAAAATGTTTTTATGATTATTTTATATTAAGGGAATGTTGTTGGCTCACACCTCGCGTATCACTTAGAACGCTGTTTGACACTATTGGACAACTCTCAGTTAACTTGCACATTACTAGTCAACACACTGTCTGACAATCAGGACACTATTGGACAACCCTCAGTTAACTCGTTTAGTATCATGGTTTACACCCCAGTTCTCCCAAGACTGTATATTTTGATAAGCAAACCTCCTCCTTCAATACACTTTGGTACTTGGCTTGCTCAGCCCCTAATGATCCGACTTTGGACACAACAACTTTCCATGGGACTGCATCCTGAATAGAAATCCAGCTGCCCTTTCAAACCAACAAGTCTCACAAACAGATGCTAAATATGTGCAACTCTCAAACCTAAAGATAGATGGAGATACTTAAACCCCACGGCAAGGACTGATCGTTCTTCCACTCCCACAATCTTTCTTCCGAATAGATTATATCCTTGCTGATGAAAAGCACATCCCAGCCACATCTTCCCTCACCATTAAACCAATTTGAGTTTCAAATCACGCCTGTATTTTCCTCCTATACGACACATCTTGCACCAAATCAAATACCAAAATATGGCGGATGAACGACCTGCTTACTTAGGACCTTACTTTTAAAGAAGTAATCAGAAAAGAAATCTACCAATACATAGACTTGAACAAATTCTCCATCCCTAAAGCCCAAATCGTGTGGAATGCTCTGAAATGCACCACCCGGGAGCATATGATTTAACTCATGACATGGAAAAATAAACTAGATAATAAAGCCCTAGACCAACTGGAACTCAGTACAAAAAGATTGAAAAGAGACCCTAAGCAATCCAGAGACAAAACCCAATTAAACCTATTAATCACGTTAAAATATGAATACCGTAAGATTTTAAGTAACAAAGCCCAACTAATAGTACAAAGATATAATGGCATCAACTTCTGCGGATGCAACAAAGGAGGCAGAATTCTAGCTTCTTATCTAAAACAGAACGATCAGAAAAATGAGAATAGCTTCCATATCTAACACAGCATCCCTTCAACGAATGAGAAAAGGATTCTGTACACATTTTAACATTTCTATCGTACCCTGAACTCCAAAAGTAACATTACTTCCTATGAAACCTGCCTAGAATACCTCAACAAAATTAACAATACCAAGTTAGATGAACTAAAAAACACTCATTAGAAAATCCTATCTCTCGCGATAAAATCATAACAACTAAAAAAATAAAAGCCAGAAAGGCTCCATGCCTAGACGGCGTTCCAGGTTCCTTCTACCAAACCTGACAGCGTCGCTAATCACTCCCCTAAAGATCTATTTGCCCACTACTTCTCAACAGGTGGAATTGAGGGATCTACCACTGAGGAAAGTCGAACAGTTAAACCCAAATAAGGGAAAGACCCACCCAACCCCAAAAACTACTGCCCCAACTTCCTAATAAATATCACAAAATATATGCAATAATCCTGACACTCAAGCTTGATTCCATCATCAAAAAATATAATACACCCCTCACAATCCAGCTTCATCATCAAAGGGCAGTTCAGAGCAGATAACATCCGACTATTCAGTCATACTATTGAAAAAGCCCACCATCTCGATTACCCCACCTGTGCGATAGCACTGGATGTGGAGAAGGCCTTTGATAAGGATTTGTGGGCCTTCCTCCATGCCACCCTGACCGCCTTCAACCAAGGCCCCTCCGTATCTAGGATTTTCGCTTTATATACAGAAACAAGAGCTAGAATAAGCATCAATGGTACCTTATCCAACTCCTTTAACCTTCAACAAGGCACCAGACAGGGTGCCCTCTCTCCCCCCTACTATTCCTATTAATGTTAGAACCTCAGCTCACTCCAATTAGAGAGAATCTCCTCATCCCCATCTCTGCAGGACCGCAGAAACTGGATGCCTACGCAGACAACATACTCCTCTTTACCACCCAAGCAAATCCGCTCTCCTTCATATCAACTATCAATGAGTACTCTGAGATCTCAAGATACTGTCTCAACAAGCATAAAACAGAGGTACTTCCACTGTATGTGCATTGGAACAGCTCTCTTATCAGCATTTACAGCCTCAAATGGGCCCGTGATAATATAAAATCTCCGGGAATCTTGTTCGCCCAAAAAGTTAAGAAAAAACTATTGACCTCAACGAAAAAATTAAACTAGACAAAATTAAAGACAGAATAGATAAGTGGTACTAGATTCATCACTTGGTGGGGAAGAATAGAATGCATGACAATGATGATCACTCCCCTAATTAATTTTTTAATCCCCCATATATATATATACCTTTCAGAAACTCCCTTCACAAAAAGAGATGCGATGCTTAGTGAGTTCTTATGGTGTTCCAGAAATCCTAAAATTGCACTGAAGAAACTAAGGCTACCTATAGATCCTGGTGGCCTAAATCTACCAGACTACAGGAGATACCAACACGCTTTCCTCGCGAAACAGGGAAGCCAGCGGTTTCTACCTTTTGTCAGCTCCTCCCCCCTCATGGCTCACTATTGAAAAAGATCTCATTAAACCACAATTTGTTAAATCCCTTATGACTATTAAGAAAATAAAAAGTGACCACTCTGCAAGCACAGTACAGGCCCTGCGCAAAGTCAACAACAAACAATCTAATAAAATGTGATACCCACACCTAGCTTCCCTGTGGCATAATGACAACCTGAAATTAGAAGGAAAAACTTTGTTTATAGAGGAGTGGGCACAAAAAGGCATACTCTTGATAAAAGATGCAGTCCTCCCTCCAAGCCTATATCTTTCTCCAAACTCAAAGCTAATTTTGATCTAAATTACCTAGACTTTTTCCACTTCCTGAAGAATAAGTCACTCATACCCAAACACAAATCCAGTTCCTCTCGATCTGCCTAACACTCTAAAATCATATACCAAAGCTGTACACATAGCGTCCAAACTATATTCTCTCCTCTCCCCCTTACAAAATCCTCTCTCTTCAAATCAATACAAGATAACAGTGAATCTTTACCTTCAGACTCACACTGCACCCAGGAGGAGACTCTAGACTGGCCATCCATATGAGAGAGCCTCACTTCTAACAATATTATCCCATCACTTGCGCAAATGTTGCTATTGGTTTGCTTATATGGCCCACTGGACTCCGGCAAAACTATGTAAACACGCTCTTAGATCCTCTGACACTTGCAGGAGCAGCGAGAAAGAAGCAGGAGACTTGAGGCACATGCTATTGGAATGTATCTTCACTAAGTAGTTCTGGTGGTATATTAGCAATACAGTATCACAAATTCTTCACACAAATTGAACTCCTAGGCTAGACTCCATTACACTTGGAATCTACCCCCAAGACATAACATGCGCTGAGCAAAGAAGACCACCTTTTATGGGACATTATGGTTTCAATTGGCCTCAAAGTTATCCTCTCCAAGTGGAAGGACTCATCCAAACTCTCCTCCCGTACCTGGTGGGAATGGGTTCAGTTCAACAGAGGTGCAATTAACTCCCTAAGTACACACTTAAAGACACCATCAATGAAAAGTGGTAATATCTGGTTTAAATGATTTCAAACATGTCCCTAAAGTAGCTGTAGCTGCCACTACCATCCCTTGTTTCTCCCACCTCCCCATACCCCACTGTGAAGAAGTACTTCTCAATTGAAGATTGGTAAACAAGTTGTTTTATTCTTTTCAGAGGAAGAAAGGATCTCATCCACAGCAGTGATAGGCAGGCAGCAACTGACACAGTCTTGATCATATTAGAACCATCATATAACTACATCATCAGATTCTATGACTAACATTCTACTAAGGTTAAGATGCATATGTAAACACAGAGAAGGATACCACACACCTTCCCCTGAAACACAAAAAAAACACAGTAAAAAGAGAAAAAAAAAACTATTTCAAAATATAATCATTTAGAGCAGTAGGGACACGACATAAACGCGTGCTTTTCCTGATAGGAGCATCAGACACAACATCAGATTTAAGGTGCACACATTTCTTGACCAAATTGTTGTTCGTAGCAAGCTTCCCAATTGGACCTGAAAAGAGAGCAATACGATTCAAATTCCAAATTCTTCCATCATTTAACTTAACAGCATTGCGAAATAATTTTGAGACAACAAAAGGAGAAGAAAACTTTGGCCCTGAAGATCTAAGTGGAAGACGAACTCTCACCTGATCCCCAACACGTACCTTGGTGAAAGTGACAGCATGTCTGCTATCGAAATTCTCCTTTCTCAGTTCGGATTTCACCTTTTGTTTTAATAGAACAGGGTCCTTGTTAAGAGTACTTGATTCCACACCCAGATTTCTCATCCAAGTCTGAAATAAGGAAGTGTTTGGAGTGCGACCACGAAAAAGTACAAAAGGTATCTCCCTTGTGGAGGAATGTGACGTAATTCTATAAACCATGACTCTCTCTATAAGGTTATCCTTCCAATCTGAACCCTGGTCTTTTGAAATCTGAATGGATTCCTTAAGGACGCGGTTGAACCTTTCCACCATACCGTTGCATTCCGGATGGTAAAGTGAACAACGCTTGTGTTTAACGGCTTTACTAGCCAAAAAATCTTCCATCTCTTTTGATACCAACTGTACCCCATTATCAGTAAGGATAGTTTCAGGAAACCCCTCCCTACTGAAAACATCACGTAAAGATTTTACAACATCTTTGGTCTCAATATTTCGGGTGACTTTTATTTCTGGCCAACGTGAGAACATGTCTATCATGACCAAGACATACCGTTGTGTGTTCCCTGAAGAAATGGGACCTAGGATGTCCAAAGCAACATCCTGCCAACAACGTACAGGCATATCTCTAATAACCATAAATTGTGTCCTTGTCTTACAAACCTTGTCAGAGGAGTTACATTCAACACAATTACGAATCATCCGTTCTACCAGAAGGTCAATACCTGGCCACCAAAAATGTAATCGTATCCTTTCCTTAGTTTTGGATATACCTTGATGTCCTTGGTGGGCCAAGAGAAGAATTTTCTTTCTTATCAAAGAAGGCGGAATAAGCCTTGTACCTCTCCACAACAAACCATCCTTTAAGGACAACTCATCCTTGACGTTCCAATATTTCTTGGCGCTATCTCTCAGATTCTTCAGACATGGCCAGCCATTACTCACCAAATTACAAATTTCCTGTAACTCAGAGTCTGTACATACGGCATCTCTCCAATCACACTCTTGGACAATGCCATCCACAATCTCACACACTTTAAACTCATCAATCTCCCACGAATCTTCAGATGATTCAACATTCTGGTCATTTTGTTCCTTAACCAATCTAGAGAGACAATCAGCAACTTTATTATTCACCCCAGGTAAGTACTTCACTTCAAATTCAAATTCTTGAAGGGCAATAACCCATTTACAAATACGTGAGGAAATGGCATCCAATCCTTTTTTATAAAAGACCTCCTTCAGTGGCTTATGATCAGTGTGAACTACAAAAGAATTACCCCACAAGAACTTCTTCAGTTTCCTGATGGCCCAATAAATGCAAAGCGCCTCCTTTTCAATCACCTAATACATCAATTCTGGACCAACTAAAGATCTCGACAAGAACAAGATGGTAATCTCTTTCCCATCCCTCATTTGTTTGAGCACAGCTCCTAACCCCCGGGAACTGGCATCTGTGACCAACATTGAATTATTATCAACATCGAAACTTTGTAATGAGGGCGCTAGACTCAAATCCTGTTTAACAAGTTCATACTCTTCTTGACAAGTCTGAGACCAAGAAAATGTTATCCCTTTTTTTAACAAAGCTCTCATGTTAGAAGTTTTATTGGCAAAGTGTGGCACAAATTTATTATAATACTCTGCCATACCTAAAAAGGTAACTAACTCTTCTCTAGACTTTGGCGTAGGCAAGCTATGTATGGTCTTCACTAACTTGTCTTTAGGTTTCACACCATCAGGAGTCAAACAGTGACCTAAATAGTCAATTTCAGTCAAATTAAATCTACACTTGTTTTCCTTCAAAGTCAAACCTCTGTCTTCAAACCGTTCCAGAACAGATCTAACCCTCAAATCATGCTCACTTTGCGATGACCCAACAACAAGTACATCATCCTGATAAATTTTGACTCCCGTAATGCCTTTCAATACATCCTCCATTACCCGCTGAAAAACAAAGGCGGCAGATATTAAGCCAAAAGGTAGGCGAGTAAACTTAAATGTTCCTAAAGGTGTGATGAAGGTAGTGAAACCCATGGAAGTCTCATCAATCCTCACCTGATGGTACGCCGCTCTCAAGTCCAGAGTGGAGAACATGCAGGCATCTCCCAGTTGAATTAACATGGTATTAATATTAGGAAGAGGGTATTTACCTGCCACGACCTCTCTATTTAGAGCCCTAAGGTCAACACAAAAACGAATTTCTCCTGAGGGTTTACGAGCTAAAACAACAGGCGAAACCCATTCACTTGCCTCAGTTTTTACAATAATACCATCATTCAAAAGCTTTTCCAACTCTAGCCGCATTGGTTCCTGCATTGCCAAAGGAACGTTACGTACCTTACATGCTACAGGGACCGCATTTGTTTTTAAGATAATGTTATGAACATAACCGGAAAGACAACCAAGTTTGTCGCTAAAGACACCTTCAAATAGTCTTCGCCAATCAGGAAAAGATCCCTCACACTTATTCAAACCAGAGGTTTTTTGAACAGATACCTCATTACAGCCAGATGTACAAGGAGTCACATCCTTTAAGAAAGGATAATTGTCACTAGAGTGAGGACCTATATCTCTTAAAACAATGCAAGGGTTTTCCCCAGGAAGTAAAGCGAGATGCAAGACCGCCTGATGAAACCAACTTAAGATGCTGTCACCCCTGCATGAGATGTAAATTTTACCTGCAGTGAGCCGTCCCTTGTAATCAATTTGACCAATGAAGTAACCCACAATTTTTATAGGTTTTCTCCCATAGGCCAAAGGTCTTATGTCGGGTTTAAAAATTTTTACCTTCCCAAAAAGTTTCTCATCAAAGAAAGCTTCAGGTATTAAAGTAATTTTTGCCCCAGAGTCAAATAACATCTTGACTTCACAATTATCAATGCGTACAACATCAACAGCACCCTTACATTTTTTTCCATCAGACAATGATATCTCACCACAGTGTAGTTCATTCGAATCAGGATCAAAGTCTTCGTCAAATACAGAAATTTCACCACAATGTAACTCATCTAAATCAGAGTCAGAGTCATCATCGACCAATACCTCTTTCACTTGTTTTTTCTTTTTGATCACCTGAGACCTGCAAGCCTTTGAGTAATGCCCTACTTTACCACAGTTATTGCATTTAAAGGACAAGGCAGGGCATGACTTATCATTGGCTAAATGATCTAAGGCATTACAACGAAAACATTTTAACTTTGAATTGGCAGAGGTTCTTGAAGAACTATGAGAAGAAGAAGGTGTATTGGATACTTTCTTAGAAAATCTAGTTGTTGATCTCAGGTCTGATCTCTCTATAGACTTATTCTTATTAACCACCAAGACCTTTTCTTCAGAGATCTCCTTTTCTTTCTTAAAAACTTTCACACACGCATCCGAGTGCTCTAGTCTTTTGGTTATAGCAATAACTTCATCTAAGTTAGGATCATCTTTTTGCCACAATTCATCCTTAATTTTTTCTAAACAACATCCTAGCATGAATTGATCACGCAATCTTTCCTCTAAGGTACCTTCGAATTTACAAGTGGCAGCTAACTTCCGTAAAGCCGTGACATAAGTCTCAATAGACTCTTCCTCTTTCTGCATGCGTCTACCAAAGTGGTACCTTTCTAAGATGGTACTCACCTTTGGCAAATAGTGTTTATCCAGTTTTTTAATGTTAACCTCAAATTCATTTAAATTATTAGCTTCTTCAGTAGTTAACTCAGGCAAATGCTCAAATACTTCTTGCCCCTCAGAGCCTAAGCAGTGCATTAGAAGTGCAGACTTCCTTTCTGCAGAAAGAGAAGTGCCACATACTCTCGCATAGTTTAAAAATACCTTTTTCCATTTAGACCAGCGAATAGGTGGATCCCCTGGTTTTGAAAGGAAAAAGGGGGCAGCTGTAACGTTTTGCATAACTTTAGTAATTAAATGAAATATATGAAATTAAATGAGAAATCAGTATACTTTGCAAAACCAAATGACGTCTCAATGTGATGACGTCTCAAGATGATGTATCAATATCAAAGATGAAATAACAATAAAGCAAATATTAAGTATGAGAATAATCTGTGACTTAAATATTAAATATAAACATAACCTGTAAATAAAACGTTATTAATACAGACTGTAAAAGGAAATGGTTAATATCATGAAAAAATGTATTTCTTAGAAGTAAAGTTCAACTGCACACATGGAAGAAGCTGAGTGTGTCAGCGCAGATAAGATCTCCTAGGACTAAGATTCAGCAACACTTGTTCAGTAGAAGTCTTTGAGTCCCAAACAGTAGAAGTCAAAGTTGATTACATCAACGCTATTTTAGAAAAGGTTGTTGAATAAAATGTTATTACCTCTTTATTTTTCGCTCTTAAAAATTAAATGAGAAAGTACTGATGAACAAACCGCTCACGAAGGGAAGCGCCGCTGAAATCCAGTTGTCAAGGATAAGAAGTGCTGTCACGCAAGGAGACTTCAAGCGTCGCTGAAGAAAATACTCGACGATCCTGTTGTCAAGGAAAGTAAACGTTGCTAAGCAAGAAGACCCACTGTGATGTCAGACGCAGTGTTGTCTGAAGCGTCCGTGAAGGGCAACGAATGAGACTCAGCGTTGCTTGAAACTGCGTGTCACGGAGAGAAGAGCATAGTGTTGTTTGAAACGTCGGTAACGTACGCATCCATGAGCGTCATTGCGTGTCACAGAGAGAAGGGCATGCCGGTCATGGAGCGTGAAGGCGCGCAGATGCCGGTATTTATTTTTGAAACAGTTGTTATGCAGATGCCTTAAGTGAACATTCAAACTGTACGTGTGTTAAGGGGACAGATTGTCTTGATACGGTGGACAGGCACTATATACAGCAAACGCCTCAATTCAGCACTTCAGTCGTATCGAGCGCTACACACGGCAGGCACCACACTTTAATCGTATAAACAGTCCAGCGCGTTAGTAAAAGAGTCAGTGAATTAGCGCTTCAGCTTATAGGTAAACAAGCATTTTGAATGTATAAAGTCAAGCATAAGATTGCGCCAAAGTAATTCAAATGTGTGCAAACTTTGAAGAAGTCTGCTATTTTTAAATTACACGAAGAGCAGATAGATTGTATCAAGCCTCAGGTAAATGCATTAAATAAAGCCAAATAAAGTGTAAAATTTCCAAGTTTTTTTTTTTTTTTTTTTATGCTGCTGGGCTTTGGAGTCAATATATGTACCAAAAATTAGTACCTTGAGTTGAGGCTTGGTGTTGAGATCCTTTTCTGTGAACTTTTCAGTTAATTCAAAATTCCTTTAAAAGGATAAAGTTGTTGGTAGTAGGGAACCTTCATCTAGATCCCGTCCTCGTCGCCAATGTGAAGAAGTACTTCTCAATTGAAGATTGGTAAACAAGTTGTTTTATTCTTTTCAGAGGAAGAAAGGATCACATCCACAGCAGAGATAGGCAGGCAGCAACTGACACAGTCTTGATCATATTAGAACCATCATATAACTACATCATCAGATTCTATGACTAACATTCTACTAAGGTTAAGATGCATATGTAAACACATAGAAGGATACCACACCCACCCCCTACCCAAGTGCCTCTCTGCAGACACTGCTCCTACTCTAACTCTTGCCTATCTCTCCTCTTCTTCTTTCTCCTTTCTTTCGTCTTAGTTTTTATCGCTCTCCACCGGAGTCGACACGTCAGACAGCGCTGTTCTGCGTTTCCCTACGGGTTATCATGCGGACTCAGCCCTGCGTCTCTCGAGCCCCGCACCTTACGGACCAGGCAGGCCCAGTTTCTTCCACTTCACTGCAACACAGGTGCCACCTCAATTTTCACTTCGCAGAGGGGGCCACCCACTGTGTGAACACTGGCTAGCAATTAATTTTAGCCGCAGTTGCTGGTGATAGAGGATTAGTTAGGATTATGCGTTCGGCCAGCGGAGCCCCTCTATTGAGCGGCCATTTCGCTGCTTGGCTAAGCTCTGCCCCCCAAACGACAAATGAGCTTAAAGGCATGTGCGGCATGAACCATTCAGAGCACTTCTGCAGGAATGAACAACATGGGCCTGATTCAATAAAAAAAAGGTAGGAAACATACAGACTGACATCTGTGTCTGAACATATTTTTCCTATTTTCTTTTATTCAGAAATATTCCCAGGCGTACACCTGGAAAGCTGCACCAGGCGCAGGTTTTCAGGCGTCCTCCCAGAATGGTCATGTGACTTTCCAAGCAGGCTTCTAGTCTTGCTGTTAGGTGTTCAGCAAGAATAGGATCACCCTGTGCAAATGCAAGTTTTTTCTCCACAGTGAAAAAGGTTTTTTCCATGGAGTTTGGGAATGCACAAACTTTCGAAGTGAAACCATGCTTTGCAATGTTCATTTCCTGCTCCTTGGGTGGGATTTACATTTGTGGAGATTTCCTCACTCATGGCGGAGATTTATGCCCCAGCAAAATAATTTTTACCGGCCCAGAATCACTTTGTGAATTACTGGTAGGCTGAAATTTTTTTTACATTTGTTTGTTAATATATGTGTATAACAACATTTACCTTTGTGAATAGGGTCCAATATATCCAGGATGATAGTTCCTCTCAGGTAAACGATTAAAGCTGAACAAGAAATATTGAATCACGTTATCAGAAGAAAATCAGCAGACTATGCGGCACGAGAGAACACAGATACTTTTTCCTTTCTGCATCATACTTTGATTTTATCTTTCAGGCCGTCCATCCTGAAGTCGATTATAGGGTATTGTACACATGCTTGTATATGGTTCGTCTATTTGGCTCACAGTAACAATGAGTACATTTAGAGAACAAGCATTTGGAATGCAATAGGTCTTGCATTTGTTAAAGTTAGAGCTGTTGGCATTGAAAAAAATAGTTTTTTTACTTTTGTTTTTTTTAACCAATGGCAACAGTGCAATGCAAATATAATTACTCCACCGCAAATAAAAAAACAAAAGTAAAACACGTTGTCATTTTCAACGCCAACAGCTCTAACTTTAACAAATGCGAGACCTATTGCATTGCAAAGCACAAGTTACTACTTGTGTAACAATATATCTGTAAGAGACATTAGTTAGTGATAGATTCCTTACCTTAGGATATCCCCAGACGTCAGACTGGATCTGGAAAGCTTTCGTCAGCAGTACCCCTGCGCGTCGATAGGTGTCGTACGGCTCAGCGTGCGTCGTTGGTGTCATATTCGCCGAGATGACGTCATATTCGCCGAGATGACGTCACTGGAGCTACTTCGACGCGCCCACGCGCGCTGACGTCAGTTCTGTACACAACTTTCCGCGCCAGGAAAGCAGAGCCATGCAAGATACTGACCATTGGTGCATAGAAACTAAGGCCCGAAAGTATGACCTTAACCCTAGAAATCAGTTCGCAGAACGGAGAGGATGGGTTGGGCGGTAAGGAATCTATCACTAACTAATGTCTCTTACAGATATAACGTTACACAAGTAGTAACTTGTGCATCTGAAAGAGACACGTTAGTGATGGATTCCTTACCTTAGAATAGATACCCCAGCAATACCAACCCCCGGTGGTGGGTCTGCGAAGAAGATTACCCCAGAAAGTCACGGAGAACAGAACGGCCAAAGAAGCCATCTCTCCAAACTTGATTGTTAAGGCAATAATGCTTTGTAAAAGTGTGCAGCAAAGCCCACCTGGCAGCCTGACAGATGTCTTGCAGGGGGACACCACGTTCCAATGCAGTAGTAGCTGCTGTCGCCCTGGTAGAATGGGCACGCAGCCCCACGGGAGGTTCCTTTTTAGCCATAGAATAACAGCCCTTGATACACAAGACGACCCAGAAGGAGATAGTCCTCTTGTGAACATCCCAGCCTTTCCCTGCGCTTGCGTAGCCAACAAAGAGCTGGCCATCCACCCGGAATGCTTGTGTGCGGTTCAGGTAAAAGGAGAGCGCATGTTTTGGGTACAGACGGTGGAGCCTCTCTTCCTCTCTGGAAGGGTGCGGAGGCGGAAAGAAAGTGGGCAAGGTGATAGTCTGCCCGATGTGGAAGGCAGTGACAACCTATGGCAAGAAGGAAGGATGGGTGCGAAGCACAAGCTTGTCCGGATGAACCGACAGAAAAGGAGGCTTACAAGAAAGAGCCTGAAGCTCACTCACTCACCTGGCAAAGGTGATAGCCACCAGGAAGGCAGTGTTCAAAGTCAGAAGACGTAAAGGACAATTGTGAAGCGGATCAAAGGTAGTGCACATGAGATAAGTTAAAACAAGATTCAAGTCCCACTGAGGCATTATGAAAGGAACAGGAGGGAACCTATGCGTAATGCCTTTTAAGAATCTCTGTACAACAGGGGACTTGAAAAGAGAAGGCTGATCTGGAACTCTCAGAAAGGCTGAAATGGCAAAAAGATAGCCCTCGATAGTGCCCAGAGCAGAGCCCTGCTGGGCCAGAGAAAGAAGGAACAATAGGTCCTCAGAAAGAGGGACAGAAAGTGGATCCACAGTCTTGGCTGTTCCACCTGCAGGTGTATACTGATTTAGTGGAGGGACGCCTGGCTGCCAGAATGACATCACAGACTTCGGGAGGCAAGTAAAATGGAATCAACTGTCGCCGCTCAATCTCCACGCATGTAGGTGGAGGCTTGACAGGTTTGGGTGGAGAACTGTCCCGTGCTGCTGCGACAGAAGATCCTCCCGTAGAGGCAGTCGGGTCGGGAGATCTAGGCTCATACTAAGTAGCTCAGGATACCAAAATCTTCGGGCCCAGTCCGGAGCCAAAAGGATGATTTGGGCCTGGTCGCGCCGGATTTTCTTCAGCACTCTGGGTAGAAGAGGTATAGGCGGAAAGGCGTACAACAGACCGCAGCTCCACACACGATGAAAAGCATCACCGAGCGAGTGCCTCCTTGGACATTCCAAAGCGCAGAACTGCAGACATTGCGCATTCTCTTTTGTGGCAAATAGATCTAACCAAGGCTCTCCCCACTGTTGAAAGAGACCTTA
Organism: Lissotriton helveticus; assembly: GCF_964261635.1. Taxonomy (NCBI): domain Eukaryota; kingdom Metazoa; phylum Chordata; class Amphibia; order Caudata; family Salamandridae; genus Lissotriton; species Lissotriton helveticus. The sequence continues at coordinate 1,135,086,126 of NC_136061.1, forward strand.
TACCACCTCCAAGTGAAGACGCCATTCGTGATCCATCAGACACCGGCAGCTGAGTTAGTCTGCCCTGGCATTCAAAGAACCCGCCAGGTGTTGAACAGTCAAGGAAATGCCGTGACGTTCCAGCCATGTCCAGAGGCGCAGAGCCTCCTGACATAGGGTCCACGACCCTACCCTGTTTGTCGCAATACCACATGGCGGTGGTGTTGTCCGTGAACACCTGCACACCTTCCCCCTGACAGAGGGAAGGAATGCCTTCAGTGCAAGAAGGATTGCCCGAAGCTCCAGAAGGTTGATATGGAGCCAGGACTCCGCCGGAGACCAGAGGCCTCTGATCTCTGCCTCTCCCATGTGGCCACCCCATCCTAGAAGAGACGCACCTGTCACCACTGTGTGCTCCGGTTGGGGAAGGGAGAGGGATCTGCAGCTGACCCAATGTTGATTCGTGAGCCACCACTGCAATTGCTGAACAGTGCCCTCCGAGATCTGGACGTAGTCAGACAGGTTCCCCCGATGCGGTGCCCACTGGAACTTCAGGTCCCACTGCAGAGCCCGCATATGCCACCTGGCATGGTTGGTTAGCAGGATTGAGGAGGCCATGAGTTCCAGCAGCCTCAAGGTCATCCTGACCGAAACCCAGGACAAGGGCTGAAAGATCATAGCTCGAATGTCCTGGACTTGCTGTTCGTAAGGATAAACCCGAAAACTGCGCAGTGTCTAGAACCGCTCCGATGAACAGGAGCTTCTGGGAGGGAATCAGGTGCGACGTCGGCACGTTGATGGAGAACCACAGCAAATGCAGGAGGTCAGTCGCAGTCTGGAGGTGGGAGATGACGCTCTGGGGCGAGGCCACCTTGAACAACCAGTCGTCGAGATAGGGCAAGACTGAAACCCCTGATCTGCGCAGATGAGCTGCGACCACCGCCATCACTTTTGTGAACACCTGAGGGGTGCTGATAAGGCCAAAGGGGAGCATGGTGAACTGAAAATGCTCCTGGCCCACCATGAATCGCAGGTAACGCCGATGGACCGACAGGATGGGAATATGAAGATAAGCATCCTGCAGGTCCAGTGCCACCATCCAATCTTGTGGGTCGAGAGCAGAGAAGAGTGAGCATCTTGAAATTCTCCTTCCGGAGGAATCGATTTACGCTCTGAAGGTCTAAAATAGGACGTAGGCCCTTGTACTTCTTCGGAACCAAGAAGTAGTGGGAGTAACAACCACAACCTACTTCTGGCGTCAGAACGTGCTCGATGGCCCCCTTGGCCAAGAGGGCCGTAACTTCCTGCTGGAGAAAAGCCAAACGATCCCCCAACATGCGGTGGAACTGCGGTGGCATAGCTGGGGGGTAGACTCAAAGGGGGAGGGTAGCCCCTTTGAACACTTTCCAGACCCACCTGTCTGATGTACTGTGCACCAGTGGAGGAGGGGATGATGAATCCTGCCACCCACTGGCGTCTGGGTGGGCCTGAAAAATCGGACTAGAAAGGTGTGGAGGCACTGGCAGCGGGGGTGTTGTTGGACTGACTAGCACACTGGCCCTGTGACCCGCCTCTGCGAGTCCCACGTCCATGGCTGTGCTGGCACTGTTGCTGAGCAGGACTGTTCTGAAATGAACGTGTTTGGACCCCCCTACCGGAGCTATGAAAGGAACAAAAGTTAAAAGCGTAAGGAGTACGTGTGGCCGAAAGGCATAAGGACTTGGCCGTGGCTCGAGAGTCTTTGAAGCGCTCCAATGTGGAATCCGCTTTATCACCAAAAAGGCGAGTGCCATAGAAGGGCATGTGCATCAAAGTATTCTGGACATCCGCAGAAAAACCAGTCGTCCTCAACCAGGCATGACGGTGTAGCGCCACAGTTGTGGAAATCGCCCTGCCCAGAGAATCAGCGGTATCAAGACCACAACGTATAGTGAACTTGGCCACATCTCTCCCGTCTGTAAGAGTACAGGAGAGAACGGTCTGGGCCCCTATGGACACTGAGGCAGCACCTGCTCAACCGCATCCCATACAGAATGGGTATAGCAGCCCAAGAGACAGGCAGTGTTCACAGACCGCAATGCGGAACTTGCGGAAGAATAAATCTTCTTCCCAAACTTCTCCAGCTTCTTGGATTCCTTGTCCGGCGGAGCAGAAGGGAATGCACTCGGGGACGTCGAGGTTTGAACCACCAAACTCTCAGGTGTAGGGTGCTGGATGAGGAAGGCAGGGTCGCCTGGGGCCAGGTGATGGCGTCGGCCCACACCCTTGTCCACAGGGGCCCCTGTGTTGGGCCTGGACCAAGTGCCCAGAAGCACATCAGTAAGTGCATCATTAAACGGCAACAGCGGTTCTGTAGAAGAAGCTGGCCGAAGCACTTCTGTCAGTAGGTTGGTCCTGACAGCCACTGTAGGGAGCTCGAGGTTAAGATCCTCGGCCACCCTAAGTAGCAGCGTGGAAAAGGTACCACTCTCCTCCATAGTAGCTGAAGGGGATGGTGAACCAGGCGCCGGAGTGTAATCCGGGCCACCGGCCTCCGCATCCTCATCCCAGTCGGGGACAGACTTGCACTGTGCTGCGAGAGGATCTTCAAACCCTACCCAATTCTCACCTTCCTCCAGAAGATGACGAGGGCGTGGGTGAATCAAAGGGTAAAAATCAACCATCGGTTTTGAGAGACATCCCTCCGGCACCGTGCCGACTTTGGAAAGGAAGTCGACACCGGCGTCGGCCGCTGCCGCCCGCAACGTCTATGTCGGTGGCGGCCGTACGGGGTCAACCAGCAAGAACGGGGAGCCACGGCCAGAGCCTTTAAGGACTCTGGGCGTTGACGACATCTGGGCCGGAGCCAGCGACGTTGAGGAACACGGAACAGTGAGGTTCGCGAGCGCCGAAGTCGTGCCGAAGGGTCCGCATGGGCCAAAGATACGTGCCATTGCAGACACAAACTCTTGCAATTCGTCCGGAGGCGCCGATGGACCCGGAAAAGGTGGGTAATACAACGGTAACTGCTCAGGCTCTGTCGGAGACGCAGGGGCGGTACCACCTGCCCCGCAGCAGCATCCTGTGACCGGCGAGGGGAGGACGAAGAGCGGCGACGCTTCTTTGACTTTTTGTGCTTCGCGTTACCTGACTCCGAGTGCCAAGACTTTGAATGAAGGTGCTTGCTCTGCGATCAGGCCTTGACCTCGACTTCCTGCGGGACCAGGGCCTGGAACGACGTGGGGCCGACTCCCGGGCCTCCAGCCGCTTTCGGGACCGCTCCCGCAAAGTTTTCGGGGCCGTGGCCCAGCAGTGGAAGCACGACTCTGTGTCGCGGTCACGCCTCAGGCAGAAGAGACACTCACGGTGCGGGTCCGTCTGCGACATCGAGCACAGAAAAGCCTCGCAAAGCTTGAAACCGGGCATCCCTTTGCACCAGGGGTACAATGTACTCACAAATTATAACCAATAAATACTTCAACAAGTGACGGGGTACCGCTCTCTCCAGATCTGCGCTTGCTTGCGTGGAAAAAGAAAGAACTGACGTCAGTGCACGTGGGCGCGTCTAAGTACCTCCAGTGACGTCATCTCGGTGAATACGATGCACGCAGAGCCGTACGACAACACCTATCGGCACGCAGGGGTACTGCTGATAAAAGCTTTCTGGATCCAGTCTGACCGCCTGGGGATATTCTAAGGTAAGGAATCTACCACTAACGGGTCTCTTTCAGATTGCTAGTTTAATGTACTAATCCGAAAAGGGTCTTAAATTAATAATTAAAAAAATAGTGAGCAAGCGATTAGTTATGTTATGTATACATGAAGAGTTATAAAAGAGGACTTTGGGGCTGCTGTGCAATGGAGGAAGGTATGGGTCAGAAAGGAAAGCACACAAGGGGTAGAACAGGGAGCACTGCCAGATAAGCACATGGGTGAAAGGGACAGATGCACACAAGAGGGGGAGAGCAACACGGAGCACAATGGAGAGCAACACAATGCGCAGGGGAAAGATTAGGCGAGAAAGCAACAGCATTATGAGAGCACACAGATGGGAGAGCAAAATACAGACCACTGAGAGATGAGCATGAGACAACTAAAGAAATGCGCTATCATGGGGCTTTAAAAAGTAGCTCCCTAAAAGTTAGCAGTGGAAGGACACAAGCAAAAGAAGTTATGCTTTTGAGAAAGGGCAAGGCAAGCTATTGAGTAAAAAGCAGATGAGTGTGAAAAAGCCAACTGGTGATAAGCAACTGGTGGGCTTTGAAAGTTTTTGGTAATCTGACAATAGGTGTTTTTCAGTCAGACAGCTGGTGCTGTCCAGCAGGCTCGAACGAAGAAGAGAAATGCGCCATTGGGACAGCTGCTTGCAGTTTGCAATGCAGTGTGGAAAATGAAATCTGGCCACAATAGTCGCTGAGTGCACAGCACAGTGAGAACTAGAGCTGCAAACAACAGGGAGGTGGGGAGGCCATGTGTTGCTACTTTTTGCTCTGTACTCCGTGCATCCAGATATCTCTGCTCCCGAAGTCTTCTACTTCCTGCATCATTTCGCCAGCCCCTCGATGGATCCTTTACACACCTACACCCTCTCACCTGCACAGTATTCGCCATTTTGGCCCATTCATGCCCCTCTCAATCTTTTACTCTGTGCGCACCGCTCCATCCCAAGTCGTCCCACAATGCGTGTTTGCCCTGGCAAGTATCCACTGTACGCTCACAGAACAACCTTGGCAATCATTATGTTACTCCTTTTGCTTGCGCACAATGCTTCCGAGAAGAATGGAGGCAGCGCAATGACGATTTAATATATAGAAAAAGTGGGCCCACGTGTTGTTAATGAAAGTGGGCGCCTGTGTAATGTACTGCGCGTGGTGTGGTGGCAATCATTGTGAAACAAACAAAAAAGCAGGCTCACTTATTATTTTCATTTATTAAAACAGTGGTGCCGGGCCCTCCCTCAGATGGGGCACTGGGAGTGCCAAGTTTGATGATTTCTAAAGAAAAAACAAATAATGATCAAACCGGTGCCCTGCAACAACATTATGCACAGGGCCCGTGCATATTAAATTAAGAGGGCGCCGTGACCAAGTATAGAGCCAGTGCATATTAAACTAAATCAAGCAGCACCATGATAATGCACGGCACCCATTTATATTCAAGTAAAGAGGGTGCCATGTTAATGATAAAGCGCAGCCTGGCGCGTTGTGAAAGACAGTTTTTTTTATTTACACATAGCCCCTCCCGTCACATGCTGTTTGTTGTAAGCGTTTGGTAAAACAAGGCTGGGTTAAAGAAAAAGAAAATGGTTGCAGGAGGCATGTCCTGTCTGCAACAGCGGGTACGAGAAAGTCCTTTAATAAAATAGTGCTCACAATCTGTAATACAAACTAGAAAAGAGTACTAAGGAGGGACTAACTAAGCCTATTGACGAATCAAAAGCAACCATTTTGAAAGGACAGTAACAGGAGCCATTTGAAAAAATGGGCGAAGCTTCAAGTCCATACCTGAATAGAGCATGTCTCGAAGAGACAGCGCAAGCGCTGCCTAGGCGAGACCTAAAAAAATATCCTGAGCCATAAATGTTTTGGTATGTCGTTTTGGAGGAGTATATTAGAGAATTATTATTAGGGGTGTAGCTATCAGTATGCAGTGCCAACAGAGCACAGGGGTTTGAAAGGCAACACTACCTCAATTAGTGGCTTTTTTCTACCAAACCAGGGGATGGACGGCCCAATGTCCTTGCTTGAATTAGGATCCATGGCACACAATTCAATTTAAGTTGATGATGCCTAAAATTTTTATCCTCTGATCAACTTAAAGACGGTTGCATCCATAGTCTTCCTGGTGTGGTCTGTTCTGGGGGTTTCTCTCTCTTTTTTTAAACAAATAACAATGCTTTTTGGTGTCGAACCCTCGCACTACAGATTCTGATTTTATTCTTCAAATTACCATGTGCCATACATTAAAAGGATCATTTAAGTCACCTTGGAGTTCCATGACCTTCAGCCTTGTTCCTTTATGTAGTCATGGGGCACCTCAGAGACTTGCAAAATCATAATTTTGTAAGCCCTGGGGTACTGTATCCTGTAAATAACAAAATAATTCAAAAATGGCAAAAATCCATTGCCATACCGTTTAGTAAACATTTTAATGTTCACATGATAATCTACTCACCACTCCACCCCTCTGAACCCAGTGATAATCTACCGACCCAGAACCAGTACCTGTTCATGTGGTGAAATACAGTTCTACAGGTCTGTGGGAAGGCAGGGTGCACTCTGGTTTTGTGGCTGACTTTCAGAACAAATGCATTTCTCTTTGGTAAATGTTAAAGCACTGCCAAATTAAGGGCCGATGCTATGATAACAGTTTCATACACGCTTATATTTAGGCAATGTTTTATTTATGTTATCCCCACCAATCAAGTGGAATCCTTAATTGACATCGTAATTTATAAAACCATTAATGAAGCATGCAGGGTTGATGTAATAACAGCCAGTTTTCTAACTAGAAGGTAACATATTTTTTATCTTATTACATTATTCCAGTGATTCATCCATAAACCGTCAATCAAATAAATACCATTAGAATGGTTCCAATTTGTATATACCAGGTGTCGCCAAACTTTTCATTAGTGAGAGCTACTTTTGCTTAAGGAGCTACTGGCAAATCATATCAATTTAAAATAGTGACCACATATGTGTAATGACACTATTAACATCCTAAGCAGGTTTATCAGTGATCACCCACGCATTTCAGACGAGGTTACCATCAGAAATGCTAGGAAAACATTTATTATTAAAAGCCTCCACATAACTAATGAAGTAACAGCCAAAGAATCACACGGTCTCTGGCACAAAGGACTTAACCACACACATAAATGTGCACACTTACACACACACGCACACATACATTAATTCATGCAAATTAGGCTTTTAATTGCCTCCGTTCTGGATCCATAACCTGCTCACCTCAGGTTTTGGGATAAATATGCATCTAACTAACATCTTTTCACTCTGGCTCCTGCAGTCCAGCACTGCAGTGGGTCAGCACTGGTTATTGTTCATGTTAATGCTGCCCCTTTTCCTTCATGGGCCGCTTTTCACATATTATCTAAATGATAGAGTAGGACCTACAACATGTCCAATCTCTTTGTGACTTAGCTAGATTCAGAAAGGAGACAGATTATTATGCGGCAGACCCCGTAGACCGACACAGTGATTGTATGATTGTTATCACGAGGCCCTGTCATTGGTTTGGTTGGCTGTCACTTGAGATGAGCAGTGCTGCCTTCTTTAATATGCACAGTCTCTCTGAATGAGGTATTGAGTTTGGCAGCACCACTGAGAGCTACGTCGAGTTACTAATGAAATACTAGTAGCTCCTGATGTACTTGTTGGAGACCCCCTGGTTTAACGCTATGTGGAAATATAGATTTTAAAAACACTGATATTTTTGCTTTGATTTGTTTGTTTCTTGGTGGAATAGGCGAAGAGATGGGTTTCTTTTTCTCTCAGACATACCTCCCTTAATTTTTTATGTAAATTTCATGTAATTTCTGTGCCCTTTTTAATTTTTGTGAAGTTTGCAAACTTCTGCTCTTGTTCATCCACCCCTAGTAACAAAGTAACATTGTGTAGTACTTTTCAAGTCAGTGACTCAAAACCTGGTTGTTTCCTAAAACTTCGTTGGCTGTCGGCTCCGACGCACTATTTATTTCCTTTTCTTATTTTGAGCCATCAGCGCCAGGATGCCTTTTTGGTGATAGTGCACTTTATAAGTTAAATTAATAAATAAATAATAAATTATTCCTGCCTAGATAGGTTATTTTTTTAAATTATGAACATGACTGCTCTTTTTTTCTTTTACAAACTGGCACGGTTCCATTATGTTGCGCTCCAAACAGAGCAAAATATTTTTCAGACGCTATTTAGAAGCGGAATGTGAGTAAAACTATCATACCTACACTGAATATAATGCATTGCTGCATCAGAATTTAGGATACTCAAACCTGAAATTGTGATGTAACAAATGATCTGTGGAATTTACATCTGCAAAGCTCAATAATTCAATGGCAGACCAGAGAGACAGTAATGTATTTAAAAAACACTTTACCCACCTGAGACATTGATGCTGTTCTGCTGGAGTGGGGCCAAACGGCTATTTTGTTGCACACTTTTTTATGTTTCTGTGTTTTCTGGAAACATGTCACATACAACTTGTAAGCAGCAGCTCCCGAAACAAAGTTTAATAAGTTACTCTTCTTCAAAAAGTACAACAATGTAGTAGTGTAAATAGTTTATTTGATCATATGACATGAACAGACCAGAAAAGTAACATGAACTGCTTTTATAAAACACTTCTAATATTGCTAAGAAAAAGGTTTATTACAATATATTCATCAGAGAGAACATGCCGATATTAAAGACTTTCTGTACATTAAAAATAAATTTTTGTTCTACATTGATTCTTAAAATGGTGATTTTCATTGGTGTCTCTCAGTCATACAACCAATAATAAAGTTTACACTACGTTAGGTAGATGTATATTAGAGCCTTCAACAGCTCAGTTGGTAGGACAAAGGACTGTGGTGAAATAAACAATTAGGTAGATGTATATTTCTCTTAAAAGCTGAATGTGCAAGACTTAACACTGGCATGTTCCCTTGTGCATGTACACATTTGTGTTAATGTGGTAAAATTCGGCAGTTTTAAAGTACATTGTTTGTATAGAAGTAAGCAAAGGTCTGAGTATTAAGTTTGATCCAGAAACTGTTCATTGAGTTAAATATAAAAACAAAACTATAAGTTAAAATAACATTCAGATTGTATAGCACAGGCATTGCATTTTAAACAATATTTACAGTATTACCCACGGGTTAAAGTGGGAATTAAAGAGGAGTGTAAAAACCATAAAAAGCGGCACCAATTTTGTAGCAAAATATCTGTACATTTAAAAAGAGATTATCATATAACTACACGTTATCCACAGAAAATAGGACCTCCACCAGTGGTTCACATGAGCACAACATATGGGCAAAGAGATTCAGGGGTTAAATACTATACAATACATTATACAATGAACATATTGGTGCAATGCTATCAAAGAAGGCAAGTTGCAAGCAGAATGTAACTACTGAAAATAGAAATTGAGCTGCTAGAGTTCAATTTTTGACTGGAATAGATTCAGTGCCCTACTGTAGTAGGATAACAAGCCACTGAGAGACTGGAATGACCTACATCTTCATTTAGAATAGGTAGCCATGAAATATATCACAGAGTTCACATCATATACAAATGAACTCACTTTGAAATGTTAAAACTCTTCATACAAACTACATTGTAGTTCATTGTAATTGAGCATTTTTAGACAAAAATAACTGGAGGTCATTTCACCTTATCTGTCAAACACAAGGTGATTTCTTATTTTTATGGTAGAATGCTTGCACAACATTGTTGGAACTTGTCATCTTACGGCTATTTCAAAGCCTTATTAGGATAGGGCATGAGTCAGTATTATTGTGCTAATAGCTGCTCTAATAAGTCAATAGTGGTCCACAGGCAAACTAATACTGAAAACTGAGATGGTAAAAATGTAGTACGAATGAATAAATACAACAATCTTTGTCCGTGCAGACTTCGCATTTACATCCTTTAACTGTCCCTCATACCTCCTCCAACATTACAAATCAGCAATTAAAAATAATCAGCCTCAACGAAGATTGGCCCTTCATTTACATTAAAACATCTGATCACTGAATTACACTCTGTAATGTCCTATTTTAGAATTCATTTGGGGGTTAAGTATTGTTAAAAGGTACAGTGTCATTTCAATTGCTTCCTTCACACATACTCCAAGCCCTTATGTACAGAGCATGAAGTGCAGTTGACTCTCCTTAGCAGACGGTATGATGGTGCATTTGACAACTTGTCAAGTCCTCGGCGTATGAGAATTATATTATTTACAAAATATCCGGAAGCCAATGGTTGGTGGCCTTTAAAGACCAAGCAATAGAATTGCATGTAACAAAAAAGAGAACACATGTATTTTACATTTTGGTTAAAAATACTGAATGTATTGGTGTAAAAACATACCCAGTCAAATCAAGTCCTATTGCTTTGATTTATTTGAGCAGGTATTTCAGTTTTAGGCACTTGTTATCTATAGATGAAAGGTTTTCATGTTTGAGTGAAGAGCCCATCGTGTTTATGTTCCTATGCAATATGTCTGAGGGATCGTGCAATTCAAAGGAAACCATTCACATCCAGGGCTGGAGTTACTGTGTAACACACAATGCAGGTCCCAAGCTGTATCATCAATCGTGGCTAGCCCTCTGCTGCACAAAGGACGCTACCTCACATGGGCATTTCAGCACCATTAAAAAAGCGCAAGTTCTGATCATCAAAGCGCTTTCGGACGCTTCGTCTCACCGCATCGGCTCTTCTGTACGGCTGGCTTCGAAGATCTAAAAGGATAAACAGGAAATAGTAAGTAGCAGAATCAACTGTAGTCTGGCTATAGACAAGAAAAAGTCCTTCTGGCAACCAACCAAAGCAGCTTGTGAATAAAGAACAGACAAAAAGTATTTGAAATCAAAGACTTATCAGATACAAATTATTTAGCACCCTTTAATTTGAGCCCAAAATAAAGGTAATACTGGTGATATCTTGAATATATGGTATTTCTGTAAAATTGTTAAAATATTTAACAGTGAACTGTTACAACCTTTATGTTTTATTGAATCATCTTGAAGCAAAGCGTCTGCTTTGTGTTAAATAGTGTTTTTAGTCTTCAGGATTAGCATTTACAGGTTTTAAAACAATTACTTATCTTCCTAGTGCCCATCTTTAAGCCATCCTGATCACCAATAGTGTGATAAATCTAATTTGGGTGATTTTGCCCTTCAACCCTTTATTGCTAGTCCAATATGATTTTTCATCTGCTCAAAAGTCAGAAGCCACAGCAAATGTTACGAGGCAACTTTGGAAAAGGAACGCAAGAAATCTACATGACTCATTATCACTCACAGAATCTTGGGGAAAAAAATTGCAACCACAAGCGTCAAAAAGCTAGCTTTGACGCTACCACTCTCGTAAAGCAACTGTTTACATGAGCAACACCAGCCACTGACATGAAATCACACTCGTGAAGGCAAACAGCAGGATCTGGCAACTTCCAAGCCCTTAAACGTTCAACATTTATTTTTAACAAACCATCAAACACAAACATGGACCAGCAGTAAAGGTGCATTTACCTATAGATCCCGACATCCTACTAATTTGTAAAGTCAAATCGATACTGTATTATTAATTAGAGGTTTGGCAAAATAGCAGGGCATCTCTTCATAATACCTTTACAAGGTTATGAGTTATTCATACAGGAAATGTGCATTTTAAGCATTTTCCAAGTGATGTATTTCAGATCCTTCACCAGTATTACTTTTAGCTATAGTAGCTGCAACTGATCTGGCATACTGAGAGAGGAGGAAGCTAAGTAAAAAGTGATGCTTGCCAGCTCTGTGTATCCTCCACCACCGGTGTGCTAGAAGAAATCCTTACCCTCGAGTGAACATTTGGAAATTTAGTGATATTATTCTTCTTTAAGGCTAAACAGGAGAAAACACAAAATGATGGTTAAATAAAAAAACGGGATGGAAATGAAGAGAAACGTAACTCAGTGTTTTGCGATCCCGAAAGGCATGTTAGCCAGTAGAGCAAGATGGAGCAGAGGTCAAGACTTTAAGAGAAGGTTAGACAGAAAAGAAAGGACAAGATGGCCACCCTGTTCATCCACTAACAAAGTCGCAAGCTGCTTTGAAGGTTGGCTCCAGAAAGATCATTAATACAGCAATTAAATAGAAAGATTATTCAGCATTTTTTCATGATATAAAATAAAGAAGCATTCCTAAATATGGTTATCAAAGATCAAATAAAAACACTGTTGTCTTTGTAAATTTGTGTTTCTTTACCTAAGGCAACAGTATTGGCATTCTTTTTGGGTTAAAATGGTTTAAGTTGTTATCCAGTTCCAGGGCAATTTTTACCATCTCAAATAATTTTACTGACTGAAAAGTAATCTATTTTTGGCTCCTTCACCAAATAGGTAAAACATAACTCAACATCTTACTACATGATGTGTTGCAGCAAGGTAAATCAGACCATTAATTTTGATCCACGCGTATTAATTACACAGCTAACTATTTTCCCTTACCCAAACATTAGTGAGTAACCCATTTTATCAGACAGAGTGCTTTCCTATAAACTGAATACGCTAACCCCATCCCCTCATAAGTCATTAGATGACCGGTTTTGGGTAGGAAACATGAGATTGTAGCTAAAATGGTATTAAACTCCATTGGTAATACCACATGAGGTGTTTTCTGTGAAATAATCTCAGTTTATACCAGGAGGATTTTGTTCCTTGAAAAAAGCCCCCAATTTTGGAATTACATATGAAAATCAGTGCAGTAGCCTTCGATTCCACATGCTGTGCCCCATTCCATATGCACTTAGAGGGGATTGATTTAAAATACCCTGGTATTACCAATACCACCGGCCGTAAGAATGCCTGGTGCTTTATCACCGATTGCAAGAATTGGAGCTAGGCCACATGTCATGAGGGCCTTTAGAGATTATGCACTGAATCTTTTAATAACTAAGTAAGCATAATCAGTCAATAGGTTTACTAATCTTTTAATGTAAGTATCTATGATGCAATGATTTAACCAATATTTAATTCACTTTGACATGGAACTGGAAACCCAATAAGGTGCAGATGAAACCGAATACGATAACTAAATATGGAGTATCTATTTGAATCTTGCATGCACATGTAGACATGCAATATGCAGTTAAAATCTTGAAAAGTAAGTGGATTTTCAGTCACCCAGACAAGGGGGAAATGAGTGATTACTTGTGCAGGGGAAAAGAAAAGGTAAAGCCCATGTACTGAAAGCCCACCAGGTGGGTGTTTTCACCATGCATTTCATACACATTTCCAAAATGTAAACCTGGATTACTCATGCATGGGCTATCCACAGAAATAGCAATCTATTTTTAGTGCACAGTCAAGGTGGCATAGAATGGCCAAGTGAACTGTCACATATATGCCAACCACTGCATAACTGTTGCCCCTATTCACTTAACAATAATGGTCGACATGTAATAATTTCTCAGCATATATTGTGGTAGTCTGTGACCTCAGCACCTGAAGTTCTATGCCATCTTGTACAAAGATTTACTGTACCCCTAAAATGTAGGAATGGCCAAATGTCTCATGCAGAAGGTTGATAAGGAAAACAAAGTTGAGAGAAAATCACAACATGCAATGAGATGACCAGACCAATGTAATACAACTCCAAGTGGACAGCAGGCATTACTATCCAATCAAATCCATGGGCCCTGTTTGTTATCCACACACAATGGAGAAATATTTCAAAACCTATAGCAACCTTTTAAGAACATCTGGTGTGAAAGTGTAATATTTTAGTAATGGAATTCCTCAGTGAGAACAGGATCGCAGAAAAATCGTGAGCCACGCTTGGCTGTTCGAGCTGTAAAGGGCACTGTCTTCAGCACTGCATGGAAAATAACAGCCAAACAAGACAAACAGAATACAGTAAGAAGCAGAGATCTATAGCATTAGTATACTGTTAGTGCTCAGTAAATGACATCCTGGACTGGCTTTAAACATCTTTAGTGCCTTGCACAACAGAAACCTGTGGCTGATGTTGGAACTATTAATCAATTTGGAAATATGTAAAGTACTTTCTAATCAAATTGCCTTTCTGTTTATGTACTACACAACTGTAGCCAGGTATATCTCATTAATAGTTGTTATGTGGATGGATCCAAATGGGTATTGAATTACAAAACACATTTTATTAACTAAGACACCCGCATTTTTAAACCATCTTTTTTATTTTGTGTGGTAAGTCTAAAACTAAATATACACAAACATAATTGTTTCATTCCAAAGTTATTTGAGGTAATTTAGACTTTGGCTACATAATTAGAATTCTCAACTATAAATGAGTTACATAATGAAGAAAACATTCACAATTCATATTTGTAGAATTCAAAAATTTTTAAATGCGTCTTTTAAGCATCTCAGCCCTGATATTCTGCATATAAGAAATTTACAAAAATATACACACAGTCCAAACCGTTCTGAAATCTTTTGTCACCAGTTATCAATGATTTCTTGAAACTCAAGAAGGTTAAGTGTTACTGAGTGCCTCTCTCCAAACATACCAGAGAGAGGGTTCTGTGCAAAACTGGTCCTTCGGAAATGTTGCCAAGAAATAAAAGTGGAATATTATTACCACACTAGTATAATTATCATTCTTTATGCATTGATTTTAAAAATAATGTGTTAAAGGTGTACACATCGGTGTACAAATTTCTTTCATGATATACAATGAGAACCAAAAGATTAGTTGATTCTGATATGACTATGGGTGTCATGTTCCTAGATGTGCTACTCTACAGGAATACAAACTTCAGTGTCTATATTGATCCACCCATTACATAATTCATTAGAATATATTTAAAGCCACCATGATTGCAACACAAGATTATCTAATGCCAACAAGTGAAAAGCATTAGTCTGTTATATGTTATACATAATTATGCTTAAAATAAAAGTTTCAAGTTATGTCTCATAAGGATTTAACCTTTCTGAATGGGCCCTGGATAAAGTTACTTATTAGTCTACTCTAAATAAAAAAAGATTTCAAATGTTACTGGCAAGTTGATGAGATAATTCAGCAAAGCTTCCAATGAGTGGTGAGCATTACATGCATAATGCAGTGCAGCGTTTACTTTTCCCCTTCAGACTTCTAATATAGCATTCATCACTTAACGTCCTGGTATAGCTGCTAAAACATCAAAGGTGTGATTCATAAAGATTTTTCTGTGAGCAGGTGTTAGTTCGGCATACTCATCACTTTCTCCTAGAAGGAGTAAGTCATGAGTGAAATATGTGTAAAGCATAGCAACATATCTGCTAGTCGGGCCCCATGTGTATTAAAACAAAGAAAGAGTAAAGCATATTCAAGGGGCATACACTCGGTGCATAAAATACCAACTGTCCAAAGGAACATTATTTGTTCTATTGTATAGCACTT
Organism: Lissotriton helveticus; assembly: GCF_964261635.1. Taxonomy (NCBI): domain Eukaryota; kingdom Metazoa; phylum Chordata; class Amphibia; order Caudata; family Salamandridae; genus Lissotriton; species Lissotriton helveticus. The sequence continues at coordinate 1,135,101,211 of NC_136061.1, forward strand.
TAAACGTGTTGTCCATGTGTTTTGAAGTATTTTGCATGTTCAGACTATAAAATCAATAAACTGCCGTACCATTAAAAGAAAATGTAATTTGAAAAAATATAGTGTGTCGCAAATAAAGCATTTTTGCAGTGCACCCATGCCTGTCCGCTATGTGCATATGAGCAAACCGGCTACACAAAAATGTTGTGTTTGCAATCGAAGGGAATGTAATTTTGGTCAGAGTTCTCCAATGACATAAGTGTCGGGATTAAGGGTGGTAACAATCCCATGTAGATTTGAAGTAGCCAAGTACCAATGGAAAGCACATCAACATATCATGAGGCCCAATTCCAAAAATGTAAACAAAGTTTTTTTTAAATAAAGCTATTCAACTTAGAACTGGTTTTCAAGCCATCATTAAAGTGTGCTATTTCCATGAACGAGATATCATGTTCCAGATAAGAGGGTGCATATATTAGGCTACACCGATGGAGAACCTCTCATTAGAATGTGGCTGAAGTTCATGCACCTGGAGCTAATTACTAGCGGTGGGCGGATGATGTAATTATGTCAAATAAACATCTCCCTAATCATTTACGGAATGGGGAAATGCATTCCATAACAAGAGCGCTCTATGGGTGTCTGTGTAGCCTGTGTATGTAGGGGCACTGCATCTGTGAGCCTGGTGAAAAGGAGTGTGGGGGCTTTAAAAGGTATGTCACCCTGCCCCCACGTCATGTCGCTAAAGGTTCTGCAGAGAGTATTGAAAGGGTTCTGTGCTAGAAGAGCAGACAACTTTTTTTGTGTTGCTCTTTTAAAATATATTATGAGTAATGTTGTGCAAACGGTTTTCAGTGTTGTGCAACTAATGAATATTTGTAGTGCAGTTTTAATGCATTAGTGCCCTTTAATAAAATCATTGAACAGTTCCTATAAAGCCCTTACCCAGAATGTGCTCGTTCGGTACCAGACAACTCAACAAGGCCAGGATGTCTTAGGTGCCATCTTGTTCACTAACACACAGAAGTAAACTTTATTTACCAGTTATGATGTCTTCAATAGCACCATCTTTTCCCTCATAGACATGTCTGCTGTCCTTGACTTGCCGCCTTCGCAACTCTGAGATTAATTCTTGCTGCTGCCTTTTCGTTTTATGAGGAGACTGAAATGGAAAAAAAAAGAGCTAAATTAGGCAGGATAAAATAATCAATAGAACCAGGTATTCTATAGCATGGCCCATCTGTGCAATGCAGGATAGTTAAGTAATTTCTTGAAATATTTGGACAGTTTAAATTGAATGAAGGAAATGTTGACAGTACAATACAACATCAATTCATGTCAATGAAGTGTTAAAGGAATTTGAAATCCCACTTTCTGGTACCACTCCTTTCATATGTGGAACCTGACCAGGCTCAGGACATTTCAGTGGGGTAATCTATTCTAGATGATATACCATAACTAGAAAGAGACCCTCACTGTTGGTCTACATGCATTTTTTCTCTGCTCTTACAAGCATATATGTGTCGCCACTGTTTAGGTCACAGCTCGGTTTCATTACATTTCAACAAGATTTCTCATGGATGCAAGAAATATTTCTCTTCTTAACCTTTACGAAGTACAGATGGTAAGGAGGGATTGCATCAATGTAATTAGCATAGCTATTTTTGTTGCAGTTTTTTTTATATTTCACAAACTTGACCCGAAGATATTGCAGTGCTTTAAATGAGCACCAGTTACCTTACACAAGGACACATTAATGTTTGGTAGACATGGGGAGATTAAGTGATTTGTCCATAATCACAGGATGTTGAACCGACGTAGAGATCCGTACCTGGTTCCGCAGCCCCAAAGTCGGCAACTCTAGCCGTTACTCCACAACCTCTCATGCAACAGAATGTCATCAGTTTTATTTGAATATTGCTGAGGCTAATCTGGGCTCCAGAGGCACCCTAGCCCTAGTGATGATCAAATTATCATTTTCAGTGACTCTTAGGGTACTGTATTTGTGTCTATAAATTTTAGCATTAAGGTTACTATGAATACTGGGTATGGTGCGAGGTCCGGGCATTCGGTCACAGCACCATCTGCGCTGAAATAGCAAGAAAATCTCTATAATCCTCTTAACCTCCGTCTGTTAACAGGGTCACAAATTATACTGAAAATATCTCCATTTATATACTTTGCCTCTGTCTGAGAATCCTATGTTACACGATAGGTTGGTATTTTTCCATGCCTTAGGATCCTGATGTATTTTGTTTGTGGATCTCCTTTCTGTGAAATGTAGTTTTCTCTTTTAGTCATAACTATTCCTACTTTGAGGGCATCGCTCCTTATTAAATCCCCTACAAACTGCAGCTTGCGTGTATGGCATTGGCGATTATTCTCCATGGTCTGACATTTTGGTTAGAGATGTCTAAGATCCATGAATCCATCTATAGCTCTTCTGTTGCTTCACTTCTGGATTCCTCGGAGAGACCGAAGACCTGAATCAAAATCTCCCCTTAGTAGTACGTTTGGCACTACAAAACATACTACCAATTGCAATTCACAAACTATGTGCACAGTTTTACCCCTCCGCATTATCTATACTTATGTTTGCATAGTTCCCCAACCAGACTGTGAGGTCTCCACACACGTGACTATAGGTTTTAGTAGTGAATGTAGGAGGAACACAGGGGAGTGGCTTTAAGAATGGGCAGTCTTCCAACAAAAGGGGATGGAATTAGGGAGGAGACGTATGAGGGGTTTAGGAACGGTCAGGGAGTGGTTTAGAGGGTCAGGAGGGCTATAGGGAGTGACATCACCCACTCACACAAGAGTAATCTAATTTCAGTACTTATGGGTGGAGACATGTAACTTACAAATTTGTAGTCTATCTACATTTGGGTGTTTATGAATATCGAAAGTAGTAAACTTACTCCAAAGTGTAAACATATCAAAACTGTAAGTTACTTTTGTGAATCAGGCCCTGGTCCTTCCAAAGAGGATTGAACAAGAAATGCTTATTGTCTGGAAGGGGGACTGAGGCGAAGTGGATTTAAGAAGAAAAAAAACTTAACAGTAACTTTGAAATGATCTATCTGGACCAGACTTTTGGCAGCTCCTGCCCTCAAAAGCATACCAAGACCCCCAAAATTTGAAAATTGCCTCACTCATAAATATTATGTCAAAGTTACGGGTTCTCCTGTAACATCTGTGTGTGAAGGTAGGCGCCAGACATTTGTGGGGTTTGTTTATGCTGTTGCATGAATGTACATCACATTGAATCTATGAGCCAGAGGATTGCCTATATTATTTGGAGATTGTTTTAAAGTCACTTGTCTTATGGCACTATTGTAAGTCACTATCAGCTAATGCTGCTATTTTTTATTGCTACCTTTCAACTTTTAGACTTCACATCTTGTACAGTATCTACGTACACCCCAGACAGCTGACTGAGAACTCATTAACAGGGCCTAACAATGGTCTAAAATGATATCCATGTCAAGGTGGCAGACATTTTTTTAACTCTGAGTGGAAGTCTCTTCCACGCTGTAGTTTCAGTTTTATTAATAGATGTGACATTGACTGCCCTGTTAAAGTGGCTACTCATTTAGTTTTGTCATTGGTACCTTGACTGGGAGGGCTATGTTGTTCCACAGGGTGCACTTTTACAAAGCCATGATGATATAGCACATCAAAGTATAGGACACCGAGTAAGTGCAGGAATAATAGAAGTTAGCAAGTCTGCAATTTCCAAAGAGTGCTGTGTGTGCTTTTAGTTAGGTGGCATACAATATGACCTGTGAGATGTGCTACATTGTGAAGCCAGTGTGTAATAAACAGAGAAAAGGAGAGTGTTAATGACAGGAATACCTAGCGTTAAACAAATCCTCAGCTTGATTTCTTATTATTTTCATAAGCGACACAAAGGCGCCTAGCACAGAAACAATCAGTTCATATGTAATAGTAGCAGCACCAGATGGCAAGATGGACAGGTTTCTACTGGCCACTCTTGTCTCTAAATGTGCGTCCATTCTTAGCACATTCTCTTCTGTGCCCACACTTGTATTTAATATCATGGGGTTACAAACCTTTTGGTCCTGCTGCTCCATCAAAGCTTCTTGTTCTAGAAGTTTTTCCATAAGTGCTAGCTCTTGCTTTTTCCTTAAGTCATTCTCCTCTTCTGCTTGCTGCGGGTGAATTAAAAAAAATGACATTGATTTTAAAATATTGTTAGCTGGATAAAGTAGATTTAGACAGTAACATGTGGTACTCTTAGTAGGTACTAATAAGATATAAAAGATAAGAGACTTGAAGAAGAGCTGTTGTAAACAGATTGACTTTGTCAGATGATTTCTTGCCTACACCTGGCTGAAAACCGTGTCAAATGGACCAATGAACAATGCACAATTAGATGACTAGGAGTGATGTCACTATCGTCGAACCTCATCCTTTTAAGTGATCACTCTCTTGCACTCCGATCACTTCCTCTTTAATCAACGAAGGACATCCTCACAGGAAGTTTAGGGAACATTGGATGGCTAGTTTGAGGCAAGTAAAATGTAACTATTACAAAAGTGCCTCTTTTCACTTATCTTAGGCAGTTTGTTCAAGAGTGAAAATATAAAGTTGCTTCTAAACACCCAATTAATGTTTCAGTAACAAAAATCATCAAACAAAGGGAACATTGCTTTAGGTGGAGTGTGGGGTGGTGAACATTGATCCCAACTGAACTATGCTCATGATGTATTCTTTCCAATCACAAACTGGGGATGTGCAACATACACGCTTATTGGTTTGCGAATGGGATACAATCTGCGATGAGACTTATGTACTGATATGTTACATCCCAAATTGTAGATTTACAGAGGGTCATGGGTGTAGGGTTTTGTAAAATGACCTGCCTAGTAAATATTAGACAGTTTGCAATTTTACCAGCCCCTGTGACTGGCTACAAAGGCAGGGATGGAGGCCTGCAAGGGACAGCAGAACTCCATCCTAGCATTTGCTTTCCCAAATGGGAGACATTTGTTTTTGTTTTCAAAGGAGTGTGTGCCCATATTGGAAAAGGGGGGAGGGGCTAAGTGAGACTATTGACAGTGCCGCTCCACACAGACATCGTAACGTATAAATAAGAAGGCCATGTTAAGGATAGGCAAGGCCTCAGACCACATGCCAAGTCTAATGTAACGGGACAAAATCCTCTGAATACTTGCAGTAAAAACAACGCAGATACGTTGAATGGCAGAAGTGAAAAGCTTAATGAAAAAACGGTTACAACAGAATCAGATAAGTCAACTTCCTCAACGATCGAATGTGAGAACGAGCTAACGCCCACTCAGGAGTTAATACATCTGGAAAGATTGGAGGATTCTGGGAGAAACTGCAATGAGGCATCACTGGAAGAACCATCCCTGGGAGTTATCTTTCAGTTGATCCAGATGAACATAAAAGAGACTCCACCACATTATACAGTGGTGAAGGCTGATAATTTGAGGACATAATCTATAGTTGAAATCACTGGTAACAACATTCACACTCTAACAGAGCGAATGACTGAGCTTGAAAACGCATAGTCGAAATGGAGATGTGACTGTTCGTGGACATAAGCACCAAGTTCAGGGAGTTCAATGGAATGTTGAAGAACAGTGAGAGATGGAATAATCTCGGCATACTGGACATTCTGGAGGGGTCGGATGGGAGTGAACCCTAGCAGTACATCATTGATTTGTTGGGACTTTGGGATTTTGATTGTCAAATTCAATGTGCCCATTGGATCCCTCTTCATATGAACAATTAATCCAATTCATCTTTAGACACCAGATCTAGACCTATTTTGATCAATATTGTAAAGATTCTGCTTCATCAAGCAATCTTGATGAAGTACACCAATCTCTGTGATCACTATGTCATTTTTCATTCACTCTGATTTCTGTCATCTGTCCGAGGATATTAGTAGCATAAGATCAAAGCAACCAGGGCACAGGTTTATTTATAGAAGCCCGCCAGATTGAAGATTTAGGGGCATGGAAAATACTTGCCTTTGCCCTTGCAAGGGGAAAACTGTCGATATTTTGAGATAGTGAAAGCAGAAAGATGGCACTTAAAAGAAAATATGTGGGAGTGGCACCAGTGATATTGATGAACTAATATCTATAACTGGGAAATTGGGACAATAATCCAAGGATAATGTTTATTGCTAGGGCTGACTTACTGGCGGGGCGGACAAACTGCTATCTTGTTCATCTGATAACATAATTAGGATTATGTTTGGGGATGGGATAGTGATACAAGTCATGGCTAGTGGGCTGGGCTGGATTCCACTCTAAATCCAAAGGTTTATAGCAAAAAAGGGAGAGAAGGGCAAAAGCAATGAGCAAATCAGAAGATACATGATATTTTTTAAGTTAATGTGTTGAAATGTGCATAGTTTAAATACCCCTATAAAATGCCAGATGGTCAAGGTAGAGGTCATGATATACAAACTGCATGTTCCTCGTCATGTGGATATAGAAACTGTACATATAAAGAAAGAGCTGTTTTCCGACAGATAGATTATAGTTTAGTTGTAAAAACAACCCAACAAGTATCTATTCGCAGAGTGGCCATATTATGTTAGAGTCCTGCCCATGAGAAAGTGATCTGAATGGCCACTTACCAATTCGGGAGAAGAGTCATTGCCAATCAGAGATGGATTATGCATTAAACAGCAGATGTGCTGTGTACGGCACTAATTTGGAAGACTCCAGCTGTTTTATACACTTGGTTTAGACTTCACAGCCTGGTCGGGAGAGATGGCTGTTGTAGAGGATTTCAATAGTGTGACAAACTACAAGACAATTCAATTCAATTCAGTTAATTTATATAGCGCGCTACATACCCATAGGGTCTCAAGGCGCTTGGAGAAGGGTGGGGAATTACTTGTCGAATATCCAGGTTTTAAGTTGCTTTCTGAATGTTAGGTGGTTCTGAGTGAGGCGAAGGTGAATGGGAAGTGAGTTCCAGGTTTTTGCCGCCAGGTAGGAGAAGGATCTTCCTCCCATGGTGGTTTTGTTGATGCGAGGTACAGCAGCAAGGGCTTGGTGGGAGGAGCGTAGCAGGCGGGATGGGGTGTAGAAGGAAAGTCGTGTGTTGAGGCATTCGGGTCCAAGTTCGTAAAGTGCTTTGTGTGCGTGGGTGAGGAGGCGGAAAGTTATCCTCTTATTGACGGGGAGCCAGTGGAGGTTTTTCAGGTGCCCAGAAATGTGGTCTTTACGCGGGATGTCTAGTATGAGTCTGGCTGATGCGTTCTGGATGCGTTGGAGTTTTTTTCTGAAGTTTTGCGGTGGTACCGGCATATAAGGTGTTTCCGTAGTCCAGGCGGCTTGTCACCAGTGCGTGGGTGACCGTTTTTCTAGTTTCGGTGGGGATCCAGCGAAATGTTTTTTTGAGCATGCGAAGAATGTTGAAGCAGGATGATGAAACGGTGTTGACTTGTCTGGTCATCGAGAGTGAGGAGTCCAGAATGACGCCCAGGTTCCGTGCGTGGTCTGTCGCGATGGGTGCTTTTCCAAGGGACTCTGGCCACCACGAGTCGTCCCAGGCGGAGGGGGAGGTGCCTAAGGTAAGGACTTCTGTTTTGTCGGAATTCAGTTTCAGACGGCTCTGCTTCATCCACTCGGCTACTTCTCTCATTCCTTTATGTAGGTTGGTTTTGGCGGTGTTAGGGTCTTTGGTGAGTGAGAGGATCAGTTGAGTGTCATCAGCGTAGGAGATGATGTTGAAGTTATGTTGGCGGGCGATGGCCGCGAGGGGGCTCATGTATACGTTGAAGAGGGTAGGACTGAGTGAGGATCCCTGTGGCACGCCGCAAATGACTTCAGTGTCCTCAGATTTGAATGGTGGGAGGCGGACTCTCTGGGTTCTTCCGGAAAGGAACGAGGTGATCCATTCCAGTGCTTTTCCTTGGATTCCGATGTTTCTGAGGCGTTGTAGCAGGGTGCTATGACAGACTGTGTCGAAGGCTGCGGAGAGGTCGAGGAGGATGAGGGCGACTGTGTCTCCATTGTCCAGAAGAGTTCGTATGTCGTCTGTTGCTGCGATGAGTGCGGTCTCAGTGCTGTGTTTGGCTCGGAAGCCGGACTGAGAGGAGTCGAGGGATTTGTTGTTTCGAGGAAGGCGGCGAGCTGGTTGTTGACAGCTTTCTCGATGACCTTGGCCGGGAATGGAAGGAGCGAGATGGGGCGGTAGTTTTTGAGTTCGGTGGGGTCAGCTGTGTTTTTTTTTAGAAGGGCGCTGAGTTCGGCGTGTTTCCAGCTGTCCGGGAAGGTGGCGGAGTTGAGGGAGCAGTTGATGACATCTCGGAGGTGTGGTGCAATGATGGAGTCTGCTTTGTTGAAGATGTGGTGAGGGCATGGGTCTGTGGGGGATCCTGAGTGGATGGAGTTCATCAGGCGGATGGTGTCCTCAGTGGAGATTGTGTTCCAGTCATTAAGGATGCTCAGGGGGGGTGACGGTACGGCAGAAGGTTGGGTGGGTTGGTCTCCGGGTTGGTTGTTGAAGCTGTTGTGGATGTCTGCGATTTTGTCGTGAAAGAACTAAGCTAGGGAGTCGCAAAGGGCTTGAGAGGGGGTGATGTCGTTGGAGTTGGCATTGGGGTTGGTAAACTCTTTGACGATGTTGAATAATTCTTTGCTGTTGTGGGCGTTGTTGTCAAGTCGGTCTTTGAAAGCGGCTTTCTTGGCAGTCCGGATCAGTTGGTGGTGTATGCGGATGGCGTTTTTGAAGGCGTCCTTGGTGCTGGTGTTTGGGTCTTTTTTCCAGGCCTTCTCAAGGGAGCGACAGAGTTTCTTGGATTTCTTAAGATCATCGTTGAACCAGGGGGCGTTTTTGCTGCCTATTTTGATTTGACGTTTTTTCAGGGGAGCTAGGTTGTCGGCGCTGTTGGTTAGCCATTGAGTGAGGTTAATGGCTGCTTGGTTGGGGTTCGAAGAATGGGCAGGGGGGTTTTGAAGAAGCGATGAGGAGATCTGGTCGAAGGTGATTTTGTTCCAGTTTCTTCGCAGAGTAGGTTGAGGATGGTTGTGGGTTGAGGTCTTTTTGTAGATAAAGTGAACGCAACTGTGGTCCGTCCAATGGAGAGCTGTGGTGCGACTGAAGGAGATATGTTTGCTGGAGGTGAAGATAGGGTCGAGTGTGTGGCCTGCGTGGTGAGTGGGGGAGTTGACAAGTTGTTTGAGGCCGAGGTTGGCGAGATTGTCCAGAAGGGCGATGGTGTTGCTGTCGTTGCTTTTTTCCAGGTGAAAATTGAGGTCTCCCAATAGAATGTAGTCCTCGGAGGGGAGGGCGTGTGGGGTGATAAAGTCAGTGATGTCTTCACTGAATTGTGCACGGGGTCCTGGTGGCCTGTAGAGGAGGGTGCCTCTGAGTGTGGTCTTGGGGTCGGTGTGGATCTGGAAGTGAAGGTGCTCGGCACTAGCGAGGTTGACGTCTGAGCTGGTTGAGATGCGGATGGAGTTCTTATGGACGATGGCGATGCCTCCTCCTCTTTGCTTGGCGCGGTCTTTCCGGATGATCTTGTAGTCTTCCGGGATGGCAATGGTGATGTCTGGGGCTGAGGAGGCGTTCATCCATGTTTCTGTTAGGAAGGCGATGTCCGGAGAAATGGTGTCTAGTAGGTTCCAGAGGTCGATGGCGTGTCTGTGGACTGAGCGGGTGTTGAGCAGGATGCATTTAAGGTGGTTGGTGTCAGGTCTCTGTTTGGTGTTAGTGGGTGGGGAGTTGGTCTTGGTGCCGTCATACTTGCAGGAGTTGCATGTGAAGGGTCCATGGGTGTGTCCAGGAGCGGCTTGGGCGCAGTTGGGGAGTCGGCCGGGGTTAAGGGCTAAGAGGGTGGAGGCGGCGTAGGTAATGCGGGTAGGGTGGGTAGTACGGGGGCCAGGGGGTCTGGCGCTGGGCGCGGTCTTGGCGCGGACGGGCGTAGACGGGCTTACCTTTGGCGCACCTTCGGCGCGGCCGCAGCGCGTGGACGCTGCGCGATGGGACATCTGACTTAAAAGGGTAGTGTAGGGGGGCGGAGCATGGGAGGGTCAGGTGGGAGGCGGTCGCGGGGAGGCGGGCCAGGGGAAAGCACAACAACAAAATGGTGGGAGGGATTGAAAACGAAACTTAGCACAAAGCCCAAAATGAATAAATGCACCAAACAGTGAGAGCGCTATTCAGTCAACACTGCTGCAATTCCACAGTATAATTCCCAATGCAATGCTATTTAATGAAAGCGCTACCCAATCTCAATGCTGCACAAAGCGCTATGAATTTTACAGCAATAACACGCACAAGTTTTAGCAGCAGCAGAGCTACGATACCAATCACGAGTGCTCCAATGAAGTGAATTCAGCTGTGAGCACTGTAGCAGTGATAGCGAGCTGGAGCCAGGGAGCGTGGGGGAGCGACCGTTCGGGACGAGGTCCAGGCGAGAAGACAGACTCCACAAATAAGCAGAAGACCTACTCCCCTTGATATCTAAAGCCCATTTTGAAATACAGAATTTGATGAGGATGTTTGGTCTCCTTGAGGTCTGGTGAATTCAGAAAAAAATACCATCCAGGCTATTATTACTCCGCTGTTCATAAAGACCACACTAGAATAGATAAAGCACTACCATCACAGAAAATACCCCTTTTATTATTATCAAAATGTGCCCTAAAGTGAAGGTAGACCATTTGTTTAACTATTAAGGATAAGTCGTAGAATGATAGACCCAGGAGATGGATGTTTGAACGCTCTTTACTCTTGGATCCAGAGTATAAAATGGGTATGTCAAACTCCTTACAGGAGTTTTTCCCTACAAATATGGAAACTGCTCCTATACGTATATTTTAGGAACTCAAATCATTTGTTAGGGTGATCACAAGTTTATAGCCAATCTAAATAAGTCAGAGGGAGGAAGAAGCATATGTAGATTGACAAAAATTAGAAACCGAACATGCCAGATTCATTTCAAACCCAGATCTACTTTTACGCAAGTAGCTCAATGTACGAGTAAAACTGGTTGGTCGCTTTGTGAAAAGGCTGCAATAGCCTACAAAGCTAGAAAGGGGATGAAATGCTAATATGATGAACCTATTGGTAAAGTCTTGGCCTACAAAATCAAAGAAAAGCAGAATAAACTATGATATCTTGCACCAGGGATAATGAGGGACATGCAATTTTTCAACCTAAGACATAATCAATTCCTGGTCTTCTACCAATAATTATATAGTGTAGACTAAGCATGATCTCCACATGCAATACAGTCATATCTAAAACTAGTTAATATACACCCGCTAAATAAATCACAGATTAATTTGCTAGATGACAAAATTTCATTGGCAGACGTCAGATTACCTACAACATCTTTACCACATGGGAACTGGGATACTATTCTCCTTGAATTCCATAAGACATTTCTAGACTACAGACTTCTAGACTTGGTAGCTCCTATTCTCCTACAAATAATTTCTTGGATTGATCAAGGATTTGGTATACCAACTACATGACACTATACCATCACTGCAATATACCTAAAAAACAAAAAGGAAACCTACTGATGAGAGAGGACACAGACTGTTAATCAATACTGATGCCAAAATATATGCTAAAAACTTAGCTACCAGTCTTGCTTTTATTAGTGAAACTCTTGCCAGTCCACAGATACAAAGCTTTAAACTTGGGCAGTACTACTATTCATACAAAAATGGCAATTTCATTGTTCAATACCACCAATACTTTATATAAGTAAGCTCTTAGACGCCGAAAGGGCATTCAATACATTTCCAGTGCAGTTTTTATGGGCTATCATGAGAATGACTGGATTTGGAGAGACATTTCTAAATAGGGTTATGGTACTTTATAAAAACCCTGGTGCAAGAGTACCTCTTTCTGGAGAGATCGCTGATGTTTTTTCAATCAACAGAGGTGCATGTCACATCTAACCTATGTCTCCACTGCTGGTCACAATTTATTTAGAACCCTACATAGATCAAACAATGCTGAATATATATATATAGTTCCCCTTGAGCTTAATGTGGTAGAAGTTAAGATCACTGCCTTTGCCAACAACATGGCAGAATACTTTGTAGCGGCTACTAGTGCGATTTCCCAGACTGAAGTAGAGGCATTTCATTTTGGAGTAGTTTTAGGGCATACATTGTACACACACATATTCTGAATTATAAGCCCGTAAAAATGGATGAGCATCTAACTGATGTTGCTGTATATCTAGAAATTAAGGAATCTAGCACATGGATGTCACTGTCTTTTGCCCTCCAAAGGTAGACTGGCCATTTACAGGTTAGTCAGGTAGTCCTTCCCTAATGATCAGGTGCCATTGTCCAGCGCTGCATATACCACCTGCAGATACATTGCAAATACTTCTCTGATATCCTGCTGGAAGCGCACCTCCCTGCCCTGTGCATCACGCCCCTCCACAGGTGTCCTCTGGGATTCACTACATAGAAGCATAGCTAACACCTTGCCCGCCCTATCCCTCTGCATACAGACGCAGTCTATAGTTGGTGTGCACACATTTTTCCAACCGATCCCAAGTCTCCAGTAGCTCGCTTTTGAATTCCTTACATTTCCCCACCTTCTGTAGCTCTGCAGCCACAGTCCTCCAGTGCACCATCCTCGTTTCCTGCACATGCAGCATACGCCGGAGTTGCATTTTTATCCCATACAGCGTCTTCATGCACTCCCCCTACAGGACCACTTTCATAGCATCCCACTCTGTGGCCCTTGCATATGTGCTCGCATGTTTTCGTCAAAATAATGATCTAATACCACAGAGATGACCACAAAGACTGGGTCCGCAAAGGCCTCCACACTCAACCATCAAAGAGGCACCCTGGGGGCCCTTCAACCCGTTTTTTATGAAACCAATAAAGGAGAATGATCTGACAAGTAGCGTGCCAAGTATATAAATAGTAACTACGTCCTGGACTAAGCTACCAGACATCAGGCACTAATGGAGACAACTATATGTCCCAGTCGCTGAGGTAAAACCAGAATAGGAGTGGCTTTGCTGGTTATGCATCCTGTACGGCAAGTCCCCTCATGCCTTCCTGGAATGCCCCGGTCATAGCTGGTTTTGTATCCACCCTGGGAGGCAACGATCCAGCATAACATCCAGAGCGCTGTCAGTTGCTGCCCTCATCATATTGCCATAAAACTCAGCCACATCCACTTTAGGGGCATAGACATTTATCAGGAAGAGAGCCTTGACATGGAGTAGTTTCTTTCCTGTAACTCCAGTTCTGTAGTAGGGGTATCTCTGTTATAGTCATAATCTAGTGAATAGTCCCGCCCATGTGCGTGGACCCCGGAGCAATCAAAAATAATCTCTTACAGTGTCGAAAAATGCAGAACTGCACAGACACTTAAGAGAGAATTTAAAGACAGATAATGCAGCCTAAAAAGGCTACACTGTCCAGAAATTCCACCACAAAAATCCACAAAACAGCAAAGCCTGTACAGATTTCCCTTGCTTTAACAGCAAAATCCCTCAGGAATGATAGAGAGGAGAGACCTGGACAGACAAGCCCCATAGGCTGCCATTATGTGGCTCAGAACAGGATACTGTGCCTTTAAGAGAACTTTCCAGAACTTCACAGTATCCCAGAATGCCCTGCAGGTTCCAGTTACTTTCAGTTCTTTTTGAAGGCGTAATACGCCAGACCTGTAGCATTCCGTACATGAATATCTCTCTCCACCGGGGAGGAGGGCGGGCGCTTATGACTATAACAGAGATACCCCTACTACAGAACTGGAGTTACAGGACAGAAACTACTCCTTCTGTAGAAGGGGATCTCTGTGTATAGTCATAATCTAGTGAATAGAATGGCAAGCCCATCCCCACACCAAGCGGCGGTGGAGCAACGAGAAATAACACCACTATTGTGCGAACAGATTTCGCAGCGAAGCCTGCCCAACCTGAGCGTCTGCCCTGGCATCAGAGTCCAGGCAGTAATGCTTAGCAAAGGTATGGACCGACTTCCAAGTGGCCGCCTTGCAGATTTCAGCAATTGGCACGTTACGAAGCAAAGCCGTTGTGGCGGCTTTGCCCCTGGTGGAATGAGCCTTAGGTTTTCCCCCTAAGGTCTTCTTAGCTTGTTGGTAACACAATTGTATGCAGGACACAATCCATCTCGAGATGGACTGTTTAGAGGTAGCAAGACCCGTCCTGACCGATCCATAATTGATGAACAATTGGTCTGACCTACGAATATCTTTGGTTTTATCCAGATAAAATTTCAGCACCCTCCTAACATCCAGGGAATGTAAGGACCTTTCCGCTGGAGATGAAGGATTCTGAAAGAACGTAGGTAAAGTTATAGTCTGGTTGATATGAAAATCAGAAATAACCTTGGGAAGAAATTTAGGGTGAGTACGCATAACAACCTTAGCAGCATGAAATACAGTATAAGGTTCGTGGCAACACAACGCCTGAATTTCACTCACCCTGCAGGCCGATGTAATGGCCACGAGGAACGCCGCCTTCCAGGACAGGTGCTGCAACGAAGCCTTATGAATAGGTTCAAAAGGCTCCTTCATCAACCTGGACAGCACCACATTCAAGTCCCATGAAGGCGAAGGAAGCCTGACAGGAGGGAATACTTTCTTCAAGCCTTCTAGAAAATCTTTGATCACAGGGATCTGGAAGAAGGAAGTCTGTGAAGGGCATTTCCTGTAGGCAGTCAAAGCAGCCAGATGAACCTTAATGGAATGAACATTATGGCCAGCCTGCGCCAGATGTAGCAGATATGGAAGGATGACATCCTCCTTGCATGTCGTAGGGTCATAGTTCTTAGACTTGCACCAGATGCAAAACCTCTTCCACTTGTAAGCATAAGAAGTCCTAGTGGAAGGCCGCTTAGCCTCCTTCAGTATGTCCATACAATCCTCTGGGAGATTCAGATGGCCATATTGCACTATTTCAGGAGCCATGCCGCCAAACTCAACGACGAGAGGTTGGGGTGCACCATACGCCCCCCGAACTTCGTAAGAAGGTCCGGCCTGCACGGCAGCTTCATGTGAGGCAGGAGAGACCGGTGAAGCAGGTCCGTGAACCACCACTGTCTGGGCCATTCCGGGGCAATCGGAATCATCCTCGCCCTGGATTGGGACAGCTTGATGAGAACCGTCGGGATCAGGGGAATGGGTGGAAAAGCGTACAGAAAGCTGTTCGACCAGTTGATCCATAACGCGTTCCCCAGCGTCCCTGGCTGGTAGCACCTGGAGGCGAAGTTTCGGCATTTGCTGTTTTCAGCGGTGGCGAACAGATCTACGTCTGGAGTTCCCCACCTTGCGAAGACTTCTCCTAGTACTTCGTCGTTTATGACCCATTCGTGGTTTTCCTGGATCAGTCTGCTCAGCTCGTCTGCCTGAACATTCTGCACACCTGGCAGATGAGAGGCCGTTATCGACAGTCCTCGGGCCAGAAGCCAGTGCCAGATCGCCTGCGCCTCCTGCGACAGAGTGCGGGATCTCGAGCCCCCCTGCTTGTTGAGGTAATACATCGTAGTCGTATTGTCCGTCTGTACAAGCAGAGAGTTGGTCCGGAAGGACGGGTGTAAAGCCTTCAGCGCTAAGTGAACAGCCCTGAGTTCCAGGAAATTGATGTGGTACGTGGACTCCGTCGGGGACCACGTCCCTTGAATCTGTAAGTCTCCGGAGTGCGCTCCCATCCCTGGAGAGAAGCATCCGTCACGATAGTCTGTGTGGGAATGTCCTTGTGGAAGGGAACCCCTCTGAGGAGATTCTCCGCTGAACACCACCACTTCAGAGACTGAAGAGCATGCAGAGACAGTCGTATTCTGTCGTCCCAAGAACCTCTCCTCTGGTCCCACTGATCTTCTAAACACTCCTGCAGCGGTCTCATGTGCAGCCACGCATGTGGCATCAGGAAGATACAAGAGGCCATCGATCCCAGTAGAGAAGACACCGTCCTTACTGTCGTAGATGGAGTGGACATGAGAGCCTGAGCCCTCCGAAGGAGGGATAATCGTCGCTCCTCCGAAGGAGACACGCTTGCTGACAGCGTATTGATGGAGGCTCCCAAGTACTGAATGCACTGGACCGGAGTCGGAACAGACTTGGACATGTTGATGTGCAACCCCAGCTTGTTCAACAGAACGCACGTCTTTTGGAAGTGTGCCTGAGCTTCCGAGAAGGAGGAGGCCTTGATCAACCAATCGTCCATGTACGGGTAGACAAACACCTTGTTCTTCCTCAGGTGTGCCGCTACCACTGCCATGCACTTCGAGAACGTCCTGGGCGCAGACTTCAGCCCGAACTGAAGTACCGTGTACTGATAGTGATTGGTGCCGACTTGAAATCGCAGGAACTTCCTGTGTTTGTGTGCATGGGCACATGGAAGTATGCATCCTGTAGGTCTATGGCACATAGCCAGTCTCCCCGTTGCAACTGAGGATAAATCTGATGCAAAGACAGCATGCAAAACTTTTCTCTGCGAATCCACTTGTTTGCCTGTCGCAAGTCTAAAATGGGCCTGAACTTGTTCTTGTCCTTCTTGCGGACCAGAAAGAACCGGGAGTACAGACCTCTTCCCCTTTGAGACAGAGGTACATCTTCTATCGCCCTTTTCCTTAACAGGATATCGGCCTCCACCTGGAGCTCGCGCAGCTGATACTGCGAGCTGACCGGAGGAATCGATGGAGGAGGGCTGATGAACCGAAGACTGTATCCATTGCAAACAATATTCAGCACCCACTTGTCCTGAGTAATTTTTCTCCACTCTGCCAGAAAAAATTGAACGCTTCCCCCCACCGGAGCGGGTAACGGATGAAGGGGAAGTAACCACTCAGGGGCGAGACCCGGCCGGGCCTTTGGTCGCGGTAGAGGACTGCTGTCCACCTCTACCCCTCTGACGTTTTTGGAAGGGTCTTCGGAACTACTGCTGTTGTTGCTGCTGCTGTTGTCCAGAAGACGGTCCTCTTCCCTTCCCCTGCGAGCCGAACCACCGTTGGAACTGGCGGTAAGGCTTCTTGTCCTTGGGTTTCTCCAGACCCACAGCCGTCAGGGTTTCAGCCTCGGCCTTCATCCGGGCCATTTCGTCGTTGGCATGTTTTCCGAAGAGTGCTGCACCGGAAAACGGCAGATTGGCCACCCGCTGTTGCGCCTCAGGCTTGAGTGACGTAAGCCTGAGCCAAGCATGGCGGCGCTGGTTGACCCCGTGACAGTAACCATGTGCTGCCAACAGCGCTATGTCCGCAGCGGCACTGATGGCCTGGTTGGAAACCAGCATCCCTTCCGAGACAATCTCCAGGAAGTCCTCCCTCCTGTCGCGTGGCACAAGGCCCGCAAACTGTTCCAGGGAGTCCCATAGCGCACGGTTGTACCTCCCTAGCAAAGCCGAATCGCTGGAGGCTTTCATTTTTTATTTTTTATTTTTAGAAAGACGTTTATTTATTATTCAAGATGGCAGTACATATAGCTTAGCCTATAACCCTGCGGGCCGGCTGCAACATTGCAATGTGATTAGGGGAGAAGGGGGTGCAGATAGAAATGCATCGTGCCGTCCGTTGTACCCTCAGTGAAGGAGGCTTTAAGTACAGTTTACATATCACATGTGCTCACTGTGCAGTTATGTATGCAAATGACGTCTCATTTTTAATTTTTTCTTATAAGTAAACTGTTTAACTCCGCAAACAAAAACAGATCAGTTCTCATTGGTATGTCCCAATTTGTAGCTGCTCTAGCGCGTGTTTTGCCAGCATCCATGACACTAAAACCCACTAAAACTGAGCGTCAGTCCCTATTAGGGCGGCAGTGAAGCAGGGGTCTGCAGTGCATGCGCTCAGTCTGCCTCCATCAGAATGTGCGACAGCCTTTGATAACAGTGGGGCCCCTCGGGCTGTCAACAGAGTGCGCGTAGCGCCTAACGGATGAACAGTATAGCCACGCTGTGTTCTCGGGGGACGTCACTCGTGTCCGGTCTCACGGCCGGACAAGAGTCCAGGTGTATCTTCTTGGTGTGGCGTGTAAGGAGGTCATAGCTACGCTTGGGAACCAGAGTCCGATACAATGAACATGGGGATATGTGTGGGATGGGGAGTGGGAAGGGAGAGTGTACCTGCGGGAGCGATGCCGCGGAGAGGAACCGGGTGTGTGTGTCAATCCAGTGTGGATTAATGCGATTACGAGTGGGTGGTCGCCCGTGTCTGGAGCCAGCATGTCAGACGTATGGCACAGCCGCCGCCTAGTGTGTCCGGTGGGGGGGGCAGGCTGCCAGCGAGCCTCTGGCGCCTCATCTCCAGCACCCCCGGTTGGCGAGTGTCGTGGTAGCGTGGAAACAGCCTGTGCCCGTGTCGTCGTCACTGCTACCCCATCAGTGCTATCCTACTCGTAGCGGTCTCTAAGTGAGCCCTCTGGCCGTGCCCTTCTCCTGGAGGGACCTCAGTATTTCGTCCCAGAGTTGGGCTATCGGGAACTGCCTTAAGCCCGCTATCTCCTCCCGGTGTAGTGCCGTGCTTTCCGCTCTAGCCCAATTGGTGAAGGATGCATACCAGTGTTTGGGGAATGGCGGTTCCCTTCTTTTCCAGTGTTTAGTGAGCAGTCTTTTGGCTGTAATTAGGCCCAGATCCCAGAACCTAGCCTGCGTCTTATTGAGTTTGGTTCTTTTGTATAACCCAAGAATACAAGCCTCCCACGTGTGGGGCAACCCCGGCCCGTGCTATGTGACAGGAGAGATGTCACCTCTCCCCAGTATGTATCTAGAGAGGGACAATGCCAGAGCATGTGTAAGATATCCGCGCCCAGCAGGTCACATCTAGGACAGGCGGCAGTGTTGGTCATGAAATATCTGTTGATCCTATCTGGTGACAAATATGCCTGGTGCAGTATGTACAACTGAATAATCCGGAAGCGGGGGCTGCGCGGGACATTCACAGGGCTGGCCAGAACCAGGTTCCATTCCTTATCCGTCCAATCCCTCCCGCGTTGGGCTGCCCATTTGTCTCTAATCGGTCGTGTGGATCTTTGTGTGTGTATTAGGAGTGCCTGCGCCAGCCAGTGGGTGACGTGGGAGCCGTTGCCCATAACATGCAGGTACTGAATTAGGTGGTGAATCGGTGGCTCATCCAGGACATCCCCCCAGGACTCCGTGTATGCTCGCAGTATGGACGCGTGAAGCAGGAATTGCCCCGCCGGCAGACCCGTGCCCTCCGACAGTTCCGCAAATGTAAGCAGAGCCCCATCCGCATATAGGTCGCCCATGGACTCCACCCCGGCCGTAGTCCAGCTCTCTAGGATATCGCTGGAGGCTTTCGTAGTGGTGGAAGAAGTCCCACAGGCTTTCCTACCAGCCGAATCAATCCAGCGGCTCTCTTTATCCGGCGGCACTGTGGAGGACGGGGAGGTAGAATGCAGCTTCCTGGTCGCCGTCACAATCACCGAGTCGGGCACCGGGTCCACACGCAGGAAGGCCGGGTCCGAATCAGCCGCTCGGTACTTTTTCAGGAGTCTTGAGGGAGCCGCCTTTACCACCGCCGGCGTAAGGAACAGCGCTTCCGCCGGTTCGACCAGTCCTGGGACCAACGGCATAAGAGGACGGGACAGGTGTTTCTTGTGAAGCGTCTCGAATATCACGGACGTCGTAGGTGTAGGAGCCGTCACCGTGATACCCAACTTCGCAGCCCCTCTCAGGAGCACCTCCTGGAACGTGCCAATGTCGTCGACAGGGGAAACCCTAGTCTCCGGAGAATCCGATAGGGTAGGCGAAT
Organism: Lissotriton helveticus; assembly: GCF_964261635.1. Lineage (NCBI taxonomy): Eukaryota > Metazoa > Chordata > Amphibia > Caudata > Salamandridae > Lissotriton > Lissotriton helveticus. The sequence goes on from NC_136061.1 coordinate 1,135,120,929, forward strand.
AGGAACGGGTCCTAGATGATGCCGTACGGGATCTGGACCTATGCCTCCTATGGCGATGCCTAGATCTGGTGGAGGACCTGTGTCTGCTCCTCGATCTGTCTCTCCGCCTGGAGCGCGACCTTGACCTCCGAGGTCTGGGGCGTTCGCCGGTCTCCCCGGGGCGGACGTCCTGGGCTTGGGCGGTTCCTTAGACTTAGGAGTCTTCTTGGGAGGAGTCGGAAGCCTGGGAAACGAGACAGACCTTGGCACAGGGGTCCTAGGTCCCGTTGGAAGTGGAGGCCGAGGAGGCAACGGAGGAGGGGTTGGAGCCCTCGGAGGTAGAACTCCTGGCAACGGAGGAGGAGGTGGCAGCCCTCTTCGGGGTATAAACCTCCTTACCGGACTGAGGGGAGCCCCCCCACAGTCCTAGGTCTGTCAGCACGACCCCTCGACGCCGAAGAACGGTGACCAGGCGTCGAACGCCGGTCCCTCGACGTCGAGCGCCCCTTCGGCGTCGACCTTCTACTACGCTTCGGCGTCGAACGGCCTCCATGCCTCGACGCCGAGCCCGACCCCCTCGACGACGATCCTTTATGTCTCGACGGCGATCTCTTGTGCCTCGCCGGCGACCTCTTGTGCCTCGCCGGCGACCTCGACCGCCTCGACGGCGACCTCGACCTCGACCGCCTCGACGGCGACCTCGACGGCGACCTCTTCCTCGCCGGCGATCTCTTCTGCCTCAACGGCGACCTCTTCCGCTTCGACGGCGGTCTCGACGACGAGGATCCCCTCGACGACGACGATGTCCTGTCCGTCGACGGCGATCGGCGGTGTCGCCTCGAAGGCGAGCGCCGACGCCGGGCCCGTCGACGCCGATCACTCGACGTCGAAGACGACGACGAAGAAATGGTCACTGGGTTCGACGGCGGCCGGTGTAAGTCCCTTGACGTCGACGGGCGACGTTTTCTCGACCCAGAGCCCTGGGGAGACCGGGAGCTGGCCGTGGACCTCCCTCTCGACATCGTGGTCAGTGCCACTGATCCAGACGGAGAATGTGGGCGTTTGCTGGACTTCCTGCCCCTGGGGAGCCCCCCAGAGGCCTCAGCATGGGCAGATGCATCCCCTCCAGACCACCCTTGCGCCTTCAGCCTTCTTTCCTCGAGTCCCTGAAGCCTGATCTTCTTTCTTTACTTCAGGGTCCTGCCAGAGAAGCCCTGGCAAATCTCACACTCCTCAGGGACATGGGAAGAGGGAAGGCAGAGGATACACACCTCATGGGAATCTGACTTTGCCTTCTTCCTGGAGCACTCCGGGCATTTGTCAAATAATGCAGGCATATTTGACATCAAAAGGGTGCCCAACACCAAGAAGAAAAGCCTAAAAGTACTTAGAAAGTACTCAAATCGAATTTACAGTGAAAAAACACCAATAAACCCTTAAAAGGGAGAGCTCAATGCTCCAGGGTCCTGCTTGCAGGAGCAGGAAAAAAGAACTGAAAGTAACTGGGACCTGCAGGGCATTCTGGGATACTGTGAAGTTCTGGAAAGTTCTCTTAAAGGCACAGTATCCTGTTATGAGCCACATAATGGCAGCCTATGGGGCTTGTCTGTCCAGGTTCTTCTCTCTATCATTCCTGAGGGATTTTGCTGTTAAAGCAAGGGAAATCTGTACAGGCTTTGCTGTTTTGTGGATTTTTGTGGTGGAATTTCTAGTTGAAGTACTGGACAGTGTAGCCTTTTTAGGCTGCATTTTCTGTCTTTAAATTCTCTCTTATGTGTCTGTGCAGTTCTGCATTTTTCGACACTGTAAGAGATTATTTTTGATTGCTCCGGGGTCCACGCACATGGGCGGGACTATTCACTAGATTATGATTATACACAGAGATCCCCTACTACAGAACTAACATACCCGATAAAATGACGTACCTACTACTCCGCATCAATTGCCACCCCCATGGCCCAAAAAGGCATCCAGGGTGCCACCCAGATTAGTGCCCCCTGACATAACTGGAATAGAAGGTCATGAATTTCTGTCCCCTCCATCTTCTGCGCAACTGGCTGAGGCAGTCCCCCCAGGTGTACGTTTCCTGCAAGGCGGCCACCGAGACCCCAATCTCCGCAGGTACGAATACACCAGTCGCCTCTAAATGTGCTGAACGAGCCCCAAGCACTTTCCACATCAGCAACTTCCAGGTCTGATCCATCCTAAGTAACATATCCTTCAACCCGGAAACCCCTCTACCTGCCTCCTCACTCCCCTCATCCACTCTAGTCTTACATCCAGCAACCTTCCTCGCGCATTGTAGAGAAATCCTAAAACAATGAACCCCAGCTTAAACATCAACAGGAATCCCATGAATACCCTCCCACTCAGAGGTAGTGTGTCCAAACAACACCACACCACAACACCGGGCAAAGACTCAGCACCCACTGCCCCATTCACCTCTCGGAGGCCAAAGCCTCAACCTCCCCAATAGCATTGTGCTGAGGGTCCAGGATTTACTGGTGCAGCAACACCAATGGCACCTAAGCCGCCCAATGGGACGGCAGTCCTCCTTTGCTGCCCGCCAGCTTACATCCAAAGGTTGCAATCACATTGAACTAGGCATCACATAAAAAGCATCTCCCCCCCATCAACAGAGGCACAAAAGCAATAGCATTCACCACCAACACAACAGTGTGTCCGATGGCAGAGGTCATAAGTATATACTACAGAAGACCCCCATGTAGCTGCAGATCTGCAGGCTCCTTTAGTCCGTATTGACCTGGAGTAATTATATGCAGCTTGGCCGTTTGTCAATCCTCGGTGTAGGGACCTTGCCCCATAGTCCAGGGCAGTGCACCCCTCACCAGAGCACCTCAGTCTCCTCCTCTGCTCTCACAAGCCCAGGTCTGTGCTGTCACTCAAGCAATCATGATCTCCTCTGTGGAGTCTGAATGATTCACAAGAATCTGGCATACAGTTTGAGTCCACCAACGTTCCGTCCAGGTAGACCACGATCCTCTGGGGTTGGCGGGCTCCGGTCTGGGCCTCTGAGCCTATAGAGGTCCTACACAAATGTGTTGACCAGCAGCAGACACACCTACCATTAATTATGTGACTCAGGGGTGGCTTCTGTTTTGCTCTTCCCAGTGTGTCTAGCCAGACATTGTCTTCCCCTGGGGTAACAAAAAAGATGACCTTTCCATTGTGTTGCACCCTAGATTTTGCAGGGAACATTAGGCTGTACTAAAGGTCTAGGTCCCGCTGTCTTTTAGTTGCCATAAATTCCTTTCATAGATTCTGCACCTTACATTTTAATCCGGGAAGCTCATAATATTTCTCCCCTCGTATTGTGGAGCTTCACGCACCCGAACATGTTGCAATAGTGCGTTGGGGTCCCTGTAATTAAAAAGCCTTGTAATAATGGCATGGGCGGTGCTCCAGGCTTGGGCATGGGCGCACGCTGCCTGGTGGGCAGGTTCTATCGTGAACAGCTTAGAGAGTTTTCATGGCTTCAGAGCGTTTGTGATCCAGTCCTCCAGTAACAACTCTGTGGATTGTCCCTCCACTCAGTGTCTCGGTTACATCCCACGTTGAAGGCCCAGTGATTCTGGGCAGTACACTCTGGCCCAATATGTCTTGTGTGAAGCTTACAGGTCCCTGTCCCCTCTGGGTAGTGTATGTCACCTTGGGGGTGGCAGGAAAGTGGTACATTTGCACAGGGATGCGTCCCTTATGCTTTCAAAGTGGGACTTGCTCCCGCTTGCCGATATCAGTATTGCAGAGACTCCCCAGCCTCTCATCTCACCTGCTGTCGGCACTCTCATAGACACCCCGGGGCACCAGTTGACCTCACCTGCTTTGTTGGGGTTCCAGTGACAGCCCCCCCCAGTTCTCGGGAAGTTCGTCAGGCCTGTTGCAGGTATTCATCCCGGTAGTGTAGTGGCCTCACTGGTAGCTTACACCATGCAGGTGGCCAAGGTCTGCTATTCACGGCCCTGCCCAATGGGCTTAGGTAACCACTGTATCGATTACATCATCATGGACTATGGTGCTGCACGGGTGCCGCCTCGCTGCCCCCATAGGTCTGGTGTTGGTGCCTAGCAGGTGTGCTATGCCTCTAGGCAGGGAGGACATCCTCAGTGACTCAGGAGCACTTTGCTCATGGACGCGCCCAGCCTCCGTACTCTAGTGAGGACGCAACTCTGGCCCACAGCCCCAGAGGCCCAGATCCACCTCAAAGGCGCCAGCTCTTAGTTCATAGTGGGCCCTCTGAGGCCAGCCTGTTACATGCTATTTACCCCAATGCAGGGGTGCCCGCTTCACAGGAATGCACACGGCAGTCACGACCCTGCGCGGCCCATCCTCAGGCCCACCGCTTCGTGTTCTTCCAGTGGGGACCCTCAACACTGGGGCTTTGGCTTCTGAACCACCTGCATTGCATCCGAGTGAGTGTCGGGGTGGGGGGCGGGAGGGGGACAGGTGTTTTCAGTGTCTTCAGCCCCAGTCTAACTGACTGATGTAACTTTGTGAAAATTTATATTCTTCACACAGTCTCTCTTTTTATATCTTTTGTCTCAAATACTTTCTTTATGTGATTAGACTTAGCCACAGGCAGGTTCATAACGGGGGTATCAGAGAGTGAGACTATCCATTGTATTTATTAAGCTACCTCAGCAAAAGGGCGGCTAGCCTTACCTGATTTTAAAATATTCTTCTGGGCCGCCATGAGACAGTGTATTCACTGTCTTTAAACAAAAAATGAACTCAACAAAAATCAGCTTAAAAACGAATTGCCCCAGGGTACAGGTATAAATCGTTCCGTTCTAGACATATAGATCCCAATTATTTGTACAATGTGAGGTTAAGACAATTCAAGATGCTAAGAAATATGGAACGAGCGGTGTAAAAGTTATAAAATCACGTTCATCAATTTATATATTTACAACTATGGAGTAACACCTTTTTTCCTTCTGTCTTTCACGACTGTATTTACATTAAATTTTACAGAAAGAGCCTTATGACGGTCAGCCAACTCTTTTCAGGTGGTGTATTTCGAGCATTTGATGATTTGCAATCCAAATTCAGTATACCGCAACTAAGTGGACTTAAGGATCCTGATATAGTACTTATGTTTGCTAGCTGCCCTTTACAGTGTGAATAAGTGATGGAAAATGAAAGATGCTTACATGACAGACTTAATATTGAAATTGTGATTACTGTGTGGAATATATATCTATTCTTAAGGTTAAGGGAGAAAATGGACATAGAAGATTATCAGGTACAGTTGCTTCGTTATTGAACAACATCGAACAACTTTAATTTTGGTTCTCATTTAAGTCAGTCTTAACTGCCTAATAATATAATCAAAACTATTCTTCAATTGTTTATAAGTCTATGTAGCACCTGTAAGTATTCGATGCCCGGATCTCCAAATAAAAAAATACTAAAAACAAACATTTTAAAAAATGAGCAAGGAGACCATGAGACAAGGACAGCTTTAAAAAAAAAAATCATTTAGGGAACACAGAGGTGGTAGCACTCTTCGGGCAGCCACTGAAACTAATTTTTAAGGGCAATCAGGTCCATTTAGACGGTGTCCTTCTCATGAATCCGTTACTGTCCCAACTCAGGGGTCGGTAACTAATATATGCTTTGCAACTGTGGGCGCAGACTGCAGTATTGGTGGTATTTAGAATTCAATGTTGTTTCACATGCAGAACCTTTACTTTAGAATATGTTACATTCCATGTTCCACGTGTTATACTAATTTTTGTCATGTACCTGGAGCTGTTACGTTACTGCAGTGGAGTTGATATTGAAGAGGATACTTCTGGATTACCACTGTCCTCATCCTTTAACGAAGTTACTACACAGATCACTGATCGATTCCACTGTGAACCACAAACAGGAGCAGGATGCCTTTTCCAAGCCCCCTCAAATTTGTGAAACAAAGTATCGCAAAAGCTTTACGAGTCAGACAAGCCATTCCGATTCGTAAAAGGGCTTTGATACATTTAAAAAGTTGTTTTGCAGTCGTAAGCCTTGTGTTTTTGAGACTCTCTGACTTTGCGGTCGCAAAACATCTTTGTATGTGAGGCCCAGTGAAGGCTGTTAATCTTTCACAGTCTGTTACTTTCATCATGTGCAGAAGCACACCATTAGGCCCTGGGACACTTTGCTAGCTGCAGTGTACAATGGCTTAACAGATAATGTAACAAGGGTAAAATTAAATGCCTCCCATTGGGCTGCCTTTAAACGTCAAAGTCCCGTAACTAACGTTTGATTTCGAAAAACTAGCGATTGTTTAACTTCAAACATATTTGTTTTGGCAACCATACCAAACGTTATGTACAACAGTACATATTATTTAACATTAGCTTTGCACAGAGTACAAAAATCTGTTGTTGGGAAAAAAAATGTTTTAAAGGAAGATTTATAGAAATGGTAGTCACAATCCATTATCTCCCCCCCCCCAAAAAAAAAAACAGATGGAACCCGACCACTATTCCTAAGCACTGTTCCCCTTTGTACTTCTTATAAATTCCTTCTGCCCAATGTATTCCAACTTCATCAAGTCTACAAACCTTTAAATGCCTTTGTTTCAACATTTAACTGTCACATTTCCTGTATATTTCAGAAAAATGCAGACAGCATCCTCCATTGGCACGGGCAGTCTTGTTTTTGTCAAGTTCTCTGTTCGAAATATAACAGTTTTCAAATGCATGCAATAAGGATCTCTAAAGGCTTATGTTATATTTGAGCGTGTGGAATTTTAAACTCTTTAATGTTCACAAATTGGAGATAAGAGAGGAAATCCTATGGTAGTTAATGTGCTATAAAAAGAAAAAAAAATGTACAGAAAATCTGAGAGAGTCCTGATACTCTGCTTATAGTGTCCAACGCGGCTGCAGGGAATTGCCTTGCTGTACCCGGGAGCATGGGGAAAAGAGAGAATGAACTTGTCTATTTGTTTGCGCTTTCTATGAAGGCCACACTGTATATTGTGTGGGGTCTTGTGATTAAGAGCAGTAAGGAGGCCCTGACAGTGATAACCACAAACGACGCGCTTTTTGTATGAAGTGTTTTAGGTGCGGTCTACAGTAAAACTGTTTTGTTGGCATTAGGTATGCATTGTGTTATAGTTGTGTTGTTGGAGACTGACTTTAAGCGGTCTTGTGCTATTTCCTACTAAAATAATGGATTATAATTTGCACACTTATTGTGCTTATAAATGAGTGCTTCTAATTAAAAAAAAATTCATCAATCGCAATATTTGTTTTTTTCTTTGTTGTCATGGAGCAGCTGCCATGTAAGCAATAGTAAACCCGAATCTCTCTCACACACACACACACTTATCTTTAAATCCCACAGCAATTGCATGCTCCTATCAAAGGGAAAGTGAAGAGAGGATGGTAATATACTAATAGGTAACATATTCACCTGTTTTCACCGAGGCGAGAGGCGTGGGAAGAAGTTATTGTTGACATTGTTAATAACTCAACAATGACCTGACAAAAGTTAGCACAATTTCACTCTTTAATGGTAGCGTCGGGGGGTACCATGGTCGTATCAACTAATGCCTCATGAGCAGGCAAATAACTACCAGTCTCTTCCAGGGTTCGGCCACAAAAACCAAACATACCAGATGCAAAAGAAAACAAAGGGATGCATGGGCTAAGTTCTCGAACACTTGGAAATGTAGTGAAGACAAATGCTTGTGTTTACCTTGTACGCTTTCACAAATCGGACGAACACAGGGAAGAATACTGATGGAGGAGTGGTCTTTGGATTTTCACCAAAATATTTCACTGCATCGTCAAAGGCATCCTGTAAAACAACAATTCCATTATCAGGTCCTGTCTTTAGAGAATCATAGCAATTACATTAAAAAACACCTCTTGAATTGGTTGCTGAATTTTAATCTTCAGAAAGTCGCTGTAAGTGGAAATAGGCAATAATACCCATTCTCCAGCTTAAGTATGGGCTTGGTTTTCCGTGTTTGTGTCAGCTGCCTATAGTCTATATCTTCCTTTCAAACAGTTTCTAGATGTATGGGCTCACTCTTTATTCTTCTCCTCAGCTTTTATTGGTAAATAGAGGCTTGAGATATGCAACCTTCAACCACCTCGTGGCAACAACGCGGAGGCTGATATACAGCATGCAGTGCACCTTTTATTTTTACTAAGATTTCTCCACAAAACGACTCAAACATTATTAGGGAACACTTATAATCAATTACAAAACTTTTGAAACATTGTATATGTGGACACTAATTCTTCTTTGGTCCTCTTTTCCCTTTATGTGCGTACCTTCTACAGTATTCCTTCCATACTAGTTTTATCTTGGCTTGTAAAATGACCTTAGGTTCATGTACAGATAAGCACTCATTTCTAATCAATACTATCTAATGCAAGGGTATTGATACTATCTAATGCAAGGGGATTGCGATTCTAAAAAAAAGGAATATAGTAGATATGTATCTTCTATTTTAGTATGTTTACTGTAATCTTCTAATGATTCAACAAGAGTAGTAAAAGGCATATATAGTTCTAGAGCAAAAAAGTAGAAAATGTGTCAAATTTTCAATTATGCGGAGAAACTGTATTTCCTGGCACAGTTCCAGATAACTACTCCTATAGGGACTGGATTTAATCAACTCATCAAGATCCCTTGTAAGGCGTAGGGATACTAAAAGCGGAAAAAGAAAGACACCATTCAAATGAATTTCTATAAACTATATTTGATCAAGTTTCTTCCCAATCGCAGCACTGAATTGTTCACGCTCAACGACTCCTCATCTTAAATTTGCAATTTAAATGATATTACTGCATCAAAGTTCAAATCTATTTTCTATGTGATCGCATTACTCCATTTCTGAAGGCTGCATTGCACTCGATGTGTACATCTTATCGTGTAGAACATGAACTATACTTCATAGCCTTCTTAACATAGTAATTCCTGAGACTAATGTTCGCCATCATAGACCCAATGCAAACCTCAATTCCGACTGAATAGACTTGAAAGACAAGCAAAACACCATCATCAGAGGGCTCCTAGTCTCAGGTTTAAAGAAGATGAGTGGAACAGGAAATCCTCCCCAAAAAATAGCACTCAAGAAAAAACAGATGTTATGATCATGGATACCTTAACCATCAGAAGTATGGTACTGGTTTTCAACCCCGAGAAGTGAAGTGGTATGGTGAGTTGGAGGAGGCGGAAAGGTGTGTGGGGGAGCTTGATTAAGAGTGTCTGAGAAAGAGCGAAAGAGATTAAAAAAGAGGAAGAGAGACATTTCAGGACATGTTATGGGCTGTAGAATGACAGTCGGATCAAATAATGAAAAAGCAAAAAGTGCAGACTATCAATTGAAAGGAGAGGCCCAGCTGACCCAGCACCTCTATCCTTCCTCTGTAAGGTGTTTACCTTAGGAAATAAGAAGTTGGACTATGAGAACTTCAAATTAGCGGCACTAGGTTAGGTGTGAAGATGGCGCTCTGGGGTAGAACCACACTGTGAATTACGTACCCTGTGTTCTGGGGAGTTATAAGCTGTGTCTGGCAAATTAATGACTCCGCTGTAAAGGAGAGAGAGGACTCCAAGCACGTCTCAATCAAATTAATGTTAGGAAATGTGCATGACCATGCATTTAACTGATGTAACAATCTAATCACTTTTAAAAATTCACCACTTAACTTTCAAACTAGGTTATGTTTGATGCTATGTGACTGTAACATACTGAACTATAACATGAACCTTAAGCTCAGTCCCACACTTCTGCTATCCCTCGATTAACGAGTTTGTGAGACATCTTTGCATTTGCCTTGAATCGAAAGCTTTACAGAGGGGTATTAGCCACATTGGGGCCTTGTAACAAGCAGAGGGAGTGCCTTACCGGGACTGAGAAGGGACTGGTGGAACACAGAGGAAAGGAAAGTGCCATGTGAAAAGCTGATGGGATGCAAGTATCTCCTGGCAGACTTTGGGGGTAAAGGTGGCCTTTGGAACACCAGGGAACAGTATGAACCATGTATAACAATACATACAGGGCGGGATAATAATCCCTCCTTTGTAGAACTTTATCACACTGAAACAACGCCTTTGACACTCAGGATACCCTAGCCTCCACCATTTCTTTATTAAAGGGTGCTCCCTTCTCTCGGGTACTAGCGGCAGTATACATAAGCACAATCAGCCACCTATAATTGCTATATGGCTATGATTCTCTGCATGATGTTTTTCTGTTAAAAAACGATTACCTGCTGTGCCAAAACTTTGGAACAAGAAGAATACCTGAGATATTTTTGCATCATCTTGCAATTTCTTTAGTTTTCCTTCATTACTGTGAATGAACTCCTTCAACATAACATTATGGTCATGCATAGTGTATTCTCGCTTCGTAAGGTCCATTCCTCGCTGGAGCTCCTTTACATCCAAAAGGACATTCTCGAGAGAGACTGAAAGAAAATGAAACCGTGCAAAGCATCAACATACTACTCAAAGCACCACATGCACAACCTAAATATTTGATTTGCTGAAATGTGGTTCTTATTATTAACCTTGCAATCGCGGTAAAATGAAACAGACCACGTTAAATAGACAGACAAATCCACATATTAACACATACGCAAGTATTTAGTCTATTTATTTTTTTAGAAAAAAACTGGGGTGGGTACACAGGTGTTTTACGTACATCTCTGTTAGACATATGTCCGGTATAAAAGGCACTGCCCATTTGCTGTTCTTCTAATTGCATACTAGCCTAAATATTGTTTTTGCCACACATTTTCATTTTGTATTCATCAAAAGTGTCTTTTTTGTCACTCTGCTCGTGCATTCTCAATATTTATGTGTTCAGAATGCACACCAACTCTACACAGCTCCCTTTTCTTTGTTGTTCTTAAACACGAGGCAAAGTCTCTAGCTGCCCTCATGAGTTCTGTATGTACTTATTCTTCTTTCTATACATACTCGCAGCCAAGCCCTGTGCCTACTATACACGTCTGTAGATCTGAGTAAAGAGTTTGGCACGTGTCATGTGTGCAGTACATACAGGCAATAGATTTTCACCAGGCTTTAAACATACTATACAAGAGCTGCTCACCGGGCACCCAAACCTTCAATACAGAGCAAGGGCAATCGTTTTCCAGTCCACCATTCTGTGTTTTATTCAGATGTAAATTTAGACATAAACATAAGTTAACGGCGAAAAATATACTTTTACGCCTGCCACGAATAAACAGATAAATACTGGATTGCATAAATGCATTCAGTACTGCAGATTTCTCCGTCATAAGAGCAGAGAAAGCCTCAGCAAAAAGAATCCGCTCAAGGAGTGAGAAGTGGACGTGGTTTACCTTGGGGGTTTGCGAACAGCCACTAACATGTATTCTTTGAGGCATTTCACCACCTCGCCAACTTTTTTTTCCATTCGAAATGGTCTGAGAATGACCCCAGCGAAGGGCTGGAGACCTATGAACCTACTAATGCATTGTCGTATTCCACAGTCCAAATATAGTGACTGTCTCCAAAAATATGGTGTTAATACTTAGGAATGCGTACCTGCTGCAGCCTTCTCGACGTAATGGAGTTCATTGTAAAAGAGCGACACCTGCTGGTACTTCTCTCGCACAACGTTTGATATGTAGTGCAACAACGTTTGCTTTCTGTCCGTTGACTTCGTTTCTAAAAGCTGCGAACAAGAGGTAGGAATGGGGATGCAGCAGTGTTAGAATGTAAGCAAACTTACACGTGGCAAAGTGGACATATTTTAACAGAATCCGGTCTCTAAAAAATGCTATATAGATGAAATAGTAGCAATAACATTAACAACAAAAATAAACAAAGCTGTGTGGCGATCCTGGCACAACCAAAACAGGAAAAAAAAACAAGAAAAGGGATTTTGATAATCGTAATTATATTTTTTGCCTTAGGGCCTGATTCAGAGTATTGCGGTGGTCCACTGTCTGCCGCATTACGACCCTGAAAGTCGTTGCGGCAGGAGGACCACCAGCTGTGCCAGGGAACAGTCGTTCCCTGGCGGTGGCAGATACGCGCCACAATGTAAGATGCTCAGCAGAACTGGCGCTGTCCTGTTGAGCATACTACAAGTTCCGCCACTGCCAGCCATTTCATGGCAGGAGCCCGGCTATGAAAAGGCTGGCGGTGGAGTAACAAAGGGGCCCTACAGGGCCCCCATAGCCCCCGCCATTCTGTCTGTATACCCCTAAAGTTCAAGGATGGCATGGACGTTACCGCCAATCAGGCTGGACCTTCTTTGTCGTTCACACTGCGGTGCCTGTTTTTCCGGCACCGTCATGCGAAAGGCAAGGACCGTCCGCCATACACTAGTCAAACTCGTAATACGGTGGGCGGTCCTTGGGCAGGTTTGGCACAGCTGTGCTGGTGGAGAGCCGGCACAACTGTACCAAATTCAGTGGCAGCCAGCGCGGATATGGGGTGGTGAGGGGAAGGGGCGAGGGTGTAAGGAGACATTGTAAAAAAAAGAAAATAAAGAAAATAATAAATTCACTTAACTTGTCTCACATAGTCTCTCCTCTGCCGAACAGGAAGCAGGTAGGCTGCCCTGAGCCAATCACAACGCAGCGTTGTGATTGGTCTGATCACCGTGGTTCGGCGCTCAGACAGGAACTGGGGGCCTGGACATGTTCTCCATGAAGGTTGTAGTGTAGCCTGCATGGAGAATATGCTGAAGTGCGCATGACACTTTGGTCAGCCCAAGAGGACTGGTCAAAGCATGATGCACACTTTAGTGTGCCTGCCACTCCTACCCTGCTCTGTCAGCAGAGCAGCCCGCCCTCATGCAGCTGCAGCAGGGAAGAATGAAATGATAATAACATTGCGTTATTATAATTGTATTTTTCCTTTCTTTTACTGCTGGCCGAGATGCCACCACTGGCCAAACTCGTAATCAGACCCTTAGTTCCTGGCCCTCTTCATTGTACAACAGGCAACAGAAGGCTGAGAAGGGGCCTGCAGAGGGGTTTGACACCACAGTGAAAGCATATGGAGTGATTATACTTTCAAATTCACTTTGTGGCAGTCCTTTACATCTTCCTCGTGGCGTCTCCACTCTGACTGCACATAAAACAAGCATTGGCTAATCCGATAGCTCTGGTTTTCAAGTGCCAACACATGTAACCACAGCACACAAGTGCTGTTTTCCTGTGCTGCGTGCACAGATTCTGTTCATGATAATAAAGTCTGCATGCTGGCTTTGCACATGCTGAGAAAAGCAAGGTAAAGGATTAGTTTCGATACAGAATGCACGTTGGAAATAAAGAACGGAATGTGGCAAACAGCATGATGACTGTGTGTAGTTTACAGATGTAAAATATTCCCTCATGCATTCTAGTGGAAATGTCTCCTAGACAGTGGAATAATACACCATACCGCCAACAGCACAAGGCGAGGTGATCATACTCCTCCGGGTGGAGCCTAAGCTAACTCTGTATTGTTGAAAGAACTGAAACAATAGGGTGTACAGACACAGGCACTATCGTGCCTTGTCTAAAAAGGACTCACTGGAAGGGGAGATGTTTCTCTGGGTCTGTAAAGATTTTTTTGCATATTAAAATTGTTGGAGTGTTCTGGGGAAAGTTTTTTCAAAGCCCCAGCTGAAAAGATGTTTTACCTTTAAGGGCGTTCACTATACCCTAGCAACAAAGCCATTCCTGGGGTCCTTTACTGCGATCTGGTACCCTTCAAGGCAATTTCTATTGGTGCTGTAAGGCAGCTGCCTATAATGGCCTCAATGTACCATCTGCCCAAGCACTTACAAAGGGCACAAGTGTGACAAACGTATGAAGCAGTAAATTAAGCACATGTTACATGCAATCACGTTCTGCCAAAGATGAGTGTGCTTCAAATTTTCATCAGCTGGTGATTTGTTTGCACAACTAAATCTTAAGAGTTTACAAGAATGAAAAGTTGGAAGCAATGCCTGCAACTATGTCAGTTTTGCAGGCATTTTGGTTCCAGGCATCTGAGGTGCACATTAATTCTAGAAAAATATAATGTCAGCGACAGCAAGTTACTTCTATGAGATTGGTACAATACAAAGCTTTTGGGTGTTTTTACTTACATGGTGTCAAAAACACTTTATGGTTGTTGTTAGAATTGGGGGTCTCGGGGTGGCGCAAGTATTCACTTGTGACAAGCAGGGACCCTCTCCTCTAAGTCAGGGCGAAGGATGACCCCTTAGAATTACCCTTGCTCATCCTCTAGGTGCGTGGCGTGAGCAGCCAAGGCTATTCTCCAGGCGTTATTTAGTTAAGCATTTGTAATCACACACACAGTAAAAATACCAATCCCCCCTCAAATGGACACCAGGCTGTGGGTATATAAAATACGTCTTCTTTATGTAAAAATATATATGCAGGCAAGTATTTATCACAAGACCATTTATAACGTTTTCTTAGGATAGGCCACAAGATTGTAATTGGGCAAGCTTCTCTTAGTTACAGTTCAAAATTAAAAGGGTTTCTTGTCAATTCGCTTTCAAAACAGTTCTCTCAGTTCCAGTTCTTTAATCTTACTTCTCGGGCAAGTTCGGGGAACTTCAGACCAGTCTTAGGCCTCCGGTGCGCTTTGCAGCAGTTCGCTCGCTCCCCTCGATGAAATAGACCCGGACCCTACCGCGGCTCACGCATCGGGTGTAAGCAAGCCTACGCCACGTACGGCCCTTCCCAGCGGCTCGGAACGTAGCGAGGACAGAGCTTGGTGCGAGCAGGGCTTAACGGTGCGGCTCGTACTGCGGGAGGGTTCTGATGAGCAGGGCGCCTGTCAGGGGGCTAGGGGTCCAAGATTGGAGGACGGAAGTGATGCGCTCGACTCCCACTCACCCGCAAGGACTCTAGTGGGAGCGTAGGCTTCGTCCTCCGGCACTCTGATGCGCACAGCCTCGATGACGGGGAAATAACACGTTGCGGGCCCCGAGCCCGTTACAAGAGTCTTTGAGGAACGTTGCGATTTCTTTGTGCGAGTCGTGCACAGGTAGTGGAACTCGGTTGATGAAGGGGCGCCTTCGGATCCTGACGTCAGCGGGTGTGTGCGCTCAGGCAGGCGCGGCCCACGACCCCTAGCACGGCGGTGCGGGGGTCTCCACAACGGGGGCGGCGCGGCCTGTCAAGACTCTGAGATAGCGAAGCGGGGGTCACAGGGCACGGCCCGTGCAGCTGTTAACCCGGCGTAAATCACGATCTTTAGAGAAATTCCGGCGGGAGGGGCGAGGGCGCTTCAGCGCGCTCCAAATGACAGGCGGGGGCAGAGGAGCAGGCAGCCTAGCCCGGGGGCAGAGAGAGACTCCAAACGGAGCGAGGCTCTCACGGGGAAAGAGGCAGGCAAGCTCCCGAGTGCCACAGCCCTAGGAGGGGGCGATGAGGGGCGCAGTCTTACTCCAGCGGGATGCACACACGGCTCGAGGTTCAGGACGAGCAAAGGCACCAAGAACCCACTAGTCCTGGGGTTCAGGTCAGGGGGCAAGCTCAGACAAGCCCTTGGAAAATGTTTCAAAGCACAAGTCTGCAAAGTCTTTTCAAAGTCTTCTCCTCTCCTTTCTCAGCAAGGCAAGCAGCAGGCCAGTCCTTCCAGCGTCTTCTTCTCCTTCTAGTTGGGCAGAGGTTCTTTGTGGGAAACAGGATTCTGATTTACAAGGAGCAGGGCTCCTACTTTTATACAGCATTTTCTTTGTTCTTACAGGCCAGGGGGGCGTTTGTATAACTTCTTTCAGTCTCTGAGCACTTTGTGGGTGTACTCTGGTTTCTTCTTTCAGTGTGAGGGGCAGGCACATCAGACGCTCCACAGGAGGTGGAGCCAGCATTGTGTGGACAGGGGCAGCCAGGAGTACCTTCTGGACAGTGCTTCGCCCTTCCTGGGCCAGGTGTTCGGCTGAGTCATCAGTCGCTCCCCAGGGGGCAGAGCCAGCATTGTGGTGGCAGACCACAGCCCTATTCAGAGTCCAGGGGCACTCCCACCTCCCACCAAGGTGTAATCCTGGCATTCAACACCTATCATCCCCCAGCCTGTCACTCACATAACCCAGACAGTCAGATACACATCCTAGCAGAGGCAGAGGCGGGCTGAAATGGTTCGGCAAGCAAATGCTAACTTTCTAAAAGTAGCATTTGCATACACAGGATATTAAAATAAACTTTACTAAAAGAAATATTTTATTATTCTGAGTTCAGGCATACTAAACTTTATTTTCTACCATGTTCCCTGAGCCTGCTGGAATTCTAGAGTGTAATAATTCCAGCAGCCCATCTTGGCCTAAGAGAACAGGTAGCCTTACAATAGTGCAAAACGAATTTGGCTGTAATTCACTATTAGGACATGCCACACACATCAGGGCATGTCCTACCTTACACTTACAATGCACCCTGCCCTTGGGCCTACCATAGGGGTGACTAATATGAAGTTAAGGGAAGGTTTAGAGGCTGGCAAGTGTGTGCACTTGCTCAGTCAGCATGACAGTCCAGACTGCACGCAGGTTCTGCAATGGCAGACCCTAGACACATTTTAAAAGGCTGCTTCTGTGGGTGGCGCAACTAGTGCTGCAGGTCCACTAGCAGTATTGGCATTCACAAGCCCTGGCACTCCTGGTGCACTCTACTGGGGACTG
The DNA here is from genome assembly GCF_964261635.1 of Lissotriton helveticus. Lineage (NCBI taxonomy): Eukaryota > Metazoa > Chordata > Amphibia > Caudata > Salamandridae > Lissotriton > Lissotriton helveticus. The sequence goes on from NC_136061.1 coordinate 1,135,137,532, forward strand.
ACAGAAAATCCAATGAACCAATCATGGAAATCAATCACATATACATTTTGCCCAGGGAGAGCATATGCACTTTAGCACTGGTCAGCAGTGGTAAAGTACCCAGAGTCATTAACCCAACAAAAACAGGTCAGAGAGAATATTGGAGGAAGGCAAAAAGTTCAGGGATGACCCTGCCAAGAGGGCCAAGTCCAACAGTTGTGGAGTCTGTCCTGCACGTTTTCGTACTCTTTAAAAAATGTCTCAATTTAAAAAAAGTAAAAATGCTAATTACAAACAAAGTTCCTTCTAACCAATTAACTGAATAGTCTAAGAGTTTACTAACTACAGCCAATCCAAACCATCAAGAGAGAACTAGCGGTTCAAACACCCACTTAAGCAGACACTGAAGTCGGCAAGTGCTCGCCGCAGTACCTGGCTGACCTGTAAATAAATGTCATTTAAGGTCTTCCCAATACAAGGAAGCAGGGTTCCATGTTATGGACTACACTGAAACATCTTGCACATATTAGTAATCCATGGACAGGGTGACATTTGTTTAAAATAACTATAATTTCCATCATGTAAAGTAAATCCCTTTCAGAGTTCAGGGAAGTGCCCTTGTGAGCACATACATGTCCCTGTGCTGCTTTCAAAAGGGCATTATTTACACACTGGATGAGTATTTGTTGAACATGATCTCAATGTGGAGTAAGGCCATCATAGCAAGCAAAAAAATCCTCGTCTTCTATGCGGCAAAATAAGTCTACTGTCATTCTCCAAAAAGTGGATTAAGTTTAATGAGCGAAGTATCGTTCGTGATCAAGTACCAGGCAACTTATTAAAAGGAGTATGAAAACAATCTCTGCGCATTAATGTGGAACCTGACATGTTAGTCCCTAATTTCTAAATGAGCGGATTTCTAAAAAAAAGTCTCTGTTGTATTCGGTTTTGTAGGTCACTATAATAAGCATTAGTCATCTGATTTTCTTTTAAATCAAGAATGCTCACGCATTAACTCTGTCTCTGAGGTACATGTAGGGTTATGTCGCCATTTCAAATGGGCCGATAGCCCTGTTGGTTGGCTACATTTGGTGACTGCAATATGGCTATCTAGATTCACTGGAAACTTCTTGGCTGCTCAACTGAAGGTCTACAGCATTCTCTGCTAACTAAATGGAAAAGACTGAGTAATCAACTGGGATAATTTCATATTGAGGTTTTTTATTTTGCGCGTGATGACTCTAGCAGGAAGCACAGAGGACCTAGGTGAAGGCTGTGACTTTGCAGGTAGGAGCTGTAGTGCTGGAAAATGTGCAAGCGCAGAAGCATTGTAGTTTACGATACACATTTGAGATACAATAGAGGCTCACACTACAATAGTGGCTTACGTCGCAGGAAGTTTTTACGCTATATCCACACTGACACCTATGTGAACAATGCAGTCTATATTTTTCCAAGAAACATTTTGTGTCCTTAACGTTCTTGTATCCTATCTCTACGAGCAGCATAGGAAATGTATCTGTTGCATAGTCCTTGGAATGCTTCACAGGTCGATATTAGTGACACAAGCTTTTTAAGATCACAAAGATACGCTTCAGCATTAGAACGCCTGCTAAAGTCAAAGTAAGAACCTTTTCAGGGGTAATAGGTTCTCTCGACACCCATTGACTTTCACAAATCCTTCTGAGGATTCCGAATGGCTTAGAGAAAAATAATATTCAGGTTGTGCAACATACACACACTACAGTAACAGTATGAAACTGAGAAATTATTGCATACAAAAAAGATCAAACAATAGTGAACATTGCCTGACCACTTTAATGTTAGGATTTTACAATAAGCCATTTCACAAGAAATGTAAAACGCTTTGCTCTTCTGTGAGCTTTATTTATAAAAGATGAACTGATTGAATACTCAAAGGTACGTAGTATGCAGATAGGTTAGTTTGAGTCGAATTCTAAACATTATGTAGTTAAATGCCGCTTTACAAGTAATCCAACCAATTCATGTTCAATGGGCTTTCGAAAAGCATACTAGATTTGCAGACAGAAGCAGCTTGAAATCTTAGCACATAAAATAAAACTCATTTTTTTATTGATTTAAACGTTACTCTCTAAGGGTTTTAATATGCTGACCTCTTGTTAGACCACAACCAATTTCTGCAAATGAATTCACAAATGTTGTTCCCTCTATATTGCAGAAGCACGTTTCTTAAAATACTCTTTGTTTCTCTTACTGATGTTTGTGTTTTTGGTCCTTTTCACTTACCAGATCTAAACTTTGTAGTTTAAAGCCGTAAACTGCACCTCTTTTACTGCTGTTCATGTAGTTACCCAGGGCCAAGATTATCTGAAAGAGTAAAGGATGAAACATGACACTGAAACATTACCGAATAATAGTTCTTGAAACACTGATGTATCGTTTTTTTCAACCAGCGTCTGCACATATTGTGCTTTAGGAGGAATGTTGTTGTATACAACGCAATAACATTCTTGGAAAGAAACTGCTGCTTACCTCTAAGATCTTCTTGAGTTTTTGAGATGATTTTATCGAAACAGATGCAGCTATTATGGCATGAAGTTGCTGCAAACGAACAGAAGAAAACAATGAATCAAGGGAAAATGCAGTCATATATATATATTCAGAAATGCAGCCATGTGAAATGTGTAACTATTAATGAAGGTAACAAATAATGACTTTGCATATGGATGCAAAGTTGACATTTACATGCAAGAATTTGAAGACATTGCACTGTATCTTTTTAGAGGCAACAGGCTTTTTAAAAAACAAATTGTAAGGTAGAGCAACCGCGTTGGAATCAGCCCTAACTATACCCAGATCTACACAGGGATCCTGGGGAACATCTCAATGTGCTGCATGGACAACATCTACCACTAGAAGACTGAAAACCACCTCTGCCAAGACCAACCCAAGATGGAGGCACGCCGAGGATTGCTCTAAGGACATAATGCCGCCATCCTAGCAAGCCTTGGATCAGGCTTCCAGCTTGCTCAAAAAGTTAACAAACTGGGTGTGATCTTTAACTCAAAGCTAACTTTCACCAACTTACCAAATACAATGGTCTTAAGGATCTAACTTCAAACTGTGCATGCTACAAATGTGACTCCACACAAAAGCAAAGAATGATGAGGTTGAATTCTACTGATTCGCAGTCACACCATGTCCACGCGACTTTAAGAAATGACCCAGGAATCTCTACAAAATCACCAGTTGACTCGAACAAAGAACTGGCGGGACATACCGTGTTTGAATATTAGAAATCAAATGCACACACAATTAGCCTCATTCATGCTTTAGTGACTTTGGGCGTAGAATATAAAGAAACGTAAAATCCTCTGCCGTACACAATATACTGGTGAGTGACACAGAAGCTGTCCTATGGCTATCCACCAACTAGGACTCTCGGACTGAGAAACACATTGTACAGATACTGTTGTCTGATCCTTCATGGTATAGGCTTGTGTGTTCGACCACTGCAGTATACCAGGCGAATTCTAGAAGACTAGCGAAAGCAGATCTGTTCCAATAAGCCTGATCGCTCATCGTGGTCATGTGCAATAGAGCCACATATTGGTACCATATCTTCTCTTGATCAAACTCTTTTGCGGCTGTGACTGCTAGTTGGACTTTCTATCTCTCATTCATCCAGTTTTGACATTAACCCTAATCCACTGGTGTCAACACAAAAGAGATTTGTCCTCAAGTAGCTGGGAGGTGACGTATTTGCCTCAGCATAACAAAATAAATACATAAACCTCAACTAAAACCTCAGTTATGGTAGATGTAGATTATGACTGAAAACAGGTACGCAAAATATATTAGGATGAACAGCTATATGGTTTCGTGTTCCTTTTAATTTTCACTTCAAGCTTTTTTAATTTGTTTTACTGAGTTTAAGCTTTGTGACTAAGTGTGTCAAGCAGCTGAAACAGCCCTAATCAGCAATTTCCATACAGACAAAATACATCAGCAATACCAAAAATGGAAAAACTTCTCCAGTTATTTTTGCAATAATTTACAAATGACCCAATGTATGAGAGCTTCTTAATATTATCTATAAGAGATCTTAAATCCTTATTATTTAATCCAGGCTTTTAACACTTCTTAGGATGCATTCTGCTGATTATTCTTTTTGTACTTTTATAATTGTATTGCTTGTTATACATAAGAGTTGTAGTGTCTTTGCACTTTTAGGATTATTTTTAAACATTCAATAAATAAGTGTCTGCCTGTCTGACCTAGTGTTTGCATATTTAGATATGATGGTCTGGATATTTTGCTCATCCGTAACTATGCTGAAAATTATGAATCAGTTATTTTGATAGAGTCCTAGATTTGTGACACACCTCACTCTGCAGCAGAAGACATGAGCCAGTATCACACAATCAAACAATCTAAAAAAATTAAAGGCAGGACAAACGGTGCATTATCTTAAGTGCCCATCATTTCCTATGAACTGGATCAGAATTATCTTGTGGCTGGGACTGAAAATAAAAGCAGTGTCCGCCGGTCCAAGCTTTCCCGGTATGCTCATTCCTAACGCTGATAGCAAGGTAGGCACCAGCAAAGAGAAGAGTCATACAAAGTGCTTACTTGAGTGAGCATCATTTTTGTGGGTGTCCAGGTGGAATGCAGGGACTCTGGGGGTCATGTGAGACACCTCACAGTGTGGGATGACGGAGTTCGACAGAGTACCGGATTAGTTCATGTACCAAAATCACTCACTCTCTTCCTTTAGGGAGCAGACCTGTCCACAGGGATGTGGACTTTGACGGTTTGCCATTCCTCTGGGTCACATCTCACAGATGCTGGTCCTTAAAGGGCCTTTTCATTTAGCTTAACGAGGACTCTTTGTTCTGAGATCATAGATCTGCAGCTTGTAATCAAAGGAGAGGCCCAGGCTCTGTCTATGCGCACTTCATTATTGCCTGTTGTCTATCTTTGGTAGATTTTTAAAGGCTTGCGTCATACAGCCTTTATTGTGAAGCCATGCATGATTAAGCCTTCGTTGTAAAGGTTGTTTCCCATTTGCTACCTTGAACGTACTGGCATGTGTGAGGTTTTTTCAGAAGGAATCCATCTTTCTTCTCTTCCTTTGACCTTCCTTCTGTTTTCTACTTACATGCAGTGGCGGCTGGCTTCTACGGGAAGAGGGGAGGCGGGAGCACTGGCAAATACAATTAAAAAAAGAAACACCTACCTTACACGTCCTGCTCTCTGGTCCTCTTCTTTCCAGAGTGCGGGGCTGCGTGGGGTTATGAGCAAACTCCCCTGTCCAATCCTGGCGCTGCTCACATGATACAGCATGTGAGCAGCGCCATGATTGGAGGGAGCAGCCATAGTCGGTGCTCCATACACACTGGAGGCCTGCATTTACTCTCAACCCAGCGGTCTTAAGACAGCTAGGTTGCATGTCTGGCTGGCAATCCCAAGATGGCTAGTCAAAGAGACAGTGATATATGAGGAGGGGTCCCAGATGGAACAAATTAAAACACAAAAATCAACAATTTGACAAAATTCACTTCATCAATATGAATTTCAAAGAATGTTATTTAATATACATCCTTCATTTGAAAACTAATTACCAAGTTTTTTACAATAATATAATTTAAAGCATTTCATGATAAGCCCAGAGAAAAGCGTGAAGGGGGGAGTGAAGGAAGGAAATTGTCATGTATCAACTCATAAAATAAAACAATCCTATCCTGTTAATGGCTGGCACAGTCACAAATGAACAGTTTGCCAACAGGTAAGAGCAGATAACAGTATGTCGACGTTTCGACCCCAGTTGAGCAGGCGACGCTATTGCCCTACAGCGGGGTCTTCCTCAGGACGGGTGATAGTGGGGTGTGGGGGTAGTATACAAGGGCACCTACACGAAGCACGATGATTCTAATGGCTCCGTCTGATACCGTCGCCTGCTCAACTGGGGTCGAAACGTCGACATACTGTTATCTGCTCTTACCTGTTGGCAAACTGTTCATTTGTGACTGTGCCAGCCATTAACAGGATAGGATTGTTTTATTTTATGAGTTGATACATGACAATGTGTAAATGTCTAATGTGGTACTACATGTGCAAATACTGATGAGACCGCATACTATGTTATTTCTCTATGACTAATTTGAACCTATGTTGCACAAATTTCCTTCCTTCACTCCCCCCTTCACGCTTTTCTCTGGGCTTATCATGAAATGCTTTAAATTATATTATTGTAAAAAACTTGGTAATTAGTTTTCAAAGAAGGATGTATATTAAATAACATTCTTTGAAATTCATATTGATGAAGTGAATTTTGTCAAATTGTTGATTTTTGTGTTTTAATTTGTTCCATCTGGGACCCCTCCTCATATATCATTGATTACCCAGGTCCCAGTACTAGTGGGTGGACCCATTTATTATAACATAGTCAAAGAGACATGCACACTATAAACAGTGCAAAGGCAGCCCTCTGCCCACCACTCCCTGCTGTCACTCAGCAGGCCCCGCCCTGTCCTTGCGCTTCTTTCAGGATGGGACGATGAAAAATAAAATGGTAATAAATTACCATTTTATTTTTCAACTGGGGGAGGCTGTTGGGCGGCATTTAAGTGGGGCGACTCTCCTCCGCTCCAACGGAGGAGCCCCCTACTTACATGAGGAAGGTGGTGGAAATCTCTACTCAAGAGAAGCTTTCACATACTGGTAAAACTGTTGCCATCCAGAGCAGCAGAGTAAGCTCGGCAAGAAGATGTTTTGTTTGATAAGTCAAGGTACTGAAGGTATGTACTGTGGCAATGTGGTACAGTGTAGGTTCGGTACCACTGTGAAACTCAACTAAATGTAAAGTTACACATATGCTACATCCTGCTGGAGCATTGCTGCGGTTTTGACAATCAGCCAGAGTAGGAGCTCTCCTCCTAAATTGGGGGGTACGTACAAGAGAACAAGGCTTTTTCCCTATCAAAGGACACTGAACGTGGGACACTACAAATTAACAAGGTGCTTTGACTATTCATTCAGTCACTGGAGCAGTCTCAGAGAGAATGATCACCAACGTGCGAACAAACGTTGCAAGAACAGAGCAGTGCAGGCGACTACAGCAGAAAATACGAGACCAGCCCACTGTAAAGGCATGAAGCAGCGAAACCCAAAGCGGACATCGGCGATACTTGAACAAATCTGTCAAAAATATGTTCAGTCGGGGCGTGGCTTGGACGCCGGAGAAATGGCGGCGTAACTTTTTCCTCCTCCATGCGGCCGTAATTAAGTATGCCGAAAGAGCTGCAATCCGACTCCACTTTTGGCCAAGAACGAGTGCCTGCCTGTCGGAGCTTGGACCCAGCGATGAGGGAAGTCTGAGGCAAATTCGTCCAAGGAAACGGGTTTAAATTGCCGTTTTACCCTGACCGGGGAAACCTGCAGCCCGCCTCCGGGAAACGTCCACGCGATCTCCCGAAGCTCCGGCCGAACCACAACGCGCTGAAGGGAATGCCACACAAGCGGAAACACAACTACGGACCGGCGAGCTGCAGCACCTGTACCGTGAGTAGACGGACCTCACAGATGAGGCGCTGATAAATGTGCAATTGTGTGGAAATCGGCGCGAGGAATTACAATCGAAAATGGCGGCTCCCTCGCACATCTAAAACCGCACTTGAATTACCCTGCACCCTGATCGCTGTGTACATGCACATTTCCCGAGCATAACGCTGCAATCGATTACACAGTTGTAAACGCCCATAGAGACTGGACTGTGTTTGAATAACAGAACTGCATTTAATTGTTGAAATAACAGTACTGCATTGAACTGGCTGGAGTAATTACGGGGCTTTACTGGGACAATTAAGAGGACCTACTGAGCCAATCACATTACGGCTTTGAGACTGTGACCTGTAACACCTCTGTGTAGTTAAACACTATAATGCTGTGAATAGTGCTGGTTGAACCTCTATAGCAGCCATTTGCATCTGATATTTACAAGGAGTAACACGCAATGTACAAAATGGCGGCTAATGTAAATGAGTGTACATGGGGCGGTCTGCTACTACCATGCTGGTGATATATGCATACTCCTCATTAATAAATCGCTGTTCACTACTCATAACCACCAGAATAAGCCAAGAGAGGATATAGTGTGCTGCCCTGCATTGTCTTAAGGCAATTCAGTCTTAGTGCTGTGAGGTTGGTGAGGTTGGTGAACATCGAATCATTACCAGAACAGATACAGATCAACAACTGCGTCCTAGGTGAACTCGGTGACGAGCAGTGATAGCAGACGGCTAAACGAAGCCAAATTGCAGTAAACAAATTAACAATGGGTGATAAGGAAAATGGTAAAAATTCAAAGCGCCTGAAATCTGACCCACCGACGCCAGTCAAAGGAAATAAGGTAATGGCAGAAGCTATGGACACAATACTGAGCAGACTGGAAGAAGTCAGGGACTTAGCCAAATCCACCAAAGAGGATGTTGCTGCAATCCGCCAGGACATCAAAGTCATTAATACGAGATTAACGGAGTCTGAGAACAGGATAAGTAAATTGGAAGACCTTGAGAATAAAACATGTGGAGCCATCAAGAATCTCTCCTTGTGTTCGGACCATCTTGTGAGGAAAGTTGCTGAATTGGAAGATAGAAACAGAAGGGGGAACCTGAGAATTTTTGGCATGCCAGAGAAATCAGAGGAATCCCATGGCTCTTGCATACCCTTCCTTGAGCAGTGGTTCACACAGGCCACAAATCTAACCTTCACCCAACCACTGGAGTTCGATAGAGCTCATAGAGTACCGGGACGAATTACCAAAGAGCAGAAGGGTCCGAGAGCGATTGTATGCAAACCACTAAGATACCAACACACAGAGCAAATACTCACCTTCGTCCGCAAGCATAACCATGTGCTATGGAAAGGCCATAAAATCTTCATCTCACAGGACTTTAGTAAGGAGACTATGGACATCAGGAAAGCATTCCTTGCATTAAGACCACAGCTGAAGACACTTGGCTACATGTATGGCTTTATAGGTCCGACAAAGTTTAAAGTAACAGTACAAGGCGTGACTCATGTGTTCTCTGACCCGCGAAAACTGCGACAACACCTCTCCGGCCAGGGAGATGGCAACATGGAGGTCTCCCCCTCAACTCAACAGGGAGCCTCTTCATCAGGCCTAGGATGAGTTTCTTTTGTCTAACGGTGCTGTTAATCTACTGCTCCTAACTCCGCATAATGCACCTACTCTGGCCAAAACTGAGCAAGACTGTCTTTGGCCGAATGTGGTACATGGCTACTTGCCACGAATAGATTTGTTCATTGGTCGTTAAAATATGCCCAGTCGACGACCTATTATGTTCTGTTCTGCTCTGCGAGTTTCTTGTGCATTCTTGTACACCCTCTTGTCTAGGATACCACAATAATACTCCTATGCCTTAAAATAATGCATTACGCTATAGCCTTACTATGTGGGACTTAAACTGTTATTCTGGTGTGCTTAGTTCCCGCATACACAATTAATGTGATGGCTTTTTGCGGAGTTCAATGTTACTGCATTGCTGTTTCTCGATGCCTTCATACCTGTTTCACTTTTTCAATAATCTGGGGTTGCAGCCCCAAGGATTAATAGTTATGAATAGGCTGTACGGAGGCGGTTTCGAGGTCGTCATTCCCGAGTCGCCATGTTTCTTTTCTACTATTGGGGAGGGAGGGGTGGGCTGTGGGTGAGGGAGGAGGGTGGAGGGAGGTTGGTAGAGGGGAGGGGTGGGTTTGATTTCACATTTTGTACTTTGTTCTGTTTTGTTTTGTCTACTCTGCATCACATCTTGCATCCTACTTTGCATCCACCGCATTACACTGCATTCCGAAGCTTGCATTCTATCCTTCAACTTCCTGCATATTGTGCATATAGTGCTAGCCCTGCAGTCAATGCAAGGTATGCTACTGCCGATACTGACAAATGTCTAATGTTCTCTTTACGATCTAAGTCCTATGCATATCAATGTGTTATGAGACAATATCAGACCTTATATAATTGATGGCTCCTGTTATAGATACTCCAATAGGGACAACCACTATAGCCAGCCTGAAAATATTGTCCTTGAATGTGAAAGGTCTTAACCAACCAGTTAAACGCCAGAAGATACTTGATTATTTACGTAGGCAATGTGGAGACATAGCCCTGTTGCAGGAGACTAAATTGGACACGAAGCAATTTCACACACTACGCAACAAACACTACACTGAGGTAATAGGCTCTGAAGCAATTTCTAAGAAAAATGGGGTGGTGATGCTCACAGCAAAATCTGCAAACGTGGAGCTGATCTCCTCCACTACAGACACGAAGGGCAGATGGGTTTCAGCGAAACTACTCAAAGATGATACTGAGTTCTGCATCACGACAATATATGCCCCTAATGCACATGACCCGTCTTTCTGGCTGGGCCTCACGAAACAGATCAACTCCATTCCAGACACGGCAGTTCATGTCCTGGCGGGCGACTTCAATCTTCCGTTTGACCCGATAATAGATAGAGACTCCAAATGTTTCTTTCGCCCAGGTAAGGCCCACTTGGCGTTCATGACACTATGCAATAGGTTTCATATGATAGACACATGGCGATTGTTACATCCTGATGGTAGAGACTATTCTTTTTATTCCCCACCTCATGACTCGTTTTCGAGAATTGACTACATACTCATATCTAAAAACGCAGTGGCCAGAGTTGAAGACTCGGACATTGCTCCCAGATTAGTCTCTGATCATTCCTGCATTTCTCTCACTATCTAATGTTAAGCCGACTACTCGTCAGTCCATGTGGAGATTTAATGACAATTCTCAACGACACAAAACACAAAGAAACCATTGACAACGCCATTACAGATTTCTTATTGACAAACAAAAAAGGGGACACTTCAGACACCATTCGGTGGGAGGCGCTAAAATCCACCATACGGGGATTAATTATAAAAATTTCCTCTGCAATTAACAAGAACCGCACCGCGGCCTTGCTAAAGTTAGAAGAAGACATCTCACAACTCCAGCGCAAATACTTGCATGATAGAAACCCTGAGACTCTAACTGAACTGTCCAACCGTAAATACACCTATAACAAACTTATAAGTGAGAAGGCAGGCATCTGGCTAGATAGGAGGAAACGTTTTAAAATTTGTGATTCTAACAAAGCAGGGAAAGGGCTTGCGGCATATCTCAAATTTAAAATCCAAAAAAATGCCATTACTTCTCTGATAGATGAGAATGGCACTCCTAGCTCTGATCCCAATAAAATCGCGAACATCTTCAAAGGATTCTATGAGAAACTTTATGCCAGAAACATACACGTTGACAAAGAAAAAATGGAGAGGTATCTCTCAAACTGTACACTTCCAACACTTACGCCCATAGAAAAGGACTCCCTAAACGAACCGCTATCTGAATCAGAGGTTATTGCCGCGATCAAATCCCTCAAAAAGGGGAAAGCCACTGGCCCAGATGGCTATACAGCACCATTTTATAAGACCTTTGCTCATGTTCTTGCAACTCCACTATTAGAGGTCTTTCAGGAAATTAGTACCACGGGAGAGGTTAAAGGCACCATGGCCGAAGCAGTAATTGCAGTAATACCCAAAGAGGGCAAGGACTCTAAACTCCCTAAAAACTACAGGCCCATTTCGCTGATAAACTTAGATTGCAAGCTCCTGGCCTCGATTCTAGCTAGACGCATCCAGAAGGTTTTGCCGTCCCTAATACATCCATCGCAAGCGGGATTCCTGAAAAACAGGTTGTCGAGTGATAACACTAGAATTCTGGCTCACGTTATTGAAAAGGCGAGGCTTTTATCCACACCCACTGTGGCGATTACACTAGACGCTGAGAAAGCGTTCGACAAAGTGAACTGGACATACCTGAACGCGGTATTACATAAATTCGACCTGGGTCCCCTATTTACTAAATTAGTCATGTCCCTCTATGCCTGTCCCTCCGCTAGAGTGAGAGCCGGTGGTGCTTTTTCCTCCCCTTTTAACCTGGAGCAAGGTACTAGGCAAGGTTGCCCCTTGTCCCCGTCCTTGTTCCTTCTGGCAATCGAACCCTTCCTGTACTATATAAGGGAAAACCCGGACATTGCTGGGATTCCATTCACAGACTGCACAATCTAACTCACGGCCTACGCCGATGACGTACTGGTCCTGAGTGAGAAGGCTGATAAAGCTATACCCGCCTTGCTCACTACAATTGAAGAATTTTCGTGTGTATCCGGATACTCCCTAAACGAGGATAAAACAGAAGTGAAATTACTAAACAACCTGAGTAACAAAGATATATTGGGTGACTCCGGACTTACCTGGCAGCCGAAAAGTTTTAAATATTTAGGTATGGAATTTGAGAGGGATTTGATTACCACCTTAAAAATCAATGAAGATATACTCTATAAGAAAATACAAAAACTGTTAGATAGTTGGTCGCCGAAATTCCTCTCATGGTGGGGTAGAGCGGAGACGTTAAAGATGATGATTAGCCCCCTAGTTAACTATATGGCATGCATGCTCCCCATGACCTTCACAGAGGATGTCCTGCATAAAATAGAGAAGACATTCACGGACTTCCTGTGGAAAGGGAAGAAACCGAGAATTGCCATAAAAAAATTACAACTTCCAAAACTAAAAGGCGGTATAGGTTTACCCAACTTCAGAAATTACCAAGCCGCCTTTCTCTGCAAGCAGGGCGCTTCCTGGTTTGCTGAAGACCCTAAATATACGCCTCTATGGATTGATATTGAGAAATCCATTATAGGCAAGGCCCCGCTTTCTGCAGTACTTACAATGGACCTCTCACACCTTACGCACTCTAAATACATCATGCTCAATACCAAGAGAGCACTTTTGCGATTAGATCAGATCCACAAGACTGGTCTGCAATTCCACAAATCAACCTCTGCATCCTTATGGCGCAACCCATTGATTAAGATTAATGGCGCGGCCCCCATATGGGACCACTGGTCTGATAACGGTATTAACGTGATCTCAGATCTCTGAGAATAATATGCCATTGCCCTTCTCGACTCTACAAGCTAGGCACTCCCTATTACCGATTGACTTCTACGCTTTCTTGAAGATAAAATCGGCTATGTCCATACGAACTTTCAAGCCCGCGACACCGTGGCTAACGTCTATGCTTCCGCACTTACAATCATCCGGACATTTCGTCTCAAAAATATATAAACTACTTGCACCATCACCTAACAAATCAATGAGGCGTAATGAGTTCAAATGGGAGGCAGAAACAAACAACACTGGTATAGACATAGACTGGACCAGGATACATGCATCGGCACTCACACACAAGGTTTCACCGATACTGTCGCAGACTAAGTACATGATACTCAACAGGACATTCTGGACCCCACAGAGACTACATAAGGCTGGCCTACGAGATACACCGACATGCTGGAACTGCTCTTCGGATGTTGGTGATCTCCCACACATGTTATTTAATTGCCCCTTACTTCACACGTATTGGTCCAAGATATTTTATTATATTGGACACATATTTGACATACATCCTACAAGGGAATTCACTTATATCATCCTGGGAGCCATAGACCCGACATTAAAGGGAGACCATGACCGCCAGCTTCTAGACCTCTTACTAACATTGGCGTGCAAGGTGATCCTATGCAACTGGAAAGCAGCGACAGAGGTCTCTTTCAATGCCTGGAGGGAATGGCTGTCCTGCATCAGGGGCACTGACAACCCTGCTCTACACACATCACCATGGCAGGTCAGCAACAACAAGTTGTGGTCCTCCTTAGACCAGGCTTCCTCCTCCTTCACCTTCGACCCACCATAAGGTACTGTCCGACAAACTTAATACTTAGTTATTCCATGGGGTAACTTCTGCACAGAATGAGCATAATAACCAGAGACGTAATGTGCAGGGATGACGAGTTACTGCATGACATTTCATGCCTAGCTATAGATGGCGGGCTTCTACGGAATTATATGCAATAGTAATAATGCGATGCTGATTGTTATTGTTTTTTAAATTGTTATCACTTCTTCTTTATTGGAACGGTATAGTGATTATTGTCTTATTTGGTACGATGTTATACTTTATTTTTTATTCTTTATTCATTATCATTTTATATGTTTTGACCCATGACTGATTTCGGCACCACTCCAACATGTTTGTATGAATAACGATGTTTTATTGTTGCCCTCAATTTTGTTATTGCTTAATAAAAAAAAGATTTGAACACAAAAAAAAAAAATATGTTCAGTCACTAAAATGCAAGTCAGTGGCACAACTCCGGCCACGCAGTCAGGGAAGAATCACCACTGCCTGGCTCGTGAAAGAATTGACCGAGCACTGAACTTCATTTTACAAACCATTAACGGTATTCTAATAATGTCCACAAGGTGGCACTAGTTTCCCACACTTGGAATGGAGAAGCTAAGATTGACGGTCATCATTTGGACACTCTGATTGGCGTCCTTACCAATAACATAGTGCTCGGTTGTTTAAATATTTAAGAAAATGGCACTAACTATAGGAAACATTAAACTGGAGAACAGTTACCAGTAGCACGTAAACGTGGTCAGAAACTGCTCAACTGACGCCGCCAGCAAAATCTCCAATTAGGCCAATTTCAAGATGGAAATAAACTATTGGAACGGCTGACAAAACACTTCATAGAGGAGGGCCTACTGCGTACCACAGATTGGTAACAGTTCAGTAAATTGAAAGCCTGTTAAATTAAACCCTGATCACATTCACAATTGGGGCCCTTCGAGCACTTAAAATGGTGATATATTGGTGGGTTAGGGCTCTACTTAGACTGAAATAATTGGTGGCAAGCCTCCTGCCAACACGGCAGAGCTTCTAATCTTAGGAACAAAAGCATTACAACATTTTAATGGATTCCATGAATTTTAAATGCATCTAAGGCCAGTCTGCCACAGCCAGTTTTGTGCTGGTGATTAAGTCACTGGAAATGAATCTCAGCGACTTTCCTCATAAGCAGTTCCAAAGGGAGGGGCGAAAGTGCTTTTGGAGTGGGGGCCGTGCACTGTGGGGCAAAGACGACATTTTTTTTTGTTTTTTTGTTTTATATAGCGCAAACTTGACCCTAAGGTATCAGAGCGCTTTACATGAGCACTACTTGCATTACAGAAGGACAAATTTATTTTTTTGATTGGCACGAGATATGCCCAGAATCACAGGATGTTGAGCGTCCCTGCCACCTCAAACCGGGTTCCCAAGCCTGGACCCTCTAGCCATGAGGCCATATCCTCTCCCTAACATTGTGTTGCAGAGTGTGGGAAGGTGGGGAACAAAAAACAGAGAAACAGAGCACATGAAGGAATCTTTCCAACCAACTCTATTGGGGGGAAAAACTGGGACCACGATTGGGGGGCAGTGGACGAGGCAGTACTGGAAGGGACGGATAGGAGATGAAAATGAGAAAGGAAACCAAGTGGACAGACTGTGGGCTGCAACCACAAAATGTTATGTTATCGGGATTTATAACACGCACAGCTACTCAAGAGTGTCCCGGCGCGAGCCCAAGAGTCAACAGGAAAAAAGAGAAAAAGGTCAGAACACAGAACCAGCTTAATCAAAAAGGAAAATAGAAGTTTAGCTTTTCAGTGACCCACCAACTGATGAAAACAAAGCCAATATGTCTAGCTGTAGCCCCTTTCGCTCTGCGCAAATTTTCGCGCTTTGTGGGGGTTTTATTGAGTAGGTAGGATTCGGATGGCCCCCCGGCCGTCGTCAGCACACGCCCACCGTGACGTCGGACAGCCGGCGGCCATCCGAAGCACACAAGGGGTTAATGTGCAAACACTTTAATACAGGCATTGACAAATACTTTTTATCGGAGTAGCATGCACAAGAGATTTTCTTCACATTAAAGCCAGCCCTATTAGCTTTGCCAATGCTGAGAAAAAGCACATAAAGTATTGCTTTCTGAAAGGAATGCATTAAGGAGATATACAATTGAATATGACAAACAGTGTGATGATTGTTTTCAGATATAAAATAGTTCCTCATACATTCCATTGGAACAACTTCCTGAAAGGAGAAATGATACACCAATTAGCCAACAGCATGAGGTGAGAAAGTAATACTCCTCTGGGTGGACCCAAAGCCCTCTCTAAGTACATTTTAAAGAAAGTGACAGAGGCATCTGTGCACTTAAGCAAAACCTAACAAAAATGTCATGGACAATCAAAATATTGTGGGTGTCATTGGAAAGGGATTCCCTTCCCTTAGTGATTCAAAATAAGAATGACTCAAGCAGGTTATTTAGTGCAGGAAATTCAACACTGGGGGAGGTGCAGCAGTGACTATCTTATGCTGATATTTGCCTCAAACTTATCAAAAAGTAGCCACAAAAATAAATCCCTTTTAGTGTGTGCCACACTACACATACACAAGTGACGGTGGGGATACTTCTATTACAATAACCCTGGATACAGAATACAGAGACGGGGTCTTGCAAGTATAGTGTGATACTGATACAAAGAGGATAACAAGTAAATGACAAGAGAGAGAGAAATTACGAGAGATGCACACAATCAGCCAAATTATTGAATACTAGTCTAAGGTTATGGCACTATTGCTAGGGCTTCATTTAGAATGCTCATTATGCATAATTTATAGCCTATATTTTCTGGAAAAGTAGCATTAGCCCATTTCACATTTGCCTTTTATGGCAACAATTTTAGAAATGTAATTGATTCTGGACTTATGCAAAACAGCATTTACAAAGGTCATAGCCATAATACTAGAGGCTGTGTTAAATAGGCTTTGGAGTGATGCAAAAAAAAAAAAAAAAAAAAAACAGGGAAAATCCACTTGCGCCACTTTTGCTCCTTGTGTGATAGGGTATTGTGCAAACGGTATCTGTACCAGGCCAAAGAATTAGTGCAACAGATTTAACTTAATTTTCACCGAGCTTGTATAAGATGAAAATGAGAAACAACATTTTAATTTTTCAAACGTGAAAGATGGGATTGAGCTCCAAGTATAATCGGTTCAACTCTGTTAAATATTTAGCTAAATTTAAATTAATAAATAAGTTACAAAAAAAGGGCAAAATCAGTTTCCTTCCTTTTTTTATAAAAGTAATTTTTCATGGACTACGAATTCATAGTTAAATTTCTGCATTACATACTCACACAAAATGATTTCTATTAAAAAAAAAGTGTGTCAGAGATACTTGGCAATTGTTCCTCAATCCATTTTCTCCATAGAGTAAAAAAATCTTTCTGAAATATGGACTAGTATGAAAAACAACCGACTTCCGTAAAGAATGACTCCTAATACTAGGCTGACCTGCTTCCGGTCACAGTCACTTACTGGAGTTAGCATCTGAATGCTTTCTGCAAAGTTGCCAATGAACGCCATGATGGTCATCTTCTGCATCAGCCTCTCAATCTTACTGAACTGCAGCATGAAGCGGTCTTCGTCCGACAGGTTCTCCAGGGGCTTCCTCTCCCGCTCATACATCCGCAGGACTTTCACTTCATTCTCTGTGGGCAGGAACCTCATCAAACATTCAACAAAGTCCACTGGTAATGTCTTCAGGTCAAACCTGGAAGGCAAAGGACGTCGGCATTGAGATTGGAGCACAGCATTTAGGATTGTTCGATGCAGTTTATTTGAAAAAGCAAATATGTGCATTCAACAGCGACTAAAATAATGGTAACTAATGCATAGGGTTAAAGAAGTAGCTATCCGAAGGGACATTCCTGTTGATTATTTTGTTGATTTTGAAAATAATGACCTGCATTACAGAAATGTGTCAATAGTGTGCTCGTGTAAGTTACAACAGTGCTAAATAACCGGTCAACCCTCCTTTTTGGCGTTCTACTTCGTAACAAGCACACATTTGTTCATTATTCCAAATAGAAAATGTAAATAAAAAAATCAGAAGTCTCAAAAATTTCAAGATTTTCATCTGTCATATTAAAGATATACGCTTAGAATGTTCTTCATAATTGGTCAGAACAACATGGGTTGATAACATTTAACTTGGCACTGTATCTTGTAAAGCACACGTAATTAAAAACAAGTATTGGCAAAGCCTTTGGGCTTTGACAGTGTTTCCTTTGTTTTGTCATAGTTTTTTTTATTTATTTTAAACTTTGTTAGGGGCTGAGGGACCCTCGCCAATATCGATTTACAAAAATGTCTGAAAACTAAAATACATTTTTTGGGCTTCAAAAAGCACACATTGCCATCTTAGACCCCGGCAGTGAACGGAACCACTTTGATCCTTGTGAAAGAGCCGAATGCCGTCATTCACAGTGAAGTTAGCTGATGGCTGAAGTGGGCCGAGTCACTGTGAGGTGCTTATGCTGTAGTGGGCCGAATAAAAATGTGAATGCCGCAACAAGCCAATAGATGACATGTAAGCATGTGCGAGGACAGGGGGGAACAGATAGAATGGGCAGGTCACTGTTATTGTTTTTGTTGTTTCATCTGTTCATAGACCCAATATGACAGAGCTGGAAGGACTCTTACAGAGCAAAACAATTGTTCCATTTCCACTCAACTGTATCCATCTGTAGCTCTGCATAATGTGCAACGATGGCTGGAAGATGGATGATGTAAATGCGTTTTCAATGGAGAAACTGTTAAGATACAGTAGACATGCATGCTATAAAATGTATAATTGATACCAAACTTTGTATCGCATTGATGGACAGCAGATATACAATCATTATTCCATACGTCTTTATTGTCGGTAGAGGCATTGTATAAGACTGTCACCTTCGTAAAACTATAAAATCAATAAAACAGATTTAAACAAAAAAAAACAGA
Source organism: Lissotriton helveticus (assembly GCF_964261635.1). Lineage (NCBI taxonomy): Eukaryota > Metazoa > Chordata > Amphibia > Caudata > Salamandridae > Lissotriton > Lissotriton helveticus. Next base: position 1,135,156,331 of record NC_136061.1, read on the forward strand.
CGAGGGCTGACTGAAAGTCCATATATATAAATTTATTATACAAATAAAGTTAAATGAAATCTAAGGGTCAACAAATGGTAGCACTATGTATGATTTACCTTAGCACGTACCCACAAGACAAATCTTTGCGTTATGAAAGAATAGGTAATTACATTAATTCCATGTGTTTTCTTGAATCTTCTAGAAGTATTTCATTGATTATACCGAGGGCTGCTGCAATTATGTGATTCTGCTGCCTGTTTTTTCCCCACAAAATTATGGATGTAACACACTTGCCACATAATCCATCTGCTGCATAATTTTAAGATTTCAAGAAAAAAAGTGTTTCTAGCTGAAAAGGATCAAAAGTTAAAGGACAGCATAGGGGCAGATACTTTACAAAGGCTAACTGATCACCTTGTAGTTGCCGACTGCTCTGGTCCGGTGCTAAAACTGGTACTAATGAGGCCAATCCCTCAATTTAAGACAGCACTAATGCATGTTAAAAAGACAACATTTTGAACTGATTGCCACAGAATGCAGTGTATTATGCTCATATTCTTGCCACATAATGTTGGTAACCCAGTGGCCCTAATTATATATTTACAAAAGTACAGAATTCATTTTCACTTCATAGAAATCTCGTGTATACATTAAATGCTTGTCATCCAGCAGTGACCCCTACTTACGTCTGAATCGCCTTGCATATCTCTTCGGATGTCTTCCCTGCTTTCCTCAATGTGATGGCGAGGTTTTTGGCTCGGTTTGCTTCAAGTAATGTAATTTTATTGCATCCTTTAGGTGTTACTTTTTGTTTGCTTGATGTAACATCAATGGCTGCACCTTGGGCCTTTGTCTTAAATATTTCTTCAAATTCATCCACATTTAGATCCTACGATACAAAAGCAAGTTTAACACAGTTGCAGATGGCGGGCTCTTTCAATTGCATTTCATCAATTCAGTTATGCGGCATTGAAGAGTCAGGTAAATAAGTGCAGAGGGTCAGGTTTGAAAGGTCGCTGTGTCATTGCATTCACCGCCATGCAGCAACAATGGTGGGGAAATACAGTTTTAAAGTACTGTAACATATTTGGAAATTGCGCTTACTCCTTATAAATGTGGCATCGATGAAGCTGAATTTCAAGATCTGAGCTCAGAAGAATTTTTTAAATCAGCAGTGCGAAATTCAGAATTTTAACTAATACATATAAGCACTGTAAAGGGCATTCACAAGTACCATGTCATGTATCAAAAACTGGTCTTCTGAACTTGATTACTTTAACTTTTGTTTGACATTTCATTTTTTTTTTTTTAACTACAGATTTGCTTTTTTACTGATTTCTAATATCAGCCAATAAACATATATTCTGCCAACAGTTTGGTACTGACTTTGTAGACTAACTTAAGCTACAGTGCTCTTAATGCATCCCACAGGAATTCTGAAAAGAACAGAACTTGTATGGGTGTCCTGGGACCCTTGTAGATCCCATGTGTGTGTCCTGTGTATTTTTCAGATCCTACAGAGGGGCTAAATGCCACATCCAAACCCTGCGGCAACAGGCGCTACCCACAACAGGGTTTTCTCTACTTCATACCTCAGGCTCCACCTCAGGTTCCAAATATCCCTGCTTTGTTTGGTAATTATTAGAGTTATGTTTTAGAAGTTCATGAGGACATATGGTTCGAACTGTTGTGCACATGGCCTTGCTCCATCCCCGCCATTACCTTTTGCATGTTCCGGGTCCGGCCAATTATCCAATCCGAATTTCTTATTATGTTATTAGGGCAGCTGATTGAGAGGGAAAGAGCAGGATTTTGGCTACGAATTTCATATGCTTTAGTTAAGCTCTCACAGTGCCGGTAACTAGTGGCGTCCCAACATATTTTGGAACAGAAGTGAACAGAGACTCTTCAAAGTAACCTTCTCCCTCGCAAGACACCCATATGAATGGCCCGATAAATTGGCTGGATTTGTCCATTGGAGTTACTGATTTGGGGGCTACCAGTAACTCCGGGGTGAGGAAAATGCATCCAATTACAAATGAGGACTTACCAAGGGATTCTGAAATCCCAGGTCCAATTTCCCAGGCAATTCCCCATCTTCTTCCCAACTTTCACACACAGATTTAGGTTGTTTTCAGCAGTCGAATTCCAAAAGGTAAAAGTAAAGAGACCCATAGTGCTTGTACAGATCTCCAATTCCGATAGTTACCCCCACATCAGAACTAAGAGGCCACTTGTAATGAGGGCGTAATAGTAGGGAAATGAGAGCTGAAAGGCTTAAAGCCGTACAATGTGCTAAGGGGTACATAAATAAAGGAGCGCTATTACCAGTTAGGCAACACCCTTGGGGCCCGAGTACAATGTCGGGCAGACCGCCACCGACAGGCCGTTGGGGGCGGTACGCCCGACATCCAGTGTATTGGTCTGACCGCCGGATTACGATACCGGCGGTCAGACCAATTTGTGCGGGGGTAAGACCTCCGCCAGGCTCAAGGAGCCAGTCAGGGCAGCAGTCTGTGCCTAATTCCCTACAATGGAGGTTGTGCCTGCGTAGGCACAGATGTAGGGATTAGGATGTCAGTTTCCAACATTCTTTTCATGGCGGTCTGACCACCTAGAAGGGACCCGCCCCATAGGCCTCTGTGATGTGGCCAGGGGGGCACATGAGGAGCCCAACCAAACATCCATGCACCTGTGCCCCAGGAACCACATGGTGCCTGGCACACGGTGCATGGATGTTTAAAAACATCCCTTTTTTTATATTGTGCCTTGTGATGCAGTGGTTTTCCGGGCCGCAGCACAAGCCGCAATAGATAAAGGGATGTTTCCGATCGCCTACACAGAGGTTGCATCCTAATTTGAAGGATGGGAATGCCGACCACTTGTTGGGCGGTCCCACTCCTGGTGCCATCGTAATTACCCCCTTAAAGGTCAGGGAAGGGTATTTCCGAATAAAATTTGATTTGATGAAGCACACTAACAAGGTGGCAGAAGATGGGGATGAAACAATAAACACGAGCCTCTAGTGAAACAAACTCGAAGAGCTCCACAATGGTCAGTGGATGGTCAGTGAGAAATGCATTCTCAGAAAGGCCAGTTAATACTCATGGACTTTTGGCAGTTCTAGAAGATGAAACTGCTGTATTAAGAGCTGCAGACGCTTCAGCTAAAGGTGTCCCAAACAAAAAGGGATTACAAGCCCTTCCTCAAAGCCATGTCATCCCCAAGGAATAAAATGAAGGGCCTAGCATGGTGGCATTACACTGCTGTGCAGAGGGGTGCACCAACCCACACCGAATAAGTTAATACAACATTATCATTGCTTTCGACTGGTTGTTGTAGTTTAGTGAACTGAGACAATGCAAACACCTGCTCAGAAAAGTGGTTCGAGAAACATTCTCTGTACAGTAATAAATTACAAGCGGACCACAGTTCTTTAAAGGACAGAGGCTCGTGGTCAAAGTACAGGTTGTTCTGTTTAATATTAATCGTAAATCAGTATAACTATCACCTGATATGTGATACATTCATTACCTCCAAAATCCTTTCGTCGTCAATCTCGTTGAAGACCGTCCCATTGATCTGATTGGGCTTCAGAGCGACCCAATTGAAGACAGGCATGCGGAACTTCGTTTTGATAGGTTTCTTGATCTTCACCGCTAAGGACAATCGACAGAAGAAAATTATAAACTGCAAGTGAAAAATATCTGGACCATTAAAACAACAAACTTTGAAGGGAGGCTTGGCCTTAGTAGAGGTTGGCATGAATTTTGGTCGCTAAACCCTTCCACGGAACATACGGTTCCGGCAAGATGCAATATTACCCCCAAGTGATTGCCTGTTCTGCATTGGGGCATAAAATGTTGTTCAGTTTTACTGATAAAACTAGGTTTTTGATGTTTCCAATGGGAGTTTCTTGCTCACATACTTCCAGGTAAAGCTTGTAGGACTCTGCGCAGGGAAAAACCCCAGGTCAATGCTCAACTTAAGTGGGGCACGCAACTGAAATCGGAAGCAAACACTGTCCCCGATTTCAGAATTGCTGTGAGCTCAGAAGGAGGCTGGAAGTAGCAATACATCAGGTGACATTTAAAGAAATGAACAGGGATGCATGCAAATAAGAAACAGCTGCTTTCGTTTACAAGAACATGTTTTATCTTTTGAGATTTAGTTACTGATGGCTCTTGGGCAAAAAATTAACAAATCCTTTTGATCAGGTGTTTTTTCTTCACAAAACCATGCAAAGACTCGGAATCCTTATGGTCCCACTCAATGTGCTCCATACCATGCAGACACCAATAAGTGAAGCTCTCAGCACGAGCTAAAACCACATGTTGAGACCACATGCAAAACATTATAAAAATTAAGAAAATGTGCAACCCATCTTTTCAGGCATGTTTGTTGTTGTTAGTGGACACGCAATGCAGGTACATACACCTCAAAGGAGAAGAAATTTAGACGGACATAGGCCCACTTAAGTGCAATAGGAGGGCTGTAATTACTGGTGAAATGTGTCTTTAAATATTAAAATATAAAAATATACCCAGGGTTAGAACAGTTCAAATCTGAGTAGGCTTATTTTAGGAGCCAGCTGATGGAGAGGTGCTTTCCCTTTAGTGGACTTTCGGGCGGTCCGCTTGGTACAGGCCATGGCGAGAACCAGGGTGCCCTTGTGCGACACCCAAGATACTTTTAGTAATAAGAACCACCATGAAAAAGTAAGAGACATCTATTTACGTAAAGACGTGCAGAATGGTGCTACCAAAGACAGTAGCACCACCTTTTGCGACATGGGACAATGGACACTATTTTCTATGCAGAGGGCAGACTCCAGGTAACCATGTATTAACTTTCCAGTTGTGGTCCAGACATAAAACATAGCATGTGATTGAGGAAAGATGACTATGAAGAAGGATGTCAGTGCCAAAGGGGGGAAAGGGGTGGGGGGGGGGGATTGGGGAGTATGAAAAGCAGGCTTTTCCAACTTAAGAAAGAAGTATTTTCCGAGGCTTTTTCAACTCAAGAATGAGGTATTTTCTGTGGCTTTTCCAACCCAAGAATGGGGTATTTTCTGAGGCTTTTCCAAATCAAGAATGAGGTATTTTCGGAGGCTTTTCCAAACCAAGAATGAGGTATTTTCTGAGGCTTTTCCAAACCAAGAATGAGGTATTTTCTGAGGTTTTTCCAACCCAAGAATATGGTATTTTCTGGTCCTGCTTACACAGCAAAACGGCCACTATGTGTAAGCTAGGCAGCTGGAGGAATCCAACACAACTTGTAAGGGTTCAGGTTACCACACTGTCCTGCTTTTAAGTTATAACGCTTATGATGGACTTACTTGTAGTACGGTCTGCTTGGCAGCATCTCCCAAGAGCTTCGGCTGCACAGATGTGACCCATGGGTGCAAATGACCAAGCACAAGTTTAGTGTGGAAAATGGGGAGCTGTGGACCAATGGCTGTGACAGCTGGAGCCTGGCTCGTGTTATTTGCTGCAATACTCTAATGAACCAATAGTGCACTGCTTGATTAATGCAGTTTTTTCAACAGTGATTTACTTTGCTATTCCATTGTGATCCAGTTTGTCCGTAAGCAAAGCTAGGCTACAAGAGCCAAATCATTGGGGCAGTTTTAAAAGAAAAACATCTGCGGAGCGAGGGCGTCTTTGGTGGAAATTAACAGCGTGGCATTCAGAGATCATAGTTATGGTTCACACTGTCATGTGTTCTTTTCAAATCTGCGCCAGTATTTATATTTATTGTTTCTCTGTTTATTAGTAATGAACCATTTCGTTTTTTTAGATCGATGAGAGAAATAAGTTGCAACTGGTTCATTTCCACATTACTTTAAACAATAAATGTGAACTCACACATTGTAGTTCTAACGCACATGGCATCTACAGCTATTTAAGCATCACTAGGAAAGCATCTCTTTAAAACTTACTATGGTGTTAGTATTGACAGGTAGCTGCCTTCTGATCATGACTGACAGCACAGAGGGATAATGAGATAGAGCACATTTCTGTATATTTCCATTTTTAAAATTAGGTACATCCATGAAAATATTTTTCGGTTTATATTCTTTATACAAATCGGTAAAAGACGAGACCCTTAATTATATGGATCGAGATCAATGAAGTAAGAGGCAGCACAACTTAGGTATTCGCTTCTGAGGGACTCTGGGTAGTGAGATGACCCCATGTTCCTCTGAGCTCTGAGAGAGACGAAACAGATGGATATAATGTGTTGAGTGTTAACTGGCATGAAACAAACTGCTGAGGCTAAGTCAGTGCAAGAGCAATGGCAGCTTGAGGTAAAAACAAGAAAGAGAGACATTTGGAAGAAAAGGCAGACAAATCGACTGGCTGCAAAAACAGCGTCTTTATGACGCGTATTGTCATTGTGTGCACTGTAAATGGATGGAGCTCTAACGGATGTGTGACCCTGTTCTCAAGACGGACTGGAAACGCAGCATTGTTCAAAAGCTTTGAACAAACAACCTGTTTGATAAAAGCACACGACCTTACAGATCGATAGCTGAACTTGAAATGCGAGCAGAGACTGGAGGGCACAGCAAACACGAGCCACATATTTATGCTGTCAACATCTATTGCACTGGGCTGAAAATGGCTGCCCCTTTTTAAAATCCGAACCACTTTGCTTTTGCTTTCCTTCCATTTTAATGAACTTTCACAGGCTCACGGACACGTCAATTGTTGTGGATAAAAGTGGTTTCCTGATGTGCTGTCTCTGTCTGTAGAATTGTTTTGGGGCTATTATTGGAAAGTACTGACGCTCCAAAATGGGCGCTCGTCCGTGGTAACTTGTATACTCGAACTTGCACCTTGTGTTTGACATTAGGAGTCGAAAGCTCCTGACTAGGACTACCTGTGCACGCTCAGGGAGGCTCTTAGTTTTCTACAGCTTGACCATCAACCACCGTACAACTAATCCCATCCTCCTCATTGCGGCCCTGGACTTGTAGACACGTGGGCACAAAATGCAGCCCTTATTCGGATGGGGCCATATTAACCAACTGCAAGGAGTGTCTGTGCTTAACCAGTGCATTTCAAGAGCCAGTCATCGGCACAAGCCACCATGGAGTAACATTACTCAAATGAGTAGTAGTTTCTATTGCTGGAGGCTTACCAGTAAATGGCACTGTTGCCCTGGTGGGATCCGTATTACTGACAAGCACCATCAGAGAGGTGCCGCCATTTTGCATATGTTCTTGGTACTCCAGCCAACAGGGTTTCCGTAAATGAGGCCTTGCAACCGTGCTAAACTCTCCTTACGATTTCCAGAAGCTGACTGGTAAAGATGTTGTATTTGAATTCCCAGAATTTCAGTTGTAAAATGATTCATAAATAAAAAAAATCAATTTCTAAAAAAAACAACAAAAAAAACGTTTTCCACTGCGATGGTACTAATCGTGAGTGGTTCTAGAAGCTAGCGATGGTCCTCTTATAGTTATCATTCTAGTGTGCTCTGAGGCGCTGTGCGAAGATTCTTTAAACGGTGTCGACTAATTTAAGAGGCAATGAGGGAGGTTATCCAATCCCCATAAAGCAAACACTCATACATGCTCGAGATAGCTGTGACATTCTTGCATCTCACACTGAACCAACTGCACGATGCGCTCCGATGAGCTATGAGAGGAACTATTGTTTCCCGCCAAGAGGAAAATATTTCATTTAACCACACAGTGGGACACTCTAGGAAGTGAAAACATGGCGCCTCTGAGTAGACTGATCTAAGCAACCTATGATTAAAGCCGACACCGAAGCTATAAGCAACCTGCTCCGGCACTTCAGCTCTTCTTTCTACAGAATTGAAGCACACTAGCACTGCTGCAGGCACTTTCTGCGCTTTGTGCAACCTAAGATTTATTCACTACCATTCCAGCAGCCGCAAAAGTCCTTGCGGAGAAAGGACACGACAGAAACAAGATGAAAACAACAAAGAGGATGGACACACGAGGCATGAAGCCCAACCTCTCTTACATCCCCATGCCTGAACTACAGTCAAGCCCTCTGCAGAGTACATATGCTCCTGCATGAGTTGTAAGATTTCTAGAGAAGCTGTCTAGCCTGAGACACAGCTCAATTAAGTGGTTGTGAATGAAGAGTTGCCACTGGACCACATTATCTCACTGGGTCTCAACCTTCCCAGGGGCCAAAAAGCTATATTTTCTTTTATTAGGATGATCTAGTTATCTCTAGGTTAACAGTGATGGTCTCCTGAAAAATATCAGAACTCCTTCTTGAACGAGCTGGGATAAAAATAACTTATCATTGCTTGGTACTCCATGCTTGCAAGGTCAGACACAGGCTAGTGTTGTCTGTGAAGGTCACACTAGTATCCTTCACCTTTATCAACATAAGGTAACATATTTCAACATGTCCACAGAAAGCGCAAGGATGCACTAACAAATGTGAATCTTTTCTGCCATAATCACTGTCGATAAACGTAGAAGGAAACAAGAGTGTCTAGACCCAACAGTCTGCGAGGGAAGGTTATGGTTAACGCTCACAACGAAAAAATAAATATTCGTCGAATTTACAATGACTTCCATAAACACATACATTTATGGTCACTGTTTATTGATCATGCTGCCAATAAAAGCAGTCCAAGACTTTGACCTACTTTCCTGCAAAAGTTCTCCCTGTGCTAACAATATGACCACCCTTATATTGTTTTATGTATGATGCATTTTGTTAATGCGTTTTTATTATTTTCCTTAAAATAGAATAAAGGTTTTGAAAATGAATAAGGACCATCCAAATAGTTCAGTTTAGAAATGTCATTCAGGTACGTTTCATGTGAAGACAGGTTACTGCAGTACACTGAGCCAAGAAGATCTAAGGGTTTAGAGGTTTTTATAAAAGCTTAACATAACATAATATAGGAATACATCTAGTCAACCAAGTGCGGAGCATGAAAAAGCTACGGGGGAGGGGTGAGGTTTGTGGTAGGGTTTATACATGGGAACAGCCCAATCTCCTTGTACTGCTTATGACAATGAGAAAGGGTCTGTACCAGGTTTGAGACTACATTTCGACAATTTCATTACAAGACTGGAGGCTACCATTATGCAATATACTTTTATTGCTGCCCCAACATGCAGCCCTTTAAAGAAGATTTGTACATCATAAACATTGGAATGTTCGTGAAGACGTACAAGTATAATGTGCGCTACACTTTTTTTTATTCAGTTATAAGTTGAACATGCAGAACTAATAAAGATGTTAGAGAAAAAAGGGTCATGGGCAAAAATAATGAAATCCATAAAAGGTTCGAAGAGCCCGGTGTAAAGCCACAAAATAGAAATGGAAGAGAGTCTTCTTAAGAGTGCTGGTAACTCAAACATAAGCAGAGACAGTATGCCTGTGATATTTATAAATAATGTTAAAGAAACCTCTAACTTGTAACACAATGTATCTGTGCTTTAGTAACATGAAAAACTAAAAAACAATATTTCAACTAAAATGCTGTCAAATTACTTCTTGAAACAAATACAGACACTTTGTGAGAATTTATTTAGGCCCTTATGAAGTTGAAACAGCCACTAAAGTGCTGGCTTCTTCCAGGAGATTGGTTTCAAAGTGACGTGTATATACTATGCGAGGGGATTAATATTCTCCAAGGCCAGAACTGAAGCCGCTAGCACACTAATCAGTGGAGACAACCAAAAACTGGATGTGTTATTTTACTTACATGACCTCAGTATTTAAGAAGTTCTAGTAATTCCAAGTGAACATATGCTTCCCTTCTCCATGCCCAATGAATGCAATGCATGGGCATATTATATGATAGTCCAATGGGGGGTAGTCTGTCCTGGACCTTTACCATTTTCAGAGTGGGACAATCTTGAAGGCAACGAGGTTAGTACTGGGATAACTGCTGCACAGCCAACGAGCCTGATGTGTGTCACTGGGATCTCATACTAAATGTTAGCAATGTCCAAATATCACTCGGGATCGAATGGTAAAATGAGCTCAATGGAATGTTCTAAGCTTTATGGCGTCTATAAACACCATTTACATCTTAAATGAAGTACAATAAAACAGACACAAAAATATGCATGCAACGTGCCCAGCAAAACACAAGGAAAATCCATGCAATGACAGCAAAAAACAGTGGAGCTAATGAAGTATTTTCAGTGCAAACCTTCTGTCAAGCAAATCAGTGAACAACCTTTTGTGTATGTGATTGTTCCTGCAACAGCATTTAAGTTGGTCAAGACAAAAATATTGTAGTTACGTTTTTCATTGAGTTAACTTTAGACAAGTAAGATGATTTCAAATTAAGACATGAGCCCAGAGGTAAATGTAGACAATTGTAGGGATTTGAAAGAGAAGTGCACAGATTCTACTGAACTGTACCCCTTCATGTAAGCACATTTACCAGCATTTAGGCACCGGATGACATTCTCATCTAGGCCTACTACATAGTTGCTCACTTCAATGCCACAGTCACTTCTCTTTACCACAGTAAGACTCAATCTCTTTAAGAAGCAGGGGGTGGCAGCAGTGCCGGATTAATACCTCTTGCAAACCTTCATATTCCTTTGGACTCATACGCCATATACCACCTTTTAGAATCATGGAAAAGTGTGGGCCATTGAAAGTTGCAGTCTGGAAATGAAGGGAGGTGATGGAGAGAACAGAGGTATAGGATGAAGAACTCTCCTGATAGAATGGATCGGAAGACTGCTTTCAACGTGGGCTTGAGAGGGTGCTTATTTCTTCAGACTAAATTTTGCGTTTGCACTGAAAATAGCACGAGGTGTAAATCCACATGGAAAATTACATGAAATGGGTGCACGTAAGAAAGGCAGGAAAAAGAAACCTACAGAAAAGCTTGATTGGTCCATCTTTGAGGAAGCAGAACAAAATGAGAAAGAAGTCAGAGGTTAGCTTAGCAGAAAAAACTTAGATAATAATCCAAAGATCACAAAGAGACTCAGCAATAATCGCAGCAAGAGTGATATATCACACACTTTTCAAAAAGGTGATACCAACACACTGTCTTGACTTTTAAGACTCCTTATTCCATAGAGAAAGAGAACAACAAACTTTAGTAAAGGGTTGTTTCTTTTTTAAGCTATTTGGCGGAAAAAATGTTAGACCACAAGTCAACCCTATATAAAGTTCACAAACTTATAAGCACGCTTGAGCAGCTAAAACTAAGCCAAGCATATAATATGTAGTTGCCATAGTGACTGCTTATTCAGTAATACATTTTAACTATACACATTGTACCACTGTAGATACCCTTTTAGCATAACAATCTTCCAAGGAGTAAGTTTGGTCTTGCCAATAGAAAAACATATAGGTTGCAACAGCCAGTATACAAAAAAGTAAATAGCAAAAAGTTCATAGTTAGTAGGAGTTCCTTTTTTGAGCTATTATGAAAAAAGAGAAAGGCCACAAAACGCGTCAAAATTGCATCCTACTCCAATGTATAGGGTAAAAATATTTTGTGTGTTTTTAAAAGTCTTCAATTCCATTACTTATGTATTCCTGCTCCAGTTACCCATTACACAACAAAGTCTGTATACCACCACTCAATCTGTAAACCAATGCTCAACTGAAGCTATTTCACCCATAACCTTTACATGTTCGTTTCTGTGGTCTATTATACTTACACTCAGCTATATCGACTTTAGTTAACTAGTGTTCGTGTAAATAAAATATTAACAGCAGACACGATATTGAACTATTGATAGTCGGGAAAAGCAGTGATAAACTCACTGTTCATTTCCAAGGAATACTCAAGGTTAATATAACACAAACACTGTCAATAAGTCACAATGCAATTTTCACACGTCCAAGTCAGTGGGTGGGTCAGTTGGTGCCCAGTGGGATACTGGAGAGAGTGGAAGGAGGTCAATTTGTCTTTTTTGTGTTATTGAGAATGACAGTTTAACAGATTGCTCTTAATCACACTTTTGGGAGGTCCAATGATTAGGTTACAGATAATCTTATAAACGCATTGTAGATTTAAATGAAGTCCAAACAGAGGTATGCCAGCAACAACACTTGGCAGTATACGACTATCGGTCATATTGGTAATATTAAAAAACGTATTGTATGTGAAACCAGCAGAGGCACCCAACCCATTAAAAAGTGATTTACATTTTTTTCGGGTTCACATAAATTAAAAAAAACACAATTTAAAGACATGTAAACAGCAGAAGACTTAGTGGTATTAAGCAAAGACTCTTTTCAAAACCAATCCGCAGTCTACCAGTTTCACAGGAGAGAAAAACGATTACAAAGCTGTTTGCATTTCCCAGGTAGTCATTTGAGGTGGACATAACAGCAACTTGAGTGGACTAAAGAAAACAAAATGGCATTCCGACTACATATGTGCAGATGCACTGTTTCGCTGGTATACGCTAGAGTTAGAAACGGTAAGGGCACAGGTAATATTGGACTATTTGTCCAAAGAACTCCGTGAAACTAAAACGACAGCAAAGTATGCAAGGTGCAAAGGGATTACAAAGATTTATTTCATAACTCAGAACACGAGCGGGACATTCTGTTCTAAATATGCATCTGAAAACTTATTAGTGTACCGTAAACATGTTTAAATTACTTGTGTATTACAGGTAAGGTTTTGCAACATTCCACATGTTTAAGCGCATTGCAAATATGCTTAATGTGTTTTGAGCATATTTTTAATTGTGATATTTTATAAGAAAACCACACATCCTTCTCTAATCAATGTAAATTTCCAGTAACCTGCATCACGTCCCGGTCTAAAGATCCTAGAAATTCAGACTAGAACATCAAACTTGACGATAAAGGAAATATCAGCCAGCAAATTTGTAAGTAACTGGCATTTTCAATGTCCTGCTAAATATAAGGAAAACATGTGACCATAACAAGGGCAGTGCTAATAAGGACGTGTTCACAGTGTCAGAGGGGCGTGGCAGGGAGGCGCACCACTGCTGCGTTATGGATTATGACCATGTTATGCTAAAGAGTCACATAGGATGCGTGCAGAGTTCAGTTATAAAGATAAGACTGTGAAAGTGCAGAAAACTGAAATAAACAGAGTAGGACTAGATTAAAAAGAGTAAACATTTACGTTGCCAACTGGAACTTTATATAATGCAGAACATTACCAACGTGGGATATCCTTACTTATGAGGCAATGACAATTATTAGTGGAAAGTCAATTTTTTAAATTCTAATCAATATGCATCACTCCATACCTCAGTATTTGAGATTCTATTGACATATTTCAAATGTTCAGAAGGGAATATGTAACTTACCCTGTAAAGCATCGGTTCGTGGCATGTAGTGCTGTAGATTCACATACTCTGAATACTACTGCCATCTAGTGTTGGGTCCGGAGTTGTGCAAGTTGTTTTTCTTCAAAGAAGTCTTTCAACTCACGAGTTAGCGTGACTTTTCTCTGTGGTAATGCACATGGGCATCAACTCTATTGGTAGATTGCTTTGCCACAGGTGGGTGAGAAAGGAGTGTAAAGTATGTATAAGTAATGTGATGACTATGCTAAATGTATAAATATTGAAAACTAGTGAGTGTAAGGAACTGGATTGGCCCAGGTGTCCGTGAAGGAGGGTGGGTGCATGTTAATACAAAGCACTACATGCCTCCAATAGATGCTTACAGGGTCAGTAACCTATTCCGTTCGATTGCATGTGTAACCGTAGATGCACATGCTTTGCATAGACAGTAAGGCAGTTCCTCCTTATAAGCGGTGGCTAACCTGTGGGTGTTACCGTGGTTTAGAAACGGGTATGTACCACTGCCTGTCCTACAATGGCTTGTTAAAACATCCACACAATAATGCTTGGAGAAAGTGTGTGGTGTGGACATCTAGATACTTTACATATGTCAGTAAAGGGAATATTTTCTTAAAAGGCCATGGTTGCTCCCTTTTTGCAAGTAGAGTCTGCTCTGGGAGGAACAGGTAAAGGTCTTTTGGCCTTCGCATAGCAAGTCTGAATGCATTTTACTATCCATCTGGCTATGCCAGATTTGGATATAGGTTTGCCTTTGAGGGGTCGGGAAAAGCAACAAAATGTTGCTTAGACTTTCTGAAAATTTTAGTTCATTCAATGTAGAACATAAGTGCTCTGTTGACATCTAATGTCTGAAGAGCTCTTTCCACAACACAATCAGGTCAGTTCAATGGATTGGTTGAAGTGAAATTGAGAACAACTTAGGTTGGAATTTAGGGTTGGTGTGGAGAACCACCTTGTCTTTGTGTATTTGGCAGTATGGTTCTTTTAAGGTTAGAGCCTGGAGCTCACTAATATTTCCCAAGATAGGAATTAAAGAGGGCACGAGTATAGGGGTTCAAAAGGAGGACCAATGAGTCTTGTGAGTACTACATTAAGGTTCCATGAAGGTGCAGGAGGAATCCTGGGTGGAATAACGCATTTAAGCCCTTCCATAAAAGCTTTGATGACTGGGATTTTGAAGAGCGAATGGTGTTGTTTATTTTGGAGATAGGCTGCCACAGCAGTTAAATCAAGCGTATAGAAGTTAATGTTAAATCAGCCTTCTGTAATTGAAGTAGATAGCAGATAATGTTTTATACTGTAGCTATGAAAGGGCCAATTTGCTTTGAGTGGCAGTACCAAACAAAATGTTTCCATTTTGCTGCATAGCAGATCCTAGTATTAAGTCTACGTGCTTCCTTAAGAATGTCCATACATTATGCTGGTAATTTAAGATAACCAAACTCTATGACCTCAGGAGCCAGATTTCTAGGTTGACAATTTTGGGATCTGGGTGTCTGATTTGTCTGATTTTGAGTGAGAAGGTCGGGTCTGTTGGGGAGCTTCTCGTGTGAAACTACTAAAAAGGTCTAGTAATGTTGTGAACAAAGGTGGATGAGCCCAGGTGGGAGCTACTAGGATCACGTTTGGAGAAGTCTACCTGAGCTTCTGAACCAGAAATGGAAGAGGTGGAAAAGCGTAGGCAAATATCTTTGACCAACTCATCCATATTGCATTGCCCTTGGATAGTGGGTGAGGGTACCTTGAGGCTAAGTTTGGGCATTTTGCTTTTTCTGCTGACGAAAAGTCTAGTTGAGGGAACACCCACTTTTAGAAGTTGAGTAGGACTTGTGGGTGGAGCTACCAATCATGGACTTTGTTCCTGCATCCTGCTGAGCAGGTCTGCAAAGCTGTTGTCTGTTCCCGGAAGGTATTCCACTAACAGGTGAATGTTGTCATGTAGAGTCCTGCTCCAGATGATCTGAGACAGCTGTGAGTTGCGTAGACCATGCCCCCCGTTGCTTCTTTTTGTAGGTAATACATGGCTGTCCTATTGTCCGTATGAACTAGGACAAACTTGTGAGTAAGGTGAGGTAGGAATGCTTTCAATGCTAGATGATCAGCTTAAAGCTTCAGTTAGTTGATGTGGAGAGACTGGTGTTTGGCATCCCATGGGCACTGCACTGTGAGGTCTTGAAGGTGAGCACCCCATCCCGTCTGGGATGCATCTGTTGTGAGATGTGGGGAGCAGGGTCAAGAAAAGGCCACCCCTTCAACAGGTTTGTGTTGTATAGTGCTTAGCCTTTCTTCTATGTTAATACTTTGGATTGTCTGTAGGTTCTAGCTATGATGCCTCTGGATGTTCCATGGAGTGGCAGTTAGAGCGCTGGCCGGATGGGTGACAGACCTGTTTATCTCTGTGCTGCAATAAATCTACTTTATGTCATCTAACAACGCGTTGGATCATCATTCTTACCTACATCATTTGGCGACTTGGCTTGTGGATGTTTCTGGCCATCGCTTGAGATTTAGAACCTGCAGCGGCGTCAATTTTACAGAAGAACAGTGTTCTGTTTCCCCAGTGAATCCTGCGTGACAGGCATCAACAGTAAGGAGCTTCCTGCGAATTTTGTTGTCGAGCGGCACCCGAAAGAAGAGAAAAACGGACTTTTAGGGCAGAATTTTCCTTCTTGGTGTTGTTATCCTTCCGTGGAAAGTGAAAATTTTCGCTACTTTGTCATTAGCACTTTGATTAGAAAAGTGTCTGTGCTTTGATGCAAGCGCTTAAGTAGTGTCTTCTACTTTGTTATCGAACTATCCAGGAGTGAGAGACTCGTCATTCAGCTTTAAAGTGCACAAAAAATAAAAATAAATGTTTCTCTTCTCACTCAGACATTACTGCTTAGTGGAATTATAACTATGGCACAGCCTGTCAATGTAGCTCTTCCTCCTCAATTAAGTGAACCTGGGAATCCATCCACTGCCTGGGAGGATTGGATTGTAATGTTCAACAACTATATAGAAGCTTTAGATGGAGAAGATTTTTCGCCAAAAAGGAAAAAGGCTCTTCTTATGACAACTTTAGGGAAGGAAGGACAGCGTTTGTTTACATTTTTACCGCAGGTTTTACCCACTGGTTCACAGTCTCCTCTGGATGAGTTTAAAGAGGCGGTTACAAGACTTGAGACTAGATTCGGGAAGGAGGAGAATCTGGTTCTGCAAAGATACAAATTTTACAAGAACAAGCAACTTGAGGATGAAAGTATTGACGATTTTGTTGCGCGTTTGCGTGAGTTATCTGTGAAGTGTAACTTTGGGCAAATGTCAGATGAGCTCATTAGAGATCAACTTATTGTACAGGCTAACAATCGCAAAATACAAGAACGTTTGTGGGCTGCTAAAACCCCACTTTAAAAGTGGCGATTGAGTTAGCCAAAGTTGTTGAAGAGAGTGAGAAATGTATGAAAGAACTACAAAAGAGTGGTTTAGACCCAAAAGTTGCAGAAGTCTCACACAAGGGTATAAATAGTGATAGCGAAGCGGCTGCTATTGCTATTGTGAGAAAAAAAGGTTATGTTCTGCAGAAGAAAAATATTTCTCAACAGCCCTTTAGTAAGTGACAGTCAAAGATGTGTTCCAGATGTGGTAGCTATTCACATACGTCTGAAGCGAAGTTTTGTTTTGCTAATAATAAAGAGTGCCTGCGGTGTGGCAAATTAGGTCATTTTGCGAAGATGTGTAAAAACAAAACTAACTCAAGAGTAACTGTTGTGAACGAGTATGGTGAACTTAAACGAGATGTGAACAAAATTCTCGTTTTGTGTGATTCAGTGTGTTCCTGCCTTGAGAAAAGAGAGCGGATTCCTAAAGCTGATTTTGTGATTGATGACAAGTGTATCAACCTGATGGTTGACACTGGTTCAAAGTGGACCATCATCCCTGCGTCTTTGTTAAACGATGTGTGGGGTGAAAGGTGTCTAGAGGTCTGTGACATTTTTCCCTCTGGTTACCAGGGTGAAAAAATTGACCTCCTTGGATACTTTGAAGGAAGAATTGTCTTTAAGAACAGGTCTACTTGGGGTAAGGTTTATGTGTCTGTAGATGGTCCTGCCATTTTGGGACGTTCACATCAATATGACTTGCACATTGTTGTGAATCCAAGAGCGGACGAACCTGTTTCAGTTGTAGACAATTTTACCGTAGATGATATACTTACTAGTTATAATCATGTTTTCAGGGAACAGTTAGGCGAATTGCAAGGGTATTCACATAGAATTATGTTGAAAGAGGGTAGTATTCCCGTTCAGCACAAGGCTAGAAGGGTGCCTTTTGCTTTGCGAAAAGAAGTAAAATCCGTTCTGGAGGAAATGCTGCAAGGGGGTATTATAGAGCCCGTGGAAGTTTCTCCATGGATTTCCCCTGTGGTAATTTCGCAAAAACCTGATAATAAAATTAGGTTCTGTGTGGATCTACGCTCTTTGAACAAGTGTGTTGTGGCTGACGTGTTTCCGTTGCCAAATATTGGTGAATTGGTTTCCACACTCAAGGGGGCGAAATTTTTCAGCAAGTTGGATTTGAAACATGCATATCACCAGATTCGTCTGGAAGAAGGCTCAAAACATCTGACAGCCTTCATTACTAGTGAAGGAACCTTTCAATTCACAAGATTACCGTTTGGGCTGATTTCAGCTGCAAGCGTGTTTCAGAGAATGGTTACGGAAGTGTTTAAGAATTTAGACAAAGTAATATACTTTCAGGATGATATCCTGATTTTTGGTGATTCGCTGGAGATTACTACTGATTCCACTATCAGTTTTCTAAAGGGTGTCTTTGTGGATGAAGGCTTTCCGTCTGTGCTGATTACTGACAACGGCACGCAATTAACTTCTGCGAAAATGGCTTCCTTTGTGCGTGAGTGTGGTATTGAACATCATCGTACGTGTCTTTACAATCCACAGAGCAACGGTTTGTGTGAGAGAGTGAATCGATTAGTGAAGGGTGTGATTCAAATGTTTGTTGCGAGTGGGTGTTTTTCTAATGAGCGAGTTCAGGAGCTTGTGTGGGCCTATCGCTCAACCCCTCACAAACAGGGGGAGAAGTCTCCTTTCGAGTTGATGCGAGGTCGTCCTCCTGTTTCGAGGTTGACTCCTGCTTGGTTAAGAGGTCTGGATAGGTAAGGGAATAAGTGGCCATTTTGTTTGTGCAGATGCGCTCTGACCACTGCTTGGCATTTGGTGAACACTCGAGGTGCGGTGGTTACGCCGAATGACAGAACCGTGAACTGGTAATGTTTGCCCACTATGACAAATCTTAAGTATCTGAGATGAGCTTAGTGCATTGGTATGTGGAAGTAAGCGCCCTTTAGCTGTAGTGTTGCCATAAAGTCTCCCTGTTGAAGAAGCGGAATGACATCCTGTAAGGTAACCATATGGAAGTGTTCTGATAGGATGTATTTGTTTACGGGCTTGAGATCAAAGAATGGCCTTACAGCCCCAACCTTTTTGGGGATTAAGAAGTACATAGAGTATACCCCTGAACCCCCATGTTGAAGAGAGACAGGCTGTATAGCACCTTTGAGGAGAAGAGCTTGAACTTCTTGTTTGAGTAATGTTTGCTGCTCATGTGAATGCGAGGTGGAATGTTGGGTGGTGTGATAATGAGCTCCAGACAACAGCCATGTTGGATAATGGCTAACACCCACTTGTCTGATGTGGTGGAATGCCATGTTGGTAGGAAAATATTAATTCTGACAGATGTTATGTGATATCGGTGGGCCGGGGGAGGAGCAGTCACTGCTTGGCGAAGGGTGTTGCTCCATGGGGGAGGCACCCTTACCTCTACCTCTGGTGCGTTTACCTCTATAGGAGCCACAATAAAAGCCTTTAGAGTAGGAGCCCTGACCTTACTGTTTTTATTGGGAGGTGGAGGCCTCAGAAGAGGTGGATTTTGTGGCTCCTCAGTAACCTGGGAGATTAAAAAAAGCACAGGTCACATGTGTTTGTAGAGATCCATTAGCATTCGCCTGTTCAGTACCCTTTTTTATCTTTTCTAATGTGGAGTCCACCTGAAGATCAAAAGGAGGGCATGTTTAACACGGCTTGTCGAACCTCCGGTTTAAACCCAGGGATTCCAAGCCAAGCATGTTACTGAAGTAAAATACTCCTCTGGCTGCGGTGTCCGCAGCATCTATTGTGCACAGTTTAGAGGTAATGTTTCCCTCAGAAATTAACTATGGCTGAGTTTTTATGTTCCTCAAGGAGATATTGGAGTAGATCTTCCATTTTATCCCAGTAGTCATGGTCATTGCATGCAAGGATAGCTAGCGAGTTGGCAATACACCAATGGTTGGCAGCCTCAGCTGCAACTCTTTTCTGCGCAGTATCTATTCTTTCACTCTCCTTGTCAGGAGGCGGGGTCTCTCCAGTGGTCAGAGTTGGCACGCTTGCGTGCTGTGGTGGTAACTAGGGAGGCCGGCAGTAACTGTCCTTTAACGTAAACAGGATGCAGGTTTGTATTTCTTTTTATCTATCCTAGGCATTACAGCTCCGACCCTAATGTCTTTAAATATGTCATCAGTATGCCTAAACAAGCCTTTTAACATGGGCAGTTATTAGATAGCTATATGTGTGATGGAAAGTGTCTTGAAGAGAAAGTCATCTTCTAAAGGCTCTTTATGGAGCTCCACATTATGAAGTGCAGCAGCCTTTGCTACAACCTCCTGGTAAGAGGTACATAGCATCTTCAGTAGAAGGGCACGCAGGATAAAGATCAGGATACGTGTCAGCAGGGGGATCCATGACATAGGTGTCCGAGGGGTCATTTCCCCCCCCCCCAGTATCAGACTATGGATACCCTTGTGGTGAGTCATCTAGTAGCTCTCCTGTAGGAGTTGGTGATGAAGGAGAGAGTGATAGTGGTGGAGGGGGTGGAGTTTGCATGGGAGGTGTAACAGGTGGATGGATGGTAGCCATGTCCATAGTCTTCCTCTTAGGAGGGACTGGCATGTCTAAAGCCTCTTCAAAGGTAAGCTTATTTTTAGGTGGTGGAGGAGCGGAAACTGTGGCCAGTATTCATCGGTATCCACCTGGATATTAATCTTTTTCTGGCGTGTGTCCAATTTTCCAGCAACTTATGCAGGATTGGCTACACCTGTGGTTTGGGACCGGGCTTGGAGCTCAGATTTCTACAGCTTCAGCTCTGAAGCTTTCGGCTTCGAGGAGAAATGTGCACTCTGTGTCGAGGTGGATGATGTCAACTGCCGGTTCGGCACCGAAGATCGGCCCAATGCTTGTTACTGGTCTCGGTCTGATGAAGCCAAAGTAGGTGGTTTCAGCTTCACATGTGCTTTCGGCGCCCAGCCCGAAGTCGGGGAGTCCGGAGTGGTTTTTCGGTGCTGACCATGGATAGACAGTAGTGGTGGCACAGGGACTTGGGATTCTGAGACCAGAAGTGTTGAATGTTTTTTGGCAGGATTTGACTAGTGGACATGAGCAGGGGGAGTCGTACTCACAGGCTGCTGAGATGTCACCTTCAAGCTCGGAGCTTGAACTTTAATCAATGGAGAAGGCCCCCTCGTCAGACAATGGCTCCTCCTGGGCATGCTCCTCACTGAATAGGTGAGGAGTGTCGTCGGTGGCTCTGTAGGCTCTCTTGAAGAAATGAACGCTTTGATCGCTAAGAGTCTTTTTGGAGCGGAATGACTTGCACATGGCGCAGACTGCTTTGTTGAGCTCAGGGTCAAGCACAAGTTGCACACCGAGTTTTGATCTATGTGAGGAATCATTGCATGACAACGAGGGCAGAACTGAAATGGCGTGCCTTCCATTACCAGTGGAGGATTTTTGGGAAGCCTGGTAAAAACGTGGAATGTATGTGCCAAAGGGCGTTGCTCCAATGAGGACTCAGTCAAACTGAGTCAAACCAAAGGAGTTTTTGTAGGATGCGAAGATGGTGAAGTGCAAACGAAAAAAATACTGTTGAAGATAGCGAAAAAAACCGAAGAACCAAACTGACATGGAGTGGTAAAACGAAGCAGAGGCACATACGTCTGCATAAGACGGTGAAGAATAGACAATCTAACAATGGACTAGACGCCCATGTGCTTTACCACCGAGAGAAGGAGTTACTCGACCATGTGACTTGAAAGACTTCTTCGAAGAACAACAACTTGCACAACTCCGGACCCAACACAAGATAGCACGACTATGCAAAGCACTGCTTTCTAGAAAGCTCATGAACAAAAAGTAAAACATGTTTTTAATTCAAAGTATCCTTATTCACCCTCTAAAACCTGGAAAAAACAATCTACTGGATATCTATTTTCACAATTCCGTGCAAACGTCAGTCATTTTTATTAAAGACTATAGAAAATGTCAATAGACCTAAGCAAATCTGAAGTTCTGTGCCGGTCCCTCACCCATTTAACTAACCAATGATATTAATCAAATCGGAGACCAAATAGCTAAGTAAGAAATAGAATGTCTGACACATTTACATAACGTCAGGCATCTTATTTCTTACTAGCTATTAGGGCGCAGATTTGATTAATGTATTTGGCCAGTTAAATGGGTGGGGACAACAATGGTTTGGAAAACAAATATTCTGGTCTCTTATGCATGTAGTAAAACAGATACACACAGTTAGATCATAAAAAGATATGTTTATAATTAATATACAAAGTCGGTGCCCAGCAGCAAAAACACGTTAAGGGTTTCAAAAGGAGTTTGAACTGTGAAAATTTGCATTTTTCTTCCGGGAATATATTATTTTGTCAGGAGGTGGGTAATAATGATAATAAATAGGCATTTGTTAAGCGCACAGCTACCCCAACGGGGTGTCCCGGCGCTATCACAGACAGTGAGGAGGGCAACTGACCAAGCTAGACTAGTCCTGACGACCAAATAACCAAGTTGTAAGGGATATACGAAACAAGGGTTCCGACTGAATGAGGCGCAGGTGCATGGGAAGTTTGATCCAACATTGAGTGGCACCCACCTCAAATGATTCGCCACCAGATCTGACTTTTTTTAATCTGGGTGTAATCAGCCGGCATTGGGTGTTGGACCATAGAGTTCTGGTCTGAGCATAAGGGCAAAGTCTCCTTCTGAGATAGACTGGCCCTAGCCCTTTACACGCCCGAAATGCAAGTGTCAGGGCCTTGAATTCGATTTGCTTAGCGATAGGAAGCCAATGGAGTTGACGCAGAAAGGGGGAGATATGTTGTCTGAGAGGAGCACCACAGACTAAGCAGCAGAAGCGTTTTGTACTGTCTGCAGTCTGCGGATCAATCCCAGGGAAAGGCCCAGGTATAATCCATTCGCGTAGTCCAAATGAGAGGTTATTAGTGCATGGACTACCGTTTTGCGTGTAGAGTTAGGCAGGTAATTAATACATTTCCTGATGGTTTTGATTTTTCCAAAACAGGCGGCTGCGACTGTTTGCACCTGCACTCCAAGGGATAGATGTTTGTCCCATTTGACACCCAGATTCCTGACCAATTCTTTGGGAAGTGTTGCCATGCCCAGTTCCTCAGGCCACCACAGATTGGAGGAAAGAGGGGAGAGTTGATTAAAAAATAAGATAAGATTGCGGTCTTATCAGTGTTAAGTTTCAAGAAATTGCGGTCCATCCAGGACGCAATGTTCTTAAGACACGTCTTGAGGGAATCAAAAGTGGTGACAGATACCGCCTTAAAAGTAAATAGCAGCTGGGTATCATCAGCATAAGATATAATTTTGATCCCAGTTTTAGAGATCATCCCCGCAAGCGGGGTTGAGTAGACATTAAAAAGAAGCGGGCTCAGGGCAGAGCCCTGTGGCACTCCCCATTTAAGAGGTTTAACTGGGGACGTAAAAGGGTGAGTCCGGACCGGTTTGCGGTCTGAGAGAAAGAACGTTATCCAGGTCAGAACCGTGCCCTGAATTCCTATGGCCTTAAGTCTATTCAGGAGGATAGAGTGTGAGACGGTGTCAAATGCTGCAGACAAGTCTAGCAGCACTAACACCGCCTTTAAACCTCCATCTACCGCCCAGCGTATCGAATCAGCCATTTCAATTAATGCTGATTCCGTGCTATAACCGGCCCGAAAGCCGGATTGAGACTCATGAAGAAGGTCATTAGACTCAATAAAGCCGGCCAGTTGTTGATAAGCTAGCTTTTCCAAGACCTTCGCAGGGCGGGCAGTAGAGAGATGGGTCTGTAGTTACCAGAAACTTCCGGATCCGCATTAACTTTTTTTATAGGATTGGCTGGAGAAAGGCATGTTTCCAGGCCATCGGATAGATTCCCAATTCGAGTGATGAATTCCAGATGGGGATCAGGTGCGGGTTGAGGAACCCCGCCAGAGCTTTATATTGTTTAGCTGGCATGGGGTCACTCGGGGAGCCAGATTTGCATTTTTGCAGTTCCAGGAGAGAGACTTCCTTTCATACTTTTGCAAACTCCGAGAGGACTGAACTGGGGGCCTACCCAGGGCCAGGATCAATAGGAATCTGGGATTCTTCCCCTGATTCAGGAAATGATGCGTTTATCACAGCATTTTTTTCCTCAAAAAACTCAAGAGTTTGTTGCATAGACTCTGTCAGGGGTGGTGAGTGTGGGTAAGGGCTAAAGGATCGGTAAAGCACTTTTAGCATTATCAATTCTCTCCGCTGAAAAATCTCAGTTGTTTTAATAAGCATTCTAAGGTATTCTTTAAGAGCTGCCCGATAGCCTGTCTTGCTTTCTGCAGAATACGTCAGCCTCCAACTGCATTCTAGTATTTTGCATTCCGCTTTTTTTTTGTCTAAGCTCCTCCGAAAACCATGGTGCGGAGGGAGAGGACCTAGGGGATTTCATTACTTTCAACGGCGCAAGGGCCTCAGGTGCCCCACAACCCACTTATTCAAGTGCGAAATGCAGACCTCAAGATCATTATAGGGGACGGGCTTAGAGTCCTTTGTAAATTGCGTTATTGGATCCAATGTGATATTATTCCAATTCCTTCTAAATTCTTTAGGAATAGAGGTAGCTTTCTTTGGGCTGGGCAACATGGACTGAAAAGGGATCAGGAAATGATCCGACCATATCACAGGTAGAGGAGCACGTACTGTGATGTCAGGCAAATGACAACAGATCAGGTCCAAGATATGGCCTGCTTTAGAGCTGGAGCAGAGACATGTTGAGTCATGTTATATCCTGGTAGAGTGGCAATAAAATTAGAGTTGTGTGGGCATGAGATATCATCCACATGTAGATTCAGGTCCCCTAAGATAGTGAAGTTAGCGTAGCGTATACTGGCTTGCGCAACATAGTCAGCGAGCCTCGCAATTTAATTAACGCTAGAGCTCGGTGGTCTATAGAGTAGAAGACCAGAGCAGGAGGTAGTTGCAGAGAGCCGGATGCAAAAAGATAGCCCCTCCATAGAGTCCACTAGCTCAAAGGGAGATGCTGTGATCTCCCATTTAGTTTTATAAATAATGCCCCTCCCGCAATTTCCCATTCTGCCTGTTAGCACAAACAATGCCATAGCCATCAGGGATGGCTAAAGACAGAGCAGGATTGGTGTCCTCCCTAAGCCACGTCTGTCAGAAATAACAGATCCCAGTTATTATCAGTAATAGATTGGCAAATATCCAATGCATGTTTGACCAAAGACCTGCAGTTGATGTGCCCGGCATTAAGTGTCGCCTTCAGAGGGGCAGGGGGTGTTGTAAAGTCGGGTACATTGCATCTATGAGGACTAGCCCCATTTATGGAGAACCCACAGTGCAGACATGTGTAATCTACCCTAGTGTCTCCGAGATTCAAGATGGGCGGGCATGGGTATGGAGGGGACCTAAGAGAGATCATCTCTGAGTGGTTGTAAGTGTACCTAGTAACAATGCTGGAACGGACAGCGTCTCTGGCCCGGCCACCATCTGGCCGCGGACGGGCGCAGACGGCGCCATGCTGCCAAGAAATAGTCTAGGGCTCAACAACCACTAGAGCGTCACCCTGCCACAATGGCCGCTCTAGTGTGCCCCGTCAGGAAGTGGGTAGGAATCCCCCCTGCTGGTTTAAACAATGACGCTCCCTCCACACAAACAGCACGAACGAGCTGTGGTGGACCGGGGAGGGAGTCAGAGCAATGAGCGTAAGGTAAGAACAGCGCACAAAATATAATAACAGTGATAAATGCATTTGTTTGGTCAGAAGAAGCAGTACTGAGCACAAAAGGAAGACTGCATTAAATGTATATCCTGAAAATAGGTGAAACATCCAAAGTTGCTGGAAGATTCTGAAGGTATGAAACCGGAAATCATAAAACAAAAGAGTGCGGTATAACTATAGACGTCTCAGACATGAAAATATATCTTAATACATTGACTTACCATTTTGTGATTACGTTGGGACCTTCACACCCTAGTCGGAGAATAATCCTGGTGTTCCACATTGTATAAAATGTATTCTTATATAGGGGAGGAAACAGGTTACCTTCTATAGGTAAATATAGACCATTTATACCATTTGTATAAACTGGGCAGGCTGTATTATTTATTGTTTTGCATCAAGCAAAGTCATACTACACACAACTGTGGCAGCCTATATCTTGCTTGAGTAGATCACATGAAATACTTTCATTGCAAATGATACCAACCTCACTTGTGAAGGAAATGAAAGTATAAATCCTTGATGCTGTAACAAACACAGTGAGAACTACATGGTAGAGGAAAGGAAGAATGCTCTGGGGGTCTTACCTGCTAGCCCTGAGTTGAAGATGACTGTTGGGGAGAATGTTCCTGGAAGAGGCGGAGCACCAGGTGGTGGTGGCGGTGGGGGTGGGGGCGTTGGTGCAGTTGGTGCTGCTTCTGCAGCTGGACCTGGAAGCGGAGGGGCCGGCGGTGGAGGAGGAGGTGGCGGTGGAGGAGGAGGTGGAGGTGGCGGCATGGTTTCGGACATTGGTCCATTAAGCACTAGCAACGAAAATATACATTATCAGCTATCAGAGAACAAACATATATTGATATCATTCTACTTCACTTTGAATGCATTGAATTCATACATAAACCCAGACCCACATATACTAATCCACAACCCATCCCTCTTCATCAGCTTTCACAGATTACGGGTATAAGTCACAAAGATTTTGTACTAATATTAGAAACCTATGAATCGCAGATTTCTGCATATTATTTGTGTAGAGTGTTGGGTGCTTACAAAGAGCCCCAAGAGCATACATAAAAGTCGAAGCAAGTCATAATTTTCCATGCGTACTCCAATTTCTCCATGTGCACCCTTGAGGAACGACTACAAAACAGACAATGT
The DNA here is from genome assembly GCF_964261635.1 of Lissotriton helveticus. Classification (NCBI taxonomy): domain Eukaryota; kingdom Metazoa; phylum Chordata; class Amphibia; order Caudata; family Salamandridae; genus Lissotriton; species Lissotriton helveticus. Next base: position 1,135,182,858 of record NC_136061.1, read on the forward strand.
GCATGAGCATGGCTAGCAGAAAAGTGCTTTTCAACATTTTTTTGCTTAGATTTTTATTCTTCCCATGGAAACTCTGTTCTCCGCCAATAACCAGTTACCCTACACCCGCATAAAATATCATGGTGTCCACTTCCCCATCACACCCCAGAAAGGAACTTTTTCATGCCTTTACAGAGTAATTTTACTTGCATTTACACGGTAGAAAGCAATCTGCAAGATGAATAGAAATATTCCCAACCTTATGATTGTGTAGTTTTTCACTGGCTTCTACAGTGCCACCTCTACCATATACTAGTCTTATTCCCACTACTTTTGCCTGTCAGTAAAGTGCTTTGGAACCCCTACCACACAGGCAGATTATTTGTAGTACTAGGCTACTTTTACAAGAGTAAAAGTCTGCTGATCAAGCTTCTGAAAATCAATAGTTAAAGACCACTTCTTTGGGCAATAGCCCAGTTCAACAGCGAGTAGTAGAAAAGCTTATGAATGAGGTCTTCAGTTTATATAACTACATCATAAATTTTGCCCGTCATACACTTTCATTACAATCTCACCTTAAATGTCAATGACAGCAAGATTTGTTATTGCTGAGTGTCCTCATGGCTAAATACACCTGAACTACTATCTCGAACACTGTTAGTACTCTGCACCAATATGTGCTACATGTTTGACACTTTTTGATTATTTGTATTAATTGTTTTATTACTCACGTGTTTGGCTTTTTAGCCACCTATCTGTACTGTTTGACCTATTGATTTATCTGTCTGACTATGCTTCCTCATGTACTTCTCTCTGTAAAGCGCTCTGATATCTGCAAGGATCTTGTCCACGCTATATAAAACTTTCAAAATAAAATAAAATAAATAAATAAAATAAACTAGGCTGAAGTAATTTGTAGTTTCTACCACATTTTCAGGTAAGACATATATAATAGTCTGGTGGTCTGCCCGTCCTACCACCACCCGGATCAGTGACTTCTGAAAGTCTATTTGCATGAGGAGTTTCATAATATAAAGTTAACAAGCATTGGCATAGCCAATAGGTCTCGCTTTCTGGACCTTATAAGTATTTAGTTATGCAGCACAATATCCTTTGTGCAACAACATTAACTGTTACATGGCTAAACAGTTATAAGGTCCCCATTGCGAGACCTATTGGCTATGCCAATGCTTGTTTATGGGGCCATCTGCACACCCATAGCCCAGAACAACTCCGAACAGCCAATATTTCAGAGTTGCGCAACGGCTTTTCTGATGCAGTTTGGAGGAAAATTTCACAACTTCATTTCCAGAACCACAAAATGCCTTGTGGCGGTAAACCAAGGATAAGATATATAGAAGTGTTTAGTTAGAGCAGGTCCGTTCAGCGTTTAAACTCTGTTGAGTCTGAAATGCACAATGCACCCGAACAGGCATTAAGAAGACAAAGAAACAGAGGTTCAAGTAACCAAAGATGGGAAATATTACAAATATCCCAAAAAAGAGCTGTAGCAAGGCTCTTTCTCGCTAGCAGAAAATGTTTTGTTATGGTGTGAACAGGCACTGCCACATGTAGCTCTGCACACCTACTACCTAATAAATGTGCGCATCTGGAAGCCCACAGAGCCGATGAAGCACTGGCTTTTCACAGACTCGCTCCATACCGTGTGGCAAGAGCAGTTAGCGAGTCTTGGAAGAGATCCATGGAAGTTTATGATGTTTAATCCGTAGGAGGACTTGACACATCTCAGGCGCTCCCGCGGCAAGAGAGGAGACAAGATTGGGCAGCACACAACGCTTCCCTGCAGAGCAGGTGAAAGGAGGCTGCTTATTTGAAAGCTCTTCACGTGCCCCAAGAACTGCAGCTGACCTCCGCTCTCAGAGGCGAAATAATACAAGCATTGAAGCCAGGAGAAATAATACAAGCACTGAAGCCCACAGAGCCGATGAAGCACAGGCTTTTCACAGACTCGCTCCATACCGTGTGGCAAGAGAAGTTAGTGAGTCTTGGAAGAGATCAGAGGAAGTTTATGATGTTTAATCCATAGGAGGACTTGACGCTTCTCAGGCACTCCCGCGGCAAGCGAGGAGATAAGATTGGGTAGCACACAACACTTCCCTGCAGAGCAGGTGAAAGAAGGCTGCTTATTTCAAAGCTCTTCACGTGCCCCAAGAACTGCAGCTGACCTCCGCTCTCAGAGGCAAAATAATACAAGCATTGGCCGCGCGGCCGTGAAAGCGAAAGTTATCGCAGAGACACGCTCTGTGGTGGGGGAGGGGCAGAGCGACGCGCTTGGGAGAGCGCTGTAAGGCTTTATGAGCCATGACGGAGGAAAGACAGATGGCGGCTGCGCGCGTGCACGCCCGCGTAACCGCAAGCTTGAGGCCAGGAAAAGACTATGGTAGCACTTTAAAAAACCCACTAACTAAATGTCTTTCACCGCATGCGCTGGCTCAGGTGAGACCTAAAAAGGGCTTAGATCTCAAGATTCATCAAAGAAACTCATAATGGATGCGCTCTGGAAGACAGGAAAGTCAAGAAAAATCTTGTTTTTCTACAAGACCAAGCCGACCATTTTTTTACTGCTCTAGATGCGGAATTTGCTATTGCATCTTTATCAGGAAGCAGGCTAGGACCAGCACAGGTGTTTTATTATATTGAGTTGAGCATGCTTAAGTATCACTTGCAAATGTTATGTATTGTTAACTTACTGTTCAAACCCCCAAACTATATAGGTCCAAGCTTCATAAAAACTTTACTTAAATAAATTAAATATATATGTGTAAGTTGCCTTAATAATTCTGTAAGAACATGTTGTCTTTACAAAAAATAAAAAATAAACAAATAGGCTGGATTGCCTAATATCTGAACAATCTTTTTTCGGTACACCATACCATGTCACTAGTTTTCTATCTGAGTGAGAGACTTTACATTTCTTACTTGCGTCAGATCCTTGACACATTGGTGGTGGAGGTGGTGGCAGCCCTGCAGAACATACATCTCCAGAAGCAGATCCCAAAGAACCACCACCTGCAGCATCCGAGCCCGAAGACCCAGATGCAGATGATGAAACAGGCAGAATTGAGATGTCGCCGTCCCCTTTCTTTTGAATCTTAATGCTCCCTTGTTTCTCAAGTTCATGGATCTTTTTCTCCAGCGTTGACTGCCTTTGAATAGCCTCTTCCTTCTCCTTCACCATTTTTCGAAGGGTGTGAACTTGGGTGTTTGCATCTTTGTAAACTTCCTGCAGAAGAGAGCATCCGTGAAGATGACAACTGAAAACACATTACAGTACAACATATGCAGTCCCTCCTATGGATGATGGTATAAAATACTGTTTCGGCCAGGAATTAAGTATATTATGCTCAGTTTACGCTTCTGATATGTGCATGTTTGGACTCTTCAGGCAATGTTTCCCCTACACATTGCAGCAATGTTTTTCAAAAGGAAATATTTCAGATATGAGATAATAACCACAAATCTCAGAGTTCTGCTTTGGATGTCAACTGGAGTTTGTGCCTGAATTATGATTAGTGGGCCAGCAGTAATGAGGCCTTAAGTTTGTTATCTATAGTTTGCCATCTACAGGTCAAGATTTTGAGTAACTGCACATGACTTCAGGTAACCAGAGGACGTATTTTTACTCTGCTGATAAAGACAATATATAGCTAGTCACCTATGGAAAATAATGGTGACTGATGTAGCCAAATTTCATCGTACCTCCTATCAAACTGAAACTGGTGCTCATGTAATGCTACAATGTCTTTGACTCTAAATAGTATGCGTAATTAACTCAATGGTACTAATTTAATTAGGTGGAGCAAAGATAAAAGGCTGTGACGGCTATAAGAATTTCAACCTGTTACCCGCAAGTTAAGCGCACATCTATACAGCAGGCCCTCAACATACTGAATGATGTTACCTTCATATAAGTGTGATACACATGTAGCTATTTCTGGTTTACTCCAGGATATACTCAATTCTTGTAGTGGCAGCTAAATGTTTGCATAAAATTAAATACAAATTCAGCAAAACTCTTATAATTAAATTCCCTTTTCTCAAAATGTAGTTGCACACCCCTTGACCGTGAAGATGTTGGCGTAGTACATGGACAATAATCTCATGAAGGGTGTAATAGTATATGTTGAGAAGTAGTGTGCAACTCTAATACACAATTGGGCAATATGATCTCCACCAATCCTTTTAAATAAGTGGCGATCTTTTTGGCATGCCACACAAATTGAGAAGTGTTCAATCTGCAAATATATTCTTGGTATGGTAGAAAATAAAAAAGTGACTCTGGTGTACAACCATGTTCCCTTATGAGTCAAACTCACCCTGACAACTTCCAGTTCCTTGTTCCTCTGCATAAGCTGTTTTTCCAGTTCCACAATTTTTGACATGGCCTCATTTTCCGTGTCCAACAGCTTTTCAGATAGCTAAAATCATGAAAAAAGTTCTGTAAGAGTCATAACACACTAGCAAGTCATCCACCAATGGTTATCCGCTGTATCTCCAGTGTGATCATAACATGCAGATTAAAGTGACTATGGGTCAAAATGTGACAGGCAGTGACTGGATCCAGACAGATGTAATGGGGGTATGTGTGGTCAAAATAAAGAATCGCGAGGTAGAGCTGACAATCATATTATTACATTGTTTATTCCATTTATTATTTGTTTTATCAGTGTAATTAAAAGTAGGGTCCTCTCATAGTAACATCTAAATGGCTCATGGTCAAACTCTAAATTATTCAGGATCAGTCACCGATTACAAGCTTGTCGGAGTGAAATGCCCAGCATGGGTATCGCAATTCCAGCATACATAGTGTGCCACAACTGATAGTGATTTAAATCATTGAATTTTTATACGGTACAAATGGTTTTGAGAGCTGCACCATCTGTACTAAGATTAATCATATATATTGTTACACACTACTGCATATATTAGATAGTGTTTTTATTGTATTACAAATCATATTGTTTCAAATCATCACAATGCTGGACCACAAACCTTTGCAAAGGTCAAACAGTGATTCCCCAGGTGTCTCTTGTCTTTATTAGTAGTATATGACTTAAAGAGAAAAGGAAAAACCATCGCCCACCTAGTGATTGTGCTTACTGTATGTATAGCGTAGATCACAACTGAGAAGCATGAATGTTGACAAAATGTATACACACAATTGTATTGATCATACGGACACCAGTGCATACACTCATTTCACATCTAGGGACCATTGTATTAATAGTTTGCATTATTTTTAATGCTCTTGGTTTGGTTTACTGCAGCACCCGGTCACCAGAGATTCGATGTTACTAGTCCTAAAATTGCCAGGCCCAACAGCACAACATCCAGTTTAATTGAGTGTGATCCAAAACCTGCTAAATCTGAGGGACTTCCCGACAGAGGTTGTGGGCACAAGCAAAGCCTAGCCCACATCTCTCCACCTCCCAGATCCGAGGGAACATACAATGCGCAGGAGTCTATGTAGCCCACCCGCACCGACCAACCCTACCACACCCAGCAACCCACTGTGGTACCCACTCCCAATCCAAGTACCTCTAAGAAGAAGACTCGCCTGGCAAATGTCGAGATTTCCATAGAAACGTATGCATCTGGGAGGCAGAAATCAGACACAAATAGACTGCCTGCATTTCCAAAGAAACTTACTCTAATGGGCTCTGTTAATATTCTAGACACCAGCCAACCAAGTTGCTCCATAATACGGTAATAGTTTTCAAAGAGATTGTCTTTGATCCAAGTCCCTCAGAACCACCCACCAGCAGGGTTAAGCCACCATATACCCCCCTAAAGCTGGTCAGTTAAACTGTGAACTTAGCAGATCGCGTGGGATCAATCCTACCTTGGCACAATGGTCAGAATAGTATTTTGAGATCTTTGCAATATCCCACTTTTAAACTGATTCCAGGCAGTACATGATCCCCATAGAAATTATAATTACTGCTTCTAAAGAGAATCCACACTCATTCTTCAACCATAACAGCTATGAGTACTGCACAAAAATAAAGCAAGGGCACTTAAAGCATGCTTTTTGTCCTGCAATTCCCAGAATGCACGACTATTTGAAAATTATTAAAACCATAGAGCAAACCTCGGTTTTCAACATGCATGAGTTTGGCATTGGAAAATGAACACGCATCTTGTTCGCAGCCATTACTAGATTAATGTATTCATAGGCTTTGTATAGCGAGCAACGCATAACTGAATTGTTTCAGGGTGCTTGCCAGACACAGGGCTTGTGTGATGGTTGCTTATTGTTTTGAAAATTATAAAAAAGGCTCACTGTGTATGGAAACAGTATTACACATCTTGCATTATGGCGTTCTATGACACCGCCTGATAAATGAAAGCATCTGGACTTGTACTAAAATAAAATCAGTACAACGTGTTTTACCAATCATGGGGAACACCAAGGGCAGGGTTACGTAAACTGTTCATGTGCTGTTAATTTTCAGGGCGGTGCTATTTGGCTTCTTACCATATATGGCAATGGTGTGCGATTTTACCATTCTTCTTACAATGGTCGGTGTTATTTTGCAACTGGAAGAATCGTTGTAAGATTTGTTGTTTTGTTTACTTTGTCAAAATATTAACACAGATTTTTCTTTCTGTAAAAAACTAAAAATACTGACCGATGCAAAGAAAAGGATCTTTGCAATATGTGATATTGTGCTACATAGCTACTTTTTCAAACTGTAGTCATGCAGAGGTTTAACTTAACCAGGGACTTATTAGTGTCAATACATAATCAGACAATTTAATATATGAACTACCACCAAATAATCCTGAGGATTAGATTTGCTGCTGGAGAATTTGTAGCATTTAGTCCTGAAGGAACACCTTCCATACGAGTTCGGTTTTCTCCTTCATTCACGAAATGCGACTTTTTGGTGGCAGGGCTAAACTCTGACATTTGAAGATGGCAGATATCTTACCACTGCCACATTGCTAATGGCATTAATTTAATATCATGAGTGCATAGAACTCACCTCGTGCAGTTTCAGGGGGCAGAAGTGCTTCGCCTTGTCATGCGGAAGTGGAGGGAGGCAAACCAGCAAATTCATAGGGGGAGCTAAGTCAGTGGCTCAGTTTGGTCCTCTGAGCCAATGTGATAGCAGAGCTATCAAAATAGCTAGCACACAAATTATTCAAAAACGCGCTCTGTAAAATTATGGTAGGGATTTTAAAATGTGAAGGTGTTTCTTCAACATTTGGAGGTGATTTAATTTAGTACGTAAAATCACTTCATGGAGTAACATTTATTGAAATTGAAACTTAGAAACATTCATGGGTTCCTCCCCCGCCCTAATGACGATGCCCCGAGAGAACAGTGAGCCGAGAGTTTTTTTTGTGTCCCCTACTTTTGACCAATATTGTTGTAGAAGATAGAGAAACACTATTGCCTACTAAACAATAGACAAAAAGGTTTTAAAAAGTGCAAACTCTTTAACTGAATTACTTAAAGGTGCTTTCAACCTAGGAACATGAGACTGGGTGAAATAACTAGATCTGAATAATCTCAAACAATTTGGTTAAGCGAGGAAGCCGATATTTTAACCCTGATTTCCCGGTTGCCAAATGGTCTTCCGACTTGACAAAGAACGCAGAGCTTAGCAGCAGATTTTCAAGTACATGCCTTGGAACTGCAGAACAAAAACTATCTGAAATGCACCGTTTTAGCAGTTGTTTGAATAAAAAAAAAAAACTGCATTAAAGATGGGAAAGGGCACTACCTGAGATCACGCACCTAAGCCTTTACCAACTGGGCACACTGGCACTGGATCTAACTTCCCTTATAAACTAACCCGGAGCCTAAACTCAATTTAACACCTTGACCGCGGCGCCGATTCCGCACCTGTGCTGGACATTCCAGAACAGGGCGTGGTCGTGACGGAACCGTCCCGTCATCAGCACAGCTCAGCCGTGACTGGTGACGGAACGGTTCCGTCACCAGCATCGAAGGGGTTAAACTCAGGTTGCCCTGCACCAACCCCGCGGGGGACACAATAGATTTTGGAAGCTAAATGCATGGTTTTGGTGCCCTTACCATAGACCTTGGATCATGAACAATACTTCCTCTCAATGTCCCCACTCCTACAGGACTATTTTAGTAGATTAGGTAGAAGGAGAAATCTGGCAAATGGGTTTTAAATTGGCACTTGAAAATACAGTGCATAAATGGGATTATTTTTAAGAAACACAATACTTCCTGGTTACACAATGTGCAAAGGAAAGGTTCTCTCTAGTTTTTATAGAGCACGTCAGTGATGAAGGGTTGAGGTCAGGGATGAAATTTCATAACCAATCTAACAAATCTCATGTGTGACGACTATTGTAAAGTATTTTGTTAAATAAGTCTGTGCTTGTTAAAAAGTGCTCAAACACCGGGCCCGTCTACCTGCATTTACATGCTAGGGTCTACCTGCATTTACGTGCTAGGAAGATGAAGGTGAGGGTCCTTTTCATGACCTGCTGACAAGGGTGGAGAGCAGGCTTGCTTATTGGTCACGCTTCAGCCTCTCTTTGGAACAGGAAGTGTTTTCTTCGATTAAAAGTAAGTTCCTAAGCATCGCCAGAAATAGGTCATGTGAGGGTTAAAATGCTTCCAAAACGCCAAATACATAGAGAGAAAGCCGAAAAGCTCCTAACACCGCCATCTTTTGACAATGATATTTTCAGCTTTGGTGGTTAGGCTCTAAGGGTCAGGAAAAGAGTTTCAACCAGGCACCTGCCACCCATCTAGATGCTTTTGTTGGCAGCCCCCACACCCATCAAGGGGTCTACACAGGATATTAAAAGTGAAGTTCCTCTCGCTTTAAGTAAGCAGGCTGCAGTGTCTGTCAGAGCTGGGCAAGCTTGGATTGCCCACAAGACTTTGGCAATAGTTAAGCAATAGCAAAAAACTTTCTGATATGAAATTACATGAGAAATATTTTCTTCCAGTTCTTCAACTCTTTCCAGTGCCGCATTCTTGGTTTCAGCATCTTCAAGCAGTGCGCCCACGTCAAACACGTTGTCCAAGTATGCCTGAATCTGGACTTGCAGCTTGTCGCTCTCCGTGTGTTTCAGCTTCTAAAAGTCAGAAACAGGTACAATAGTGAGTTATGCAGACAAACAATCCATTGCAGACTTCTGGATCTTGAAACAGGAAAGGTACAAAATATTCTGGTGGGCTTTTATATCGACTTGAATGTAGTTACGTGCCATATAGATCACTGGAGTTAATAAAATCAATGCACACAGCGCATCAGCACATGGACCACTCATCAACCACCCATGGATTTTACTAACGTCTGCAATAGGTCTTAGAAGTACATTTTCGGAACTGTTGTTTTCTGTTGAAGAGTAGCCGAGACATCACACACACCAAACACCTGCACTAGGAATCAAGTAGGACACAGCGCTTTCCATAAATACTGAGTATTCAGTAGCAATCCAATAGCATTACATTACACCTGCAGCAGGAAGGGGAAATGGTAGGTTATTTATTAACTGCACCATCCAGGCTACACATGGTAATAAAGCAAAGGGCGTGTTATAGGTACTGCGGTCTATGTGTCACACCTTTACTTCTAAGCATAAACTAGGAAAAGAATAAACATCTGAGCGTGCAACGCGAACCATTGGCTGTGTGCCACCATTACCATACTGTGTACTGCGCTTGTGCCACAAAAGAAAATTTTATATTTAATGCACACTTGGTTTGCATCAAACCAACCATGACACTGCCAGTGCCAGAAAATACTTATGACAATGTTTATGTCATAGGTACCATTACCTCAACGACCATTACTGTGAAATACCATCACTTCAATAATTTCACCTAGCTAAGCCATTACTTTGATGTTATCTTCCGTATACTCAAATCACAACTATGTTGACATCCCAGCGACTTAAGACCCTCGCAGTTGAGTAGTGCGCCTTAAAAAAACCCTGATTGATTAACCCCTTCGGCGCTCATGACGAGCTGAGCTCGTCATGAGTTGTGCCGCTCGCACGCTGATGACGAGCTCAGCTCGTCATGTAACGCGGCTTTTTTCAAAAAGCCGCGTAGCGCAAAAATAGCCGCCGCACGCATGCGGTTAACAGTCCAAACTACCATCATCATCAGCTCTCAAAACAGCTATGAGTAGGCCTAATCTAACCCTGAATCAGATTTACTTCTATTTTTTTAACTTGCCTTACTGTAGCCCTAATCTAACAATAACCCTGTAGAAAATAAAAAAGGCCATATTCTATGCCAAACCTAAACTAAATAAACCTTGTCCTAATCTTCACGTTAACCCTAATCTAAAGTACACTAAATTCAGTTAAATGTCATTAATTTAAAAAAAGGTTACCAGTTGTGTCGAAGTAGGGTAAATTCAAGATACTAGCCTGTAGAAGCAAGTCTGCTGACGTTATAGTGCGCTACTGCGCTGGGCCTCTGCACCACTCTACCTACCATGCTACAAAAGGACCGGGAAAAGGCGGGTGGTATTTCAAGCGCTCCAGTGGCCTCTGTTGTACACACCTGTATCCTAAACACTCCTGGCACAGGTATAATATACACAAAGGGGCTCCATACTACACCTATCTTATCACACTAACGCTAGAATGGAGCTCTGGAAGCTCAGCACCACACCTACCATGAAATACTTGCACTACGAAAGGCACACTTTTATTATGCATCTCCAAACTCAGCATCGTTAAGAGGCCATCCAGTGTAGAGAAAAAGAATGATCTTTAACCAGCCCAATGTTGATAGCACTCACCAATAAAAGGCATTTTAGAATGTTCCTTTGTTTGATGATATCAGTTTGGGTTTTGAGACCTAGTCTGAAATCATCCACCGGTTCGGCTCTTTCAGTTAACAATAGTGAAACATTGTGATTCTGAAGTTCTAAGATGTGGTCAACAAAGAAGCATGATAAAGAAAATGCTCACCTATTGAAGGAAAGGGGATTGAAATTAAAAGATACTCACATCCAAATACTCATCCAGTCCTAGTTTTGTAAATTCAAATTGCAGATGAACTCGAAAATTCATATCTTCAACAGAATGGACGACAATGTTGATGAACTGCATGCACGCCACCTGAAAGACAACCAAATAAGCAAACCATTGAGAAAAGATGGGAGGGAAACAGATGATTCAGCAAAATGACCGTAAATGCTGGATCCCAAAATACAAATGTAACATTTGAAAACCACGGTAACTGTTTGCACAAATAAAGTATTAATTGTATTTAAAACTATTGGTTGAATTGGTTGGTAATCAGATACAATTACTATTGCTAAGGTTACTGTGAATATATCAGCCCTTTTCAGTATTAGGCTTTCCACCTCCATCCCACATGCCCTCTTCAGACTTCTTTCAAAAACCGAACAATACCCAGATAGGTTCTATCACACCAAGGGCGTCACCGCTAGCGAGCCTAGATTGCTCCTACATGCCACAGGATTGTCTCGCATAGAGGTGGTATGGAGGGAGACAAGATGTCACTGCATTGGTTCTGGCTATCACAAAGATTTTTCGTTCAATTCGTGTGATTTACTTGTGCAAATTTCGAAGCACGTAAGATAGATATCATATCTACTCACAGAAAAATTATTGTGAATCGACTCAGAAGGTTAAGATCTATGCTTTTCACCACCAAAGGTAAGAAAAAAAATATCCCTTCCAACTTTAATTCTCACCTTTTCATGTTTAACTCATGGAATCACTTTTCTACAGAAGTCACGTGAGATAAGAACAGATAAAGCAATATTTTGGTTTAAAAGATAACATAAAGTTTGTCATAAAAAACTTATTATGTAAACAGACGGGCACATTTGCTTTCAGCACTGGCTTGAGAACCTGGAACAAAGAAGGGGCTTTGGGTTTGTTTATATCAGATTTTGATTTTTCTCAACTAGGTCTGAAAGATTTGCAGCTTCAAAACTGAAAATAGAAAGCCCACCATAGTATCTCTAACTGAAAGACAAAGGAGACAAATGGGGCTTAACAACAACTTTGACCTGAAATCGATGGACTTCCAACAAATAAGGCAGCGAAGGACATCAAAGGTTTTTCTCACCTTCATTTTGGAACATATTCCAGTAAGACGCTGCGAAACTGTGTGTGTTAGATTCACGAGTGCTGCACAATGAGAGAATTCTATGTTCTAGAACTAGGAGAACCAGCCTTTTAAAATGACCAATAAGGAGTAGAAAAAAAAAAAGCTCAGAGCAATTTGCAGGTCAGGCGATTCTAGTGGGGTCCTGTGCTCCTGCGACAGCTGGAGGTTGGAAAGTCAAACTTGTGTAACTAAAAGGCAAGACCTAGGTTATGTCTTTTCAACAAGTTGTGTTATCTGTGAAATGATGGTACACACTGTATGGATGGTTGTCACCCCTTGCACTTGCATGTGTGAAGCACCACAGCAATTATGAGAAGAACTTCTTGCTATGCAGAGAAGGAGGCAAGACCCCAGCAACATCCCTCTGGGGTGAGAAACATGGTCCAAAGTTCAAAGAGATTTTCGTACTGAGCAAATTCGTAATACTACTTACGAGGCTGCCCTAACTTGCGTCTAATAGATCTGTTAGTGTTACTACTGTGCGCTGGTAGCCAGGTGTCATCATTAAGCTAGCAGGTGAGGAAATCACGAAATGTCAATGGCACTGGTATAGACTTTGCTCGTTTTCCAAGACAGAACTTAAGGAGATAGCTCCTGGGAACTGATAACATCCTTGTACAATTTATGTACCCTGCCATCATTAAAACCTTGGTTTGTATTTTACAAGTGCCTCCAGATGTCACAGTCCTTCTTTCATCTAGAATAGATTGTTTTTGCTAGGGTAGTCCAGTGTAAAAAAAAACAAATAAACAAAAGAAATCAGGACAACGAATCACCCTATGATTATTCGGTCAAAAATTTCAGAAACTATATAATAGAGTCTATAATGCACATGAAGCAATGAGGCTGTAGACAATGGGAGGACATTTGGAAAAATGTAATTTGGTGATAACATATGTGGATAAATGTGCTGGCTGATGGAAAGGCCTGAACAACGTGAAACAATTTGTGATGCTTTTAAATAGTGTATGGGTTAGGTCAATGTCCAGAGCCGAGCTACTCGATTATTGTTGCATATATGCTGTATTGAATTGGATTAGCCAACACAGAGTAATATTTGGTGGCAGTGGAAGACATCACTGTGTGACTACCTTTGGAGGGTTTTTCTCTATCTGTCAGGGTTCAGGAACATCTTAATCCGGTGATCTTGTCTGAAAACTCCTTGCAGGGCCATATATTAGTTAAAGTATGGTACGGAGAAAGAAGCTGAACTGAAAACTCGATAATTCGATGATTAAAAGTTAATTATTCATTAAAACGTGCGAGGAAAAACTCTGGACCAAAAAGACAAACAAATTGTTCCTAGACTCCCTATCAGGAGGAAGAAAGGAGGATCCCTTGGGCACACGTGTACAGGTAGTCAAGCCAGATGGATAATTTTTAGGCGTTGAATGACTTCACTTACTTCACTACGCATTAAGCACGACTTTGTTCTTGAGTTGTGCATTTTTAAGTTGCCTTTAAGACATCAAGGTAGAGTTGGGATCTGAAGCATGATAACCCCACACATAATGAAAATGGCTACAAGGGGATCTGCCTCCAGCTCATATTAGAGGCACTGAACTTTCCACTTGCAACATAGGTATCAAAGGATCTGTTCTATTGGTGTTCACTGGCAGTGAACCAGGTGACTATCTAAAGTCAATGGTTAGGTCCACTGGCGTAACGAAAAGTGAGGGGGCCTCCCTGAACGGTACTTAAGGGGGTCCCCTCCGGGCTCAATCAGGAGCTGTCCCGCCCAGAGTTCAGTGCCGAGGGGGCCCTTGGAGCTAGGGGCCCCACCGCACCGCGTGGGCTGCGGGGGCCTGTGTTACACCCCTGGTTAGGTCCATGCGGAGAACAGACTGTGGGTTGTTTGAGTGGGTTCCCTGTCAATATTCCCAGCACTGAGCCCATTCCTTAAAGAGATGCTGCTTCTTAGACTCTATGTTGCTCCTTTTAACAGAGCAGAAACATGTACACTGTATTATACATTTTCTAAAGTTCTCAGACTCTTTTTAGATGCCTCATCCACGACAGGCATAGTGCATTGAAGGTCAAAAATATAATAACACTAAATACTCATCCGCTAATCCAGCTTGGTTAAAATGAATTCAGTGACATACAGTGCAAGCAAAGGCATTGTTGCTTACTTAGGGGTAAGAAATAAGGACTTCCAGCCTACCCACAAAAAGCAATGTGATAATGACACACATTCTAGCCATTTACTTTCAACTGTGGGGTTCTTTCACTCTTGAAGAAAAATAAAGACCATATACATCACGTTTATTAGAGGGGAAATCAATGTGACTGCTGTTTGTCACACACTCCGCTGAGCATTGCTTACCATGAAGTCGATGTTATTGTCCTCATTCCTGAAGTGCTCCATCAATTTTTCAAAGCGCTGCTTCTCAGCGCAAACCTGGGGAGCAAAAGAACAACGCTGTCAGGCAGCACTGAGCAAACAGAAAGAGCTAAGAAGGCTTTCAACTGAGTCGAAGCACAAACATTGCACATAAACCTTCCCAAGTGTTCAAATTCCATCATGGTCACAGACCGGCTCTGCCGCTCACGCAAACACACACTCGGCACACTCCACTGTAATGTCTATGGATTTGCCAGTCACACTGTTTACTTCCAGAAACAACTGTGTCTTATTAGGAGAAGGACTTCATCTTGCAAGTTCTCCAAGAATGTCTCAGTGGTAGCTTGACACTGCATGCCGGTGGTTGTCTGGTTCGTACTTTGGCAGTAGCCGATGGAAGTCTTGTCCTTCAAGGATACCACTCGATATCATGTTACGGAGTTTGAACTAAGATCAACCTTTTGGCAAACTCATTCCTAGGCTTGTGTCCAAAACAGCATTCAAGTCAGGCCCACCCCTTACATGTTAAACACCTGCTAAATCTGTTTGAGAGAGAGTTTAAACACGCGCTAAGTGGACTCATCAGTGTGCATTCGCCGCAGATTAAACTCTGCTATGTGTATATAACTGAACAAGACACAGGCTCTCCAGCTTGGACCACCCAAGAATTAATAAGAAGTGAAACCATGAAGCTCAAAGGAAGATGGCCTCCTCCCAATTCAGACTGTTGACAGAAAGAAGCTTAAGGTCATATTTATGGATAAAAAAGCTGACATCCCAACACCAAACACACTAAATACAAAATATCCTGTTAAAGCAAAGTACCTCACCTGACCAAGCAGGATTAAGCAGCTCAAATACTGCCTGTGGATGCAGCTTTGTTTCTGGTGAGCAAGATCTATTGTTCGAAATTATTTAAGTATTAACCAGTCATACACTTCAACGTGCTGAATGTTACTTAGAACTGTCAGGGCAGGAGACTCTGAAGGCGTTTTTGTTCCAATATCCTTCGAATTACTGTAACAGTGTTTATCTGATGTAACTTGTAATGCAACGATCCTAAATGTAAAGCGCTCTGATAACCATCTTGGGTCAAGTCCGCGCTATATAAAACTTTATAAATAAATAAATAAATGTAACATTATAATATGTCAGTATGGTATAAAGTGTGATTAGGGTTAACAATATTCGATAAGGAGTGCGGGTATTTACAGACATGCAGGTAGAGGGAGCCAGGGTGGTGGGAGATAATTTATTAATTCCTTTTAAATTATAATATGAGACGTATACAGTGTTATTACAACCTAATAGGGTAACTGCACTGCTTATCTTAAATGACTTAACCCAGTATGCTTTTCATACACACTGCTAGGGGACATTTTACCCGCAAACCTGTCTCCCACTAGCTTTATGTAAGGAACACACTTACTTATTAAAGTTGTGTTATAAAATTTCAAGAAATGTTCCCAAATTCCACAAAGCACTAAATGTAGGTATTCTGCTAGTATATGTACAATTTCAACTGGGTCTAATACTGACCCAAAATCCCTCTTGACACTTTGGCGTAGTGGTAGCACCTGGGTGCTGGAGTAACCACACCCTGTCCTTCAAATAATGCACAGTCTAATCGGGTGCCTGACAAGGTATGGATATGTGTTGTGGCCTGGAGAAAGCAACAGAAGTCCCCCTGCAACTCCCAAGGGACATCTAGGCTTTCAAACAAAAGCAGGCCTCAGTCTACGGGTCCTCTGAGAGCAATGCCATTTTCTGCCTAACTACCACCTTTCGAATCCTGCTAAAAGTCTCATAAGTATGACAGGTTTCTCCAAAGTTTTACTCGTTACACCTTTCCCATGAGTCTTGCAATTAAAAGATTCTGCCAAAAAGGGACAGCAGTGCATTGAGAAACATGCATTTACACAGGGCTATACAGAGCCGCTAGGTCCAGAAACTGCTCAAATGTTTACCTCGAGTATGTTAACTCACGGTATGTGCCATCAACACTGCAACCATGTTACGAAGGGTAAAACCAAGAAAGACACACAGGACATGGCGTGTGGGGCACATAATTATAATAAGTACATACAGGACATAACACATCCCTTCCCTTCAAAGATATATATGATAATTAAATTAAACCTTAAGACAATTACTCTTAAGCATATCGGAGGTAAAAGAAAGGTGTGCTAACAGAATTTTCCAAGGCTACATAAAAAAGAATATAAAGCAAAAGATATATCACTAACACATTTATTACTTTGATTGAAAATAGAATTACTAAAATAATGTAAGTTTTAATGAAGGCATCCCATTAAAGGCATTACTTTTTACTATAAAAGCAAAGGTTCCCTCTGGTGGTTTCAGCAATGAATCGGATGAGGGTATCTCCGACAAGTTAACTATGCCAAATTGTTCATGTGTGTACTTCCAAAATCTGAGACCCCAAAATCCACACAAGTAGAATCAGTATGTTATTCCGCAAATTGAACACACATTGTCCCTGTGGCTCATCACATACTCTATAAATGATATTCTTAATTTGCTTGCATTGCTATACTCTTCTCAAATTTCAAACTGAAGCATCTTGCGTGACAACACTTGGTGGATTAACTTTAACAAACTTCAATGGAGGAGGAGCCTCGCTAGCAACCAAGATGGCCGCATAGGCTCCCGGCTCCGCCGACCTCTCACTCCCGCCGGAATATCCTGATATTTATCCTGTTCTTGCACCCAGCCACAGTGTGTATGAACCTGCCGTGAGATTAATGGTGCTTTCCCGAGATCTCTAATTGCTCGGCTGACGAAGATATGTCGAGTGGAAGTTTGCGGCCTAGATTTGCCCAGAAGCCGGGGTCTCGAGTACTGGCCCATTTCAGTTCAACAACATCAGCTGTGGTGGTGTCATTGGGTCCGGTCTCCCGAAGTGGGGGAAAGAAAAAATTTTCCTCGCTTTTTCGGATTGATGTGATGATGGTTGGCTGCCTTGCTGAAAGTCGGAGGAGGGGTGACAAATCAACGCTTACAGCTGTGGACGGGGGCCCTTCCCGGTGACCCGGTAACGGGCCTGCTGGTGTTCGCTGGGTTTGGATCTCCGCCAGCGTTGGCGGCCCTACGATATCATCGAAACAACCGATAAGTCTCCCTCTGCAATCGACCGTTCCCTAATCGCCCGTCCCTCTCTGAGACATCGAGCCTGCCGGAAGAAGCGATCATGATGGACACCGATCGAAGAGCGGTGGAACGGAATGTGGGTGATCCGTCGCTACGAACTGTGTTGGCAGCCATTGAATCAATTCATGTGTACGTTGACGACCGCATTCAGACGATGATGGCGCGCTTGGCTGAGATGGAACGAATTGGACCGGACCCTACTCCACTACAAGAAACAGCGACAACCGAGACACCCAATATGGCCACTCTGATGAAGGAAATAGACCCCCTATCGTGTGAGGTATCGGAGCCTTTGACCAGTGTTTGACAATATACACAAGCTTGATGCCACCAAGGGATTGTTTAACCTACGATCGTTGCCGACTATGGAAGGACTAATTGATGTTCCCACTCCAGAACCTTTTGACGAGAATTGTTATCGGAATGAAACTGCGCCACTTCCCTATGCATCTGAGCCGCTAAGATGGCGGACGATTCAACGCTGGGAGTTCATAACGGGGAAGGGAGTCTCTGGACCTGACGATGTTCACGGCACTATCGTTCTACTACTTTGTCTTGCATTGAGTTCTATCACAGTCTTTTCATACTCGGACTGTCCTGTGGAAGAGGTGGTTTATCCGGAGGGTACTCATGTGTCTGATCGGGTGGGGCAAGGATGAGATCGAAGGACTGGGTTTGACTCAAGTATCGATGGGCATGGGATCTGCTAAACTTATGCAATAGTAAGGCTGGGTGGTGTTTGAAGATCCCCTTGTTGAGATACATATTTGCTATCTGATAGATTTCTTGACTTCACTTTGGGGATCCATGGTTCTGGCGGGGGGAGGGGCGACCGGGAGCCTGTACGAACATGCCCTCCTCCACTTCTCTTCTCTACTTCGGTAGATTCTTCTTTTAGAACCTTGTTAGTTGGGGCGACAGGCACGCTGCTACTGGGGGTTAGGCGATAGCCGTTTGCAGGGGTGCAGGGTGGGGGGATGGGTTTATTGTTTTCGCCCATATGGTTTTTTCTCCCTTTTTTTTTTCTCAGTCTTTCCTTGACTCGTAATATTGGCGAAATATCCTGACTTTGATCCTTAACCTCTAATATCTGGTTGCCATGATTCTCCTGCCGTTTCGATTTTATGGGAGGGAAGGTATTGAGGACCCGCAACTAAACTGTTAACCGATTATACTGATGCACATTTTGTTTTGTACTTAATTGTGCGAGCCTCTCGAGTATATTTGTCGCTCTACGTCTATCCTGTTTTTTGTACCAATTCACCCAGTCATTATTGGATGTATGTATGGCACCCGATATGTCTGTTTATTTTTTTTGCTTTAAATTAATAAAAAGAAATATAAAAAAAAAAACAACTTCAATGGTTTGCCATGCTTAGCACATCCTTTCTTTATGATTCTGACTCAATCTCCCACTGCAATATCTGAAACCTGGATTCTACTTATCGAACTTCTTCTGTTTTTGTTGTCTGCTTGTTAAACCACCATGGACACAACTAAGAAATAGTCTCTTAACCTTTAAGTAGCTTAAACAGACTACTCTCAGTAGTACTGTGAGGTGTAATCCGACACAGCCATAACTAACCTAAGAAACTCCTCCCAGTTAAAGCAATTTGTTCTTTCCCAGGCCAAATTCTCCCTAAGAACTCAATTGACTCTCCACATGACCAGTGTATTAAAGATAATACAAAGCTGTGGTTATGAGAAATGGTAGACGCACGCAGAGAGGTAAGTCTTCTTTATTCGCACTATGACATGCAGCTACCTCTTTGAACCATCGCACCACTAAACTCCAGCTTGAGTGGTGTGCATGCTAGGAAATGTAAAACAAAGGGCGGCGCAAGGAACATGGCTAACGGGACACTTAATTATAATAAATACATTCAGGATATAACAGCATGCAAATAAAATTCATGAATGTTTATGGTTTCAGTGTTCGCATTGAGGCCACATCTACTGGCTTTGCCAATGATTGTTTTTGCTTTCTTTTTATGATGGCTTCACTTGGCCTGGTTTTTTCCTTGAGTGCTTTTCTTGGGCCTGTGTGGCACAGATTAGTGGTAAAACAGCTAAGTACCAGAACTTTCACTTCTGAAACCAGCACATTTGCATCTTTCTCAATCAAAGAAAAGTAAACCACCTGTTTCGGAGTAGAGGGTATTGCTCACTCTTTGATGACTTCAAGCTTGGACTATGCCAACAGCTTATAATTGGACCTTCTGGTGTATGTGACTCCGTGCCTTCAGATTATTCAAAACGCAGTGGCTCGACTACTTTTGAAGATTTCGGCATATTTATCTGTGTCACCATACCATCAACTACTTCTGGCAGCCCATTATTAACCGGATTCAATTCAAGCCTCTTACCTTTGCCTACAGAGCTCTGGAACGTAAAGATCCCCTCTACCTAAGGAAGAGACTCGAGGCCTATTCTAAAATTAGATCCTGGTGATCCAATTCTTCACCTTCCCCGGTTTTGCAATGCTAGGACAGGTGGAAGATCTTTTGTGCATCTAATGGCAAGGCTCTCGAATTCCCTCCTGCTAGTTCTCCGTTAGCTCTAGCCGAATCCATTTCTTGAAAAAATGTGAAGACATTTCTTGTTCAATTTGCCTTGTAATCTTATTGTTTTGCTTTTTATCGGTCACCCGCGGCTAGCGCTGGGACATCTCTTCAGAAGCCGCTGTAGGCTCAATAAGTTTGCATTGTACTGTATTGGACATATGCAACAGTTCCTTAAGAAAACAGATGCAGTGGGTGGCACGAGCCACACCAGTTTGTATGAAGGTCCACCATAGCATTGCAAGCTGGAATCCTGGAGCTGAAGGCAAGAGATACAAGGCAAGTACAACAAAACCATAGTGCAATACAAATTGCCGCGTGTTGGTTTGATGCTCAGGACTGGGGTTGTTCTCTGCCACTGACGATTACATGGGGAGTGCGGTATACGAGTCCCTGTGCCCGGGCGGGGAACTGACCCACAGAGAACCCAAAAAAATGGTGGTTGATATTCGACAGCAATAAGGATAAAATAAATGTTGATTTTTCCAAGTCAATTCCTGGTTACCTACTAAGTTGAACACCTTTTATTCTCCCATCTAAATTACAACTCGTTTTACTTCACTGATGAGTCAGAGATCGACAAAAGCTTTTTTGGACTGGTTTGAAATAAAAGCAGAGGCGAAGCTGCCAAACTCCTAACTCCTCAACATCTGATTAGGCACATCAGTGCAAGTGAAAGAAATAAGCTGTCCTAGTCTGGAGACTGATCAAAAAAGTCCAAACCTGAAAACCACTGCAGGTAGAAAGGCTGAGATAGCGAGCAAATAAGAAAAAACAAACCGGAACTCAATTAATGTCAGCTTAAGATCCAGCAGCAACCAGACAGTGGATGAGAGTTCATCCATGCTACAAGGCCAACCACTGGAGAGAAAAAAATGTGTGTTTCTGCCAACTGAGAAGCAATTTGGCTTTGAGAACTCTACATCAATTACATTTTCACAGGAAGGGTGAGCTGGCGGGGGAGGTTACCAAAATAATATTCGTGATATTAAACTTGACATCTGATGCAAACCTTCTGCTGACTCAAGTGCACATTTGGCTAGCTAGCAAAGTGTTGCAGGCGGATGTTTAGGATTGAAGAGATGTCTTTCCAAGGAAACGTGAGTGAGGATGGTATAAAAGACAAAAACTTAAATTAAGCAAATATTTGTACATGAGGAAAGAGTTTGCAAAATCCATGCAAGGCCGAGTATGGTAAAGAATAGTTGGTGCCTGATTTGACCTCAAATTCAACATCTGCTTTCATGTAAGGGACATTTTGAGTAATTGCATCCGTTGTAATGAATAAGGAATATCAAGAATATACCTTACCAATGTGTGATATTTTTAAATAGTTTGAACCTCCTCTCCACGAAAATTTTCGCTACATAAAAATGAGGCTATTCTGATTAAAATATACTTAAACTGAGAGAGTCTTTATAGTTACGCTGGTAGGGCAAAGTAATTCCAAATGCAAAACGGAAGCAGGTATATAAACTCATTAGCAAGATTACCCTGGGCGAAAGGCTCAAAATGAAGCAATGGAAAAATAAGCTATTCCCTTCCTATTATTTGAGATATGTTGGTCTGCTAGAAATTAAATGGTATCATGTGAGATATACAATTGGTGGCATTGCTAAGTGGGAGAAGAACACTTAAGTGCAATCACTGCACTAGGTAAATTTAAAATATATTGGGCTGCACTAACATCTGTGCTTTTTGCTTAACAATGCTCCTCAAATTGGAAACAACTGATGAACTTATCGTATTCTGGAAGTACCTCCTTGTCACTATCCAAAAGGTTTGACATACACCATTTTACGGTGCCTAAACTTAACATCTCCCACCACAGGTCCCTAGCAGGAAAATGACTTGGTTGTACAGAAATGTCAACTCCTCTCTGTCAATAGTCCAAATGTATTCATCTAATGAGCTGTAAACATTAGAAGAATATATGGATGGAGATCCTGGAAGATTAAATTGCCCACGTATTGCCTTGTTGGTCATAGTCGAAAAGAGGCACGTGCTACTATGACACTAAAATAGATTAGTGGAACATGGACTAACATCAGATAGAAAACTTGTCCAACTTATTAATAGCTGGGCATGCTCCTATGGCGTGATGTTTCCGAATTTCCTTTTATAGTTACACTGACTCACCGAAGAGTAGATGGATATGGTATTAGCTGGGTATGTGAGAAAAAAACCTAATATCAAGGTATACTCAACAGCAGCAACATAAAACGGTGCTGGCTGCAGTAGAAACCCATATTCAGACTCCGCTGGTCTCCTACTCAAAGTTAGTCTTCTGTATGTGCATGGTTTATTATCTTATTCCCAGTCCTCTTTCTTAGAAAAAGGCCCATCAAAAGAATTATAACCAGAGTTCTATATAGCCGTAAGCGCTGTGCACCGAAAACACTGTTTCTTTAAAATACACAGTGAGAGGCTGAACCACGCACAGCAAAGGTGTGCATCAAGCTTGGGAAGACTCTCCAAACCCATAGAATGCTTTGCACTGGGAAGAAGGAATGACACAAGGTCGCACTACTGTCCCTGAGCTGAGCCCGGTTATGAAGGGAACACTGTAAGCTAAAGTCTTCCCTGCTGAAATATTCATATAGGAAACTCTTCTATAAGGGTGAAAATGCCATTTAACTTTTATTGGATTCAGGTGTGGAAGGAGGCTTGGGGTTAAACTTCAATTTTAGATTCAAGTAAATGATATAAGTATTTTTCCAGGCGGAGACGCAGGTGCCATTGAAAAAAAAGTAAGTTGCTTTCCAAAAGTTCAATTACAGGTAATATTAACTTTGCTTTAAGATGTATTTCTGCTCCTTTTAAAGTCTTCTATAAAAAAAAAATTAATAATGAATCACATGTGCAAAATGTGGAGGCTTTAGGAGGGTTTAGGTTTCCACTAAACGTGTCAATCTCCACTAATGTTTCTCCATACTACCTCATGATACTATTGAAAGCGGTCCTGCCAAAACCATTAGCACACATATGCACATGCTGTATAGAATGACATTCACATGCGCAATGCACCTCACGTTCAAAAGATATATTTGCCCGATTGGTTATCTTTGTACTCACGCTTTTGGAATTTCTTTGGGTGTTCAATGAAACACGGCCCTTTCTGCCCATGTGGTGCCAATCTCTCTGTTGTTTTGCAGAATATAACATGATGGTCATGCACGGTGTCCGGAGAAAGTATCTGAAGGGAAGGGACATGGCGCGGCCATCTTAATTCACTGTGGCCCTGAGATGAGAGAGCCATGGCCTGTACGGAGACCAAGGACTGCCTGGATGTGGAGGAGGTCCAACGACTAAAAAACATGGCTGGAGAGAAGTCGGCCCTACTTTGAAACTCAGCGCCATAAGCAATGGGTCTCTTGCAGAAATGGCCTACCTTGTTTTGAGAAATAGGTAAAAGAGGGACTGAGCTCACAGGACAAGAGAACAATGTAGGATCTAACAGTAGGCTTGGATGTTATTCAGAGTACATGTACGTGTTGCAAATAAGAAACATAATATGAGAAATTTAGGACTGAACTCCTTCTCCCTAGTGCTTGACTATGTACTACCCTGTCAAAGGTGACCTTGCACTCATCAGCCCAGTAGGCTTTCTGAAAGAGATGTCATCCTTCGAAGGCCTTGTGTTACCTATGGCTAAACATCACAGAAAGCTAAAAGGCCCAACAGATAAAGCACCATTTCAAGGAATGACCCTAGGGCGAGAGGCAAAGGATGGATTACCTTAAAGAGACTAACCCTTTGTAACCGTTGTAAGTAGTGAAATTGGACAACAAAGAGATCGGATGAGATGTGAATATAGCCCACCCTGGATAGGTCACATAACAGAGCACCTAGCTTCAAGCTAATAACTTGCATACCACCCAAGACACAGATGGACATGAGCACAAAAATAGCACAGAACCTACGAATGGGATGGTCACTGTGGATGCAAATACTATTATTTGAGTAGATGTGGTATACATAACTGAAGATCTGCAAAGTCATTGCATGTGCTAATCGCTCTTAGATCACTTCAATCCTCCTGAAAGCTCCCGCGTGCTCTAGTGTGACAAAGCCCTAACCAGGTCCATGTCTTAAGCAGAAATATGAAATTCGACTGACTGAATGTCTGAATTAATCCTAACAAGGGCATTTGTTCCACTGTTTCAGCCCGTTTCTGCTTTACAACCACCGACACGCAAATCGTTCTTTTCCCTGGTTCAAAAGTGGCCACTCAGCCCACACTTCCAGCCCTATCCCCATGAAGGTGGACATGGGCATCCTCGGATGCTTGTCTACAGTAGCAGCAATATTCCAGGCTCCAGCAACACCACAATATTAATGGCCCTTTGTTCCATGAATGGCGTTTATGAAGCATGCACACACCTCTGGAGGGACCGTGAAGTAACAATACTGGCAACGGCTCCGAATAACTGCTTTATATGAATGCAGAAGGCAGCAGAAAAGGTGTGTAGTGAGAGATTTATCACCAAAATATCCTTCTATCCATTCTACAATGGAATATGCTTCGCCACTTAATAGCTACGGCGAAGTCTCAATGTTGCTTCAAGCAAATCTGCAGTGCTTTCTAATGCCTGAAACTGAGAGAATAATTCCCAAATAATTTCCAGTTTCCATATGGGTCAGTTACTGAATGTATGCCTTTTACATTTGCTTCAGGAATCTTTTTCTTTTCAGGCACTCAGCTGAGGGGAAATAGTATTTAATGTGACCTCGACTGGCAATGGCTTGAACCACACGGTTTGGAAGGGCCTGGGGAACAGGCGGGCAGTGTGCTGAGGCCTGATCACTGAAGAGTGATTCAGCCAGACCCATTTCTCATGTCAAGGGACCATTATACTCCACAAAGGATGGCCCTGGAAGTGAACTCTGAGCCACTTAGAGCACTTCATGAAACCACCCTTTACCGAAGATCAGCTTACTTTCTGCCGCTCTCTGTTGGTAAATGTTTTCGAGAGACCTTCCAATGAATAAAATATTGATAACCTGCGTGTAAGCACTACGTGCCGTGAAATAGCCCAGTGGGAGAGCACAGGAGCCTTTACTCATTCATCACAGACCCAGGGCCACAAAGCAAATCTGATATGAAATCAATGAGGCCTGAATTACTATTGGCAAATGTGTACACAGATCAATGGACCAAACTGTATCCAATGCTCTCAGGAAGCCATTCAGATGATCCACCCTGATTTCTGAATAGAGCATTTATACTCCTTACACTGCATTTTTATAGCTGCAAACTATTAGGACTAATGAGGACAA
The DNA here is from genome assembly GCF_964261635.1 of Lissotriton helveticus. Lineage (NCBI taxonomy): Eukaryota > Metazoa > Chordata > Amphibia > Caudata > Salamandridae > Lissotriton > Lissotriton helveticus. The sequence continues at coordinate 1,135,208,314 of NC_136061.1, forward strand.
TTTACAACTATTGCTTACAATGAAAATTTCTTAAGATTCTCATGTAGGTTTGTATAGTACCTAAGCATTACCCTTGGCCTACGGTACAATTTGTGGTTGAACATAGGAAAGTACTACTGTATGCTTACGATGCAGCCGTCAGCTCAAGTAGGCAAGAGCCTTCTGCGGTTCTAGGCCTGGCTCTGCCGTTTAAAAAACTCCATATTCCTAACCAATTTCTTCAAACGAAGTAGATGTACAATGTGGTCAGGCACCACCGTGACCACTTGGTACCTCTAAGCAGCAAAACCCTAAAATGACTTCCAACAAGAGGTTAAAAAAAAGCATTAGATAGGCAAGGTTACTAGCAACTTGCATATCACAAACAAGCGTGTACACTGCCAACACTTTCGAGCTTCCCACACTAGTTTGCACAATGCCAGTACTGCTGCACGGATATATACCTGCTCATCAGGCGTGCTGAGGGTCGGCACTGCCTTTGCAGCACCTGGACTCAATCTATGCTCCAGAAGTGGAAGGGCATACGTGGAATACCCAGGCACGATGAAAGATTTTAAGGCCTTTTAAAAACATTTTTTTAATCTATTTATGAATGTTGCAATTAAACAAAATGATATTGAGATTTATAATTTAAATATAAGGGAAATAAATAAATTAATAGTTAAATGACATCAAACAAACATTCTTGTGAATAAAAGTACTGTATATGCAGATACAGCATCATATTTAAAATGTCAAACATTTTTACGATTTTGAAAAATCACCAGCATTCTGCATAAACAAGATGTTTTCCTCATGTATTTTAGATTATAAAATATGAGCTTTCCCAAAACGTGCTTATGTACTTTCAGGAATACAAAACAGTAACACATATTAGATCTAAATATATCAAAGCTAATTGAGAGTCTGGCGAGTATGGTTTCTAACTGCAGTTTTTCAGCTTCTCGTTACTAAATTATGGCGTTAGCATCAACAGGTCCTACTAATGGTCCCCACAGAGTAACAAATCTGAGTTGCATGTGTTCCCCCACTCCACTCCACCAGTGGGAGGAGGCAGCTGGTCTTTTCACTACCTCATAACTCCAATAACAGTTTCTATGTGGATTAGAGCCTTGAAGAGGAACAACCCTTCCCCTGTGCCCAACTGGGTGACAGGATTTATTTACCCAGGAGTCTTCTACACAAAGTGGCACTAGCAGGTGGAAAGAAACATCTGTACTCTCATCAGCATCAGCTCAGAAACATTAACCAGGTATTCCATCCTTGGCTCTTCTGAGTGCTTCTCCTAGGTCTTTAAGCTGCCCTGCGTGCATAGAAAGGAAGAAGCCCGCATGCAGGCGGATGCGACGACTAATGCTTCGATAGGAACCACCAAGGCAGAAAAGTATAGGAACCACCAAAGCAGAAAAGTAAATCATTTTAATAGGAAGATGGCCCTGGCAATTAGCTCAACTCAACAACCCTTAGCCTGACTCACATGGTCATGGACATCGTTCTGACAGCAACAAACATCACAATCCTTGATGAACCTTTTAGGGTAGATTGCGTATTTAGAATCAAAATATTTGGGAACATTTAAATTGAGGATGTGATCTCCAGGAGAGAGAGCAAGCTCAGCTACATCTGATATTTTTCTAAATACAAAGAAGAAACCACTGCAAACCAATTTCCGCTGAGGAACAAATTACTTAGAGACAACCTGGAAGACATGGCAAAGAGTAACACATTGATTCAAATACCCATCGCTCAACGAATGGGACAAACCACAACCCACGCGATGCACCAGAACGAAGCCCATAACACATCATCAAGGGTAATTTGGACTGCTGCCTGCAGTCCGGAACCTTTTAACAATTCACTCCGGACTACCAAAAGCACAATGACTGTGGCGTACAAATGCAAATACCTACCATATCAGCACTGATATCAGCTGGGGTTCACAGGATAGAATGCCACAAGAAAACAAAGATAGGCATACAATATGGCCCCAATACCATTTCCAGGAACAGTTCAGAATTAACAATTTATTTCCAAGGCTATGGGTCAATGCTATGGGTCGTGCTACCCACTGAATGTTAAAATCATCTACAACATTCCTCGCATCATATTCAATAAAACTTAAAAAAAATACTAAATATTATATAGGACCTCTGTTTGTCTGAGCTCGATTCTTTTCACAAACTGCACTCAACGGACTAGAGATTTAGGAATGTAAAGGTATCCACACAGACAAAGATGCTTCCACTACTGATTGACATACATTTCTCAGCTGTTTATACAATCCGAGATTTTCATGACCTGTTCTTGTGGTCAGCTGTTAAACCCCCCTAGCACTTTAAGCACAGCTGCAGCTCCAGGAATGTGCCCCATTGGGCAGAATTGCTACTGGACTGAAATAGAAAGTAAGAGACACCGCGGCTCCAACAATCGGCTCCCCTCGGCATGACGGTCAATATCAGCCTCCTCGTGCGCCAGGGATAACGCCCAGTCAGCTATTCTGGACAGTAGCTGTTCAACTCTCACCGATGGATTTGTATAAGCTATGCTCTGGAAAAGGGACCATTTTCTTCTCAGGAGCCCTCCACAGATGATGCTCGGCCCTCATCTGATTTATTCCCAAGCGTGAACTCAGCTTACTTGACAAACAAGCACTGACAAAGCCAGTAGGTTTGAGTTCAATGTTGGCTGATACACCAACTGCCAGCATGAAACGTGCTCATTGAATCCATTGACTCCTGATTTGAACTTTTTGAGTTCATACGTTAGTACCAAAAGTATCCTTCTATACCTAGTTCACATTACTACGGATTATTATTCGCCAACCCAAATCTAATATTGCACACACACTGGATGCAAAGATTATTAGAGAGATGTGTTCTACATACCCGCACCCTAAAGCTACATTCTGTCAAGAGCTGTGACAATGCATCAGTCTCAAGCCTCTGATTTAGCTTCCGGAGAAGCGTTACCGCCCTCTCTTTGATAATATTGGCTAATTATATTTTGGCAATGCGGAGGAACACAAAGGAATGCTTTTGAGGTATTCCATCTTCAGGCACGGGACCAAACAGCTGATATGCACCCTACAGTCTGAGCCTCCTCATTTACAGCCCCCGGATTGATTTAATTCACCATTGATGCTGAGCTTTAAAAGCGGCTCATGGTACACTGCAAAACCCTGGTTACGGGTGAAGGGCTGTGCACAAGAGTGTCAGGCAATCAAGAAACATAAGCATGGGCTAAGCCTATAGGTCTCGCCTATGCAAGATCTATTGGCTTTGTCAATGTATCTTCCATTGTGTACAGCAACGTGACTGCAGTTCAGCAGGATTAAAAGTAAGGAAAAATGTGATATGTTGCAGCCAGCGCTGGCCACGTCATAGCACTTTTTCAGGAGGATCAGGGGAAAAATAACAATGGGGAAGGCAGCAACGGGGGAGTGGCAGAGGGGACAAGCAATGATGAGGATGAGGGGACAAGCAATGATGAGGATGGGGGGACATGGCAATAGCAAGGGGTAAGCAACAGCAAAAAGGGGTGAAGGAGCTAGCTACAATGGGAAATTGGGGAGAGGAGGAAGAGAGGACCATGCAACCAATGCAAACAAGAAACAAAGGAGGAGGAACAAGCAATAACGGGGGAAGCAACAACGCCCGAGAAAACACCTCAAGAAAAAAAAGTACCTCAATCTGAGCACAAACAGCAGAAGGAAGCTGTTAAAAAAAATTGTTCTGTACTAGGTCTATGCTTCAGGGAAGGAGCAAACGCACAAAGAGAAAGTGAAGCAGGACATGCAGACTTAACAACTAATAAGAAGGGGGACCCCTGAAAAGATACAGGCAGGTATAGCAGGGGAGATAAGAACAACCAACAACAAGGAATTACCTGCCCAAAAGTTTCAACGAGGCCCTAGAAGAGAGTCCTGATACTAACAAACACACACCTGAGCGGACCAGGACAGATATCAAAATAATCCAACAATGGAATTATTTAATCAAAATAGATAGTCATTTTTTATTTTCATATTTGCAAAAGACATTATCAACTTTTTGCAGGATAAATACATAACAAAAGCAATATTTAATATAAGATTAATACAATAGCCATGTCCCACACATCACATTCAAATACCACAGTCATGCAATCATACATTCCAGATCTCATCATCATTCATCCAACATAACACATTAACATCACATCAACAAGTGCATCAGAATGGTAAAACTGCCACATGATGATCGGATGACAGGTTCACAGTGATCATCCAAAGGGTAGGGGTAGGAACAATCCAGCTACCCACAACAGTTACAACGCCAACGCTCGTTTTGGTGTCTGGCCCCATAGGGAGCTACACCATCATCATCGTGAGGATGGACAAGTGGTGTGGGACAGCACACCTGATAATCAGACGTGGGGAAAAAGGCCGATTGCCCTAAATATAGTTCAAACTCCAAGATGGAAGGATACAACTCCAGGTCGGCCCTTATCAAGAATTTGAAACAGCAATCCGCGAGACGGATGGAAATGGTCAGGGATGCCACTCCTGGGAATACAGTTCAAACACTGCGGCCTAGAATTAGGGATTCATACCGGTCACCGCAGCAGATCGTAAGGATATCTTGATATCAGGGTAGCGTACCGATGCAAATCACTTCCTCCAGGCTCTGGCGGAGCCGCCGTCCAGAGTTCGACCAATCAGGAGCCAGCAAATAAGAGAAGATGGGGCCAACCAATGGTAAATATTGGGTGATCTCCAAGCCTTTTTTGATACTTATTTTAGGTAAAAAAATGTTTGCAAGTGACCGTGTATGCGTTGTCTCGGCCAAGACCTTAAAATGGCAGAACTGCAGTGATAACCACTGCCTCCTCTTTAAAGTGCAAGTTTTGTGCATTCAAGTTCAAAAATATTTTTGAGTTCTAACTCCAGTAAATGCTTCAGACAGGAAGTATGCTGGACAAATGTACTCCAAAGATAGTTTGCTCTTGCATTTTAAATATGGATACCTGGAGTTTTGTATTTAACACATGAATTTTATTTTGGCACTATTTAATTCATTAGTTTAAAAAATAAATTATTTCACATATAAAATATGAGGAGACTGTTTTGTACTCCAATTATATTCCAATATCTTGGTCACTATTTTGCTTTCACATAGCGTATTTATTATGACACTGAGATAACGAATTTAGAGGAAAAGTGTATACATACAATGGAAACAAGTAGAGAGAGTTGGGGCATGACATGTTTACAGGTTTATAGTTTTACACAAACTTTAGATGATTCTTCGGGTCTTCAAAAATGGTTGATGATTCTTTACAATGTTTCGCTGAAAACAATCTATTCTATAACATCTTCAACGGAATTCGGGGATTGCCCCAGTCAATCTGAAAGCTTGGAATGTGGACACTAATTCGCTTGTCTACATTCTAGCCTTTCGGATTTGTCTTAACCACATAGCTGCTTCGAACGTTCCGCACCAGTGCGGAACGTTCGAACAAAGGGGCGGGGCTGCGTCAGACAACGGTAATTCGCAGCACCAGCCAGGTAGTGCTCCCTCTCGGCCGACAGGAGCACGGAATGGGTTAAAATTCGGAACAGCAACATGCAGGAGGAACGGTAACGTCAAGCGTACCTTCTGGCAGCTATGGCCATGTTACGGAGGACACTAAGGCCTCATATGCTGTTCATATGCTGCTTGGCAATGACAACCATTAATGATCCTTTCTACTCACTATGTGCCCTTCTTTCAATTCCATGACAGTGAGGAGGCCGCAGTTTAGTTACGCAGTAGGGTCCTCCTCTGTGGCTGTTAGAACTTGTTCCTCAGAGTATTCTTGGAATTCATTGTGAATAACTAGAAATTAGGAAGCTTTTAAGATTTACCCTGGGGAGAGGTGGCAGAGGAAGTGAGGGTGTAAGAAAGAAGGAGGGGTTAAAAGGGGTGTGTAGGGTTTATCAGGGGCATACCTCTGACTAGTGAATTGGCCCTTAGTTCCAAAAATCTATCTATCTGTCAGGAAGTATTTCGAATAAAAATCTTTGTCAACTTGAATTTCAGACGGAGAGGCTCACAAAGAATTCCTATGGTCTTGTGCTAAGTGGTCATTCCCAAATGGAGGAAACTGACCTACTGTAATACTCCTGTGGCAGGCTGTGCTCATCGCTGGACATCTCATCAGCCTAACCACTTCCCTGCCTTTTAGCTTTCTAGCTACCTTTATTGGTGTGCGCAGCAAGCAGCTCGCCGCCACATAGCCTCCAATCGTAGGCCACATGAGTAATGCGTTTCTGCACACTGGAGGACATTTTATTTAGAGAGGGCCTCAGAACACGTTCATCATTAACGTATTCATTAAAGGGTAATCCAACCTTAGCCGCCCTGTCAGGTATTATTAAACGGAGGGATTGGCAGTCACCGCGGTCTGCTACGCTTCTTCTTCGCTAATCTCATTGCTACTGGAGAGCATCATAAGCCGAAGCCAAAACGACTTGTCATAGTACAACTATTATCATTTTGCACTCAGCACTGAATCAAGGACTCGCAGCGGGTTTGTTATTAACGGAAGTCGCTTGGTTCCTATTGCATCCTTTTAAATATCTTTCCAAAGATACGATGAAGGTCATTTAAATAAAAAAATGCTGCTCATAGCCTAACCTTCAATTTAGTTTAAATTGCTTAACACTCCTAATGGCTGTTTCAAAGCACTTTTGTCAAATCATTCATACAATGCAAGCACTCTTTCAGAAGAACAAACATTGTCTGCCCAATCCACTAGAAGCACAAAAAATCTTCTTCTGAAACCTCGAAGATTCCGGAAGGAAAAAACATATAAACGCTCCTTTTCAGGAATGGCACCCAGGATCTGGAATACACTCCCTCCAGAAACCAGGCTTATCTCCTCCACTGCATTTTTTAAGAAAGAAGTAAAAGCTATCCTCATGGCTAAATTCACCTGAACTTTTACTTTGGATCTATTTGAGACTCTGCACCTATTTGTACTATTTGTTTGTCTGATTGTCTATTTGTACTATTTGTTTATCTGATTGTCTATTTGTACTATTTGTTTATCTGATTGACTATGCTCCTTCATGTACCTACCCTATTTTGCTACTCATTTATTACCTACAACTATTCTGTGCTCAAAAGTCTGTTAATCACTCTCTTGTTTTCCTACCCCTTGTTTTTTTTTCTCTGTAAAGCGCTCCGATATCTGCAAAGATCTTGTTCGCGCTATATAAAACTTTCAAAATAAAATAAAATAAATAAATAAATAAAATTGTGTAAACACTGCTACCCACACGTGGGAGGAGCCATAGACCCTCTCCTGGTAGTGTTGATCACATAATGTCTGGCAACAGCTGAGGTTGTCAAGCCTGAACTAAAAAGAACCAAAAGATATTCAATCTGGTACTTAAATGGCTGATCATAGAGCCGGCTGCTGACCGATTCATTTAGGGGTCGGCACTATTGCGGATGAGCTGCACTGCACAACCCACCTATTCATGTGTTCCAAGGGTGATAAGAAATGGAACATTTCTGCAATATCAACTGTTTGTGCAATTCTGCACACATTTGCACAAACGTGTGTAAAGGTGCCCTGATCCCAGCATCTGCTCTAAACTCCTGCAGCTTTGTGGAAGATGTGTCTGCAGGAACACTGGTGCTGATGCAGCCTTTCGTCACCCAGACAGCTGTTCCTGTACTTGAGTGTGGGTCCTTGAATTACACAGGAGGCGTCTCAGGACACACGATTAAAGGACTTATCTTATCCCAACTTTCGAAATGTCTGCCTGTCCGCAGTACCCCAACAGGATCAGGGATGCTATCGTTTACAGCGTGGCCACAAGTCTAGAATAGTTAGGAAATATATTGTATTCTCTTAAAATGCGCCACTCGACACCAGTCAACAACAGCTGTTTCTAAATAATGACCAGCGAAACATGGAAATTACTTTTATATATGTTTTTCAATGTCGACTCTCGAAAATGCCATTACTGAGAACGTGAGCCTAGGACGGGAGGAAATTCAGCCACACCTGCCCACTAGTCTCAGGAAAATCCCTGGATATCTTTTCAAAAGCTGGACACTCTATCCCGGGCGCTTCTTGTAGGCAGGCCATCTCTTCGCGTTTGTTACCTTATAGAAACTTTTGGGGTGCCCTTGGAGCTCACCATTTCTGAATGCAGGGCTGTGGCCACGCTTGAACAATGTCACATGTTGTTCCAAATACTGGAGAAATGTAAAATGAAAACCAGCACGTTACCCCAATCATTAATAAAGGGAAGTAGTGGAACGCCAGTGAGTTGAACCGAGAGCCCAGGAATTCGATCTACATGCCTATTTTTGGGTTTGAATATTTGTTGACCATTTTGTGCATTATAGTTTTTGAAGCTCATGTTTTGACGGATGTTACAGTAGTGTTTAATATGCTCCGCGGGCTGCAGGTGGGACCCACCGGCGCTCATTTTTCGGAACCCAGACTTAATTTTCATCATCAGACTGACTCAGAACAAGAGAAAAAGGCAGAGAAGTGGAAAATAAGTTTAAGAAAGTGTAATGAAAACAGTCACAAAAGCAGGGAGCAGGGGGTATAAAACATGCAAGATTTAATCGTGGGGGCGAAGTGTGTGGGGGATGGATAAAAGAGGAGCTGGACAGCCTTGGAATTCAGCACCCCCAACATTTGGCAGCGGCAGGCTCTGGAAAAACTTTGGGCCCTGGCATTTATGCTTCTGCAAATTAAGCACGGAGATAACGGGTATTGTCCTCTTCTCTGGTGGGGATCGTTTTCGAGGGTCAGATAAATGTAAACATTTACCATTTGGAAGTGTTACGACCATTTCCACTCTGAAAACGGATGCATATGATGAAATAAATGCCCCCAAAAATATCTGCTGCAAAAAGTTTTGCGAACGCCCACAAACGTCTAAGTATGAGTTCATCGCCATTTGCAGGTGCCCGACCCTTGCTGTGCCCACAACATAACCGTGAGATTTACTCACGCACATTATTACATGGTACTGACGTTACTTTTCATGACTATACTCATTTACGAGTGCAATTCTGACTTGCACTCCTAAATGCTGCTATGGGCATATCCAAATGACCAAAAGTATGAAATCGTAAACCACAGTGAATGGCTACAAACAAAACTGTGCATTTGTGCAGTTTTATTTGGCTCTGGGTTCAACTTTGGTGGCTCAGTGGAATAATGAATCCTCTGCAGGAATCAGTGACGGACCTCATGGGCACAGGTCTGAAACTGGACAGGTGTATTCAGCCTTTCATCCTGCCGAGCTTGATAAAGCGAGTACAGTCAAGTTGGGTAGCAAACATCTGTTACTCAGCGCCAAGATTTTTACAAAGTGAATGGTATTTTCCGACTTTATATGAGCTTTTCAGATCCCTAAATGCAGCACGGTCAACTTTCCAGCCCCAAAAATATAATGAAATATTTTTTTTTATCACAAAACTTTTTTATCCGCAACGAGGACATCCACAAAAATAACATTACATTTAAATCACAAACTATTTTTCAGCTTACAAACATCTCGATGCTACAAATAAGGAGTTTCATACGAGCACAGAAAACAAGGATACAAGTGGCAGCGGTGTTAGGCGCAAAACTAGGGTTAGATTTAATATTTTAAGAACCATGTTCTGCACGCAGGCCAGGCGGGCCGGCTCGCAGTGTTGATCCAGGGACAGCTGCTGCTTGTTTAGGCCTTCGGCTGCAGGCAGGCTCCACTTACCTAGAAGCTTGTCTACGCAGAATAGCGCCTCGTTCCCAGTTCTATTTATTTCTTTAAAATGTCACTAAATAAACTGGGCCACAGGGGATTATTGGGGCCTGCACAAGGGTGTGCAAAGGTAAGGCTGGGATCTAACAGTGACCAAAAAGAAACCAAGACCATCAGCACTGAGCATCTGAAAGGATTTCCAGAGTCAAGTTAACTGGGGCACTCATCCACTTGCCCTCCTAGCTCCTGGGGCGCGTTCCTACCCAGGGCTGGCTTTAGCGCTGGTGGCACCCGGTGCGACTATAAGTTTTGGTGCCCCCACACCCCATGACGGCCTCCTCAGATCCTCTCACTACCACTGATCAAAAGTGTGCCTCATCTCTCCAATCATAAGCTATTGCTAAACAGAGCGCCTCCCCTTGAGTTTGGTGCCCCCTCCACAGGTCAGCGCCAAGTGCGGCTGCACCAGTCGCACTGCCCTAAAGCCGGCCCTGCTCATCCCCGCACTTGGTCTTTACCGAACAGAAAATGTCTCGCCCATTCCGGACATGACCAACAACTATCTACTGCATGCTCAAATCAATGTAATGGTGTTGAGCTACCTAAACGCCCGGGGTAGGTGGAGTGAGGCCGCGCACCCTCAGACACTGCCCCATCCTCACCATCGCACTGACCGCACAGTTTTCAGTTTCTGTGCCACAATGGCTTCCGGTTGCCTTCAGCATGGCTAGGTGAAGAGAAAGGAGTGAGAACTAGTCACTAAACGGCGATATCTCTTAGTAGCTATATTTGTAGAGTATCTCTTCACCCTCCACCAGTCTCCGGGCACTAACAATATATAATGTATGTTTACTGTTACCTAACTCCATGGTTCCTTTTTGTATTGACCTTGGAAGATTGAATGCCTGAGTGAACCAGCTATAATTTGAACCTGTGACTAGGCAGTCAACATACACATTTCTGCACAGGATTCATTATTCCACCAGAACCGGCTCTTGGAGACCTACTTCCTTTCTCTAATCCTTGCCTTCGTGACCCCTGAGAGGGGCAATATGAAGGGCAGAGGCACGGCTACTGAAGGCCAAGCCAGGAGCATATGCCGACCCTGGCTTTCCTTCCTTGGCTGGATCCAGCACATACCAAAAGATGGATGGACTACTGCCACTTCCTGGGTAGAGGGACGACAGAACAAGCACTGCAGACTGGTTACACTCTACCTGTGACTGGCAGACGGCAGCACTTTTCTGTCACACTAGGAACTCACCGCAGGGCTAGGAGAAGCACTCGCCCATCCATTCAGGGGTTCAAGCCGCAGAAGAACCTTCCAAGTGACACCTTACCAACTAAAAACCATAAAGACCTTTAACCACACCACAATATTTGCAGCTCCTGTGGACCATCCCTAATCTGTAGTCGGGGAACATTACCACCACCAGGGAAGAGTGTGGAGAAGTGTGGCTCACTGGTTAGAGGAGGCAGACCTGGAAGGAGAGGTCAGCCCGGGATCAGGGTTCAATTCCCGGTTCGGCGGGGTCTTGAGTCCTAAAATGTCCATGGACTCGACAATTCTCGCTACGGTGCCTACTCAATTCACGGGTTCACACTCTGCGACTCTGGGCAATAGCTTGCTTAATCTCCACAACGGCCCCTCGTGGCGGGATGCCTGGCTTTCACCTTGCGGATACCCTGCCGGGGTTATCTCACAGGGGAATACCAGGACGGGTTCCCTAAGCAAGCGCTTAGAAACCGCTCGGTGATTTGCGCTATATAAATTCCTGTACATACATACAGGGAAATGGAAGATAGGCTCGCCCACTGGACTCTGAAGCTCCTGCAGATCCCATAACATTTGCAATCCTTTTACTTCTTGGTAAATTGCTATATTCCAGATCACAGCTCGACCAGTTCTAACCTATAGATTCAGCAAGCATCCATTTTGCGATTCCTTATTAGCGAAAAATAAGGATTCGCTAATAAGGAATAGCAAAATGCAATGCATGAAGAACTCGCTTAAAAAATAGCGATTTCTCAAAATGCCTTAATTGCGACTCGCCAATACCTCCCCATTCATTCCCCATAGGAATGAATAGGAAGACAATCTCAATTTGCGATTCTCAATTAGAGAATCGCAAATTGAGATTGCAATTTCAAGGGTGCCCTGTTGCACCCCTGAAATCTGCATATGGGTACATCTTGCACACACACGTGCCCTAAGGGCATGTTTGTGTGTAAAATGGAACTTTGAAAAATGCACTTTAGTGCATTTTTCAAAGTTTTTGCAAATTACCATGAAGTTCAACTTCATGGTAATTTGCTCCCTCTATTAGCGAAATGGCTAATTTTTTAACTTTAATGCATTGCATTTAAGGAATCTCAATTTGAGATTCCTTAAATGCAATAGCAATTTAAGTAATCGCAATTTTGCGATTTCTTTAATTGCGATTTTTGCATTTGGGATGATGCATCCCAAATGCAAAAATACCGGTCGGTAAGGGGCAGATTCTGAGAATCTGCCCCCCTGGCAGATTCTGAGAATCTGCCTCCTTGCGAGCGGTGATTAGCTTGATGCATCTATGCCTAAGTGAAAACTTGGTTCTGTCCATCCAAGCCTCCATCTTTGAAAGCACAATGGAAGGGGGGGGGGGCTCCCGTATAGTCCGAGTGGGCACCTGGTGTCGGCTGAGGACGCCAGCAAGAGTCTGCTGGTATTCTTAGCTGCTGCCACTTGTGCTGACTGGTTTGTTTGCATTCCTCCCTTCGGACCCGGTGCAGGGGTAGAGGGGGGCGCAGCTGCCGCGCGCTGCTAATCTCCGGCGGGCTATGCAGCCGTGCTTGCCCCGTGATACTGCAGATCTCCCCAGCCCGTCACTCAGGTGGCTTACGCTGGAATGTAAACAACGCAGCCATGTTGAGTCCAATAAGTTACAGCTGACGGGCACGCGCTGCAAGGCCCTTTAAATGCTGCTCTCAATACATCCGGATTCTCTGGTACTTTCCAAATGATGGACAGGAACTGGTTCGATTTTTACACAGAGAATTAGATTTTAAAGTGAATATTTTTCTGTTGCTACTTTCCAGACAATTTCCATTTCTTGGTATCGAATATGAGATAGTATTGATCAATTTTCTAGTTTCACAAAAAAGAGCACAAAATCTCGTTTTTCGGAGAAAAAAAAAATCAGTTTCAACAATCCTCACTTCCCTCAAAGTTTGTTACAGTTCCATTTTGTCAATAAAAACAGATTGCACTATAAGCCTTTAAAAAGCTTGTACCAGTTACAAAGGCACTAGACACCCCTGTAGAGGCACCGAGACAGCTTGCACCATGAATAAGTATAAAGAAACACTGCTGTTGGGCACAGTTGTGCTTTAGTCTGTATGTTGCTTCTTATGGTTAGAAATGTCTACCAGCGCTTGTGACTCACCAGGTACAATGACATCGCGCTACACATGATTCAGTTATAAGAAAAAGCCTCCGACATGCAGACGGGGCACATATAATCCCGAGTGCGCTTTGAGGCTGCAGAAACGGAAGTAGTGCGCTATACAAATGCTGGCGATACAACATAAAAAAGCTGTATATAATGCACTTCAGTCAGAAACCAGGTACACTTTGTAACAAAGACCAGGCTTTTAATGCTTAAGATCTATGAATGTTTCCTTCTTGATGTTGTCATAAGAAGCCAGGGTGTCCAATACCGTCAAGGTCTTCAGTGCTAGCTAGGGGTGTCCCAGGACTCAACCTGTCCACGACTCTGAGCGCCATCATCCAACAGGAGTGGTAAACAACAGCACGGTGAAATGTGTGTAGTAACATATCAACAACAACATATAACAAAATGGAGCACCTCAAGCCCCAGATTTGGCGCCCCTCTCTCCGTGCGTTCATTTAGCAAAAAGGTGGCCAGGATTTCAACAATCAAAGCAAATACAGGCCAGGGGTGGTCTCAGGCTGCACCGCCATACTGGCTGTCTCTACGTAACTGGACAGTATGTCGTTGACGGGCACTCTCGTAGATGCAGCCCAAAACAACCATATCAGCGAAATACATTAAAGGTTGGACCTTGGCCAACCAACTCACCGAAAAATAGAAAACCACCTTTATTTCAAATGCAGGAAAAACTTGCATTTCTCATCATTATTGCTTTTGGCTTAGAGGTTCCACCTAACTTGCGCCAAGAGACCCTAGAAGAGAGTTAAAGAGCGCTGTACAAATCATTGTTGCTGTTATGTAACATAAAAAGCAGTAACTCTGGCGGGGCAGCATTACTACGTGTAGTGAGGAAACCACCTGAGGTGCGCCAGAGGTGTCCATCAGCGACAGAGGGGGGCCTGCACATGTTTAGCTTGATAGCCATCCCTGGCAGGATTTTGCAAGTATCCTGGTGGGTCAATGTGTCCTAAGTGTTCTTAACTCTACATGCCACAATCTTAGCATAGATGTTTTAGTCTGTATCCATCAAGGGCAGGGATCTATAGTATCCAGATTCTGTGTGGTTCTCAGTCATTATCAAGGTGGATAACTTCTTCACTTTAAGTGGGCATGTTTAGTGGGGGAAGTGTCCTTGGGGTACTGGGCTCCGTGCCAGGGAATTCCATTTACCATCATTAAAAGAACACTAAACCATATGCTTTTCATAACACGATTGAAGGCAACCCAGCAGCTGCTGAACAGCATCACAGGAAAAGTCAATTCATTGGCACCAGCTGTGAGACTCGCATCTAGTCGTGTCCAGACTCTTACCGTCCTTGACACAGGGGGCACAGCCGGTGTTTATTAATCACTTATTATTTACCATTCCCCATTCTAATCTAAAATACTACCATACAGCCCTCTACACCCTATCACAACCCAAGTAAAATGAACCCTTTCTTTTTGTCGTGCTTCCACTCACACACGGCCGCCACACATGACGCAAATTTAAACCAGAAAGTTGGCAACATGCTCAGTGCCGTGTAAATGGAAGTAGGTAAATAAACAAGAATTTGTCTAATGCATATCACCAGAATGTACATCTACTTATCATGCTAGTCCCTTGCATACACATGCTCCATGGCCCGAAACCAAGATTATTTAACTTTCATTGCTTATAATTCCTCATTTGCATCAACTGAATTCATCTTCAATTTGAATTACTCACTCTTATTAAATCTCACCCCTCATTCATAACGATTCATCCAATCTTGACCAAGTCATCCTGAAACCTCCTTAGCCACACTTTGCCACGCCTTCCTCGCCATGGTGACCTCCGCTTAATTTCAGTTGCTTCATTCCGCTTAACTGGCTGCATTTTTTAATGTTTTCCCTCATTTGATGGAATACAGTTTAATGGTCATACAATTTCTGCTGTTCCTTTTTGTAGATCACTGAAACTAACTCTACTGGCCGAACCCCCACTGTTCAATCAATCGCCTGTCCAGTGTCTCATCAACCTCAATGTAAGTGTTCCATTACCTGGAATCTGCCTTTTGTCACATTTCTCCCAAATGTTGATATAACACAAGCAAGAACAGTATCCACCACACACAAGACCCTTATTATTAGCCTGTTCTAAAATTAGCCCTGGGTAAAAAAAAAAGTAAAACAAACAAAATCAACCTGAATTATTCAGATCCACGGTAATATGCTGGCGTGAGATAACCATAATTACAACTTTTTGAGCAAGAATGCTACAGGCTGGTTGAACCCACTAACCAAAAATGGTAAACCGAAAGTAGTAACACCCTCTCCATAAATGCAACACCAAATCTGCCAAATGCTCTTGCTCTCAATCGCAGCTAAACACTGCAGAGCAATGTGCCTTGTTGCCAGTCAGGTGAAATCAGAAACTAGGGCTTCCCACTCTCTGTTCACCTACACCTCTTTGGAGCCTCAAACAGTATCTTCAACTGTTAGAGAACCAAAGCACAAGATCACACACCTCAAACCATTCCGACAGACCGTTCAAGACTGGTGCGAACCAGGGCAATGCAGATATAAACTCAGCTTATTTTCCATGATCAATTCTGCCCATAACCAAAATCATGTATTCACTCAAACGTATAAACTACTCCTTAAAATTCAGTAACAGCTTCCGCCACCCGATGTCCTCTGCTATCAATGCGCGGTCTACGATCGGGGACTCAGGACACCCTATGGTATTATGATTGTGCACAGACTTTCACAAGCGGACAAACAAAATGACACACAGGCACATAGCATTCTGTTCTGCTTACAAATAAAACTTGCCACAAACAGTGACTCAGAAAGATTACCCATTCAAACAGATCCTAAAGCCTCGTCTTGTTTCAATGTTTCACTTTGAGAACATTTGATAACACAACTCTTCATTCTGGAAAGAAACATGTCATGGTTATATCTCAAGAATGTCCCTTCATGGCTCCCGCCGCCTGCATCAATGAGACCGCAAGGCATGAACTCAGCCACATAGGTATCCTACCTCCTTAAAGTTATCAAACGCAGATAGAATGATTTCGTGCCCTCCTCGGACAAGACACACCGCCGCCAGGAGCTCCAGAACCAGGGCTTTTGTTCTGTGGAGAAAGAAAAAACACTAGAATCAATGTCTGCCATGTGATGCGCGCGATGCCGCCTGCGCTCCAAGATGGATGACGGCGGGGAGGGCGGTCATTGAGGCTTCCATTGAGCAGCTTCTGAACAGCCACATTCATTCTTTTGCAGACAAGCGTGCATATTCAACAATGTGTGTGTGGGGACACACACATGCATACATGTACCTATATTTTGTTAGCCTCACCAGAGCATTAACTCATTGATTTTTTTTTTTTTTAGCTATGGACTCAATTCAGAAACATAAAAGTGAAAAAGTTGAAAATCTCTTCCCTTTGGATCATTCCCATGTGTGAGGAAAATTTCCAGTTTTTAGGGCTAGACAAAGAATCCCAGGTGTATTCCAGGAAACGTATGACAGCCATATGATTCCTGGAATAATGCAATGAGTAACATTTACACATACAGGCTTCTTTTTAACAAGCTGAACAATCTGCATGTTTAAGTGTTTTTCATAATGAGCATTATCCTATAATTTGCTTTCTGCACGGGGAAAACATTGCCCCACACAGAGAAAATACTTCATATACGGCCCTATAAAACATGAAAGTGTTCACTTCCCATTTTCATGATGAAAAAACACCCTATGTTGCCTCTCATAATAGTACATTGGTATGCATTTCCAATTTGGTAAACTGCAATGGGAACTATCAGAAAACTCAGAATTTGAGGATGCTCACCTAGAAATGGGCACAAAAACGTCCCCAGTCATAAACATGCAAAGGAAGCCATCCCATCACAATGCCTGAATTCCACCAAAACAGACTCTGAAAAGCAGAATTAGGATTTTGCGCTTTCTTTGCACATCTGTGTTGAACTTATGTGAGCACAATTCTCTGTGACCTAGGGCCAAATACTTTTTATATTATCCTTGGCTAACAACACACTCACCTTAACCTCTCCTGTCTATATGTACAGAGACACAGATTAAGAAATCATAGCCAGGAAAGAAAAACACTATTTAGGAATGAGGATTGTAGTGCCACATAAGACTTACTTCGCAACAGTCACAGTACTCAAAATCCAGGTGACCATTTCTTCTCATCTTTTTCAATTAATATGTTTGTTAATTTTCTTCTTAAATGCGACACACAACATAACTTAATAAACAAGTCATATTAAAAATGGAGAAAGACGGACACCAAGGCTGACAGAGGGGCTGTATTTCCTAGTAGTGAAGGTTGGTTTGAATCACACACGAATGTGACTGTCCCAGATCATTGACTTAGTTTTAGAATTTACATAGTAGACATCATGAGAAAAGGAGGTGTAGTAATAGCAAAGACGAAAAAAGAAAATCATATAATGAAATTAAAGAGAGAACAAAGGGAGCCGATGACAAAGGAGACCAAAGAAATGTAAACAAACGGGAAAAAGCATCCAAGACCACCACATTCTAGGAGACAACCTAAAGATGGTTGTGTAGCAGTGCGCTACGTTAGCCTTATAATTTGTCATTCACTCATTTCATCTCTTCTAATACAACCCAGGACATTCCCGATGTACATTCACTTGCCGTGTCATATCTAAATAACTGAGGTTTGGGGCAATAGGAAAGAGCAAAATTAAAAACACCTCCCAAAATGCAAGAAGGGCCAGACTGTAGATCAAGCAACAGAGGAAGCAGCCTGTATTTGGGACTTAAATAACATGCTACATTCATTCTGCCAGCATTCAAATTACTATATCACGACAAGAGATTTTGTTACAATGTGGACTTGGGTTTAACAATAAATCTACATGTGCTAGGCTATTAGACCGGCTAGTGAACTCCTTCCTGGAATTATTTAATATTTGGGAATTTGGGAGAAGGTGCCCAGCTGACCCTGACTTCACCAGCATGAGTCAGACACTGTATCTCTCACTGTGGATGAATTGGCAGACCTTTGCACCAGTCTAACCGCATTCTTGACAACAAGGGCCAATCTAAGAACCTGGGCTGCGACTGTGTACCCATTTGTGAAGACACGGCAAATTCTCCAGTGCAAGCACTAGCTTAGTAATTCCATGAGTTAGCGCAAGCACTGATGTCGGTTGCCGCTCTCTTTTCCAAGCTACGATGTCTGACCCACATACATTAACTTGTGCAGTTACCAAGTTGGTACATGTGTGGTACATAGTAGGATTTCCTGAAAAACGGGCACAGCTGCAGTCAGTGTCTGCGCACAGAGAGCGGGTGAGTTCATGATACAGCCCCAGATGCAATACCAGTGTGGGGCCACATTATAAGAGTTGATTATATACGCTGCATAACATTTGACCATTCGCCCAATATTTTGCCAAACCAATTCAGACATTATCCGTGGAGTCTTCAGCGGGGTGGAAATGTTTAGAAGACATCCATATCGGGGCCAGCAGATCTTCCCCCACCTACCTCGACACAGAGGTCCGCTGTGAAAGTGCCTGATAGGCTTCTTTCTTTGCAAAGACCTTTTTACATTTCTGAACTGGTCCGTGAATGAGACAAAGATGGAAATTCATGTTTACATCAAAAGTTGTGGTGGGAATGTTTGAGACTACTCCTTATTACATACTGCTACCTTACCCTAAGGGCTGCAGTAAACAGCTACGTGCTTTCCACGATGCTCATGCGCAAATCAGTACAACCACAGACCAAAAAATCTATCCAACTGCAGCAGCTCACCCACATACAAAGAAAAGCAACAGATACACTCTGGTTAGTTTGATTTTTGCCACCGCAGTGTAGACCGAGCTCCTCAGAACAGGGAAGGCATCTGGTTACTCCTTATCACACAGACTATAATTCATATCTAACAGTTTTGATGAAATGTGGGTTAGATCCCTTCAGCTTCTTTTTATCACTTTTGTTGAGCACCATAAAAGGAAGAAATGATGGCCTAATAATTGATCTGCAAACTGCTGCAAATAATCTAGCAATATTTACATGCCCTCTTTAATCTAGGAGTCCTTTGTGAGTCCACAGACACTTTAAAATATCCTGTGTAAGATAGTGGTTTTAAAACAGGTTTATTATGTTTTGTGCTATTAGTGTGGACTAGTTGTGCTAGTGATAGAGTAATTAAGCCAGGATAAAAAAAATAATCACAGGCCAGAAAAAGTGTCTCATCACAAATGTTTTGGTGTCTCTTTATGATGGGAAACATCAAGGCAGAATTGGTTGCACTCTATAAATCGTAGATGATCACCATCTGAAACAACATGATCACTGTAACATCACCCTACAATGAAAACCAACTAGTCAACAGCTTTATTAATAGCATAAATACACAAGAAACCTATACTAATTTTTGTTGATGGAAAATATGCAACATGTCATTAAGATTTCAGACTACAACGACCTTCATTTATTCTCAGGTCTGTAGAAAAAAATACTTACCTGGGGTTTTTGTTGTTTAAACTTAGTGCAATTTCATTGACAGCATGAAGATGAGACATGACCATATTGAAGCCATACTAAAAACAAAACCAAGAAAACGTACTATAGTTATGAATCTTTCATAAAAACATAACTGAACAAGACAGATTCTTAAAGACAGCATACAGTATAATAAAGTGATTGCAGCCCTAATCGTAACCGTTTTATATAATTTCCAGATTCCCTTTGATTAAATGGGCTAGTCTGTCTTCTGTACCAATAATGAACGGGCTTTTGGAGCAAAAATATCAAAGGACTCAGTGTTTCTTATGTAATTATAGTTACTTTCTGTTTGTGGTGGGACAAATATGACTTGTAATGATTACTTGTCCTGTAACCATAGCCCTTCCCAAGGATTGCCTTCTTCCCTGATCTGCAAGGAGCTCTCCTTTGAGCTTTACCCCCAGACCTGCTCATTATTGGGCCCAAATAACTTTTCAAACGCATACATAATAGCCAAGTGATACTATGCATGCCTACATCATCCAAATGCAGCTCACGTGTCTTGCTACAGGGTACCATCAAGCTCATGTTTTAAGCTTTTCAACGTCAGGGAAAATTGAGCAGTACACATTTGTCATCATCACTGTGGAGGAGTAGTGACTTGATTTCTATAAAGACTTTGGCAAGATAAATGAACATAAGGGTGGCAAGGGCACTATAGAATTTCATGTTTTAGCTCCTAAAAATTAGAATAGTATTTGTCGAGAATTAATTATAAATAGGTCTTCTGGTTTTATGGTATTTTTTTCTTATGTCTGTATTTACCCATATTTCTTTTTATGCCACCTTATTGGTATTTATCAATATTTATTTCGTGTTTTGTGAATATATGGAGTCTTAAAATAGTATATTTCCACATTTATTTAACTGATAAACATGCACCCATACTTTGCTGCCTGTCGCATTTTAGCAAATTCAGCAGCCAAATATAGCAAAACACTATACCTACAGGTAAATATCATCATTATAATACAAATATATGTTAACACACGACTGCATTCAGGGAAATCTCAACCGGCTTTTAACTTCCCCTGCTATCTATCCGCTCAGCTGTTGTCTTGGAAATCACGAAAACCAGCATGGAGAGTCGCCCACAAAAAGCACAACTTTCAGCATTTTTCCGCTTTAAAAAATAAATACAGACAGGAAAACACATTGTTATCTGACTGTATTTATCTGTGAAAGTCAATAAAAATGGAAAACTGACAGCCTTAATTATAAAGCACTGGATGTGGAGTATTGTGAACCTGACTTGTCCTCCTACAGTATCGTTGTAGGCCAGACATGCCATGAAGGCGCTAAGCTAAAAGCCTGAAACTAGGTTTACATCATTTCAGGTACTGCAGGCCATTGTTTACCTTGTACGTAGAGGCAGAATATATTACTTAAGAACTAACTCCACAGCTCCAGGAGAATGTGCCAAAACTGTGCATCTGTTACAAGGGGACTTTGACTAATACATCTAGGAATCTACATAAAGTGAGCTGCCATCAATAATGGTGGCAGCCCAGGGCAGGTGAAGTCATGGGGAAGGACTGTCCACAAACCGTACATACAAAATACTTTTAACTGAGGCATATGCATGATCAAGGAAAAGCATCAAAAAAGCCCTTTGGATAAAGGAACTTTATGAATTCAATAAATAAAGTAAACCTAGGCTGTTGTGTAGATGAAAGAACCTTAGCACACAAAGAACGACCTTCAGGTGCTGAGAAAGACAAAACTGGACACATCATTAAGTAAACAGTCCTCAACAACAGATGGAAATAATAGTAAAGGTGACAATATCTGCAGTGGTCTTGTATACAAATCCTGACAGGAAATTAACAGCGACATGCGTACTCAACAGGCATAAGTAAGCACCTGAGAGATGTGCTACATACTTTGATGTCCTTGAAACCATGTGGTGAAAGGCCCACTAGTCGTGAATTGAATGGACCACAAAAATGGGAAATAGAAGTGAGGATGTGATAATGTGAAGGTTGAACCAAGAGTCAAGTAATGCGCAAGCATAAGCATGGCTTCTGTTAGCCTAGATGCCACTGCGGTACACGATGAAAAAATAAAGCACACTGTTGCAAAAAATTTGCATCACTTGTGAAGGATTGATTTATTAAGCTAGCGTTTCAAAAAAAATGCTGAGAGTCTGAGAACTCTGCTAATCCGCTTACCTGCACTCTGTGGCTTGGCGATTGATTTTACAAGCCAAACCTATGCAACAATCCTAACAAAGGGGATGTCAATGTTTTTCTGACTTAGATAGTGTTGGCTAAAACAAATTATTTATGTTCAGACAATATAAATACCTGATAGTTCATTATGGCCCGCAAACACATGATGCATACATGGACATCATCCTTCTTACTGACTAATCTGGAATTTTTAAGTGTTCTTCTGCTGGGCAGCGTGCTGTATCTGCGGAGAAAAGATAATGCTTGTGAGCACAGAACTATCTGCAACAACCTAAGTTATGATATGATACACAAAACTTTACAATGCTGAAAGAGTGAAGTTTAGACGCTATGTTTATTTAGAGAATGTATTCCGTAAATGTGTTATACATTTTACTAGAAACAGGTGAGCAATGCAAAGATCAGCTTTTGGGGATCACAAACAGCTATTCTTTGTATAACACATTGCAAAATTGCAGACAATGGTTTTCACCGGGTGCTCAAAACCACATAACATATTTGCTATACCTGTAATTTCTGTAAACATCCCCACAACTGTGGATAAATTGATTCTAAATTCCAAACAACAGAGTCCTCTCATTTGCAATGACCGTCATTCTATAACAGCAACACCCTCATATTTTAATACATTTGTAGACACAGAAACCTCCTCCATATATCGGTTAAAAATAAAAAACACTGTCCGTTACAGGAATTCAAAAACACAAAATGCAAAAATGCATATGCTCTCCGAGGATCAACTTATATTTGCTTCAATTAATTTCAAAGAAAAGTAAAAGGAGAAGATGTGGTGTTTGGTGAATGATCACAAGGTATGTTTCACTTCTAGTGAACAACATGATTTATCCCTCTTTCCAGGATCAGTTTATGATGACGTCTCTATGGATTGACATCCTGGCTCTGTATCCTGGCATCACTGCCCTCTTTATGCAAGGTAGACATTGACGTGGAAAGTCCCATAGGTCTGTTCCTTATGTAGCTCTGGCCAATGTTAAGTATGGACCCTTAAGTGCCATAACGAGTCATTTATTGCCAGTTCAAAATTGCTAAATTCCCTCCAACATCCAGCTAAAGCTTCACAACTTTTTTTTCTATGGCCTATCTTTCAAACTACTGACTTACAATAAAACTCAGCCATTACTTAGGTAAGCTTACTTACTCTGAGCCAGGTTTTCTTTATCATTGTTCCCTCACTCCCTGGCCTAGTCTCTATCCACTGAAAGTTGTGTTGTTTGGGATACTACAGGAAGTAGAAGAGGAGAGGGCAGGCCTTACACAAGCATTAAGGGGAGCAGTTAACATCGATTATTTTCTGTAGAAGGAGCGTGTTGAGGAAGCTAGAGGAGGTGGTATAAACAACATTCACTGAGAGTGCTACCGCAACTACATGCTTATGAACTGGTTTACCTGACTGTAGGCAAGGAATACATAGAGTTATGGACTGCACAGTGACAGCAGCAGTTTGCGGGTGTCCTCCGTACTGCTAAGCGGACTGTAAACATCACGCTTGTGTTTCTCCTATGGGCATTACCTAAACCGACTGGCTGCTCGAGTCTCCACACTAGTACCTGCATCAGTGACCCCATCTTCAGGGGCGCAGCTTGTTCAGTAAAATTAAGGGGGTGGTGGGGTGGCTTTCGAATACCCAACAATAACAGTGGTTGAAATACATTATGTGAGAAATGCAGCACGAGAGGGGCTTAAGGAGCCAGTAGGAAAGGAGACGAGTGCGGATTGTGAGGAGTACTTAAAACTCACTATTTTGCTAAATAACCATTTTTTAAGACCTTTTAAATGAGGAGCACCAATGCTCTTATACTGGTTCCTCCCTTGGTTAATACGAAATCTACCCAATCACGCTCTTTCTCCAGTAATGCGCCTACAATCCGATACTCTCTCCCCAAAGATCTACGTTGCAACCCTTCATACTTCAGCTTCAAAAGAGACCTCAAGCGACACCTTCTCCTCAAATACTGGGGTCCTTAGTGCGGGCATCTTACAGTGGTCTCACATCCTGCCCATTATGGTGTTGTTTCTCACCGCATTATGCCTGACCTACCCCCTCCTCTCTTCTTCACATATACCTCCATCTTCCTACCAGCCATCATATATTCACTGCGTACTCCTTCATGCCATCTCCTCCCCCTTCTCCCTCCCCGGCTCCACCCTATCCCCATACCTTCTCCCCACGTCCCCTGGCCAACCAC
The DNA here is from genome assembly GCF_964261635.1 of Lissotriton helveticus. Taxonomy (NCBI): domain Eukaryota; kingdom Metazoa; phylum Chordata; class Amphibia; order Caudata; family Salamandridae; genus Lissotriton; species Lissotriton helveticus. The sequence continues at coordinate 1,135,232,427 of NC_136061.1, forward strand.
GCTGGCACAGATATCCAATGTCCGGTTATGGACTAAATGTTACTTCTTATTTCCTTGTCTATGTATCTATTGTTCTTTACATTTTGCTCATATAGTTTGCTTTTCCTTTTTGTACGAATGTACTACTGCATAGTGTTTTCACTCGCATCCCCTGTAAAGCGCTCTGATACCCTTGGGTCTAGCCAGCGCTATATAAAACCGTTTAAATAAATTAAATAAAAGACGAGTGTGTGCGGGGTTTTATCTCCATGTAAAAATTCTAAGTGAAATCTGTCAAACATCTCACCATACCCGACTTAAAGCACCTGTACCTAACGATTTAATACAGAATACATGTATTAGGGGGTGTGTGACACCCCAGGCCTCCCTCAAACCTCCCTGAAGCAACGATCCTACCCATTTCTCCCCTGTCAAGCCGCGAGCCTGAAAGGCGCGTTGAAATGTCAGCTCAGGCTGCCAGACAGAGAGGGTGGGCCAGCAGGGCTCCATTTTGCCCATTCATCCCAGTACCACCGGTATTTACAGCGGCTGCGCCCCCGGGGAGTAAAAAAGAAAATTGCAGGGTTTTCCGTGAAGAATAACAGCTCTGTAATTGCACCACAGGTGCTTAACAAACATGCTCATTGCACAAAACTGCCATAATTGCTGCATAGAAACGGTTTCCTTGCAGTCACGAAAAAGAACCACGATTTGCTGGATTCAACGCGCATAATGCGGTGATATTCCGTTCAGGCAGCTCTGCACGGGGTTTGTCTTTAATACATGCTACTTGTGCTTTACGTCAACCTGGACCTTCGAGGGATTGGTAATACTGGTCAGTTTTAACAGAATGAGTTCATGCAGAATCATGACATAAGGGTGAAATCAGCATACTGACTAGGGCTATTAGGTGTTAATTACGATTATAACCAGGGCTTTAAGTGTGCCGGGTCTCACCGGTGCTAAGCAGCGGCAGTTTTTGACAGGGGGCCTCGAAACGGGTCCCTATAGCTCTGTTATGTTCCCTGGCACAGGTGGTCGGTCCATTCTTTTCTGGACTGCAGTGACAGGGGCACATCGATGGGTGCATGCTCGCACTGCTTACTTACTTCCCAGTAGTGTGCACTGCTCACACTGCTCACTTCTCACACGTGTAGGTTACGGCATGACGTCATGCCAGGTGAGCGCTGTAGGGGGAATGGAAATCCTTAGTCATTTTCTCTCTGGATATCCCTTCTCTTTTTGAAACTTACGAGCAGCAACACTGTCGTGGTGTCACCAGGGCTTTAAGTGGAAGCTGTTTCAATATTATATATAACAAGCCATCGTTGCAGCTTATCTATCTCATGCAACTAACAACCATTGACAAAGTCAATAGTCCTGACTTGTAGTAGGTGGTATAATGTTACTTCTTGTATCATATCTGCATACAATGACAGAATCAGCAAAATACAAGTCAGACGGCCCACTGTGCTAAGCACAGATTTTTAGTTTACGTGTTTTTAAGTCACCCACTTAATTACAATGTCCACGCCCCTAGAGCCCCCTCAGTTTTTTCACCCCACTTAAAAGCCCTGATTATAACACGCATTCCCTGAGGCAGCGAGCACATGAGGTATACTGCGTGAAAATGTATCTTTTAACTGCAGTAATATGTGTGAAGATGTGCATGTAATAGTACTTTTTACCGGACCAAATTCACCTATATATGTAACATACACAGATGTGGTGAGAGAAAAAAAGAGGGGGAAAGAAAAGAGGGAATGGTGAAATACAGAGGAGAGGTTTCACAAAAAGAGATGGGAATGTACAAAAATAAAATGACAAAGTAATTACACGAAGGCTCTTTATGCTCCGCGTGCCACAAACAAGCCTGTGACGGCAAAACACAAGCAATGGAATATGTCTAGGTTTAATGCCAGCATTAATCTCCGGCGCGCAGCGATGCACATTTCACACCTTCAGGTGGCAGCATGCCAGCACTCCCTCGCTGTGATTAGAGCCGCACTTCCGGTACCCATGCCTCGCTCTCTGCGCGGCTTCCTGTCTTCACCTTGATGACAGAGTGACTCACGGGACTGGGGCAGGGTGAGGAAAGCCGCAGACCACATGCCACTACTATGACAAACATATCTGCTGCCATCGAGTCATTACTACTGCAGCGCCGGCTTTGGCGCCTACTCGTGAAGGGGCTGGGCGCGCTCCAGACATGTTAAGAAGTGACCTCGATAGGCGAGCTTCAGTGTACGCACCATCATGATAACACGCCGTGAGCAATACTCCTCTGTCACAGGATGTGTGCCATAGATTTATGCATCACTCGTTACAAATGTATGGTGAAACTCGCTTTTGTCTTAGTAACGAGTCAAACCCTCTATGCAGCCACCTGCCTGAAATGCTGTATTTCAGAAAGCTCTAGCAATCAACGCTGTCAAGTTACAGAAACGGATTCACCCATTTTCCAGCTGATCTTCTGGCCACGCACACTTTACCAGGCCACAAGTATATTACAATGGCTATGATTTCCTCCGTGATCTCACGAGATTGTCTTTCATTACTATATCTCCTGGTTATGGCTTCCTTACACCTTATCTCTAAGGAGCCAGCCACTCTGATGACTAGATTATTTTTCTACAACATATCTATACATTTTAGAATCCTGTGTCGTTAATCAATAAATAACTGGACTAGGACCTATCCCTCCATTTTAGAAGCCTAACACGTTTGTAAGTTTATTACCGGAGTATGATTTACATCTACATTTTAGGAGTCGATCTTTCTAATTAGCGCATTATCAAGCTAAGACGTTGTCCTACATTTTAAGAGACAGCGTATTTTCTTAGTAAATTATCAGACTAAAGCATACTCATACATTTTACGAGCCAGTGTCTTTCATTAATAACTAATCTAACAATACCACACCTCAACATTTTATTAGATTACATTTTTCATTAATAAACTGCCTCCTATAAAAGTACGCCTACATTTTATCAGTCAAACTAGCTCGAAGCCACATTGATTACTTGTATATAACAAACCCCTACAGTTTATGGGGGTTCTTTATTGATTAGAAAACTAAATGGGGTGGCTTCCTCCAACATTTCATTACTAGGCTACATATCTAACATTTCATTAGTAGGCTACGTGGCTAAGGCTTACATCTAACTTTCAGGAGCCTGTAACTTTCTTTACTAAACTATCTACCTACAATTTACCCATGTATTTTAGTTTCCTTTGTCGTTAGTTATTAGATAAACTGGGTACAATGTACCCTTACCCATCGGAGTCTTTCATTAGCGTTTTACCTGTCTACCCCTATATTTGAGAAACCAATCTTCAGTTAAGCAGCTGATTAAGAATTACCCTGCAATGGGGATACATTCAGGGGGCACAACATGTGACTGACTCCCTGTGTGTATTCCCCTCCCAGTTCCAGCAGGACATGGAGGGTGACCTCCATATGCCTTGCTGGAACTTTTGGCCATTCCCATCGCAGTGCCTGTTTTCAAGGCACCGCCATGGGATAGGTCAAAGGACCTCAGACCGTTGTAAGACTTGTACTTGTACAACTTGTAATACCGTCAGTGGTCCATGCGCGGGTTTGGCGCAGCTGCGCCAAACTCGTAATAAGGTCCTAGGACTCTTTAACCACACTGACTGCACACTGCATCTCTTGTTTTTCTCAGAGGGTATTGTATTGTAATTGAATTTATATAGCGCTTACTACCCCTGACGAGTTGTCGAAGCGCTTTTTCGGTGAGTAGCATGCTAATCCGGAACCCAAGAAGGATTAGTGTTGAATTAGTATATTCAAATATGAAAGTAATTTGAGTGGTGGATATTAGTCAGTTATTTGGATTGAGAAGGATAGGTACAGTGCTCAGATGTTTGTTGGACGTGGTCTGCATTATTTAAGCTTTCGCTGGGTATTATCTTTTTAGACCTTTTCACAGGCCTTGGATAGCACTGATCCCCTAAGTTCTTGAGGTGCCCCCGATCCTACATATTCAGACACTTCCATAGGGTTCCTATGCCCCTGGACCGCTTAGTGGGCTACAGGCAGTTCTGATCCCTTTAGTCCTCTGCACAGCTATCTCATGTCTCTGATCCTCGGAGACTCACCGCAGGCCTCCTGGTCGCCGGATCATGTAAGACCTCTCCAGAGGTCTCCTTGTCGCTCTGATATTCTAGCCTTCTCCACGGGCTCCTGGTCACGGTGATGTCCTAAGGCATATTCACAGACCTCACATCCCTCCAGAGGTTCTTATCCTGCTGGAGCTCTCTGTAGGCTTTAGGAGCTTCTCATCCCTTTAGACCTCTGCACATCTATCTCATGCTGTGATCCTCGGAGACTCACCACAGGCCTTCTGGTCGCCCTCATCACGAGAGACCCCTCCACAGGCCTTCTGGTCGCTCTGATCTTCTTAGCCATATTCACAATCCTCCAGAGGTTCTCATCCTCTGTAGGCTTCAGATGGCTCTGACTCCTCCTAGACTGCTTCATTGTATCTTGTGCCTCCGATCCATCCCTTTGGACCTCCGCATAGGTATCCTGTGGCTGTGATTGGCTGATACCTCTTCATCTGCCTCTTGCTGACTTCCAGAGGCTCTTAGTCACCAGGACCTTTCTACAGGCTCCCAGTGGCTCTGAGCCCCTGACCTCTCTGCATAGCTACCAGATGAACTAATCCTCTAAGGTCTCTCCCGCGGCCTCAGGGTCACCCTGATCTTCTCAACCCTCTTCACAAGATGCTGGTGACCTGGAACCTCCAAAGTATGCTCACGCAGGCCTCACAGGCTGCTGGAGGATTTATTCCCCAAGGAAGTCTCTGCCGGCTTCAGGTGCTCTCATTCCCTTGAACCACTCATAGCTGTTCTACTGCGCTAATCCCCTAAAATCTCTCAACATTCCTCCAGAGTGGGCCTATATCTGAGATAGCAGTTGCTGTATTTTAACCCTATCCTGTACATCCTTTGAATAGTTGGTCATGCGGCCCTAAAGTGAAAATAATTATGCCTGACAGAATGAATGCCCTTTCCCTCCAGTCTTAAATGGCAACTGGGTGTCGAACATTCCAATTTCAGGTATTGGTAAACCCTGGAATTAGGTCTGAATTATTATGAACATTTCCTATCAAATATAACTATTACTGCACAAGCTTGTAACATCTCAAAACGTGGAAAGCATCACCCCCTGCCTCAACTTGACTACACAATCATTTGCCCTGTGGCCCGTTTTAAGCACTTTCTGCTGTTGCAGGTAAGAAGGCAGGAGCTCAGGGGCTGGGGCAGATAAGTGACCCCGCAATGTGTTTACATGGGGAGTGTGCAATTAACAATTACACCACTAATCTCCTTCTCTGTGACTGACTGACACCAGCATGGCCAAAAAATGTTAAGGGAGATATCAAGACTGAAGCCAAACTTTGTGGAAGCTTCTATCATAACTATCTTTGTACTCTCAAAAGGTACTTTCAATTCACGAATGTGCATCATAGTCAGCCCAACACCAAAGGTCCATGAAGGAATTCACACCTCATGATGCCGCAAATCAATATAGTGACAGAATAGATCCGAAGTGTTCTACCCACAAACGTCACATGAAGTTTATTAGATTTTAAGCGAAGAAGAACACACCCTGTGTTAGATTATACTCAAAGTGAATTAAAAGACGACGCATGTACGAAATTGGTTATAGTTAATAGAGAAGATGTGTCTAGTACTATCTATATGCAAACCACCACCTATTGTGAACCCAGGCCACACGGCTGTGGATGGAAAAAGTGCACAGCTTTATGTGTCCGGCCATTCCATTAAAAAGCGGGCCAGTGGCAAGATACCTCACCTTGGAGTCAATATACTGAGATCAATTTCATGTCTCCAGTCATAGAACTCCAATTACGCGCAACAGGTCGTCATTATTCCTACAAGTAAAATACATGTTTGTTAAAAAAAACACAGAAGGGGAACTATAAGTCTATATGCTTGCTCTCTGTCACAGCCACCAAAGAAGCTTACCAATAAGAGGTGTGAAATGTCCACCCGTATTCGGAGATGCCCCAAAAAATGGTTGGAGCACTTCACAATGGGGTTTATTATGTAATATAAAAGCTTCACCGCACAAACTGTATAACAGTTTGTGCCGGACACATGAAGCAGTGCACTTTTTCCATCCACAGCCGTGTGGCCTGGGTTCACAATAGGTGGTGGTTTGCATATAGATAGTACTAGACAAATCTTCTCTATTAACTATAACCAATTTCGTTTAAGCGTCGTCTTTTAATTCACCTTGAGTATAATCTAATACAGGGTGTGTTCTTCGCTTTAAATCTAATAAACTTAATGCGACGTTTGTTGGTAGAACACTTCGGATCTCTTCTGTCACTATGTTGATTTGGGGCATCATGAGATGTGAATTCCTTCATGGACCTTTGCTGTTGGGCTGACTATGATGCACATTCTTGTCTCTCCTTTTTCCTGATTACCTTGCTGTGTTTATAAAACAACGTAAGGGTATTTATTTGTGTTGCATGCTTAATAAATTGTATAATATAACGCAGCATACAAACAATTTGTATATATGTTTTTGGGTAAACAACCTTTACAACGAAACTTTTACAACGCACTACCATTACAACGCGGTCATTACAACGCAAACTATTACAACGCATTGCTCTGGGGGGCGCTCTAGTATAGGGAATAGGTTAATTTACTATCCAATAACCTTCCCTAGTGTCCACGGGAAATGGAGTTGGAATAGTAAATTAAACTATTCACTATCCAGCACCCCAAAGCGCTATGCGTTGTAATGGTATGCGTTGTAAAAACTGCGATGTAAAAGTATGCGTTGTAACGTCATACATCCATGTTTTTGCAGCCGTGAGAAAGCCCAGGGGGTGAAACGTACGTCGGCTGCTGCTGATTTCTATGTTAATCAAATGGAATAAAACAAGCAATGGGACCCGATTCAACAATTGTGGTGGAGTTTATCTAAAGGACATTCATGTCTATCTAAATCATTGTTTCTGGCTGCGGAGGTTTATTTTGTTTATGTGTTGTTATTTTGGGTAGGCCTAGGAAAAAATGCAATTACTCCAGCACAATTTAAGATTTTTTTCTTTTAAGTGAGTTCACACCTTGGGTAAAAGAGTCTTGTGAGGTACCAGTAGGTGACTGGTTCGAGTGGAAAATGTAGACATTTAAATTTTTTGTGGACTAGTCTCCGGCTGATAAAATGTGATTTTGTACACCCTTAGTGGTGGGTAGGCCTAATGGTTAGTCCTGGTCGATGTGACCTGGCTTGTCCCAAGATTGTAATAGATCAAGGTAAAAGGCTAGTTTCATTTCGACAGTTGCGTGCTACATCAGACTGTCTGAGGTAGTTCTCTGTTATCGGCACACATTTGTAATTGTTGGCTGTCTGGTTCAGAAACACTGGGAATGGGACCCATGCAGGCCCTGACACATATTTTGCTATTTGGTGGGTTGCGGGGTATGGAGAGAGAGAAGATGCTGCCAATGAAGTCTTTTCGGGTGAAAACATTCATAACCTATTTTCAGGTCTTGCCACCTATTCCAAGGGCACTATGGTTACTGGACAGTGATCTGTGAATCCCTGCTGGTACCTGGCTCGTCATGACTCTTGCACTGGTCTTGGGTGCCACGTATTCTTGTTTGGACCTTGCCTCCCGAGGGCTAGTGAGGAGGAATTGAGCTCTTTGAGCTTATTTTGAGACGTGATGAGGGTTTAGAACCCAGACAAAGTTTAACACAAACTATTAATTCTCATTGATCACTGTGAAGTTATAATTATATTTTCAAAACAGTATAAGCACTTATTTATAAGAGCAGCACATGGACATTTGGACAAAAAGATTGTAGCATCTTCTTAGGCTCAGATAACATTGCCAGGCACAAGCAGTCCGTCTTTTCTTTGAGCTGTGCTCATTACCCAATACTGACAGTGTGCAAAGTTGCCCATTTTTTTACAACGTTTGTGCAGGTCTAAGGGAACTTTAGAACTTATGACGTTTTAGGTCAATAGGTTGAAGGCCGAATTGGCCTTGTATAGTGGAGAAAGGTAAAGGCGAAGTGCCCGTAAATAGATCTTTGACTAGATTCCTCCCTCTCTGTGACCAGTGATCCCAGAAGAGGGTCTTACCATCGACCTTAAAATGTGAATTATGCCATAAGGAGACTAGGTTGGCCAATACAGGTTCCTACGACTCAAATCCTTAATATCTGCCCGTGCCATCTCTCCACTCGATCCTTCTATATGCAGTAAATTGTCCCAGCTCATGAAAATGGGTCACATGGTGTCTAAGATATACAAAACCCTCTTACCTAATTCCCATAAGAACCACAGAAGATGTGAAGTAGCCTGGGAAAATGAACATAACTCCTCCAATATTTTATTTGATTGGGAGAAGATATATCTGTCCCCTTTCTCCAATAAAATTTCACAGATACTCTCTCAGACTAAGCTAATGCTTATAAATAGATCGTATTGGACCCCAGAGAGACTCTTTAAGCTCAAGCTTATTGACAGCCCACTATGCTGGAATTGTAAGTCCGAGACAGGTGACCTGGCTCACATGCTATTCCATTGTTCATTATTGCAGTCCTTTTGGGACAAAATGTATAGCTATATGCAAAAAACCTTCCAGCACTGCCCAACTAGAGAGTTTGCATAAGTTTTACTTGGAGCCATAGACCCATCATTAAGGAATGATCATGATCGATTCCTAGCGGATCTTATACTGTCTAAGTGGAAGAGTTTTAAGGAAGTCTCGTTTAATATATGGCAGGAATGGCTATTCTCACTAAGAGGTGCAGACAATGAAACACTCCACACTTCACCGTGGCGTAAATCGCACAATAAACTATGGAAAGCACTTGACTCCTCTGAGCTCTGTTTCGAGACACCTTGAACCTTCATTGGCTGTTGTCAACCCACAATCTGTAAGCTGTAACCTCGTATCTGTTTTATCAAGCAGGGCACATGACTTATGTATTTATATAACAACTGTCACTGTTACGACTCTTTGTATAACCCTTGATAGCTATTGTTCTCTTATTCTTGGTTTTCTTCTCCCTCTTTCTTCTTCTTCTTCTTTTCCTTTTTCCCGGTCCACCACACTGCGATCATTCGCTCAAGTCTAATGTTACAATGGCTTTGCAGATGCATTAGTGTCATAACTGTGATTCAAAACAGTGTTTATATGATCTTACTCAATGTCGTCTAGTCAGCCTCACTCAGGTCGCAATGGTTTTATTCTGTCTTCATTGAATTACTTGATTTTATTTGTATTTCCTTGTTTGTATTATGTATCGTCAGTCCTTAATTTCTTTAATAAAAACGATTTGAACTTAAAAAAAGAACTTATGACGTTTTTCATTTTGAAGATCTTTGCATAAAGGTACTGCAAACTGCAGTCCCTCTGCCTTGGCTGCGCAAACCTGAGCTCTACATGAGCACCAGTTACATTACACAAGGTCACATTTATTTTCTTTTGATTTTGGCTGGGGAGATTAGTGATTTGCCCAGAATCACAGGATGTTGAGAGGAAGACGAAGCTCTAACCTGGTTTCCCAGTTTCACAGTAGGCAGCACTGACTGTGCCCATTCCCTTGAGACAGATTCCCCCCTTTGGCATCCCTGTAGTGTAAGGGATATTTCACAACGGATACCTTTAGAGGGCCCAGGCCAACATTTCACTTATATTTACAGTCGAATAATGACCACTTTCCAGTTGTGACCCCAAATGCATAGCCGTTCATAGCTCGCAAAAGACCTTGCAGTGAGTCTGTACAAACCTAAGCTGCGTGTCTGTGCAAGATAGAACTGCCCAATCTGCAAAAGAAGGCCACTCTTTTCTATCAGCTGTCGGATAGGCAGCTTATTTTGGTGCCCCGGCCTATTCACTACCGACCGCACATGGAGAGATTGGAGAGATGTTATTCCGGCTTGGCTAAAACAGTGTCTGGTTGGCAGAAACCGAAAATGGGTGGGGGGGACCCCCAACCCAATGGCAGATCAGGGTTAAAAGCACAGCAGGGGTTGGAGAAAGCTTGCTCATGAATGGAAGCCCCGGGGCAGCAGCAGGACCATGTGTATTGCGTTACCCAGTTAGCACACACAGACCACAATGCACCTCTGAGACCCCCTGGGGCGGGACACACCCTTGCTGCTCATCCAGGGCAGTGAGGAGATACCATGTCAAATGCGGGGTTCCAAGAGAGGCCCTACGATGAAAGGCGGGAATTTTTCCTGTGGGTGGCGGGGGTTGGGGATGCAGGGGTCCGGGGCAGTTCAGCAGGTCTGCTGTTACTAATTGCAAAGTTGGCCCCTCAATAATGTATAAAACACCTGGCTCCTCAGGAAAGGTATTGTTTTCAAATTCCTTTTCAAGCGAAGCGTGTCATATCTCCCCGTCAGACTAAGGTGCTTTATGTGGGCCAGAATTTAAAGGGAAACCAACATAGTATGCTGCGAGACAGCTTGAAGGTGGGTTAACTTGCAAACTCAGTGTGCACTCTGATGAGCTTAAGTTCTGTTCACGTCCAGGCAGCCATCCGTTTAAATAACTTTTAGCTCCTGATAAAAGAGAAAACGCACACTCATTGAAGAAAAGAACGAGGTGCCATTTGAAAGTATTCATCGCAGGATTAAAACAAGTTCGGCCACGAAAGTGACGTGCAGTCTTGTGGAGGGGACGTGCCTTCTAATGAAAGCGGCAAAGTCGAGCAGCACGGAAACCTGAGCGAAAACAGATGGCCCCTGCGCACCGCTGCTGGCTCCCGAGAGTATAACGCTCTGGGAGTAAACATTTCCCAAAAAGCTGGGACATCCACACGCCTTTGGCCAATTGCGTGCTAAAGCCAGACGTAAAGGCCAATAGCGTGTGAGCACCACATGCACAAGCTTCTACAAAAGCTGAAGTGAATCCAAGAGGCCGATTTCCTAGAGCAGCGTATGCGAGCTGCGCTAGCCTCGACCTAAAAAGCACGATCTGCGGTCCAAAAGTTTGCTTTCTGCCAAATTTGGTGTAATTCCGTCCAGCAGTTCGGGCTGCAGGCACGGCAAAAAAAATATCAATGGGAATTAACATGGGGAAAACGTGTTTTAAGACCTCCCCCCCCTTTTTCTCAGCCCCCGCTTCCACCCTGAAACTTTCCACACAGCAGCTCAACTGAGCGGCGTATCACTTTGGAAAATGTTGTAAAGATTCACAAACCAGCGTCAAAGATATGAGCATGTCAAAAACAGCTTTTTAATAGAAATTAGGTCCCAACTATAACTGCCTACTGGCTACCACCAGTAGGTAATATATTACTATATATTACCCAGTGGCGATTGCCACTAGGTAGTTCTAGTTAGGATTGTGTTTCCATAGGAAATGCATTTATTGTTTTGCAAATAACTTTGACACCATTTGACGAATTTTCACTGAACTTTACCAAAAAGTGCTACTTTATGACTAGTTTGCGCATGGAAAGTTTCGGGGTGATCCGTCAAGCGGCAGCTGAGAAAAAGAGGGTCATGAAACATGTTTTCCCCACTAACGTTTCAATAGGAACTTTAAGCACGCCACAGCCTAAAATGCCGAACAGATTAACATTAATATTTGTCAGAAAGCTAGATATTGGTCCAGAAAGAGTGCTTTTTCTGATTTGGTGTAAATCCGTTCAATAGTTTCAGTAGGTCTGAGCCTTCGCGTAACCAGACAGATCTCCTGCTGAGATATGATTGGCAGCCACCACAATAAGAAAGTGGTGGCAGCCATCATAGGACTGGGGCGCATGACGCCTCCCACCCCAGGCTGAGTTCGGCCTCAGTGATTCCATCCCCCAGGGCCACTAAATTCTTAAAAACACAAAGTATGCTCTCAGCAGGCAGGACCTTTGAAAGACTTGATCTGTTTACCTACCCGCACTGATGTGGGCAGGGAAACAGATCAAAACATTGCTCCCCTGGAGGGAGCATTAGGAGCTGTTCTCTGTGGGTGGGAGCAATGCCGACTCCCGCTGCATGTGGGGAGCTGGCTGGGGTGGTAGGGGCCTTGGGGTTCTCCCTGCGGCCCCCAACGAGTATACAGTGGGTGCTCTGAGTGGGCACTAGGGCACCCACCTTTAACTAATAAGAGCCCAAGGGGATGGGTTCGCTAAGGGCTCTAGGAGGGGGTGCTGCACTATTCTTTCATTTCAGAAGTGGCCCTGAGGGATGGGGCCTCCAGGGCCTCACAAGGCTCGGGGAGGAGGCCACGTGGTCCACTGCCCTTAAATTTACAAAAACAGCCCTGGGGGAGGGGGGTCCCCTTTATATTTTAGAAGTAGACCTGAGGGATGGAGTCCCCAGGGCCTAATAAGGCTCAAGGAGGGGGGCAATGCAGCACCCTCCCCCCTTTAACATAAATACGGCCTTGGGTATAGGATCCCCAGGGCCTAATGAGGCTTGGGAGGGGGGTTCACGTGACCCTCCTCTCCTTTAAAATATATACGGCCTTAGGGGATGGGGTAAGTTGCATGCAGGGGTTGGCCGCAGGGCCTTGCTACAGGCTAGGCCCTGTGGCCAACTCGCTGCTGTGCACTACTTAAGACTCTGCACAGGGGTTGGCTGCATGCGGGGTGTTGGTCCACTCATGCCCTAGGTTACCTGTAACTCGCGCCTTTGCCATGCACTAATTGCCACACACATTACATCACTCATGACATCTTTTATGACAACATTGATAATATCACTTCAACATTTGCAATGAAATTATTGATGAGAAAACTGTGTATGGCGGGGGCGCAAGTTATAGTTATCTTAGGGCACAAGTTACAGTTATTTGAGATAACTATAACTGGTGCATTTCAGTGGTTTTTAGAGTTTTAAACATTACATTGTTACTGAACATTTCACTTAGCTATGACATACTTTAACATAGTTTTTTTCAGTGAATATATATAAAAAAATTTTTTTTAAACAAACTGAGGTTAAAGGATGATGACATTTTAATTTGGTAGTGATTTGATTCCACTCACTACTAGCCACATAACTCAATGCCGCCCCTTCCATCTTTGATGTGCTCTACTCATATTAGAAGCAAGGCAGGGGAGGGGCTGGTAACCGCACTGGGCATGCCCTTCAACCCCACATAGAGCTAGGTCGCAAAATGAGCCACATTGTTCAGAAGTCTTATTTCCTGCAGCTCCTTTTAAGAAAGGAGCCACAGGAGAACTATATTGGCACTCATTTGAAGCAGATCTGCACAAATTCAGAACTTTGTTTTCTCCTTTCTGGGACCTACACTATTCATAAACCAGCACTGGCAAAGCCAATAAGTCTGGCAGTGAGACAAGCTTGTATGACAGTTAAACAGATTTTATTTCATTTTTTGTTGTAACCATACATCACAAAAAAAATCATGCTACAGAAACGGGTTGCCCCTATGTGTGCAATACACATTAAATAAAATAACGACTCCATATAATTTTAATAGAACAATATGGATGCTTAAGACTAGGCAGGTGTATTTACAAGAGATATTGAATCCATTTTAGATTAAATGCACATCTTATTAACTGGAAGCGAAGGATGACGTGACCACCTTGAGTGTCCCCCTGAAAACCTCCCACTATGTAATCTACTATTGCTCAATTAAAGGTCTACTGGCTATGGGCCTTTAAGAACTGGTTTGTGTCCCATTATGGGCACTAAAGTCATTTGCAATGCAATTGACAGCATATAGACCCCCCAATATTTGTGGATGCATAGTCCAGGACATGGCAATACAACGCACAATGCACGCTCATTTCCTCACTGTAGTGGTTTCCTTTATGTATCCACCCACACGCAACAACGGCCGTTCAATAGTCGAGTTGGAAACAGGAAACTAGTGTCTGTTTAGTGGTTGCCCCCCTGCTTTGGAAACCCCCTATAAGACCGTCGGACTACATCTATAGTATACTAAGTTTGTGCAATGGTGGTTTGCAATCTAAATATATTGTTAAGTACTAGGTTGAAGATGTGAGACATATGCACTATTGGGACTCCACTGTGTATGTCCCTATCGCCGGGTTGGGTACCGGACAGGCCGATGTTATTGTTATATGTTGTGGAACCAATAAAGACATGGCCAAAAAATATTGCACATTTCATTAATATATGATTGTTATTGGCGCTAAGAAACGGTAATGCTACCTTTGTATTTCCGTGATGTAAAGACATAGGTAAAACATACAAAAATGAAAAAGAAAATAAAAGGAAAAAAATGAAAGGAAAAAAATGAAAGGAAAAAAATGAAAGGAAAAAAAAAACCCTCAGCAAAGTAAAGTATTGGCCCACAAGTTGGGGTACTGAAATGCACTTCTTTTAAGGCAGAAGTGTGTATGTGATTAGATTAAATGCCGTCACTCAGCGCAAGAGTCAATAGTTCAAGTGGGCTGACCCAACATACACCATTATGCATTATTATACACTATTTATGTGCACGCAAAACTTAATTCCACTTCTTGCACTGCACAAGAAGAGTGAGAAAGTGTGTGGGAGTGTGTGTTTGCATGCGTGAGTAGCTTGAGTGCTGATGATTTGCATGTCAGGTGAGTGAAGATTACTTAGTTTTGATGCTGTACACTTTGTGTGGGGGTGACATGCACTGTGGCTGAATGTTTTGTGCCTACACTCTATCAATGAGAGGTTGTGAGAGAATCTTGCCATGGTATTGCTGTGCACTGTCTGAGGAAGCATGCATGGCTGCAGCCGGTGCTGTGCAAGTACTCTTGTCCTGCTGTTGCCTCAGTTATCTCTTTTTAGGTCAAGCTTTCGAGACCTGTTGTATCTTCTTTGTGGGCTTAAAGCCCGCCCACTGCTTTTCATTTGTTTGTTTCAGTGAAATTTAAGAATCCTTACTTGCTAGTGGCTAATCCTTCTCTTTATCCCTCTTTTTGTCTTTCTGGTTACTCCCACTGAGCAGGTACCAAGTACTGTATCTTTGCGCTTCGGTTGTTTATCTGTTGTTTGGGGGACTGTTTTTTCTTTCTTTCCTGCTCGTGTTACGTTGCGGGTGAGTGTTCAGCTTTGCCCGTATGTTATTGTTGCATCTTTGCTCCTGTCCCCTCCTTTCACTCAACATAGCACGCCTATAACTGCTCCCATCCTTAGGGTCTTGCCGGAGTGATTAAACGCGTTTTTAGTTTCTCCGGCCTCCGACTTCAAAACAGGGATGCAATTACTGTTTCCCTCAGCTTAAAGCTGATTGGCTATAAATAGTAGGTGCATCCGTACTGAGAAGCCGCTGTTTATTTACACTTGCGCTCTTCAGCTGAATGATAAAACACATTTTAGGCAGGTTATAAACCTGCCAGTATTTGTTTTTTTTTTGGATGCGTTCAATTGGTGTCTGGGCGCCAAGGTTTGGGGCAGACGTGGCTTGGAGATGTGGTTATTAACAAGATATTGGACACGTTGAATGGAAACTAGCTTCAGGTCTTTACAAGGGGAGTAACTTTGTGCATGTGTATGTGACATCGTTTGATGGTTTACCAGATGGTGGGTGTTTTTTACTTTATGTGCAAGTGTTCCGTGGGTCATGCTCGAGTTTACTATGGGGGTGAGTGCGTGGCTCTGCTGAGTAACCCACTGAAGAGAGTGCAGGACGGGGGATCAATGGCTTTGATAGAGGCAGCACAGTGTTCTTGTTTATTTGACACCTTGTTTAGGCTTATGTGCGGTTCAGGAAAATTACCATTTGATGGCAGTTGTTTAGCTAGCACAGCAGGTGAACCTACAGTACGACTAATTGAGAATCTTTCAGTGGCACCAACAGACTACGTTTTTCGACCCTCTGCAGTACCATGAACTGTATTTTTTCCTGCACATAACATTGATGGCACATTATTTGCAAAAAGCACAATGGTCTTTTAGCGGTTTGTCATAATTTTACCCTAATGGCTCCTCTTTACAAACTCATTATTTTGCTTGTATTTTCTGGCCGAGCGAAAAAATGTTTGTTACTTTCGATTTTTAATGACAATATTTTGAATGCAACAACACATGACTTCAGTTACCTGATTGCCAAAGCTTAAGAGTTTGTTCTTTATCTGATTGAAATTCCCCTTGACCTTTAAGACCTTTTTGGAGTGTCTAATGAATCGTGTATTTATTCGCAAAGAATCCGCTGGAAATGTAAGGATGCAAAATGTAGTCAGCCAGGTCCTCAAAAGTAAGTCCTGCTTGCAGGTTCAGGCAAAAGGAGCCCAGGTAGTGCTTTTAAAGTGGGAAGTTGATATTGGACCGCGAAAGAGCTCCTGGCGCACACCTCTGCTTCAAATTTGACTCTCCTGGGAAAAAAACGTAGACCTAAAACGGTGCGTACTTTTGTGCCTGCGATAACTGAGTTGTTTCAGTTAACTTTCTACTCCTTGTCCTTTGGTGTAAATTAGTAGCCTTGTTTGGAATTAGCTATGGCAACACAATTTTAAATACCTTCACCAAAAAATATGAACAGATTTTCTTCATTTGCAATGATTTTTGTTCTTGAGTGTCAGTTAAATGTTTTCCATGTTGGTGCATGTAGCACACTACCGCAGGTAGGTGGGGAATCAAATGTCTTTTCAGGCTGGTCCCGTGTTATAGAAGGAGCATCAAGCTTATGTTATGTTTTGTCTTTGCCCAGAATTGTGCTAAAGTTCAACAACTGAGCACAGCAAGAAAATTCAGCTGTGTAATAATAAGGTGAAAAACATCTAGGCTTTTGGTAAAGAAAAGTGGCCTTTATCCCAAACAGTCAGAGAAAATGGCTAAGGTAATTTGATGTACAGGATGGGTCGAGAAAAGTATTGTATCTATTCTATGACTTTTTCCGATGTTTACTAAAAGGTATGCAGGAACATAAAAGCCACATCCGATAAAGGTGGTGTCTAACAGGCAGCGTCATGCAAAAATGTCTTCTTCGCTGTCTAGGAATTCTTAGTTGCTTGTACTGTCAAAGGGCATACAAACCATTTAAAAGAGGCGGTCTTCTTAGGGCGCACATACCTAGAAGGATAGGTAGGCTTTTCCTTCTATGCAAGCTTCGTTGCATACAAATATCCCTTGTTTTGCTCACTGCGGTGATGCCACATATGCGAGTTTGGGGCGGTGGGGATGCCGGGATGTCGACAAGTTCATAGAAAGGTACAGTAACAGAGTAGACTTGTAATGGATAGCTGCCTCCAGTATATTTGCCATCCTTTTAAAACAAAGCGGATGAGATTTATATCATATGCTAAGGTTTCAGCATAAAACCAGCCCCAACATTTCTAAACATGCCAGCCTCTGTTAAAAGCCACTAGGTTTGGAAGAGAGTCAGCCACATGACTGGGATTTTTTTTCTTTCATCATCAGCTTTAACCCAGAGAAAGAAATAACAAGGGGCAGAAAAGGGTGAAAGGAGGGAGAAAAATATAAAAAACATTGATAAACTGAAGACAGATGGGAAGTGTAGGGTCACATGCAGGGACATATTTGCCCTGTTCGCATCAAAACCCATGGTTGCCTTGCTAGGCTATTGTTTGTACATATTTATACTTTTTGTTTACCCACTTCACATTCATCAATGCTAGCCCATAGCATAGCAGGAAAGGGAGACTTGGTGCCTGGAGAAATTTCTAGTACAGTTGTAACAAGCAATCCATTCCCTTAGTGGAGAGGTGGTGGTGTAACGGCCAGTCCGGCTGACTTTAGAGCTCCAGTCTCAGCGTCAGCTCAACATCCTATGACTTTGGGCGATTCACTTAATGTCCCAGTGCCTACTAAAAATGAACGTGTCCTTGTGTAATAACTGGTGCTCCTATAAAGCGCTCCAATACCTTCGGGTCGAGTTCGCGCTATACAAAACTGCAAAAAGAATCCAGCAGTAAATTATGCATGGATGTGTGGGATGTGGCATCTGCCAGGACTTTAGCCGATCAATAATGCGAGCTGGCTCAGAGTCCTGTTTTTACTCAAGGCTCTCAGTCCTAAATTACTTGTTCAGGTTTGAAACTCAGAGTACTAGTTTATTTCACAATATCCGGGTATTTAAGCTGACGTTAGGAAAATCACAACATCACTGGGATACAAAATGAGTGATGGTGTCTGCCATTTAAAGCTATAATGTAGTGCATCAGCTAATAAATCAATGATCGGAAATCAATAAGTAAAATACTTTTAGTAGTGTGCTGTTTATAAATTGCTCTGCCTAGGCTAGCTAAGCTAACTTTTAGAACCTTGCCTTATTCCAGGGGTTTGCCCCCTGCGGTGTGGATACATTTTGGTGCCACTAACCATCGGTAGGGAAGGGGGGGTATGTGCCTCAACGTCCCATAATGTGATTGGCCAACAGGATCAGGTGGTTTTAAGTGTAATGGCCGTATGCCATCTTTCAAAATGCCACGGGCAAGTTAATATCCATTATTGTGACATGGCTGACTCACACTGTTATACCAGTTCCACTTCACACAATTAAACTCCACATATTTACATTCCACAACACTTAATTCAACAACACACCACATACACCTCAACAACACAATTACACAACATACCACATACATCCAATCCACACTACAGAATTCAACATCATGCCACAAAATTCAATAGCACACCACAAAATTAAACTCCACCACATACCACTCCCCCAAAAAATTCCACAAAGTTACACTCCATGGCACACAATCCCTCTCCCCATAATTCTAGTACTCTCAAAACCACATAATTACTATCCACACAATTACACTGCACCCCATGCCACATAATTCCAATACACAAACCACTCCACACACAATTCCACGCCACACAATTCCAATACAACCCACATAATTCAACTCCACATCACAACATCCACGCCACCCCAAAACATACGGATTAAAGACACTGTCATTTACAACACTGATAGCTCAAACGCTAGCAAAATCAAGACCTATAGGCTTTGCCAATGCTTGTTTAGTGGTGGGAGTGATTGTGCGTGTGTCAAGTATAGTTTTTTGAGTTGTGCTGGGGCTATCGTGTGTGTGCCTGTTAGTGAAATGGTTAAGTTACATTGAGTGTGCATGGGTGGGCGTATAGATAAAGCTTGTACTGCCTCTGCTTTTGATGCAGTACATGTCCTACGTGAATGTGTAAATAATCTTGTGTTACTGATTGCACTGTACTATATTTGTGTTTGTGCACGGGCACTCGTGTTGCACCTTTTCTCTTTCTGGGGTATGCCTGCTTTACTGCAGACCACCTTCTACCTGTTAGTAAGCTAGAAAAATCTTTGTCACTATAGAAAAGCTCAAACTACTGGCTTAGCCAATGGGGTGTGTCGTTTACGATGTAAAGCTCTATTTTTCTCACTATATCCACGTTTCTTTAACTAAACATTGCAATAAAAAAGCGTTGCATACAAAATTCTGTAACCTCAGTGCAGCATTTCTACTTTGGACAATGCACATTAACTCAAATAGCCACACTTTAAAGCTGAACATGCATCCTATGTTTTGGCAATTATTCTCTAATGTGATACCACAGTCAGAAACCTGAGGGGTCTCCTAGAAGCCAGGGGAGGTAAACACTTCACTGATTCTTGATAGTGCCGACCACTTGGTTGCATATTAACTGGAGCTTACTATGTGTCCACAAGAAAGTGTGGTTCTGTAGATCTTCCATCTACAGATGGAATTTCCTTCCTTTCCGATGCCACATCTTCATCGGGAGTGGGAAAGGCATGACACACATAGAGCTCCTCAGCAACTGTTATCTGAATTCGTCTGAGAGTACCCAAATGCAACAATCGACATCACTCGTTAAACAAAGTGCTGAAACAAAATTAACAACAGTGATGGTGGTACAGTCTATTTACTCGCACTGCCTTCAGAGTCATTCACTACTATGAAACTGAAGGTGTGGAAATGACGGTACCAACTAGGTAGAGAACAAAACCATAACAAAAATTCATAGTTTTGTTGCTCGGATTTGGGACATTATTCTTTCTCGTAAGAAGAAAGTGTTTTTAGATTTGATTTAAGGGTGGTTGGCAGCCAAGAGAGCTGTATGTGCGAGACGTAAGTAGAAATTCAGGGCAGTTAATGGGAGAAGCCCGAAGAAGATGAAAGGAGAGGGCATTAACCCAGAGTGGGTGGGAAAAGATGCTGGATGCAAAGCACAGGAAACCAAAGCCACTGTAAGCCAGGAAAAAGTGGGGAGTGACCACAACCGAGGGATTCAGACAAGTTAGTCATAGGAGTGGTAGAGAGCAGAAGTATCACAAAACCCCATGGAGATGCAAGGGACGTAAAGGACTTAAACTTCAAGACACAGTGGCAAACTCGGAGTGACTAATACACCAGCAGCATGGATGCGGCGTGCCTAAAAAAAGATCAGTGACATATAACCAACTTTAATCACGGTTCTTTTACGTAAGAAAGCGCATGCCTGGAAAGACTTACAAACTAACCACAACCCACACATAACCATCTTGGTCTTTTAAATACTGTTGAATCATTAAAAAAAACAGTCTGGTGTGATTAAGTTACAGGCCTTAATTGGGAGAAGTTGGCATTTTGGAAGGTTGAGTAGTGCCAATATTTCAGTTAGGCAATTGCACTGATGCAAAATCCTTCCAGTGTTTAAGTCTACCAGCTAAGCACCAACCCTTGTTCGAGGTAGCGTGTACAGAAGTCTGAGTGTGAGACTGTGCTTTGAGAGGGCTCTAAACAAATGTAGATTATTGGTGAATAATAAACCCTATAACACTATCCTTTCTGTTGTCTGGCCAGACACAGTTTTAGGATTAGCAGTCTTACCAACGTAATCCTATTTTTATTTTAAACCATTAAATATAAAATACATGTATAGACATACATAAAGGTGCTCGGCACTCTTTATCCATTGGTCTGCTTGACATGAATTCATGTTTCAATTGTCTAACATATTACAGCGGGTTTCTTCGGGTTCACATAAAATAAAACATACTTCCTGAGATCTGCCACAGAATCAATCTATACCTTCGCTCGATCCCACAAGGTCTCTGACACAAACTCAAGAAAACAACATCCTTTTGAGATTGGGATCTGCAATAAGTTAACTAGTTGTAATTCTTAAAGTAATTCGAATTGTCAGGAAAGTGTAGTAAGCAGTACATAAAAAAGCAACACTCCTTTGAAAACATGAGTACTCAAGTAACACATACAGCTAGAGATTTTTGTTGGATGTTTGGAATCAGGTCAATTAATACACGAACACACATTTAAGAATTCGTTTTTTTTCTTGAAATAATCCATTTTAATAGATATTTACAAATAACAAACGTAAATGTGCGTGAAAGCAGGTGACAGATTCTGAATGTATGAGTGGCACCCTGTTCCTCAGTCAGAAAAGGAGTCTGATGTGTACCTGTGGAGCGTTCACAGGGCATACATTCGTGATCAACTTTGATGGCAGCAAAACCAAAAACAGATGCACGCATAAGAGTATCCATAATTAGGATTTCGATGCTCAACAAAGCCTAGAGGACTAATCTAATCTTTCTCAGTACCATTTCAACATTAGAGAATTCACATCTCTCTCGATCCTGAGACTTTACGCATCATCTTTCATAATCATCTGGAAGGGCTAAGACCATTATTTGAGTAGTAAGAAGTTCACTTTAGATTGTTTTTTATTAACTTAATTTGTAGGAAGAATCTGTCCTGCTTCTGAAGAAGTGGGTTTTTGTTGCTTAACCTTTTGTACTTGAATTGAGCATTTACTGTTTTCATAATAAGCAAGTGTTGAAAGGAGCTGAATTGTCAGGGTATTCATGATGACCAAGGGTCGGTGTGAGAATTGCTATTTAATAAACTATGGTTGTGCTATATAATAAATCGTGTGCACTTAGAATGTGATTTCTATTTAACTTAATACATTCTAGGAAGACCCTGAAAGAGGTTGAGTGTCTACTTTTATGTGCACTTTTAATCTGTATTTAGTTGTACAGAGACAATGTTCGGTGCCATCAATCACTTGATTAAAAATAGAACAAGTTACTTACCTTCGGAAATGCCTTAACTGGTAGAGACTATCTAGCCGCAGATTTCTTACCTTAGAATTATCCCCATGAGTAGATAGGGACATTTTTTCATGAGCAGTATCCCTGCCCGCCAGTAGGAGCTGTCAATCGTCTCCAAGGGGCATGCACATTGCCTATATAGTCGCCACCACCAGTCCTCTGATGTCAGTTTCTTTTTCTGTCTTTCCACGCCAGGAGCGCAGAGCCATGAATAACATGGACCACTGGTGTGGAAAACTAAGGCTGTGAAAGAGGAAAGCCCTGGCCCTTGAAATTCGCGGGGAGGATGGGTGGGTCGGAAAGGAATCGGTGGCTAGATAGAGTCTCTACCAGATAAGGCATTCCTGAAGGTAAGTAACTTATTCATCTGATAGAGCATTCTAGCCACAGATTCCTTACCTTAGAATAGATACCCAAGCAAGACCTCCCCGGAGGTGGATCTGCTAAACAATTACATCCCAAAAAGTCCAGCAGGACCTAACAGGCAAATTGTCCATCCCAACAAACCTTTGTGAACGAGTGCAAAGAAGCCCATGCTGCTGCCTGGCAGATGTCCAGGACAGAACTCCGCGTGCTAACACAGTGGTCTAAGCCTTGGCTCTGGTGGAATGCGCATGCAAGCTCTCAGGGGTTCCTTCTTGGTCAATGCATAGCAGATTTGAATGCATAGCACAATCCATCAGGAGATGGTCCGCTACTGCATGACCTTTCCCTTCTTTGCTCCAACATACCCCGAGAAGAGTTGCTTGTCCACAGGAACTCTCATGTGCGGGCAGTAGAATGACAATGCTATTTTTGGTTCCAGCCAGTGAAGTCGCTCCTCTTCCAGAAAAGGGATGTGGTGGTGCATAAAAAGTAGGCAGAGTGATGGACTGGCGTACATGAAAGGGTATTACGACTTTCGGTAGAAAGAGGCTCTTCTCCGTAGAACCAGCTTTTCCGGGTATATATTTAGGTATGGAGGCTTGGATGACAAAGCCTGAAGTTCACTGATTCTCCAGGCAGATGTTATTGCCACGAGGATGCCATCTTGATGGTAAGGAGAAAAGGGTGAGACCGGTCAGAGTGCCCACCAACTTTATACTTGACCTTGCACGGTTTGCCCTGCAAAAAAACTTCTTTACGTTCGACGCTGAATTCTTCTACCAAATCAAGGGGGTGGCGATGGGTTGCCCCTTTGCCCCAGAGCTAGCCATCATGTTCATGGGACTTTTTGAGGAGAAATTCATTTACCAAACTAACCCTTACAGCAGCAACATTTCTCATTATATGAGATATATTGATGATGTGTTCATGGTCTGGACAGGAGAACAAGAAGACCTTGGACTATTCGTGAGCTGGCTGAATTCAAGGACGACTGATATTCAGTTTTCAGTGACGTCATCTAATGAATCCATCAACTTCCTGGACGTTAAGGTAGAACCTTTTAATGGAGGTTTAAGTACAACACTGTTTCGAAAGCCTTCTGACAGGAATAAGGCGTTGCATTTTTCTAGCAATCACCCTCGGAGCCTGAAACAAAACCTGCCGTTCGGGCAATTTCTGAGAATTCACAGAAATTGCTCCAATAAGGAAGAGTATTTTAGACACGCAGAGCAATTGAAACATCGACTCATGCAGAGAGGGTACCCTAAAAAGCTATTGAAAAACTCGCTCAAACGAGCATGGTGGACCCCTCGTGAGACTCTGCTTGAAAAAAGAACGAAGCCGGACGTCAAAAGAATGGTCTGTGTGACCACTTTTTGTCCTGCAACTAACTTACACAGAAAGCTGATCACAGCAAACTGGCACCTGCTAAAAAATCTGCACGAAGATTTCTCTGTTCCACCGTTATTTGCATACAAAAAGGACAAAAGTGTGGCTAATTATGTGGTGAGGGTGGCTTTACCCACTATTAAGGCTCCCACACTACAAAGTCTATTCGGATTACCTCCACCTAAAGGACACCACAAGTGCGGCACTTGTACTTGTTGTGGGGAGACTATTGAGGACTCTGTATTTTCATTTGACAATATCCATTGGAAACATGACACCTTCACTAATTGCAAATCAAAAAACGTCGTCTATGCAATCGTGTGCCCATGTCCTCTAGTCTACATAGGAAAAACCTCACAGGAAATCAGAAACAGGATTACGCAACACAAATCACGTATCCGTAGGAAAGTCGAAAACGCCCCACTAGTTAACCACTGGGCTAAGTGCAACCATGAAAATTCAGACTTGCGCTGGACAGTTTTGTCTAAAATCGAAAAAAAACCCAGAGGAGGGGACATTGATGCCCAATTGTCCCAACGCGAGGCAATGCTAATAATGAAATTTAACACTGCCACACGGGGGCTAAATGAAATTTCCGAAATCTATAAGCCCACTGTGTAACTTTTCATTGCCGAATTTTTCATTGCCGAGTCCAGTCCGGGTTTCACTTTTCTGTTTTGCAGAAACTACCTTTTGAACTACATATCCCAGAAATCCTGCACAGAGGTGGATATCCAGGAACTGTGGTGGCCACGCCTCCATCTGAGGAATACTGGCGTGTCTAACATGGAAACCGCCTAAGGAGCAGGACCGCGCTCGCCGTTTTGCACTGGTACGTTGCACTGCCTTGCAGCTAAACTACGATGCCAGCCTTAAAGCGCCACACAGCTAACACGTTTGTCGTCCTACAGTTATAGAATAGGAGCCCACGCCCTGAAGACTCATCATTAAGCAGCATACACAGAACTGAAGCGGAGCGGGTAAGTTCGACAGCTCCCCGCATCAGCTCGTTACAGGCACATTGTAGTAATGTTTGAATGCGATAGTGTGACACAAGAGTAAATGTTGTCACGTTTGTTGTTTCTCTGCACAGCTGCTGTCATAACATCCTCTTGGAAAATACAACGACTGAATTCTCCAGTATCTACCATTGACCATGTTCCTTATCTTGATATAAGGTAGGAAGCCTCAGCTGAGCACAGGGAGTCGATCCCTTCTTAAGTGGCAGTTGTTTATGCTCTAGACATATGCGCTAAATCCCGATATTTCTATTGTTTCAGAACCTACCTGGTCCTGAGGAGAACCCCACCTTAATTATAGGGGTTTGAAACGCGTCGACCACTTTGTTTACGTCCAGCATCTGGCCAATCTCTTTTTTTGCATTTAATTTGGGTCACAAGACATCTTGTGAAAATATCATCTATAATAATTTTGCAAAAAATATGAAAAGAAATATTTTGGACTGAATTGCTTTCCGTTGCTTGGACGTAGTGTTTTCTAATATCACTAGTTCTATTGTTGTGAATGAATGGTGTATGAATGTATGGCCAAGTGTGTTTGAAATCGTTTTCTTAAATGTTTGTATATATTGTATATATCATTGTATGCTTTTTGTATTCTGTATTTTCCATGCACAATAACTTAGGTGCTGTTATAAGAAAAGTGACATTTGCATGAAAAAGAATAAATTTGATTGAAATTATAAATAGGTTGTTTTTGCTTGAATCGAAACACCCTTTTGTTGAAACTCCAGTGGTTTTGGAATTAAGTCTCAGTAGTGGCTTTTGTTTTTGATTTATAATTATAGTTGGACTCAGCCTTTCTGAGTAAGGAGTCAAGGCCCTTTTTGATTCTCGTATCTTGATGGTAAGGAGCCTGAGTGGACATATGAGCAAGTGCTCAAAGGGAGCACACATCAGGAACGTCAGGACAAGATTAAGGTCCCACTGAAGCATTCTAAAGGGAGAAGGAGAAAACAAATGTTGCAAACCTTTCAAGACCCTCTGCACAATAGAGGATTTGAAGAGGGATGGCTGGTTAGGCAACTGCAGAATGGCTGAGAAAGCAGAAAGGTAACTTTTTAAGGTGCCCGGAGCAGAGTCTTGCCGGGCAAGGGAAATAATAAAGAGAAGAACCTGACAAAAGGGAGCAGAAAGGGTTCTACCTTCTTTTTTGCACACTATGTCACAAACTTGCCCCAACGGCAGGCGTATACAGTTTTGGTGGCGGGATGCCTGGCTGCCAGAATAACACTACAGACTTCAGGTGGTAGGTCGAAAGCGGTCAACTGTTGCCGCTCAATGTCCATGCAAGAAGGTAGAGCATTGACAGGTTTGGGTGGGGGACCCTTCTCTACTGCTTTGACAGAAGATCCTCCCGAAGGGGCAACCTGATTGGAGGACCGATGGCCATGCTTAACAGTTCAGGATACCAAACTCTCTGAGCCCAGTTCGAAGCCACAAGGATGACTTGGGCCCGGTCGTTCCCGATCTTCTTGAAAAATGTGGGCAGGAGTGGTATAGGTGGAAAGGTGTACAAAAGGCCTGTGCTCCACTCGAGACGAAAAGCGTCTCAGAGCGAGAGCTGCTTTGGAAACTCCAGTGCGCAGAACTGTTGACATTGAACGTTCTTGACGGTGGTGAACAGATCTAACCAAGGTTCTCCCCACTGCTGAAAAAAGACCTTTGTACCACCTCTGGATGGAGACACCATTTGTGATCCGCATGAAATCTTAGGCTGAGTTAGTTCACCCTGGCATTCAGAGACCCCACCGGTGTTGAACCACCAGGGAAATGCACAGACATTCTAGCCATGTCCAGAGATGCAGGGCCTCTTGACAAAGGGTCCATGACCCCACCCCGCCCTGTTTGTTGTAATACCACATGGCACTGATGCTGTCCGTGAACACCTGCACTAGCCTTCCCTTGATGGAGGATAATAAGGCTTTTATTATCAGCCAGATGGCCTGGAGCTGCAGAAGGTTGATGTGGAGTTTGGATTCTGCCAGTGACCATGGGCCTCTGATCGTCGTCTCTCCCAGATGGCCACCCCATTCCAGGAGTGACATCTGTCACCACTGTCAGATCTGGTTGGGAAAGGGAGAGTGGTCTGCCACTGACCCAATCGTGGTTCGTTAACCACCACTGCAGATCTTTTGTAGTTCCCTCTAAGATCTGGACCACACCGACGAGATATCCCTGATGCTGCTCCCACTGGAACTTCAGGTCCCATTTCAAAGCATTCATCTCGCAGCTGGCATGTGTCACAAACAGGATGCAAGAGGCCATGAGGCACAGCAGCGGCAGCGTAAGTCTCACCGAAATGCAGGAAAAAGGCTGAAACGTCTGTATTGTAGCATGTATTTCCTGGACTCGCTGTTTGGAAGGATAGGCCAGAAAATGCAACTGTCCAGAACAGCTCTCATGAAAGGGAGCGTCTGAAAGGGAGTAAAGTGTGACTTCAGCACGTTGATAGCAAAACCCAGAAAATGCAGGAGGTCCACCATAGTCTGGAGGTGGGAGACAACAGCTTGGGGTGAGCCCACCTTCAAGAGACAGTCGTTGAGATTGGGGAAGACTGTCACCCCTGATCTTCGCAGATGAACTGCAACCACCAAAATTCTGGATCCAATCTGACGTCTGGGGATAATTCTATGGTAAGGAATTTGCAGCTTGAAGTCTCTATCAGATAACATAAATTAATTAATTTATAGTGTTTATTAATCTCACAAATCCAAAATAAACAGGTAATTTCTGGCAAATGGACCAAAATATGGTAAAGATTAGTGGAAAGTGACAAGATGTGTAAAGGCCGGTGTACTAGGCATGAGAGAATAAAGTATATATTTTATCTGATGAGGAGATACGGGTGACTATGGGCTTCTTAAGAAGGAGATAATGTATTACGCTGGGGTTGTGGAACAGTCAGGAGATAAGCACTACTAGTTGTCACTGGTGCGAAAAGAATACAAAGAAATGGCGATGACATGGACAGATAACGTGAATGTGTTAAAGATGAGATACCACACAACTTCCATGGAGAATTTAACAATTACTTAGAAGCTGTTTTAATAGTAATTATATAAAAAAGTAAGGAGTGATTTATACTGTGGCAAGCACCACATGATGGTTGGTATACATGTGACTATTGATAACTATTAAGTGGTTACATCTTAAGTAATCTGGACCCTATTCAAGAATAAAGTGGTCATCTGCTTCAATAAAAGTATGTTTACAAATGGGTGCAGACTGGTACGGGGTGCAGGTTTTCTGAAATACTATTTGGAATGTTTCTACATAACAAGGGAACCCAGAAGTCATCCGGTACCTTGGGTAAACAATGTATTACAATACTATGTTGAATGTTATGACATCTCCCAAAAATCCTATTTCCCTTGTGCAGAAATGTACATAGCATAGATTTAAGCACAGTGGGAATGAAGCACAAAGTGCAAAAGTACATTTTTTCTATTCCCACAGGGAGATGCGTCCCTGTGAAAAAAACCTTCCCTTATACTGACACCAAACCTAAATGTGAGCCCGTTTTTGTAATCCTGGAAGGTGAGTTGCTCTGCCTTTCATTGGAGTAAATTTACAATCATTTCTCGGGTGGGAAGGGTTCAGATTTGAGTATGTAAACGCCCACAAACATGTTTGTGGGCGTTCGTAAACTTACAAGACAAGCCACGCCTTGTAACACCCATATCTCAAAAATAGCATGAGGTTTAGTTCTGCCAAGTACTCCGCCCTCGTGGAAATAAAATCAGCAGTAGTACATCAATTTTTGTCTGCCAAGAATCTTTTTGTGGATTGATAGCAGACGTAAACCGAAGTATTTTTAGCCTTAAACACAGTTTTATGGCCAAAACTACATTTGTAGATCAGGGTCTTAGTAAGCTACCAAGTACACACTGCAATAGAAGTATATTTCAGTGATTTACTATATCACACTTGAGTTGGTTCATTAAAAGATTTTTTTTAACGAAAGGGGAAGTATTACATATGTTCTCATATTTTTTCCTACCCTTTTCCTGTTCATCTTTGCTTGGTTAAGGCACATTTTCCATTCTCGTTTAAGCATAGCCCACAAATCCAAAAATATAAGCAGGAAAATGAATTCATTGCATAATCGAGGAAATGTTGAACCAATGCATAAGTAATTGTTTCCATGGTTGAAACCCACACATTGAAATCTAGCACTGTAATACGTTGTCACTGTAGTCCTATAAAATGGAAAACGGACAGGTTTTCACATTCTTGGCGTAGTAAACAGCTCAGTATTATGATGAGTTGGTATTATTTTGCATTCACAGGAAAAGATTGAGCCAATGGGGTATCACTACAAACTGGAGACTGTGGAGAATAACCCCTCATGTAGGTGTAATGATGAGTGCACATGCAAAATGTCCCTTACCGCAGCGTGGAATGCCTGCTGGAGCGGGATATGCTGTTGCCAACGGGGGATGGTAAATTAGTTCCTCTATGCAGGTCTTCAATGGATCTACTCCAGGGTTTCGATTTATCCAATGAGTTTTCCATATTATTCTCCAAGCATTCAAAGTCAAAACTGAAAGGAAACAGAAGAAATACTAAAAATTAGAGATCTGTGACAAACTGACGTGTGCATCATTTCACTTTGTATCTTGACTCGTTCTCGCCGCCTTGATACCTTTCATCCAATTACTAAGGTTTTTTTTTCATCTGCAATATGGTACTACTAGTTTTGGCAACCAGCTGTGGCCAAAAGGAGAATATGAAAAGGAAACACTAACGGTGTGTGGAAATAATTTTGAAAGATTTACGCATACACACTAGGCTGCTCCACCTCAATTCTCCTTTAATGAATTAAGAACTGATGTGTGCATTCGCTTTATTTTTTCCCATCAGAATGTGTCTAACAAGTCAACCTGACCTGAGTGCCAAGAAATATGCACAAGCATATGAATATAAATTTTATACATTCATTTTGCATTCCTTCCATGTATTGAATCGTAAAGCAAACATTTAGGTCTTCAATATGTTTGGGTCTTTTGCATATGTTTTAATACGTTTAATTTACAGAACAGCATTTATCAACTCTATATTTTTCTATACGTGGTAGTACACTGTTTAGTGTGGGACTATAAATATTACTTCCAAACATTTAAAAATATGGACATATATTTAAATATGCACATATAAATGTCTGCCGATTTGTACAAGGTCAATACTTAAACGATGATGACTATCGGGCATTGTTAAAGTCCCATTCATCCCTCCATTTGGACATGAATTTCAACCTAGAGGCAGGCAACCCAGCAACATCATATGCAGAGCTCTTGAGCTTTGAGTGTGCCAAAATGAAAGCACGAGCCAAGCCACCGAAAGACTAGTATGTGGTTCGTTCTTCAAACAGGCCTCAGAGCCCAGCCGGCGCAATACCTTTGGCTTGAGCTCGGTTCGCCTTCCTACAATTCAATATAGGTGTGGAGAAATGACAGAATTTTACCTCGTTCGCTGTTTATAAGCAAGGAATAATGGAAGGAGAGTGACTGACAGCATTTGCTGGCCTCAACATTCCTATTATGAACTTGTACTGATCACAGACTTAAGCGAGTGCCAATTGAGTGCCCATCTCAGTATAGAATTATTCAACAGGGATTATATATAGCGCATCTGGTGTAGGCAGGGAAAATGTATACTGAAGCAGCCTCAGTCAACAATCCCTCTTGTACATTTCCTCTCCACTCAATCCCAAGCCATAGGATGAACCTCTACTGCTGCATATTGTTCCCACTGTAGATGGCACAAAGGGGGATACGTAGTGTATATGTAACAATAACTGTGTCAGTGTAGAACAGAATGTGTGCGCATGCAACACATTTTGAGAGTTTGCCAATCTTATTGTGATTGGAGGGCCACATTAGCCAAGTAGCCATCGCTGGTGCCATCCAAAGCCTTTATTGATAATCAGGTGAATTCACACAAACATACCACAGTTCTAGAAGAACGATTCTTCCAATCCATTGCCACTAGGAATACAAAGGTCCTTTTTAGAATCTGAAAGATTCAGCACAGCCCATCACAACAACCTTCAGGTAAGAGAGCATCTTCCCTTATTCTGACTCTCCAGGACATTGAGCTGTCATTGCATCCACGAGACAGAGGACCAAGATGCTGCACTTTGGAACACAAGGAAGAACTACTTTTCGAGGTAAATTCCTATCTCCAGATCTGAGATTAGTAAATCTTAAATAGAATCTAGGTGCAGAGAGGCAAAAAAAGGAAGTGGTCCAGAATGAGCAGCTCTTTCACTTGGAGGAGCTCCTTTCTGCAGGATGCAGAATGATTGCACCTAGTAGTCAACAATTTCTTATAGGGGTGGTCAAAAACAACTACCAAGGAGTGCGTCAATCCATTGACCGGTCTAGTGTGCACTATAAAAAAAATAATAATAAAATGAAGAGAAAGTGTGCCTTTTCTTACGTACTTGATTGTACCAATGAGATATTTTTCGACACATTTGAGCTTCAGCTCCTGGCAACTGCCAGACATGGACGCTTTTAGCCCCTAGTATATATTTTCCACTTTTGTTTCTCAACTGGCATTACCGGTACCATTTACAGGTCAGGTCATGAGAAGTTATTATCCTCTAAAGAAAATGCACTGAGTGCAAGCGTCATTTGAATAGACCAAATGTGATTTATCTGATGGCCTACTTACTTAGGGAAGAAGTTATGTAACAGGGGAAGCTAGAATGTAAAGGCTATGCCGAAGTCTCACGCAGCTCTGTTCGCAGACTTGGAAACTGCAGGATTATCTCATGAGAAACTCAGGCCGCTTGCCATCTGCCTGTAAAAATGATCCCAATCCTAGATGGTAACACTACCATTGAGAACATCTGCAGACAAAATTCACAGTTTTTTAACTTAATTTCTTTGGGAGGTGGCTTAGCCTCCTTGCCACATAGCCAACTAGGAATGAAGATGTGTGTGAACCATAAGTAAGTGATGTTGAGGACATTAAAGCCAGTACGAGTTACACCATACATAATATTAATACCATGACACCCAGTTGTCTGAGTTTGTTGTATTGTGTTTTTATCTAGGAGCCTAAATCGATATTCCTATTTTATGCCCTTGTCCGGTTATAATCAATACTATCCATACAACGGCATAATAATCATATCCATATTCAGTCGTAGCACATGCTGTCACATTAAGCAAGGCTACTTCCCCGGCCCCCTAGAAAGCACAACGAGTTCTCTAAACAAATCCAAACCTCCAGCAACCTGGGAAATCCCCCTTGCTTTTGTTTTGATTTCATCCTAGAACTCCTGTAAAGCACTGTAAGAACGGCCAGTTCTTAGTGACATCTTTATTGACGTCTTATGTCCAACCTTACGTCAAACCCGGCACCTTTCAGGTATAAATATACCAACGTTGCCTTAAGCAAACACACGGTGGTGGTATTGGGAGCAGCTATCTACTTGCCGGAGAGCCCAGCTGATGCGAGAGCCCACGGACGCTGCCCCTCCTCTTTGACGCACTGAGAAAGACGGTGTCTTTTCTCTTGCTGAGAAATCCAGCTCCGGTGTTTCCAGATACCTTCGCGGGTTACTGGGATATCGAGTCCTGAGAGAGAGATACAAGACCTCCTGCTTTCTAATACCCAGGTACGGAGCTGACTAAACCCTTAAAGAGAATTCTTGAGTTAGATTCTTGGCAAAAACAAACTTAACTTAAACTGCTAATTACTTACTCCTTCCCACGTATTAGGCTTAGGTCAGGTACACCGGGGTAGGCGTATTTAGAAGCACCAGTTGAGTACGTTAGTCAATGTATATATGTTTTATCTATTTTAAAGTATCATATGGCTAAGAAACCATATCAATGCTTTTACAGTAATATTTTATAATCCTCCTTTTACTGTACGCACTTTACTTTACTATGAGTATTGCAATCGTGGCAATTCATTTCTCTTGTATGAGGAAGAAGACTGCTCAATAAATTACACCTTTTATTGAAAACGCCCGTCTCTCTTTTCTCTGCACTCTGGTGAAACTAAGTACGCACACTTGACTGAGTGAAATAGCTGTCTATTGTTTTCACACAACTCTAGAGATACACTCTTATTCTGAGGGAGCAAAGTTGTCATGTTATATGGTTGTCAGAAGCTAATCCCTTCTTGTCTATCCAGGGAGGTTAAACTCCTCCTCGTTTATTCGAGAAAGTTTCTAGTGACCTCTGAGCTAGCTGGCAAAACTTAAGTCTAATATAGTCAGTAGAGACCTAGTCGACCTCAGTCCTACGTCTACACTGCTGAATATATTATTCCAATGCGCAGAGCCTATTGGGAATATAGGAACTACACTACATGGCGCCCAACGTTTGGTAAGGCGATAAATCTAACGCAAGACGTTAGAGTAACTCAGTCGTGCTTTTTCACACAGACCCCTTTTCCCGTAAATACTCCAAAAGACGTCTGGAGTGGGTAAAAGGTTAAAATCCGCCGGAACTTAGTAGGAAGAGATTTCTATGTATAGTTTTTGGTTAAGTCAACGTTGAAGGATACAGTGTTCCAAAATATTGTGCACCTAATCTTTGTTTCCTTGAAACTTGATCTGCAACAAAAACCTTTCTGTCAATAAAAATGTCAGAAAATGAAGAAGAAAGGGAGGCAGCTAGAATAGCAGCTCGACTCCTAGAGGATGACACAAGTCTCCTACAGAATGAACCGAATGCCATACTCATTCCGGTCAACATAAGAAAAACTATAACTCTTAAACTTATAGAAAATGGACTAACACCGAGAGGTGGAATAGTCGTATTCGTAATTGAGGCCCATGAATATCGGCAGACAGAGGTATTCTACACATGGATAAACTTTCCAGCAGCAAACGCTGTCACACACGAATTCCACTATTACAAAATAGAGGAACCTCCGGATGAGTACACTCCTTTCGAGGAGGTGGAAATCCCATTAAAATACCAAGAGCACCTGCTCTGGTTTAAAGGCGCCCTAAAACATAATAATCACATCACCAGGCTCGGTCCATTAGGTAGACCAGGAGCAACGTGGCCGGTTCTAGCCAGCTACACACCACATCCAGACATTGATAGAATGTCAAGCGAAGAACTCTTAGTTAAAATAAAAGAATTAACAAAGGTATATAGAGAGTTAGTTCAATTGGCAACGGAGGATATAACTTACCTCCAGAAATTAAAAGAAACAGATATAGCAGACCAACCAATTGAACTTGCCAGAATCATAGAAAAATCCTATGAAGAACTAGGTAGAGATAGTTTGGGTGGGAAACCAGTAAAGCCCCAACTAACTGAAAATCCTGAAAAAATATTTATTAAAAATAATCTAAACACTCCAAAAAAGAGCTGGGATGGAAATAAACAATCCACTCCCAAAGAAAAAAGATTCCAGTCCAGAGGAAGGTCTCCTCGGCAGAGAGAAAGATCTCCGGACCAAGGACACAAGTCTCCCCAGAGGCAGCCCTCTGAGAAAAGATACAACCTTAGAAATAGGGATAATCTAAAGAAACCTGATAGATATCAAGATATTGATACAAGTCCCTCTCGATCTTTTCAGACTTCCTCGCAGAAATCAGAAAGAAGAGGACGGTCAGAACACAGGGAAGAGCACGCCAAGTCCAAAGACAAGGAACCTGCTCAACAAAGTAAAAAGTTACAATTTCCAAGAAAGAAGGTAGCCAGTATTAAAATAGTTAAACATGCCGAGGATACTGAGGACACAACTGAAAAACGGAGAGTGGGCCCAGACAATGCTAGACAGCGCAGCAGAACCAACCATAGCTCGCAAGATCCTGATGAATCATCTGGAGATAGTGGACACGAATGAATACATTCAGGTGGAAACTGCAGATACCAGAGTTAGCAAACCTCATAAAATATATGAAATAACATTACGTATAGAGGGAGATAAGACTAGGAAAGTAAGGGGTCTATTTTTGGATAACCTTTCCAAAGGCTATGACATCCTTTTAGCTGAGAAAGACTGGCCACCAGAGTTATGGCAAAGAAATGATTATGCCTGCCTTCTCAAATCATATTCCAATTCATAGAAAATATACATATGCAAGAAAATGGGCAGTAGCCCAAGCTCCTGCATTATATACAAATCATGTAGGATGGGATGAGGACTCTCCTCCCCACAAAATCCAGTTAAAATGTCAACCAACTGCACAAAGGCAGTACCCAATTAAGCAAGAGGCTAAAAAGAAAGTCAGGGAGATCTTAGATCAACTTGAATACCAGGGGGTGATTGAAACATGCACCTCAAAAATGAACAATCCTTCGTTTCCTGTCTCCAAGCCAGACGATTCATATCATCTAGTTTTGGACTACAGACACCTTAACTCGTGTTGCAAAACATTTGCAGTACAAAACTCACACAGTGCAGCACTAATGAATAACATCGTGCGCAAAAAATACAAAACGACATTGGACATCTCTAATGGATTCTTTTGTCAGAACACAGCACCTGAAAGCAGGTACTTGATCGCTTTCTCAATAATGGGGTCACAAAAAAAATTCTGTCGACTCCCACAGGGATTCAAGAATAGCCCAGGATTAATCTCAGCAAGAGTAACAGAGTTACTACAAATATATGATGATGAGGCATTATCTTATGTCGATGACATCTATCTCACAGATGATGACTTGGATACTCACTTGAAAAGAGTAAACACCATAATACTTGGGTTTGCTGCAGAGGGTTACAAATTCAACTTTAAAAAGTCACGAATTGCCCATCTAACAGTCCTGATTTTAGGATATGAATTATCAAGTGAAGGCAAAAGCCTAGCAGACAATTTCTTAGAGAAGTGTGCTGTACTCCAAGCACCAAAAACGCTGAAGAACTTACAATCAATACTAGGTTTCCTGAATTTCGGAAGAACATACATTCTAAATTACGCAGAGAGGGTTAAACCTCTCTATGAATTAATAAAACCTGATTTCAAACCAATCAATTGGACTCAAAAACACACAGAAATGTTGAGATCATTGCAAACAGACATGTTAGTTAAAACAAAATTGCAAACTTGCGATAACACACGCAACCTTGTAATCCGAGTCATCCCAGGAAGATGCGGATTCACGTACCTGACCTCTAATGAGGGAGAAACGGTACCAATAGCTTACAAATCACATTTGTACACAAAAGTTGAAATGAAATTCAGTTCAACTGAAAAAATTCTAACTGCGGTTCAGACTGCTGTAGCAAAAGAAAGAGCCCTAGCACAAGGTAAACGAATAATAATCGTTACACCAATACCAGCCCTAGAAGCGGTAACAAAAGCAAGCATTCCAAATGCTAAAGCACTACATCTGAGATGGATACAATGGGTTAATTCTCTTGCTGCAACAGACTTAGTATACGAATTTGATGGTAATTTGAAAACACAAAATTTCTACAATACGAATATGAATGTCCTCTGCCGACCGAAATCCTGCCTCTAGAACACTACGGCTGTATAATATATACAGACGGATCAGCACAACCCGCAGTTGGCGGTAAACAAGCTTACAGTGCTGCGTGCGCGATTGTTAAAGGTCGTTGGCACGAAGGAAAATTTAGACCATTGGTCACTAAAACGAAAATTTAGACCATTGGTCACTAAAATCTCTAGGAGATTGTACAGCTCAGCGAGCTGAACTACTAGCATTTAAGATGGCGCTTGAAAATACCGATCGCGAATTCCCCACACTAATAGTGTGCGATTCATATTACTGCGTTCAGTCTTATAATGAATACTTGCAGAACTGGGTTCAAAATGGTTTCAAAGATGCAAAAGGTGGCACAATCAAGCATAAAACGCTTTGGGAACAAGTAGTTCTTTTACAGAAAGAACTACAAAAGACTCACGTGATACATACACTGAGTCATCAACGTGATGGCGTTCACGTTGCGGGGAATTCATTGGCTGATGAAGCCGCGAAGGCAGCTGTGCAAACGGCTTCCGTAGCTCCTATCACCCGGTCAAAAACAAAAATAGACAGCGATATAATGCAAGCTGTCAGTGCTACGGTAAAAGATGATATAAAATCACTCCCGAAAGGCTTTCCAGTAAAGTACTCATACATAACTGATGGAAATAATGTTCCATTTGCTCGAATCCCTGGAGTGGGGGATAGGGCAATTCCAAACATGGAACACAGGTTAGGACTAATTACAGCGGCACACGAAGGGCTGGCTTCTGCACATGCTGGCGTTTCTGCCACAATATCGTTATTAAAACAGAGATATTGGTGGCCACGTATGAGAAAACAGACTAGGAACTATGTTCTAGAATGCAAGATATGCCAAAGAATGAAAGTATCAACAGTGAAACGTCCAGCACAGACGCCCCTTCTAATCTCGGATAAACCATTAGCGTGTGTTTACCTGGACCACTGTGGTCCCTTACAAAGGGATTGCAACTATAAATATATCATGGTCTCAGTGGATTCCTGCACGAGATTCATTTGGATGTGGCCCCAGCGCTCGGCTGACGCCAGAACTGTTATAAAAGATTTGCGAGTCTATATCGGCACATACGCAATTGGCATGCTACATTCTGACCAGGGTCCTGCTTTTAGCTCTCGAGCTTATAAGGAGGCCATGACCAGCATGGGCATTGCATTGCGGTACTCTTGTCCCTTCCATCCTGAGGGAAATGGGATTGTGGAAAGAAAAAACCGAGACATAAAGCAATCTATAACGGCGAGGGTATTAGGTTCGGGTGATGGGTGGGTCCAACATTTAACAAGTGTCCAACGTAGTCTTAATAACCTGCCAAGAAATTCTCTAAAAGGTTTCAGCCCGTACAAACTATTGTTCGGTACTAGAATGCATATTCAGGACTTAGATAGTCAGACTTCAGTGGTAGAAGAAAAATGCTTTGATATCAAAGATCGTTTGGCTATTTTACAGGACTTAAATGAAACAAGAAAAGACCTGAGCAACATAAAGCTAAAACAGCAGCCAACAGCCACTGAAGAAAAACCACCTGTCCAGCAAGGCCTGTCTGGATTCCAAAGATTGGGGATCTAGTCAGAGAGAAGATCGCGGTGAAGAAGGAATTTGGGCCTTCTTACAGAAAAGTAGTACCTGTCTTAGCTGTCAGTGGAACAAGATCAGTTGTACTACCGCCCCTTGCTGGTAAAAAGGAGAACCGAGTTGTATCCATCGACTTAGTAAAACCACAATCATGTGGCCAATAATAAGTAGTAGGCCCAGTGGACTCCCAAGATGTAGCAGAACACCAAAACTTGCTACAATACAAGAGGTTCAAACTGAGAGACTAATCACATTTGATAAACCTGCAGTGAATAAAAAAGGACTATGCAACAATGCCATGGAACTTGTGCCTCTTGAAACCCAAATTTCAACAGTTCGTCAAGAAACACCAGTCTACAACAATGTAGCCTCAGACTATGCTAATGAAACAAAACATGCAAAAGCAAATAAAAATCCTGAAGCGATTCCAACAATTGATAGAACTGCATCTGGCTACTTCATCAATTTCGATGACTTTTCTGAGGATCCAAGCTAGCCTGAAGAACAGCCAACAACAAAAACTTTTAAAGACAAAGTAACAGAACTCTTTCATCAACTCAAAGAAACCTATCTGATTTCTCCATGGATTGAATTTTGGATTGTGTTAGGTGTACTTTTCCTCCTGCTTTGGCTCATCATGGTTCTCTGTTTGGGAAATTTTATTGAAGGAAAATATAGTACAATGGACACAGCAAGTCAGAACATCAACTTGGTCCTAAAGCCACACAAGTCATCTCACATCGAGAAAAGAGAACTATCATCAGTGAATGTCACAGCCAATCCAATACCCGGTGGGGTAGCTTGGGACAAAACAGATTATGAAATCTATGGCCCGGTCGAGCTCTTGAAGTATCCACACCAGTTTAAGGTTTCATTAAGTGACTTTGTAAAACCGAGCACATTTTCTGATGATTGGGACTTTGAAAGTATTAATGATATGATGTCAGATTTAGTTATGTCAGCAAAATTTAAAGAACATGATTATTTGCAGGGTTCATCGAAATATGAAGAAATGTACTGCTACAACCATTTTGCACATCATTATTTGCATAAATCTGCTCAACCTAGAAATGTTTTTAATTATAATCAATGGGAACATTGTGCAACTCCACCAAAAGGCAGTTCGAAAACATTTTACGATAAATTCCCATACTTTTCAGGGTTTAACACAAGTGAAGCAGAAACGTTTTATTTTAAAATGTTAAATAAGACAGGAATGAAAACAATGCTGACAAACACTAAATTAATCTATTCAGAAGCATTTTATGAAAAAATGACTACATTTGGTTTTGATTTCTGGAAAAACAACATTGAAACAAAAACCATCTAGGGTACCAAAGATTGGCAGGTCCAAGGTTTAGAATCATTATTTAGAGCCTGCATGATCCCAGAACAAATTATATTCTTGAATGACACCATTCAACAGACAACCTGTCTTGTCCTAGCCAAAATTAAAGACTTAAACAAACCGCCTATTCCAAAGCCAACACCTGACAGTAATAGCACTACAGATGTTGAGATAGACGTATCCTATATTTTTAACCAAAACAGAACACATCCTGATTGGAAAAAATGGTTGATCTGGCCCATAGACACAAACAGCTGTCAAGATAGATTCCTGAACAAATTACAGGGGTTCAAATTGACCAGGCCAGACCCTAGATACTCCCAGAGACAACATACAGGGATAGTTACAACATACAGTGTAGGAAAACGCTGCCTCGAATGGCTACACACATCCACACTGGCAGAAATTAAGCAACACTTGACTTTACTTAAAGACGGTGCTGACTTGCGTGATTTCATAATGGGACCGCGCAAACAGCGTCAAAAACGTTTCATAGCGGCCGGTATATACGCGGCTTACAATGAAGCCTGAAAAGAAACGCAAATTGAAACAGCAGAAAAAATACGGGAAATTGACCGTATCAATTTGGAAAAATCACTCTCTGTTGTGGACAATGGGTTAATGAATGTCTTCCAGAATATATTCACTGGACAGTATTGTATCATCTGCTATTGATATAATAGAGCAGGACTTACTAATGTTACAACACGGTCAGTCCCAATTGCGTTCTATTGTACAGCTTGGCTGGACGTTGCAAAATCTGCGTTCAGGCTACGTGCCCTGGCGTTTAATCAACACAACGTCCTTATTCTCTATCTTTAACCTTACTGATACACAAATCAGCTTGGCACAGAAAGGAGCAGAGTATACAATTCTGAGCATTGAAAAACTTGAGAGATTACCATTGACAATGTCAGAAAGACCTGTCATTGAATGGATAATACATGGAATAATAACAATTCCGATAACAACTTTCCAATTTAAATTCTGTCAAGAGTATATACCAGCAGGCCAGTATGAAAGGTTGGGTAAAGGGTACATTAAGTCATCATGGAAATTACCTTACACACACACATGTTATAGTGAAAAGAAACAGAATGTATTTCTTAGTGGAAAAAATTGTAAACAATCACTAAGCGGTATACTTCTGTGTCAAAGTATAGACCTGCATGGGGCCTGTGAGGGGACTTCAAATAACCTTTCATGTCACCAGCATGGCACACCTGCAACTCGAATAGAGCCATTCTTTAGACTACTTTCTAACGAGAGTTACATTCTAATAGTGGACCACAGATGTTGTGGCATGGTGCCAGGAAAAGCTTATCTCGTGAGCGTTAGTTCCATGGTCACTTGCTGTATGGAAGTATTGTATCCAAACAGCACTCCAGACATGGAGACGAAGATTTGGCCCTTTTTGAATATCTCTTCTATTCGAATTGATACTTTAAGCAGAATGAAGTCTGTTCTTTTACAGACAACTGTGCCCTTAACGTCATCAAAAGAAACGTATGATCTGCAAGTTGCAAGGACAATGGCAGTGATACATACACTTTTATCAACAAATTGCCCCCTGCATTTCGCAGAAATGCTAAGCCAAATCCTAAATATGTCTGATACCAGCGGTATCCCACATATATTTAAGACAATTTTTTCGGGACTGTTAACACCCTTCCAAATAGTTCTGGGCATTTTTCCTAATTTTGTCCATTCTGCCTTTGGCGGCCTACCACTTCTGTTGGGACTCGTAGCAGGCATTTTATTTTTGTTACTTCTGCTTCGATATGGCAAACCAAGTCGCAGACAAAACTCCAGCAACAATGGAAGAAACGATCCTAGCTATACGCTATCGGGACCGCATAACTAAAGTCCTTGGATTAGCCCGGCTAAGAGATCTGAATATGACCTGGTTTCTTTCATTCAGACCCATCTGGCAGAATTGCATCTTACCTGTGCTTTGATGTATGCTATGCGGAGAAGAATGCGTGTTGGACGTCTGTCTTACACTACCATCAGCAGTACCA
Source organism: Lissotriton helveticus (assembly GCF_964261635.1). NCBI lineage: Eukaryota > Metazoa > Chordata > Amphibia > Caudata > Salamandridae > Lissotriton > Lissotriton helveticus. The sequence goes on from NC_136061.1 coordinate 1,135,273,615, forward strand.
ATGGATACAGATACTTTGCTAAGTCCTGTAACGGCTCATGCATCGTGTTGTCCCCAGCGGTTACCCATTCTGATGACGGCATTCGTTGAGACTTCACCACTGCGAATAAAGAGTAGTGAAGTACGAGATGAGAGCAACATCACCCAGGTACGACCTTCTGTGAGCATTGCTGATCCTGACATCGATGATAGCAATCATTCTCACGACTGTACAGTTGCTGCATTTTCGAACTTAATCGAACTTTCACCTGAAGCCGTAGACAACTTTTTTGCGAGTCTGTCTGAAATGATGTTTTCCCCGGAACAAAAGAATAACTTTTAAGCAAACTAGTACACAGCGTTCCCTGAACTCTGAATTCGGCCTTCGGCTTTGATAAACAAAAGCTACTGAACATATTTGGAACTATATATTTTTTTTCTCTCCCCTGAAAGCGAAATTATTTTTTCTTCAATTCCAAAATATTTACCTTTTTTCTGGCACATGTACTCTGCTTGAAGTAGAACTATTCTTAGAGAACAAAGCTTCTATTTTTAGGAACTCTAGAGACAATTTATTACCTCAGCCTCTAGCACATTTACAGCGACTGTATTTATATGTGATGGAATGGTCTCAACTTTTTTTTCTGTATTAAGAGCCATTTCACGTGTAAATTTCTCAAATCATTCATACTGCTATATATATGCATCCTTTTTACTGAATGATTACACTGCTTGAATAGCGTACAGTACCTATAATCAATTTTCGGGTATATCTATGCACCGTCTCAAATGCTAAAAATGTATTTTGGGGTGGGTTGAAATACACATGCACTTTTATATGTTTACTATTGCTTAGTTTTAGTAATGATGGACATTAGATCGTGGAGTCGGTATTGTGTTTTTATCTAGGAGCCTAAATCGATATTCCTATTTTATGCCCTTGTCCGGTTATAATCAATACTATCCATACAACGGCATAATAATCCTATCCATATTCAGTCGTAGCACATGCTGTCTCATTAAGCAAGGCTACTTCCCCGGCCCCCTAGAAAGCACAACAAGTTCTCTAAACAAATCCAAACCTCCAGCAACCTGGGAAATCCCCCTTGCTTTTGTTTTGATTTCATCCTAGAACTCCTGTAAAGCACTGTTCTTAGTGACATCTTTATTGACGTCTTATGTCCAACCTTACGTCAAACCCGGCACCTTTCCGGTATAAATATACCAACGTTGCCTTAAGCAAACACACGGTGGTGGTATTGGGAGCAGCTATCTACTTGCCGGAGAGCCCAGCTGATGCGAGAGCCCACGGACGCTGCCCCTCCTCTTTGACGCACTGAGAAAGACGCTGTCTTTTCTCTTGCCGAGGAATCCAGCTCCGGTGTTTCCAGATACCTTCGCGGGTTACTGGGATATCGAGTCCTGAGAGAGAGATACAAGACCTCCTGCTTTCTAATACCCAGGTACGGAGCTGACTAAACCCTTAAAGAGAATTCTTGAGTTAGATTCTTGGCAAAAACGAACTTAACTTAAACTGCTAATTACTTACTCCTTCCCACGTATTAGGCTTAGGTCAGATACACCGGGGTAGGCGTATTTAGAAGCACCAGTTGAGTTCGTTAGTCAATGTATATATGTATATATATATTATCTATTTTAAAGTATCATATGGCTAAGAAACCATATCAATGCTTTTACAGTATTATTTTATAATCCTCCTTTTACTGTACGCACTTTACTTTACTATGAGTATTGCAATTGTGGCAATTCATTTCTCTTGTATGAGGAAGAAGACTGCTCAATAAATTACACCTTGTATTGAAAACGCCCGTCTCTCTTTTCTCTGCACTCTGGTGAAACTAAGTACGCACACTTGACTGAGTGAAATAGCTGTCTATTGTTTTCACACGACTCTAGAGATACACTCTTATTCTGAGGGAGCAAAGTTGTCATGTAATATGGTTGTCAGAAGCTAATCCCTTCTTGTCTATCCAGGGAGGTTAAACTCCTCCTCGCTTATTCGAGAAAGTTTCTAGTGACCTCTGAGCTAGCTGGCAAAAACTTAAGTCTAATATAGTCAGTAGAGACCTAGTCGACCTCAGTCCTACGTCTACACTGCTGAATATATTATTCCAATGCCCAGAGCCTATTGGGAATATAGGAACTACACTACAGTTGTTCATACAAGCTACATACAAATTCCCTCGTACAGCTTGACACTTGCATTCATATTGCAGAGTGACCCCTTTTCGAGTGGTTACCCCATGTTTTTTTCATTTGTTGAGGACGCTCTTTATGGGAATCATGAACTCTAACACTGGGGAACGGCTTTCACAGTGTATGTGCTCTGCTCCTAAAACATGCAGAAATTTGCTTCAAGCCTTACTGGTACATTGAACGTCCCTATAAGACCTTGCATGAGGAGGTAGTTTCACAGCTCATGCACTTAGGGAAGACCTCAGTGTACAGCCAGGTCATGTACATAAGGATGCAATTTCACAGCTTGAATATTTAGGGGCAGTACTATAGCACACATATCAAGTCATTGATATGCTGAATCTGGCTATACTTGTCCAGCTATCCTTTACACTGTTACCTTTACTGAGTGAAAGTATTTATTTAAATTATGCTGCTTGTCGTCGTGTCGCATTTTATCAATTTAGGAGTTTAATACAGGAACTGAATGAACACTACCAAAAAGTGGGACGGCTGTAGGAGCATGGAGCAGATGAAAAGGAGAAGAGAACAATTTCTGGGAAGGAGACTTGCACCTCTGGCTGCACTACATCTACCCTTGCCAAAAATTCAACTACTATCTATAAAAGAGTTAATGAGCTAAAAGTGAGTTGCCCCTCTACGTGAACACATACTGGGGACAAGCTAGAGCAAGGCAGACGGTGGAACCTTCTTTACAAATGCACCTAACCAAAATAACCCCAAAAGTAATTTCCCCTTATGTTCTAGGCTGGAGCTGGTGTGCACACCGAAACACACCAACCATCACAGTGATAGTTCTAACATACTGGGGACAATATGAAAATCACTTTTACAAGTTACTATAAAAATCAGTCTTTGTTTGTTGGCCTGAGTACCCCATTTGTTGATATGAGTACTGGATTATTTGTGCTATGCGAAGCAGTGCTTCACTTAGCACAATTAATGTACAGTTTAAAAAAAATATTACAGTAGAGAGCAATTCACATTCGAGCCTTGTTTAAGACATGGTAAATAAATGCAGTGTTTCAGGTGTCATTCCATTGCGGACTTCAGGGTTTGTATGTAGAGGGGCCATGAACATAACACATGAGCTTAGTTGCATAAAGGCCTAGTCAGCTAAAGCGAATTGTAAATCAGTTTGGAGGAGTGCCGGGGGCATTAACTTTCACTGGAGGGGCTCTGGCCTTAGATACACTTCCCCCACCCCAGCCCGCTGGGTGCTACTCATAGCGCCAGCTTCTGAAGCAAAACAGAAGGTTGGTTGCGGTACAGTTTCCATTTCGGTCAGATTTTTTTTTTTTCCACAGAGTTTTATTTAGCGCAAACTTGACCCGAATCGGGTATCATAGTGCTTTACATAGCGCCAGCTGCATTACATGAGGAGACACTCATTTTTGTTGGGCACGGGGAGATTAAGTGGTTTGCCCAGAATCACAGGATGTTCAGCGTCAATGCCGAGACTCGATCCCAGTTACCCAGATTGAAGGACGACCGCCCTAGCTGTTAGGCCAACTTTGGGGGCAAAGTGGGTTAGGGTCCGAGGCGCAGCACACAATGAAGGAAGAGCCTCCTGTGACATGTGGTGTTACCAGCAGGGTAAGGGTAACTACCAAACTGAAAGCAACGACGCCCATCTAATGGATATGGAAAGACCCCAGCTGTGTGGGCCTTGTCTGACTGTGTTTTCCCCCTCACCCAGTGACGTAGTAAAGGCACCACTGGCCTGAACGCAGGCAAGGAAACTGGACAAAAAAAAATTGTTATCAGAACAAAAGGGCCGCTAACTACTCCTGGCCCTGGTGCCACAGCACATGCTGCACTACTGACAGCTATACCACTGCCTAGACCGTTGGTCAGTAAGATGCTGGCAGCTGAGCCAACGGCTAGAGGTCAACCTTCAGGGGTGGAAATGGTCTCCCATAAACACTCATTGGAATAACCGACAGGAAATACCTTGCCGCCGCCTTTGAATGCATTGCTAAAACAAGCATTGAAAATGCAATAGGTCTCGCCTTTAATTAAGTTAAAGCCATTTGCTTTGCTATACAATACCATTAGCAAAGCAAATCGCTTTAACTTAATCAAAAGCGAGACCTATTGAATTTTCAATGCATTTTCAACTTTGGACCATAGGGACAAAAAAACTTGTGAAATTATGGTGTGCAAAAATGAAACGTATGCTTGTGTGTCCCTAGATGTCCATTCATGACTTGTAGATAGCAAGCAGTTTACACTTTTGAATCCTGGTAAGGCCAATTTAGCCTTTCATCCTTCTGAGGTCAGTGAGTTTAGTACCATTAAACTGGTTTTGGTAGTAACTTTCTTACAAGGCATAGAAACAGCAGAAGTGTGTTGAAAAAGCTACCTAAAATCTAATTAGTATTGTCCATAATTTATAATTTTTATACAGACATTTGTTTCAGGCATATTCTGTGCATATGAGCGATACGGAAGGCCAAGTTCCTTTATAAGAGCATGAAACTCAGAGGTGACTTTTAATACCCTTTTAATGTATGGCAGAAGGTATTTTATAGCTTATCATACAAAGTCAAAACCATCACACTTCCCATAAACCGTATACATCCTTGTTGTCTTGTGTTGTCAGATGAAATGATAGTATGGATGCATGCATGAAGATTACAATTTTGATCTGTAGTACACAATTAAATACACCAAAAAGCAGTTAGTAATCTGCTCCAAATATATCACAATCATCCTAATGAAAATCGGAAACCAAAAGAAAAAAATAAGTTGTGAACAGGGAGAAAAATGCAAAAAGATTCTATACTTCCTGTAATCCCCCATAGAATGCAACAAAAAATAAATTGCTATGATAGTTCCCTTCACGCTGATCAATGTTTACTTTACAAAAATGAAAAGGCATTGTTATTTACAATACCAAAAGCCCCACCAGCCTACTGACGGTTCGCAGCAGTCAGTCTGGACAACTGATGAGGACTGGCTCTGTAGCACCTTGCAGAATTACACACTGGAACCCCTATCTGCCTGTCACGTGACCCACCCCTCCCGCAGTCTGCTACATGCATTAGGCTCATCACTGAGCCGCAGACCCCCCGCACTTCACCCTTCTACAATGTGTGTAGGTGTGGAGAGCCACTAATATAGCTCGAGCTATCTAGGCGCTATACAGCCAGGCATTACAGATCCTGCGAGGAGTGGATGGACAGAGAGCGACACGACGGACAGCTCGTGAACATGAGGGACGAGAGACAGAGGGCGCTATGGACAGAGGAAGAGTATGAGAAGATAGAGCATGTGATGAAAGGAGGAGACAGGGAGAGAGGAGACAGATCCCATGACGGAGAGAGGAAGAGTACGAGGAGACAGAGCATGTGATGAAAGGAGGGATTGGAAGCTGAGAGACAGAGTGCGCTTTGGAGAGAGGAAGAGTACGAGAAGATAGCGCATGTGATGAAGGGAGGAAACGGGGAGAGGAGAGATCGAGCCCGCCACGGACAGAGGAAGACTATGAGGGGACAGAGTATAGGATGAAAGGAGGGACAGGGAGACGAGAGACCAAGCCCATGTCGGAGAGAGAAGAGTATAAAAAGACGGAGTCTCCCGTTGATGGTTGAGCATGTGATGAAAGGAAGGATAGGAAGCTGAGAGACAGAGGGCGCTATGGAGAGAGGAAGAGTATGAGAAGATAACGGATGTGATGAAGGGAGGAAACAGGGAGAGGAGAGATCGAGCCCGCCACGGACAGAGGAAGACTATGAGGGGACAGAGCATAGGATGAAAGGAGGGACAGAGAGACGAGAGACCAAGCCCACGGCGGAGAGAGAAGAGTATAAAAAGACGGAGTCTCCCATTGATGGTTGTTAGGGAACCAGGATGGATGCTTGATAAGGCAGAAAGGAAGAAAGACTGTGAGACGAACAGAGAAGAAGGGATAAACTGGAATGGACAGTGGGAATCGCAAAAAAGATGAGTACAAACGGGGGAAAATGGGGAGAAAATAAATAAAGTTGAACCAGTAAGTGGCACCATGTTGAATTCCAGCATGTCATGGGGACGGGGGTAAAGCCTGGGCCCGGAAGTTGCTTAAAGAAGAGACACGTGGCTACACTACTATAACAAGGGAGGATACCCGGAGAAAAAAAACGGCAAGCTCGAGGGACAGACAACACGGCATTTTAGGACAAGTAAAGCACTCCAATTACGTTGGTCGAGTTTGCGCTTAATAGGAAAGGACGAGCCCTAAAAATATAATTTGTGGCATCACTCCCAAATAAATAAGGAGAGGAGGCAGTGGTGAAAGGTTTTGGTGGTCTGGTCAACATGGCATGTTGAGGGGAAGAAGCGCTGCATAGAGGAAACCAGGATTGACGCTTGTGCTGTTTAATGGGGGGCTGACGAGACGCATGGGGAGCAGCAGCCTTTGATGTGCCGGCCGGCCGGCCATGCAGTGAATAATTAGGGGAGGAGAAATGCCGGCCTGAGGCCGAGCGCAAAGCAACAGATGGCTTTGATGTGGAGGCAGGCAGCTCGGGCGAATTGAAGCGCGTTCACGAGACCTCATGCACTCGTTGAAAAAGGAGTGCATGAAGGAGGGAGGGAAGGAGAGACCAGATGGCTGGAGTGCAGACGGCCCATTCACGAAATGCAGTTTGCTAAACAAATTGTGCAAATGACTTCAGAGATGATGCGCCCATCTTTAATCAAATTAGACATGCGAAGAGTATTAAAATAACAACATGAGTGAAAACAGTACAGTAGCATCTTAATGACATAGTGAAAATGATGGGAGCGTTGGACAGAGATAATGGCCAATATTGTTCGTTGTATATAGTGCTGTTGTGGTGCCTGATGGCCACTTCAAAGCACTCTGAGACAGTGTAGGTTTTATTGCTAAGGGTTGCTTGGGTGGCTTTGCGCACTTTTGCATCATGCCCACGGGAGTTTGAAAAGGAAGTAACTTGAAGCAATGCTGTGCGTTACTTCGCTCCAGTCCGGTGCAGCTGAGTTGTGTGTGCCGAGCTTGCTTACGAACAGGTGAAGCTGGTGGGGGAAGCAGAGAAGGGGATAAAGAGAGAAGAAAACTGAGCAGGGAGGGTTTAGGGAAAAAGAGTGGAGGAGTGGGGCTGAAAAGGACGAGAGGTTGCGGTACGGAAGGAGAGGAGGGAGGTATGGTCCGACAGGAGAGGAGGAGAGCGGAAAAAAAAAAGTGAAAGCAGGGGGAGAAATGTGAGACACGGCCTGGCTGCCAACATGCCCACGGGAGTTTGAGAAGGAAGTAACTTGAAGCAATGCTGTGCGTTACTTCGCGCCAGTCCGGGGCAGTTGAGTTGTGTGTGCCGAGCTTGTTTACGAACAGGAGAAGCTGGTGGGGGAAGCGGAGACGGGAAGAAAGAGAGAAGAAAGCTGAGCAGGGAAGGTTTAGGAAAACAGAGTGGAGGAGTGGGGCTGAAAAGGACGAGAGGTTGCGGTACGGAAGGAGAGGAGGGAGGCATGGTCCGACAGGAGAGGAGGAGAGCGTAAAAAACAAGGCAAGAAAGCAAGAAGAGGGAGAGGGGACATACAGCGAGAGAGAGGAGACAAAAAAGACTGCGGGAGCCCTGGCAATGGGATAGGGTGGAAGAGGGAGGGAAGCAAGAGAGAAGGCGCTGAAGACGACTGAGAGGCGTTATTTGGAGGTAGAGCAGGAGGGGTGATTTTGCGAGGCTTCTGGCGGGGGGAGAAAGGAGGGGCAGCGGAATGCGTGCGAGGGGAGGAGAAGTGTGGCAGGCAGATGTGCGGCCTGGTGAGGGGGCGGGAATGCGAGCCTGGTGGGGGCAGGCGGATTAGGGAGATGCTCGTGCTTGTGTGGTCACGTGACCCGCTTTGTGGCCACGTGCCCTCACATGCACTGTGAAGAAACGCCAGTGGTTTCACTAGCCGATCAAGCACTATAATTCTCCCCCATTTCCCATTGCTTCGCAATGGTAAAGGACGAGACCTAAACATACTCAGTCGGCCAATAGGCCGCGCTGTTCCCTACTTCCTCTGAACTGTGCACTATTTGAAAGATATCCTCATTATATGTTTGCAGAGTGTGTACCAAAAGCAACAGCGAGAGAGGCTGTCTAGCTGAGAACATTTATCGGCAGAGAAAAAAAATATAAGAATAAAAAGGGCGCGCTCTCACTCTAAGTCTGCGTCTTCAGGCTCCTGGCACAGCACATCTACCGCCAATGCACTCTGCTTCTTGGCATCAAGGAAAGCTGACTTCATGTAATGGCGTCTTGCCCTGGGGCTATTTCAGATCAAAAGTGATTCTGCACAACTTTGTACTTAGCAAACAATAAAACATACTATGGAAACCAGCGAGCCATATGTTGAAGTACTTTTGTTTCTCTGGACACTGGGCGCCTTTAGAAGCCACGGGAAGTGCGTCTGAAGTAATTCCACGCATCAGTGCCTGGCTAGTGGGGTTCAGGGTTAGGACTCGTGCACATGTATATTTATGTACGGTAAAAGAAAAAAGGCAGGAGAGAGGTGTGTGCCTTTAAGTGTTAATAAAAATATGACCTTTCACCCCAAACCCAGAATAGCGCGAGTAAGTCACATGCATATTAAACTTGGGAAGGTCACGTTTTCCCAGAACCTCAGTGCGTGTAAGCAAAATATAACAGAGGCCATTTTGTGCGCGAGCTCATTGAGTGTTAATTGCAAATAAAAAATAGAAAATAATCCAGATTATAGGGATTATCGGGGAAAGCCAGCAGCAGCAGGGAAAGTTGTAGGCAATGGCTGAAAGAGGAAGTTCGAAGAAAGTCAATGACTGAAAGGGGCGGACCCAAAACACACTGCATATATTATAATCAATAGGCTTGTTTAAACAGCTGTACTATCTAAACCCAGAAACAAAAGGGCATTTTACGTAATCATAATGCCAGTGACATTCTCAGGAATTGTCAAACACTATGTGAAAAAGAGAATACATCCAGACGAAGTGGAGTTTAGTTATAGCGGATTGAAGTCTCCAAACTCCTTCCCTCCATAACATCTGTGGCTACAGATACTCTTGTAAACTAGCTTTGGCTACGCCAATAAGTCTTGCCTTTGTGATCTATTGGCTTTGGCCCTCTTTTTGATGATGCTGGGCAGCACCAGCAAAAAGAATCATAATTTTCTGATGCTATACAACACAGGCTACAAAAAGAATGAACAAATAGTGTGATTATGTGCACACATCATAACACTATAATGTGCAGCATCTTATTGATATTTGTGTGTCATAAATAGATGGTGCCTGCGACTTGGAGTGGTAAATTTAAAAAAAATGAAATCTACCCGAAATTGCTTATTTAACAGAGAGTGGCTTGGGTGGCGAGTGGCATCTAGCGGACCCAAAAAACTGAATAAAACATTTTTTAAAAGATTTCCGATTGGAGAGGTGTGGGAACAACAGAGGAATGGGTAGGGAGAAGCCAAACTTAGGACAAGGGTGGGCAGAGCAGCCCTGCACCTGCCGGGCCCTGAAAAAAATGATGGGTGGGGAGGAGCAGGTGGGATGTGGGAATTCAAGGCGTGGGGCAACAATGGGAAGCGACAGGCAAGCAACGCAGGATCCTCAGGCAATAAGGGGAGGGGGGAAAAAGCTAAATGAGAAGTTTGGAGAAAAAATGGACGAGCTGGGGTTGGGGGACGGAGAAAAAACAGAGCTGGCATGCATTTGAGGTGGGAACGAGCACACGAGGGAGAAAGCAAGAAAAGACACGCACTCTCATAGCGTGCTGAATGAGAAAGAAACAGGTAGTTTCCTGAATGTGAACAGCGGAAGGATACAAATTATCAAATTGAAAGGATGGTTAAGAAGCTATGCTCCAATGGAGGGAAAAACATAGGAAGAGGAAAGAAAGCCATCTTTTAAGGAGCAAATGAGTGTTAAGAAAGGCAACCAATGGTAATCAATGGGCCGGCTTGAGGTCCACTATAAGTTTTTGGTATGGCCCACAAGAGGTATTTCAACAAGAGGCAAAACCTAAAAAGTACCGCTGATTGGCTGCTATTAGTTGGATTGGTAGATATGAAGAAATGTGGTTTAGAGGAAAGGTCTGATTAAAACTTGCCTCTTCCACTGAAATAGAAATAGCTCCCTTGAGACCAACCACGGTGCTCACAGCGCTTGAACAATTTCCAATGACAAAAGTAATAGAATATTAACATGTACAGAGAAAAAAACTAAGATGGTGCACAAACTATTAAATCATAGTTGACACAGCAAGTGATATTGGCTGAAGGACATACATTATTTACTAGGGTAGATCTCATCAGTCCGTAGTACACGATTAATCAACATAATAACTGTTTTAGGTGTAAAGTTTATTCTTGATCAGTAACATTACACGTGTACTGATGTTCTCAGAAAATAATAAAGAGTGACCGACATTTTGGGAGGTGTTTAAGGTTGATAAGAACAGGTACCCGGACAGAATTGCCGTCACACCAGTTTTGTTCTGATGTTACATTACTTCCTGGTTTACGTCTTAACAACTCTCACTGGCAGAGCTGGGCTGCGTTAACAACGCATAATGAAACACTTCAGGGGCAGTCAGTTTTTGACAAGCTCACAAAGAGTCTGTAGCTCTCTCTCACAAAAGCCTGTCAGTTCCAGGGAGGAGGAACTTAATACAAACAGGCCACACACTTGCCTGGTTACCTTAATGCACTGAGGTGTGAAGATGAGATTATTTTTTTTACACAATAACAGCCTTCATTTAAGTGTGACTAGGCATGTCAGCGGTATTAAACTGGATAACATACTTTCATTTTTGCAACCTCAGATTGCATAAAGCTACAGTAGACTTCTGTGATATCACAAACCTGGAGAGGTAAAACAGCGGCCTTAGCCACCACCATTCGGTGGTGACGAATCACAATAACAAGCCCGAAAGTGGCATTGTCGTAATGGAAGAGGGAGCGCCTCAACCGGTAAAACATTTTGTCCCATGCCCCTGAAAATCCTTACAGTGTTCCTGATAACTACAACTTGGTGTGCAGCCCTGTCCTTTTGGAAACAACAGCCTGCAGACTTTTGTACATAACTATGCGTTTCTCTAAAAGCGACCAATGAAGGTCTCGAGGCTGGGATGAGGCAGAGGCATGCCTCGGGATGTGGTTAGAGTCTTTTCAAGGAGGTCTTGAATCGGTCCTAGATGCAACACAATGCCATAGGCGCGAAGTTATAAGAGCCTGGACTGTGGACTTTTTTTCTGCTATATACAGCAGACTACTTTCTAGATAGTCTTGCATTATATAAATACCAATATATACAATTTGATATCTTGCAGCTAATATACTTTACCATCTATGCAAACTAGGTGTGTCTCTCTCTTTCCCCCAAATGTATAGAATGCAAAAGACGCAGGCGGTTCTAAAATAACCAGAAGGGGCTAGCAGACATAGGAGGCAAACCATACACAGAGAAAACATGGAACATAAAACCAGCAGCCATTATGTGGCATTTCATGACAGTGTTGTACCCGCTGCATGGGTGATGCACAACCAGGGGTACTTACGTGACGGCATACTGCGCGAATGACAGGTACTCCACCAAAATATCCAGGCCTTTGTTTTCTTCATTCAAGAACTCCCTCACCCAGCTGTTCGAAAAAAACACACCATATCAGTCACTTCAGCCTTTTAAAAATCGGAAAACATGCCTTCTTTTGGGCCTTTAGGTATTAGCTTTTGCAATAACACTGCAGCACACGTGTATACAGCAGGTCAAACACGCCCAAAATGTTTTACAGACAATAAATCTCCTATTAATGTTAGACTGCATTTATTCTGTGGTTGTCCTGTTTGTGTATTTCAGTTCATACTTGTCCTGTAACTGTAATACAACGCTTGAACACATGTTCCAACATATGCCCTTTTTCATTACTTTTATAATTAATAATTATAGTAGAGTTTTCATTTAACAATGTCTATGTGAATCATATCATCGATTATGCGCCTAAAAGGGGGGGCGCTCATTTAAAAAAATTCAGTATTTTACAATGTTTTTATGACCAAAGTAACCAAAGAAGTGCCGATTTTATTGAAAATGTTGGCCAGGGGGAGAAATTCCTTTCATTTCTTCATACCAGAATGGAACAAAAAACAAACGAACTCCTTTGCCTGGCATTTCAAATAACAGCGGCACTGTAGATGGAAATATAATTTTAAAATATCCATCGTGAAAATGATCCTTGCGGTTTGAACAGATTTTTCTTTGTTGCAGATTCAAAGAGGCCAGAGTACAACTATCTAACTTGATGTCAAACGAAAGAGGGTTATATGGACTGTGCAAGAAGCTGGGCGTAAAAATAGACCACAGGCCGCTGGAGTCAGGACACCACTCAATGTCTTACCTTGGTCCTACCTGGCAACACCAACTCCACCCCGAATCAATCCGTAAAGTCGGAATAGTCACAATGAAATAAAGCTGCGATTTTCGGATTATTTCTCAGGGTCAAGTCTAATGAATGGCCAAACTAGGCGACTTCAGAGGGAGCCACCAGCAGGGGCATGGCAGATTGCCTCTAAAGGCAGCAGAAGTTAAAGCTCTGTGCACTGGTCCTTCTTTCTTGCATCCCTCATCCTGTAGTTACGTAATTCCCTATCATTCAGTCTAGACTCAAAGTAATTTTTATTTCCAAAATTACGACTGCCGCGATGTGCTACATTGATTGTTAGAGTGCTCTGCCTATCTCAATCCCAGTCATTAAGGACTGTCTCCAGTCCTGAACCTATTGCCTACAAATCATTGATTTCAGGGGTTTAGTACGATGACCTCAATGAAATCAAAGCAAGACTATAAGACGTAGAATGCATCAGGCTACCACACAAAATCCAAGACTGGAAACAATGCCTGTAATAATCTGAGGGTCTTGGTCACTCTACCCAGTGTTTTCTTCCGTACAGATGTTATTTGACCTCAATCATTGTCACACATATTTATCGGTCTCTATATGGTCTTACTTTCTTTAACGGACCATAAAGAAAATAGATATAGAACCGTACTGGAGATATTAACATTTGTCCGTGATTAACTGGATACAATTTTTGTTTTGCTGAACTTGAAACTGAGCCAAACAGCACACAGAATTAAGTAAAGAAACCTTAAAATTATGATTAATGTTTGGTTCACAATACAATGAACAATACGGTAATATTCATATTGAATGTTAACATTTAATGTACCTGAAGAGATCAGAAATAACACTCAATTATGAACTTTTATTAATATACAAAGGAACACCCATAAGTATTCCAAAAAACATGTATATGACACTATCAAAATAACTTATTGCAGCAAGTGACTTCTGTTGATTCAAATGTAAAGATTTCTCACTGAGGCACCTATAAACAGCATGTAGGCCTTTGAGGGCTAAGGAGTAACCCCAATAGCACAATTATTGAGAGGTAACTTCAAGAAGTGCCTACCAGTCAAGCACACAAAAAAGAATTGCAGAGTAAGAAATACAACACACAGTAGGTTTTTAAGTCATTACGTAAAACCAATCTATGAAGAAAAGAACAAATAAAAAAATAACGAGCTTGCTGAAGTACTGTTCTACAGTGTAACAAACTTCAAGGATACTAACGCTTAGAATTCATGGACATAATCATATCAGGGAGTGGATTCATCTACAACAAGATTTACTTTTTCCAGGTGAGCTGGGAACCTTTTACCAATGGCCCATCAAGTCAACTCATGGATGGAGAAAGAGCACAATGGTACAGTTTGATTGACGTTCATTGAAACGAGAGGAATGATAACATCGTGAGCAGTGGACATAAACAGGCCTTACAAATGGACCAAAAGAGCATCCTTTCTCAATTTTGTATCTGTTGGTGGTGCTTTCTAGCAGCTTTCATTACCCCTGAAGAAAGAGCAAGATGATCGTGTCTATGAAGCACAACAGTCTAACTATCAAGACAAATGAACAGAGGGTTAGAGTCCCATCAACTTAACACTGCAGGGACACTCCATGGACTCTCCGATGTATGGCGAAGGCTGCCATGCTTTGGGTAAATATTCTTCGGCGCACAAGTGGGTGATTGGGAAGTCCTAAGCTAGACTTCAACGACCAGCTAGATGTACTTCCTGGGACAGAGATGAAACAGTGTGTGGAAGCATGAATCTTTCTGATCCAAGGAGAATTTAATTTGAACTAGTTCATGGCACCCTAGATCTGTACCAAAGTAACCAGTTTGAACTTTTCTGTTGCACAGAGGTTCAGTCCTCCGGAAATGAGATAGGTTCCATTCCTTTTGATAACGAGAAAATATCTTAAAAACATCTTGTCCCTTATTTAGAGAAACCTTGTCCAGTCGATTCTGAATTTGTACCTAAAGAAGCCCAAGGTTATCTTGTCGGAGAAACTGCCAGATGGGTGGAGGCAGGAGAAAACCTACTACATGGTATGGAATCTTGTATCGCTTTAAGGGGTCATTTATGAAGCGCAGTCATTTTCTGTTCTCGCAAGAAACGTGAAGGAAATCATCACTCTTAGGACAAACAGCATAAAGCCACTAGCAGGGATTTTTCTTCCAGGCAAGCTGAGGGGGTGGAGATGGGAAGGTTCTAGAGGGCTTATTTACTCCTGCACCAGAAGGATTCAGCAGCCTTCCAATTTGAGTTGCGCCCTCTCTGCCAAACGGAACATAAAACGACACATCTTACCAATTTTTATAGATGCACTGCTGTCTCTTAAGCAGGTTACTCAATAATCTGATAAGTATAAAAGCCCATACACTCTCTCATTACAAAAAACAACGATTGTATATGTTCTATTTTGCCCACTCTGGCACTCTGTGGAACACAACGATTAATTAGGAACTCAGCCACCCATCTTCCCATCTTGATAGCAATCGTCTTCGATAATCTCACATCTCCTCAAAATGGCAGTTTTGTTTACGGCTGGATGGCTCCATTTTATCATTCTTCCCTTTCTTTCTTATTAATTGATCACCTCCATTAACTCTCCTCCTACTGCACTTCTTTCGGAAACAGGCGTTATTGCACAGAATTACTGTTTAAATATCGACAGACATATGTATTGTGACAATAACACTGATTCTGAAATATCATGTCTGTGTTAATAATAGAGAAGCTACACTTCTCTGGACTATAGTTCAGGAGAGTATATCATGCTTACGATATAAGAGTAGGTCACTTTTTATGGGGTCGATGATGTATCTCGCAAACTCGATGCACAGATCAAGTTTCATCTTCCATGTATTCCACCTTTTGACACTCAGATGCCAAAAAATGCTTGCTTTACCTGACAAATGCCTAACAGACAACCACGACAAAAAAAACATTCTCTGCCTTATGTCCTATTTCTACTTCCCACTGTTCAAATTCCCCAGTACAGCTTCTTACGTTCAATGCAAATGCACTGTTAACCACTGTTGCACACTGATCTTGGAAATCAGCAGCATGGCTCAGTGAGTTAGACAAACAAGCATTGGCATAGCCAATAGGTCTCGCTTGTGGGACCTTATAAGTATTTTGTTTTGCAGCACAATATCCTTGTAACTAAATACTTATAAGGTCCCACAAGCGAGACCTATTGGCTATGCCAATGCTTGTTATGTTTTGCAGCAGGTCTGTATATCTTGTCAGTGGATATCTTGGGTAGATCTGCATGTAATACTTTGCAACGGGCAATGATTGTGTTTGCTCAGATCTATGTTCATATAGAATTAGTTGCAATCCTTTGTTGAGCAGTGATAAAAGGAAATTGTTTCCTTTCACGGTACCTGACTGAATGAGAGTGAATATGAAATTGTAGGATTCATTCAAAACAGGAAATATTTATTTTCTACTAAGTACTGCAGTTGAGAATTTTTTTTTAAACATTTTTTTTATTTTTTTACTGTAGTTATTTGAAATGTCAGTTTCCTGCAACCGAGTGGCACTAACGTGATTTATTTGATGTATAAAGCACATTTGTACGGGTCGTACAATATACGCTTGTTTTGAAATATAGAGATTATGGTGGTTTGCATTCACGTACTTTGAGAGGGCTACAGTTGGATGAGAGATTTAAATTTGCGCCCGTAAGATAGTGTGGTCGGCTGTGCATCCGTTTTACAGAACTTTGGTCAATCTGTAAATTGCATCTTCAAATAAAAGCATTTATTTATTTTTGTGTTTTTAAAGCGTTGTTGGGTAAGCTTTTCATCATCACAGTGTTATTAAAATAACTACGGTTGAAAAACTTCGAGATTTAAAGTAAGTGATATTTGTAAAAATAAATTATTTGCTGGGCTACATTACGGTGTGCATACCTTCTGCTGGACATGTATATTTATTCACGTTCTGTGCTGTTTCGCATCTGAGGCTGTGCCTTGTTGGAGCTTGCCTGGCGTTGAGGCGACACATGCTCCGACCAGCCCCTTCCCTTACCCACCCAGATAAAGCAGTCTGGACAGGAAGCTGCGAGAGGATAGAATAAATCAAGATGGCGAGGGAGCCACCCGAGCGTGGCATTGTTTCAGGGGTTACCAGGGCAGAGCGCGCTACATGGGGAGCACGTGCGGGTATAGTCAGAGCGAAGGGACACGTGTGGGTTTCTCATGCTCTGGTGGGAGGCCCATGGGCTGTGCATGGATCTCAATGCGACACTGCCATGTGGCCGTGTAAACCGTGTCATCGCTTTTGTTAGTCCGACATAAGAGTGATGGCAAGATTTTGCAGCTGGTGTCGAGCCTCGATCCTTAGAGCAGCTCTTAGTTGTAAGCTTAAATGACAAAAGCGCCTTGTTTCATTTCTCCGGGAAAAAAAACGAAGGTCCTCGGGCCTGGGGCGTGAATGCGAGCGAGCGAGGAGGGAAGCCGGGAAGCCGGATGGGGGTGGCAGAGCCTGGGGAGTGAATGCGAGCGAGCGAGGAGGGAAGCCGGATGGGGGTGGGAGAGCCTGGGGAGTGAATGCGAGCGAGCGAGGAGGGAAGCCGGATGGGGGTGGGAGAGCCTGGGGAGTGAATGCGAGCGAGTGAGGAGGGAAGCCGGGAAGCCGGATGGGGGTGGGAGAGCCTGGGGCGTGAATGCGAGCGAGGGGAGGCAGGCAGATTAGGGAGATGCGCGTGCTTGTGTGGTCACGTGACCCGCTTTGTGGCCACGTGACCTCACATGCACTGTGAAGAAACGCCAGTGGTTTCACTAGCCGATCGAGCACTTTAATTCGATCCTATCCATTCCTGCGGAATGGGACAGGCTCGACCTAAAAAGGTCGGTGGTGTGGCACTCCGTGATTTTAAATGCGTGATTTATGAGGTAAGTAGTCCTAGAAGTGGTGTGACGTTTCTGGGCGCCGCAAGGGAATACTCTGGCAAGTAAGGGATAGAAATTTAAACAATAGTAACGTGAGGGTGTGGGGGGTTCCCACACCAAATCCAAGCGGTGCTCCTGGATGGGTGTTACCCTTAACACCCATCCAGGAGCACCGCTTGGATTTGGTGTGGGAACCCCCCACACCCTCACATTATTATCAGTGAGTTAGACGCCTGCCGTTGACCCACTAGCAAGCTGCAGGCCACAAGTTAGAATGTCTCAGCCCTCCATCCTCCAAGGTCAGTGAAATAAGAATCTTTAACAGAAGGTCATTGTTGCACCCATTATAGACCACAGTGAGAAAATTCAAAGTGTGGTATATAAAAACTAGTTTTTATAATATTTTTTAACAAGGTCAGTTAGGAAAGCGCACCCAGCGACCACAAGTTCAAAACCTGCTGAGACCATGCAACCTCAACTAATGAGTAACACAGCCTTGCTGTAAAATACTAACACTTACAGTACTATTAAGGAGCGTGTTGTGTTGAACTAACCAGGTTACTACAAAGTAACTACAAGAGGCTGTAGACGAAGTCATAGAACTTCGTCAAAGCCTAAAATGAAACAAAACGAAATGAAAAGCGATGCAACATAAAGATATACCTTCAAGAAAATATGTCGTGACAGCTGTGTGATTTTCCTAATTTTTCTAACAATAAAAAAAATATATGTTTTAAGGTAACCCTGGCTTGGTTTTTTCAAGCTATTTGTAGCAACATTTGCCACCATTCTGAGCAAACAATCCACAACCATCCATGCCAAAAACACATGGTCGTCGCAATATATTCCAAATGAGCTTTTAAAGTACTTGACTTTTTTTTTAATGTATTTATTTTTACAGAGAGCAGAGGGCAGCAAACGTGTCGATAAACGGTTATGTCGGTGCTATAATACCACACACTAATGTGGTTGAACGCTGACGCTGCGATATTTCCGAAAGTAATCCACCGGCGGAGTGTCGCGTTTACAATCTTTCCCACAGGAACAAAGCAGGCCCAGTCCTCGCGGCGCACATGGCTTGGCCGCGGCGGCGCGCAGGCCCACGAGAGGCCCCGGATCCACCCGCGGCCCCGAGGCCTCCTCTCCTGGATGTGGCCGGTTGCTCGGGAGACTACAGATGATGCAAAACATCTCCGCGGCCCAGCTCCAGAAGAAGAATACGTTTCTTACTCTCGTTAGTGAGTAAAGGGAAAGAGAGAGCAAATGCAAGGCGCACGAGGGCGTGGAAAGCGACGAGAAAAAAATCTGAGCTGGAAAAAGGACAAATTCCCACATCGTTTTAAGCTAATGCGGGGAAAGAAGCAAATGCATTTAAATGAAATGTAATTCTTGCTCTTGCAGGGGACAGTTCGCGTTTTACAAGGAGGTCGTTGGAACTTAAGTCTGACTGCGGACTGTAATGAATGAAGTCCACAATGTTCTCTAGGATTTTTTGGCGACTATTGCAAAACACACCGTGTGAAAAGAAAGCCCCGAATACAACAGTTTAATCATTTGGACCGGTTTAGGGGAAATTCCTGACAGTAGAAGTGGTGGCACATAACAACGGACGACATAATGCACTATTCAGGGCCTCTTACCGTTTCTCTATAGCACAGGTCCTCTTTATTGCAGATTGTAATTATGATTCTTAGAATATTTTTGTGCATAAAGCTTTCTTCGCTGCATTTTGTTACAGGACTGGATTCAGTTGGGTCGTGTGTCAGCAATCACCCCTTTGACAAACACCTTTTACCCCATGGTTATGGCAAGCATGGCCAGAGGCTGTGCAGTCTAATCCCTCACAACAAATCAGGTAAGCACTAACAAACTCAAAGGGCTGGGGAAGTTTGCTGACTTTGGATTGGTTGACTCAACATGTCACTGCGTAGGCTCTGGATTCGCTTGCCAGTTGTTCAGGCTGTGGGGCTTACTGGCACAACGCTAAATGATGGAACTCACCTTCAGAATATGAAGAAGGGCTCCCATGTCTGACATCTATTCATTATATTGCGCTGAATTTGGGCCCACTGATGGGTTGGAGGGCCCCGTGCACTGAAGGGGCTGCAAGGGCCTGTGTCATGCCCCTGGTGGAGCTAAGACACAGATATCAGCGTTTTGCTTGGTGACTGCCTATGCCTACCTGTCTTAATGAGCCGGAATGGACCGCGTTACTTGCACTGCTGCTACTACAACCAATACGTTTGCCGTTCCCTGTTTTCAATACCACATTTTGTGGTTGCCTAAACCTGTATGGAATACCTTCAGCTTAAAGTGTTAAATATACATGCAGGTTTATCATATCACTTCTCAAGTTAACGATGTTCTAAGACTTGATGAAGCGACTTCGTTCACGTTGCTTTACGTCATGACTTCATTCATACTGTTTATGCCGCTAAACAAGTGTTACCAGAAAGACATACAATTTTAACAGGTGTTGAGTTATAAGAAGTATTTAAATCTAATTAAATAAATTTTCCAACTATTACTTGAAAAACTATCTTGCCCCCATCTGTCATTTAATATTAAACTGCTGTGAAAACTGCCAGAGTAGTTATGCGGACCACAGAAGTCAAGAATATGTCATCTCTTGAGCTGGATTTATCGCACTATTTGATATATATATATATATATATATATATATATATTTACTGAAAAAACCAAAAGGTTAAAGTAATGTTATAGTTAGTTTAATCTATCAGTGTGAACATTAACGATTTGAACTAAAAAAAGAACCTGAGAAATTCACAAGTTATAGTTAGTAGGGCTAAGTATAACTTGCGCCCCACCATGCACTGCTCATGACCTCACATATTACATCACTCATGACATGTTCTATGACATCGTTTATGACATCACTTATAACATCTCAAATGACATGATTTTTTTTTTGTACAATACAGTATATGGTTTACAGTTTGAAATTGTAAAAAAAATGTGTGGGAGTATTAAACCGATAAATATTAAATAGTAATTGGATAATTGCCCAGTTATTGTAACTCTTATATCAGGACAGGTCACCAGCAATCTTTTTTTGAGGTGTAATTACTCTCTCACTGATGGGTGCGTGTAGTAGGGCGTGACTGGCCTCTCCTTTCACACCTCTCTCTCAGATGATGGGTGTGCATAGTAGGGTGTGTGTAGGGACTGGCCTCTCCGCTGAGACACCTCTCAGTAATGATTGGTGTGCATAGTAGGGTGTGGAGAGAGACTGCCCTCTTCTTTTAGACCTCTCTCAGATGACAGACATTGTGTATGATGTGGAAGGTGGTAGTCTCCGTGCTGCAGCATGACCTGAAGCCAGACTGGTAGTAAGGCAGGAGGGTTGTATGTCAATACAACGCGGGCTTTTACGCCACATGCCATTACAACGCGGGGATTACAACGAAAGTCGTTACAACGACTTTCGCTGGAGGGCGCTGGATAGTGGAATAGTTTAATTTTCTATTCCAACTCCAGCCCACGTTGACAGTAAGGAAGGTGTTGGATAGAAAATTAAACTATTCCCTATCCAAAAGCGCCCTCCAGCGAAAGTCATTGTAACGACTTTCGTTGTAATCCCCGCGTTGTAATGGCGGTGCGGGGTAATCCCTGCGTTGTTATGGCTGTTCTCCAATGCAGGAGATGATTAGCACTGATGTGATCATAGTGTGTGACCATGGGAATATGTTACAATGGGATCCAAGTGAATGCATTAGTTCAGTGGCCATTATGGTAGAGGACCAATATAAAATACACCTATTTACTGAGGCTTTCTCTAAGGCCTGCAGCTTGTGCATGCTCCTGAATGATGTTGAAATAGGAGTAGTGGCCGTTAAGGAATGAGAGATATGTGTGCTTTTCAAAGATACATCCAGGGGATATTTTCGTAGCTTAGTGAGCATCTCACTTCAAGTGATATCGACCGTCTCTCAGTGTCTTTTGAAATGTAGAAATGACTGATATTTGCAAAAATTATTTACTGAGCTACAGGACCCAAATGCTTAGGCTCAATGTACTTACAAGGCAGTTATGAAAATAACAGGAAAATCTATGATTAGCGCTTTTTTAATTCACAATTTTTGATTGCCATTTTGAAATTCAACTTCTAAAAACAAAACCATGCCGCTGTTTTTACTTATGACCGTTAAGTTCTCAGTTCCTTTACGTTCACTGGAGTGAAATATGTCAAAGAAGATGTAAACAGGGAAGTGGTATAGTTAAACAATCTGATTGTTAACCCTTCAAAGGACTACTTTAGAGTGATGTGGTCTGTCATTCCTTTCAATGTCAAGGATTAGGCAGCTTTTTTGCCCAAAAACTCTTGCTGTGAGTTCTAGGTTACTTGTCATCTTGCTATCCTGCTGTTATGTTTTGAGAAGGCATGGTGGGTTCCATTGAAGACGATATCCATGCACGTTGCATGAGTGAGTTGTCCGAGGAATGGTTTTTCATCATCCTTTCTCAGCTCTGCAGTGCCATTACTGCTTCAGGGATCAGGAGGCCCTCTCACTCTACCCTGTCCAGTACAATTCCCCCCTTGGGGTCAGCGCTTCAGGTGGTATCGTGATGTAAAATAAGTCACACATACCCTAACACCCAGGCAACATAATGCCCGCCCTTATCTATACGAGACTGCTACACATAAAATATCTAATGTGTTTTGATATACCCCACATAAGAGAAGCCTATCTAGGAACCCTGGGAACATCTTCCATAAAATAATATTTGAAAGGTTGCCCAAAGCCACATGTGATCCATTCATTTCTGAACAATTAAATTTTGTTAACACGGATTCGTCACATACTATAGAACATATATTTTCTGCCGATGAGTAATGCGAAATGTGTACACACTTATTTCCAAACCCAACAGTGAAATCCAAGTGAAAATAATTATTTCTGATGAGGCATGTGGTAGTACTTCTGAAAGCAGCAGGTCAGCTACAGCCAGCTTAGATCTGCCTTATGGTTGTCAGTATCTTCACAAAGGTTCTGTGCATTTTTCTGATGTGTGGTGGAAATCAGCCCTTTGTCCACAGGCCCAACAGACATTCATACGCCGCCATGTGACAGGATGACATTTACAATAGGGCTCCAAGCTAGGCTTTGGCTACAGCTTGGCCAGGTCCTAAAGCATCTACGTGGAAACCCTTGCACAAAGGTGCTGATGGTCTGTCCAATTCGGACCAAATCAGACCATCTTCTTTCTTTGTGGAGGGAAAGGGAATTCTTTAGGCATTATATATGTTGGTCTTGGGTTCTCTAGAATACTGCAGTCTCCTACAATGAAGTAGGTTTTTAGCAGCTGTGTTTACAAGAGAACCGTGTATTTTGTTTATAAATATGAACCTGAAGCTGATCCTTCCGTCATATATTTATTTTGTAAACATCTGAAAGTTTTATTCAGTGTCTGAGAGTCACAGAAGCACTTTACAGGGAACAAAAGTGGCTACCAGGCGAACAGTTCCTAATATCTGTAGAAAGAAAATCAGATAGGCCAAGCAATGCAAGGCGATTGAACCAAAACAGTAGTGATAAGAGGAAGGGGACTACGCAACAATTGGTGGGAGCGGGGAATGGCAATGACAGCCAAGAAGGAGGAGAAGGTTTAAGTTCTGGTGGGAGAGTTTCAAATTAAACCAGAGAAGAACTGACTGAGGGCTTGCTAATCTCTGAACTTGAGAGATTCCAATCTGAGGGTGCTTAAGTGACTTGGGGTTCCTTGCACACCTTTAGAATGTGGGATAAGAGAGCTATGATTTGCTTGCTACGTTTGCATCTGGGGGAGCCACCATATTTCTCTTGCACACTCATACAATGCAGTCAGAGTTTTCACCTACTTACGTGTTTGAGCCCCCAAGTGCAGAATTACCTAGTAAGGGGCCATAGTGGAGGCTGTAACTTCTGTGAAATGGGTGTGGCTGACGTCCGTGAGGAAGAGGACTAGTGTACGAACAACAATCCCCGCGCTGGCCGACTATCCCCGCTCGCGATAACTCCCACCGCCCCCGTCGTGTCCTCAACTCCCTGTCAGACCGCGACTTATGCTCCCTCCTTCGCTCTTATGGCCCAGGTCCGGTAAAACACATATCCATCACACACATCCCCATACCCACAATTCTCACAAATCCCCTGAGGCACACAACCCTAAGCAACAGAGGTTCCATCCCTAACAACCTCAGAAAAGTCGCCCTCTCTCTAGAAGGCTCGACCACCCTTCTCACTCCCAAACTCAAATGCATCCTACTCAATTGCAGATCGGCCCAGAGACACTCCTCCGACATCGCTGATCTCGTCACAACAATGGATCTGGACCTTGCCATTCTGACTGAAACGTGGCTAACGGAAGCCTCTACACCGATAATGGACATACTTGTCCCCCCCAATTATCACATCATTAGACTGGACAGACCTGGCAAGACGGGCGGAGGAATTGCATGCATTTTTAGGAGCAACCTCTCCGTTACTAAAGCCACCTCCCCCTCCCTTACTTCCTGTGAACTCCTCTGCCTCGATATCACCAGCGAGGGCAAACAAGTTTGTGCTTTACATCTCATCTATCACCCGCCTGGTGACAACCTCACATTCACTCAACAACTCATGGACACGATCACATCCAATGCCGGTCGGCAGACCACCCAAGTCTACCTGGGCGACTTTAATCTCCACTGGAACGACTAGAAAGACGCAGTGGTGAATAGTCTCAAAACTTTCCTTAATGCGCTTGACCTCACCCAAATATGCGATAGACCAACACACGACAAAGGCTCGATACTCGATCTCATCATCGCCAAAGAGGATTCTACCCAGCTGGAGGCGATCCAACCCTGTGACTGGTCAGACCATCACATTATCACCTTCTTTATCAATGAAAAAGTTAAACTTAACCCGGCTCAACCTACCAAATCCAAGACCTGGAAAAGGGACATGAAGAATCTTAACCCCAATTCCCTGCCTCCCCACATCGGCAGTCTCCTCCTCCCCCCTTCAGGAGCCTCGGATGTTCAATCACTGACCGATCACTACCTTGACTCTATGAATTCAATAGTCAACGAAGCCGCCCCATTGCAACTGAAGAGAGTCTCCACCAAGATCTCTAACCCTTGGTATGACGGCAGGCTCAATGATGACAGGCGTGCTATGCGAATGGCAGAGCGCACCTGGAGATCTGACCCCTCATCACTGCATCTCAAAAGGCTTAAGAACAAGAGAAATGCCTACTTTAGGAAGATAAAGCGCGCAAAGTCTGACTTCTTTAGCCGCCAGCTGGACCAAGCAAAAAACAGGCCAAAAAAGCTGTTCGAACTAATCAAAACTCAAACAAAGACACAACCCTTACAATCAAACAGCGCAACAAGCGATACCCCACACTGTGAAGCCTTTTCTGCTTTCTTTAAGCTAAAGACCGACAACATAAGAAAGGACCTCATCATGGATGTAAGCCGATTCCCCAGCCACACCAGAATGTCTAACACTCAACCTAAAAATAATGCATCATGGTTGTCCTTCGACACCTACTCGGAAGAAGCAATACACAAACTGCTCGGCACCTTGAAGCCCTCTAATCACCTCATAGACCCCCTACCTGCTAATGCTGTAAAAGACTTCATCCCCCTGCTCCTCCCACTTTGGACCAAAATCATCAACAGCTCCCTTCAACAAGGTCTCATCCCAGACTCCCTCAAGGTGGGGCAAGTCACGCCTATACTCAAGAAATCTACAGCTGACCCGTCTGACCTGAACAATTACCGCCCTATCACCAATATCCCCACCCTGTCCAAACTGCTGGAAAAATGTGTCCAACTCCAACTAACAAAACACATTGACCAATTTGACCTTCTCAACCCTCATCAATCAGGCTTCCGAGCGAAACATAGCACGGAAACGGCTATGACGCACATAATTGATGACGCACTCCAAATCCTTGATCGCAATGAGTCCTGCCTCCTCATCCTTCTTGACCTCTCTTCAGCATTTGACACGGTCAAACATGAGAACTTACTGGAGCTGCTAAGCACTAGAATGGGTCTATCGGGAACTGTTCTCAAATGGTTTACTTCCTTCCTTCATAACCGGTCTCAGAAGTTCAAGATCGACAATGTGCTATCTACACCTGTGCCAGCAGATCTAGGTGTCCCACAAGGATCTTCCCTCTCCCCCACACTGTTCAACCTCGTCATGGAACCGCTCGCCACCTTGCTCCAAGCATCCAATGTTCAATTCCATATGTACGCCGATGACACACAACTTTACCTAAAGCTACGATCCCCGGAAGATATCAAACTTCTGAACTCCACACTTAGTAACACTCAATCTTGGTTGGCCAACAATCACCTCAAACTAAATGCTCTGAAAACTGAGTTCCTACTCATCTCACCCCCGGCGAAAATTACCACCACCCAAACCTGGCTCAATAACCTAACAGCACTCAATGTCCAACCTACCATCGTGGATTCTGTGAAATCCCTAGGCATCACACTCGACGCCAAGCTCAACATGCAACAGCACGTTAGCAAAGCAACAAAAGGAGCTAATTTCCAAATCAACACACTGAGGAAACTTAAACCCTTCCTCCCAGCCAAGGACTTCCACACTGCTGTACAAGCTTTAGTCATCCCGCGCATAGACTATGGAATTGTGGCCCTCAGCGGACTCCCGCTATCCACAACAGCACCCCTAAGAGCCTCCCTGAACGCTGCCGCGAGACTCATTACTGGCTCTAGAAAACATTCGCATATATCCCCAGACTTAAAATCTCTAAAATGGCTGCCTTTTGAAGCCAGAATACAGCTAAAAATTGCAGTTATGACACACTCGGCCGTGCACCACAAGGCACCCAACTACCTCATTCAAAAGCTGTCTATATCAGGAGGTTCGAGATCCAATAGAAGTACAAAAAATCTACTCCTGAAACCTCGTAGATTCCGGAAGGAAAAAACATACAAGCGCTCCTTCTCAGGAATGGCACCCAGGATCTGGAATGCGCTCCCTCCTGAAACCAGGCTTATCTCCTCCACTGCATTCTTCAAGAAAGAGGTGAAAACCATCCTTATGGCCAAGATCACCTGAACTTTATAGGTGTTGGATCAGAGCCTCTGCATCGCTTTGTATTATTGACTGCCTGATTGTCTCTTGGCACTATATTCTTACTTGATTGTGACACTTTTATGCTACTCTCCTACTACCGACCACTATATGATACACCTTAGTTTGTTGAATCACCCTCCTGTTGCCCCTACCCCTTGTTCTCTCTATCCTAAGAAATTGGTATAAGCCATCCCTACATCCAAAGTTTACCTGAACTCTATTGTAGCGGGATCAATGACTTTGCGCCGTCTTATATTACTTGCTACCTGATTGTATATTGGTATGTTTTCTGTACATTACTGTTATCCTAGTATGTTAGTGACTATTATACTGCTCCCATTAGTTCTGTTCAGTCCTGTTGCCCCTACTCCTGTCTCTGTGAAGCGCTCTGATATCTGTAAAGATCTTGTTCGCGCTATATAAAACTTTGAATAAATAAATAAATAAATAAATAAATAAAAGAGCACAAGAAGGTTGTCACCCATGTACCACTAAAGTTTGGGAGTGGCAGTCTTGTCCATGTAGAAGGCAGCAGTGAGCTCTTATGGTTACTTTCCATTGCTGTGAGGTTACACTGTTGCTCATCACTTCTGTGGCACATGCCTCATTTACTTCCTACTCTGGGCTAACAGGAGTGGAAAATAGGAGGTCTTTTTTTAGGGTATTTCTTATACCTTAATTTGGACAGTACCAGACAGCACATTGTACACTTCGTTTTCTCACTGCACATATTTGCACAACTAGGGATGTATCTTTTTATTGAGGGAGAGTCATGAGGCAGGTGGGTGGGAGAGGACTGGCATGGGGGGCTAAGTCTGTTCAACTTTCTTAAACTTATGGATTTTTCTCATTTTTGCAAGCTCCCTGCACAGTGTGCTGCTGAATCCCTGCAGCGACTGTTAGTGGACATCATCTTGCAAGTGGCCTTTCAAAACCAATCCAAGATGGACGTCTGTGCATGCACATGTATGCAGACGCATGGACATCCTTCTATGAATGTTTTTGCGAAACGTATTTACAAAACGCATTACAAGATGGCCAACCGTGCATAGGCAAGCAAATGGACTACAGTTGGGCCCATCTTTGAATGCTTGTTCTAAAACTTTGTTACAAAAAGTATCACATGACGGCCATCCATGCACGGGTACACTAACTTTACAACAAAGAGCATTCCAGGATGGCCACTTTGCCACACCATTTCATTCTTTACTGTTCCTAGATGTCCGAGTTGTTGCTTTAAATACGTGAGCCATATTGGAATGGGAAAATTTAAATAAACATCAGCTAAAGCAGCCAGCACTGGAAAACCTAACAGGTCTACTGCCAATGCAAAACCCAATGGCTTGCCCTAGGATAATTACTTTTGTTGAGGGAGACATAGGAGGTGGGAGAGGATTGGCAAGACAGAAGGTATCTTTCTGGTGGCTCAGCGGGTGAGAGAAACATAAATATTCTTTAGATGGTGGAGGTTTGGGGAACGTAATGAGGGAGCAGTTGGCAGAACAGTAAGTATCTGGGTGGGTGTGAGCCATGCTGGAAGTGCAAGAGTGTGGCAGCACATCAAGTACTATTTTACTTAACTGAAGGGGAGTTGGTAAAAGGTACATTTTGTGTTATGTTTGGTTTCCTTTAGCGCACTTGATGCACAGAGAAAGCATCTGGAGGGAGATAAACAGGGCAAGCAGGGCCGAGGGAATGAAGGTGGAACCCTGTGAAACACTTCTACTCCCTTCAAGTGCCTGTAATTACTGTTTTTTCTCCAGGACCTAGGATAAGACATCATTTTTGTTTTGCATGGGAGTTTCCCTTAGGTTCATAAACCACAGCCTCTATGACGGCCAATTCAAGGGACTGGGCCCTTCGTCAGTTAACACGAAAGAAGGAGCAGATATCTGACTACGTCCTGTGAGGACTCTGCAGCTGGCTCATAAAGAACATCTGGCAAAGGAGCCAGAAACGTTTCAACGCAGCTGGACACACCCTATTTTTAAATTAAAAGGTCGGCTTAACAGTAAACATGTTTTGGACAACAGCAAAGTTCGTGACAGCACTAAAATGACCGACAAATGCACAATAAACACATGTTTGCACCCAGACTGTCTTGCAATCAGCCTGATGCAAGGAAGAGCGAGTTAACATGGAGAGCACGGGCTAGGATTTGTAGTGATTTACAGAGGATGTTTGGGCGGCTTGAGAAAACTAGTGTACCCATACTAATATCATCACCTTTTACTTGCAATTAAGAGAAAACTACAACAATCAGTTTGATGAAGCAAAGCTTCGCATTTACGACTTGCTTTTGTCATGAACCTCGCTCATGTGTAACCAAGTAATAATTTGTACGTCTTACTAACCTTTATTTCATGTTTGAACGAGGTAAATGAAGCTTGCATATGTGTATTTCTAATACGATTAATTCGAGTCCATAAAATGGCCGCTGCTTTGAAATAGCTTCAGCGCATGCGTCAGTCACACTCACGTGTCCTGACGTGTTTGCAGGTTTGGAGGGAAATAGTTGCGCATGCGTAATACATAGCTTTGGCAATAACGTGGTACTGCTCGTGCAGTTGCTCTTGTGCCTGTGTATATGTAGCTAACATTTAGACTGAATAGTATATTTTTATAGTGATAAGTTGAAAGTACAAAACCAATGATGTGTTTTCATATCGTTATTTCTATGTATTAATTTGTTCTCGCTTACTTTTCATGTACCGCGGGAAATGGGGGTCTGACTGAGCCGAAAGCCATCTTGGAGGTCCTTTCTGCGCAGGACCGTCCGCCTGGGGAGAAGTCAACCTTGGCTGGTGGAACTCAGCCAGCTGGCAGGGATGGGCAAGATGCTCCTGAGAAACTGACCTGCGAACTCAGCAGGACGGAGTCATGTGTCCCTATTCTCAAACAATGTTAAATTGTCATTGTATTTCCCTGGACTTTCTCATGAGAACCCCAATCTCGCTAGGCGGTACCCAGAGATGCAAAGTAGGCATCCAAATAGTGTGTTCTGATTGGTGTGTTACCCAAATCCTATCTTAGGACCAATCCAAATTGAGGGATTCTGACACTTTGCAACATTGGGGGGTGGTACACCGTCCCCAAACTGTATATCTACCCTGGGTTCACCTAGGGAAATTGTCCGACTTGTCTGGTTTAGCTGACCTGTCACTGACCCAACGCACTCAATAGGTGACTGAAGATACAGAGCACTGCGGAGTACTTTGTCCGAAATTGACCATAGACTAAGGTTTTACTGAACCTTAAAGTGCTGGCGGAGCACTTGGCTGGGAGTTCGCTGACCCAATCGGGGTCTTGATCGATAGCTGCAGAGAGGGTGGAGCGCAGGCGTTGCTTCCAAACTGCGGGTGCGGTCCTGTCCTGAGGGGTTCCTGTCCTGAGGTCCTGTCCTGATTCCTAATCTGAGGGTTTCCTGTCCTGTCCTGGGTGTCCATTCTGCACCTGCTGTCCATTGAGGGGTATCCATCCTTGAGGGTTTCCTGTCCTTAACTGACCCGTGGCCAGGGTTTGGTTTCCACACCAGTCTAGGTAAATATTGCTCTGAAATCCTTTAAACTTGCACCTTTCTATTTTTCTGTCTTTTGCTTCAATAAAGACACACCTTTGCATATGTTAATTTTCCATGCTTTTGCCGAAATTATTGAAACGTAAAGTCATTGCATATTTTCATAACGTGTTCCCAAGTTACCCTACCTGTTAGAAATCATATTTTGCATTGCAGTTTGTCATTTTCTGATATGGTCTAGAACGTCCTTACTTAAACTGTCCAAAGAACTTTTTCCCTAAATGCATAGCATTCCCCGTTGCATCTCATATTAGCATTTCCATGATTACCCTGACTTTATTTCTCTATAGTTATGTACTTTTCATTATCTTGATTATTGATTGTCTTATTCTTGTAAATCTCATGATTTCAGAAAACGAACTTTAGATAAAGATTTTAAAACTTCCAGTTGTCCATGGTCATTTTACAAAGTATTGAATGTCATTTTGAGTTGTATTTTGCTGCCTTTCCTTTTACAGCTAGCTCCCTGATCCATTGTGGTCATAGGTACCCGTGTCGGTGGATGGTAAGTCGGGTACGCTGAGTAATAACAGTAGGGAATTCACCCAAATTGGTAGCAGCCCGTGAAGTCACCCGGTCAATGTATATGGTGAATTGAAATATATGGGCCGGAAGCGGCGAAATTATTGGTTGGGTGACCTCGCGCGCTCTATCAGTTTTTCTGGTAGCAGAGGTATGGTTAGGGACTAGTTAAAGGTGAGGCAGGATTAGTTAGACTAGTCAAGTCGGTAGCTGCTAGTATATTAATGCTGCTATAAGAGCGGCCATTCCGAGGGAACGGATCACTCTCTTGAAAGGTTGCTTTTGAAATTTATGAATTGTTTTATCATTGTTATTCTTGTTCTTATATTGTTATATGTATTAATCCATGCATTTGTAAACCGTCTCGTTCAATGTTGTCAGAACTCCCCGGGGAATTGAATGGCAAAGTGGAGAATAGAATCCATTTGCCTTGAGGTCGCAGGTTCAAGGAAAGTTAGGTGCAGGTTAGGTACAACCGGGAAGCACTAACTAGGGTTTTTTCTGAATACGTGTGTGAATAGATGTTAGTAACGAGGTTCATTGGCAAAATTCCAATAGTGGCGTAACCTAGTAAGGGTCACATCGGAAGAGTAGCAGGTTCATCGGAGCTTGGGTGAAAGCAGAGGGGTCCGCTGGGAAACCTTAGACTCGGATATATCCCGGAGAAGTGGATGAGTTTAGGGGAGTAACAGGTTCACTGATGCTAAAGTGAAGGGTAGGCGGAAGAGATCTACCCGTAGCGTGTGAAAAGTAAATGGAAGTAGTTTACTTGCAGTAAAATAACTCTTTCTCTGTCTAGACACTTGAGCACTGTGGCGAATGTGTATTCGTTGTAAAATAACTAAGCACTGAGCACTTTTAGAAAGAAAGAAAGTTTCCGTTACCTTGTGAAGGGAGGGAGTCAGTCGCGAAGCGTCTCTGACGTCACTCCGTGCCGCGCTGGGATTGGTAGAAACAGCGGGCGGGTAGCGGGGCTGGAATTGTGAAGGAGGGGTGAGCGCCGGAGCGTGAGGACTGTCTCACGAAGGGGCCGCGCACCCATTGGTCGAAAATATTTGAACGCGTGCACCCCATTGGTCGCACGGAATTTAAAGACGCGTTCTGATTGGAGGTAACTTTGTAAACAAAGTTAAGCGTAGAAATCGTATGTGGCACTCGTATTCTCCAGAGACTAGACCCGATCCAAGAAACCAAGGGTTTGAAAGGGATCAGTGGAAAGCCAATAGATACGATATTATGTACGGAACTAAGAGAAAAATGTCCCTTGTAAATAAGGTAAAGAATTACTTCAAAACGGACAAACCGATTAAATCCAGAGAGGGCGTTATTGTTCCACCACCCAATACTCCCGCCTCTTTCATGATGTTTGATCGAGGGTACAATACCTGTGTGTGGTTGGAAAATTGGGTAAAGTACACAAAAGATGACGGAATATTGGCTTTTCCGTTAGACGGTACTTTCAATGGTAGGATTTTATTTAATTTGAGAACCCGAATGAATGAATTGCATCCCAGACCGAGACTAACGCAGTATGAGGCATTAGAGGAATGGGAGATTGAGGCTTTCGAAAGAGAGAAACCCCGAATGGACAAAGGTCTGACCAAGTGGTACCCAAGGCTGAAACAAGAGACCAGGGATAAAAAGATGAAACAGTGGAGACAGAGCATGATTGTTGAGTGTCTGTTTCCCATGATGCCAGCATGTCACACTTCTGCGGGAGAGAAAAAGACAGAAAAATGTAAGCACTGGGGGGCTCTTGGGGAGTCAGACGATGAATTATTAGATGACATTTTTACGCGAAGCCCGCCCCCTTATAATGAGGGAGCCCGACCTTCCAGTGCAGGAGAAAATCCCCAGCGTCCATCTATTAAGGAGGAGGACAGATCCCTAAGTAGGGGGGGGAGGTTGTCAGATACCGCCCTATTTTGAGAATCCCAGACCAGCGGAGGTAAGAGATATATATCCTAGAGTGCCCGTGAGCCCGGAGGAAAAATATTCCCGCGAGAGGGTCTTTTTCCCCCGACCTCTTTATGAAAATGAAGAAAAACCATCAAGTTCAGGAATGCCCTTTTTACAGCCTCCATATGAGGAAGAGCGCAGGTCATTTGGCACGGGAACTTTGTTCCCAAAACCAAATTATGGTGGAGGACCAAGTGAAACGCATCCTACTGCCCCGAGTTTTACCCCTCACCTGACCCCACAGACAATACCTGACAGAACATTAGGAAGGGTACTGGATGAAAGGGAGCAAGAGGCCCTAGTTAAACAGAGAACAGAAATAATTCAGAAAATCTCCCAGTTAAATACCAGTCCTGAGGCTTTGACTATCCCGGTAACCATTGGACCAGTGGTTCCGTTATATGGGAATAATCAGGGAAGTCTAAACCCTCCAGTTATTACTCCAATCATGGCCCCACCAAGGCAGGAACCCATAATAATAGATGATCAGTCCAGTGAGTGCGAGTCTGAAGTTGTGTTCTTGGACCTGCCAAACAAACAGACCGGGAAGGGAGTGCAGAAGAGGCATAATGCTTTTAATGCGAAAGAAATTAAATTAGAATCAACGTCAGGTACTAGGAGTGTCTCTCTGGTAACTCCGGAAGAAATTGAAAATTGGAGTCGGGAATTAGAAAAACAGACTCCGCAAACGAAACCTTTAGACCTCTACAAACTGAGGGTAGAAATAGAGGAACTAATGGCAGGAAATGTGGGATTAGACAGATTAAATACCTACTCTGAAGAAGAGTTGCTGTTTATGTGTAAAAGCCTTACCAGAAGTACCCGAGTGCTCCACGAAAAGCTGACAGACACTGCAGCTAGTATGGGGGTAGATATTTCAAGGTCCAAGCCCTTGCAAAAACCTTACAGAGCTGATTTCTCAGACAAGGATATAGAGAACCTGAATGTGTCAGGGAAAAAGTTGCAGATTAAAGAGTTGCTAGCAATCCTGCAAAAGTGGGGAGATGTGGAAAAATGGAAAAACAGGTGGGCACGAAAGAAAGATGAGGCTCGATCCAGACAAGCGACCCCTGAGTTCGCTTTGAGAGAAGTAGACAAGCCCGAAACGTTATGCCCCATGCGTGAAGTACCAGGTGGGAGGTATGTGCACGTTCCATGGTCCAGACAGGATATTGTGTCCTTTACTAACGATTTCCCGAAATTGCGCGAAAAGCCAGTTGACTGGTACCGGCAGGTGGAAAGGTTCGTAAAGGTGCAAAAATGCCTGTGGAAAGACCTGGATGGGTTTTTCGATATTGTGGTCCCGGTAGATCAATGGACCGAGTGTAAAATAGCCATAGCCTGGCCTAGTGAGGAGTACCCGAGGGACTCTAACACAGGGGAACCGTCGATTGAAGTGATGAAAAAATATGAACAAGTAATTCAGCATTTGAAAAATAAGGTGCCCGCAAAGGAAACAGATTGGACCAGGATAGATAGAACGACGCAGGAAAGAGACGAGACAGTGCACTCCTATTATGAAAGGCTGTTGCAGGTGTTTAAAACATACAGTGGTATAGATAACATCGAGATGAAGGATATGACGCATTTTATTTACAGGTTTGTAAATGGTTTAAGGCCTGAAATTTGTCAGTGGATAAAAGATAACAAAATTGGTTGGCAGTCCAAAAAGATAGACGAGGTCCTACGGTATGCAAAGTACTGCGAGGACGAGATGGCAGAAAAGAAAAAGGCTCTCAAAGAGAAGGTTATGTGGGCTCAAGTGAAGCTCGCAGAACAGCAGGAAAAACAGTTGAGTAATATGGCCAAAAAAACTCAGAACCAAGGTCCTGGGGGTGGGGGAGGAGGTAAGCCCCGGCCCAAAATGAGCAGGGAAGAGGCTATGAAGAAATTTCCCTGCCATCAGTGCGGAGAAATTGGACACTGGCGAAACGAGTGTCCTTATTTGGCAGATGATAACCCCAAAACACCTGATTTAACGCCACAGACGCAGAAAGAAAGACCAAGAAAGACTCAACCACAGGTAAAAACGATTCAGGTGCCCCGAGCTCCAAAGCAAGTATATAAGGGAA
This sequence comes from Lissotriton helveticus, assembly GCF_964261635.1. Classification (NCBI taxonomy): domain Eukaryota; kingdom Metazoa; phylum Chordata; class Amphibia; order Caudata; family Salamandridae; genus Lissotriton; species Lissotriton helveticus. The sequence goes on from NC_136061.1 coordinate 1,135,308,320, forward strand.
AATCCACAGAGGGTGATGAGATAGAAGTCTGGGAAAGCAATGAGAACAGAAATGCAGCAACTTCACAGTATTTGTTAAACGATACCTTCCTTTGTGATGACCAGTACTGACGGGGCCTGAGAGGGGAGGACGAGGAGGGCGTACTTGGCGCCTCCTTGCCGGTAGACCAGTCCGGACCATACATTGAAGGAAAGGTTGACGGAAATGATGTCACTTTTCTGTTGGACACTGGCGCTACCCGTTCTACTGTGAGAACAGTGGACGTTCCAAACCTACCCCTCTCGGGAGAAGCCATCCAAGTAGTGGGTGTATCTAATCAATTGATTAGTACTCCTGTTACCAAGCCCATGGAGATCTCAATTGGAAACTTTAAAGAAATGCATAGATTTGTCGTTTGTGACACCAGTCCAGTGAACTTACTGGGACGTGATTTGCTGTGCAAAATGAACTGTACCATCTTTTGCACACCAAAGGGTGTTGAAATTCAGACCCCAGATGAAGATGGCATTTATAAATTAATGTTAATCAGACCTGACTCAGAAATTAAACGAATGACCATGCAGGATTTGCCCAAAGAACTCCCAAGAAGCAGTGAAGCCAGAGGTATGGGACTTTACTGGGAAAGATGTAGGGTTAATGAAAAACGTGGACCCTATACAGATAGCAATAAAGGACAATGTTGTATACCCCAATACTAAACCCTACAGAATGAATGCAGAAGTGAGAGCAGGTGTTACCCTGGAAATACAGAAATTGCTAGAAGTAAACATCATACAGGAAGTAATGAGTAGCCCATGTAACTCACCGATTATGGGCATCAAGAAGCCTAGTGGCAAGTACAGAGTAGTGCAGGACCTAAGAAAAGTAAACAAAATAGTGGTTCCTTGCTGCCCTATTGTCCCAAACCCAGCAGTGATTCTGTACCAGATTCCCTGGGATGCTGAGTGGTTCACTGTGATAGACCTGTGTCATGCATTCTTTTCCATTCCCTTGCATCCAGACAGCAAATTTCTTTTCTCATTTGCCTTCAATGGTCACGTGTATGTCTGGAACAGGGTCCCCCAAGGGTACACAGAGAGCCCCTCTATCTTTAATCAGATCTTGAAAAAATGTTTGGAAACTTTGGTCTTACCTGGAAACTCTGTCCTAGTGCAATACATTGACGACCTCTTGGTGGCGTCTAAAAGTCATAGGGATTGTGTGATTGACACCATTGCCCTACTGAATCACCTGAGTGAGAAGGGACATAAAGTGGCCCCTGACAAATTACAGTTCTGTGCAAAATCAGTGAAATATCTGCGGCACCAGATAGAGAAAGGTGTCAGGAAAGTAACATCAGAAAGGGTGAGAATAATTCAAAAGATGCAGTTACCCCGTACTCAGAAAGAGATCAGAATGTTCCTGGGAGTGATAGGATACTGCAGGCAATGGATTCTGGGATTTGCAGTCCTAGCTAGGCCCTTGATAAAAATGACCAAGAGAGGAACACCGGATATTGTACAATGGGATGATGAAAGCTTAACAGCCTTCACCAAACTGCGAGATTGTCTGTGTACAGCCCCTGCGTTGGGAATGCTAGACGATACCAAGGAATTTGCCCTGTTCTGCGACACTCGTGATAACTGTGCATTGTCAGTCCTGACACAAGAACATGGTACGACCAGAAGGCCTGTGGCATATTTCTCTGCCACCCTGGATCCAGTGGCTGCTGGATTACCAGGATGTCTGAAAGCAGTAGCTGCTACCTGCGCAAGTTTAGAGCAGAGTGATTCCATTGTCATGGGACATCCTGTAACTGTGTATGTTCCACATGGAGTGGTAATTTTACTGACCAGGACGAAGACTCAGTATCTCACCCCTAGTCGGCTGACTAAATACGAGAGAATTCTTGTGGGTGCTGCAAATGTAAACATTGTCAGGTGCAGTATTCTGAACCCCGCCACTTTGCTCCCCGATCCAATGGATATGAAAGATGGGGTGGATGATGAGCATAATTGTATTGATTTAACAGAATTCAGCACCAAACCACGCCCAGACATTAAAGAAACACCTTTGCCTGTACATGACAAGGAATTGTTTGTGGATGGTTCATGTCTAAGACATGAACAAGGAGGCCTGAGTGCTGCCTATGCGGTAGTCTCCTTAACCAAAATTGAAGAAGCAGGTTATCTATTTGACGTAAAGTCTGCACAAGTAGCCGAATTGATCGCTATGATAAAAGCTTGCAAAATTGGGAAAAACATACGCATAACAGTGTATACTGACAGTCAGTACTGTTATGGAGTTGTGCATGACTTTGGCCAGTTGTGGCTACAGAGGGAGTTCCTGACTTCATCAGGTACCCCTATTCGAAATGGAAAAGTTGTTCAAGACCTTTTAGAGGCAATCCAGTTACCAAAGGAACTGGCAGTGGTAAAATGTGTTGCTCATAAGAAGGGCATGGACACTGTATCACTGGGAAATGATTTTGCTGATCGAGTGGCCCAATGGTGCGCCAGAGATCGATATATCATAAATCCAAAACGAGGGGGGCCCGGAACCAGCTGCCAACTTCAAGTGTTTGAAGAAGTGCCTACATGGGATGAAGTGAAAGAGTGGCAGCAGGCGGCACCTTGGCAAGAGAGAGAGAAGTGGAAGGAAGACGGGTGTAGACCAAGACGTGTGGATGGTGTCATCTTGGGCCCAACTGGTATGCCTGTGTTACCTAGACACTTACTTGGCACAATGGCGAGATTGATACATGAAGGATCACACATTGGTAGGGACGCCATGATTCTAGTGTTCCAACAGACTTGGTACAGTAAAAAGTTCAGGAAAGTAGCAGAGTCCCTCTGCCAGAGGTGCCTGCCATGTCAAAGGATGAACGCAGGCAAAAGAACTGCGGTGGAACTGGGAAAAATTGGGAGGTCAGGGGGTCCCTTTGTGAGAATACAAGTTGATTTCATCACCATGCCACGTTGTGAAGGGAAGCGATATGTCCTTGTCATGGTCTGCCTATTTTCGAAGTGGGTGGAAGCTTTCCCTACTCCCCAAAATGACGCACTGACAGTAGCTAAGTGTTTACTGAAAGAACTGATACCTAGGTTCGGGGTTCCAGTCACTATTGAATCAGATAGAGGTCGACATTTTCAGAATGATGTAATCGACGAACTCTGTAAGGCCTTTGGAATCACACAAAAGCTTCACTGTGCGGACCGTCCAGAGGCTTCTGGAATAGTGGAACAAATAAATGGAACTATCAAAAACAGACTAGCAAAACTGTGTGATGCATCTGGCATGACCTGGGTGAAGGCCCTGCCCTTGGTCCTGATGGGACTCCGAAGTGTTCCTGACCGCAAGACAGGCCTGAGCCCCCATGAAATCCTGATGGGAAGAGTGATGAGACAAGCATGGGTACCAGGAAGCAAACTGTTGAGTATTACTGATGATTTGGTGCTTGAATACTGCAAGAGATTAGGTGACCAAGTGCGTTCTATCTCTCGCCAGATCGGAGAAGACGCCATCCTCAATCCAACGACTCCTCTCCACAAACTGGTCCCGGGGGACTGGGTCAAGATAAAGAAGCATACTCGGAAGAGCTGCCTGGAGCCAAGGTGGGGACAGAAGCGTCAGGTGATCCTGGTAACAACCACAGCAGTAAAGTGTGCAGGGGTTCCACATTGGATACACGCCAGCCACGCCAAGAAGGTATTACCAGACGAAGAGCCTGAAGAAGAAGGGCGTCCAGCAGAGGACTCTGCAGGAGCCAGACCCGAAGTAGCTGACGACGTACAGCCCAGTACCAGTCAAGCTGCGGGATCAACAGACGGTGGTCCAGGAGTAGTTGATGACGAACTACCAAGAGTCCAGCCTGCTGAGGGGGTCCAAGAAGTTGAGCCAGAAGTAGCTGAAGACGAGCTGCCGAGCATATGGCCAGAGGAGTGGATACCATTGATTGATCTCACCGAAGACCCCATTCGAACAAGAGAGCGACTTTGGGAAGGTAGAGAGTGGACTAGAGAGGAAAAGCAAGGCACAGGCGAAGAACCTCAGGATCTTGAGATTCACATCAAAACTGAGGAAGGAGACGGTCAGACAGGGACAGAACAAGTGATTGATACTCCTCCACTGACTCCTGATGTCGAGAAGGGACAGACTAGACATAGCGTAATAGTTCGAGCAGAAGAAAATCCAGAGATCGAAGTGCTTGAACAGGATCAGATAGGATTAGAAGAACGTGTTCAGGAAACAGAAACAGAGACATTTGAAAAAGAAACACAAAACTGTCCTGAACAAGGCCAGATTAGTAACCAGGCAGAAGAAATAGATGCTAGCCCTGGAACTAGTCAGATTGAAGAGGAAGAAACTGAAACAGAATTGCCACCGACTAATGGAAACAAGAGGGCAAGAGAAGAAAACGAAGTCCAAGTGCCAACTAAAAGACTTAAGAAAAGAAAGCACATTGAGCCTGGATTTGTCAAGAAATTGAGGCTAAGGATAAAAACGGTGGAAGAAAAACGTGCAGAAGAAAGGAGAAGTGCTCGCATAGCTGAGCAACAAGAAGGTACCTCCAAAAGAAGGAGTGATCGAATAAAGAGACAAAACAAAAAGTACAAGTCACCTGAATGGACGCTCGTTTTGGAAGAATTTGAAGATCTTGATATAACTGACGAAAGCGACGGAGAACCCGTCCCTGAGTACTCTGCCGAAGAAGAAGACGAGCCACCGTGAATTTGCACAAAGTAAGCTACTTGTGTGAAGACACAAAGAGGGGTCGAGAAACTTCTTCTGAGCCAAAATGTCTGATTCAAGCGTGAATGGTAGACCTAGTCGCAGTTGTTGCAAAACATGCTGCAAGGTATGTGTATGTAGCATAGTTATACTGATATTAGTTTGGATAGGACTAACAGTGTTCATTCCCTTTGCAGTGAGCAAAAATACTAATATTTACCCTACTGAAATTGTAAATACTGACAGTGAGGAGCTGACAACACAGACTGTAGCAAGACATGAGAGAGCACTGAAACAAACAAAACAAGACTTAGAAGCATCAGATGAGGGAGGACTACATTATCATGGAGTTAAGAACAGGACACACTTAAATGTTTTCGCAAACTTGTTAATACAAAAAGTAGAGACTATGGAAATTGAAGATTGCTATGTCTGCATGAAGCTACCTATCTCTGTAGCTGAAGGCGTGACATACCATCACCTGCCCCTGACGTATGGAATCTCCTGTAGCATTTTAGCCAGTTTATTTTACAAAAGAGGACCGTTACAGTACTATTACTCTAACAATGACGTGATCTTTTCTGAACTTCCTATACGTGGGAACTTGAATCCTGTACATACCAAAAGTGACGTTACTCGCTATATGGGCGAATACTTTCGGACTATAGGTAATATCGACATAGGTGACGCACACAGAGATAACTTGACTTGTTCTTTGCGTGAGCAGGAAAAGATGTTCTTGAACATGGCAGAGAAAAGGAGAGTAAAAATACAAAGAAAGGCAGATGACGAAAGACAGAAAAGGCCAAGATGGGCAGAGAACATGGAGGGCACCTCAACTGGTGGGGCGGGTCCTGCTCTGTTGCTGGATTTTGAAAAGAAAGGCAAGCTATGTCTTCACCGCGAGAAGACTAGCTATTATAATAACATTTTCATTGGTTCCAGTGAATGCGAACATAATTACAAGGTAATTGGAGGTTGGGGTTTCAAAAATGGGTCAGAGCCGGTGTTTCCTGGAATTTATTATATTTGTGGGGACAAGGCTTATTTCAAATTGCCGGATCACTGGTATGGAAGCTGCTATTTTGGCATTGTCTTCCCGAAAATATACCATGTGAATGGAGTTGCTGGAAGCAGTGAAAATACTAATGGCTTAGTGCGTAGTAAAAGAGAAAGCGTAGGTGAAATAATGGGTAGTATTTTCAGTGCACTGATACCTGGAGTGGGAGTGGTTCTGAACACTCACAGAATTTGCAAATTGTCCACTATAGTGGATGTGTTGTCTACTGACACAGCTCATGGATTTCTGCTGGTCAATACCGAAATGGTTGCGATCAGATCAATGGTTTTACAGAACAGACTTGCTCTTGACACCTTATTAGCGAAAGAGGGCGGAGTCTGCCGAATGTTGAAGGCGCAACATTGTTGCACTTATATTCCGGACAAAAGTGTACAGCTCAAAAGATACGTGAAAAACATTACTAATTTGGAAAGGGAACTTAAACCACTCGAGGTTGACAGTGCCTGGAAGAGACTGGTAGATGGTCTCTCAAATGTAGGTCATTGGCTTGCTAGCTTAGGTAAAAGCTTATTGTTTAAGGTACTGATGCCAATTGGAATTATAGGTCTTATCCTATTCTTCATATTTGTCTGTTGCAAATGCCGTAAGCACACCAGAAAGCATCAAGTGAATGCGAGAGGAGTGAAACGAAGTGTGGATGAGCTTGAACTGGAGGAAATAAATAATCAGATATACAAAAGGGTGAAAAATTCTCACCCTACCAAAAATTAGAAAGAAAAGCTGAACCGCTTGTTGGAAGAGATAGAGCTGTATAAAGTGTGAGAAGTTGGCATCTGGTTCCATTTTATTTTGTGATGATAGTAAATATCATCAAAGAGGGGATTGATGAAGCAAAGCTTCGCATTTGCGACTTGCTTTTGTCATGAACCTCGCTCATGTGTAACCAAGTAATAATTTGTACGTCTTACTAACCTTTATTTCATGTTTGAACGAGGTAAATGAAGCTTGCATATGTGTATTTCTAATACGATTAATTCGAGTCCATAAAATGGCCGCTGCTTTGAAATAGCTTCAGCGCATGCGTCAGTCACACTCACGTGTCCTGACGTGTTTGCAGGTTTGGAGGGAAATAGTTGCGCATGCGTAATACATAGCTTTGGCAATAACGTGGTACTGCTCGTGCAGTTGCTCTTGTGCCTGTGTATACGTAGCTAACATTTAGACTGCATAGTATATTTTTATAGTGATAAGTTGAAAGTACAAAACCAATGATGTGTTTTCATATCGTTATTTCTATGTATTAATTTGTTCTCGCTTACTTTTCATGTACCGCGGGAAATGGGGGTCTGACTGAGCCGAAAGCCATCTTGGAGGTCCTTTCTGCGCAGGACCGTCCGCCTGGGGAGCAGTCAACCTTGGCTGGTGGAACTCAGCCAGCTGGCAGGGATGGGCAAGATGCTCCTGAGAAACTGACCTGCGAACTCAGCAGGACGGAGTCATGTGTCCCTATTCTGAAACAATGTTAAATTGTCATTGTATTTCCCTGGACTTTCTCATGAGAACCCCAATCTCGCTAGGCGGTACCCAGAGATGCAAAGTAGGCATCCAAATAGTGTGTTCTGATTGGTGTGTTACCCAAATCCTATCTTAGGACCAATCCAAATTGAGGGATTCTGACACTTTGCAACATTGGGGGGTGGTACACCGTCCCCAAACTGTATATCTACCCTGGGTTCACCTAGGGAAATTGTCCGACTTGTCTGGTTTAGCTGACCTGTCACTGACCCAACGCACTCAATAGGTGACTGAAGATACAGAGCACTGCGGTGTACTTTGTCCGAAATTGACCATAGACTAAGGTTTTACTGAACCTTAAAGTGCTGGCGGAGCACTTGGCTGGGAGTTCGCTGACCCAATCGGGGTCTTGATCGATAGCTGCAGAGAGGGTGGAGCGCAGGCGTTGCTTCCAAACTGCGGGTGCGGTCCTGTCCTGAGGGGTTCCTGTCCTGAGGTCCTGTCCTGATTCCTAATCTGAGGGTTTCCTGTCCTGTCCTGGGTGTCCATTCTGCACCTGCTGTCCATTGAGGGGTATCCTTCCTTGAGGGTTTCCTGTCCTTAACTGACCCGTGGCCAGGGTTTGGTTTCCACACCAGTCTAGGTAAATATTGCTCTGAAATCCTTTAAACTTGCACCTTTCTATTTTTCTGTCTTTTGCTTCAATAAAGACACACCTTTGCATATGTTAATTTTCCATGCTTTTGCCGAAATTATTGAAACGTAAAGTCATTGCATATTTTCATAACGTGTTCCCAAGTTACCCTACCTGTTAGAAATCATATTTTGCATTGCAGTTTGTCATTTTCTGATATGGTCTAGAACGTCCTTACTTAAACTGTCCAAAGAACTTTTTCCCTAAATGCATAGCATTCCCCGTTGCATCTCATATTAGCATTTCCATGATTACCCTGACTTTATTTCTCTATAGTTATGTACTTTTCATTATCTTGATTATTGATTGTCTTATTCTTGTGAATGTCATGATTTCAGAAAACGAACTTTAGATAAAGATTTTAAAACTTCCAGTTGTCCGTGGTCATTTTACAAAGTATTGAATGTCATTTTGAGTTGTATTTTGCTACCTTTCCTTTTACAGCTAGCTCCCTGATCCATTGTGGTCATAGGTACCCGTGTCGGTGGATGGTAAGTCGGGTACGCTGAGTAATAACAGTAGGGAATTCACACAAATTGGTAGCAGCCCGTGAAGTCACCCGGTCAATGTATATGGTGAATTGAAATATATGGGCCGGAAGCGGCGAAATTATTGGTTGGGTGACCTCGCGCGCTCTATCAAGTTGATAAACAATACTGTAATTCACTACCGTGGAGAAGTTTGTGCCACCTTTCCAACACTCAGTCCAGTCATGTCAGGTTCTTCTCTGGCCTGTTGGTTGGGAGGGTGACCCAGGATTCCCTCCTAACTCCGCAGATGCAAAGAGGGGCGCATGCTAATTATGTTTACTTGTTTTAAAAAATAATCGATGACAACATAACTTATAAACAAATATTCTAAGTGTCAGCCAGCAGAGCAATAAATAATGGCTGCTTCCTCTCATCCATACAGGTAAAAAGAGGGATAGAACATTTTGCACCATATGGTCAACTCTTTACTATGTCACAGAAGCTTTAGGGCTCCCATTAACATCTCAGTTCATGCCAAAGTGTCCCTTCGAGGTTTCCAATTTTGATACATTTCTTAGGGCATACCTATGGGTCATAATACACTTGTTCAGGGTACCCACATCAGTTCATTCCCCTGCGCCAACTCTCCACCCCACCAAAGAGGTGTACCCTCACTCGCTGGAGTGTTACTCCATAATGACGACAGCATGCACAGTGCCGGAAATGTAGACGTTTTTGTTTCTTAGATTCATAACTCAATATTGTTTTAATTATAACAGTTCTTACCCAATGTGATTTGTTCTTAATGAAATTTCCAGTTCTCGCAGTACTTGCGTGGATTCTTGGACCCGTCTTCTGAATTTCTATTTTTGTATTTATAAAAAAATAAAAAATAGAAAACAACTGTTTCACTTAAAGTGCGGATTCATTTATATAGACAGACAAACTGCACATTACACTATGGTATTACAATGGTAACTTAAAAAATGGCAAACGATGCAATGGTAATAATGCAATGGGGATGTGCAAATGGTGAAAGATTTGCCTATATCGTGACAATATCGTATGCGTGTGATCAATGTCATGTTCACGTGAGGGATACATACATGCATCTAGATTTTATGTGAAGGCACAGAGGTTAATATTAAGCATTTTCTTACTTTAACACTCTTCTTGCAGAAAAGATGGGTGCCAGAAGACCAGAACTAAACATTCTATGAACAACCAATCACCTGGAGACATAGTCCTTGGATATTAGAAACTTTGAATGTACTGCCTTCTTTGTCCGTTTTCAGGAACTCTATTCCATGTATTGCTCTTTAAATGCTTGTACGGATATGAAAGGGGCTATTCGGTTAATGATGTCACACTAGAATTCAAAAGCCAAGCTGATATCATCAAACATTATTGAGTGCCTATTGAGGATTGTTAGTGAAGCTGAATTTGTCTCCGAGAACGGGTTAATTCTCTACACTGGATGGCACATTAAAGAGGATTTCATATGACTCTTGGAGCACTTGCAAATTAACGTGCACAATGGTTATAAAAATTCAGGCAATTTTATCGCTTGGCGACGAGTGGTCAGGTTTATCATAATGTGACTATTCGTGACTTCGCAGCCTGTGGGCAGAGCCTTTGTTTTTAGTGATTTCTCCTTGAGACCTTGGACTGCTAAACTTCTGGGTTACACTAGAATTCTGCATGGAGGCTGGTCGTAAAACTTACTGCTAACCTGTGTGTTTGTATGCAGAGATGAGGGATGTGTCATGCTTATGTGCTTGTTGATGGTTCGTGGGGGAGGACGAGTGTGTTGTCCTACGGTTTAGTGGTATTTTTTGGGGTGATCATTCTATGGCCATCAAACTGGCATTTGTGGTTCACTGTAGTGTGATGTGGTGCTGGAAATTAGTGGGCAAGGCGAAGTGTGCTTCTATGTGTATTCATGTAGAGTGTTAGCAATTGCCAGAGTGTGCTGTCGTATGCCTTAAGCAGGTAGCTGGCAATGTTAACCATAGATTTGGAACTCCTAATCCAATGGCTTCAAAACCATCTATGCTGTATAAAGGTCTTCATGCTATTCTTATTGGTCCGACTTTGAGGGCTCACGGCCTGAAATATTTTGACATGCTTCTACTGTTGTAAGTGTAGTAAGAGATTCTGATGTGGTAAGTATTGCAGGTCTACATCAGTGTGGGTCATGTAAGGGTGAGTCCATGTGGAGTTGTGATGGAAGAGTAGGTAGACGATTGGGCGCATCAGTGACCCTCCCTGCTCTCTGAAAGGCAGACGTTTATGAGGATGTCTGATGGGATGCAACTTTTAATGGGTCAGCATCCCTGCTAATTCCAGATAAATCTGTTTTTCAGACAGGAAAACCATGTGACAATTCAACCGGTTCCTGGTAAACGGTATTCTATCTTTACAATGCAGTTTTTACATTAGGAGTCATTGCATCAGGATTTTTACATCACAGGCAGGTTTTTTTAACCTTTATATTGGAAGTCATTAGATTGAAGGTAAGTACTTGTAAGTCTAAAATATTTTAAATCTATTTAGTCTTTTACAATATATATAGATGTTTGTGTGTGTATATAAATGTGTGGTTACATGTATATCGAATAAAGAAGAAATCAGGTGCATTTAAAACAGATTATACTTAAATACGTTACATGAAAAATATTAAAGTGAAAATAATTTGAGTGCATGCATGCAATACAAATATATATATTAATGTACATTAATTTTATAAAGAACAATCTTTAAAAAATGACTTTAAAAATAGATGTAAGATATGGTTACAATTTATAAAAAGAAAAAATTGTTGAAAATGAAAAATATACATATTTGTAAAAAAGAAGGTGTATGTATATATAAGAAAAGCACATATACACACATATTTATATATCTTCTACATATGTATAGACACTTATAAATGTGGGATTTAAGCACTAGTACATTTATGCAAAGACTCCCAATGTGAAAGTACTCTCGATGTACAGAGAATGATGCAATGCACTTCTGATGTATTAGCGTGCGATGTAAAGACTAACAACCTGGTGGAGACTTAATTGAATGGTCTGTCATAAGAGACTCTGCGAGAAGCAGAATTGATTTGGCTAAATAAAATGACCTGTTTCTGGAAATACTTGAAGCCACTCGAGAGGAGTTTTCACTCTTTTGAAATAACTTCAGCTTATTTGCGCTTCCTTGTGTCAAGGTTGAGCTGCAATCGTCCCACCTCTTCCTGCTTGCTCTTTCCAGTCTGGAGAGACACACAGGGAGGCGACCAATCATAGAACTAAACACATAAAGGGGCGTTTCCCTTTTGAGAGACACTGGGCAGCAGTTGCTGTTCCAGAGACCAGACGTTTAGACAGCGATTGGGTTACTAACATATCTGACGACAGGGGTTGTTGTTTTAATTCATCTCTTGGAGATGATAATCACAGGAATAGGATGATCATCAGAAGAAGCTTAGCACAGGGCTGGACTGGTGTACAGGACAGTCAGGTGGTGTCCAACGGGCTGGTCTGATAGGCCAGTATGTGGGCAGGTTTCTTAGCAGTTGTGGGCCAGTATATGGCTGCTGATTTCACTGATATTACAATTTTGTTGCCATCTACTTCACTAATGGGGGTGGAGGGAGGGGCTTATTTGTTGTCCCAATCCGACCCAGGCTTAACCCCACGTATACTCTTCTCATTGGACGGGGCTGTGGGGCCTGTGCGGAAGAACAAGCAGTAATGATTGTGGTCTCCCCAGGGTTACCAGGGCCTTCTTGAACTCCACTCTTAAGGGCGTTATTTCTGTTTCAAGCTGAGGTCCCCTGCTGACTGAACCTAGAACACATTAAGGCAGAGAAGATGCACGTGATTACTACTTGTGCAGTCACACCTGACAGAGTTTAGTCGCTTGTTCAATACTACTCTTAAGAAGGTGATGGGAATCTCTCCTAACTGGGAGCCTAGCTCCCTTCTCAATTACCCCGGAAGCAACACCGACCTGAAAGAAATACGAGGATGGAAAACCCTAGCCAATGGTCTAAGAGAACAGGGCAGGTAGCTGCATGTGCTGTGCACAAGCGTGCACATATTCAAAATATTTGTAGCTATTTTGGGGGAACATCCAGAATATATAAATGAAAGAGACCAATATCTCTGTGAATTATGGGCACATCCCCGTGACGTGTGCGTTGGCCTCCTCGCTTTACAGTGGTCAACGGGGATGCTGCTTTCGAGTGGGAGGACTGCAGTATTCACCAATGGTTTTCGTCGCCTATTTTAGGCCCACTTCCGGTAAGGACCAACAAATAAAGAAGCAGAACTGTACTGCAGTTAACCACTTGTGCCACCAGATGAGGGGCTATTGGGTTCCTTTATTACTACACAAGAGTAGTAAAGCTACACAATGCATAATATAAGTCTCCAGGTCCTAATTCTAATTGTAAGATTCCTTCAAAAAACGTAGCTAGGGAAGATCTGCATTTACACAATACTACAAGAGAGTAAAATGAAATTGAAGGCAAAAAATATTTTTCTTTCAAGGGCAAGCCCAATTTTCTGCTACTCGAGGAAAAGTATGTGCTATTTTTATATACCTTTCAGCCATACTTAAAAAAGCTCACAAATACACATGTGCCTAAGCAGATCATGTCATGATCAATGACTGCTTAATGGTAATTGAAATGGAAGAAAGAAGTGGCTCTTTTAGGTCTGAAGACACAGCACTGTGATTTTAAAAGTTGGCATCAAAAGGAACTGACCTGCGGTGAGTTTGGGTGGCGCCATCAACACTGCATGTTCCAATCTTTTGGCATTTTAGACGAGAACATTATCATACACAACAAAGGGGGTGTCCATTTTTGTAACGCTGCAAGCACAACATTGTACTGTGAAGATTCTGCTCATTTTGGAGAAAACCGAACATGTGACAGTAACCTTTGTTCTCATTAGGAACACCGGTGCCTGCATCACATTCCATCTTTTGCTTGGAGTTAAGAGTGATCTGAGATGGAGTCTTGATTTCTCATAGTGGAGTGTTGGTTATAAGAGCAGAAAGCAGCAGAAGATATAGATGCTCGACTGGCTTTATTTGCATCTGATGGGTACAACTTGGCTAGGCTAACAGCACTCCAAAACAAGAATTAGGATGCATGCTGACCTTTACACACCTCCAGAGTACAAAAATTACAGCCAACATCATTTTTACTCCAAGCGTTCACATTATTCATGGTCAGCTGCTTGTATGCTACACCAGCGGTCCTTGTGTAAGATCATCCTTTTTGATGTGAACACAGTACCGTAGCATTGAGTTTCAGGTTTGTTGGAGCCAAGACCGGTCTCTTATATATATGACTGACAGAGTTGTCAGGACCAAGTTCTGTGGAGATAAGACGAGTGTTACATTTTGTATCTGAAATGGAATGCTTCCCCCGGTGGAACTTGGCCGTTCAATTTGACCATTGCCACGTGCCGCCAAAGCATGCTCATCAGTGGCACAAGTCCAGCGATGAAACCTATATATCTGTTCCACATGTACTTGCATGGACATATGAAACAATGGGTAAATGTGCACTACAGTCCTATAATGATGTATTGATGAGTTTTGAGGCCATTTAACTAATCAACCGGAAGGCCAATGACTGGATCCTTAAGATTCTTGCGATGCCAATTATGACCATGAAATATATTATCTGGGATGAATTAGTAAATTGACAGGCCTGTTTTTTTGTCTTACTAATGAAAATATGGTCTGCAACTTGCATTTGTTTAAAAGAATTTGCTATTTAACTACATTATTTAATGAACATTTGAGGAAGAGAGAGGTGTTTCGTTCCATATTTTCTCGCAGCAGCTTTATTTTTCTGGATTAATATTTGGGGGGAGACTGTACATGACGGGCTGTGCCCATAAAGAAACTGGGACTAGCGATTGGCCCGTGGACATAGCCGGCACCCACTAGCCCTGCCCTCAGAGCAGTGAGCTCTGAGTGCAATGGGATAGTCAATGCATAAGTGGTGAAATGGGAAACAGACGAAAAATGCCTCGGGAATTCACATTACAGGTTAGATTAAAATTGAAGTTTGTGAATTGGTTCAAAACCCAACTGTCAATATATTGTTAAAACATTTTAGGGACATTCTGTAAAAAAATACTACGTGCATTTATTCCAATTCACAAAACAAATTTAACTGGCGTTTGTTGCATTGTCCTTCTCTCAAGAGGGAATTTCAATGGAAAATACTTTCGGGAATACCCAATTAATTCTGCCTCCCTTTACAAATCTGCATGAAACTTTACAAGATCAAACATCCATGCATGCGCATGCTTTGCAAAATAATGTGTAGATTAAACAATGCCAAAGACACTTAAATTAAAAAGTACTTTCCTAAAGACTAATTAAAAATATTTATTAACTTGTTTTATTTTAGCTACACATTCTAGGAAACTGGGTGCTATGGGGCAAAATACCATTGCGGATTACTTCTAGCATAACAAAGAGCTGAAATTTGATAGTTTTATGTGTCAGAAAACCTTGAGATGGTTGTGGTAGTCTTTCAATACAAGTTACTTTTTATGTACTTTTTATCCATTGTGTTTAATTTTGCTACATTAGCATGACAACTACTTTTTCTAGGCAGGAAAATGTTAATTGAATAAACTAACTTAAAAAGTGGGCCTGCTTGTTTATTTGTTTCTAGAAAGAAAATGGATTTTTAAAAATATTTTTATATTGCTCAGAAGGTCGGGTTTAAGAGAAGACAGTGTTGCATCTAGTCTCTGCAATGTTATACTAACAACGGGCGTCCGATTGCACACAAAATGTTCGGGGGTTATTTTACATAAAGAGAAAAGATAAATTTCTTGATCTTCAATAATTAGCTGTCAATACATCATAGAAAAATGTGTACTTATTAAAACACATGACCATACATATATTTTGGAACACGAGGCCACACATACTAGCACTAACATCATTACTACTTTGTCAAGGGAAGTGTTTTATACAAGGTAACAAAAACTAACAAACTACTGAGAAACTTAGGTGGTGCTAGGCTAGACACAGATATACACATATATAAATGTATTGATACAAACAAACACAGGCATTTGAAGAGTTATACAAAGGACAAAGATTGGAGCTGACGATTTTAAACTTATTAGGTTGCATAAGGCAACAGGCATAACAGTGACAGTTCTAGGCCTTTTATTGGATTAAAACCATAATTCATAAGATATAAGCAATTTCTGCACAGTATGCACAATAATTAACGGATAAAGCAAAATTTCTATGAAAAACTGTCAATATTGAAGCAAGACAGGTAATGTATTTCCACTCTTCCTAGTCATTTTAGTTCATTGTAAATAAACAAGTCTAATTTTAATATAATCAACATTTAATGCTCGGGTTTGTAATACATTTTAAGGAAGGAAATGTTCACTGCAGGTCCAAATAAAGCAATGATTTAAAACATGTGTGGATTAACAAAGTTAGCTAAGCCACTTCCTCTAAATAAAGCTGCAGAATATGTGAATATAAAAATTTGTAATGAATGCTCTTATTAAATAAATAAGAAGTTATAATTAATGAATAGCACGAGTACACATTATGTGGACATATTACTTAAGCTTAGTGAAAAGCCATTACTAGCCACACTAGCCAAAACTAAGGAAGGAGGGAAATAACTCTCCTAATTGGTATTTAGGACTCTTTCCTTAGAAAGCAATAGTGTGGACGCAGTCCCCAACACTAATTTCAATACATTATTATCCTTTTGTTAGTTGGTGCACAAGGGATCCCACATGTGGCTATTAGACTGGAAATGAAAGCCAATATAACAATCCAACAGTGATGACAGAAACACCAATCCCAACATTCCAGCAACCAAATTGAAGACATACGTCTGCTATCACCTGCACATTGATGCTCAGCCAGGTCTTTTTACGCAGCAATAAAAACATGTGTAAAAGTTAGTTCCTTTGGAGAAAAAAACAAAAAGCCACCATTATCTGTGTCAAATAAAAAGAGAAACTAGCATTGTTAACATTTTTGTCATCAGTGCATGATCCAACAAGTCAATCAATTTTCAAAGGAAAATGGCAAATTGTTGCTGGAGGTACTTTGAGGGTAGAATGAGGTACTTTGAGGGTAGAATGTGAGTCATATAGCAAGCCATTGGCAAATATATTTTAAAGAAAAAAGCACTTTAAATATTATCTAATTATGTTTTTTTAACTGTGACAGACCCCGGGGGCTTGTTGCAACATAAACAAGTTTTGTAAGACAACAGAGGTTGATCTGAAGCACAAAGAATAGCTCTAAACTGAAATACTTGACCTTATTATTTATTTTTAAAGGACATACATTAGTATTTTCTTGGTGGCAAACGAGCCGATAGAAGCCACAGCTCCCCATTAAAGTGACATTTGTAGGTGCATAACAAACTCCACATTAACAAAACAAAAAAAAGAATTATCTCCATTTTCAAGCAAATGCATCTAGTGAATTACAATTCGCACTTCTTAAAATGTACTGAGATTCCTATGCACAGCGTGTTACACTTGCATGCAAGAAAGGCCTGAGAGCTAGAGTGTACAACAGTAACATAAGAAAGGGTGGAGGGTATATTGAGGGAAGGCCTTCTTTCACAGTAATAGTAAATCCAATTCTCTGAGGGTTCATTTCAGAGCTAATTCTGTAATGCTTTGCCAATTTGACACTGAAGAACATTCACAGCCATCATAACATAAGAGCTAGGTTAATCTTAAAGCAAATTATAAGCCAGTGCCATTTTTGAGCACATGCCCATATACTGCAATATTATAGTGAATTCCAAGACACTGTACTATTAGAACAAATTATCAGCCACCACAGTAGCAGAGATTTCCTAGTCACCTCAAGGATGGAGCTAATTCCTCAACTATAGCATTAAAACACCATAAATAATTACTCCCAAGTTTCTTCTAAGCCACTGTAAAACTAGTAGTATAGCCCAGTTACTTCACTGTTAGAGGTAAATCTTGGCCACTGTAATGTAACACATATTTTCCATTACTTCATTAAGAGTTAATTCTGAATAACTTCTATACTAGAGATATTGCTCATCACTTTAATATTGTAGTTAATTCAAGTCCACTCTAATACTGGAGCGAATGTTTAGTAATGGTAAGACCAGATAACAAGTCTTATCTGTGGCAGAGTTAGTCGTTGTGTGTAGCAAGGACGTAAAATGGTGGAGTATCTGCTTTAATGGAGCAAATTCTCATCTACTGCTTTATTAGAGATTAGTAACAGTATTTATGGTATTACAGCTTTATTTCAGTGACTAAATATGAGAACTACGTTCAATATCTGCAGCATTAGAGCCAGTTTTCACACATTTTAATATAAAATTATCCCTCAACTGCTGTAATATTGGAGAACAATTTCAGTCATTTTAACAACATCAGAGCAAGCACGTTTCTACTGTTTATTAGAGCTATTGTTCAGTCACTACTATTAGAGCTATTGTTTAGTCATTACAACAGTAAAGCCAGTGTGCAGGAACTTTAATATCAGAGCTAGGGCGCATCAATTGTAATAGTGGAGATATAGTGTAGCCACTGTAATAATAGGGTTACGCACTGTAACACTTAGTAAATGCCCAACCAGTGTGGTAGCACAGCTATTTAACCCACAGTGATAGTACACATCTAGCTATTACTATTAGAATATTAATGCTGTGGTATAGTCACTATTTTATATCAGCTAGTTGTCAATTACATTAAAACTGGATCCCATTTTCAAGTTCTGTAGTATTATTGCTGGTGCTGAGTAACTAATATAAGAGCAAGTCTTCACCTACTGTAAAATTATTGCCATTTTAGTGCACAACCAATTTTACCTCATAGTGCATTTTGTCAATGCAATGTTATCACTAATGTACATATGTAAATATCAGAGCAGGTATTCTGCCACTGTAAAGTCAATTTTGAATGTGGACTTATGAATGAAAAATAATGTATTTTAACTTTGAGATATGACAGTACTTCATTTTCCGGCTATATTACCATTTTAATCAACTTTCCAAAACACAAGCCATTCAGTGTTATATTTTAACATATTATTTTGGCCAGTGTGGCCAAAGTAATTATCAATAGGTCAAAACATAGTACATATACAGTACAGTATATAGTATGCTACACCAACATTACACAATGTGCAGTAGACTGATGTCCACGTCTGATATAAACAGAAGTGAGTCTATGAAAAAACACCAAAATTGATAGTGCCCTCCGTTTCAATGCCAACATCTCGGAGTTTCAGTTAATTAACTGCCACCAATTAGTTGACCACATCATACAACGATGCTAAAAGTCTTCACACTGCAGAGTCAATCTAGTTTATTATCTCGATTTCCGGCCTCTCTCCGCTCTGAATATCAATTAGCATTCCCGACTACCTTTCTGTAAAGTCATGCAACATGAGAATGTAGCACTGAAAAGGAAACCTTTTTAAAGACAGAACAGATTACTTTTTTCTCACTTCACCACACAAGTCCCTCCATGTCACATTCTCATCTGCAGCCCAAAAACCCTCAATACAACTTCTGGCACATGGCTAGCTTTTAGCCCTCCTTTGACCCACCTTAACCATATCACCTACAGTTCACCCCCTCCAACCCGATCTTCTCAATTAAATCTACCCTTTCTACTACACTATTTTGCCTTATAGCAGGTTTGTGCTCTACAAACCCACATTAGCTACTGTTTTACAACCAATCGCATTCACATCCGACACATGCTTATCACTTCATTAAAGCCACGGTACCACCTGTCTTACAGCCTCTATCCAAACAGAAACATGAGAATGCAAATTTGCAAATAACTCGGAGAGAGGGGGATCCTAATGGTATGATATAATTTTGCCAGGGGCTCTGATAACCTTGAACCAGTGCTGCTGACATACAGCCATAATCATTGTTTGCTGTACTTGTCACCTCTTGCCTCAACCTATCTAATGTCTTTACTTATAACACCAGGCTTTTCTGCAATCTATTCAACCTATTAATGACACATAATTAAAATCTCCTACTACCTTACTTCTACTCTTCATCCGGCACAAAGTTGCAGCGGCCTCATTCCACATATCCTCCATATTCTCCTGAAAAGGCCCACTGTCACTTTATTTTTCTTCCTATTGTCAACGCAATTGGTCTCAACTTTAGGGAGATGCCTTCCCTTTCTTTTAATCTTACCTTTATCTCTGAAAATCCTGAACACCATACCCATCACACCTTGAAAATTGGTAGTTTCATGTCCACAGAAAACTACTTAAGATACTAATTCAGGAGTACAACTCTGATGATCTGAATGAAGGCTTGTACTTTGAGTCCAATACTCAGAATTTGCTAGTTTCACCCCAGGGAACTGGACAGGTCATTAAATAGGAAAGATGTAATAGAATAATCCTGGTCCTATAACTTAAAGCAATAAATCTAACAAGTGGTCCATATAAACAACGGATTACAAACACTACTGCAATAGAAGCCCCTATTCCTTTTACCCGGTTTGAGGCACACATTTTACCTGTCTTTTAAAAAGGCAAACAGTGTGACCCTGCTCAATATCGACCAGTAAGCTTCATCAATACCAATTAAAAAATACTTTGTAAAATGATCTTAGGTAAATTAAATGATTTGCTCCAGCTTACAGAAACACGGTAGTTCTAAACTGCTTAGTTGCCTTTTATATCTGTAAGACTGCTAGTATTTTCTATCACTTGTTTCTTACTGGAAGCATGGCTTACGAGAAACCCATTTTTGGGCTTATTTCCATGAGAAACAATAAATGGCAGCAGTCTTAAACTGAATGATCAGATGCATTATTTTTTACAAGGATGATTTGTGTCCCTGTATTTTTAGTTAGATTTTAACGGAAATGTGTGGTCTTAAGAAAAAGAATGATTTTTTTTCTCCAATGTTTCTTTAATCACGAATTTTAACTTATACAATTAATGTATAGCTTCATTTTCTCTGAGTTTTAACCGTATCTGTTTGTATATTGCTTTATGCGCGTTTAACGCACTGCCTAGCCCAAAATAAACTTTTCACAAAGCACCAACATTCTGCCACAACACTAAATAAATGTTTTCTAACTTTTAACGTCCAGACTTCCTAGGCACGGAAAAAAGTTAGGACTTTGCTGCTGTAGGATTACTCCTACTTTAGGAGCACATTTCCACCTATTATTCTGCGATTTTCAGCCGCACTATTGAGTACTTTCGGCAGTCAACAGCAGAGAAAGATGTCCTGCAGTACTCACATGCATGCCGTCGACTTATATGGAGTTTCACCTGGGCTTGGGGGTTCTTTCGGACTTCTGAAGATAGGCCCTCACATGAACACACACAACCCAACCTCTAACTCTACATTTTGACTGCAGAAATTCCACCATATTAACCCCAATTGTTTCATTCACTTACTGCACATTACAATTAAACTGCAGATGTGAAACAAAAAAATCAAAAATGTAATGTTTTTCATAAAAAAGGTATTTCCCTGTTGCAGAGGAAAAGCGGGACAATGAAATTTGCCAGCCTGTCGCGCATAATTTGGCTATCTTTTTCTGTGTGACACTGATGCATGAAAAATAAGTTTATGTACATGTGAAGATTCAGAATGCAAAAATAAATCATTCTTCTTAATTAGCTCATCTTAATATACTCAGCTGTAGGATACCTCTGTTTTCAAAGTTCAAGTAATATGACACCTAAAATGAATGGAAGAGGCACTTGGTAAAAACCTCAATAAGAGACTGCGAATGTCTTTAACTAATGAGAAGTGAAAATAATACATACTATAAAGCAAAGATTGTGAATGGACAGGTTGACGACCAGGGTTATACGTGGACACGGATCCAGGTGTCTGGGGTGAGAAATCCTCTGACCACACCCCTTATAGAGGATTGAGTTGCTGTAATAATTAATTAAAATAGCATCAAGTGAAAGGACCGTATGTGAGGACATGTACAGAGGAGCACAAATGATTGAAATCCCTGATGAAGTTCAGCATGGTCTGAAAGAAAATGTTAGGTATAGCATGGAAACGGGAGAGCAAGGAGTGGGCGGAAAAGGGTAGTCTAGGACTGATGCATGAGCAGGGGCTCAACCAAAAGGAGTCTAGGCCTAACCCTAGGTCGGGTGGTGTTAACATATGATTACTAGGATTAGGAGAAAAGGAACTGACACAGAAAGACCCAGGGCAATTCCGCATCATTTTACACCAGAAAGCATTGGAATGAGGCTAGCAAAATAGAAACTCTGTACCCTTTTGGATTATTTCCCCAATATTGATCACATAAGGCTAACGGGAAAACTACCTGGGTCACAAACAATCTTAATACCTTAACGTCTCTCTTGGTGCAGTGAAGAAACATCTTGCTAATTTATTGAATTTGGTAAAGATCAAAGACTACCACATAATTTGCAAACACTTCACTTGGTTTGGCGATTTCCTATTAGTTAGCATTTTTATTAAGGCAAAACATTTATTAAGGCAAAACATATACCTGAAATACCTCTCTGCTGCTTCATTTGTGGATTAGTCTGCTATATAAACTGCATGGGATTTAATGTGTATAACTCCCGAAGAGTCACAATATTTGTTTCCCCACTGACATTTATCAGAGCACACTTGTCCTCTTCTTGTGACATAATTAACTTTGTAAAGGAAACATTGTTTGTTTTCGATCTGCAAGTTCCCTAAAACGAACACAACTTTCGGTAATTTCCAGACCCTTTTAATTTTCTTGAAATAGTAGGTTTTTTTTTTGTTTTTTTAACTTCTATGTAACTTCTATTCGCCTCATGTTTTTTCACACAATATTGACATTTGGATTTTAGTTCCATGTAATACCTATTTTTTCACATAGCACTGTGTTTATTTATTTTGTGGCACCCTTGATTTGCTCCTATTGGATTGAAATTGGTGCATTTTCCCCTATTTACTTAAACTCTAACACAGTTGAGTTGTGGTAGTTTAGTAAGTTTTACTTTTTGCAGTATTTGGAAAAGATCTGA
Source organism: Lissotriton helveticus (assembly GCF_964261635.1). Classification (NCBI taxonomy): domain Eukaryota; kingdom Metazoa; phylum Chordata; class Amphibia; order Caudata; family Salamandridae; genus Lissotriton; species Lissotriton helveticus. The sequence continues at coordinate 1,135,330,788 of NC_136061.1, forward strand.
TTTTCACTGTAGCTGAATTATTGTTAAAAAAAATTAGAAAGCTTTACATGTTTATTGATTAACATTAAATACCTTTACATCACGACTTAGCCATACATTTTTAAATATTCGAGAAATAAATTGTCAATTAAGTTTACTAGCTAGTGACCATCACAACTATTCTAGTCAAAATGGCTGTAATTGCTCATAAAAAGCACACCAATAGCGCCTGTAAAATTTCACTGGTCACGACTGTGTGACTCAGAACTTTAAATGTGCCTTTACAAACTGATATTTGTCTTACTTAAGTTTACTGTATGTGCGCAAAAAACTATCATTAATGGCTCTGAATGTCTACTCTTCTCCTCTTCTAAATATTCAAGAAACTGCTACACTACTAACTGTGTATAGATATGTGATCAGAATTTGATAAAGGTAGGGCTTTTGACCATTTTAAAGCACTAAATATACCCTTTGAAAGCAAAGGCATTGTATTGGAGCTAAAGTAAGGCAATGCTTGAAATTAAAAAAAAGGTGCTATGCCCAAAATAGAAATTCTAGCCAGCTCACTGATGTGCTATCAATTCTAATGAATGGTGATGTTAACGCCACTAGCCTCACAATAATAGTGAGAAGACCTTCATTCACAGCAAAGCAGCATTACAGTAGACAAGTTGGGTGCGTAAGGCCAGTTTCACCATAATGCAGAGGTGGAGCCAAAACACTGTGGATTATTATCAGTTCTTGTATATGTCTAGCTGCCACTAGGTAGGGCGGACAAAGGAAATACTTTGTGCGTTGGTTCTCTTTTTCTATTTACATTTTTACTGCTGATACCAGAAAGACCTGATTGAGAAAGTCTGATTACTTTTCCTAAGCAGGGTTCCATATGCTTGGTCAGTGGAGTATGGAATACAAATGTGTTCACACCTAGGTTGCTCAGTACAATTACCTTATAAGCATGATGTCTTTAAGCACAAGTAGGCCCTGTGCAACATCATTATGGGGCTTTAATAACACACCCATTGTGCAGTGCAGTCATATTTTGCCAATATAATGAACAATAATATGAATAGAAGCTGGCAAATATAAATCTCTTCTCAGTGCTTTTCCAACAGTGACATACTGGCTGAACTATATACATATTTATATTAAACATTAGTAGAAGACTATGAAGGACACGTCAATGAAAAACCAGCGGGAGCATATTACATCTCTTATACTGTACTTATTTTTGTACTTGGACGAGACAGTCATTATCTGGTGCCCTTGGACAGTCAAGAGAATACAGGAAATGAGGCAAACAGCATTCAGCAACCACAAACAGTGGGACAAAAAAAGCACTGATTGTTTAAGTCGTAGGGATAAGAGAAGCTGTCAGAAACATGATCTGCTGGTTTCCTCTCGCCTTGCTAAAAAAAAAGCTGTTAAAAACATCTGCACAGGATACGAGTACAGATGCACTCCGGAAGTTGATACAAAGGGTTATGTAAGTAAAAGAGTGCAGTACACATGCCGATTCCCTCTTTCCTGGATATGTTGCTGTTTGATTTCAAGCATGTCCTATGGAGTAAGACGAAGCATTTCAACTGTTTGTAACAACTAAAGACGAATTATACGCGATTTGTTATGCCTTTATATGTTGCACCATAAGATCTATAGCTTCTCTTTTTGGCACAGACAACCTTAGGGCTGTCCATAGGCACTCCAGATGGTTTACTCTTTTAAAGTATTGGGGAAGGGAAGCTACCGTGAACCATCAATGCACAGATGGAGTACGAGAAAGTATTAAAAACACCAAGAGAAACAACGCACATCTTACCTTCCTAGTTACTGCAGGATCGAGGTAACCCTTTAATTTCTGGATATACGTGTGTGGTGGATTCTTCACCTGAAACCGTTCCTGTAAGATAACAAAAGTTGCTTATTGACATATGGAAAAGTAATGTACACAAGTATCCATTTACCACACAATATTCTAAGTAACTTACTGTTTTATGATCATAGTACCTAAGTAACTTACTGTTTTGTGATCGTTGTACCTTAGAATCAGGATTAACAGTTACACTTATGTTCAAACTGAACCGCCATTACAGGACAACTTCACTAAATCACATTAACTAGGAAAGGGCAAGCAACAATGTCACGACTGACCATTACTCGAAAGTGTAGAAGGACTCATCGCTTTGAATTTGATAAGATGCGACTGGATAACTTTAGAGGACAGTGTAAATCAAATAATAATGGAGCGATAAAGCCAAAAGGTGGGAGGAAACTGTAAGGATATCACATCTCGACCTCTGACGCTGGTCTGAAACAGGACACAGGACTATAAGGGCAGGTGTACCCACCATCCAAGTAAATCACTTTTTTTTGCAGTTTTACATACACAAGCTTGTCGAACGGCGAGAGCACAATTTTTCTTGAGCACCAGATTACATTACACATTTTTAGGCAGAGGGAGAGCAGCGATTCCCCAGAAACACAGGATGTTAAGAGGAGGCTGAGACTGGGACCTCCCCAGTTGCACGGTCAGCAGCTCTGGCTGTTAGGCCACTTCTACTCTCATTCCTACTGTAACTAAGACCTGGATGATGTGTCCGGACCTGTTAAGGTATTGCGAGTGAGAAACGTAATGCTCCGGAAAAGAGGCAAAACAAATGGCATGGGCGGTGACACAGTCAACTGCCAATTCATGCAAACACACACATAATAATGCGAGTCGGGGCCAAAGTTGAAGGTACACACAGGTGCTGTCTACTTGTAAGTAACTGAAGAGATTTTCACTGGCTGTGCCAGAGATACTAACAACACAGGTAACCACTGGCCTCGGGTAAGTGTTGCAAGTGTCTGAGCTCAGCAGGAGGGGCAAGAACTGCAGGCATTGGTTGATGTGCAACAGGGAGATTCCACAACCCTATTCCAATGCCAGTCTGAGCATGCACCAGCAGTCACAGGACAGGTAGTCAGTGCTTAATGTATGAAGGTTGTGGGTACTAGCACTTATTTACGGCAGCAGCACTTATCTTTTCATCATCAGACTTTGAAACCAGGGCAATAGAGAGAAAAGCAGAAAAGGACACAGAAGAAGGGCAGCACCCTTCATGGCTGCACACTTTCTCTGGCTTTGTTCAATGTGCTTTAATGGCTATGATCAAGGTCACTTGAATAATGTGCCTGGGAAAGGTTCAATTATGCGGCTGGGTTGAGAACATTATACTGCAAGAAAAGGCAAATTAGGCGGTGCAATGTGGCACATTTTGTGATAGTAATACTTGATCATTTTGACATTTTTAGGGTTGTAAACACTGCCTGGGCTTTGGCTGTACCTCATTAGTACCATTTTAACAGTCATATATTGCAATACGGAACAGAAAGGTAGCCAATCAATCTTTTCAAAGGACCTTCCATTGTATAGCAACATGTGTCACTGCGTTTTCAGTAACTTTTGAAACGTTTGAGCAAGAAACAATTTTTTTTGTTAAAATCTGCAGATTATCCTCGGTGTGCGAGGGGCTGCTTTATCTGTGCAATCTCTCAATAAAAAATGTGTTCTCAAAAAAAAAATCTGCAGATTATGCAGCAGGTGATGGACTATGTGGCAAATCGATAATTATGAAAATAATGTCGCAGCCACACGATCATCGCATCATTTCAGTGGCCCTGGTTATGATGCATACCAATCCATAACTACAGACTTTTGGACAGAGACACAACCGTATTTTTGTTTACACTCTTCTCCTACACCTGTGCCTGCGGTGGGCTCTTAAGAAAATCTTCGGGACCTGAACTAATCCATTTTACAAATTAGGCATGGAACTACCTACCACTGACACCAAAGATATCACAATCTCCAGACTGAGTGAGTGTGGGGAAGTAGAAATCAATTATACACACTGGGGTTGAGAGTGTGGGGGGAACAGTGTAGGTTTGTGTGAGCCTGTGTCAGTTCATACATGAGAGAAAGAGAGAGAGAGAGAGAGAGAGAGAGAGAGAGAGAGAGAGAGAGAGAGAGAGAGAGAGTGAGTGAGTGTGTGTGTGTTGGTGCATGTGTACATGTTGGTAGGGAGAGTAACCAGATACAATAAGCATTAGAAATGCAATAGGTCTCGCATTTATTTGAGTCAGAGATATTGGTATAGCTCAACAGCTAATGGACAGAAATTGCCACTTTGCAGGTGCCGAACTGTGCACCGCTCTGTGAAACAGCCTGAAAGCCTAAAACGATATTGATAGCCTACAAAATAAACAGGCAGATCAGGATGACCAGGAGGAACCGTGGACGTATTGGGATGGCCAACGCAAGCAAACAATGAGTGAAATCAGGGGCGCTAGAGGGCGAGAACGCAGAATGGCCGCACTGTAGTGAGGCTCCTGCTCCCTGGACTGATGATCCTATAATTATCCTTTTCCACCACGGTCAAAACCTATACAAATAATGCACGGCTGTTGATGGTACTGGTCTGCAGACTCGGTGAAGATTTGGACGCGATCTGACCTTGCAACCCGAAGATATCGGCAAGGAAGTGTGAGACCGGGAGCTGCGCTGGACCCTGCCTGTTCGCGCTGCTTGGGGCTAGTAAATACGCTACGCCGCGGCGGACCACGAGGCATGCAGGCCTCAAACGATGGGACACAGGAATAGCCCCTGCATTCCTCGGCGGATACGCTGCGACAATTCTTGACGACACGTCCATTGTGCCTAGCACTGCCAGCACCAGCGGACCCACCCATCAAGCATCTGGACATTTGGCAGACGAGCGGCAACGGTCTAATTGAGCTGGCCGGAGAAAGGTGTTGAGGCATACGGATCAAGGCGGAGCGGACAGACGGGGAGCATAGCGGAGTGCGATTGACACCGGTGAGTTGGGGTGGCGGACGCTGGGGCTCACGAACGGGAGAGTGGGGCCCCCCCCTTCAACGATACCTGCTGGAGCTTGTAATACCTGTCTGGGCGGGCTGGCCTGGGAGAAACACGACTTCCCTCTACACGTCCCGTTTTAGCGCTGCTGTTCGGTGATCAGGCGCTCAATTAAAGTGGGACTGTGTCATCGCCGCCGGGACGGGACAAGTGGTCGCCCGGGTCCCATAGCGGGAGAACTGCGTGGCGGTGCCTCACGCTGTACTGGGCTGGTGGGAGCGGCTGTGACCCACGCGAGAATCGGCCCTACTGCACGCCTGATGACATGATTGAGAGAGGCATGATGCATGTGCGTGCACAAGACCTGAGGCACTGCCTGAACGGCTGGTATCGTGGCAGGGACATTACACAGGTGGGAAACAGCAATGGCGCACCAAGTAGGATAGGAAGCTGTGTACCTCTTGTACTACGATTTCGCTTTGCCCATCAATAACAAGTGAGGACTAGCTGTAAGCACAGAGAGAGACACTGTTCAAGGCATTGATATCAATAGGCAGTAAAATTACATATATTGCTTCATGACCCCTGAATTGTGCTACTACTCGTCTGGACTACGGTGCGAGGCGCTTCAGACGGGATACACCCACCGGCACTATTTGATGTTGTCAGTTGGGCACTGTATGAAGTAAGTGCTCCTTCCTTTTACTCGCGCTATTGCTGGGAGCGTTCTACACATCAGGAACTAAAGGACGGTTAACATTGGTTGCTGGCATTCGTGGGAGGTGATCCCACTCCTTACTGAGGGGTTGCATCTGCTTGCACTGTCTGGTAGACCCTTGTCCAATATTGGTAGAGACGTCCCGAAGACCTGCTCTGTGCATATGAGTAGGGCTTCCTGCCACTCCGGAGAAGAACGCTTGCAACGACCTTCGCCAACTGCTACAAGATCCTGCGGGAGACCCACAATGGGCAAACTGGACAATTGGCAGCCTGAACTGTCCTTTGATGCCACGACTTCCAAAAAGGGATTGCTAAAAACACCGGACGAGATGGTTGCGCAAAGTCCGGCTGACACTGGAGCGGGGGCGGGGGCTGGATCTTCCACGTCTGACATACAGCTACTTATGCAGGAAATGAGGCAGGGGTTCGCTACAATAGTTGATAAAGTCGATCGCATATCGTCTAGAATGGACGCAATTGCACAGAAAATGGATGTACACGAGGAGCGAATCACCGAGGCTGAAAGGCGTATCTCTGACAATGATGACACGACGGCCTCGCATGCCACCCAGCTCTCGAGAATGGATAATGTCCTCAGAGTCATTGCCGCGAAAAATGAGGAGTTGGAGGCCCGCAGCCGACGCAACATCCGCGTCATAGGTGTACCAGAATCCACCAACAGTGGAGTGGGCGCATGGAAGAGTACGTAGAGAAGATACTGCTGGCTGCAATTGGGACTGAAGCGTTCTCCAAACAGTTCATAGTTGAAAGAGCGCACCGCTCACTTGGTCCGCGGCCTAAACCGGGGGCGCCGCCACGGCCCATCATTGCAAGGCTTCTCAATTACCGAGATCGGGATACTGCATTACTAGCTGCACGCACCAATCAAAACTTGTCATGTGATGGAGTCAGTTTTTCCATCTATCCAGATTTTACGCCCATAGTACAGGAGCAGAGGCGTAAGTTTTTGGATGTTAAGAAAAAACTTCATACCTTACAAATAGACTATGCACTCCTATACCCTGCAAAGCTGAGGGTAACCCACCAGCCTAAACAACATTTTTTCACGAATCCGCAGCAAGTGGAGGATTTTTTGAAGGGTCTGAGACGGGAGAGATCTGGACGTCGACAAAATGGAGATGAGGGACAGTGCGGCGAACACTTACTAGAAGAAGATGAGTAACGTTGCGCTGGTGGATGCTGCAGTACTGTACTGTAATACTGGAGGGCGCGAGGACGCCCTCAGGACTGCCTCTATCATGGACTGATGATACAACTGTTCGACGATACCTTGGATGGATATTGGACTACTGGTGGTAACGTATTCCAGGCACCACTCCCCACCCCCTACTTTACGCTGTACCCGCTTGCGGTCATGCAGTGTGGAGGATGTGGTGTGCGGGGTGGATATGTGCATTCCTCAGATGACCCCGTGTGGGTATACCCCAATGGTTATGTTTGTTACGGTATGGATGTTGGGGTATTTACTACATGATTGGGAGGGTTGGAGGGGTGGGGATTCTGGCACGTTGGGGATGCTTCAGTGGGTTGAGGGTGGGGTCAGGTCTGTCGAGTACTGCTATGCGACATGCACTACCAGACTGAACTGATATCACTGCATTACACCTACACCAGTATAGAAGTCTGGGGTGCGGGCATTGCAGACTTATTGAACGACAGGATGGGTTGTTATGTCTTTTGTTGAATGGGGAGGAGGATGGGGATGAGGTATGGTTGGGGGTGCCTAGTTGGGGTTAGGATGAGACTCCGGGCTTTGAGCAGACGTGTGAAGGGTGTGATGGACTGCTAAATTCTGAAATGCCACGTCTTAGCAAACTGCGGATGCTGGAGGGAGGGGAAGAAATACCGTTTCCAATGGTCGGTGGGTGGGATGGGGATGCTGGAGAGTTGGGGATGCTTCAGTGGGTGGGGGAAGGGGCAAGATGTGTTGAGGATGTGCAGCCCAATCGAGGGGAGTAAGCCAGTTGGTGGGCAGCGGGGGAGGGCGAGCTTTTCTATGGGGGAAGGTAGACGGGGAGGATCAATTGATCATTGTTACACATATTCAGGTATGATTGTTGTATATGAGAAAAATATTCGCTGCTTCAGAGGTGCGGATTCATACGGAGAGAGAGCTACTCAGAAATATTTTGCAGGCGAATTGTATAGATTGGCAGGATAATGACGGGTACTGAGCGTGATGTAAAGATAACAGTATTGTCTTGGAATATTCGAGGATTGAATGATGCTAGGAAAGGAAGGAATGTGGTTGCATATCTGGAACGGCACCATGTGCAAATTGTGTTATTACAGAAAACGCATCTGCGCCCTCGCTCTACTCACACGTTTGCATGCAAGTGGGCGGATGTGAGAAGTTTTTCGTCGTACTCTGCGTATGCCAGAGGCACGGCGGTACTAATTAAAAAATCGGTGCAATTTGTGAAACTGGGAGAAATAGTTGACCTGGAGGGGAGATTTGTTTTATTGTGGGGCAGACTTGGCACTGACACGGTCACAATAGTAAATTGCTACGCACCTAATGTTGATACACCTGAATTCTTTACGACTTTATGGGGTAAGATAGTGAACACAGGTTCGATGCACATTATCTGGGGTGGGGATTTTAATGTAGCTATGGTGCCAGGACTAGATAGATCTGATGGTTGTCATCCGGGCAGGTCACCCCCCGAGCACACTCCCCGTGAGTGAGCCCGGCCCCTGGTGCCGCCTCTGCCCTGAGCTGTGCCCTGTGCCCTGCGCATCTCTGCGGATCTCCAGTGCCTCCTGCCACCAGCTGTGCCCTTGGCTGGGCCTGACCGCCGGATCCGCTTGGTCCGCGGAGCTCCTGTGCCCCCTGCCACCTGCTTGCCTCGCCGCCGTTTTGCTTTTCTTTCCCCGCCGTTTCTCCCTAGCCCCCAGTGCTCCCCACTCCTCGACCAGCCCCGGCCACGTTTCCCGCCACCCCCTCGCCGCTGCCCCCCTGCGGCCCCGCCCCCTTCCCTCGCTCGCCATCCCCATTCGCCACCCCGCTCCCCCTCCCAGCGGCCCCTCCCTCCCACGAGACTACTTAGAGGCCTCTGTGGCCAGTGAGGTGCAGTGACCACTGTCCCTCCGGGCAGGTCACCCCCCGAGCACACTCCCCGTGAGTGAGCCCGGCCCCTGGTGCCGCCTCTGCCCTGAGCTGTGCCCTGTGCCCTGCGCATCTCTGCCAGATCCGCTTCCACGGATCTCCAGTGCCTCCTGCCACCAGCTGTGCCCTTGGCTGGGCCTGACCGCCGGATCCGCTTGGTCCGCGGAGCTCCTGTGCCCCCTGCCACCTGCTTGCCTCGCTGCCGTTTTGCTTTTCTTTCCCTGCCGTTTCTCCCTAGCCCCCAGTGCTCCCCCCTCCTCGACCAGCCCCGGCCGCGTTTCCCGCCACCCCCTCGCCGCTGCCCCCCTGCGGCCCCGCCCCCTTCCCTCGCTCGCCATCCCCATTCGCCACCCCGCTCCCCCTCCCAGCGGCCCCTCCCTCGCTCCGCCCCCCCACTCTCCTCATATGGCAGAGTGGCCAACGCGCAGCGTGCACGCGCAGCGGGCGCGCCCTAAGCGCGCCGAAGGCACGCCAAAGGTAAGCCCGTCTGCGCCCGTCCGCGCCTGGACCGCGCCCAGCGCTCGAACCCCTGGCCCCCGAGGACCCCAGCCCACCCGCCGGACGTACACCGCCGCCACCCTCAACGCACTCAACACCGGCCGAGTCCGGGGATGCTACCGAGCCACCCCGAGACGCACCCACGGACCCTTCAGCTGCCACGCCTGCAAGTTCACCTGCATCCGGACCTGCCCTGCACCAGCACCCGCCAAGCCGAACACCAGCAGCAACCACCTCAAGTGCATCCTGCTCAACACCCGCTCCGTCCACAGACACGCCATCGAACTCTGGAACCTCCTCGACACCACAGCCCCTGACGTCGCCTTCCTCACGGAAACCTGGATGAACGACTCCTCAGCGCCCGACATCGCCATCGCCATCCCAGAGGGATACAAGATCACCCGGAGAGATCGCGTCAACCAGACTGGAGGAGGCATCGCCATCATCCACAGGGACACCATCCACATCACGACCAACACCGACGACACCCTGACTACCGCCGAACACCTACACTTCCAGATCCACACCGACCCGAAGACCACCCTCAGAGGCACCCTGATCTACCGACCCCCGGGACCACGCACACAATTCAGTGAGGACATCGCCGACTTCGTCAGCCCGCATGCCCTCCCCTTCGCTGACTACATCCTCCTGGGGGACATCAACTTCCACCTGGAGAACAACAACGACCGCAACACCACCACCCTGCTCGACAACCTCGCCAACCTCGGACTCAAGCAGCTGGTGTCCACCCCCACCCACCTCGCCGGACACACACTCGACGCCGTCTTCTCATCCAGCAAAGACATCGCCTTCAGCCACGCCACTGGACTCCACTGGACGGACCACAGCTGCGTCCACTTCACCTTCAGAAGAACGACGATCCACCACCACCAGCAACAGGTTGCTCGAAGAAGCTGGAACAAGATCACAGCCGACCAGCTCGCCGCTTCCCTGAGCCAGCACCCTCCCACCAGCTCAGCGAACCCCAGCCGGGCCGCCGACAACCTCACGAAGTGGATCAGCAACTGCGCGGACGAACTCGTCCCACTGAGGACCCCGCCCAGCAGACCCGGCAGCAAGAAGGCCCCATGGTTCACCGACGAACTCACGAGCTCCAAGAAGAACTGCCGAGCCCTCGAGAAAGCCTGGAGAAGGGAGCCAACACCGGACAACATGACCACCCTCAAGCTCGCCACCCGGAAACACCACCAACTGATCCGCGCCACCAAGAAAACTGCATTCAAGGACCGGCTGGACAACAACGCACACAACTGCAAGGAACTCTTCAACAACAACCCCAACGCCGGAAGCAACGACATCACCCCATCGCAAGATCTCTGCAACTCCCTCGCCTCCTACTTCCACAACAAGATCGCGGACATACACAACAGCTTCAGCACTCAACCGACGCACGCCACGACCGAACCACCGCCCCCCACCACCACCCTCCGCGCCTGGACTCCAATCAGCACCGAAGACACCGTCCGCACGATGAACTCCATCCACTCCGGATCTCCGACCGACCCCTGCCCTCACCACGTCTTCAACAAGGCCGACGCTGTCATCGCACCCCACCTGCGGGACATCATCAACACCTCCTTCGACACCGCCACCTTCCCGGAGAGCTGGAAGCATGCCGAACTCAGCGCTCTACTAAAGAAACCAACAGCGGACCCCACCGAACTCAAGAATTACCGCCCCATCTCGCCCCTCCCGTTTCCAGCCAAAGTCATCGAGAAGACCGTCAACAAACAGCTGGCCGCCTTCCTCGAGACGAATGGATCCCTCGACCCCTCACAGTCTGGCTTCCGAGCCAACCACAGCACCGAGACCGCCCTCATCGCTGCCACCGATGACATCCGAGCCCTGATGGACAACGGAGAAACAGCGGCCCTCATCCTCCTAGACCTCTCCGCGGCATTCGACACTGTCTGCCACCGCACCCTTGTGCAGCGCCTCAGCAACGTCGGAATCCAGGAAAAGGCACTGGAATGGATCATCTCCTTCCTCGACAGAAGAACACAGAGAGTCCGCCTACCACCGTACAAGTCAGAGGCCACCGAAGTCATCTGCGGCGTCCCTCAAGGATCCTCGCTGAGCCCCACCCTCTTCAACGTCTACATGAGCCCCCTCGCGGCCTCCCGCCATCGCACACCAACACAACCTCAACATCATCTCCTACGCTGACGACACCCAGCTGATCCTCTCCCTGACCAACGACCCCGCCGCCGCCAGAGCCAACCTTCACGAAGGGATGAAAGACGTAGCCGAGTGGATGACGACCAGCCGCCTGAAACTGAACTCGGACAAGACGGAAGTCCTCATCCTGGGCTCCTCGCCCTCCGCCTGGGACGACTCCTGGTGTCCCCCCGCCCTGGGCACCGCTCCCAAACCAATAGACCACGCACGCAACCTGGGCTTCATCCTGGACTCCTCCCTCTCCATGACCAGACAAGTCAACGCCGTCTCCTCGTCGTGCTTCAACATCCTGCGCATGCTACGGAAGATCTTCCGGTGGATCCCCACCGAGACCAGGAAGACGGTCACCCAGGCCCTTGTCACCAGCCGACTGGACTACGGCAACGCCCTCTACGCCGGAACCACCGCCAAGCTCCAGAAGAGACTCCAGCGGATCCAGAACACCTCAGCCAGACTCATCCTCGACATCCCACGACACAGCCACATCTCCGGACATCTGAGAGACCTGCATTGGCTCCCCATCAACAAGAGAATCACCTTCCGTCTCCTCACCCACGCACACAAAGCCCTACACGATCAAGGCCTGAGCTACCTCAACAACCGCATCAACTTCTACGCTCCCAAACGCCATCTCCGATCAACCAGTCACGCCCTCGCCGCCGTCCCCCGCATCCGAAGAACGACAACAGGAGGAAGGTCCTTCTCCTACTTGGCCGCCAAGACCTGGAACTCCCTCCCTCCCGACCTGCGCCTGACCCAAGACCACCTCTCCTTCAGGAAGAAGCTCAAGACCTGGCTGTTCGAGCAGTAGCAGCACCCCCCACCCCCCAAAGCGCCTTGAGACCCTCCGGGTAAGTAGTGCGCTCTATAAATGTCTATGATTGATTGATTGATTGATCAATATAACAGACATGCTAGGGATGCATTACAAGGTATAATTAGGGAAGGTGCATTGATAGATAGCTGGCGGTTTGTGCATGCTGGGCTTCGCAAGGGGACACATTTTATGACACATGCTGATTCCTGGGCTAGACTTGACTACTGTCTCCTCTCTCGGGGACTGGCACTTGACTTGGGCAAGGTTGCTCATTTACCGAGAACTTACTCGGACCATTGTCCAGTCCTGGTCCAGATTGCTATCCCTGGTTATGGTAAGGAGAGACCCGCGTGGCGCATGCAGCCCACGATGCTTCTGGATACTGTGTTCAAAACAGAACTGGGTGAGGAGATTGCAGATTTTTTTCCTCGAAACAGGGGTTCGGTTGAGAACGTAGACACCATATGGGAAGCGTTCAAAGTGACAATTGAGGGATTCTGCATCTCAAAGGGTTTTGGGGTGTTGCGAGATATTAGGGGCACTATTTCTAAGCTGGAGCGTGAACTGAAAGACCTGGAGGCCAGAATGACTGGGGAATCGATGGGGCCTATACACAAGGACTTTAGGGACAAGCTCACACAATACAAGGAGGAGGTGGCCAGAGGAACCAAGTTTAGAGGCAAATATTGGCAGGCAAGGCGCTATTGCGAGGGGGAAAGGCCGGGTCGAGCCCTAACAGAAATTACCAGACATCCAAGGGGTAACACACATATTCCTGAATTGCACACACCAGAGGGTGGGTCATGCCAAGATACGACGGGCATACTGAACATGTTTACCGCACATTATGAAAGATTATACACTACGCAGCGCACTGGTGAAGTAAGGGTTGATGGATTCTTAGACGATGTAGCGTTGTGCTGGCTCAGCGACGCCGACAGTTTCTAGGCGCTCCACTCGAAATTGATGAAATCCGGGACGCTATTATGTCCCTCAGTAATGGTAAGGCGATGGGTTCGGATGGCCTGCCGGCCGAATTTTATAAAAGCTACATTGATATAATGGCCCCGGTATTGAAGGAGGTCTTTGAAGAGTCATTGGAGGTGGGAGTATTGCCTGGATCAATGAAGGAGGTAGTGATTACGTCACTTTTGAAGTCCGGGAAAGAGCCCGCGGAATGCGATTCGTACAGACCGCTTTCTCTTATAAATTGTGACGCTAAGATATTGGCGAAGGTTCTGGCGACTAGACTCTCGTTGCTTATGACTTGCTTATGACCACGATAGTACTTCCTGACCAGGCGGGGTTTATTCCCGGTAGATCCACTAATCACAATTTGCGCACCCTTTTTTCACTAATTCAAACGATAGCGCCAGACCTACCTGTGGCGGCTGTATTTCTTGATGCTACGAAAGCATTTGAATCGGTTGAATGGAGCTACCTTTTCGCAATTTTAGCCAGAATGGGATTCCCGAAAATATTTATGGCCTGGATACGGCTCCTGTATACTGATCCGGCGGCGAGAATACTGATTAATGGTGAGCTTTCGCCTTCAATATTGATGTCCAGGGGACCAGGCAAGGGTGTCCGCTGTCACCGTTGCTATTCGCGATAGCGATTGAACCCCTGGCTTGTCGCATCAGGCAGCTACACAAACAAAGCGCTTTTAAATGTTTTCAGCGGCAGATTGATATATCGCTTTATGCTGACGTTATATGTGGTGGATCCGCAGACAAATCTAAACTCGCTGCTCCGAGAATTCCTGGTATTTGGTCAATTATCTGGCATACACAATTGGAGGAAGTCCCTTTTTTTCCCCCTGACACCTGCCGTTTCTCATTTCTCGCTGGATTACCCGCTTGAGTGGTGTGACTCAGACTTTCGCTATTTAGGTATTCAGGTATCGCTTGTAAAGGAGGATACGATACGACTGAATTATGGCACTGCCATCACTAAACTGACGGATGATGTTTCCCGATGGATATCATTGCCGTTGTCCTTGGGCGGCAGGGCCTCGCTGATCAAGATGGTGGTCCTGCCTCGTTTCCTATACCTGTTCCAAAACATACCATATTATCCGGGAGCCTTCTTCTTTAAATCGTTGCGGTCGGAACTGTTGCGATTATTTTGGGGAGGCAAGCAGCCAAGGGTGGCGTGGTCGGTCATTACCCAACCTTATGTTAGTGGGGGATTTGATGTCCCTGATTTCCTAATATATTATTTGAGTGCTCAGGCACAATATGCTTATCACTGGTTCGCTCCCACATCGTTCATGCCACAACTGGCTGTGGAGGATTGGATAGCCCGACCTCTTCCCCTTAAGGGTATTATTTATGGCCCGACCAGCGTTATAGAGACTCAGGCCACTACGGTAACCTGCACGATAGATGCGTGGCACCGCATTCTTAATATGCTGCCGGTGGATTATTTATATGCGCTAAGCATGACTCTTGTGTATCATCCGGGGCTATCTCTGTTGCAGGAAGGAGGATTCCACGCACTATGCTATAAACTGAAAGTATACACCTGGGGTAATTTATTCATAGATGGCAAATTCAAAACATGTGATCAGTTTTTTCAGGGCCATTCGCATACACCACCAGAACTTTTTATATTACGTTAGGTTGAGACAGGGACTGCGAAGTGTCCTACCACGATTCCCGGATGAACCTGAAATGGTGCTATCTCTACAGGCTATGCTTGTCTCTGCGGGTGGCCGACATCTGGTTTCGCACCTGTACCGTAATATTCGCGGGCAGAGTGATGGTGACGGGGGTAGGGCACTCCAACACTGGAGTACAGATATTGGCAGGGAAATAACTGAGGCACAGTGGAAATACTGTTGTGGATTGACGGCTAATATTTTGCCCAGCTCTAGACTGAAAATGATCCAATATAAGTTCCTGCAGAGGATGTATTATACGCCGGAGAAAAAGCGGAGATTCCGATTAGCGGACAATGCCAGATGTGCACGTTGTGGATCGGACGTGGTGGGTTTTCTGCATTTAGCATGGGAATGCCCAGTTGTATTTAGCTACTGGACAGAGGTACACTTGGCGCTCCAGGAGATGGTTAACGAGACAATTGATAAAGATCCGCTCACTATGCTATTGGGATACACTATGCAATTGCCTAAATCAATAAGGAAGTTTTTGGATGTTGCATTATTGATGGCAAAGCGCAGAGTGGCGTGCAGATGGGGGAGAGGGCGAGCTCCGAAATTTAAAGACTGGTTGGATGATCTGATTTATTGCCAGGATCAACATACAGTATATGCTGACACACAACCGGTAAGCAGTAGGGCTAGAGTGGAATCCGAGACGATGTGTGCAGCACCATGGATGGGTAGGAGGGGTAGCTAACTACTCTTGACTTGTACTACTACAGAACTTTGCGTGATGTTGAAATATGTACCTTGACGACTGAATGAATGGGATTGCTGGCTGTCTGGATTAGTAATTATGGTATATGCTAATGATCACTAACGAAGCCCGTAAACATGATGTAGCTCTCTTTATTTTTAAATTATGCAGATACATCTGCCATGTGAATCAGCGCTTCTATATGCATACTGGATATTGGTGTGATTACAGCTGGATACCTTCCACAAGTAAAGGAGGAACGGATTCCCCCCCCTTGCTCATGTTATGGTTTAATGTTGGACACATGAAAACTTCGGAGACCTTTGAAAGTGTATATATCACGCAATGATCTGGGAACGTCAACTACTAGGATTATACGACACCGAGCCTCCGGGATGTCGGCAATTGTGCTGTGTTTGACAAGGGTTTTGCAAGGGGACAACAGTGAATGCAGCCGGCCCGAGAGGTTGTTGGCACCATGCAGTGTTACTTTGTGATGGTATAATAAAGGTCTTTGAAACTAATAAAATAAATAAAAAAAAATGAGTGAAATCACCAGGGCGTGACCGAAGCACGCAAAGACAGGAGAATCCGACCCAATGTACCAATAAAAACCCTGTATTTCTAAATGGCACAACAATGAACAAATGGCAATTCATGGGCATGCCAAAAGCCGTTAGCGGAGATAACAATAGCGTTTTAAAAATCTAGCGACTGATTATAATTTTACTAAATGTTTGTATATTCCTCTGAATACTTTTTAAAATAACTGTATTGTGACCCACCTGGGGCTGAGTAACGTTTCCTGGTGTAGCACGCATTGACTCCCGCCCCGGTCCGCCGCGTCCATTGTGGGCGTTTGTAGCGGAGGGTGGAGGAGGAGCCCAGCACTTCCGGGCTCAGGGCGGCAGGTCAGCGCTCCAGCTGGCCCTCCCCCTATAAATGTGTGTGGGACCGCGACCGCGCAGCGGACGCGTACAGCGGGCGCGCCGGAAGCGCGCCGAAGTCGAGCCAAAGTCTAGCCCGTCTGCGCCCGTCCGCGGCCGGACGGGGCGCGGGGCCACTACCCCTGGCTCTCCTACACCCATTATCATAAGGTATGGTAGACAGGAACTGTTAGAACTTCAGCTCCACACTCCCTTACGCTGTAAACATTCCATGAATGCCCTATCAATAAAGAACTGTAATGTATGCACATTTGCTCCAGATAATAATGTGGTGCCTAACAGTGCGATAATCACAGTAAAAGCAGCTCTGCTTAATTGCAGATCTATGCGAAAACACCGTATAGAAATATTTCATCTACTTGAAGATGAGAATATCAATATCCTGTTTCTTACGGAAACATGGCTGGATGAATATTCGGATCCTGACATCATTCAGGCCCTACCACCTGGCTATTCCCTTTCTAGATTGGATAGAAAGGATGGCAGAGGCGGTGGCATTGCCATTGCTACTAAAGCTCCTATAGAATGCACCCTCTCCCCTATTTTGGTTGACCACAGTGAAGCTGGCTCTTTCACTATCACCACGGGACCTAACCACTCTTTCTCTGGTATTCTCATGTACCGTCCCCCTGGAAGGTTCTATGATTTTACTCCTACTCTTATGGAAGCCTTAACCCATCTAGCACTTAGGAAAACTCATTTATTAGTATTAGGTGATCTCAATGTCCATTTTGAGGACTCCCTAGATAAGGAGGCGGCAGACATTGTATCTGAGCTACTTTCCCTACAACTAGAGTTAAAAAACATCGAACCGTCACACCAACAAGGACATTTATTAGACCCGGTATTTGGGAACTGGAAGGGAGTTCAGACCCTATCTCCCCAGCCAGTCCCCTGGTCTGATCACTTTGTTATCCCTATACTACTACAACTAGATGGAATGGAGCATTACAAACAAAGGTCACAGCACTACAAACGTAGGAAATGGAAAGAATTTTCCATAGACTCTTTCATAAAAATCCTCCAAGATGCTGGGCCTCCGAAAGGACTGGAATGTGAGACAGCATATGAACACTTACAAATATGCATCACGAAAGCTCTGGACGTCACTGCCCCTAATCGCACTGTAACCAATGCCACGAGAAAAAATAAAACGGCCCCTTGGTTCAGTCAGGAACTTCAGGTTGCCAAAACTGCATGTAAAAAGCTTGAAAGAGAATGGCGCCATAACTTTTGCCCTGAAATTAAAGCCCGGTATAAAGCAGCACAAAAAGAATATAATAAAATGATACGCGCGTCCAAAGCCTCCCACTACAATAACCGGATTCTGGAAGCTGAAAACTCCTCGAAGGGGCTCTTCCAGATATTCAAGGAAATATCAATAATCAATTCCAGTCCTACCTCCCATACTGATTCAGTGGAAACTTGCAATAAAATTGCTAAATATTTCTCTGGCAAAATCACGAACATATATGCTAGCTTTTCTAACAACATAATACCTGGTACTGATTTTGTTGAGAGTCAAGACTACATACGTACACAATTCCATCTGTGTACCTTTCTCGTTCCCTCTGCTGATATACTAGTGTCTACCTGCAAGAGCATCAAATCCGGTTCGCCACGAGATCCCGCGCCTCCTAAAATCCTAGCAGCCAGTCTCTCGGTCTTAGAGCCCCACTTCAGACACATACTTCAACTATCCTTTTCAACTGCTTGTCTACCCGCAGACTGGAAGAAAGCCATAGTGCTCCCCATAAAAAAAAAACCTAATATGAGTCAGGATATATTGGAGAATTTACGTCCTATCTCCCTGCTACCTTATGTAGCTAAATTAGCGGAGAAAATAGTCAATGTCCAACTCATGGCCCATCTTGAAGCCCAAAATGCCTTTCACCCATCACAGTCAGGCTTCAGATCAAGCTTCTCCACAGAAACAGCTCTCCTGAGAGCTACTGAAACCCTGCGGGAAGGAGCCGATGAGGGCAATACCATGGCCCTTATCATGCTTGACCTCAGCGCCGCGTTTGACACTGTAGCACATTCCATCTTGCTACAGTGTCTAAACCGGGCGGGGGTCACCAAAGAGGCTCTGGGATGGCTGAAAGCCTTCCTCACCAACAGAAGCTTCCAGGTCCAAAGAGGGACCTTCCTCTCAGACAGCATGACACTGGGACAGGGGGTACCTCAGGGCTCTGCCCTGAGCCCCACCCTGTTCAACCTGTACATGGCTCCACTGGCAGAGGTTGTTCAATCGTTCGGCGTAGAGCTTGTCTCTTACGCCAACGATACTCAACTTCTGATTTCTCTATCTCAAGCTCCCTCCTCTGAGGCTGATAATTTTAAATCTTGCATGAGCGAGCTTGCAGCTTGGATGAACGAAAATTGCCTCAAGTTAAATGGCACAAAAACTGAGGTACTCATAATAGGAGGAAAAGACACAATGTGGACAAAAGACTGGTGGCCTACCTGTCTAGGACCTCCACCAACACCTAATCAGGAGGCCAAGAACTTGGGTGTCTGGATAGACAACAAGCTTTCTTATGACAGCCATGTAAAAAAAACAGTAGGTAAGTGCTTTGGAGTCATGAAAACTCTTAATCGCACCCTGGACCTGCTCCCCCTGAACTCCAGGCGCACCATGACTCAGGCACTGATTACCTCCCGAATAGATTATGGCAATGTGCTGTTGCTGGGCACATCTGACAAAAACGTCAGAAAACTACAAGTTCTGCAAAATTCAGCCGCACGCCTAGTGCTAAGACTTCCTCGTAGAGCTCCCTCCAAACCCTCCCTGGCTTCCCTCCACTGGTTGCCTATCGGCAAGAGGATATTATTCAAAGCACTCCTATGGTGCCATAGGATAATCCATCAAAAAGACCCCTCATATATGTCCGACCTAGCCCTACCATATGAGCCTAATAGATCTCTCCGCTCCAAGGGAATGGGGTTGCTTAAAACATCGCTCCCTAAGAAAGCTAGGATGGGAGGTAAGTCCTTTCGCACCCTTGCTGCCAGAAAATGGAACACCCTCCCTACTTCCATCAGACTTGAAAACAAGCATTTTCAATGCAATGGTTTCGCCTTTGGAAAAGTTTGAGCTATTGGCATTGTTAATGACAACATTTTTATTTATGTGTTGGTTTTGAAAACAGATAAATAAATGGCATTGTCACTTACATTGTTATTAGCTTAATCTCTGGAGTCTCTAGAACTCCATAGCACTCCCTAGCACTGTGCACTTCCTAGCTTCCCTAGTCCCTCCGCACCTCTTAGCATTGTGCACTCCCTAGCTTCCCTAGTCCCTCCGCACCTCTTAGCATTGTGCACTCCCTAGCTTCCCTAGTCCCTCCGCGCCTCTTAGCATTGTGCACTCCCTAGCACTCTCTAGTCATTTCCTAGCACTCCTTAGTCACTCCTTAGTCACTCCCTAGTCACTCTGCACTCCCTAGTCACTCTGCACTCCCTAGTCACACATGCACACTTAGAGCCACACCCCCCCAAAGCCACACACTCCTCCCAGAGCTACACACACACCACCCCAGAGCCACACACTCACCACCCCAGAGCCACACACCACCCCAGAGCCACACACACATACACACTTTGAGCTACACATATATAGCCAGAGCCACACACATACACACTGATTACAAACACACCCAGATGCACACACAGAGCTACACATACATACCCAGAGTCACACACATAGAGTTATACATACACCCAGAGTTACACACACATATACACACACATACAGAGCCACACACACATACACACCTAGAGCCACATACACACACCCAGAGCCACACAAAGACATACACACACAGAGCCACACGCACACACACACATCCTGAGCCACACACACTCAGATCCACACACACAGAGCTCCACACACACACACCTAGAGACACACATACACCTAGAGCTACACGCCGCTTGCAAGCTGTCTAGGCTCGACCTAAAAATCAGAGTGGAGAAAATAAGAGTGGCAAAGTGTTTTGTTTCTAATAGATAGATTACTGTTGTGTGGCAAAGTTCGTAAACAAACTGGGGAATTTTCATCTGGGATTTGTATACACTAGGGTACTGCAATCTACAAGTCAATATGCTAAGCGTAATTACTGGCAAATGTAAAACATTGGCTTTATCAGTCATGTGACAGTACCAAAACTTATCCTAGTAGAAACCACCTTTCACAGAATGCAGAGTTAAAATGATTCATTTTTTACAAAACTGGTAGCGACAGAAGTACGATGTTGAGATTCAGCACCGTGTTGGTTGCTGCTACTGGGCACATGCATTAGTCGTAAAGCTAACATTAATTTAGAGGCTTTATACCTGCCAACAATTATGCCGACATCGCCGCAAAAAGCCGCAAAACAATGTCACTGAAGCCAAGCATGCATGCTTAGATAGCTGCAGTACCTTTTTTAGTACAGTAAATTGATCAAACATCCTGGCCATTTACAATTAAGAGTGGAAGTACGGATAGATAGATTTTTTTTTTTTTTTTAAACAACGAGATAGAAACAATTACTTTCATATGTAATAATTGGATTTACGATATTAAGAGGCATGGGAAACATGCACAGATGGGCAAATGTTCTATATCTGTGATTTAAAAAACTCTTTCTTCAGCAACACCAAATCCCTGCATTTTTTAATATTAATTAAGAAGCCTCCTTTTCAAAAAAATGTGTGCCCCAAGGCCAAGGGATTCCTGAAACCCGTCCTTCACATCTGACTTGGGCATTTCAGACGAATAGGCCTCCAAGCCCCCCGAGGTCTGGCTCCTTTTACAAGATGTGCAGAAAACAGGGGCTAATGGGGCTTTGCTGAATGCACGGCTCTGCATGTCTCCTCCTGGGAGGCGGCCGAGCAGATGTGATATGGTAGGGAAGCAGCATTACTGATGGCGTGCAGCCCAAGGAAACTGCCAACCCCGTACACAGAAAGGACACGCCCCTGCAATGTGTTTGCCACCTACATCTACCACCAAAATAGAGGCCAGTTTAATATATCATTACCACAAAAAATGCATATGCAAATAATGTCTGCTGGATTCCAAGAGTCTTTGAAACATTCACTGGCACGCTGAAATATGAGTCAACTCGCCTAGCTTTTAATGGAAAGGGTACAAGGCTGACTAAAATGTGTAACTGACCATGGTCAGGTGCATGACGGGAATATGACTATATGTATCCACTTGTAATAAGTGGGCACCAGACTTAAGCAGTGGCTACAATGATGTTGACTGTGCACGTCAGAAAAACATCCAAGGGTCGCAGTGCACACAAAGCGCCTTGCAGATGCCTGCAGTGTGTAACGCACACGTTTCTCAAGTAACTCAATGCACAGGAGCTCGTGGAACACACAAGCCAAAGATTGTTGTAGGGACCGGATATGATGCCCCTGAGCTCCTCATAGATGCTCTCTGTAATTACATTTACTTTGATAGAGTTTGCACAGCGCTGTGCATGGCAGATATAGCTGTTAATCAATAGGATTCGTTGTTGAGACTCGTGAAGGATGAAAGGCTGATTTAACCCGGGTTAAATGTGAAGACTTGACCTGGTGATTAAACACGGACCTCAACACTGATTAGTTCATTTTAATAAGTTATATTACAGAAGAGCTACAAGTTATCTTGCCAAATGCAAAATTATTTTTCAAAGGCGAGTTCAAAATTAATAAACCTACTGGTCAGTAATGCCAAAAAAAATGGAAAATGCATGTGAAGGGCAAGCTATAAATCAATGCACAACTGCTACAACATAATCCATATTTTACAGGTGTGCTCGTCTTTATGCAGACATACATAGCCATGGCCCTTTTTAAATCGCATATGATATCCTCCCAGTGATGCTCGGCGTAAAAACACTACTCACAGTCGCTTCCACCCCCATGTTTTGGCAGCAGTCGCTTTTCCGTGATCTTCACGATGAGTACTTGAAAGTAACCACTCCACGCACAAAAAATACTCACTCGGCGCGAGAGAAGAGTGGTCGTGGTCAAATGAGGACAAATTTATGCTAATCTTTGATAAACATTCACAAACAAACATTTATTTCGCTTTCGACACGTTGGCCCCGTTTGAAAGCATGGAGGCGAAGCCAGGATGATGTGTGTGTGTGGGGGGAAAGAGGGGGGGGGCCTAACATAAAGATGCAAAGGACAGCTTAGAGGCTGCCACAGAGCATAAATATTCAGAGAGAAGATTATAGGATTCGTGCAGAAATTGCCGCGCTCCTCGTCCACATGACACAGCTCAGCTATCACGCCCAGCTGCCCTGCCTCTCGTGCCTCCCAGCAGCGCTGTCTCAGGATTCGCAGGACGTCTGGTCTCAGAGCAACGGCCGACGCCCCGCAGCGGTGCTCCTCCACTCCAATGGCTGCCAGGCACTTTTCGAGCCCTCCATCTCGGGCCTCGGTGCCTCCGCCTGCCGGCAGTCTCCACGGTTTCATCCGCGGCCCCGTATACGGAGGAAAAAGACACTCAGCAACACGGGAGGGGGCGGAGATGTTCCTAATGCCGTGGTTGAACCCGGGAGGGGCGGGAGAGTACACGAACGGCGGGAGGGGGGCGGGAGAGAACGAGGGGGGCGGGAGAGTACACGAACGGCGGGAGGGGGGCGGGAGAGGACGAGGGAGGCGGGAGAGTACACGAACGGCGGGAGGGGGGCGGGAGAGGACGAGGGAGGCGGGAGAGGGGCAGCTAGGAACAAATAAGGAGACCCGTCCCGAGCAGCAAGGGAGGTGCCGGCAATGCCGGAACAGACTCTGGGGGCGTTCCCGGCGTCGCGTGACGTCGGCAAAAGGCAAAGAATCTCGGGAACGCCCCCGTGTCTGGTCCGGCATTGATGGACAGGCCCCTCGTCCAATGGCTAGGCTCCATTTATGGAGCCAGCCAATGAATGACGAGGGCCGACCCAAAGCCACACTACAGTTCTCATAAGATTTCTCCTGCGCAAAAGCTGCTTGCGCAGCTTTTTGCAGTCGAAACCTAAAAATGAGGCCTCTTTTAGGAAACTGTTGAAAACATATCTTTTCACCCTCTAACTGCCTGCATTTCTGGGTCTCGGCCTTCTAGACTCTCTCTCCACAGCGCGGGGACACGCCGGGAGGCGTCACCAGGCGCTTTAAAAGCCCCTTTAATAATAAATAATAATAATAACAACAGGGCTTGCAGACAGCGCATGCACACTGCCTATGCTCGACCTAAAAAGGAGATACATCTCATGGGAGAGAGACAGCATTTATAGCGCAGAAAGAAATACCACAGCCCTCCATTCAAAGTGTTCAAGAAACAAATAAAATCCAAACAGTAAGGATTTGTCCTGAAAAAAGAAGTTTTTTTTAATGTACAAAAAAGTAATTTGAATATTTCTCCGTAAAATCTTATTCCACAGGTCATTCTCATCCAGTTTTCAATACATTGATGACAGCCGACACGTGTTTCCTCACACAGTGACTTTTTCAAGGCTTGGATGTTTTTAAATGTGTCGGTTTCGGGAAAGAAAAGTGAAATATTGTTCCATTTTGAAGAGGCACTTGCCATGACAGCCTGACGTTGCTCAAGTTGCCAAAGGATTGTCAATATCCAACTCGTCCACTTAAGTCGGGAGTAATGATGTTCTATGGTAAGTGATAAGTCCTCAAATATGAGTCCAAATAAGGCTCACAAGTAACCAGAGAAAAAAGTAATGGAAGGTGACCCAAATCTGTGTCGGAGTGTGGACGTAAAATAGGCAAACGCCCTGGATCTTGATAAGTCCCTGTCTGTATCCAGCGTGTAATCCTCCGATGTGTGAAACAGCCTTTATAACGCATTTTTTACCACACAAAGTCTTTACCACGCAGGCAAGTATTTTTACTTTAACCACGCATGCCTTTACCTGGGGGATATGGAAGGCTATATACTTTCCTTACATATACTTACTATGTGTTGTAAAGGCATGCGTGGTAAAGGAATCTGCGTGGAAACTGCATTTTCTTTGTCAATAGCTCAAAAAGAAAACTAAATGAAAACAGCAATATGATCAAAACCTTTTCTAAAAACGATATGCTGATATTTTCAGTTGGTATTTGAGAACAAAATGAGATAATTTGTTACACAAAAGACTGGCATATGGGAGTGAAAACGTATTTCGAGACATTTACAAGCAGAATTAGTTTTACTGAAGATGCCGGAGTGGTTTTTACGGTCAAATAGATTGTATACTTCAGTTGTTATCAATCAGCACTTGTATAGAAGGCATAATCTGCCGTTACTGTATACCTCATGTCTGACTGAGCCTGTGGGATCTCTGTAAGATGAATGGTAGTTCTGACACCTGCATTTACAAGCCCGATCTGACCCCAGGGACAACTTCACTGTTTGTGACTTGGAATTTATAGACCTGTATGGTGTCTCATTTTTCCATCCTGCCTCTTCCTACTAGAATCTCAATCAAATTCTACTTAGAAGCGGCAACTTTATTAACTAAAGTGAGATACTTAACATACTTTGAAAAATTACACGGTATCATGCAAAATGCATGCTCGGGTTATTTAAAGTACCTGTAAAGCATATTTCTTTTTGGCCTATTTCTTTAGGAAATACTACTATAAAGTGCACCACTTGATCCTAATTCGTCACAAGTTTTTCCAGCAGAGAGATCTAGTGGGAACTCCGAGCTCTCCTAGCCCCCTGGAAGAGTCAAGCTCACTGGGCAGATGCTGAAGTATGCATTATTTCATAAGTACCCTATCAAAGCTGCTACCCCATTATATGAATATGTATCCACATCCTAGGAAGAGATATATAAAGGACACCGTTGGGTCCTAGCCCAATAATATACACTTTGGGAGGAGACCACGTGACTACCCATCACCTTAGGGATACGTCTGCTTCCTTGCTCAGTCACACTGTCTAACCTTGAATTTCAGTTGTCGCCATGCTGAATGCAAATGAGATGCAACGGGTCCCACGAAACACAATCCTCCCATTGTTCCCAGACTAACACAAGCCCTCTGTGTGCTGCCACCTTTTAGCCTTATACAATGTGTGATAGAGACGTTTGGCACCGATTATTTCGCTCCCCTTAAAAAACGGTTACATTTAACAAGGCTTGCCATGACCGCATCCTTGGCACCGGGCAGCAGGATTTAAAAGTTACCACCCTCCCAGCCAATTTGCCAGTCATCTCTTTAAAAAGTGAGTAAATATGTTCCACTGAGGTTTACACCGCAATTTACAGTGCGTGTTTTTCTTTGCTTCTGGAAACTGCACTGAGACAGCAAATGAAACACTTAAGTGGAATTTGCAATTACAGTGTGCAGGACTATGCTCCGAACAAAAAAAACACACTCGGTGTTTTCATAAACGCCTTTAACCTAGTGACATTCAAACAGACCTTATAAGGTATTTTTGGATGTCAATAATTTTTAAAAAAAAGATGGTTGAAACACACGTGTTTTAGGATTCAGTTTTCATACCCTAATGGTAAACACTACAATTGCAAATTATATAGCAACGTCAGAAAAGAATGGCTGCCAACACAACCACATCTGTCCTAACAACTAGAGTGTCTACCTCGAAGCTGGGGAGCCTGGTCTGGTGGCTCAGTGGACTAATGCGTCCACATCAGGGGCCTGTGTTTGACCTCATGGTCACAAGTTCAAATCCCAGCGGGTCCACTCAGCCTTTCCTCCATCGGAGGTCGATAAAATGAGTACCATTGAGCAGGGTAACAATAATGAGCAGGGTAACAATAAACATCTGGTATTCAGCGCCAAGATACCTCCGGGTGCACGTGCGCTATACACATGTTATGTTATGTTATCTTGTGGTCCTGTGCAAATCACTCAATCTCCCCGTGCCTAACAAATGAATGTCTGTCTGTAACGCAACTGGTCATGTAAAGCGCCCCAATCCCTTCGGGTCGAGTTTGCGCCATTTACAACAACAACAAACAAGCATTTACAATGCAATGGTTTTGCCTTTGTTAAAGTTAGAGCTATTGGCATTGCTCTTGACACTCTGAAGCTGCACTCTGAAGCTCCACTCTGCACTCTGAAGCTCCACTCTGCACTCTGAAGCTCCACTCTGCACTCTGAAGCTCCACTCTGCACTCTGAAGCTGCACTCTGAAGCTCCACTCTGCACTCTGAAGCTCCACTCTGCACTCTGAAGCTCCACTCTGAAGCTCCACTCTGCACTCTGAAGCTCCACTCTGAAGCTCCACTCTGAAGCTCCACTCTGAAGCTCCACTCTGAAGCTCCACTCTGAAGCTCCACTCTGAAGCTCCACTCTGAAGCTCCACTCTGATGCTCCACTCTGATGCTCCACTCTGATGCTCCACTCTGATGCTCCACTCTGATGCTCCACTCTGATGCTCCACTCTGATGCTCCACTCTGATGCTCCACTCTGATGCTCCACTCTGATGCTCCACTCTGAATCTGCACTCTGAATCTGCACTCTGAAGCTCCACTCTGAATCTGCACTCTGAAGCTCCACTCTGAATCTGCACTCTGAATCTGCACTCTGAAGCTCCACTCTGAATCTGCACTCTGAATCTGCACTCTGAAGCTCCACTCTGAATCTGCACTCTGAATCTGCACTCTGAATCTGCACTCTGAATCTGCACTCTGAAGCTCCACTCTGCACTCTGAAGCTCCACTCTGCACTCTGAAGCTCCACTCTGAATCTGCACTCTGAAGCTCCACTCTGCACTCTGATGCTCCACTCTGAATCTGCACTCTGAAGCTCCACTCTGCACTCTGAATCTGCACTCTGCAGCTCCACTCTGAATCTGCAGCTCCACTCTGCACTCTGCAGCTCCACTCTGAATCTGCAGCTCCACTCTGCACTCTGAAGCTCCACTCTGAAGCTGCACTCTGAAGCTCCACTCTGAAGCTCCACTCTGAAGCTCCACTCTGAAGCTCCACTCTGAAGCTCCACTCTGAAGCTCCACTCTGAAGCTCCACTCTGAAGCTCCACTCTGAAGCTCCACTCTGAAGCTCCACTCTGAAGCTCCACTCTGAAGCTCCACTCTGAAGCTCCACTCTGAAGCTCCACTCTGCACTCTGAAGCTCCACTCTGAAGCTCCACTCTGCACTCTGAAGCTCCACTCTGAAGCTCCACTCTGCACTCTGAAGCTCCACTCTGAATCTGCACTCTGAAGCTCCACTCTGCACTCTGAAGCTCCACTCTGAAGCTCCACTCTGAAGCTGCACTCTGAAGCTGCACTCTGAAGCTGCACTCTGAAGCTCCACTCTGAAGCTCCACTCTGAAGCTCCACTCTGAAGCTCCACTCTGAAGCTCCACTCTGAAGCTCCACTCTGAAGCTCCACTCTGAAGCTCCACTCTGAAGCTCCACTCTGAAGCTCCACTCTGAAGCTCCACTCTGAAGCTCCACTCTGAAGCTCCACTCTGAAGCTCCACTCTGAAGCTCCACTCTGAAGCTCCACTCTGAAGCTCCACTCTGAAGCTCCACTCTGAAGCTCCACTCTGAATCTGCACTCTGAAGCTGCACTCTGAATCTGCACTCTGAAGCTCCACTCTGAATCTGCACTCTGAAGCTCCACTCTGAATCTGCACTCTGAAGCTCCACTCTGCACTCTGAAGCTCCACTCTGAATCTGCACTCTGAAGCTCCACTCTGAAGCTCCACTCTGAAGCTCCACTCTGAAGCTCCACTCTGAAGCTCCACTCTGAAGCTCCACTCTGAAGCTCCACTCTGAAGCTCCACTCTGAAGCTCCACCCTGCACTCTGAATCTGCACTCTGAAGCTCCACTCTGCACTCTGAAGCTCCACTCTGCACTCTGAAGCTCCACTCTGCACTCTGAAGCTCCACTCTGAATCTGCACTCTGAAGCTCCACTCTGCACTCTGAAGCTCCACTCTGAATCTGCACTCTGAAGCTCCACTCTGCACTCTGAATCTGCACTCTGAAGCTCCACTCTGCACTCTGAATCTGCACTCTGAAGCTCCACTCTGCACTCTGAAGCTCCACTCTGAATCTGCACTCTGAAGCTCCACTCTGCACTCTGAAGCTCCACTCTGCACTCTGAAGCTCCACTCTGAAGCTCCACTCTGAAGCTCCACTCTGAAGCTCCACTCTGAAGCTCCACTCTGAAGCTCCACTCTGAAGCTCCACTCTGAAGCTCCACTCTGAAGCTCCACTCTGAAGCTCCACTCTGAAGCTCCACTCTGAAGCTCCACTCTGCACTCTGAAGCTCCACTCTGCACTCTGAAGCTCCACTCTGCACTCTGAAGCTCCACTCTGCACTCTGAAGCTCCACTCTGCACTCTGAAGCTCCACTCTGCACTCTGAAGCTCCACTCTGCACTCTGAAGCTCCACTCTGAAGCTCCACTCTGCACTCTGAAGCTCCACTCTGCACTCTGAAGCTCCACTCTGAAGCTCCACTCTGCACTCTGAAGCTCCACTCTGCACTCTGAAGCTCCACTCTGAAGCTCCACTCTGCACTCTGAAGCTCCACTCTGCACTCTGAAGCTCCACTCTGCACTCTGAATCTGCACTCTGAAGCTCCACTCTGCACTCTGAATCTGCACTCTGCAGCTCCACTCTGAATCTGCAGCTCCACTCTGCACTCTGAAGCTCCACTCTGAATCTCCACTCTGAAGCTCCACTCTGAAGCTCCACTCTGAAGCTCCACTCTGAATCTCCACTCTGAAGCTCCACTCTGAAGCTCCACTCTGAAGCTCCACTCTGAAGCTCCACTCTGAAGCTCCACTCTGAAGCTCCACTCTGAAGCTCCACTCTGAAGCTCCACTCTGAAGCTCCACTCTGAAGCTCCACTCTGAAGCTCCACTCTGAAGCTCCACTCTGAAGCTCCACTCTGAAGCTCCACTCTGAAGCTCCACTCTGAAGCTCCACTCTGAAGCTCCACTCTGAAGCTCCACTCTGAAGCTCCACTCTGAAGCTCCACTCTGCACTCTGAAGCTCCACTCTGAAGCTCCACTCTGCACTCTGAAGCTCCACTCTGAAGCTCCACTCTGAAGCTCCACTCTGAAGCTCCACTCTGCACTCTGAAGCTCCACTCTGAAGCTCCACTCTGAAGCTCCACTCTGAAGCTCCACTCTGAAGCTCCACTCTGAAGCTCCACTCTGAAGCTCCACTCTGAAGCTCCACTCTGAAGCTCCACTCTGAAGCTCCACTCTGAAGCTCCACTCTGAAGCTCCACTCTGAAGCTCCACTCTGAAGCTCCACTCTGAAGCTCCACTCTGAAGCTCCACTCTGAAGCTCCACTCTGAAGCTCCACTCTGAAGCTCCACTCTGAAGCTCCACTCTGAAGCTCCACTCTGAAGCTCCACTCTGAAGCTCCACTCTGAAGCTCCACTCTGAAGCTCCACTCTGAATCTGCACTCTGAAGCTCCACTCTGAATCTGCACTCTGAATCTGCACTCTGAATCTGCACTCTGAAGCTCCACTCTGCACTCTGAAGCTCCACTCTGCACTCTGAAGCTCCACTCTGAAGCTCCACTCTGAAGCTCCACTCTGAAGCTCCACTCTGAAGCTCCACTCTGAAGCTCCACTCTGAAGCTCCACTCTGAAGCTCCACTCTGAAGCTCCACTCTGAAGCTCCACTCTGAAGCTCCACTCTGAAGCTCCACTCTGAAGCTCCACTCTGAAGCTCCACTCTGCACTCTGAATCTGCACTCTGAATCTGCACTCTGAAGCTCCACTCTGCACTCTGAAGCTCCACTCTGCACTCTGAAGCTCCACTCTGAATCTGCACTCTGAAGCTCCACTCTGCACTCTGAAGCTCCACTCTGCACTCTGAAGCTCCACTCTGAATCTGCACTCTGAAGCTCCACTCTGCACTCTGATGCTCCACTCTGAAGCTCCACTCTGAAGCTCCACTCTGAAGCTCCACTCTGAAGCTCCACTCTGAAGCTCCACTCTGAAGCTCCACTCTGATGCTCCACTCTGATGCTCCACTCTGATGCTCCACTCTGATGCTCCACTCTGATGCTCCACTCTGAAGCTCCACTCTGAAGCTCCACTCTGAAGCTCCACTCTGAAGCTCCACTCTGAAGCTCCACTCTGAAGCTCCACTCTGAAGCTCCACTCTGAAGCTCCACTCTGAAGCTCCACTCTGAAGCTCCACTCTGAAGCTCCACTCTGCACTCTGAAGCTCCACTCTGAAGCTCCACTCTGCACTCTGAAGCTCCACTCTGCACTCTGAAGCTCCACTCTGCACTCTGAAGCTCCACTCTGAAGCTCCACTCTGCACTCTGAAGCTCCACTCTGCACTCTGAAGCTCCACTCTGAAGCTCCACTCTGCACTCTGAAGCTCCACTCTGAATCTGCACTCTGAAGCTCCACTCTGCACTCTGAAGCTCCACTCTGAATCTGCACTCTGAAGCTCCACTCTGCACTCTGAAGCTCCACTCTGCACTCTGAAGCTCCACTCTGCACTCTGAAGCTCGAATCTGCACTCTGATGCTCCACTCTGAAGCTCCACTCTGCAGCTCCACTCTGAATCTGCAGCTCCACTCTGCACTCTGAAGCTCCACTCTGAAGCTCCACTCTGAAGCTCCACTCTGAAGCTCCACTCTGAAGCTCCACTCTGAAGCTCCACTCTGAAGCTCCACTCTGAAGCTCCACTCTGAAGCTCCACTCTGAAGCTCCACTCTGAAGCTCCACTCTGAAGCTCCACTCTGAAGCTCCACTCTGAAGCTCCACTCTGAAGCTCCACTCTGCACTCTGAAGCTCCACTCTGCACTCTGAAGCTCCACTCTGAAGCTCCACTCTGCACTCTGAAGCTCCACTCTGAAGCTCCACTCTGCACTCTGAAGCTCCACTCTGAAGCTCCACTCTGAAGCTCCACTCTGAAGCTCCACTCTGAAGCTCCACTCTGAAGCTCCACTCTGAAGCTCCACTCTGAAGCTCCACTCTGAAGCTCCACTCTGCACTCTGAAGCTCCACTCTGAAGCTCCACTCTGAAGCTCCACTCTGCACTCTGAAGCTCCACTCTGAAGCTCCACTCTGAAGCTCCACTCTGCACTCTGAAGCTCCACTCTGAAGCTCCACTCTGCACTCTGAAGCTCCACTCTGAAGCTCCACTCTGAAGCTCCACTCTGCACTCTGAAGCTCCACTCTGAAGCTCCACTCTGCACTCTGAAGCTCCACTCTGCACTCTGAAGCTCCACTCTGCACTCTGAAGCTCCACTCTGCACTCTGAAGCTCCACTCTGCACTCTGAAGCTCCACTCTGCACTCTGAAGCTCCACTCTGAAGCTCCACTCTGAAGCTCCACTCTGAAGCTCCACTCTGCACTCTGAAGCTCCACTCTGCACTCTGCAGCTCCACTCTGAAGCTCCACTCTGAAGCTCCACTCTGAAGCTCCACTCTGAAGCTCCACTCTGAAGCTCCACTCTGAAGCTCCACTCTGCACTCTGAAGCTCCACTCTGAAGCTCCACTCTGCACTCTGAAGCTCCACTCTGAAGCTCCACTCTGAAGCTCCACTCTGAAGCTCCACTCTGAAGCTCCACTCTGAAGCTCCACTCTGAAGCTCCACTCTGAAGCTCCACTCTGAAGCTCCACTCTGAAGCTGCACTCTGAAGCTCCACTCTGCACTCTGAAGCTCCACTCTGAAGCTCCACTCTGAAGCTCCACTCTGAAGCTCCACTCTGCACTCTGAAGCTCCACTCTGCACTCTGAAGCTCCACTCTGCACTCTGAAGCTCCACTCTGCACTCTGAAGCTCCACTCTGAAGCTCCACTCTGAAGCTCCACTCTGAAGCTCCACTCTGAAGCTCCACTCTGAAGCTCCACTCTGAAGCTCCACTCTGAAGCTCCACTCTGAAGCTCCACTCTGAAGCTCCACTCTGAAGCTCCACTCTGAAGCTCCACTCTGAAGCTCCACTCTGAAGCTCCACTCTGAAGCTCCACTCTGAAGCTCCACTCTGAAGCTCCACTCTGAAGCTCCACTCTGAAGCTCCACTCTGAAGCTCCACTCTGAAGCTCCACTCTGAAGCTCCACTCTGAAGCTCCACTCTGAAGCTCCACTCTGAAGCTCCACTCTGCACTCTGAAGCTCCACTCTGAAGCTCCACTCTGCACTCTGAAGCTCCACTCTGAAGCTCCACTCTGCACTCTGAAGCTCCACTCTGAAGCTCCACTCTGCACTCTGAAGCTCCACTCTGAATCTGCACTCTGAAGCTCCACTCTGCACTCTGAAGCTCCACTCTGCACTCTGAAGCTCCACTCTGCACTCTGAAGCTCCACTCTGAATCTGCACTCTGAAGCTCCACTCTGCACTCTGAAGCTCCACTCTGCACTCTGAAGCTCCACTCTGCACTCTGAAGCTCCACTCTGAAGCTCCACTCTGAAGCTCCACTCTGAAGCTCCACTCTGCACT
Source organism: Lissotriton helveticus (assembly GCF_964261635.1). Taxonomy (NCBI): domain Eukaryota; kingdom Metazoa; phylum Chordata; class Amphibia; order Caudata; family Salamandridae; genus Lissotriton; species Lissotriton helveticus. Next base: position 1,135,363,673 of record NC_136061.1, read on the forward strand.
CTGAAGCTCCACTCTGAAGCTCCACTCTGCACTCTGAAGCTCCACTCTGAAGCTCCACTCTGCACTCTGAAGCTCCACTCTGAAGCTCCACTCTGCACTCTGAAGCTCCACTCTGAAGCTCCACTCTGCACTCTGAAGCTCCACTCTGCACTCTGAAGCTCCACTCTGAAGCTCCACTCTGCACTCTGAAGCTCCACTCTGCACTCTGAAGCTCCACTCTGCACTCTGAAGCTCCACTCTGAAGCTCCACTCTGCACTCTGAAGCTCCACTCTGAAGCTCCACTCTGCACTCTGAAGCTCCACTCTGAAGCTCCACTCTGCACTCTGAAGCTCCACTCTGAAGCTCCACTCTGCACTCTGAAGCTCCACTCTGCACTCTGAAGCTCCACTCTGCACTCTGAAGCTCCACTCTGAAGCTCCACTCTGCACTCTGAAGCTCCACTCTGCACTCTGAAGCTCCACTCTGAAGCTCCACTCTGCACTCTGAAGCTCCACTCTGCACTCTGAAGCTCCACTCTGCACTCTGAAGCTCCACTCTGAAGCTCCACTCTGCACTCTGAAGCTCCACTCTGAAGCTCCACTCTGCACTCTGAAGCTCCACTCTGCACTCTGAAGCTCCACTCTGCACTCTGAAGCTCCACTCTGAAGCTCCACTCTGAAGCTCCACTCTGAAGCTCCACTCTGAAGCTCCACTCTGAAGCTCCACTCTGAAGCTCCACTCTGAAGCTCCACTCTGAAGCTCCACTCTGAAGCTCCACTCTGAAGCTCCACTCTGAAGCTCCACTCTGAAGCTCCACTCTGAAGCTCCACTCTGCACTCTGAAGCTCCACTCTGAAGCTCCACTCTGCACTCTGAAGCTCCACTCTGAAGCTCCACTCTGCACTCTGAAGCTCCACTCTGAATCTGCACTCTGAAGCTCCACTCTGAAGCTCCACTCTGAAGCTCCACTCTGAAGCTCCACTCTGAAGCTCCACTCTGAAGCTCCACTCTGAAGCTCCACTCTGCACTCTGAAGCTCCACTCTGAAGCTCCACTCTGCACTCTGAAGCTCCACTCTGAAGCTCCACTCTGCACTCTGAAGCTCCACTCTGAAGCTCCACTCTGCACTCTGAAGCTCCACTCTGAATCTGCACTCTGAAGCTCCACTCTGCACTCTGAAGCTCCACTCTGAATCTGCACTCTGAAGCTCCACTCTGCACTCTGAAGCTCCACTCTGAAGCTGCACTCTGAAGCTCCACTCTGAAGCTCCACTCTGAAGCTCCACTCTGAAGCTCCACTCTGAAGCTCCACTCTGCACTCTGAAGCTCCACTGAAGCTACACACCGCGCAGGGCAGCTCTGGATGCTGATGCGAGAGGCCAGCTGGGAGGCGCGCTGCTCGTCTTCCTGCTCGTGCTGACTCGGAGAGAAAACTTGTTTTCATTGGGAGAGCGGCCTTCAAAGACCCGGTCACTGCGCCTCTCCGAGTGTTTAGCTTGGGATAAAATGGGCGCAGTGTTGTGGTGATGACAGTAGAGCAAGGGAGGTGCCGGCAATGCCGGAACAGACTCGGGGGCGTTCCCGGCGTCGCGTGACCGGCAAAAGGGAAAGAATGTCAGGAACGCCCCCGTGTCTGGTCCGGCATTGACGGACAGGCCCCTCGTCCAATGGCAAGGCTCCGTTTACGGAGCCAGCCAATCAATGACGAGGGCCGACCCAAAGCACCCTACAGTTCTCAACAGGATTTCGCCTGCGCGAAAAGCTGCGCAGAGCGCAGCTTTCGCTAGGCAAAACCTAAAAACATCTCGCTGTGCGATGCATGGCTTTCACTTTCCAGCACAAAGCACTGCACTGAAGTGGATAGTAAAAAAATAAATAAAGGCTATGTTGTATTTTATTTGGTTCTCTTCTTAATCCTGCAGTGCTGCTTCGAAGCACGTGCCCACAAAAAGGTGTCTAGTGGTCAAAGCTCTAGGGACAGATGACACAGAAGAAATATCCTGAAGGAACTCAGCAAAACAACTTACTTTTCAGCAGCTTACATAAGTTCAGTGGGGCAGTGCAGATGGCAAAACAACACACAAGCTGCTGCCCCACAGGGAACCGTCCTGAGCGAGTCTCCGGTCATCTCAGGCCCTTCTACCCTCTCTCACAGGATCAGAGAGACGGGCCTCTGACAGGAGCGAGAGGGGCCCGAGCACAGGGAGGTGGTAAGAGCCTGCTTGCTGCTACCCCATTCATAGCTGGCAAGTTTTAAATGTGCTCAAACTACTAAAGATGGGGGACGGGGAGCTGAAAGGTCCAGTACCCTTGCTCCCAAGAACAAATCATGTAGCACACAAGAGGGTAGCTGTTCCTACAGAAATAACAAAATACAGGAAGGAAAAACACTTGCACTCACCTATACGGCGTTTTACTTTTAAAAATATAAGCTAAAGAGCCCGCTCGCGGGGCCCGTGGGGTATTCCCGAACGAGGAGCTAAACGCCCAATGATGAAGCATGACCCCTTCGCAGGTGTATAAGGGCATCACTTGCAGGGCCTGACTGGGAACCAAAACCGGCCCTGGCAAAGTGCTCGGCCAAGGGGGTGGTGATGGACGGAGCATCTAAACCAATCAAACACCCACACCCAGTCAAAAGATCTGGGTTTAATCCATCACCGTTCTTTAGCCCACTCTGCCACCCCGGTTCAGACATGGCCATATGCAAATCAGCCTGACCATGTGCCTCGTGGGAACAGTCCAGCCCGAACTTCCAAGCCATGCCTTCCCTGGACCGGAAACAAGCTTCCGAGGACCGGTTACTGGCATTGCAGCCGTCTTCAGCCCGGCTTGCTTGAATCCAGTTGCAAAGTGAGCAAGGGACTCACGTCTGAGCATACCCTGCTACACTTATGGCGGCCAAAGCGGTACAAAAGGGGGTGGTGACGGGCTCTTTGCCAGGGCCCGTTTTCATCCGATTTTGTTACAGGGCCGATTTTAAGGCCATGTAACAAAATCGGCTCCCAGAGGCCCAAAACCGGCCCACACCAGTGCGGCGCACCGGGGTATTGCCCGGTGCCCGCTACGGCCAGTCCGGCCCTGATCCCTTTTTATTAATGAAACATCCCCCCATTCCCCCCATTCCCCCCCATCCCCCCTCCCCCCCAAGTATAAAGTTGTAATTTCCTTCCTGTATTTTGTCATTTCTTTAGGAACAGCTACCCTCCTGGGTGCTACACGTTTTGCATGTGCTCACTGGATATAGAACTGTCGTGGAGAAGTGTGGCTCAGGGGTTAGAGGCAGCAGACCCGGAAGCTGAGATCGGTCCTGGACCAGGGTTCAATTCCCCGCCACGGCGGGTCTTGGACTAAATATTCCATGGACTTGATAATTCTCGCCCCGGTGCCTCCTCGACTCACGGGTTCACACTCTGCGACTCTGGGCAATAGCTTGCTTAATCTCCACAACGGCCCCTCGCGGCGGGATGCCTGACTTTCACCTTGTGGATACCCTGCTATCTCACAGGGGAATACCAGGAAGGGTTCCCTAAGCAAGCGCCGGGACACCCACTGCGGGTAGCTGTGCGCTATATAAGCTCAACTACATTTAGGAGAGCCATTTCCAGATCATATGGCCGCCGGCATATATGGCACAGAGGAAGAAGAGGAGCAGGCACCATTCAAAACACCTCCCAACTGTTTTGAACACAAGTCTACACCTAGTCCCGTCATTTTTCAAACAAACATAACCACACCTTTGTTTTGCCCATCTAGATGCAGTCAGTAACCACAGTGCTCACTACTAGGGCCAACCCCTCCCCTGCCTTTAGCCTCTCAACAGCCTGTGCATATGGTCGAGCTTCTGCCAGTTGAGGCCCACCTTAGTACTAGTTTAGTGTTTACAGCGAATTCTGCAGGAATAGATTCACTTCACCAGAGGAAAGACGATAAACGAGACTAGAGGCAAATTCAATGTTTTCATTTTTTTTTTACAGTGAAATGCTTTTTTCAAGCTTCAGTATTGCAGAGAACATACCACATTGACCAAGGAGGTGCAAGCTTCCCTTACATACACAGAACGTGTGCAACACAGCTGTGTAAGCTTTATTCAGAATACACACCAATACTTGAGGGGTACGACATTGGCATCTGTGTTGCAAGCATCCTCACCATCCGTGACAAAAATATAACAGTGTAGAGGTATTCAATTGTGAAAATGGTTGTTTAACTATATTCTTTGTTCAAAATAAAGCAAATTGATTAACTCTCTAAAGTATGGTCAAGGTTGCCTGATCACACCATGTTGTCAGAACTATGGATTCTATTGACACAGGCATTTTTGTCCATTAGCGCAAGTTTACAGCCTCAAAAACCTCATATACACGAAGGCATGCCTGGTGATCGTAAATGCATTTACTACTTTGGACTTCTTTGGAATGTGTGCTAAGACATTTGCAGTAGTAAATATTTCTTAAAGAGTAGAAATAGACGTTTCATGGTGTGGTTTGCCTTGGAAATGTGGGAATGCCTACAAAGATGCATACCTACCAACTTACAAATGAATTTCACGGTGAGAGCAGGGGGTGGGGCCTTGGAAGGACAGGCCTCGTGCCGAGAGGTACCTAAGAGGCACCCAGCCCCAGACCCCCTGCCCAAAATACTGTGGGTCATGGAGGCTTACACCATATCCTCACTTGTTTTCACACTTCTTAATGGTTATCCGCTGCTTACTGCAGTGAAAAACGAGCAGAAATGAAAAGGGGGGGCTCTTGGCCCCCCCCCGCCCGCATGGCGGTGCGGCGACCGCCCCCCTCCCTCGGTACCTCTCGGTGGTGGGGCGTGCCCTATGGGGCGCGCCCTACCACCGATTGGGTGGCGCCCTCCCTGACCCGGATGGCGTTAAGCGACATCCGGGTCAGGGGGGCGGGCTGCAGGAGGGGCTGGGAGGGAGCGGAGGGCGTGCCCCCCCCCCCCCCCCCTGGCCCCCTTGAGGATAAAGAAGCGGGGAGCGCCCAGGGGACTCCTTGTTGCCTGGATGCTCCCCCACACGCTGGTGCCCCGCGCTCGGGGCTTCTTGTTTTTTTTAATCTTTCTGTTTATCTTTTAGGCAGTTGAGGAGCAGGCGCGGTGCAGGAGCGGTGTCCGGATCTCGGCGGATCGTCCATCAATCGTCCAGGGAGAGGCTCCGGTGGAACATTTGCGCACCAAAGGAAAAGGGGTGTCTTTTAAAAACAAAAAGAAAAGTGTCGCATCCGTGCGTGTCCCGGCGTCTGACAAGGTATTTCTCGGGGCGTGTGCGGGCGGTGACGAGCAGCGCGGTCTGGTTTACCTGCTGCTGCCGCTCGTGTGTATGCCGGTCGGCAGGCAAAAAGAAAGATAAAACTCTCTACCCCGAATTGGGCATTTTGCTTGGCCTCAGATTGCGCGATTAACCCCCGCCTTTTCCTGCTCCATACACGGGCGGGCAAACTGGTCGGGCCAGGCAGCCCTCGAGATCGGTGTTCTTGTGGTGGGGCGAAGCAGGGTCGACTAGGGCAGGGCCTGGAGGGGAGACCTGAGTGAGAGTAAATTGTTTTAGCAATGTGTTTGTAATTACAAGTGGTGCTCTGGATTAGTTTAATTAAACAGCCAGGTTTGGGCATACAAACAATTTCGCCATGCTATATGTGAATTTTCCTCTAATTTTCGTTATTTGGAGGGGATAAAAAGATTGTTTTGAACTGATAAATTACAGTCCTGTGCTAGTCTGTACGGTTTTAAACAGCAAGGGTCGGACTGGGGGTGGGCAGCAAGGGTTCGAGCCCCCATTTAAGTGTGGTATTGATTGCGGTTCGCAGCAAATGTTTGAGTGCTACTTCTGGATATTAATACTTTTTCTATTCCAGGCAATACACTACAGTTTGTCAGCAGAGAGTGCACGGCGAGCCCAGAGGGGGGAGCGGCGGACGTTGTCACAAACACGATATCGGCTGTGGAAGGGCGCAGGATTCGTTCGGTAAGAGGAGAGCGGGGGGCTGGCATTTCATAGCTTCTAGTAGCCGCCGGGTGGGTCTACGTTAGAGTTTACTCACCCCGGACAAACCGGAGAAGCCGGGGCGTTGAGGTTGCAGTTGCATGGTGCTAATAGCCCCCTGTGCATCCTCCATTTGGTGAAGGTACAAAGCACACGGTCACCTGAGTTGTAACACTAGGAGTGTAGGGCAGGGGTGGGCAAACATGCCGGGGCCAAAAGGTAGTAAAGGAGGGCCCAGCATGGAGGTTATGATGCACGCCATGATGCGTGAGATGAGCGAAATTAATAAGAGGTTGGGGAAAGTTGATGAATTGGAGGCTCGCATGAATGAGAGGTTTGCTGATCCCCCAGGCACATCAGGCAGGCCCATGCGGCAGAGAGCGGCACCCTTGCCGAGGGGGGATTTCGTTACCCCACCACAGAGATCTAGGGCCAAGAAGCCGAGGTACAGTGCCCCAGCCCCCGTACCTCTAGTTCCGGTCCCGAGTATGCCCGTACCTTCGATACCGGTTCCTCTTGCACCTCTGCCGGCACCGGTTCCTGCCATGCCGCCGGCACCCCCTCCTGCGGGGCCTACCCCCCCGCCCGTGGTACCGATACCAGTCTCGAGTGTGCCGCCGACATCCGCTCCCTTGCCTACCACGCCAGTACCACCGAACATGCCCCCTGGGGTCCCAGATGTGCCAGCTGGTAACCTGGACCCGGTCCCCGTTGAGTTGGTATCTCAGATAGCTGCCTTATTGCCTTGGCTGCAAATGGGGGGTGTGTTTCCTGCCTCATCAGATCATGCGGCAGAAGCGGCGAAGTTGGTAGAAAAGATTAAAGCTGCAACGGCGCCTGACAGTACTGCGGTGCCCTCATCTTCTTCACTTACAGGTTCCAGTCCCGCCCAACCGAATGGAGATGGTGGTCTACCGGCCCAGGTGCCCGTTAATGGTAAGGAGGTGGCGCTGCCTCTTCTGGGGGACGGCTCAGTGCCATCCAGGAGTGAAAATTTGGCACAACATGTGTCCCAGGCAGTGAAGGAGTTGATTTGGGCGGGGAAATAGGTTTACATTTTTTCTTTGTTGCTAGACAATAGGGAAATGGAGCAGGCCAAGCTACTGAAGGAATGGATGCATCCGAGTGAATGGAGGGCACAGTGCTCCAAGTTCAGGGTAGATGAGACTTTGAAGAATTGGATCAGGGCCTTTTCCGTCCTTACGGCTATCACGGCCGAATGCCCCCCTAATGTGCAGGCAGCAATGGCTTGCTACCAGAGCAGGATTGTGGGGTGGAGCGACCAATACACTGGGGATGCGTGGAAGGAGTGTGATGTTAATTTCAGGAAAGCCAAGGAATTTGACGCGTCACTGGCATGGGACAGGGTGGACTCTATGTCTTGGCATAAGCAGTTCTCAGGGGACACAGCCCCATCCCAGGCCACCAGTGCAGTCAGGGTGTTCTCCGCTAGACCCCAACAGCCCTTTCGGTCAGCCCAGGGGAGTGAGGTCCCGGTGAAGAATGGGGGGGGGGGGTCAGAGAAGAAAGGGGTATGCTGGGACTTTAATAAGCGCTCCTGCACAAGGGCCCAGGGCACCTGTAGATTTAGACATGCATGTGCAGTCTGTGGTCACCCTTCCCACCCCGTGACAACTTGCAGGTCCAAGCAAGGAAACCACGGTCAGAGGGGAAGGGGGAAGCCAGAGTAGTGCAGACGAGTCGGGCCCCCCCCACGCCAATAGACGTTTTAGCAATGATCCCATGGTTGAATCGATACCCGGACCACACAGCGGCCACTCTACTTCAGGAAGGTTTCTCACAAGGTTTTAGGATCCCAGCGGTGGGGTACACAGGTAGCGCACATTGCAGGAACCAACTGTCAGTAAAGCATAATCCTGATGTGGTGGGTGCTAAGATTAGCAAGGAACTGTCGCTGGGCAGGATAGCTGGCCCTTTCCAGGAGGTGCCTGTCCCCAATTTTGTGTTCTCGCCGCTGGAAGTAGTACCCAAAAAAGAGAGAGGCGAGTTTAGACTGATTCACAACCTGTCGGCACCAAGAGGAGCATCCTTGAACGATGCGATTGATGAAGGTATTTGTAGTGTAAAATATGCCTCATTTGACCAGGCTGTTGATTTATTGCGGGCTCTTGGGCCAGGGGCACTGATGGCAAAGTCCGACATAGAATCTGCTTTCCGTCTCCTCCCAGTCCATCCGTTGGATCACCACCTCCTGGGTTTCAATTTCGAAGGCAAGTTTTACATGGACAAATGCATGTCCATGGGCTGTTCCATATCATGTGCTTACTTTGAGACGTTCAGCTCATTTCTAGAATGGGTTATGAGACAGGCGACGGGCCACCAGCAGGTCATGCATTACCTAGACGATTTCCTTTTCTTAGGTGCGGCGGGCTCTCAGGAGTGTGCCTGGGCATTGCAGGAATTTTGCGTGCTCATGCGGGCTTTTGGGTTCCCGCTGGCGCCAGGGAAGACGGTCGGCCCGTCCACTTGCCTGGAATTCCTTGGTATAGCGATTGATTCAGTGGTGGGATGCTTCAGGTTGCCCAGGGACAAAGTGTCTAAGTTTAGAGCAGCTCTTCGTCAATGCCTACGCAAAGACAAGGTGTCATTGCAACAGCTGCAGGAAGTGGTGGGCCAACTGAACTTTGCCCTGCGGGTCATCCCAATGGCACGCCCATTCTCACGCTCCATTGCCCAAGCTATGAAGGGACTACGGGAGAAACATCACCGCACAAGGTTGTCATCTGAGGTTCGCCAGGATATGCATATATGGATGGCATTCCTGGAGGATTTTAATGGCAGGGTAGTGTGGTCCGGTCCTCCCGCCACATCAGCAGAGTTGGGTTTATGGACAGACGCTGCTGGTAGTGTGGGCTTCGGCACCATCTTGGGGACCAAGTGGGTCGCTCAGCGGTGGCCGGAGGAATGGAAAGCATGGGTCCGACTGCCAATATTGGCTTCCTGGAACTCTTCCCAATATGGGTGGCCTTGAAGGTCTGGCCGGAACACCTATGTAATCAATCAGTGGTGTTCTGGTCGGATAACTTGACAGTTGTGGAATGTATAAATCAACAGGGGGCACGCTGTCCCTTCATACTGCGCCTGATAAAGGAAATTGTGTTACAGTGCTTAAAATGGAATGTGGTTTTTAGAGCCAAGCATGTCCCAGGAATCCTCAACAATGCAGCTGATTACCTTTCTCGCTTTAAAATGCAGGTTTTCAGGGAACATCTTCGTGCAGCAGATCCCTCGCCAGCGCACTTCCCGGCAGTACTTTGGCAGATTGGTGCGCCAGATTACAGGACCTCGTGGTTGCTAGCTTAGCCCCCAGGACCAAGACAGCTTACGAAGGGGCGTTTTTGTCTTACCGGGCTTTCTTGGGGCTGGAATGGGAGGTTAGGTGGGCACATGAGGACAGCTTTGCGGCCTACTTAGAATCGATGCACAGGGAAGGGCGCTCAGTGGCGGCGGCGAGCAGACATAGGGCGGCGGTCTCCTTCTTTGCGCAGGCTAAGGACATGCGGGATCCTACTAACACCTTTATGGTGCGCAAGGCTTTGAGGGGTTGGCGCCGTCTGCAAGGTCATTCTCCAGATGGGAGAAGGCCCATCGGGCTAGCCAGGCTGACAGCCTTATTGGGGGCGCTTCACAGTGTCTGTAGCTCCGAGTGGGAGGTACTTCTGTTTAAGGCTGCATTTTCCCTGGCTTTCTATGGGGCTCTGAGAATTGGGGAATTAGTTGCAGGGTCAAAAGGAGATAAGTTGGGCGGCCTACAGTGGACCTGTGTAAAGATCAGAGAGGATACTATGTGGGTGACAATTCAGAGATCGAAAACTGACCAGGAATCTCGGGGTCACACCATAGTGCTCCACCGGGCCCGGGCCAACCCTTGCTGCCCGGTTTCTCACGTGGAGTTCCTCCACAGGCAGCGAGAGGGCACGACGGGGGTGCACTGTTGTGTCACGCCGATGGTACACCATTGACCAGTTTAGGCGAGTCTTGGAGCTGACGGTCAGACAGGCGGGTTGTGATCCCAGGGAATTTGGCACTCACTCCTTTAGGATTGGGGCAGCAACTGAAGCAGTAGCAAGGGGTCTCCCAGTTGAGAATGTGAAGAGAATAGGGAGATGGTCGTCTGAATGTTACAAAAGATATGTACGAATTGACATGTTGTGACAGGATGGTGCTCACGCCTGGTGTGTTTCTGTTTTTTTGCAGTTTCTCAAACCTGTGACGCAGGGGAGGAACTCACCGCCGGGCGTCAACGATCTACACCATCGTAGCACAAGCGGCACGAAGAGCACAGGAAATTGGTGACTTGGATTGTGGGCCACTCTTATGTGAGGCGTGCTGAACATGTTTTTCTTTCAGGAGACCGTAGGAACAGGGCGGCGCAGAAGGAGTTTCATATCTCATTTTTCGGAAGAGGGGGCCTGTGCCTCAGCCAGTTTAGGAGCTTCCTCCAGGGACTCTTAGCCCAGCAGCCCGCCCCCCGTCAGTGGTGATACTTCACCTGGGGGAAAATGATTTGGCCAAACTAGGGAGGCGCATCCTTATTGAGGAGATCATTTCCACTGCAGGGTGGGTGGCTAGGATTTGCCCGGGCTGCACAGTAGTTTGGTCGCAACTTATCCCTCTGTGGCAGTGGCGAGGGGGGGGGACTCTGTCAGGGCGTTGAATCACTCGGTAAAGAGGATCAACACGCAGTTGGACAAACTATTCCGAGCCCCCCGGTTGCAGACGATTCCACATGGATGTATCTGGGGCAAGCAGTATTACCTGGGGGACGGGGTACACTTCACTGAGGCAGGGAACATCATGTGGTCTAATAATCTCTGGGCCTGGTTAGAGGGATTTGCTACGTAAGTCGGTCCTGGTTTAGGTCTAGGATGGGGGAGGCCAGATCGTCGGTTAACAATGCTGGCCTGTGGCGGTAAGGTCATGACCGGTGAGCAGCTATTTTAAGGTCTGAGGGGGCGGGCATCATCCAATGGAGGTTCCCGACCAGGGGGAGGGGCCATTGGCCCCTCCTAGAACTTTTGGGGCAAGGTAACTGGTGCTTCAAAGGGGCGCGGGTGGGAGGAGTCACGCTTTCCTTAGGCTGGTAGCCACCCCGCGCGCACATACTTATGACGTCGACAGATGGCGCTGAGTAAGGGCCCTCCTTAAGTGGGTAAATGGAGTTCACGGCGTGGACCGGGTAATTACCGGGCCCGGCTGCGCATGCGCACATCTTGTGGTGAGGCGCAGCTAGTAGGACCTGACACCGGTTAGCGACCTTGCCATATGGCCAGAAATGTTAGTATACAAAATTCAAATGAGGATGTTAGATTCGGTTAGGAAACAATCTGTATTAGAGTTTTGTTAAGGATAGTCTCTCACACCTGTTGACAATCATGTATCTAATGTCCTGCTAATTTTGTATAAACTGATTATCGTGCAATTAAAAATTTATTGTTTTATATATTAATAAATACGGCCGGGGGGTCTTGCGACCCCCGCCTTCCAAAGATAACCATGTTTCATGTTCATGATGTGTCCGTGGGTTGGTGTGGTCATAGGGAGGGGGCGGCAGCCAGTCACTGACCATGTGAAAAGGAGGGGCTCTTGGCCCCCCCCGCCCGCATGGCGGTACGGCGACCGCCCCCCTCCCTCGGTACCTCTCGGTGGTGGGGCATGCCCTATGGGGCGCGCCCTACCACCGATTGGTTGGCGCCCTCCCTGACCCGGATGGCGTTAAGCGACATCCGGGTCAGGGGGGCGGGCTGCAGGAGGGGCTGGGAGGGGGGGGGTGCCGCCCCCCCACCCCGGGCCCCCTTGAGGATAAAGAAGCGGGGAGCGCCCAGGGGACTCCTTGTTGCCTGGACGCTCCCCCACACGCTGGTGCCCCGCGCTCGGGCTTCTTGTTTTCCCACCCACCATCCCTGGAACAATGCGGTGTTGTATGCATTATTAGTCTGATTCAGTCGGTAATTTGCTGTGATGTTTGTTAGGCAATTTTTCCATGCGTAGAAAACTGTTTTGTTGGTGTATTTTGCTTGTGATGCTTTCTGTTAGGCCTTTTTTCCCCGTTTAAGTTAATGGTATTATAATATGTTATTGGTTGCAATGGTATTTAGGCCTTTTTTCCCTTTGTGTAGCTTTACGGTGTTATGCGTGATGGTTTACTTAGGGTAGTTGTCCTTTAGAATTTTTCCCATAGGTCGTCGTATTTATGTATGTATGTAAGGTCTCCTGAGGCGGAAAGCCGGGAGCTGTGTTTGTGTAACTTTTAAATATCTTTTAAACTTTGAGAGTCACTTAACTTTGTGGACTATTCTCCCCACTCCCCCTCCTGGCACTTTGACTCTGGGCATTGTCTCACCTGCTCAGGCTGTGCAGCGGAGTTCAGCGCTGCCGCCATTCCCGGCGTTCTTCGAGGCCACGCCCCCTTTGTGAGGCCACGCCCCCTTATTTAGGCCACGCCCACCGCCGAACATACTTAAGGCGCTGAATACTAGCGCCGGCTGATGTATGTAAGGTCTCCTGAGGCGGAAAGCCGGGAGCTGTGTTTGTGTAACTTTTAAATATCTTTTCAACTTTGAGAGTCACTTAACTTTGTGGACTATTCCTTCCACTCCCCCTCCTGGCACTTTGACTCTGGGCATTGTCTCACCTGCTCAGGCTGTGCAGCGGAGTTCAGCGCTGCCGCTATTCCCGGCGTTCTTCGAGGCCACGCCCCCCTTCGTGAGGCCACACCCCCTACATCTACCACCCGCCACTATAAATCATGTGCGTACCTCGGAAGCGCAGCGGACGAGCGCAGCGGGCGCGTCGTTGGCGCGCCCGTCAGCGCTGAGGAAGCGCCAGACGCCAGACACCCTGAAACTTTCCAAAACGGTAAGATAATGTATTCTAAACTAGAGCTACTTAAACTACATCATCCCAAGCAAGGATGCTCCAACTTCAACCTGGCCAACACAAATGTGCCCCAAGCTTGCTTATGTGGGTTCTCTCTTACAAATCCAGATCGACAAACATCCCATACCGTTGCCAAGCCCTCAGTGATTAAAATTGGTCAGTTGAATGTTCGATCTATGTCGAAACATCACGCCGAAATCCACGATCTAGTCACTAACCATGCCCTCGACATTCTTTTTCTCACCGAGACGTGGCTTCAAGATGACATGGACACTGTCAATAGAAACTCCAGAGGTGGTGGAATTGCCATAATGACCAGATCTCATCTTACGTGCCAGCTATCTAAAGCAGATATTAAAGATAGCGAGTGTGCACGCTATAACATCAAAATCAATCCCCAGCTTAGCATGGTAGGACTCCTGATATATAGGCCACCAGGAACGGATGTTAAATTCACTAACTCACTCCTCGAGTACCTATGCTCACAGATCACTGAAACTGCCAACTTCACCATTATTGGAGATTTGAACATCCACTTCGACTGTAAGGGAGACTCAAAGATCAATACTCTACTAGCTGATCTGGAGGCCCTTCAACTAGACCAACTTATACAGGGCCCTAACCATATTGGCGGCCATCTCCTGGACCCCATTTTTACGAACATAATTAATGCGCAGGTCGAAACGCCCAGCCCTATGACCTGGACTGACCACTGTCTAGTAACTATGTTAATACCCTGCAAGAACATGGGAAACGGCCATTACAACGAGGCCGTTTCAACGAAAACCATAACCACGCATGCATTACAACGCATGCGTGGTTACAACGACAGCTTTTACCACGCATACTTTTACTACGATGTACGTAGTAAAGGCATGTGTGGTAAAGGGTAAAAATTAAAAAGGGGGGGTTGGGGGGGCTTGCCCCCCAAAAAATAAACCACTAACCTTTAGAGGAGATGTGCAGGAAATCGGCGGCGCAGGGGAAGGAAACGGCCGTTTTTTTTTCCATTTATGACGTCACAACGGAAAAAACGTGGCGAAGGAAAAGCGTGAAAATAGTATTCCGTTGTAACGCATGCGTGGTAAAGGCATGCGTTACAACGGAGTTCGTTGTAAGATCATACAACCCAAGAACATCCTGTTTACTAAGCCCACTCAGCAGGTTCGAAAAAGACCCTGGAGAAAGCTCCATATAGAGGACTTCCATGCACTCCTCACTACCCATCCCCCCCCACCTAGCGGAGATCCCGATCATGAATACGACAAATTTTGCGATTGGATTAACCAAGCCCTAGACACCCTTATCCCACCTAAATGGATCAAAGCTCGCGCCCACGATTCCAGTCCCTGGTACAACAAGGAACTCTCCGCACTAAAAAAAGAGTGCAAGAAAGCCGAAAGATGCTGGAGGAAAAACTATGACCCCGCCCCTAAAACTCTGTACACACAATCGCAAAAAACTTACCACCGTAACATATGCAGGACCAGGGCAGCCTACTACACCACTAAGATTAAGAACAGTCATAATGCCTCTAAAACTATTTTTAAAATTCTTAAAGAACTCAGTGCTAAAAAACAGTGGCTAATCCTAACACCTCATCTGCATTATGCGATAACATGGCCTCTTTTTTCTTAGAAAAAATTCGGAAAATTTATATCACCTTTCCCTCCACCTCTGACCTCATCCCATCCAATGACCCCAGCAGACCCAACCTCGCTAACATCCCGGCCCTAAGCTTAGAAGATTTTACTAAAATCTGTAATAAAATCAAGTCTGGCTCACCGGCAGACCCTCTCAAACCTGAAACCTTCAGAGAAGCTGACATGACTGTCCTAGGCCCCCTGAGAGACATCATTAACAAATCTTTCTCTACAGCTATAATCCCTTCCAAATGGAAACAAGCCTGGATATCACCAATCATCAAAAAACCTACGCTGGACTCTAACATTGCCGAAAACTTTAGACCTATATCCCTCCTACCATGGCCAGCCAAAGTAGCAGAAGCCCATGTAAATACCATCCTGGCCAAATACTTGTCATCTAATAACATCTTAGATTGGTCACAACATGGCTTCCGGGCGGGACATAGCACTGAGACAGCCCTACTAAGTGTGACAGAACACCTCCGCACCATTTTAGATTCTGGTGGAACGGCAGCACTGATTCTACTTGATCTCAGTGCTGCCTTCGACACGGTGTCACACGAAGTTTTGCTGTTCAGGCTAAAAGAGGTCGGGATATCAGGACTCGCTCTTGATTGGTTTAGAGACTTTCTTTCTGGCCGATCATTTCGAGTCTCCACCCCCCTACCTCTCCAGGGAATGTCCCATAGAACAGGGCGTACCCCAGGGGTCAGCTCTTAGCCCCACCCTGTTCAATGTGTATGTCCAGCCCCTGGCAGAGGTAGCCAGGAGACACGGAATGTCTCTTGTATCCTACGCTGATGATACGCAGCTGGTGGTGGCATTAAACGATGAAAGTGGTCACAGCGCCCAAAATTCCAACAAACCCTCATTGACATCACAGAATGGATGACAGCAAACTACCTCCAGCTCAACGCCGGTAAAACAGAGGTGTTGTTGGTGGGAAAAAAGACAAACACTTGGGGGAACAACTGGTGGCCAGAAAACCTGGGACAACCACCTGAGCCCAAAGACTGTGTCAAAAACCTAGGAGTATGGGTAGACTCTGCCCTCAAATTTACTCACCATACTAAAAAAGTGGCAGCAACCTGCTTCGGCATTTTACGGAACCTTAGGCTCATCCTGGGATTCTTTGACAACCAAACCCGTCAGACGATAGTCCAAGCAGCCATCCTCTCCAGGCTGGACTACGCCAGCTCCCTTTTGCTAGGAACGAACGTTGCAGAAAAAGCTAGACTCCAGCGAGTCCAGAACGCTGCCGCCAGGGCTCTGGTAGGTCTCCCTCGCCACACGTCTGTGGCTAGCGTCCTTATCAAGCTCCACTGGCTCCCAATGGAGAAAAGGATATACTTCAAAACGCTATGCCTAGCTTTTAAAATCCTAAAAACGGCCTCCCCCCCCATGCTTTGCCCACTCTTGTCAACCTACGTCCCTCGGCGCGCCCTACGCTCAGAAGGGCCAAAATCTCGCAACGGTTCCTCGTATCAAACTATCCAGGATGGGTGGTCGTTCCTTCAAATACCTGGCCGCCAAACTCTGGAACGGCCTCCCAGACCAGATCCGAGGGATACAAAATCTATTGACCTTTAGGAAAGCAATAAAAACACACCTCTTCTGTTAACATCACCCTCCCCTTCTACTTCCTATCCTCTGTACCCTTTCATACAATAAGCGCCGGGACGCCCCTTTGCTGGGGCAGCTGCGCGCTATACAAGCACATATAACATTTATTAGGTATGGGGCATGCGGTAAAGTCATGACCGGTGAGCAGCTATTTTAAGGTCTGAGGGGGCGGGCATCATCCAATGGAGGTTCCCGCCCATGGGGAGGGGCCATTGGCCCCTCCTAGAACTTCAGGGGCAAGGTAACTGGTGCTTCAAAGGGGCGCGGGTGGGAGGAGTCACGCTTTCCTTAGGCTGGTAGCCACCCTGCGCGCGCATACTTATGACGTCGACAGATGGCGCTGAGTAAGGGCCCTCCTTAAGTGGGTAAATGGAGTTCACGGCGTGGACCGGGTAATTACCGGGCCCGGCTGCGCATGCGCACATCTTGTGGTGAGGCGCAGCTAGTAGGTCCTGACACTGGCTAGCGACCTTGCCATATGGCCAGAAATGTTAGTATACAAAATTCAGATGAGGATGTTAGATTCGGTTAGGAAACAATCTGTATTAGAGTTTTGTTAAGGATAGTCTCTCACACCTGTTGACAATCATGTATCTAATGTCCTGCTAATTTTGTATAAACTGATTATCGTGCAATTAAAAATGTATTGTTTTATATCTTAATAAATACGGCCGGGGGGTCTTGCGACCCCCCGCCTTCCAAAGATAACCATGTTTCATGTTCATGTGTCCGTGGGTTGGTGTGGTCATAGGGAGGGGGCGGCAGCCAGTCACTGACCATGTCCATTGTTTACAGTAGTTTTCAGCTCGTTTTTGATGCCACCAAGTGATTTTGTATTCTCACCGAGTGACCCTGTGAAGGGACCAAAAATAGTGTGACACACGGTGGCACCGTGTGAGTTGGCAGGTCTGAAGATTAATGTTTGTGGCCATTCTCAAACACTGATCTGACCTTTTCCCATCTTCTAAGTGTTCAGAGATTTACTCCAGCCGAAGGCTCCCCTTTGTTCCGCTTCCAGGTTAGGAAGGGAGACAGATCCTCCCCATTTTTGGTGGGAGTTTAGGAATGGCTTTCTTCACGGTGGAAACTGTTTTCCCCATGGGCACCAATAATGTAGTCATTTGCATATGGGGCTCCATTTCCCCCGTGAGGAATCCTTTTATGTGAAGCTTTTCAGGCCTACCTCTGGAAGTGTTTAATAATGTGAAAAAACCTATAACAGTATGCTCAAGCAGATATGTAAATAGACCCATATGTTTCCAGGTCTGAACTTTCTTTTTATAAATCATTATTCGATGCTTCGGTTGAGTTTCATCTGTGTAAATTAACCAGGATTACAGCTACCATATTTCTTTAGGTTGTGGAAGAAACTACCCAAAGTGTAAATCGGTTCCCCTGCTTACATGGCTTTATCTGGTTATTTCCCCAAACAAAAAAACGTAAACTTGCATGTCATTATTATCCCAAGTACAATTGCGTTTACCTACATTTCTGAAATCCAAAATAGCGGCCGGCCTACATTGCACTGCGGAACATTCTGGAATATGTGGAGTTGGAAAAGTTGGAAAATATAATTTAGGGTAATGACAGGCCCTTTGGGCCTTATTGTTAGTCCTTTCATCACTGCCTACTGTTCTGCACCTTACTATCTTTACACATAGCTCTCTAACATACCTCACTTAGAATCCCAGCCTAATACACTGATAGTGCACAGAAGGCATGGAGATGCCGCTACCTGTGTGCTGTTTCATGGGGGTTAGTAGAGATGAGCACTGGATGGATCCTACTGTGATGGTTACTGGTCAGCTGACTGGCTGTGAGGCTGACATGCTGGGAAGGGGCGGATCTGCACCACCTCTTTAACAAGAGTCCTGCACAATATTGGTCTCGAGGTCTCAGCAAAGGCAGGATACACAGGAGAAACTGTACTGACGTCAGCTCAGTTCTACCAATCCTGCGCAGTTAAAGTAAACCAAGGAGGTGGTGTAAAACCAATCACGGCACAGCTACTCTGCATTACAGTCATATCATTTATATGTGCATGTGAAGAAGGGCAGATATCTTTCAACATTGGTGCAGTGAGCCTGGTGGAGGAACAGAGTTATCTGCATCACAAAGACACATATTTGCAACAAAAAGTCTTAATTAACTGACGTCTACTCTAAACTTAGTTTACATGTGTAACATATCTTGGACCATGCGGGGATATTCTTAAACTGTGTCAGACTAACCTGCAATACCTGATGATTGGTGTGGTTGCCCATTGCCAGGTGTTTGGCTTCCAGCATGTGTGTCTGTGCACAAACAAGCCTTCCAGTAGGAGTGTGTGTATGCTTGAACAGTGCATGCGTGTGTGTTTGAAAACAGCACATGCATGCATGTGTGTAGGAAGGCTCCATACCCCTTTGGCTCCTGGAAGTTCCTCAAGCTAAATGAGACAAAGGCACCGACAGGTCATGGCATAGGGAGGAGGCAGCAAAAGACTAGGAGAGCGGCAAAAAAATAAGATACTCAACGAAACAAATGGGGGAGCAAGCACATTCCAAGTGGCCTCAAAACAAGATCCAAGATGAAAAAGCATTGGCAAAGCCAATTTGGTCTAGTCTATGCACGAGTTATTCTCTTTACCAATATGTTTTAGCCATGTTGTACACTAGCATGGAGCGTCATGGATGGAGAGTCATAGAGTGTCAGAGAGTGGAGTGGCATGGGTGGTGTAGAGAGGAGTGAAAAAGAGTGGAGTAGAGTGGCATAGAGTGGAGTAGTGGCGTAGAGTGGAGTGAGGTGGACTATTGCAGAGTCCAGTGGCTTTTAGTGTGTGGAAGAGTGGGGTGGGGTATCATGGAGTAGAGTTGAGTGGAGTAGCATGGAGTGGCGGCTACTGGCATGGAGTAGAGTGTCGTAGAGTGATGTAGGTGAAGTAAAGTGGAGTAAGGTAGAGAGTAGTGCAGTATCATGGAGTGGAGTAGAGCGCCAGCGTGGAGTAAAGTGGCATGGAGTTGAGTGAAGTAGTGTAGAGTTTCAGATTGGAGTGTCTTGGAGTGTCAGAGTGGAGAAGAGTGTTGCAGAGTGGGGTGGGGTAGAGTGTCGTAGAGTGGGGTGGGGTATAGTGTTGTAGAATGGGGTAGGGTAGAGTGGAATTGGGTAGGGTAGAGTGGACTGGGGTAGAGTGTGTTAGCGTGGAGTATAGTAGAGTGGACTGGTGTAGAATGGAGTGGCAGAGTGAAGTGGTGTAGTGTGGAATGGCATAGAAAAGAGTACAGTGTTGTAGATTGGAGTGGCATAGAGTGTTGTAGATTCAAGTGCAGTTGAGTGGAGTGCCAAAGTAGCATATGGTATAGTGGAGTGTCAGAGTGGAGGACAGTGGCACAGAGTGGAGTCCAGTGGAGTGGCATAGAGTAGCGTGGAGTGGCATAGAGTAGCATAGAGTGGCACAGTGTGTCATACAGTGGAGTATGCATGGTGTGGTAGCGCACTGTGATTACAGACAACACATTTTCAATGAAAACAACCATTTTCATTCGCAGGCATGTAGTTTTACTAATAAAATTATGCAGCGTACAAACAATAACATGATAATGTGTGGAAATCTGCACCACCTAGCATATTGACTAGTTTTGATCGTATTGAAATATTGATTTCCCCCATACATCAGAACTACAACAAATGTTTCATTTGTGCTTTCCTAATTCTGCTATATAATGAAATATTCGTAAAGTTCATTTACTGCCATTTAAATTTTGTTGTGTGCTTTAAAAAAAAATAACATGCTTAAGTCTTTCCTTTCACATCCTCAGTACCAAGCAGGATTGTCACATAAATCCTCCTACTTTACAATCAGAAACACCAAGCTCCCTGGGAAACAGAACCTAACATTTGACCTCTGTCTTTCCAAAGCAAAAGTGACAAAATACAAAGGCCTGTTTATTGCTCATTTACTTCTAAGTTCCAGTATGGTTTTTTGGGGGGTGCTTCAGCACCCCCCACTACCATACTTCCAGCGTCTACGGTATCAGTGTGAAATTGTGGAACAGGATTGTTTAAGTTATGCCATTAATGAAGAGGACTGACCAACATAAACAAGCCTGTGAATGAAGCTTTGTTCCTCACAGCCAGGCAAGATTGATGTACTAGCAGAGATAAGTGGAATCCGTCAAGCAGAAAGACAGAAGGCAGGAAACATATTTAAAGAAATACAGCACGTTACTGCTGTGAACCAGCATACAGGAGACAACTGAAAACACATATACTCTCCAAGAGTGCCTCATGAAAAAGAAAAATAAGAGTTCCTGGACAGTGAGCACGTGTGGAAAAATACAAGGAGACCATCAGAGAGGTGGGAATCGGCTGTGCTCCATAGGAGAGACACAGACATGCTGAATAGCATAAAACAAATAAGCCAGCAAACAGAAAGCAAGAAAATGTGGGTTACAAAACTTAAAGCCAATGGTAATCAATGGGTGGAATGCATTCCTAGGGAAGCTTTCAGCATGTCCCCAATATTGCTTTGCAACCAGAAAGCTGCCTTGGGGTGCAACAGATCCATAAGAGTTCCCAAAGTCAAAAAAACAATACGAAGCAATTTCCTGAGCACTCCTCCTGTGCATAAGAAGAACCAAAACCCTGCCCCTTAATCAGGGAATGCCATCTTTGCTATGCTTGGTTATGCTATGCTGGGAATTGGAAAATAAATGTTGCTGCCCTCTGTCACTTTAATTGGTTCTGTTGGGTGGTACAATAGCTGAGTTAATGTGTATTTAATATCAAAGCAACCAGATCACTCAAATTGCTATCAATGAATTGCAAAACAAAATAAAAAATGTTTGCTCGCACTCAACCCCGGAAGAAACAACAATTGCCAGAGATCAACGCAGAACATCACCCATGGCCAGTTCTCCTGCCGACAATCCTTCACCATCAACAGTCCCCCACGACCGCAGAATCGACGCCGGACGCCCGCACCACCGAAGCCCTGACGTGCATTATCCTCAACGTGTGCTCCCTACACAGGCACGCCATGGAGATCTGGGACCTGCTCGACACCCTCTCGCCAAACGTCGGCTTCTTCACGGAAACATGGACCAACGCTACCTCCGCCCCCACATCGCCACCACCCATCCCCGACGGATACAAGATCCAGATCCAAATAAAGAACCGCCCCCACCGCCCAGGAGGAGAGGTCACCATCGCACACAAGAGCTCCCTCCGACTCACAGCACGAGCGACCCCCTCTCCAACACAGAGCACTTCCAGATCCAGACCGGTCCCCCCAGGCCTCGCGCCTCTTCAGCCACCACCATTGCTGACCTCGTCGCACCCCACGGCATCGCCTCCATGTATTACATTCTCATCGGAGACCTGAACTTCCACCTTGACAACCGCAGCGACCCCGACCACACAACCCTCCTAGACAACCTAACCAATCGCTGACTGAAGCAGCTCGTCACTACCCCCACTCACAGAGCCGGACACACCCTCGACCCCATCTTCACAGGAGGGACAAACATCCAGTTCAGCCACACCATGCAGCCCCTCTGGATAGAACACCACTGTGTACACTTCACATTCAACAACACCACCACACCCAAAACCTCCCTGTGCCCACCACGAAGAAACTGGAGTAAGAACATAGAGGAACACCTCAACACCACCCTTCTCCATGACTCCTCCCTCCGCCACAACAGACGCCAACTCCGCAGCAAAAGAACTACACCGCTGGATCTCTAGCTGCGCAGACAAGTCCGCACCCCTCCGCCACCCGAATTAATGAATGAATGAAGGGGGATTTATCGAGCGCAACTAAGCCCAAGGGCATCAAGGTGCTAAAAAGATGGTACAGCTGCTTGTAAAGTGGAAAAATGCAGAGCTACACGTACGCTTCTACAAAGAGCCAGGTTTTTAGTTGCTTACGAAAAAGAGAGAGCAATGTTTGCCCTCTTAGCTCAGCGGGAAGCGTGTTCCACAATTTTGGAGCAAGGGATGAGAACGACCTCCCACCCCATCTGGCTTTAGCAACTCGGGGGACGATTAACAGTTTTTTATTGGAGGAGCGTAAGGCTCTGCTAGGGGCATACATGGATAAAAGAGACCTGATGTCTTCAGCGCCAAGTCCATGAAGGGCGCCGTAGGTGAGACACAGGACCTTAAAATTGATCCTGGACTGCATTGGAAGCCAGGGCAAGTTTTTCCTGGTTAGGGTGGCAGAGACCCATCTAGGGGCGTCCGCGACGAACCTGGCCATAGCGTTCTGCACAATCTGAAGGCAGTGGACCAACTTTTTATTTATGTCTAGATACAGTGCATTGCAATAGTCCAGCCTTGATGCGACGAGGGCCATCGCAACCTGCTTCCTGGACTCAGGGGAGAGGTAGTGGGTGATTTTCCTCAGGATTCTGATAGCGCCACAGCAAGTAGAGATCGTTCTACTAACTTGCCTTTCGAACGAAAGAGTGCAGTCTAGCAGCAGACCCAGGTTGTGGGCTGATTGGGAAGGCTGAGGGCAGACCCCGTCAAACAACTCCCACAAACAACACCACATACCTCCAAGAAGCCAGGCGCTCCTACAGATGCTTCGAGAAACTCTGGAGCAACAGGAAAACCACAGAAGGCCAGAACACCTACAGGAACGCCATGACTGAATACCACCAGAGCATAAGAGCCACCAAGCGGACCTTTATCAAGAACATAGTCCACACCAATGCCAGTAACGCAAAAGAACATTTCAACGTCATACAGCAGTTCACCAAACCTCCCAGCGAAGCAACAGACTTCACACCATCCCAGGACCACTGCAACAAGCCCAGCTCCTACTTCCACCTGAAAATCAAGGCCCGCAAGCGAACAGACTCCAGACACCACCCCCCTCTCCACCACCAACAACCAGCCCACCATTACCATCTGGAAACCTGCTACCACCGAAGACACCGCCACGACCATGAAGAACACCTACTCAGGAGCCCCCACGGACTCCTGCCCACCGCACATCTACCACAGAGCCGCTTCCACCATAACACCCAAAATAGGCCGGACCATTAACGCCTCCATTGAATCCAGCATCTTCCGCGATGACTGGGAGCAGGCAGAGGTGAAGCTCCTCCTCAAGAAACACTTGGCCGACCCAACAGGCCCGAAAAACTACTGGTCCATCTCTCTCCTTCCCTTCACAGCCAAAGTCACTGAGAGATTCATCAACGCCCAGCTGACCACCTTCATCGACTCCTCCCAGTCCGGATTTCGCAGCAACCACAGCACCGAGACCGCCCTCCTTGCAGCCATCGATAACATCAGCATACTACTCGACCAGGGCCACACTGCAGCCTTCATCCTACTAGACCTCTCCACAGCCTTCGACACCGCCTCACACCGCACTCTCGCTGCCAGACTCCACAATGCCGGTATACGAGGAACAGCCCTCAACTGGATCTGCTCCTTTCTCTCCGGCAGAACACAAAGGAACAGACTCCCACTCTACCTCTCCGAACCCACAGAGATCAACTTTGGAGTACCCCACGGATCCTCGCTCAGCCCCACGCTCTTCAACATCTACATGGCCCCCCTTGACACCATCGTCAGACAGCATGGGCTCAGCATAGTATCCTACGCCGACGACACCCAGCTCATCCTCTCCCTCAAGGAAAACCCAGAAGACACCAGACTCTGTTTCCAGGAAGGAATGAAGGCCATCGCAGCCTGAATGAACAACAGCTACCTGAAGCTCAACTCGGAGAAGACAGAGGTCCTTGTCCACGGGCCCTCCTTCACCGCCTGGGACATCACCTGGTGGCCTTTGGCCCTCGGAAACCCACTCACTCCAACAAACCACGCCCGAAACCTCGGCATCATCCTAGACTTCTCCCTCACCATGACCTGCCAGATCAACGCCATCGCCTCCACCTGCTTAAACTCCCTCTGCATCCTCCGTAAGACCTTCAAGTGGATCACCACGATTGCAGAAAGACCATCACCCACGCACTCATAACCAGCAGACTGGACTACGGCAACACCCTCTATGCCGGAATCAACAGAACCCTGCTACGCAAGCTCCAAATCATCCAGAACACCGCAGCCAGATTCGTCCTCGAACCCCACGACACGAGCACAAGGCCCAGCACCTACGAGATCTCCACTGGCTCTCCGTCGAGAAGAGTAACCTTCAAGCTATTCCCCCACGCCTACAAATCCCTCCACAACATCTGACCTAAATACCTCAACGAGAGAGTACTCTTCCACGTACCCAAAAGGAACCTCCGCTCTGCCGGCCTCACCCTGGCAGAGACCCCATGCATCCGCAGAACCAAAGCAGGCGAAAGAGCCTTCTCCTGCATTGCAGCAAAGACTTGCAGTCCACATCAGATGCTCCCCTACTCTGCACATTTTCAGGAAGAGCCTCAAGACCTGGCTCTTCGACTGATCTGGAGCTGCACCCCTCCCCCCCACCGCCCCTTGAGACCCTAAAGGATGAGTAGCCGGCTTTATAAAACCCTGATTGAGTGATTGATACATTTAAAGAAAGAGATAGCCGTGGAGGCCCTAAATTGAAAGAACTAAGAAACTACTACAAAGGGGAATGCATGCAAGTACACATATGAACAAGTTTTGGGACAGAAGGCATGCATTCTCTTACAGGAAGTTATATACCTTTCTCAACAGAGTTTTCTTATGTTATGCTACCATGTGTCTGAGCTGTGCAAGATGAACATCGCAAGACGGTAGGATGTTAAGTAACAAATAAAACTCTACATGAACCCTACATTCATATATTGGAATTCTGTGACTTACCCAAATATATTGTGCTAGGGAGCCATAGACTAACATCCACTGGGAGTGCTGTTACCAGAAAAAAAGAACTGCACAATTAGTTCTCAGGACAACAGATGAATGCTGGGGATACTGCATCTCACGTATACTTCAGTGACTGAGCGGTGATACATAAACACAATAACTTTGTGATGGGACTATGCTGTCTGCTGTGTTAGACAGGCTCCAATAAGGGGTTATGCTGAGACCGACCTGCAGAAGGAATGGCATGGCCTCATTAGATCATACACAAGGTACTTAACTTTGGTAACACTCTTTCTAGTTGATACAGTTTCTAACCACAGATTCCTCGCCATTAAAATATTTCCAAATGGATCTGTAGATTGTCCAGTAATGCTCACCCCATGTCAGCAGTTGGCACCATATAGCTCTGTAGTGACATAACACCACCTCGGAAATAACAGAGTGGGGCAGCGTATGAGCACTATTCCTGCATGTTGACTTCTGTTTCTCAATGTTTCTTTCTGCACCCTCCAACTTTGATCGCTTTGAGCAAATTCTTTGTGACTGTGTGCCAAAATCGACCTAGGGACCTTATGATGTACAGAAGTCCACTCCACACAACAGGGGGTTCGGGGGTCAGTGAGAAACCTGCAGTTGGATAGAGATTTACCAAAGGCAAGTAGCCTGTCCTTCTGATGGATACTTCCAACCACTTTCAGAAGAGATCTTAGCAGTAACTCCCAATGATGAAGGATCTCTGGAGTGGATTAGGAAGTCGTGCGAGGAACCAACAAGCAAAATGGCCTTTCAGTCTAAGCGGGATGTCACGGTAATAGCATTTTGTGAACATGTGTACCAAAGCCCAATAGCAATTGTTTTTAAATGGCGCTGCCCTTGCTAAAGCGGTTGTGTGGCCATGGCCCTGGGAGAATGAGCCTGCAGGCCTTCTAAGGCTTCTTTCTTATCCAGTCCATAGCAGATTTGTTCTAAGTTGAAAGAGATGCACCTTCGCACAGCCTTGCCTTGCTTGTTCCTGTAAACCCTACAAGGAGAGGATCATCTACATGATGATCTCGTGTTGTTGGAAGGTAGGATCCTTCTAGCATGGTTACCCCCACTGTTTACTTGGTGCTAAACTTTATTTTGACTAGACTGACTAGGATCCTGCTTATCAGGACCCCAGTCTATGTGCTTTCTCCCTAAATTGTGTTGTTCAGTACTTAGGTACACCCCAGATTGGATACAGGGGTAACCTTATAAGTCCCTTGTGTATGGTACCCATGTACCCAGGGCATAGGTACCCCAGAGGCCTCCCATTTGGTGGTGGCCTGAGCTCCTCAGTAATGCAATATTTATCCCCTGGCAAGAGATCTGCGTCATTCTATATATTGTTCAAAAGGGCAATAGCATACATTAATTTTGTTCCCTCCTGTTATTCCATCACACCAGAGCAATTTTTGGTGGACCACGTTACTATCTTTATTCAAGAAGTCAATCTCCTGGTGGCCAAAAGCATTGTTCGTGTTGATGCTGCAGGTAAGCTAGGCCACTGGAACAGCCCTAAACGTTCTATACTGCTGACAGAATTGTCTGTCCGGGGACAATAACCTGAAATACCGAGCTGTAGCGTTAGTAACTTAGGACTGGCTTTGGTATGGGCACAGGAATGGGTCCTGAGGTTGCAGTCAGAACTGGAGATGGACTGGGTGGCAGAGGTCCAACTGAGTGGACCATGCTGCTCCCTGGGCCTGAAGGTGGTCTGGAGGGAGAAGGTAGCGTCTGCAGCATAGCCTACTAAAAGGCCTATATCTACAATAGAGTCCATGATGGCCTGGGAAATTTAAGGCGCCTGAACCTAATGCAGCACTGTCTTGGATTCAGAAGATGACAGACCATTTGAGTTACATTCTTGTGACTTTGAGTAGCAGGATCCGCCTGATTTTCTTGTGCTTAAGGCTTTGTCTAGAACAAACTTGGTGTCATCAGAAAACCAACAAAGAATTGGCCTAGTTAGATGGGAGGGTTCTTCTTTCCAATATTTTGGCATTTACACATAACACTCTGAAAATGGCTTATTGTACCAGTAACCTTTTTTTAGCGCTGTGAACTCCCTTTTGTCACAAGGAATATTCTAGGAACCACTTCCTCTCTCCGCTATGGGGAACTTTGCAGTACTGAAGATGGTAATTCTGCCTTGCCTCCTGTATCATTTCCCAGATACCCCAGTACTCCTAATCAAACAGTTATTTCATGGTTTGTACACTCTTCTGGGAGACATCATATGGGGTAATTGTCCCCACAGAGTACATTATTAGTTGGTGGTGCAACACCAAAGGTTATCCCGCTGACTTTCTGACCTGTTGCTGAGGGAAACAAGAAGTGCACTTGACCACCCTATGACCCCAACTGAATTTCATAGGATGATACTCCCTGGCATCAGGCCTAAACATAAATTCCCTGCATGGTATACGTGGTACAGAGATGAATGGCCAATAGTTTGGCCCTCACCAAACACCTCATACCATATGCCACAATAACACCACTGCTAGGCCTCCCCAAACATCATAGTTGCTTTAAGGCGAAAGATCTTCATTAGGAGAGCGTTTGCGTCACAATCTTGGGCAACTTATTGCAAAATTGTCAGTTACTACCTTTCCAATTTCTCAGAGAACAATACATAAGGGTCAGCTCTTCACTCATGGTCTTTATACTTAGATCCAATTGGAGTATTCACAATACAAAACCAGACGCACACATTTATACAAACATTATGTGCAATTGGGCCAGGGAGGAAATGTATTACATGGCTAAACAAAGCTTTTCAAAATCACACATTTATTTCCTTACGAAGTTTATGCGGCACATGGGAGGCTGAATTGGAGAGAACACCCAATGACCGGGAGTGAGACAAAGCACTTGAATATCCGCACACAGTCTTGCAGAATACTAGATTCAAGTTAATACAATTGTACTTTCAATTTACAGCTTTCTTTCTTCCTAAAAAACAAACAAACAAAATCTTCCCTGATGCTAACCCCTCATGGCCAGATTGTGCTGCCCCGAGAGCAGACTTTTACAACATGATGTGGAATTGTCCATCCTTTGCGGCATTTGACAAGAAGTCAAGGCAACTCAGTAACAGAGAGTGAGGGGTGCCCTCCCTGAGCGCCTGGGAGTCCTGCGATCTAGACCTATTGAGATGAGAGAGGAATAACAAAGTAGTATCTCGGTTCTTAGTCCTAGCCCTATTGCTCGCTTGCGATGGAAATCCACCTACCAGCCCTTCGTCATGGCCTGGTAGCAGACCATTCTCAAATGGGTGAAAGCAGAAAGTAAAGTCCTGCATAGAACGATAGCTGGATACTTGCGAAACACTCTACCAAGGGAATGGGAAATGATTTAGATTGATTATTGTCTCTATTTGTTTGTCCCTGGCCAATCTGTAGACACCCCCTGATAACTTCTGCGTGATTTGATCATGCTACCGCCTAGCAATGACTGTGTTTCTACGCTTAATATATTTGCTTACCCTATCTCGGTTCATTTTGCAACCTGTGACCTGAAATGTGGGCATTTTCTGAAAGCTGTTCTGCCATCCTTATCCCATGCAACCCTTCTTAGGTAAAAAGCTTGGGACTAACTGTCTCTGAACTCCCCTACACTCTTCGACTGAAAGGTGCATGCCACATTTTTTTTGGTTGCAGTTTTATCTAGGGCACCAGTTGGATTACAAACGGACACATTCATTTTTAGGCACAGGAAGATTAAGCGATTTGCCCAAAAATCACAGGATGTTTGAGCCTTCCGCCATACTCAAACCTGGTTCTCCAGCTTCAAAGTCGGCCGCCCTAGCCGTTAAGCTACACTCTCTCCCAACATGACTTATGGCTAAACCCCGTATATAGGCAACATCTCCACATGGTTGGTATCTCCTCCCAATCCCACAAGTGAATATGCCTTAACCGTTCCTCGTCCTGTATTGTTTATCTGTTTAAAAAATACCTCCTACTCTCCATTACCTACGTGCCTTCGATTAGAATTCAAGATTCAAACGCGACTTTTCCGCAACTAGCAACGGATTCTTTTGAAGAACGAATGCACGAAAGTGTATAAACCAGTGGAATCGTTATCGTCTGTTTGTAATCTTGTTGTAAAGTCCTCATTTATTTGAATGAATATGGCAATACAGA
Source organism: Lissotriton helveticus (assembly GCF_964261635.1). NCBI lineage: Eukaryota > Metazoa > Chordata > Amphibia > Caudata > Salamandridae > Lissotriton > Lissotriton helveticus. The sequence goes on from NC_136061.1 coordinate 1,135,392,764, forward strand.
TTTTAAGAAAACCGATCCATGTTAAAGGCAGAGTATACGAGTTCGTGGGAGTTGTGTTTATATGAGGCTACACTCCATCACTTCCAGGGCAGTGAGAAATCACCATGGAGCAGCATTGCTCTACTGACCGACACAAGGGGTGCATTGTTGAAAAATCTACAGCCCAGACTGCCACCGGGGAATAATATAAAGGTGAGGAGTCTGCAGTTAGAAGTTTCCATCAGGAATGACTTGTATAGTTTCCACATTCATCTACATTGAAGAATAAAAAAACATTTAAGTCCCTATGAGAGACATCATTCTCCATAGCGCATTATATATATATATATACATATATACACACATATACACACACATACATAATAACTATTTTCAGGCATGACCCAAAAAATTATCTGAGGTATTCAATTCGTTAGGACCACAATGCACAACGATATGATTGTTGATTTTCAAGAGCTATTTAGCAGGATGTGGTCCAGTGGCCAGAGCTCCGACTCTGGAGCTAGGGATCCGTGCTCGAGTCTCGGCGTCGGCTCAACATCATGTGTTTCTGGGCAAATCACTTTATCTCCTCAACCCATGGACAGCGCCTGGATACCCTGATGGGTGATATGTCGCGCTATGTACATCCACAAATTTCATCAGCCCGTGCGAGCACTCGGTGTCCCATAGAGCCTTCATACAAGCGGGGTAGATAAGATTCTAGAACTGTGGGGTACTTCAGCTGTTGTGTCTCTTGAGGGTGGGTGCCAGTGAAGGCCTGTCTGCCCAGAGTCTGAGTAAACATCACTCGACGACACAACAATGTGCGACCGCTCTTTCCCACTCCCTGAACGTTCAGATTTTTAAAAGCAACCCCCTAATTAATGCTCATTTTGCCATCGGTGACTTCTTCAATAACGTTATGCACTTCCAAGTCACTGGTAGGTATTTTTCAAGCGTTAGACCTCATACACCGCATAAGGCTCGAGTGGGCAGAAAAGGGTAGGGGGTGAAATTGGACACTGCGAATGCATCCTAGGAGAGTGCTAGCTTTCACTTTTGAAGATTGAACAAGTCTATTCTCAGTCAACTGTTTCAAGCCAAGAGAAGCAAGAAATCCCCTTCTACAGAGACAAAGAGAAACTGGGCGATGAATTCTTTCCTGTGGATGCCGAACCTTAAGATTTTCCAAAAACGTGGCCGCTTTCACCTGGCCTATCGAGGAGTGTCACATAGGTATTTGATCGTATCGGAGGAGAATCTCCCGGCCTGTTCTCAAAATAAAAATGTCAGATTTGTGACACAGCAACAGGACAACGCCCACACTTGCCCATTGTGTGCAAAATATTTCTATGTGGCGAACTTTGCCAGTTAAATCGAATAATATATGGCGAGTGCTGCACACTACGACTGTATGGTAACTTCTAGCAGTGGGCTGCTTGAGGCAAGTGACTTCAAGGTACAGCCTGTCGGAGAAATGATTACAGGGTGGAAAATTACTTTTTGATATTTATGGCAGCCATCATAAACAAGGTATGGTTGTGCTTCTCTGTCTGTCTACATAACATCGACAGTTCGAAGAGAGTTTCTGTGGGTTCATTTATTTAGGATGAGAGGACTGTAAAGCGATACATTAAACCTTTCAGTGTAGAAAGTGGGAGTACAAGATAGGTGACAGGCTGTAATGAAGCGCTCTAGTAAAACACACAAGATGATGGACGGAATGTTGCACAATTGCAGAACATTCACCCCTAGTCACAGATCTGGGTTTAAACCATCGTTATTTTGCTCACCAAGCCACCCCAGTTCAGACATGGCCATATGTAAATCAGTCTTGAACCTGTGCCTCATGGGAACAGTCCAGCCCGAACTGCCAAGCCATGCCTTCCCTGGACCGGAATCAAGCATCCTAGGACCGGTTTCTGGCTATCAGCCGTCTTGTGCAACATTCCGTCCATCATCTTGTGTGTTTTGTGAAGCGCTCTAGTCACACGTTGCATTCTGAATACTTGAATGCAAAAAACTCCTTAAAGTTTCAAGAAGACAGAAAAGTCTTGAGCAGTTAATACAGCATTTAGGACTCATCCGGTAGTTCGCCAGTGAATACGGTGGGTTGTAAGCGTCCATACAGCAAGGTGTAGTGATTAGTGAATCCTGAATCAATACATTTTGATCACAATTACAAATTGATTTCCAGCGGAAAAAAGTAATCTGTACATTCCAAAGGGCTTAGGTGAAAAATGCTGCCAAATAGAGTTGCGTCAGAAATTTGGTGAGATTCATTCCAAAATTCTCAAGTTTCGCCTTTAATTTGTTAACCCCTTCGACGCTCATGACGAGCTGGGCTCGTCATGGCGTAGCCTCCTCGCACGCTCATGACGAGCCCAGCTCGTCACGTAAAGTGCGGTTTCGCAAAACCCAGCGTACGGGCGGAATTCCGCCCGCACGCATGCGGTTAAAGACTAGGTAAAAGACTTGGTTATCTGGTGTAGTTGCCCACTATTTGCTTTTCTTTTTGAGGTATAAATTGGTATGAACAACGACCAGTAAATAACAGACTTAGAAGAACCCTCCACCCGGCCAACAAACCCAACAACATATTGGCAGGATACTGCAGCACAAGAAATGAAGGTTCTGTGCTCCAGTGCCGCTTAATGTAGAGCGCCCTTTAGCCAGCACATGCTCAGAACACAGACACCTGTCCTGCAGATATAGATTTTAAACCCAACTGTGCCTTCACCCTCTGGGCAATGCCTGGTAATGCACCATTGTGCAGATACAAGTCCAGTTCAGGCTGAGATGTTCTCTTTGAAGAAGGACTGGGGATGATTTCCATACAACTGGTCCTAGCACGAGGAGGCATCGTGGGCTAAAACCTATGGACAGTGAACTGCAATTAATTTAAGCATTCCACTAATCACTTATTTATTTTTCTCAGTATGACGCCCCAAGTGTAACAGGTAAGACTGGACGTTGGCTTCATGCTCAATGTGCCACTGGACTTAAGCTGCACCCTACTTGCAAGGCCAAAATAGGCTGAACCAGTCTCGGATTGCTGGTGTCCCTGTTCAGAGGAAACCTAGCTTGGCAGTTCGACTCAACTGCTCCTATTGGAGGAGGAGCTAGGCTAATTTGCATACGGCCGGTTCCTGAATTAGATGAATTTGTGGGTAAAATACCCCCAAAACAATGGACTGGGATGCAGCTGCAGGCAATTACGAGGGAATTATATTAATTCAAGAATTGCACTCATCCTTTTTTTGTTTTCCTGATGACGGCACCCTAAGTGTGAAGAGTATACCCAGACGTGCTTCCCATACTGACTGCCAAAAGAATTAAAAGAGAGAAAGCTCAACTCCTCACCAATATTCAGATATAAACATTCTTCTCTGTAATTAGTTCTCTTCGTGTTCAACACCATGAATGCACTTCTTTCCTGTGACATGACCAAAGACATATTGAAAAACATTTGTGCAAAAAAAAAGCAGCACTGTATATGGCCACGCCTTCCCGCCACCATATTATAACATGTTGACGACGAATGCCATGTCTCCAATAGCACCAACACTTTGGCCTAGAATCTAAACATGTGGTATTTTTGAGTCGGATGGATTCTTACAGTGTAGTAATCACATAAGCATTGCTAATCGGCAAGTAACTTTTTTCTTCACTCACATTAAAAACTTGAAACCAAAACAACATTCTATGAAAAGTATGTGAAGAAGTGCCCAACAGAATGTGAGAAAGTTGAAATCTACTCAAGACAAAGCAACAGTGCAAAACAAGATGGCCAAATGAGCTTCATATACATATACGGCTGATGTCATAAATTTGACGCTTACTGAAAATTTGGGCAGAAGACAAAGTTATGCTGTAAAGATCTCTAAACACAAGAGTCTAAACTGTCACTGTAAATTGACTAGACCCAAACTGATGAGGCCCCAACACAGGTGTAAACGTGTTCTAGTCCTCTATACAATTCAAGAACATCTCTGGAGTCCAGAGTCCTCGTCACAAAATCCTACATTTCAGCTTTTTAGCAAAAGCACACCCAGCTAGGGAAATAGAGAACAACTGCAAGAAGATCAACATTTTGAAAATTGGTGGCTTCGGAGGACTTGCATAGCCTATTAGCAAATATACTGATAATCAACATAGGTCAAGATCATCTCAGAGGTGGATCTTCGGAGGTAAAGGGATCTTTGTGGAATGGCACATCAGGGAACAGGTACTTTTGGAAAACAACACCTGATCAAGGTTTTTCAATGTGGCACTTATTTTGCGGTCAGGATGATGTCCAGCAAATGATAGAGTAGGATTTGTTTTAATATCTTGAAATATCAAAGTGTGTAACTTCAAAAGCTTGGCATGCACATTTTAACATGTTGTGATGCACATGTTAGCACAGTGAGGGAAATTATCTTAACATAGAGAATAGCAGTGGATCTAAAATTAGTAGTTCTAGTACTTTTTAATCTCATTAGAAGTGTATGTGGCTAACAAACAACACCACAGACTTTGACCTAGTTCTTTTACAGACATTCTAGATTACCTGATCACAGATAAGTTCCCATTTCTTTTCATTGTCGTATTGGCGTAGTAATCTTGCTTTGTCGGGTGGCAGATTCATAGCATTCTATAAGAAAAAAATATGTTTTATATTATTTAGCAAAACATACTTGTAGATTCTTCAAGTTCACACACATTTTTTAAAATCACAAAATCACAAAACATGAAACAGAAGCAACATTGACTTCTTCTAATTAAATTTAACAACAAAAGACAGAGTAAAAAAACACAGCAAGCAAAAGAAAATGTCAAGAATATGGGTGAGATTTAGAGTTGGGTGGTAAAGTAAATCCTTTGATTTTCAGGGAGAAATTATAAATTTGAAGAGCAGACAGCAGACAAATTTACACAACCAAAATATTACCAAATTGTAGGAAACCATTTGTGACATATCCTTTATATTTAGAATTTCCCCCAAAATGTTGGGAAAGGTGAAAATTACCACCCAAATTTAACTCAGGCACTTCGATCACCATCAAATGTTGACCAGAGTGCAATTATTTTCAGTTTAGGACAACATTTAAGATGTCAAAAGCTATAAAATCAAGTATTTCTGGTGCAGTATACAGATCACCCCAACCTACAATGCCTGAGATGTGTCCACGAAGAAGCAGGCGAGAAACAAGATATAGAAAATAGTATCTGATGTCCAATTACCTTTGACAAACACTTGTCTACGTAACAAGAGCAAAACATGAATCTCCTGTTCAAATTAAAGCGGCACACAATGTAGACAACACAAATTCTACATTGCTTTGCTTAATGATTCGCTCAAAATCTTAGAAACGTGTTTTTGTTCCTAAATTTACTGAATCAACAACAGTAGTATTTTAAAATTCTACAGAGTAACCAAAACTGCCTATTAAGCTTTTGCCTCTTCTCCATGACCCACCAGAGTAAAGAACAACCTACCCATAGGTAATGGGATCTAGCGAACTGCGAACAGATATCACCAAACATAACAATATCTGGTTCAATGTAATGCCCTGCGCCCAATGTTCGACTTACAATGCATTGACTTCTTCCACATTGCAATATTCAGGCATTTCTACAATGAGTTGCACAGTTCCTCATGCTCCAGCGGTCCTTGCGTTGCAAGGATTTTCATAGGCACAAGTGTCTGAATCACTGTAAAGGGGAAGAAAAGTGCTTTTCCACTTGTGAGCGTTCGTCCAAACACGTTGATTGGATAAGTAGGTCAAACAACTTAAGAAACTAGTCATGACTAAGCCCACACTGCAGACAGCCCTTGTGCAATGGCGGCATTTAAAATATAACCAACACTTTCAGTATCAACTATTTTTGCAGCACATTACCCTAATTTACAGTTAAGCGCCCGAATATATACATTTGTAGTACACTAACCAGATTTACAGTTAGGAGCTTGAGCATCACCCCACTAAACCGTATGTATTCAGGCAAACATTTAAAGCGTGTGTCAGCCCTAAAATGTTCTACACTTATCACCTGTACATCTCAGGAGAGGTATTCAGTGCAGTGATTCATTTGGGCCATGGTTTAATTTGGTCAGCACAAGCTCTCATTTTTGGGGTTCGGGACTTATTGTTCATTAGCAGTCTTTGACCCAGAGAAAACGGGATTAATAGATAAACGGCTCAAAGGAGGTTGAATAGGAGAACATTTAGGGGCCGATTAGGATGGCGGTGAATCCGCATCCTCCGGGCCGGCAGAAGCCACCGCCGGCCTGGAGGATGCGGATTCACCGCCGCGGCCACAGAAAACACCCACCGCCAGATTAGGATGGCGGTGGGATTGCAGTGGGACCAGCGGCGGACAGCAGGTCCGTCCGCCGCTGATCCGCGGGGTGTGGAGGGCTATTTGGTGGCGGTGTTTGCAAGACACCGTCAGCCAAATTACGATGTGCATTGAAACATGCATTTCCACAGCGGAAAAGCATGTGGTCTTTGGGGGCCCGTTGCGGGCACCCAGGGTGTCGGGGGGGGGTGGGGGGGTGCACATGAGGGGTACCTATGGTACCCCCCAGCATTTACGTGCACAAAGCGGCAGGCACAAAACGGTGCCTGCCGCTTTGTGCATGTAAATGTAAAACATGCATTTTTAACGTTGCGGCGGGTGCTGCTTCAAGCAGCACCCGCCGCAAGGTTAAAGATACGGGATGTGACCGCCAGGGTGGCGGTCACATCCTAATTGCACCAGAGGGACCGCCGCTGCCCCTGCGGACGGTCCCTCCACCTCGGGGGTGGCGGACGGACGCTGGTCCATCTGCCATCCTAATAGGCCCCATAGTTAGGGGAAAGGTAGGGATGAAAAAGTAACTTGCAAGAGGCTCGAAGTGGAATCAATACTGGGCGACCCTAGCATTTGGCAGGCTCCTGAAAACAATTCTGGGTCCCTGTAGAACATATATATAAAATGCACATACTTATGATTCTGTTCACACTTTAATATATAATCAACAATAGGGCTTTCCTATAATTTGAACTCCAAAATGAAAAACAAAAGAATTTGTTGGTTTATGCAAAAATAGTAGAATAGGACATTGTTATCAAAAACAACAGACTGATATTTGCGACTCAAAAGCTAAGACCAATGGTCAGTAATTGCGCATTCCAAATCACAGATAAATAGGTGTCTATGCTTCAGAAGACAAAAGAGCAGCTATTTCTAGGTAGCTATGCTTTGGTACACAGAAGAACAGATCATAGGGCACAATTTTTGAGTTGGGAACTTCAGCGTGCTGAAGGACTTCCTTTCTCACGGATTCTCTAAGCCGAAACATTAACTCCTCCACCTATGTGTATTCATTCACAGACGCTTTGGAAACCTGACTCAGCTTTCACCCATAGACTGCACTAATAACTAACTCACACACTGTTCTTCCATCAGTGAGTTATGCCAGCTTTTAGATAAAGCAGTCAAAAGGTACATTTGAACCTGAGACATAACGTGTACACCGTTTGCTGCAAACATTTCACGCTAAAAGGCTTGGCATATACTCTCTTTGGAAACAAGTGACACACCAGTATTAATTAAAGCAACACGCATTTATAACCGCGATCATTACAGTACTAATAACTCCAAGGCTTGACTTGTTGCTGCATGGTAATTACTGCTTGTGTGAAGAAACATTGTCTCGCCCTCAGTGCCTCTTTAAAGTACATACATACTTGCTTCTGGAAATGACCTGAGAGAGTCTCTAAATTCTGCAGCATGTATTGTGACACTCTCAGAGACCCCCTACCAAACACATACTCACTGCCATTGCTGCCTGTTTGTTTTGGTGATGCTAAAACTAAAGAGTTGACATTGCACACATCCTGGTGTGCCATGCTGACAAACCACTGCCTGTGGCATAGGCAAGTCACCTCTCTAGCAGGTCTCACAGCCCTAAGGCAGGGTGCACTTTGCCACAAGTGAGGGCATACCTTCATGAGCAATATGCAGGCCTCGAAAAATCTACATGCACACTCGCAATGTCAAGTCAGATTTTATATGGTTGAGCTATTTTAAGAACTTACTTGTCCAATCTGGCCACTGAAGGTAAGCTGGGAAGGAACAGGTGTTCTGTTCATTCAAAAGTGAATGAGCAATAAAGATGCCATTAAAAATTGTTTTTATCTTGATACATTTGCAGTCTGTTCAAGGAAGAGGTCAAATGTCAGTTTGTCTTTTTACTAATTGCTGCTCGGAAAATGGAGTTTATTTTTCTTTGCCTTACTACAGCTAGGGGTTTTTGTCAAATGAGCTGTCTGGAGATGTCAGTTTTTTTCAAACACATAACATTTAAAGTAAGCCTGTATGTGGATAGTACACTTATTTCAAAATATATCAAGAATTATGAAAGCACATTTTTTTTGTAAATAAAAAGTGTGATGCAAATAAAGACTTAAATTGGAGCAAAACAATTCAGAACACTTTACTTGGTGATGTGCACATGACACATATTTGCAGAAATTGGATTTCCCAACATTGTATGTACACTATATAATTTTATCAGTAAAAGCACGTCAGTAGGAGGAAATTTTGTGGCCAATTCAATGTAAAATCTGTGATAGTTTTTAAACATGAATTGAGGAACATTAAACCCCCGCCCTGATGACAATGCTGTTAAAGAACTAAGGGCCAGATTCATCAAACAAAAATCCGCTCGCAAAGGGCCAGATTCTGAGAATCTGGCCCTTTGCGAGCGGTATTTTTGCATTTGGGAGGCATCATCCCAAATGCAAAAATCGCAATTGTAGAAATCGCTAAATTGCGATTATTTGCATTTAAGGAATCGCAATTTGCGATTCCTTAAATGCAATGCATGACCCATTCCTATATTGCGAATTCGCAATCTGGGGCTGTTATTTACCGCGAAATCGAACTACGTGGTAAATAGCAAAAACTTAGAAAAATGCACTTTAGTGCATTTTTCTAAGTTGTATGTTACACACACACATGTCCTTGGGACATGTGTGTGCGCAACACCAGTCAACATTACCATTTCAGGGGTGCAACAGGGTGTCCTTTGGACACCCTGGCACCCTTGAAATTGCTTCCTTATTTGCGATTCGCTAATTGCTAATCGCAAATAAAGAATGACTCCCCATTCATTCCTATGGGCCTTGAGGCCCATAGGAATGAATGGGAAAGCCATACCTTATTTGCGATTAGCAATTAGCGAATCGCAAATAAGGAATCAGTAGAAATCGCAAAAAATATTGCGATTCCTACATGCATCCCGTTTTGCGAGTCTTTAATAGCGAATCCTTAAAATTCGCTATTAAGGACTCGCAAAACAGGACTTTGAAGAATCTGGGGGTAAGAGGCAAGTCAGGGGTCATGTGAATCCTATATGTGGCTAGATTTGAATTATAGAAGGAGCAAAAGTTTGGTCTATTAAGTCAAACAAAATCGTTTTTTCGTAGAGCAGTCATGCTTATTTCCCATATTTGAAGGTGCTCAGATATGTGATAATGAAGAAAATGGCGGCTCAGTGAATCAAAATATTTGCCCACAAAAAACATCCTTTGAAAACTGTGTATGGATCAAGAGCATTCCAACTAGGTCGCACAGATTATTTAAGTCACTAGACCTGCAGGCCTAGTAACAATGTTATGATTTTTTGAGGCCGGATATGCCCCTACATCCTTTATGGGTTCCGGAGTAGAGTACTACTCGCCGAAAAAGCGCTTTAACACCCCATCAGGGGTAACAAGCGCTATATAAATGCAACACTTTTTCCCTCTGCTATCCTTTTGAATCCAAATAACTGACTAACCTATTAACCACTCAAATTACTTTCATATTTCACTATACTAACTCAGCACTAATCCTTTATGGGTTCCGGTGTAGCATTCTACTCGCCGAGAAAGCGCTTCGATACCTCGTCAGGGGTAGTAAGCGCTATATAAATGCAATTAAAATACAATACAATACTACAGTATTGGGGGCAAGCTTTGCCTGCTGTCTTTCGGCATAAAGAAAATATATACAAAAGTACAGAACCGAATCCAAATGTTCACGACGTGTGACAAGTTCATATGCAAACCTTAAAAACAGAAGAAAAGCCTACATGGCACTTTAAAATGGCGAGGACGGGGAAGTGCCCATGCCTTTACAGGCCCTCCTTGCTTGCCTTTGATAAAGAGGTAAGCTTCTGCAACGCCAATTTTTCAGTGGCAAAAGGTTCCAAGACAGCCTCAGAAAACTGCCAGTGCCACGCTCTTGACCCCGCTCCTCTCCTGTCACTCAAGGGGACAGAGGTCATTCTGAGGCCATGGTGAGGAAACCAAACGAGGGGATTAGATTAACACAGACTACTTGGATTTGTGCTCGGCTAGAATCAGTCTGTGCGCTCACTTGCCCTCTTTATATTCATCAGGAATAACTTGGTGAAAGCTTTTCCTTTTCATAAGCCGCCCTTTTAGAATGCTGTTAAAGTCATGGTTTATCTGCTTTTATCTGAAAGATAGATCCATGTAACCTCCTATTGTACTACACTATTAATTTTTTTATATGAAGGAAATGTTATGTGTGATTGCAGGATATGTTTATTTAAATAAAATATTCAGTTGCTAAAAGAAAAAAAAGCGTAAATTTAATTTAATTCGATTCAGCCAGTTTAGTAATGCAGGTACCGTTTGTGTATCTGAGTGTTTTTGTAGGTGACTCATGTGTGGACATTTTTAATCATGGTTTATTGAATTTGCAGCACACTATGTACATTTTCCAGGTATCTTCATAGAATTATTATGTAAATTAGCAATTTTTGCAGTAGAAATTCCTTCCAAACCAAGTTTAACTACAGACTTTGCCCGAAAGGTAGCATTTTGCAGAATTCGCGTACAAGTGAGATATGCAACACGCCCCATAGATCCCTTCAAAAAAGTAAGTATATTTGCAATAAACACCATATCATCTAGCCCGTGCATTTTCATGTCGACTATAAGGTTGCGGATTTTACTTGGTCATGAACTTTGCGAATTCTTTCACAGTACAAAGACTCTCCCCGGTCTGTCTGCCTATGTAAGGCTCTTGGGTTCTGTTATTGCTTCTGATGGCACTGATGCAAAGGGACAGCGGTTTTTATGCATTACCACCCTCAACAAAATATCGCACCGATGCTGCTTAGTGAGCTAACCAAGAAATCTTCATCAACAAGCGCACCTCTGCAAAAAAATGCGGACCTCTCTGCCGTGTAAATATTCATATAGCTTTCACTGCGCCCTTCTTAATCCTGCATTCCCTAACCCCCAAACCCCCATTCCATGTTAGCAGCAGGGCGGCCTTCGGGGTAGTTTCACACGTTATCAATTTTTAACATAACATAACAATGCATGCACCGGTCATATCCTTCTATGCAACTCCCTGTACCATACAGGACTGAGAGAGTTGACCATGCCTTGTGCTTGCTTATGCTCTTTGGATTCTTTCTGGACCCTCATCTTCTGGGAACATTGCCTCAATGTAGAAACAACTGCACACAGAGCTTGTGTTAAATAAAGACATACTACGAAACCTGCAAATCGACTGTTGAATGAATGTTACTTTCTAGGCTCTGAAATTTGATGATCTTGAGTATTGCTTCTCATCTACCTTCTTCACGCTTCAATCATCGGTCAGTGTGCAAACTTCAACTGCTGAAAACAATTAAATTCACCTTAAGAGACCATGAGGTTTGATCCCATTTCTAAATATCATGATAAGGCACAAACTATACGCATATTTAGATTAGCTAATAAACATCATGTAAAGTGCAATGTGCAAAGTAGCCAACAAAAAACTACAATGTTTCATCATAATCAATGCTCCGAAACGTGGTATTAAGTATAGGTGTATGGCGCCACTGGGTAGAGTCACACAGCTAGTTTAGGATCTGACGATTTATTCAGATGGTACTGCAGGGTATGGAGAACCACCAAACTCCACAAATCAAAGCCTCAGCTTCACACAAAATACAATTCAGTCCCCAGCACACGTCAACTTTTAATATGGTTTCCCTATTGTAACCAAACCAAACAGATAATAATTTTATCACACAGTGTGAATTGTAAACGTTTCGTCTTTTCTTTTTCAAGAGTTGCCGTACTCGGTGGACGGCGTGAGTCGTCGAAACGTAAAACGGAGAGACCTCGATACTGCATTTTAAGGGATACGAAATTATCACCACATTTCAAAGATTGACTATCTGGATGATCTAGCCTTGATGAAGTCGCGGGACAACACCACAAACGCAACGAAACACATGTTGGCTGTTGAGAGCTGATGTGAAAGCCTACAAGAAAAAAACTTGAAAAAGAAAAGACGAAACGTTTACAATTCACACTGTGTGATAAAATTATTATCTGTTTGGTTTGGTTACAATAGGGAACCGTATTGAAAGATGATGTGTGCTGGGGAGTGAATTGTATTTAATGTTTCATAATCAATCTAAGCTTCACAATAAAGCACAAAACTATGGACATGTTTAAATTAGCTAATGAGGCTCACATAGTGCAATGTGCAAAGCAGCCTACAACATAAGGTGCAAAAGGAAAACCATTACAGTTCATGTTAGGGTCATTCATTATTTTGGAGATGCAAGATTGTGTTCCTCCAAAGAATCAAAGCGGATTATTTGCTAAAATATAGGGGCCTAAAGCACTAGCTAGAATCTCCACCCGGACACCTTTGTTTCCTTACAGAGAAATCTATTTTAATGTGTGAACACTGAGACACAATTTTAACTTGCATTTACAGTCCTCTATAGGGCTGTAAATGCAAGTTAAAATGTTTGCAAGTTAAATGTTTTCATGAATTAAATTATAAGTATTGGCAAAATCAGCAGGTCTGGATTTAATATGCTAATGCAAGCCAACAAAGGCACTCACAAACTTGTTTGCATGCGTTACATGCATAAATACGGTTTACAATGTTAAGGCCAGACACATTGGCTTTGCCAGTGCTGGGGGAGTGTTGGGAGGGAGTAGAACATATGATTACTTTCTGTCTTTAATGTATAAAGGAGGTAAAGAATTGAAAGTGAAACTGTGATACTGAAGTGTACTTTTTAGATGTAAAATATTCTGGGTATTCCAATGGAGGCACTTCCTAGAAGGTGGAATGATGCACAAGGAATCGCTTGGGGTGATAAGAGATTTACGCATATGGGTGGAGTCAATGTCCACTCTTAGTATATTTGAAAGAATTAGTTAACTATAGTGATAAAGACAGCGGCATTATCAAGCCAGACCTAAAAAACACAACGAAGTGAAGAATGCTTGAATAATCACAGCCTGTCTTCACACATTGGCAAAGAGCAGTCAATGACGCTTTAAATGTAAATTAATCACAATGGAGACAGAGCCAACAGGATCAAAATAATAATAAAAACGGCACCAACAGTCTGCTAAGTAGCCGGCATCCCCTTTGGCTGCAAAACACAAACCACCGCCAGCAAATGGTTTCATATAAATAGTAACGTGATCTTAATGAAAACAGCTTCTGCAACCACCCAGAGGTGGTAAACAGCGAGGGCAAGCCCCTGCTTGGTATACACTGCAATGAAATCCGATTTAAGAGACAATGGCACATCAATAAGAACTTTCTAAAACTATGATCATGGATCCCACAGCGCAATGTAAAAAAAACGGTAATGTTTATGCAGGAAAAGGCTGGTTTGGTGCAGCCCCATAACAGTTCTCTAGGAAATAGCTGCGGCAGGGTGGCCACCTCACTCCATGTCATTATACATACACCGCAGGACTCTCATCCCTGCTTAAGGGGCAGATGGACTTCAAGCACCAGAGTGCTCACGGCCCCAGAAGGCGGCCCACTGATATTACCAGCACCTGCTGGAAGCGCTATACAGTGCATGCCCTTATCCCGCTGCATGTGCCGTGCCCAGGTAAAGCCCAGACCAAAGGCGGGCCCGTCCACACCCACTGGAGCCCAGAGGAGGCTGGGCCGAGCTACCTCTCTTTGGCTTTTATTTTCGCAGCCCTTCTCCTTCACTTGCCCACTTCTACAAGTGGTTTAGTTTACGCTTGGCCTGAGAGAATTATACCTAAACTGGTGAAGAGAAAACTACGCCACTAGCTAACGCCACTTCAATAGATAGGCTGAGGATAAGTAATGAAACTGACCTAGCAGAATGCAGACTTTCCCTTTGTTCCTCCACTGGGACGGATCCTACAAGCATTTCTCCGGTCCCCTCTTCCTCATCTGTTCTTCCCATAAGCACGCTAAGGCTGTACATCATCACTTTTAACGGCACAGGGCCTAGGTCCATCTGACTTAACTGCTACGCCTCACCCACCCGATAGCCCGCTCCAACCTGCATCGGGAAAGCACTCGAAGCAACTTACCAAGGCGCGGCCAGTGGAAACAGCAACTCCGCCGCTGTTGCATTATTTGTTTGAATCTTTGGGAGTAAGGAGTTTGATTGAGGGCTGCTTGGATACTTTTGCAGGTGGAACTATCACCAAAACTACTTAGGTTGTATGCCATTGAGTGCACACTGTAGATTTGAAACATACGTGGGAATCATGGGCCCAGGTCCTTAGCAGGTACTCTGTTACAAGCACAGGTGAGAAGGAGGGTCATGTAGCACACCGAATCAATTCAGCAAGGTACCACCCCGGCCCATTGGTGTCTTTAATTCCCAGACCTCGCCTGATTTGCCAAGGCTGGACTCTAATACTATGGACCCCAAGCAAAATAGAGATTGCTGTACTTCCAAGTCTAACAGTCATTTACAAACAGAGGATAAAGCCACCATATTAATCCCAGGAATTGCATGGTGATGGCTGGAGAGGTCCCACAAAATTGTCACTAAAGCCAGTCATTAATCTACCCCCAGCGTTGTGCCCTTATGTGGCAATTCTTTCTGGTGAACCCCAATGACCCTGGATCAAAGAGAGTCCCAGGCTGATTTGTTCAATAAGACTCTGAACTGGTTGGGTCACCATTGAAATTTTCCACTGGCCGTGGCAAGTAACATCTTGCTGAAAAGGAGGATGGGCTGGCTAGTTGTGGGACCCAAGGAAAGGTAAGGGGATTATATCATAGTTAATTTTAGATCACCTGGATAACAGCAATATTTTTTGTCCCTGGGCTACTTTTTTAAGCCTAGTATTCGAGCCATTCGGGAAAGTATGTGGGTGCACCATAGGGCTATCGAGACCATAGCCCTGAGATCGAATAATGTTTTAAAAAGCGGGAGTTCGACCTATAATCACATTGAAGTACTGGCAGACATTGATTGACATGATGGGGTAGGGCCTGGTCCATCTCAAGCAGCCAACTGTACGAGTAGGTGTCTAGACTGAGTTGAGCTTGTCCCATCCGTGATGTTGATAGTGAAAGTGTGTCTCAGACTGGAGTAGGGATTGTCCTATCCAATGATATTAATAAGGAGAATGTGTGCATGGAAGGGCTAGTTCTACTTACCATCGCTGATGGTGAGAGTACCCGTGCGGATAAGGCTCATTCTATTCCGACCATCAAATTGGTCTTCTTGAATGTAGCAGGGCTACTGTCCAAGTTGTCTTGCCCCGAGTGGTGCCCCGTCATAGAAAAATATGACATATGTTTATTCAAAGAAACCTTGTCCATTAGCCCTTAACATCATTCAGGATTCAGGTCATTCAGCTAGGAGGCTATTTCATTGGGGAGAAGTAGGTCAGTGGAGATATTTCAATTTGGGTCAAAACAACTACCATGTGTAGCATTAAGGAAATCAAGTTGGATTCTCCTGATCTGTTGTGTATTAATCTGACTTCACCGGGCACAGCTACATGTTACATTTATTTGCAGAGGGCCTACAATAAACTTTAACAACATGAGTCTGGAGTAATTCACATGTCTCCGCCCATCTGGATAAACTCTCGGCAGAGGCCTTTAAGATTATGGGGTGCCAAACTGTCAGTTCAAGTGCCTTGATGCTCACATTAAGCTCCAATCTAATGAGGATGATCAATTATGGCTTATACCTGCATTAGCTATCTACCCTATAAAAAAGTTCTCCTCTGGCTATACAACTCAATTCCCTTGTGCTGAACCAGGTACTAAGAGCCTGAAATGGCAGGTCAAGGTCGGAGAAAGATGGCAAACATACATTCAATAGACCACAGAGCACACGTCTTATTGACTATTTTCTACTCTATGTCCGACTATGGCCCAAATAAATAGATCTGGTGGTCCTACCCGATCAGTATAGCGATTACAATGTGCTAGCTTTAGAATTGAGGAGTTTCATTTCTGTAGTGCAGCCAAACTATAATGAGCCCTTCGACAGAAGGTTAACCCTGTCCTCCAATAGACAGAGTGTCAAATGGAGTGCGTTAGCGCACTCCAGGGAATCTGTTGCTGAAGTCTATAAAGTGATTGCTGATTGGATAGTGGAGCAAATGCCAATTATTAAACTTTCGTATGGAGTATGGTGCTGCCTTGCCGACTTTAGTTAAATTCACATTCAAATGTTCCAGAAATGGAGACATCACTTGTTTGTAGAGGTTAGTCGATTAGCTAGGAGACGCAGTGCTTCCTCTTGGTAGAATACAGCGTGTAATGAGGCCCGAGAGGCACTAATGGGTGCTATTAAATTAAACGATAGATTATTAATTCAAGCAGCTAGAGCAGCCTCCATAAATGCCATACGGGCAGCAAAGAGAGAGTTGGAAATTGAGAAATGAGAGGGTAGGCTGGTAGCAGCCAAAAAAGGAGACTCACACCTTTTTTGGAATATTATCTCCACTGGCTCCTGTGAAGGGTTCATCCTCGTTGAAATCACATCACGATGACAGAATGGGCTTTTTCTAATTTATACTTCCCTGAGGGGCGGAGTGAAGATCTTGAGCAGGCCGCCAGTGATGAAAATTCGGCTAGCCCTGATGGACCAGAAATCTCCTCAGCACCCTTGCTAAGTGGCCTGCAAGAAGACATAGGCTTTGGATTAGGGGAAATTAGGCAAGCCATCAATAAATTCATGCGACATAAAGCTCCAATGTTAGATACGGTCCCTGGGGACCTTTACCTGGATGAGATTGCTGGCTAGACTGTTTATTTTGCCACACTCTTTAAGGCCATACAGAAAGGGGCTCCCATTTCTTTTACCTATGCTGATGCAGAGAATGTCCCTATCTTTAAAAAGGGATCCAGAGATCTTCTCTGTAAGTACAGGCCTTAAAACTGAATTGATAGTGCCCAAAAGCTCTTTGCGATGGTCATCTTGAGTAGAGTGCAAGATTGGATGACTGCCTCAGATATACTGACCTTTCTGCAAGTAGGCTTTACAGAGCGTATAAGCACACTTGATCAGGTCCTCCGCCTCCAGTTATTGTACTGGTAGATTGTACAGCTAGGAGACAGTCGTTTGTATGTGGTGTTGGTTGAACTTAGGTCAGCATTTACCCTCATTCCCCGGCCTAAGTTATGGCAAATATTAGCTGATAGGGGGGTTCCGCTCTACTTATTGAACCGGATTATAATATTCCAAGATAGTAATTTCGACCAAGTTATAGATGTGGGCAGATGGGGAAATAAATTGATTCCCAGTCAATAGGGGAGTTAGGCAGGGGTGCGTCCTCGCACCCATTTTATTTTCACTACTTATAAACGATCTGGTAGCGTACCGGGATCATACCGAGTCTGACACGCCCTGTCTGGCAAACATCAGGGTTCCTGCCCCGGTGTTTGCTGATGACAATGTGCTTCTCTCAAATTCACCTATGGGATTGCAAAACGTTCTTGACAGGTTTGATAGTTTCTGCAAGGTAAAGGGTTTAGATATTAATATTGAAGTAACAAAATATATGGTTTTCATCCCTTTCTAGTCCACCTGCCAAAATCCCATGCTGAGAGGGCCCCCCATAGAGGGAGTCCACACTTTTGAATATTTGGGCACCCTTACCCCACAGTCTCTAAATAAGTCAGAGCAGCACTAACTCTGGGAAAAACTGTGCCTCTCCCGTCTCCATCTTTGGAACGCCCTACCATAATTACCTCAGAACTATATCATCCACACAGCCTACTATCAAGCACATACCTCTCGTACATACTGCTATGTATTTTTATTTACTCCATATGTGTCTTGTGTAATTGCTGCTATGTTAACTCTATAAAGCTCTCCGATACCTCCAGGTCTGGTTCACGCCATTATCCCCATATACTGCGGTCTATTGTATACCTTTTTTTATATACTGTTACTATGTATTTTTACTTTCTCCATATGTAACTCATGTAACGGCTGCTATGCTAACTCTGTAAAGCGCTCTTATACTTTCGGGTTGAGCGCGGGCTTTACAAAACTCAATAAATAAATACATTTTGAATGAGCATTTTATCTGGTAGACCGACATTGCAAGGTGTCGATTAAAATTAGAGCAAACCTCAGGGGGATTATTATAATGGATATCTAAGGCCTCCCATGATCATCCCATTTTGAGAGCCCTACAGATTTACAACTATCAGGCAATAGGATCTGCTTTGTAAGCGTTGATCTTTGGAGACACAGAAAGGCACCTTCTTTGGTTGCCGCAGAAAACCTCTTTATGCGGCAACTGACAGGCTTGCCAATAAAAATGTTTCTAGCTAGATTACGTCCTCTTTTGTCCTGTTGGAGTATTTGGGCAACCCAGGACTTGAGTCCTTATCAATAGGGGTTGACCGAGGTCCTACGCCTGTCAGGAGCTGATGCTCTCCCGTGGGTTAGGCATGTCAGGCCAACCCTCGTAAATATTGGGCTCAAGAGCCTGTGGGCCGCTCCAGAAGAGGCAAGTGTGATTCCTAAAGCTCGGATAAAGATTGTGTATTGGCTACCCCAAATGGGCTCACTGCAACTCCAGTCAAACATGGCCCCCCTGACGGTGTCCGTTCTTGTGCTAAAAGACAGGTTTGAGATAGAGTAGTTCCTGAATGAAATAGAGCCCAATAATGCCAGGAACCCCCACCTGCAATTTAGATATGGAGCCCTGCCGCTTGCCTCGTTAACAGCCAGCTTGGGGCACGCAACCAACCCTAGAAATGGTCATTGGCCATTCTGTTTCACATGGATTGAAACAATAGAACAAGTTTTTTTTTTGGCCTTACTTATCATGTATAAAAAATAAATGGGTTGCACCGCTCTGTCGAAACATTGGAGTTACAGAATTCAGAGAAACTGATAATTATAAGGTCTGATACCAGGCAATGTGTGGTCTCGTGCTTCCTGCATGCTATGTGGAGGACCAGCCAAAAAGCACTTTAAATAATGTTGCAATGTACTCCACCTGTCCGTTACCTCGTGGGTTACATTTGGTTTTATTCTTTTAGATGCATGAGATGTTAAAAATCATAATGTTCATTGCATGTAATAGCTTTTGTTTACACACAACGTGTTATTTAACGTTAATCCTATATTTTTAAATCAGTGTTTGCTTTTATGACCTTTGCTGGAGAAAATTGCGGAATAAAGTTGTTGTTGTTGATGGATTCAGTTTCCAGTCTTGGCATCTGTTTGTCCGCCTAATGGATGCTGGGTGTAGTAGTCTTGGATTGCTTGAATTGAACTACTTAGATTGCTACATCTGATAGCAAAGATTTGTTGGTGAAAATTTCAGGAATGTAGACACTGCTCATAATTACATGTGAAATGGTCACCCTTAGCTGCTGGCTTCTGGAACTGCCTTCAGGGCTAGGCCTAGTACCGTCCTCCTTTGCTCCATCAACAGTTCGAGGGCCAGGTATCTAGTGATGGTTGTAAATACAAGGTTTGATACCCCTGCAGCGTGAGAAGTTTCAGAAGTGCTCACAGGCCCCGCCGCCTTGTTTCTATACCAGTAGGTTGTAACATGCAACTGACTCTTTAAAACCCTACTGGCCTCAATTTAGAGGTACTGGCCTGCACGGGAAGCTCTGAACCTCTTTCCAACTACTTGTTTCATCATTAAGTGACCTAAGCTATTAAATGCTCAATGATTCTGCATAGCTCGCAGTTTGTCTGGAGGTTTCTCTACTGCTTCCCAGTACCCTGTGTTTTTTTTTAAGGTGTGATTATTAAAAACCCAGGAACTAAAAAGAACATGCATTTATTCTGGACCTTCTTTACAAGATTACGTTGACATGGGCTGAGTGATTTAAGAGCAGGTCTTTGTAGTCCTTTAAAGTCAAGCATTTTTACTATTGAATGATTCCAGCAGAAAAGAAATTCTGGGATACTGCATGTTAACATTTCAGCAGAACCGCTTTTGAAAATACCCAGGAGTTTGTTGTGTATCCAGTGTTGTTATGTCGAATAACGAAGGTAAAGAAGCAGTTAGACTGCACCATCACATCATAGGCTGTTCAGCAGATTGCATAGCTAACGTTTCAATGTTCTCTGCCAATATTCAGGACTACAGGAAATATGCGATTCTGTGCCCACTGCATTTTCTGCACGATGAGAGATTTGCGACATCATCTATCACCTGCAGCATAATCTGCAGATGTTAACAATAAAATATTCCTAGGCTAAACGGATCAAAAGTTACTAAAAACGCTGCCACATATATTGCTACCCAGTGTCGGGCTCTTTTCGAAGAATAACTGGTCGTCTTCAATTTTGTAACTGCTGTGTTTAAGTGCTAAATTGATATTACGGATATAAAAACTTTGCCCATGCAGTGTTAAAATAGGTAATAGCGATAACATGGTAAAATAAGTCGGCTATAAAATATACCGTATTACGCCTGCATACTTGACTTTTTCTTGGCACATGATTAAGGCTATCCTGCCACATTCTTTGGTCCTCCCTTGTTACAATTCAACACGTTACACACCAGCTGCTCTGGCAGGTATGTGACTGTGTGAATGCATGCATCATTAAAGTCATGGACTCTCTCAAACCGTACCACTAATCTTGCATCCCACTAAAGACGAGAACGTGATCGGCGTAGATCTCCAGAAGGCTTCACGTGCGCACGTGGAAATGTCGCAGTTGTAAATTTGCACCTTTCACTTTTTTGGGATTCTTTGCAGGGGAAAAACAAAATCCCCTTGGAGAAACCCCTACCTGTACCTTGGCTGTTTCCTCCACATTCCTACTCTGATGTGGCCTTATTCCTGCCACTGACAGGAGTTACTTATTCCTGCCACTGACAGGAGTTACTATCTATTGATATGCAGTGTAGGACAGTGTCCGCCACAAGTTAGCGAGTTTGTGATGTTCACCTTCTTTAGCAGGAAACTTCACCCTAAACGCCAATCACTTGCCCTATAATCAGATCCACTCACACAGAAAACTGCTGTGCTACTGGAATTTTGGGTGTCATTAAATCTAGCCAAGTAGGTTTTCACCATAACTTAAAGTTATTGATGGTTTCCACGTATAGAGGAGGCTTATGATAAAATATTGATTTCCAATGGACACGAAACTGAATATTCCCATAAGGAAGATTTGTAGTCTGTGAGCCTTAATGCCACAACTGACATAGCAGACTGCGGTTTCCAATCGTGGTTGCTCGTGTTTCTTTTCCATATACGACTCCTTCACCACAAACAACAACAAACCTGAAACTGTAAACTTAGCGAGGACATAATTCGATTGTGTAGCCAAGAGCTGTCACAAAATGATTCCGTGCAACTTTCTGGTCGGCTGAAGGCATAGAATGACTAGACTAGAATTAGATGAGTTTATCTGATTTTTGAACTAGTTGCTTCAGCAAAAAACGCTAGAAGCAATCCTATCATTTTCTTTTAATATAAACAAACCTCGTGGGTTTTACAGTAGGACACGTGATTACAATCCAGACCTTTTTTTAATGTCTCTCTAAATTTATATTCTTTGTATAATACCTAAAATTCTTTCAGGGTTTTTTGGCCACAGATGCAGATTTTTTTTCCTTAAAACAAATTTAGACTTGCTTTGTTTTGCAAGACTCAACTGATTAAATGCTTCTTTCGAAATTAGCGTGTGGTAATGAATCTAACTTGCTTCTAGCACTGAGAAACTGCTTTTAAGCAGGCTGATCAAGAAGATTCTGGAAAAAAAGATGTATTCTCAAAGCTCCTGAATGTTCAAACCAGAAAGTTAAAGCCACCTTTTGACCTAAACAATGTGAAGTGGATTTGCATGTATACACCAACAATAAGAGCTCAAGTTTTACATCCACTTGGTTCACAGTGCTGTGGGACCACCAGAAAAGGGCTTCAGCAATCCTAAAATCGAGCTCTTATTTTAGACTGTATTCATGATTCCCCCCCCCCTCCCTTCCAAATTTACCAATCTTGAAAAACAACACCATGTGAATCAAATTTTGGAATCTTAAATTTCAGAGCCCTATCCATTTTATGTACACTACTAAAAAATAAAACAGCTGATCCAAATTCATTAAAGTGACATGATGACGTTCCCATGATGGGTGAAGTCTCAGTGTCACACAGAACCTGCCAAGAAGTTTAGAATATTCAGAAGGCTCCTCAAGACATGGTTATTCTCCTAAGCTTATGACTGCATATGATAAATCAATAGGGCTCCAGCGTATCCTAGATCAGCGCCAAGAAACCAAATTGGTGTATGTGTGCTATGCAAGAGCTTTCACATAACATAACAGTATTGAAACGAAACTCTTTCTTCCTGCTTCGTCATAGAGGTATCTGGCCTACAAGTATCCTAAGCAATCCTCTGTTCCTCCTTATCCAATAAGGGCAGCATGTATTTTCTGTCAATTTAGTGACATAGAACCCTTGAATGTTGAGACTTGGATCTAAAATGGAAGGGTCTAACCTAATGCAACCAGGCAACATGGCCTCCCGTGACTTCAAAACTGGAATGACCAAAATAGACAGGACATGTGTTAATAATGACAACAGAATGCCACGAAGTATCAAAAGTAATGATAGTCCTTCTCGAGTAGACACCAGGTAAAGCAAAAGGGCCATTTAGAGGTAGCGGATGTACAAGCAGTGCTTCCTGGGAGCTGCTACTCACGATAGGATGAGCCAATGTGTCCTGGTCAAGGTGCATCTGATGTTACCAATCAATGTGGGTGAGGAATGAATTAAAATACCTATTAGAAGTAGTGCGTCACGAGAGCTGCTACATGGATGCAGCAAAGCTCCATTCTAATTAAGACAGAAACCCACCTCTTCACTGCTGACGGGGTGCAACATCTGTTAACCACAAACTGAAATAACACACACCTTCTATAATGCAGGGCTGTTACAATGAAGGCAGCCAGTACTGATTTCTCTATCCTGGACAATGTTAAGGTAACATTTTATTTTAGGTTATCAGCTTTCGTAAATGCAACTTACCTAAAAGGTGTCCTGGTGCCGAATAATTAAAGGGACTAAACAACGAACCAAAGCTGTGTGATTGTGTTTTAGTCACATAGAAGGGGTTTGAAGGATTTCCTGAACAGGAGGAGGTTAATCATAACTTTAGGTGAAAAGAGCAAGATGTGTTAATACTTGGCTGTCAACTGGTTTAAGGCACGACAGGGACCACCAACGTATGGTCAGAAACTGCATAAGGTAAGTTACTGTGCCTAGTATATCTTTGAAACGTGTCCTGTTTATAAGAGGGACCAGTCTGATCGCTGTTTTCTTGACTGGAAAAATAATTATCTGACAAGAACAGTTAGGGCAATTAAACTGTTGTAAGTAGCAAGCCTACATAAAGAGTCGAAGTGTGTTTAGATCCTAAATACAGGATAAACGGTGTGCAGATATATTTTAATCAACAATGTGGACTGTGCCTTATAATATAATGTAATATTGTGAGCCAGGAGTGCTGTATAAAATGATGTAATGGCTTAGCTTGAAAGATGATGCAACACAGACCTGGCATTCACAAAGAAACAGCCAACTAACCAGGTTGCTGCAAATACAGTCTAGGGCCAGATGGCGCAACAATGTGCCATAAATCCACAGGCCCCTTTCCATCCTGCATTTCCTATAGTAGATGCGTCATGTCTCGGGTTTTGTGACAAGTCCAACTTTCCTGTTTCACATCATCTGAAAATTCCATTTGATGATTTATGAATTGTCCCTGGACAGAAATCGCATGTTTGACCCAAACACCTATTTTTAAAGCAGACTAAATCTGCCGCTGTCTTTTTTTATTCATTCTACAATTGCTGTACCAGATGAACTGGTACCGTATTTTTTTCAGCCTGGCACACAGTTCCATGATTGGGAGCCAACTTGACTTGTCACAAGTAGAAGAATGCAGACAGAAGCTGAAAACTGTGCTGTGGTGAATGGTTTTAGGCGCTGGCGTGTTTCTAAACATAGGCAAACTGTTTAGGTCAGGGTCTCGAAATCCAGACAGTACAAACAACCCCAGCGTAATCCCCCCCACACCAATCCACTATATTATGGCTGGTCGCACTTCGTTATATAGGAAACATTACACAGAAATGCACTATCATGTCTAATTTGTAAGTACAATAGGTCACTGCGAAACTCATTAGAACGCTGATCTTACCAAACAGTACTGGGTGAAGTGCGTATGACTCCTTTCCATACCTACAAACTCACAGGGTGCAACCATGTGACACACAATATCGGCTCCCATCACACGGTCTCCCAGCGAGGAGCCTATATCACACGGTAAATAGTGGTTTTCCAGCTCGTTTTCCGAGGTTATGAACTGCCGAAGACTATTAAGGGATGTGAAAACACCCCGGGACATCGGTACCAGCCTCACCAAACTGGTTTTGTTTTGGGGTGGGAAGGGGAGGGGACTTTGGGGTGGGTGGGGTTCAAAAGTGCCTGGTAGGTACTTCTCGGTACAAGGCCCTGCCCGTCCTCACATGGGGAGATTGTTCTTCAAGTTGACAAGTATGTCAGTCTAACGGAGATGTTCCAGTGCACTACTTGCGGCAGGGCAGGGGTGAAAGGAAAAGGGGGAATAATACAGAATATGGCGTGGGAGGGATAGGGAATCAGACAGCGATAGGAAAGGGAATGCGTAAGCCAAGGATAATAAAAAATAGAGGTGGGCAGCACAGTAGAAGAGGCCTAGACGGACAATGATGAGCTCTTTGAGACCTGATACAAAGTGTAACGTAGCACAAAGACGAGAGGAACACAAGACGGGAGATGCCTCATCCAATCCTTACTGTACACTTTGCAGCAAAATGACACAAACTGGCCAGTCTCACAGTAAGTTCAAATACACTCTCACTCCACAGAAGTGACTAAACGTTACCCCAAAAAAGAAAAAAAATCACATAATACCCACACAGTTTGAAAGGGCCATGCCTTCTCAAAATCACATTCACAGCTTGATCTACACACAGTTCGCAAATAATTCGTTATAGCAGAAGGTTACCACATGATGTGGCCAAAGAATGAAAAGGGTAAATCTGTGCTTGGTGGGTTGTGTAGTGGCGCATCAACAACTACAGCCCCCACATCCTTTAATGTCATAATCAAATACATGGGCCACTGGAATTATGAAACTGAGGCATTTCATGCATAATTATAGCTTTACAATATTACCCTTCATTTGCTGCATAACCTCCAGATTTTAACAAATAAAGTTTTTTTTCTAGCTCAAACAGTTCAAAAGTTACTAAAAATGCATCGACACGTGTCGCCGTGTTGGGGAAGGCCGTTTGCAAAGGTTGACTGGTCACCTTTCTGTTGCTTATTGCTATATTTGGGTGTTCAACTGGTACTAATGAGATGCAACCAATGCCCAGATAGTGCTAACAAGTGTAAAAATAACAAAATAATTAAGTAATAGTATGACAAAATAAGTTGCATTAAGCCACATAATTAGCCTTTTCTTGTCACAATTCATTCAAACCTGACACTTAATTTGGCCTTCCCCTGCTGCGTAATTCCAGTGTCCCGGAAGGATGAAATTTTCTGCGAGGCATACTGTATTGAGGTAGGGACTTGAAGCTCCGCGCATGTCCCACCCATCTTTTCAATTGGCTCCTTTTACCATACTTGCGAAATTGTTGCTTTTCATTCCTGAATAGGCCCCTTATTGGTATCCCCTTGTCTGCATTTTTAACCTCCCATAATGACTGGACCTTTTACTTGTCTTATTATATGGTCTGCTTTATAGCTGTGAGCACTATTTTGTTCAATGATTTGCCCCTATTCCACCCACTCCGTTGCAGCCCGCCGCCCTCCTTTATTTTAATTACTAACGGCGGTCCGCTTTAACTATAGCGGCTGCGTTTCTTTCTTTCTTTATTTAGGAGCGCGGTCCGCTTTAAGTATAACGAGCGCGCTTATTTATTTAATTTTTTTGTTTACTTTTTGTCAACTTTCTTTGACACAAAAAATATTTGCAATGCAATAGGTCTCGCATTTTCAAGAGTATAAGCTATTGGCATTGTAAATGGGTTGTTTACCTCAAGCCTACCAGACAAAGTATACTGTCCAGTTGTGAAAGACCCATTGCCGGCTTACCAAGAATATACAGCGGCTTGCAGCCCACCCATTGATTACCATTGGGTGGCGTCACTATTAATATTTTTCATTCTATAGGATGGTTTTCCTTGGTAAGCCTGCCCATCTTGTGTTTGTCCTTTCCATGGAACACAGACTATTTACATTTTTTTTGATTGGCTGGCTTCTATGCTTCCCCTGCTATTTCGGGGAACTAATTTTTAGGTCTCGCCTGAGCGAGCGCCTGCGCTGCTCGGAGACACATTTAGGGGTCCATTAGGATCCGCCCGCCACCCTAACGGAGATCGGGACCGGCCGCCTAAAGGGCGGGGGTCCCGACATTGGCATTAGGATGCGCCCGCCACAGTGGCGGGCGCATTCCTCAAGTTAACATTGTGGCGGGCGGTGCTCACTGCACCGCCCGCCACAATGTCAAAAACAAATGCACGCATTTGCATAATCGAAGCGGCAGGCACTGCGCGGTGCCTGCCGCTGCGATTATGTAAATGCAGGGGTGTATTACAGGTACCCCCCCCGTGTGCCACCCCCCTTTGGCCGTCACTCTGGGGGCCCACAGGGGGCCCCCGCATCAATCACCGCCTGCCTTTCCGTGGCGGCATTGCCGCCGCGGAAAGGCCCCTGATTTTAGCCATCGTAATATGGCTGGCGGTGTCCATTGGACACCGCCACCATATTATTCCATCACCGCCGCGGTCGCAAGGCGACCGCGGCGGTAAAGCGGCGGACGGTCTTTCCGTACGCCGCTGTCCCCCCGCCATCCTAATATGGCGGGGGGGATCCAGGCATTGGTGTCGGGCGGATTGCCTCCGCCAGGCCGGCGGAGGCAATCCGCCCGACATCATAATGGGCCCTTTTGTGGGGGCTTTAAAAAGTGCTGCCACAAGCTGCTTTGGCTGGCCTAGCGCTTGCGTTCACGCACACGCATAGCCGCCAGCTTTCAGTGCCCGAGGCGCCATCTGGAGCGCGATTACTTTTGCTGCACCACTCATGTGCTTGCCATCGCGCGTGCGTGCACCCGTGCTTTCACTTTTTCCGTCCCGTGACTGGTCGCTCAGATCCTCCACTCATTTCCCAACTAAACTGAAACCCCTTCACGCCTATCTGTTTCCTCCATAAGCTCTTCTCCCCCACAACAACCGCCTTCTCACACTCGTGTTTCTTCGCCATGGGTGAGTACTTCGCCTTCACCGCCTTCTGATCCTCGCTCAGATTGTAGTACAGCTCATCCATTACTCCACACCTCGTTGCTGTTGTTTATATTTGTTGTGTAACAGCCTTTCTACAAACATTCCTTGCGCCAGATGAGGTCTAGTCGATGCTCCAATATACACCTCGCAGGCAGGGATCCCCGAGTGTGTCACGTGCCGCATACACGGTCTCTGCACCAAGCCAGTTAACTGGCTTCAGAAGGACAATGAAAATGCACCTTAATAACCTGCCGCCTCCTCGACGTGGAAGCGCCCAGAAGCAATTCAGTCTGTGCTGCAGTACATTACAGGTGCCTTCATTAATTCATTCAGTCTTTGCTTCTGACACAATCGAAAGCAGCAGTCGCTTAGACAAGCAACAGCCACTAAGAGTGATGGTTCATTAATTCATTCAGTCTTTGCCTCTGGCACCATCAGACAATCAGCAGACACCAAGTGACGTACAACAGGTGTTGGATTAGAAGAGTGCACACAAAACATGATCATGACCCACCCCTTAATGGCAAATAAACAGTTATGAGAAATGAGTAAATACTCCACTAGGGGTGTAAAGTGCACACCCACAAAATGCTGAGTTAGTGGGTAGTCACAAACAGATTTCAGTCCCATTATTATTGTGAAAATGGTCTAAGATTTACTCCTGTGAATGGTGGGAATAAATAATATTCCAGCCAGGGATGAAAAGGAACTTAAAAATCCTAGCACTCAGGGCAGCAGGGGCATTTATAAGAAAAAGTGCTAGCGCACACGTGTAGAGATTGCCCCATGGGCATATATGTACACTACTTACAATCATGGCGCAGAAATGCCTCCACAATGTTGGAAATCACAGAAAACCGTAAAAGCAGGCATGCCTTTGGAAGAGTTTGGGGATCCGTACCCATGCAAATTCGTAAAATGCCAGTCTATTTTTTTCCTGAATTGGGCCCATAGTCTGTCAATAGATTAGGGACATTAATTTACATAATTTCCACATACAATCGCGGCCCATCACAATTCCCACCTTATTCAAACAAGCATTGGCATAGCCAATTGGTCTCGCTTTTGGGACTTATAAGTATTTAGTTATGCAGCATAATATCCTTGGTGCAACAACAAACTGTTGCATGGCTAAACACTTATAAGGTCCCAAAAGCGAGCCTAATGGCTATGCCAATACTTGTTTTCTTTATGGTTGAGCACTCCATGAGACTGCATGTGTTTCTCAGTTGTCTCCCTAATGTGCTTTTCTTCACCCTTCCATATTGCTCCTCTTGCTCATGTGCTTCGCCCCCCCCAGACTCATTTTGCTCTCTTTCACCTACGTGCTTGCCTCATCTATCCACATTGCTCTCTTTTGCCCTTGTTTCACAGTATGCCCCATGTACTTTCTCTAATATTGCCACTCCAACCTGCTGTGTTGCTCCCCAACTATTTCCTCCCCAAAGTACTTATCAGTCTTAATTTTTTTTTGCAAAAGCTCTATTGAACTAAAAAATAAATCTTTTGCCCTTCTTTTCTCTGTTTAGTTACCATCTATCTTGGATTGGCTGATAAAAAGAAAAATATTGCCTTTGTTCATCTGTAGGCAAGTGCATGCGTTTTGTATACATACACAGGCCTACAAAATTACACAATTGTTGAGTCATCACGTCCTTTTTTTATGTAATCGTGCTGCACAGTTGCCATGAACTTCATGGCCGGATCCACGCCAGATTTTTTGAATATCCCCATTGAGATACATGTAGTTATTTTAAAAATCTGGCATGGATCTGACCCTCCAGGACCAGTTTGGAGACCCCTTGTACACCATAGCTAAAAACATTGGCAATGCCAATTTGTCTCATGCATGCGGCCTATTGGCTTTGTCTAAGCTTGTGCTACTATTTATTTCATTTCCAGAATTTGTAGGGCGCACAGCTACCCCAAGGGATTTCCCGGTGTTGGGCAAGGGTAGGGAGAGAAAGAGGGAAAACACAGAGAGCTAGATTAAAACAGGCAGGTCTTTAAGACCTTACCGAAAGAGAGAAAAGAGGTCTCGTCTCTCAAGAAGGCTGGCAAGCAATTCCATACTAGCATCTTGTTTCAGCGTTATCAGCTAATAAGTTATTTGGCTGTTCATATATGCTCCACATACCGAACTGAAGGAAAGTAGAAGCATGCTACAAGAGCTGTGCTCAACCACCAACTCCTGCAGAATGCAGGGGTTGTTGGAAGAAGAAGAACTCTGCCATAATGGAAATAGATAAGCTGGAACCTGCTCTTGAAAAACATGCACATCAAAACACCTTGCAGATGATGCTCACTGTTATACCTGTGTACCAAAAGACACCCCACGGTGAGTGAAATAATGTGAAGCCACCGATGATAATATGAATAAAGACTAATGCGGCTGTAGCTCAGCAAGCCCAACTACCTTCATGTGCTTTGAGGCTGAAAGAAGGGGTGCAGGTGCACAGAGTATTGCGAAGAAGTGAGTGGTGCATTTTGTTGTGATTTTCCTCAGGACTGGGGCACTCACCTCTTTCTCAGCTGCAGCGTGTTCTAGGGTGGAGGACAGAAGGTGGCTGGGTGGGTAGTTCAAACATCCATGGATCACGAGTTTAAACGGTAGAAAAGGTGAAAATACCCCCAGTAAACATGGAGATAGCGACCAACTTTGTAGCATGTGCAGTGGCACCGGTTCCCACTGAACCCTAATAGTTTTTATATTCTACTGCCCAACCAACTGTCAGAGGGCCCATCTCCATGGATTGCACTAATAGGGCCCATGGCAGACTTGTGACGCCACTGCAAGTAATAGAAAGCAGAGGATACATTCTCAAGACGAATGAACAAGTAGCCAATAGGCTTTTAAAACCTACTGGGCATCTGCTGAAGGCACATGAAAAGCACGAGGCAGCATGAAGCAGTACCAGCAGATAAACGAGTTTAGATTGGAAGGACCAAAGTTGCACCATCCTCAGATATCCGGATGTTTGGCTGTTGCATTTTAGGAAATGGGACCTATGCTGGGTATGTAAAAAAAAAAACACATGTCAAATGAAAGCCCCACTAAGCATAGCAAAAGTTGAAAGGATAACATTTGCAGTGGTTTTAGTGATTAACTACACAAACACCGAGTAGTACTAGGGCACATAACGTTTCCTGCTTAAAGCAAACAAGTAACTAGCGACCAAAGTGTGTTTGCATGTGCATTAAGGCACTTAACGCTTCTTGTACCCTGGCACTCGGCCACCCGTTTACGAGGCTCTCCAGTGGATTTATAGGCCCTGACCTGGCACTGAAGTGCTGGTTCTCAAAAGTACGGCCGTGGAAACGGACTGGCGCCCACTTCAAGCCGCCAAGTAATATAGGTGAGGTTTCCGCTTCGTATGATTTACATCCCTGACGCTAAGAGCCAGAACCTAATTTAATTACAGTAGCAGATGGAAAACTAAGAAGAGTTGGGAGATGGTCCAAAGATTACTGTGCTGGAGAGTTAAAAATAAAACCGAGAATGTGCCGCAGAAATATGCGCTATCCAGGCAATGACAGAAAAGTGGATTAAGGTCCGGGCGTCACATAACCACTGTGAACTACTTTGGCCTCCCCAGGAACCAACTGGGTTATAGACTTTAATGGCACAAGGAGGGGTTCTTGCCCCACCCCAAACCTCCAGGCACGAAAACCTGCTATGGAAGACATACTTTCTTCTGATAGGTGGGAGGACTGGAAGGATGGTTTTCTCGAGGCCCACGCTCTTCTAGGGGCCATCAGGAGAGGCTGGGTTGAATTCTCCACCATGTACAAGTCTAGAAAAGCCAGGCCCAAAATAGACCCTTGGTCCAAAAAAAGAGTGATGGGGTTTGTGCAAAAGAGTCACATTAATATCAATTGTGAGAGCTGGCATGAAATGCCTTGACAATGTTACCACAGGGCTCTTCTTGTCACCCAAGAGTGGTATGTTCTTAAGGTGAAGGGGTAGAGACGACCATCACAAGTGTGTTGGAAAAGCTTGGTAGTGGGACATGGCAAGTTTAACCTCCTTGGGCTGGAACAGTGGCACAGCTGAGGTAGTGGTCCATGGCAAGCTTGACACTCAGGCTGGTGTGGTGGTACCTCTCTGCTGATGGGATGTAGCATGCTTTGAACTCATTAGGATGATGGGGTGGCCCCTCCCAGGTGTGCCTGTGAACTTCAGACTTCCTATGCCCGATTGGTGGCTCAACTAAGGTGGGGGGATGCGGTAAGCTTGGCATTCCTTCGGCTGGTGTGGTGGCCCTGCTCAGGCAGGGAAGTCTGATGTGGTGGTGGTACTGCTCAGCTGTGCGTTGTGGGGAGCTTTAGACGCCCATGGCTGGTGTGCTGGACCCAGTCTTGGTAGCTGGCCTCTGTGTGCTTGAGGTTCCCATGGATTGTGTGTTGGTGAGGCTCAGGTTGAGTCGTGCCAAACTTCACATTCCTTAGGATTGTTCCTTAGGATTGTGTTGTGACACAATCCTTTTGGTGGGCCGGGGCAAGGTTACACTATTTAGGCTGGAGTGGTGGCACATCACAGGTCGTAGGGGTCTGGAAGCTTAAGGCTCCAAAGGCTGGTGTGCTGGCACAACTCAGGCGATGTGGACACCCTAAGAGTTAAGTATGACCTTACCAGCTCGCTCAATAAGGGACTATACATGTGACCCACCACTAGAGTTACTAGTTAACTGCATGTCACTGGGACACTTTACTTTCAGAACTCATCTTTGTTTTAACACGTCTGAGGAGTTTTCAGTCTTTATTCAGTTCAATTGAGCTATATGAACCATCACACCTGAAAAAATGATTTGTGAAATAAAAGTTCAAGATTGGAAAGGTTGCCCCTTAGTGATACAGAGTAATCTGGTAAACACCGACCATTAGTAACTCAAAAGCACTATATCCAAAGCCCACCAGGGTTTAATACAGAGGTATTCAAACGTAGGGTCTGTTTTGATCTCAAGGGGGCACCAAACTCTAGCTAAGAGGAGCATTTATGATGTGCCTAGGAAACAAACACAGGGCATAAACACAGCATAGTTTTAGTGAAAAGGTAAAATGCAAGTGAGCCTCTCTGGGTCTTCAATAATAACGTTTGCCCTCCTATACTAGTTGGAATTAGGTGTAAGACGTCAGGGGCACAAATTAACCTTGAAAGTTTCTACCCCTATTTATATTAAAGGTTCGCCTTGCGGGTACTTTTACACTTTTAGGGTGTCCAGGCTGCCACAAACATGTTGGCAATCAAGTATTAGATTGCATTTATAATCACAAATGTAATGTTTAACCCCTTGACCGCGGCGAAAATTCCGCAGCGGTGCGGGTGATTTACGACGTGGGCGTGGTTCGGACGGCCCCCGGCCGTCCTCCGCACACGCCCACCGTGACGTCGGACGGCCACCGGCTGTCCGACGCATGGAAGGGGTTAAATTGCCAAATATGTTTAGAGATGCCATTTTTTAGAACAATTATGAGAAATCATGTTTGTTATCCTGGAGGGGTCCTAATGATTTATTAGGTCGAGCCGGGGCAGCGCATGCGCTGCGAGCCATGCTGTATTGGAATATGTACTTGAAGCCCCACCCACTCTCCACCCGTATTTGTCACTGGCTTGTGTCCTTGTCCTTCGTAAAGGCTGGTATCTGATTTGTTATTAGGCTTGTTAGTCCGTCCTTAGTACCGCCTTGTCTTCATTTGTAACCTCCCATGAAGACTGGCCCTTTTACTTCGGTTGTTACATGGTACATCTTCTTTAGTCTGTAAGAACTATTTTCTATAATGAGTTTCTCTTACAGCAGGAGGGTCTCTCGTGTGCAGTTGTGACCACTGGCTTGTTTATTTAACACGTAGCAAACAAGGAGCTCTTCAGGGGCCATGAGAGATGGAAGGAGGCAACTCAGCGATGCCTTCAAGCATTTGGAGTGCAATAGGTCTCACAATTGCAAGAGTTGGAGCTATTGGCATTGTAAATGGCAATGCCTTTTATTTATGTTTTAAAAATTAAAACATAAACACCAAACATTGGCATAGCTAATAGGTCTTGCCTTTTTGACCTTATAAGTGTTTAGCCGTGCAGACATTACCCTCGGTAGTTCAATTATAGCTTAA
Source organism: Lissotriton helveticus (assembly GCF_964261635.1). Lineage (NCBI taxonomy): Eukaryota > Metazoa > Chordata > Amphibia > Caudata > Salamandridae > Lissotriton > Lissotriton helveticus. Next base: position 1,135,426,447 of record NC_136061.1, read on the forward strand.
TTTCTGAATATGTGTTAGGCTACATCAAGCCCAAATTGTATCCACTTATTGAGAAAATAAAAATAAACTGTACACAAAATAGTGTTTTCCAAATTGCAGGTGACTTGTGAAGCAAAATAAACAAGCCAGAGATTAATGTGGCTTCAGCTCCCTGGAGACTTGATAAGTGCAATTTGGCCCCACCTCACTATCACTCTCGTATGTGTACAAGTCTGCAAGGAAAGTATCGCAAACCTACTATCAATTCCGTCACTTATATCACTTTTTAACAGATTTGACGATTCCACTCTATTCTAAATGACCCATTATTCACAAGACAAAAACCAACGTACTCTGGGCCCCAAGCAGTAAAAGAACACCATATTTGAGGGTTGTTTTTTTAATTCTTCAATTCATCCTCTAATAATCTTCAATAAAAAAGCACAAGTATATTAAGGGTTGTGCTTGCACATATTTTCATTTTAATCCCGTAGGACATATACAGATTGAGAATAAAGTAAAATATTTATATGAACATACCCTGGGAGTGCACAAGGGCTAAATATCGCTATTTAATTGATATAACATTTCACTGAGGCCATTAACGCTATTCAAAGACACCTAAAAAGCATTGCCATTTACAATGCCAATAGCTCAAACTCGCGTAAATGTGAGACCTACTGCATTGCAGATGCTTATTTTTATATGGGGAGGGCGCTGCATTAAAAGGTTTGATCACCATTGGTATAATAAAACGCACACTCAGACCACGGTTTCACTTTTCAACAAACAGTGCCAAGAAAAAGAACAAGATTAAAAAAAACTTTTCCTTTTCAAATACTTTAACAAAATACTAACTTCATGTTATCTCAACAATCCCAAGTGGGTGAAGTGCCCTTGTAAAATGCCATTAAAAAAGTGTATTTAGCTTTTTGGCAGACATAATAGTGGTTTTCGTGTGATGGCAATATTGTGTGACAGTAATAAAGAACGGAACAGCAATCTGGAGAAAATGTGTTCAACTTGTACAGAATCTTTCTCACTTGGAACCACTTTTTATACTGTGGCTTTTGCATCCACACTAACCCCAGACTTTCAATGTTCGTTCTTTAGTGAATCTAAATCTTGCTCACTTTCTTTCCTTTACCTTTAAAGGGTGTTTTTCAGAACCACTGTGACACTCGCCCAGTGTGGCCTATTCATTTACATGAAGATTGTGACAAGATAAGCAAAAACTTGTGTCTGTTCCTTGATACATAGACTTGGCATTGTTGGGAAATTAGCTATATTCCACAGTACAGCAAACCAACTAATTACAGAAGACCGGCATAAAGGGCTTCACACAATAGTGATCGGTTGTAACTGCAAACTACATGGCGGCTGTGGAAGCCATCTTACAGTGTTGTAAGGAGTCAAAAGACCTTTGCAAATGTTGGGAAGAACTTATGCAAAGTGGCAGAAATGGAACATTTGAAAAGCTATTTGACTCAAAAGAGGGAGCAAACTTTGACAGCAACGCAGGTGGAAGACCGTTTACCCCAGCACCTCGTTAGGTGTGGTGCTGGTTTGGAGCATTACTATTTTGTTTTGTGTAACAATCAAATTGATAAACTGCTGCAGCAACAGCTCAGGCATTCAGATGTTGCTGTTGTTACAGCAACACAGTTGTTGTTCCAAAGCATGCACAAGAGTAATTTTTCTTATTAATTAAAGTCACAGGTCAGTGTTCGCTTTCGCTTAAATTAATCTACCCCATACAGTCAACAGAGTGATCCACATGTTCCATAGTCATTTGGCTTCATTTAGGGGTCAACCATCTATACTCTCCACAATGAATGGGCTCGTTTATTCGTTATTTTCGACCGAAACGTCAATGGTGTATCTGCTTCTTGTTCCAATTAAAACAACTGTGAAAGAATTTTAATTTCATTAGCTTGATTCCATAAACTACTTTTCAACAAGAGCGGATGATCAGTCGCATGTTGTATGCAATTCGAACTGATGGATACGTCTATCCTCCATGCATAACTAGAGTATGATCACTTCGAGTGAATCTACCACATTTTGATTTATTTTGCTTTTGTTTACAGCTAATTGGTTAAATGTTCTTGTATATGTATGCCTATTGTTGTAAATCCCTTTGTTCAAACATTTATTGATCAACTAATTCATTCAATATGTCTAACTATTTAGACACGTGAAAACTATAAAAAATAAAAATAACTCTTACAAAGATTTAAACTGATCCCCGTGTATGCCATGTACCTCAGTTTATATTGGGACAGAAGTTCACAAGTGTTTATTGGGTTGTCCTTTTCTCTTTACTACATTAGAATCAACAAGCATTACCTCCTGAATCCAAATCTTTCGTCTCTTCTTACCTACTGGGTGATGCCTTGCCTGCTGTTAGATTATTTGTGACAACAAGATGACAACTACTAATGGGGAGGAGTTGAAGATTACTATTATAAAGAAACAGCATATGATGTTGGAGAACCGTTCGACAGACTGCCACAACACACATTAACATTCAGCACCTTAACACAGCAGGTTACCAGGCAATAACCAAACAGCCCACATTTGGAGTCAGTCTAGACTGTGGAAAGAGCGAAAAGAAAGATGACCAACTCGATCTGACTACCACCAAACAATTTTCAAGACTTCTGAATCGACAGTCCCAGGGATCCCCAGCAAAGAGATGTTTTTGTCAGTACAAGAGATAAGAAATATGGAAATTAACTTTAAGTCCTGGTCATTTAGTTGCGGGTCATGCTAGGTGACAGGGTGTCAGAGGTATTTTGTGCATAGAGGAGAAAAATCTGTTAGCCATGGCTAATTCCATTGTGCACCATAAAGTGTAACACTTACAAGTGTCAAACATTTTGTGCAACAGATCTTCCCGCCAGTTTCTGGGCTGCAGCCTTCTGCAGCCAGTCCTTGCTAATGCGGCATGGTAGTGGTATATAGGAGGCCCCTGAACAGTGGATCCAAAAGTAAAGGGATCCAGAGGCACGGGGCTGCTCGCCTTACGCAGTTTGCTTTCCTGTCCCCTCTAAAGTGTCTTCTACATGTGCAGCCAGACTTGGGAAAGAATGAAGAACCACACCACTTCCACCACGAGTGATCCGCACTGGTTCCCACTTCAAGTCAGAATGATCCCTTAACACCTGCTTGGTTAGGCACAATGTGGGAAGAATCTCTGCTCCAGTAAATTTGGTTAAGTGAAGAAAATAAGGTGTCATGACACTTACAGGATCTTGTTTAAGAAATGACAAGTAGGAAAATATGCATTTGCAATGGCAACAGGTCTGGCATTCATGTGCTGCCACTTGCAGCATTGCACATCGGAGACACATGAGAAGAACTCGAAGAAACCGAAAGAGAGGGCTTAAGCTGTAAAGTACTCCCTCATGGAATTTAATGAAGCACTTAAAAGAAAGTGTATAGATACACTCAAACAGGCAATAGCAGCATTTGGTGAGAAATGAGCCAAGACATGATTGGCGTAGTCTCAAGCCAATAGCGGAGTGAGGCTGGCTGAAGAATGGGGATTTGGGGGGTGGCCGACCAACGGGGGGGTGGCCGACCAACGGGAGGCTCGCCCCCCCGGGGAAGTTTGGGGCACCGGGGGAGGGGGGGGGGGAAGCTTGACACAAGGGGCTCGCCGTAGCGGCGTCTTTGGGCTGGTTGGGCGGTTTTGGGCTTCTTTTGGGCTGGGGGATTACAAAACCGGCCATTTTGTGTCACCGCACACTGTTTGTGGTGCGGTGACACAGCAGCCAGGTCCTAGGCATTTTTGTGGCAGGGTTTGAGGCCTAGCGGTGCTTTGTGGCGGCGGTGCGCGGTGTTTCCAAGCCGTTTGTCGAGCGTGGCCTGACGTGTAGGGTGTGCAGGCAGTGAGCTGGTCGGTGCGCTGTGTCAGCGGTAGGGGGCGTTGCTGTGTCGCGATGGCGGACTACACGGACCCGCGTGTGCTGAAGGCGCTGAGGCTTTTGACGGAGGCGGGCCGCATGGACATAGTGCGGCCCGACCTCAAGGTAAGGCCGCGGCGGCGCGCTGCCATCGGCGCCGCAGCAGCTGTGGCGGCGTGCGACCCGCCGAGATCACGGGCGGCTCAGCGGGGCGGGAGGGGGGGCGGGGGTGCGAAGGGGGGCGGCCGGGCGGCGGAAAAGGCTCCGCGCAAGGCGAAGGGAGGGGCTCGGAAGGCCCGGCAAACGGGGCGGAAGAGGCCCTTGGTATTTGTGGCAGGGGGAGAGGGAGAGGTGGGGGGGGGCCGCGAAGAGGTAGTGGCAGTGGTTGAGGCAGGGCCGGGTGGCCTGGGGGGTGTGGGGGAGGGGGGAGGGGACCGGGTAGTTCTGCCTGGGGAGGGTGGGGGCAATGGTGGGGGGGCGGGGGGATGAGAGTGCGGCGGGGCCCTCGGGGGGGGGGGGTGGGTCCCAGTGGCAGCGGGGAGCAGGGGGGGCTGGTGGCGGGAGGGCTGGGGGGGGCGGTTTCGCCGCTGCTCATAGACGAGACGGATTTGGAGGATGAAGGGGTGCGGGGTGGGGGGGGGAGACACGGAGCTGGACTGGAGTGGGTCCTCGGCGGAGTAAGGGGGGGCAGGGGCGAGGGGGCGGGCATCGCCTGGGCAGCGGGGCCGGGGGGGGGGGGAGACGGGCCGGATGGGGGGGCAGGGTGGGTCGGAGGCGCTGGGGGGCGTGCGCGGAGGCGGCGGCTCGACTGGCGAGCGGGGTGGGTCGGGGTGGGCAGGTGGGAGAGGCGGGGGCGAGTCGGGGGTAGGAGAAGGGCGGGGGGTCCGGGCGGGCTTGAGGCGAGTTTTGGGGGGGGGGCAGGGGGCAGTGGCGCGGTCTGGGGGGAGGCAGGGGGAGTGGGGCGAGGAGGGGGGGCGGGGCCTGGTTGGGGTTCCGGGGGGTGGGGCGGTCCAGGGGGATGGGCGGGGGAGGGAGGTTGGGAGCTGGGAGGAGGGGGGGTACCGTCGCGGCGCGGTGGTCATTCGGCGGGGTGGGGGAGGGGTGCGGCGATGGGGTGGGGGTTTGGCGGAGGGGGCAGCGCATGGGGGGGCGAGGGTGGTTGTTTTTACCCTGGCATGCTGGACTCCACCTTTTTTCCTTGGCAGGAGCTGTTGGTAAGGCGCTCGGGGGAGCAGCATGCGGCTCCCACCCACCGAGTGGATGGGCCGGCTCTGTTTGGTGCGGACGGCCGAGCTCCAGCGAGGGACCTGGCTCAGGGACTTGGTGAATGGAGGCGAGACGCGTCTCCGCAGGCCCCTCCCCGATGGGTCTCTACGGCCGCCGGGGGTGGGGGAGTAAGGATGGACACGACTATCTCTGAGTTGCCTGCGAGTGTGGTGCATAGGAGGGAGAGTGTGGACTTGATGGATTTGATGCGGGTGTGTCGTGAGAGAGCGGGTCTGAGCCGGCTGGAACCTCAGGTGGGGGGCCGGGGTGGTGTGGAGCCGGCGGATGGTGAGTCTGAGGAAGAGGGGGAGATTCGGGAGGATGGGGGGCTGGTAACGGTGTTGGAAGTGTATTTCAGGTGCCAGCAAGGCAGGAAGCACCCAGAGTGACGGCCCCCTCGGCTCAACTGGTTAGGCGGCGGGATCCAGCAAGGACGCCGACCTTGACGCCAGGTAAGACAGGTGACGGCGCGGGGAGCGCTAAGAGGCGTTGTGTGCAGGTGTCAGTGGGGTCTGGGGGCGATGGGGAGGATGGGTGGCGGCTGGTGCGGGGACGGTATGTACAGGACGCGGGAGTCGGTACGGACGGCGCGGTGCCGGGCGGGGCTGCGCCGAGCGCGGGTGGCGGGGCCGAGGCGGCGGGTGACAAGGCGTCGGGCGGAAAGGAGGCGGCGGGGGGAAGCAAGGAGAGTTGTGTGATTCCGGTGCGGAAGATGCCGTACATGGGGTTGACCAAGCCGCTAGGGGCCCACCTTTCCGCAGCAACGAAGGAAAAGATTTGGAAGGGGGAGTACATTGATATTTTGAAGCTGCTACACAGAGAATTGACATCAAAGGAGGGGTCAAAGGAGGAGGAGCAGGAGTTGGCAAGGCGCCCAAAGGTCCCCCTGACGCTGGACAATTGGTCAGCAGCGTTCCTCATTTACGCGAGCGTGTATTGCGAGAAATTCCCGGACAGGTGCGTTGCGCTGTTTAAATACATGGACGTGGTGCGGAGGGCGCAGGTGACTTACGGCGGGTACGCTTGGTCGCACTACGATGAGGAGTTTCGGGCGCGCATGGCGGGGGACCCGGAGGCACAGTGGGGGGAGCTAGATTCGGATCTATACCAGCAGACGATGGGAGGGGCCAAGTTTGGCCGCACCATTTACACGGCCAGCGGTTTGCCGCTGGCGTCCCCCCCTTTGCGGCGCGCCCCACCCGTGGGGGGGGTGGGACAGGGTGCCTCTGGCAGCCAGGCCGCGGTCGGGGCCTGCTGGGATTTTAATAGGGGTGCCTGCGGGCGGGCGGCATGCCGTTTCCGGCATGAGTGCTCTTCATGCGGACGGAACCATCCGGTGCTGCGGTGTTGGGGCCCCGGGGGCCCACCAGGGCAGCTGCCCGCGCAGGGAGGTGGTTTTGCCAGAGGGGGACCAGGCGGGGGGAGGGGAGGGGGTAGAGGGGGGGGAGCCGGGGCTCTGGGAAAAGGCTTGTACGCCGGTTAGGATCGAGCGGATGGAGCCCTGGTTGGCGGCGTATCCGCGGGCGGAGGATGCTGCAGTGCTGCGCCGGGGTTTCCGGGAGGGTTTTCGGCTGGGGTACAAAGGCCCCCGGATTGCTCGCTGGGCGGACAATCTAAAATCGGTGAACGCGCACAAGGGCATGGTGAGAGAGAAACTGTTCAGGGAGGTCAGGGAGGGGCGGATGGCGGGCCCCTTCACGGCGCCGCCGCTGCCAGGCTTGATCATTTCCCCCATCGGGGTGGTGCCTAAGAAGGAGGAAGGGCAGTTCCGACTGATACAGCACTTGTCCTGGCCGGAGGGGGAGTCGGTCAATGCGTACATTTCGGCGGAGTTGGCGTCTGTGACTTACTCGTCGGTGGACGTGGCGCGTCTGGTTGTGGTGGCGGGACGGGGCGCGCTGTTGGCGAAATGCGACATCAAGTCGGCCTTCCGACTCCTTCCGGTGCACCCGGCGGATTACCAGTTGCTGGGGATCCAGTTTCAAGGTCTCATCTTTGTGGATAAGGCGCTGCCGATGGGGTGTTCCATTTCATGCGCACTGTTTGAGCGGTTCAGCTCATTCATTCAGTGGGTTTTTTCCAGGCGCACAGGCTCGGAGTCAGTGACGCACTATCTGGATGATTTCTTCCTGGTGGGGCGACCCGGTGCGGCGGACTGTCAGCGGCTGCTGGATGGTTTGGCCGGGTTGATGGGGGAATTTGGGGTTCCCTTGGCGCCAGAGAAGACGTGCGGTCCCAGTACGGTGTTGTCCTTTCTCGGTATCGAGCTCGACTCGGTCGCCATGGAAGCACGCCTGCCGGAAGACAAAAGGGTGGCAATGTTGGCTTTGGTTGATGGCATGTTGGCAAGGAGGAAGGTGACGGTGCGGGACGTGCAGGTGTTGTTGGGACATTTGAATTTTGCGTGCCGCGTGGTGCGGGCGGGCCGAACGTTTTGCCGGCGTCTGGGTTTGGCGTTGTCGGGTTTGCCGTTGCCACATCACCATGTGCGCCTCTCGGCGGGGATGAAGGAGGACCTGCGCATGTGGCGGGCTTTCTTGGAGCGTTTCAATGGTGTGCCGATGGCGCCGGCGGAGGACTGGGAGTGGGAGGTCACCATGTACTCGGATGCGGCGGGCGTCGGAGGTTTCGGGCTGTACTGGGAGGGAAAATGGTGTGCGGAGCAGTGGCCCGACCATTGGCAGGCGGGCGGGAGGAGCATTGCGTTCCTGGAGTTGTTCCCTTTGGTGGTGGCGGTCACGGTGTGGGCAGGGGCGTTGGCGCACAAGAGGGTGCTTTTTCGAGTGGACAACATGGCCGTCGTGCAGGTAGTAAACAGGCAGTCGGCTCGGGATCCGCAGGTGCTGAAATTGATGCGGGTGTTTGTCTTGCGTTGCTTGGAGAATGACATACTGTTTCAGGCGCGCCACGTTCCCGGAGCGGACAATGACATTGCTGATGCCTTGTCTCGTTCACAGTGGGAGAGGTTCCATGGGCTAGCCACGGCGGCGGAGGAAGTCAGGACGCCGGTGCCGGAGGAACTGTGGTCGGTGGGCGAGGCCGGGTCTTTCAGTTGGTGAAGACGTCGGTAGCAGTGTCTACGTGGAAGGCGTACGAGCTGGCATGGGAGGAATTCCTGCAGTCAGGTGCAGTGCGGCGCGGGGACAGGTGGCAGCGCGAGGAACAGGTGGTAAGATTCATGCTGGCGCTCATGGACAGAGGCTTGTCGCAGGTGTCGATTGCGGGCAAGTTGTCGGCGGTGGCGTTCATGGGGAAGATGTGGTGGGGTTACCCTCCGTCGGCAGGGGAGCTGGGAACCAGGCTGCTGGAGGGGTGGGCGAGGGAACGGGGGGCGAAGGTGCGGCTGCGCCGTCCCATCACGGTAGTCTTGTTGGCAGGAGTGATTGGCGCGCTCCCAGAGGTGTGCAGGGATGTGGGCGAGACGGTGCGTTTCTCTACCTTGATGTCATGGCTTTTCTTTGGGGCTTTTCGAGTGTCGGAATTGCTGGGCGCGAAGGGGAGGCGGGGGGTGTTGTGGGGGGATGTGGAGGTTCGGGCCCAGGAGGTGGCGGTGTGTTTGAGACGCTCGAAGACGGACCAGCGGGGGGTTGGTACTTGGGTGGTGCTGGGGCCGGGCGACAGGGAGGGGGTGTGCCCGGCGGTGTGGGGCAGGAGGTTGATGGCTGAAGGTGGCGAGAAGGAGGGGGAGGTTTTTGGTCGGGGTGGGGGGGGCGGAGTGACGGCGTCGCAAGCGTTGTGGGTTCTGCGGCGTGCCCTGCGGTTCATGGGGGAGGATCCCCTGGCGTTCGGGACGCATTCTTTTCGGATCGGGGCGGCGACGGAGGCAGCACGGAGGGGTTGGGGTAAGGAAGAGATACAGAGGCTGGGTCGGTGGAAGTCGGACTGTTACAGGACGTATGTGCGGTTGAGGGAGGCGGATGGTTCGTTGTCGCAATGATTCCCGATTTTCATATATGTGTCTTTGCAGGTGCTGTGGCGGGGCCGGAAGTGGCTGTCCTGAATTTGTATATTGTGGGACATTCGTTCGTCAAGAGGGCAGAACGAGCGGAGTGGGACAGGCATCAGGCGCTCAATTTGGGATTGGATGCGGGGTTGTACAGATGTCATTGGAGGGGGAAAGGGGGTAGGCGTTGGCATGAGTTATTGCCGTTGTTGAACACACTGGTGAGAGGGGGGGTGTGCCCGGATGTGGTGGTAATTCACCTGGGCGAGAACGATTTGGTGCAGTGCAAGGGGTTGGCGCTACTCAAACAAATGAAGCAGGACCTGCAGGAAATCAGGAGGCAATGGGCGGGCTGCCATGTCATATGGTCGGAGCTTATTCCCAGGCGGGTGTGGAGGGGAGCTGAGCGCCCAGGGGCCATAGATAGGGCACGTAGGAAGATCAATCGCGAGATGCGTGCATTCTGCGCCAGGGAGGGGGTGGGGAGGATGGAGCACCCGGAGTTGTGCTATGGGGCAAACTATTTTTTCCGGGAGGATGGGGTTCACCTGTCCAGGTATGGCATGGAGCTGTATGTAGTGCAGCTGAAGGAGGCTTTAGATGGGGCCCTGGGGGTGGTCAGGTATCCCAGGAGACAGGAGTCCTAGGGGGGGGGTCGAAAGTCGTAAACGACTTTCGAGTGGCGCTGTCCTAAGGAGATAGGGTGGTGTTGCTGGAGGCCTGGGACTGTATGGTAGCGGGGGTTGGGGTCATGGAGGTTATTAGGGGCATTTAGTAGAGGGGCAGGTTGATGAGCGTATGTTGTTGTATTACTGTTGCAATGTTCGGGTTTACATTTAGGGGTGGGGGTGGGGGGCTGTTAGGCAGTTTGTATTTAGTGAGCAGTAGTTTTGTTCGGCACAGGCCAAGGGGGATGTGTTATATGTGCACCTGATTCCAATAAAGCGGCCTTTTTCACACACTTCTGGTTGTCAGTGTCTCTGCTTCCCCCCCCTCACCTACTGGTGTGCCCCAAAGCCAATGGTTGAAAAGGGTGGACCCAAAGTCCACTCTATGTATTTTGTTAGCTATGGGTCTGTTTGACATCTGTGATTTCAAAACTCAGACATAAAAATGGACACTCACTCTTTTTCTTTGTGAATATAATGTGAAATAATATCAACCTCAACAATAAGAATAATACTTGTTTCAAGAGCACCAAGCAAGCGCTGGTTGGGTCCTCCCACCTTCACACTATTGTGGTTAATTGTGTACAGTTCCTTAATATCCAACTGTATAGTGCTCTGTTGTCGCCAGCTAAATTTACACTCTACGAGATACATATATATATATATATTATTGAAAAGGAACAGTAGCCTACGGTTAATAAAACGGTAGCAAGAAAAACACACCAAGGACTTTTATTGATAACAGCCCCACAGCTATGCAAGAGCTTTGAAGCAGACTGCCGCTCGCAGGAATAGAGAACATACCACATATAATCTTAGGGTAGTATGAACCTTTCTCTACAACCCTGCAAGGCCCCAACCTGCTGAGAACTGCAAAATGCAGAGTAAAGAGGGATCCCCAAAATAAAGAAGCACTGGCAAACCCAATAGGTCTAGCTTTAATGTGCGAACACATGTACAAACAGCCATTCACAAATGCTGTTTGTAGGTGTTGCGTGCACAAATGCTGTTTATCATTTTAAGGCCTTCCCTGTTGGCTTTGCCAGTGCTGGAAACAAAGCACCAAGAAACGATGGCTTATTATATAGAATGCATATAAAAGATACATAGTTGAATGTAAGAATCAGTGTGATGACTGACTGCTCGTACTTTGCAGATGTAAAATAGTCCTTCGTGCTTTCCAATAGAAGCTCTTGCTGAAAAAATAAATGATGCAACAAACAGCCGATTGACAGGAATGAGAGAGTACTTCTCCATATGGGTGGAGCCAAAGCCTTCTCTGAGTATATCTGAAAAAACTAATAAATATAGACAAGACTTTATTGCTTCTAACCAGACCTAAACAGCACTGGCATAAACCATGTGCACTAATTCACAGCAGAGGGCGCTTGTTTCCAAGGGTATTTCTTTGCACACGTTTTGCTCTACCGCAAAATGCAGCCCCTCCCTTTTCATAGATAAAGATGGAATAATATAAAATATTTTAAAATCGCAAAGTGACGACACCCCTCTCTCGCTATGAGAGTCAAACAGGGAGAAAGGGAGAGTTTACAGCGGCACTCATGTATTTACTACCTTCGGTTGTATTTAGGTTGTTTAAAACTAACCGCCCTCGGCCCGACTTTTCATCCATGGTATAAAACGTAATGATTCACAAAACACACAAAGGCACGGTGGCCGCCACGGTAACCAGCTGGGGGAGCATCTGTTCCACTTCAAACAGCCTTGGACCCATACCGGTGATTAATGCAGGGCTAGGCAAAAAGCCTCGGTGGGTTTGTAAATAAAGCAAATCATTGATTTGGGGGAAATAAAGCGCAGGTCAGCGTGAAGTACGGTGAATATTTGACAAAAATCAAGTTCAGGTTTCTACGGAATACATCATCTGTTCTGCTCCTAAAGGCTAAAAGGAATTAAAACAAACACTGACAATGCCAGTTGCTTTGGTCCTTGTACAGCTAAAGTATAGTCCCCCTTCCATGCTGGTGACTGAACCACTCAGTCACCAGCCACGGGTGGGCTGTGCTAATGACGGAGTGGTTCCATCACGGCCCGGCCGCCGCGCCTGCGCGGTGTTGATTTCGCACCTGCGCGCTGCGTTTTATGAGGCAGGCGGGGCCGTAACGGAACCACTTCATCATTAGCACAGCCCACCCGTGGCTGGTGACGGAGTGGTTCCGCCACCAGCATGGCGGCGGCGCCCGCCTCCCCCCTCCCCCCCAGCGCCGCGGCGGAATTACCGCCACGGCCAAGGGGTTAACAGAACAGATGCAAAGCACGAGCAGCAGCAGTGCAAGCTTCCCTTACAAAGCAAATTAACTCGGAAGGTGGAAGCAGCGACAGCTCCTGCTTCCTCACCTCCAGGCCCACTTCCATGTGGTGAGGAGCACAGCCAGCCACTGTCCATCCCACTTTGCCCATCTCTGGAACCGCAGGCATCAGGCTTCAGAAACAGATGCACACCTTGAGCCCGTCTCTGCAGGCCACCAGCTCCATGGCACTGCACCAAGGTATGAGCCCGTCCCTGAAACACGCTGCCCATCGGCCACTGCACCAGAGACGGTGGTTAAGTGAAGGTCATTGTTTTCCACAGATCTATGTGATTTTCTTAAGAAATAAATTCCACCCTTGATTAGATCATGCAATTTTGGAAAACGTTTCATGCCCCAATCAGGTAGAGGACTATTGGGGAGGAGTGTTGTTTCATGTACAGTATCCTTGGCTGCACATAGGCCTATGTAAGAAGACCACAGTTGTGCAGGAAGAAAATTTAAGAGCTGAAAAACAAATCCGACATGTTTCCATAGGTCAAGGGTGAGAGTTGTAGTTTATGTCAGCATCTGTGGAGAGTGGGCGTGATATGGTTCTCTCTGGGAATTGGTTAGGTAATTAAAAATAGGAGGGGCTTAATCTGGGGGAAAAAAGTCGAATGAAGACTTTTAGAAGGAACGAGACAGTTTTTGAAGAGTTGTTCACGTGAATCGGAATAGAATGGCATAGGAGCCGATTGAGGTATGATAATGGATTTCCCAGAGAGTGGAATCTGAGAAGTGCTGCTTGGAAAAAAGTAAATCAATAAAGTTTATCAAGGGATATCCAGCTGGAGATAACTGACAGGCAGTTAGTGATGCCCTACATATTAAACCATCTGGAGCTCCAGAGAAGAGAAAAAATTGCAGTTCACCTGCAAAGATTCACTACGAGTGCTCAGTATCTAAAGAGTGGATCGATTCTAGGACTGCACCCATATGCTTTAGGAACCTTAATTGGGATAAGGTGCCAAAGGTTCATTTAGTGCCAATAGGGATAGGTCACGTCTAGAGAATGTTTGATTCACCTTAATAATGTCATCAGGAGAAACAGAGGAACACAACTAGATAGAATGTGGGGTCTTAATAACAGTGTACGTTCGACTGGTGGCAAAATGACCTTGAACTTGGAGGCTAGATTCAAATTTAGAAATTCTGAAATAGAAATAAGGGAGGAATAGGTCATTTTAGTCAAGCAGTCTGATTTGGCCTGTAAGTGCTGTTATGTTGGAATGGTTTCCTGTTATAAAGACTTTTGCTGTAGCCATCATTGTCACTGCTGATTTTTAGGCATTCATGAGTCAAGTGGCTCTCAATTGATATCATTTGGGTATAATAAAAGACTGTTTTGCTAAGCTAACAAGCACTGGCATAGCCAATAGGTCTCGCCTTTGGGACCTTATAAATGTTTAGCCATGCAACAGTTGATGTTGTAGCACCAAGGACATTGTGCTGCATAACTAAACACTTATTATGTCCCAAAAGCGAGACCTATCGTTTATGCAAATGCTGGTTTTGTTTACTCTTTAGCCATGCTGTGCAGCATCAATAAAATCCATTGCCAAAGTCATTTGGTCCCAAATGACTTTGCCAATGCTGGTTTTCAACATAACTCTTGCATGAGAGACACTAGTGCTACGAAAACTAGGTAGGTAAATTGCCAGAATTAGAAATGCAACAGACGTGTAAGACCCATCCCCTTAACGCAGTATCACAGCTTATTGAGTTAAGCAGACAATTGACGCAGGTGACTCATGTATCCCGTGACACACATGCAAAGCGCAGACTGCCAGAAACACATGTAGCGCTTGTATGGAACGCAACTCAGGCAGTTCTTGCTTGCCACAAGATCCAGTCAGCGTTCTGATGGAGCGGGACAAATGCAGGGCTCTGATGTCACAATAAACAGCACTGCTCCGACTCCGAGAGACAAACAGCACCCTGAAAGTCAAAGCATAGCTCTGACAGCAAGAAACTAGCAGGGCTTTGGGGGTGAAAAACATGCAGTGCTCTGATGGCACACGACACATGCAGCGTGCACACGACACATGCAGCAGTTTAGTGAGACACGCATGCACTGCTCTGACAGCGAGAGACTGGGGTAGCCCTCAGAAGGCAGAAGCCATGCAGCGCTGATAGACGCATGCAGCACTCTGATGGTGAGACATGCAGTGTTGGTAGACCTCTGGAAGGCAACCTCTCGTCCCGGAACTGGAACTAGGCCGATCTCAGCAAATTTGTTACCGTACTTAGAACCTCCACCCCCTCTAATCTGGGCTCCATCGATACCCAAGCTTCTGCCCTCACACACTGGCTGGAGTCAGCCAGCGACATCGTGGCCCCACTCAGACAGATTAAACTTAAACGCCTGCACGACGCCCAAAAGTGGTTCACAGAAGACCTCAAAGCCCTGAAGCTGGGCCTTAGGCAAGCCGAGCGCCAGTGGCGACGTAGCTACGCCCCAGACATGCAACTACGCTTCACTACCCTGCTCAAAGATTATAAAACAGCGGTCCTACAAGCTAAGACCACCTATTTTTCAAACAAGATTGCTGACTCTGCCACCAAAACCAAAGACATTTTCTCTATCGTAGAGGAGCTGTCAAACCCAGACAGGGTTACCGCTAAACCTCTCCCCTCTCGCGCACTCTGTGACTCCCTAAATCTTTTCTTCGTCGAGAAGATAGTCAATATCAAAAACAGTATTCTATCCTCAGTCCCGCCTCACCCCCTTGGGTCCGACTTCTCCTCGCCTTCTCCCAACCCCATGCAGCTGACCCAGATTCCTCCAATTTCGGAGACAGAGCTTCCTACCCTCCTTAAGAAGGTTGCCTCCGGATCCCCTACTGACTGTTGCCCTCCTTTGATCCTCCGTGAGGCTTTTATAGCCTGCCCTCCCCCCCCTCTGGCACTGTTGAACAATTCTCTCTCTTCTGGCACTGTCCCCGGATCATTCAAAAGCGCCGAGGTTATGCCCATTCTCAAAAAACCTACAGCAGACCCTACGATTATGAGCAACTACCGTCCCATCTCCCTCCTCCCATACCTCAGCAAAGTCCTTGAGTCCCACGTGACTAACATCCTGAGTACCTTTATTGAAGACTCTCACTTCCTCGACTCCCAACAGGCCGGCTTTAGACCCAATCATTCTACTGAATCTGTTATACTTAAAGTTATGGAGGAACTGCAGAGAGGAGCGGACTCCAACATCAGCCAGGTCCTGGTGCTCCTGGATCTGTCGGCCGCCTTTGATACAGTCGACCATGACATTCTGGTCGGCCGTGTCAGGGAGGCCGCCATCCAGGGCACTGCCCTGGACTGGGTCCGCTCCTTCCTGAGCAACCGCCGTCAGGCGGTTCTGCTCTCCCAGTTTTCTGCGGAGGAGGTCGAGCTAACCTGCGGCGTCCCGCAGGGCTCCTCTTTATCCCCTCTTCTTTTTAATTTATAACTCACCCCCCTTATTCGGTCCCTACGAGGTAGCTGTGTCACCGCGTTTAACTACGCGGATGACATCCAGCTGGTCTTCGACATCAACTCTACGGACCAATCCATCGATAACTTTCAAACCACCCTCTGTCATATCAGCGACTGGATGGGGGCGAATCATCTGAAGCTCAACCCCGACAAGACAGAGCTGGTGCTTGTTGGGGGTGCAGCCAACCCCTGGAAATCCACCTTTTGGCCCACAAGGCTGCCCCCCCCAAACTCTGTCAGTTCAGTAAAAAGCCTTGGGGTCATTATTAGTAATGACCTCACGATGAAATCCCAGATTAACGCGGTAGTTTCCTCCAGCTTCTTTCAGCTGAGAAAAATTCGAAAGTTTGCCCGCTTTCTGACCACCGAGGCCCTCACCCTGGTTCTACTGGCTTTAGTCATCTCTAGGATAGACTATGCCAACTCCCTTTATGTTGGCATACCGGCATACCAACTAAAGAGGCTACAACTTGTCCAGAACCAGGCCGCACAGCTCATTCATCATCAGCCCAAACACCAACACGTACGCCCTTTTTTAAAAACCCTCCACTGGCTCCCTGTTTCTGAGCGGTGCAAGTTCAAACTGGGCTGCATTATTTTCAAGTCCCTTGCTGGCACAGGTCCTTCGTTTATTTCTTCACTACTGCATCCATACATCCCTTCTCGCAATCTTCGTTCCTCCCATCTGGCTTTACTCCAGACCCCGACCTTCAAACGCAAAAAACAGGGAGGACTGAGGTTCTCTGTCCTCGCCCCGTCCTTTTGGAACGCCCTCCCTTTAGGCCTAAAACGAGCCTCCCCCCACACCCACTTTAGGTCCCTTCTAAAAACTCACCTGTTCCGTAATGCCTACAATTAACGCCTCCTGCCCCACGGATTGTTTGTTTTCTTTATGCTTTAGCGCCAAGAAACCGCTAGGTGTTAGTTGCGCTTTATAAGTTCTTTTTACATTACATTACATCTGATGGTGAGACATGCAGCGCTGATGGATGCATGCAGCGCTCTGATGGGGAGACATACAGTGCTGGTACATGCATGCAGCGCTCTGTTGGTGAGACATGCAGTACTGGTAGATGCATGCAGCGCTCTGATAGGGAGACATGCAGTGCTGTTAGATGCATGCAGGGCTCTGATGGTGAGACATGCCGTGCTGGTAGATGCATGCATCGCTCAGATGGTGAGACATGTAGTGCTCAGACACGGTTGACACATGCAGCGCTCTGATGGCATAGGACACATGCAGAGAGAGAAAAGGGGAGAAAGAGATGGGGAAGAGGCAGAGAGGGACAGACACCAAGGGGGGAGCGACAGAGGGAGAAAGAGGCGCCAGAGAAAGGGAGAGTCTGAGAGCTAGAGAGCTGGCAAGAGAAAACAAGAAGCGCGAGCAGACTCATGTAGCACGTGACCCACATGTAAAGCGCAGACTGCCAGAGCCGCATGTAGCACTTGTATGGAACGCAACTCAGGCAGCGCTTGCATGCCACAAGATCCAGGCTGCGTTCTGATGAGCGGGACAAATGCAGCGCTCTGATGTTACAATAAACAGCACAGCTCCGACTCTGAGAGACGAACAGTACCCTGACAGACAGCATAGCTCTGACAGCAAGACACTAGCAGGGCTCTGAGGGCGAAAAACATGCAGTGCTCTGATGGCACACGACACATGCAGCATGCACACAACACATGCAGCAGTTTAGTGAGACACGCATGCACAGCTCTGACAGCGAGAGACTCGGGTAGCCCTCTGAAGGCAGAAGCCATGTAGCGCAGATAGATGCATGCAGATCTCTGAAGGGGAGACATGCAGTGCTAGTAGATGCATGCAGCGCTCTGATGGGGAGACATGCAGTGCTGGTAGATGCATGCAGCGCTCTGATGGCGAGACATGCAGTGCTGGTAGATGCATGCAGCGCTCGGATGGTGAGACATGTGGTACTCAGACACAGTTGACACATGCAGCGCTCTGATGGCATACGACACATGCAGAGAGAGAAAAGGGGAGAAAGAGATGGGGAAGGGGCAGAGAGGGACAGACACCAAGGGCGGAGCGACATAGAGGGAGAAAGAGGTGCCAGAGAAAGGGAGAGTCTGAGAGCTAGAGTGCTGGCAATAGAAAACAAGAAGCGCGAGCAAGACGGAGAGGTGGAGCAAGGCGAGCGCGGGCCGTCAAAGTGAAAGTGATCGCGGGCTGGAAGGGTGCCCGCGAGCAATGCATTTAATGAGCCATGACGAGAGAGGAAAACCAGATGGCGCCTCTGCTCATAACTGTGAACGTAAGCGCACGCTCTAGGTCACACAAAAAGCTGTGGTCGGCTTTTTAAAGCCGACTCACTAAATGTCTCGCCAGGGCAGCGCATGCGCTAGCTCAGGCGAGACCTAAAAAGGAGGATACAGTGATTTAAATAAAAAAAGCTTTCAACGTTATGACTTTGGCTCTAGATGCTAAGATATGTTGGTCCTTCTATACATGCAGAAGAGTTGGGGCCAAATGAAGACGGTTTTGATGGGGGAAAATAAAAAAATCACAGTGCATGTTCACACCAGTCCAAGAAGATGAGGAAAGAGATGGAGATGATCTGGTTGTTTGACAACATGTGGTGTCCCTCTGAATGGAGAGTTTGCAGATTAGTAACCCGGGGTTATGCAGTACAGTATATCTACAAATGCAAGGAAGGCCTTTTGAGGAGTTGTCATGTATGTAACCTTCACAGAATTATTGTAAAGGCGTTGACTCCAATATCCTTTTTAATGTCTGCTGCGGCCTGTAACAGCAGTCCAGGTAAGTTGCATGCAGGGACCCTTGGATGTGTAAAGTAGCCAAAATCTCCAGGTAGAGCGCCAAAGGGAAAGGAAATAAAACCACGAATGAATGATTCCCGGGTGCTTCTTAATTTCTCAGGCGCACCTGACAGTTCCAGCTGTAATCCCCATTAACTATTCCCCTGGTACTAGTAACTTCAGTGCTGTGGGACAAAAGTCAACAAGGCAAAATTTAGGGACCTCAAAACTAGGCCCATGAATCGTAATCCACAGTTGCTTATTTAGTGTGGGATTTTTCTTACCGCCTTGATGGAGTTGAGGCATACTCTGTTTAGATGAGAATTATACGAAATTGCATCATCCAAGTTATTGCCACAGGTAGCCTAACATACAGAATGCTGTGCTTGCTTTGTTCATAATTATACTTCAAAATATTGTAATGGTAAAAGTGTTATAAATACTTGGTAAAAAATTTAAATGCATTCACTATGAAGCAATCATAACAGAAGATATGTACCCTTCAAACATGCCACACCACGGAGGTTCCTATCTTTAAGGCACGAGGGTGCCCGTTGAAGCATTTTAAGATCTGGAAGAGGTGGGCGATGTATCGGGGTTTGGACCTAGAGTTCCCTGCTGTGAGGGACGTGGCAGCTGAGGGTTAAGTGTGGCAGGAGTTGTGGTTCTGGACCTCTTAGGTCCTGCGGATAATGTTTCTTTATGTGCAGGAGAATCTGTGCTATTATCTGTGTGATGCAAAGCTAGGGGGGAGGCGGAGGTTTGTTTCTTTATTATTTCAGTTTTTGCATAATGTATATATTAAAAGTCAACGCTATATGTTATGTGTAACATGTGGCAGTCTGTCTCTTGGTTACAGAGCTCTGCATTGTATATGACAATTGACATCATAAAAACTGTTGTTTAAAATAAAAAAACATGCCACACCACTCAAGACCTCAAATTGTCCAGGTCCATGCGTGAGTAGCTCGTCCAGTCGTTTGAATTGCATTCTGGGAGATCTAGCCCCGTATTTCCTATACTATCAGGACTACAAAGCCCTGAACGCAAAACAAAACCTGGACTGGATGAGCTACCCACCCATGGACTTCGCATACTTGAGAGCGCTGCAGTCAGGAGCGCTTCTGCTGAAGTAAACAAGCCGAGAACAACCCTCCTGATGTGAGACCACGTGCAGCAGTCTTTACTTGTGACCGCAGATTTCCAACTTCCAGGCCAGAGGGCCCGCGCGCTCCTTCGTGGGAGTCAACTATTCTCCGAATTCCTCCGCGCTTGTGGAGGGTTTCCTTGCGCATCCAGCGACCGCTCGGCCGTGGGGTGAGGCAGGGCGGTCTGCACGTGGGACGTGACCCCTGCCCCCAGCTGGCTGAACTCTGCCCTCCCACTCAAGCTGTTCCGCATGTGAACCCTCTCTGCTCGCCACAAAAACGAGAGATTTCACTCCAAGAAAAAAGTACGTAATTGGAGGAAGGCCAACACAACGCACTTGTTCTCAAGTTAAAGTTCTACCCGTGACCCGCTCCAAACTTGACAAAACAAACCCAAACAGGCCTTCCTTTCCATGTATTCCCTAGAAACACTCAATGCTTTTTAAATTTAAACGAGTCCATTTAACAAACATTCCTTCTGCAAAGCAGCATTTTCAGTGGCTGGGCTTTCAGTGGGTTATTTATATATACATATATAAAGCCTGCGCATTGTGTTGGCTCCTGGGAGCACATTTGCGCCCAAATTAAATGCAAGCTGTCGCCATCGGAAGTACACGAATTAATATCCTACAATAGGGTTATTTTTCGTATTATGGTAAAGCGTAGAAGCCTGAAAATCGAACGTGAAAAATAATTTCCCTCACTCAAAGTTTTAATATGGAAGTACAGAGCCCCAGATGAGGTTTCCAACAGAGAATATTTTGCTTCCTGCTATTTGAGGTTTGGAACAAATTGATTTGGTTATGCAGAAAAAAAGTAATTCCCGATTTAATTATTTTTAAAGAGAGTAAATACCTGAAGGTCTCACTTTATAATCTATGAGTATTTATAATTCGAATCACTGAGTTCTCTGTAACTAAATATGAATGCACCTGAAAATAGCATAGTTCACCTTAAACCATACGTATTCAGGTGAGTCTGTATTAGTAATCGAGCACTTTCTTGTGACAAGTCAATGATTTTGCCAGCTTTCTTGACATTTTAGTAGGGTAGTGTCGGCTTGGATAGTTTTGTGTATCCAGATCTCCAGTTTGGACTGTTGGGAGCAATATAAAACAGAGTCAGCGACAGATAATCTGTAGTTATGGTTAGGTCAGAGTTTCCCCTGAAAAGGCAATTTTTGGTTTGTGTGCAACTTTGGCGCAATACAACCAACCTTCACAAAATGATCTGAAAAAAACAAGGCTGGCTTATTTTGTCATGCCAAGTTTCATGTATTCTCCATATGAGGGTTTCGGAGATGAGAGATTAAAGGTAGTGTCTAAGACACTAGATTATTTTGGGTGAGAGAATACACATCTCAAGAAATAATCACATACCTTGTCACGGCTGAATCCTCAAAGTCACTAAATTAACCGGCACTCAAATCCCCGTTAGTTATCGACAGAACAAACAGCCTTAACTTAGTGCAAGGTGTAACATATAAATGCAGTATCAAAACAATAATAAAGTGAAAATCTTAAACTGAATTATAAAAATAGAGTAAACATTAATGAACAAACTAACACCCAAATGACAAAAATCCAATAAGGGGAACTGTAGATATAAATAATTAAAGTTTTAAATAGGAACAGCGCCAAGAAGAATAAATTGTCAATGATAGTCAATGGTTATGATAGACCAAGACCGAGGCACCATTTGATGCTGAGCGCAAAAAAAGTGGGTCGTATGCACCAAACAGGTTTGTCCTGGCCAAATATTATACCTTTTGACTTTAGTCCTTTAAGTTCCAATCCCCCACAGGACTACACTTCTAAATATATGTCCGCAAAAATGGAAGGTGCACTCTAATAAGAGTCAATTGGATGGAGAGTATTTTTTCAAAAGTTCTTCTCTTTATTCATGTAGATTTTTTTCATAAAACCGGCACAGCCAACGCTTTTCGTTCCCCTAGTGCCACGGGAACTTCGTCAGGGCTTGCACAAAGCACCACAGGATACGTATGACCTGTGATAAGCTCACGAATGTCCTGACTTTCCGATTTCACCAAGGTTGAGTTATCCTAGGCGATCAATCAGAAATCAATCATAAATGTTGTTAAAATGTTTATATGTTATGTTAATATAATTTATAATGCGCACGAATCACCACAAGTGATGCATCTTGGCGCAACTAGCTTGTAGGCAGAGGAGCAGATTAATTAAGTCAGAAATAATGATGTTTTGAAACGTTTTCTGAATTTGTAATGGTCTGCCCAGTGCCATATGTGAAATGGGAGCTTGTTCCAGAGTGGCGGGGCCAAGTAGAAAAAGGATCTACCACCTGCGCGGTATTTAGTGATACAATGTACTGAAACCAAAGCTTTATCACTGGATCTTAAGGTCCTGGAAGGGTGATAGTGAACAAGCTTTGAAGAAAGGTAACTTGGCGCTTTGCCATGCAAGGACTTGTGAGTCAGGCCGCAAACCTTAAAGATGGTCGTCCTGCGCACAGGCAGCCTACGAAGTACATGCAAAAGGGGGGCAGAGGCATCCTAGATGAAAGATTGTGAACGAGACGTGCTGCAGTGTTCTGGACAACTTGCAATTTCTTTAAGACGCTCTCATTAATGGAAGCCAAGAGAGCGCTGCAGTAATCCAAGCGGTCAATGACCAGTACTTCGACTAGCGTTCTCCTCACCGAATGTGGAAGTGGGGAAACTTTCTGTAGTAGCTGCAACGTATGAAAGCATGTACCGGTAGTAGTAGTAACTGTTCTTTCACAGTGGGTGCTTGATCAAGGTGGACACCTACATATTTTTACAACCAGTTTGGGAGTAGGAGCAAGACCAAGTTTGAAGGGCCACCAATCAGATGGATGTTCATTACAAACTCAAAAAAACTGCGGCTGACCCTTAGTTCAGCACCTCAAACCCCGTTCAATAAATGTAAATGTCCTGTGCATAACACTTCCGAAGTCCGCCGCAGTTAGCCTCCACTGGAATCCTGACAATAGATTGTCACAACTGGAAACCCTTCAGTAAAAGTTCCAGAGAATAAGTGGCAGTTACAATGGTCTATATTGGTGGTATCACAGGGAATCCCATCTGGAGGCCCCACAGTCATGGTTCCAGTAGATCGATTCCAGCCCAAACTATCTTCTGAGGGGTGATGAATGGCAAAGGTGAGTCAGTTGTGGTCTGGGGCAGGAACTGAAAGTATAGAGGATAGGTTTCCCAGGTGCATGTGTGATGAGTTAGGCCAGTCCCCTACTGACTCACCTTTGCCATTCATCACCCCTCAGAAGAGAGTTTGGAACTTTTACTGAAGGGTTTCCAGTTGTGATTCGATTATTATACCTCTGCAATTTGATTTCGACAGGACCACTGTTAACTATCAATACTGACCGCTGTAACTGCCATTTATGCTCTGGAACTCTTACTGAGGGGTTTCCAGTAATGACTAGGTTATTATACCTCGTTGATTAAATCTCGACAGGACCGCTGCTAATTACCACTACTGCCCTGAAGAAGTATTTTTGTAAATAACTAAACGCGTTGGCTGATGTTTGACTGCATGTTTTACTATAAAGAATAAAAGAAACTCAAAGGACTTCCTTATTAGTGTTTGGACACTTTTCCTGGTGCACCTTCCATTCCTTCAAAGTTGGATGGATGTTTTTAGCCTTTTTTACTTACCATAAAAAGGAAAATTCAAGATAATTATTTTTTTTCCCCAGTCAATTAAGATCAAATGAGATGTAAATCTATCAATTTCAAGGAGCTGTACTAAAACCAGCTTGCAGTAGTTTGTTGCATAGGCAGAGACTCACCCTTGAACTCAGGTAAACACCCTCATATTTAGACTTAATTATGTGTGTTTTTTTATTGTGATATCTGTGGGAACAACAGCTTACAATTTCTCATCTGCGAGTGTTAATCTGGGTACAAACAACATCTTCCATTAAACTTTCTACATTCAAACAAGTGCGGTCTGTTCAGCAAGCGCGCAGTGCTGTGCAACCGTCCTTAATGTACTTTACCTGCACAACTCTCCCTGAGGCTCAGGAAGTTCGTGCACTCTCCCCTCTTCTGTGATGTAACATCCGGGCTCTTTGTCACAGCTGAGATCTTAAAGTGTACTGTGGTACTGTAATAGGCAGTGATATAATAATGTAAACTTAGACAAAGGTCGTGCTGTGCCAACCACCAATTACCCATATTGGCACGTCGTATCCACCCACTGCCTGTTTTTGCCGCTTCAAGTCTTCTATTAAAAACATCTACAATCAATTCCCTGATTAGCAAACAAGTGACAGGCATTCGGATCTCTCGTAGTATTGCACAGTTTTTCTACATAATTGTGAAATATATAGTGAGGTAAAAAAAAATATATATGTATTTGTATTCATTACTCCTTCAGCATTCTCCTTCCACCTACTTACTGACCGTTGGGAGAGCTTTAGTCCACACGTAAAATATAAGAGCATTCACTTCCCCTCTTAAGGGTGTTCTCTCGCTGCACTTGTGTGTGCTCTGTATAGAGACTGCATGTGGAACAGAGCACATAAGAATGTTTCTCTACCCGAAGGAGATGGTCATTCCTTCTTGGGAGTCCCTGGAACAGTCCTGGATTCATGTGCCTTAAAAACAATGGAAAGGTTTCATCCATATCAGGATTCTGGATTGCAATCTACATGCAGTGCAAACAACGACTTGTAACAAAGAACTAACCTCTCAATCAATCAGGATGTACTTGTCAAGCACGGCTTATCACCCCGGGGGTATCCAAGCGCGGAGGTTCAGAATGCTTTAGTCGAACAGCCATGTCTTGAGCCCCTTCCTGAAGTCAGCGAATGAAAGGGAGGTTCACTGGTGGAGGTCGTTACAGAACTTGGCAAAGATGTAGAAAAAGGAACGACCTCTGCTGCGGCTCCAAAGGATGCAGGGGGTGTTTAGCAGGGCGAGGCAGGCGTAGCGAAGCTCCCTTGTGGGTTGGTGGAACGTCAGGCGGTGGTTGATAAAGGCAGGTCCAATGTTGCGGAGGGCTTTGTAGCTGCGAGTCAGAAGCTTGAAGAGACATCTCTTGTGGACTGGAAGCCATTGGAGGGTTCTGAGATGTGGGGTGGTGCTGGTTCTTTTGAGGAGGTTGAGGATGAGTGACTGCGATATTCTGAATGATCTGGAGGCATTTAAGGAGCTGTTTGGCGGTTCCAGCGTGGAGTGCATTGCTGTAGTCAAGACAACTGGAGACGAGGGCTTGGGTGACAGTTTTTCTAGTGGAGACAAATCTTGCGGAGCATGCAGAGGGTGTGAAAGCAGGGGGATACAGCGTTGACCTGTTGCTTCATGGTGAGTTGGCTGTCCAGGACTATGCCGAAGCTACATGCGTGGTGTGAGGGGGTTGGCGTCGGGTGTAGAGCGTCGGGCCATCCGTTGTCGTCCCATGGTGAGGTTTTGTTTCCGAAGATGAGCACCTCTGTTTTGTCTGAGTTCAGCTGCAAGCAGTTGGACCTCATCCAATTGGCGACGTTGAACATGGTGTTCCAGAAGTTGGATCTGGTGGTGGTGGGGTCTTCTGCGAAGGAGAAGATGAGCTGAGTGTCGTCGTCATGCAAGATGTCAGGTGTCATCCCATGGTGAGGTTGTGTTTCCGAAGATGAGCACCTCTGTTTTGTCTAGGTTCAGCTGCAAGCAGCTGGACCTCATCCAATTGGCAACATTGAACATGGTGTTCCAGAAGTTAGATCTTGTGGTGGTGGGGTCTTCTGTGAAGGAGAGGATGAGCTGAGTGTCGTCGGCCTACAAGATGATGTTGAGTCCGTGGGTGCAGACGATGTCGGTTAGTGGCATCATGTATGTGGAACCTGCGTGTCTCTCTGGGCCCCAGTGTCCTAAGATTTATGTACATGGTATTTCTATAAAGTAAACCTAATCAAAAGGCAGTGAAGTGCTGCACAGGGTCAAAGAAATTCAATGAGAGATAGGAGGGGTAGCTGGGTTCGGCACAGTTAATGCATTGTGATGTAGTGTTCTTTAAAGAAGTGAGTCTTTAATTCTTTCTAAATCGTGATACTTTACCCTTGCTCGGCATGCCTGATCGCTGCCTGCACCAATATGCAACCCTGTTGCCATATGTGCCTGCACCTCTGGTTTATGCCGAGAGCCTCTGAGTGACAGAAGAGTGAGTCCAAGCTCGGGGTGCCTGCATTGTGTCTCTCCAGTGCACATTTTGCGCAGCTGCCTCCTCTCCACTGTCTAGAAGCACTCTTTGGCTTGTTGAACGTGGTATGTGATCCTGCTAACCCAGACTTCCAGTCAGTGTCCCCACTTTCAGATAAATGCTGATGCTATACAGCCAGCAGGCTGCATTTTGTTCTTCTGATTTCTGAAGACGCTCTGCATCATCCCCAGCTGGAAAAGATATCAGGATCACGTGTTGTTGTTTCCTAGAGAACCACTGTTGCTGCACAACTTGAGGGCAGCAGGCTTGACCTGGAGGATGAGAGGATTGCGCAAAGGACGACACAAGGAAGACATCCTGCACAAGAACCACAGGAATCTGAAGCCAACATGGTCATGCCTGAACTGAACGAGAACTGCATCACCTGAACGATGAGGCTATGTGGGGGAAATCAAAGGGCAGCACCTGTTGGCGAGCGCGCACTGCCACTTGTTGTACCTCATTTTGTTGGAGGCCCATGAAGCTTACCTAAGCTCAGCGGTACAAAATGGTTTGCCCTCCTTCCATCCTAGAACACTGGGAAATGACCCACTGACTGAGGCTGGTCACACTGATTTCTTAAGTATTTAACAAATATATAAGTCATATAAATAATGCAAGCACAAGTCCATGCCTTTCATCTTGTCTAGAGGTATCTAGCGTTGTGCAAACATGATTCCTTCAGGCTGCTACAGTGAGATACTATTTTATACTTATCTAAACCTATTTTCCTGGCACAGATTTATGTCGTGGTAGCAGACTAAAGGGTCCATTAAAATAACAATGTATGTTAACATGACATCTTTTTACATCAGGTCAGCACCTCAGTTGGACAGACGCGTGAAACGCATGGCCAGAGAGGTCAACGACGTGTACCAGCGCGAGCCTCAGCACAGTGAGGAGGAAATGAAAGCAACAGCAGCCTGCTGCCTCCAAATACCAGTGCCTGACCCGCCGGCCCCACGTCCTCCACTCACGAGGACAAGCTGCGCGCGCTCTGGCCCCAATCTGAGCTGTTTTCGAACAAATGAAGATGCAGTCGAGATAAAAATACATTGACTCCCCAGATACATTCCAACAGCAAGCATTGTCCTATAAATGAACATTCTGCGCTTTCCAACGTGAGAAAACCTCTTAGTGCGGGAATAAAGTGCCCAGGCATCTTAGTGGGCTTTGAGCGCAGCAACTCATCGTCTCTTCTTTTGCAACTGGACAGCCAGCACTATCTGGTAGTGTCGACCTAAAAAATATCTGCTGTCATCTTAACCTGAACTTAGAGTGGACTTAAAACCCGCTATTGCTTGCAACTGCTTGGCTTTTCAGTTACTTCCTTTTGCTTGCTTCTTATTTGAAGGCTTGTGTTGTCCATCTTGTGTTCGTCCCTCCCCTGGAGCATAGCTACTTTTAGGGAACTACTTTTTTCTTTTTACTTAAGCTCTACATTAGCGTGCAAGTGTTCTTCAGCTGTCTCCAGCGTGCTGCTCTCTCTTGGCCATGTGCTTCTCCCCCCCCAAGTTCCATGTTGCTCCCGGTCATCTATGTGCTCCTCTCCCACAGCGCTCTCTGTTGCTCTCTCTTACCCGTGTGAGTCTCTCCTACTAGCTTCATGTTGCTTTATAATCTCTCATGTGCTTCTCCACCCGCTTTGCCATTGCTCAGTTATTGTTTGCTGTTTCTTCTATCATTGAACATTTGTTTGTTAGAGAAAAGGAAGCACAGCATTAGCACGCCATAGAGAAGTGTCAATGGTTCATCATGCCCAACATGGGTGTTTGGCACCAGGTTGAAGATGATGAAGGTCACGATTGATCCAGTGTCTCCATTCCGCCTACCTAAATGGGTGACTGTTGACCAGTCAGTCATGGATCAGATGAGAAGAAAAGGAATTAAACATGCTTACACATGTGTGGCACGTTTTTGTGGGGCCCACATCAACTTGCTTTTAAGCATAAAAAAGGCAACTTTTCAGTGCAAAGGGTAAATACAACAGTTATACCACCTAAAATCATCTACTGGTATCACTGTTTTAGTGGACTCTTCATTAAAAAAATAACACAGGTTGGCTTAATTGGAAGTCTATAAATACATTTTGCAGCTGGAGTGTGGAGCCTGATAAAGTGAGGGACGGAGTAAATATGCCCTCTATGCCAACCCCTTATGACGTCCTTGCCTTTATATCATACTTGGCTTTTCCATTTGGTTTCATTTGCCTCCCGATTGCTATCCCATACAAAAATACTCGTTTTGACTGGCCACCCTCTTACTCATCAGCAGCAGAAAGAGTACATTTTGTGACCGGTCATCCGGTGCACCCCAATTCCCTCCAACATCCCTCTTAAATCACTTCACTCAAAATCCACAAAAAAAAACCTCTTCATGAATCTCCTGGCTTCAAATCAGGATCAAGCTAACCCTTGTTTCAGCGAACTACTCAAAACGGATCAATTTAGGCTATCATGGTCACAGAGTGTCAACAGCAGTTCTCTCCTGATCTGCTTTCTTATTTCTGTTTACTATTCTGTATAAACTAATGATCCAAATTTACTGTGTCACTCAGCATGTTACAAAATACCAAAATAAATTATTAACAAAGCAATGAGATGGGAACCATTTCAAAGATATGAAAATGAAACAACAACAAAATATTACAAACACAACTTGGAGTAACAGCTACACAAAACGTGACCTAACTCTATTCTTCTAGCTTTGTGCTGCAGTCCAGAGGAGAAACAGCAATTTCAATACTTTTATCTAGCCTCTTCCTTCTACTACATACTTAAACGGACATTTTTGAGTGTGAGCAGTTTCCATAGAGGGAAAAACGCCCTTTGCATCATCCTGAATTTTCCAACTGCAATTACAAGTCACTTGAAGAATTTCCATATCTGAAACCTCACAACGCTTTTGTCAAAACTCCGGATCAGATGTCTCTTTCTGACAATAACGTTTCTTTTCCCCCCAATCTCTCCGAATGAGTGTTCCTGCATCAACGTTTGCATTTTTTACACCAGCCAGAAGGGGTTTTGCAAAAATTAGAAACATGTCAAATATTTTGTATAAAACTGCACATGTTTTGGGTGGGTACATTTTTAGTGCAGGTGAAGTCACTCCTCCATCTGTCAATGAAGAATATGGTCACTCATTCGAAGCACTCAATCACCATCAAACCTCAAAATGGGCCAAACCCAAATATTCTTAGTTAGTATAATTATTTTTGAGGAGTCGGATGTTACTACTGTGATTAGAGCAGCTACAGCGTGCACACCTGAGTTTCCTCACAGTCATTACTCGTGGGAGTCAAATCTTATTTGAAACAAGGACTGCCAAAGTCAAAAGTCTGGAATAACTGCCAGTCTTTTGACTTTGTCATTACCGGTCTGTTTTTACATAACTTTATTGTTGGGGAAGCTGCTGGACTACCATCAGTCTAAAATAAATAAATAAATACATATCTATCTATCTATCATTGCTAAAACGCAGAAATGTTTTTGTCTCAAAAAACACACAATACCATAGCAGTCCAAAAACAACTACTTTAGCAAGGATGTGCTTAATGTGTAAATTCAGAATGCCGTAACTCAAAGTGAAGCCAGCCAATGGCTGAAGGGTGCTCACTGACTTCCACAAGCTGTATGGTGTAGTGGGTAGAAGAAAAGTGTGAATGACACAATAACAGACCAATTGATGAAGAGGGCTGGCTGAAAGCCGCATAAGTAAGCATATTAAACATACATACAAATATTTCTATTAAAACCATGGCATCTTAGCTAAAGCCAGACTTGTGAAAAAAAAAACTGCACGGATTGTTAGTGTCCGATTAAAAGTCAAGAGGTGCGCACACGACTTAACATTCAGGGGTCTCACTGGTTACATGACTAGTGACACAAAACCACTGATTGGAGAACACAATACATTTCTCAATACATTTTACAAAGACACAACCACATCAAATCATCAGGAGCAAAAGGTGGAATTAGAAACACACCAATGTGCACCGACTCACCTATCAGTGGTAAAGGCAATAAGTACGGGAAATAAGAAAAAACACTACTACAATTCAATAACTGCTATGTATCTGATCTGTTCAGGCAAATGCAATAGAGAAGTGTAAGATAAAAAATTGACCCCTAGGGAAACCGTTATTCCATGTGCAGATTAAAAAGCATATTCTTGGCATTTGAAACAATGTTTTTACGAACTTTAGTTTAAAAATAAAATGCAGAGGCAAACGTCTGGTTTGGCAGACACCGCGCTATTTTTACAAATATTACAAAGGTGTGGGAGGTAGGAAGTGTCACTTCTCCGACTAATCCCGTAAAAGGGAGTCCGTGTCATTATTCCCAGAGGGAAGACATCGAGTTGTTTTTACAATCTGTAAGTTTTTTGAGGTTAAAAAGCCACAGCTCGAAAACTTTTTTGTTGTTGGTTTTTTTGTTAAAGGGGGTTGTGACCATTAGCCCCAGGCATCTCCCACCATGACTAGCCTAAAAAGTAATTCAAACTTTATTGACAGGGGGAAGGGGTTTACTTCTTCGACTTATTTGTTTGTGTGTTACATGATTTTGCGGCCGTGTGACCTTCCAATTTTGTTCCTCTTGCATGACACGGGTAAACCCTAAGAATATATAGCTTGGAAGTCATGACGTGACTAACAAATCCAAGGGAGTCCCGGGCCGAGAAAAACATTCTGTCACAACAAAACATGACAGCACTGAAACCTCTCCAGAGCAGCTGGAGGAGGAGGAGGCCGCGTAGTGCAGTTACTCAAAGCTGCACAGAAGAGGTCACAGGGAAACAACAGGCCGCTTTCATTAGTGCGCATGATCTCACCAACTCCCAGCCAGCTCTTCACACCCACTGTTCCTTCACAACATTGCAACAGCATTAAAAACACCAACAGCCCCCGAGCGCCGGGCGGGCTGGACATTATCAGGCCAGGGGAGAGGCCAAGCGCCGCGCCCTCGTGCACCAGAGGCCCCGGACTTGGCCTGGGGGTAATATGTCAAGTGTGCGTCTTTACTTAAAGTCCAGTGCTCACAGCTCTCGGGTCCCAGGTTTTTCAAGCCGGATCCAAAATGGGTTCAGGCCTGCGGTAGAGAATTAAGTGGGTTGGGCAGACCTCACACCCTCACACTAAGACGCGCTGCGGGCCCAGGGCTCGAGTCGGGGTACAACGCGGGTGGACGGCGTCCCCCCACTTATTTTACCAGGTGGCGCCGTCCCCCCTGCCAAACAGCTGGACTTCACTCTTTGGCCTCTCTCTGGGACGAGATCGGAGCTCGCAGAACGCTGCTCACGCGCTGGCTTCTCAGATACAATCGCATCTAAGGGGTGAGCAAGAGGAGGCAATGAGCCCCATGGTGTAAGCCACCTTTCGTGACATCACGTCCTGTCGTGACGTCACTTCCGGTGACAGCGTCCCCCCACTTCTTTTTTTAGGACTTGTGCCCTGGCTGCGGCTTTTGTCCCTCAACGTTAAGCATAGGCGCAGTCCAGCTGTGTGCCCGAGAAGGTGTGATGAAGAGTCTGACGGAGCTGTGTGCCCTGGTGGGCTACCGCTCCTCCTGATCCGCACCAGGTTTTCCTACATCCATTAACACCAGACCCGATTTTACTGCTAGTAAAGTCCCGTAGGCCTCCCTCCCAGGCCTCACTCTCCCACGGGTAAGCCTCAGAGCATGCGGTAAAGGAGAGGGTTAACCCCTTATGATAGGAAATACCGTACAGAATTCCAGGCAGTAGTAATCCGTGACCACACAATTATTTCGAGGGGGTCCATGTCGTGAAAGGTTGAATTCGTCGCTGAGAGATCAGCCAGGAACAAGTCATTCCAGGCGCCGGAAGCTCAACATGGGCTCCTGCCTAACTGGTCTGCTGTGATAGGGTAGCAGAGGAGGGGAACCATTAACAACATAGACAGACTGGCTTTTAAGGAGATGGGGATACTTACAGAGAAGCCCACGGGCAGCTCCTCCACTGAGGCAGAGGAGCGTCGCCCTACAAGAAAATAAAATGATAATAAAATCATGTTAATATAATTTTATTTCCCCCTAGTGACTCTGTAGGTGCAGTTCTACCCACACAGCAGGGGGAGGAGTGGTAGGCACTTTCTAAGTGCACGACGGTTTGGCCAGCCTTAGCTTACCAGGTTTTCCACCGGGCTGTATTGCACAGCCTGGGTAGAGAACACAGTCTTCCAACACACCTGTCTGAGCGCTGAACCACATTGCTCAGACCAATCACAATGCTGCTGTCAAGTTGGTGCGAGCAGCATAGTGATTGGCTAGGGGAGTCTGGGAGCCTGGGTGCTTCCTGTTTCCTGCGTAGTGGACAGAAGGATGGAGGAGAGGCGGCCGCCGGAAAGCTAAGTAAAATGTTTGTTTTTTTCACAGTTTTTTCTTTAAACACATCCCCACCACTTCTGCCACGTAACAGCCGGTACTAAATAAGCTTGCACCTGTAAAATCAACAATAGGGTTGGAGTAAGGTGGTAGGTTGTGTTATCATATATACCACAGCTTCTACGCCCCCAACCTCTCTCGCAAGGCTAAACAGACAAAAGGCATTGCCAAATACGTCGAATGATGGAAAGCCGATACAAGCATTAATATTGTTATTGAAAGAGAACAAAATATCCATCAACTGTCAACCACCACTGGGATGATGGTTTTATTAGAGGATCACACCATTGGCATGGCATGATCTGAAAAAGTCAGTCTCGGCCGATGGTGGTAGAAGTAGACCGTGCACACCAGTAGAGCAACCAGTGGTAGTCAGGGCACAAGTCCTAAAAAAAGAAGTGGGGGAAGCTGTCACCGGAAGTGACTTCAAGACAGGAAGTGACGTCACAAAAGGTGCCGAGCTCCTCGTCCCAGAGAGGCCAAAGAGTGAAGTCCAGCTGTTTGGCAGGGGGGACGGCGTCCACCCGCGTGGTACCCTGACTCGAGCCCTGGTGGCAGTACTGGGCAGGTTCACTCTGTGTAAAAAGAATGCCCTTTGCCATCAAAAGCCTACTTGGAAACATCACCGCAGAAAACCGAATTAGCAGATGTGCAAACACACTAATAGACACACAACAGATCCAACTGACCAACTGAAAACATAAACATAAGTGAGTTTGCCATTTTAATTGGTTTTTAAAAAGAAGGGTCTGTTAAGAAATAATTGAGCGGAGTACTGCAACTTAAAACTAAACCACAGAGTGTGCTCTTTCCACATAAATCAAAGCTCTAACACATCCAGCCTGTCAGTGTTTATGATGATGCAACAGCCGCCTTCTAACACAGAAGTAATGAGCGTCACCTTGGCCGAGGCTCCCTTTGAAATCCCGTCCAGCGGGGTTCCTACCGCAGGGCACGTTGCACTAAACACGATTTCTGTGAGTGGCTGAACCGTTTGGCTGCCTGCAGCTAAAAGGATGCCAGCCAGGCCCAGAAATAGGAAGGATCCAGACACAAAACACAAAATCAGTTATTTACACCTTTTCTAGGTCCTGCTAAAGTGCTTAATTTGTAAATGAAATGCTGCCGGTGCTTAAAGCTATGCTCTGAAACAGTGGCTGGTGCAATTAAATGTGTGCACACGGAATTCCAAGGCTGTGTATTCCTAAATCCAACTCATTCATCTTTAATTAATTAATTAGCTAACAGACTAACCATCGCCTTGATCTCACTTCTGCAGGTTCTTGCTTCCTACCTTTGTGACAGTGTTTAGGTCTTTCTCTTCCTCCGTCTTTCTATTTCTTTTATTTTTCCTCTCTTGATCTCGGTATAAGTTTAATAATTAAAATAAATAGGTGCGTGTCCCCAAAGTAAGCGGTGGTGCCCCCCACCGGCCCAAATTAAGCAATGTTGCCAATCCTTTAAACTATATATGGAGTGAGTGGGGTTTGACTTCACTCCAGGGTGGTGTTTCTCTTCTACTGAATGCTTCTGATGGTCTGATTTATCATGCAGACTCCTATAGAGTGCATGCATTGGAATTCATGCAGGACTACTGCACACCTAGAAAGGACCCCTCAGGCATCACACATTCAAATCTTTATGTCATACATGCATTCAATACATATCACTATAACAACTATGACACTTAGTACTAATTACTGTACACTGGAATTATCACCACCTCCACTATTACCACCACCAGCATTGTAATATGGGATCAGTAAAAAAGCAAGCATTGGCAAATTAAGTCTAACTTATAACTGAAAAGGCTAGCTAGGCCTAATGCCTTTGCCAATATTTGTTTTAACTGATCAACTGATATATATATAAATAATTACCTAATGACGGTCGTCACTGGGTAGGTATATTTAGGGCAGCTGTTCCATAGGAAAAGCGCTTTTTGAGTTGCTAATAACTTTGGCATTACTTTGGTGCTACTTTTTGACTAGTTTGTGCATGGAACGTTTATTGGTGATCTGTCAAGCAGGGGCTGTGAAAAAAAGGGGGGTCTGAAAACGCCAAACATCCACACATTTTTCATAGACTTCTTCAGGCAGGGCTATAGCAAAAACTGCTCATCGGAATGACACCAAATTTGGCAGGAAGCTAGATCTCGGTGCGCAGATTGTGACTTTTGGTGTAAATCCTGTTCAGTATTTTTTGAGAAATTGAGATAGAAAAATATATAGATATATGGAAGGTTTGGTTTGAAAATTAAAAAAAACAGCCCTGGAGAATGGAGTCCACAGGGCCTAAAAAGGCTCAGGGAGGGGGACCATGTGCCCCCCTTAAAATATATAGGGCCCTCGGGGATGGGGTCCCCAGCACCCAATGAGGCACGGAGAGATGGGACGCCTGTTATATTGTTACAGGACATAGTCAGCTGTGCCCGGCGTGGGGTGGCGGTAGCTCACGGGGGTTGGGCGCAGGGCTTGGCTACAGCCAGGCCCTGCACCCAAACCCGCGTGCTGCTTTCCGGCACCCACAGGGGTTGGGTGTAGGGCCTGGCCTGGCCTGCCAACGGGAGTTGGGTGCAAAGTTGGGCCGCAGGCCAGGCCCTGCACCCAACCCCATGCAGCAATGAACATTTTCCTTTGTGTTTAAAAATATATAGACATTCACTAAAAACCCAAAGGTTAAAGCGACGTTATAGTTAGGAATTGTAATAATATCTTACTTCACATTACAAAAAACCTTAAAAATTTACAACAACAAAAAAAGGTAAAGGGAAAATAAAGTCAGGTGAAAATGTTAGTTAAAACATACTGTTTCAAATGACCAAAACCACTGAAATTCACAAGTTATAGTTATTTCATGTAACTAGAACTCCTGTCCTGGCCATGCACTGTTAATTACCTCTCAAATTACATCACTCATGAAATATTCTACGACATCATTGCTAACACAGTGCATGGTAGGGGCACAAGCAATAGTTACTTTAGGGCAGGAGTTATAGTTATTTAAGATATATATATAGTTGTTCAGCATGGGAGGTAAAGCCACAAATGTCATTGCTAAGATTTTGGAACCGCCAGATGCCCGGTGATGAACAGAAGGTGTCAATTTGGTGCAGAAAGGAAATACAAGCAAGTAGCTTATATTGGGCACGGGAAGTGAGGAAAACGCTTCAGCTAGTAACTGCGCAATTAAAGTTGACCCTCGAACAACCATCATTGGATTTAGTTTTTACTAAGAAAATGATTAGGGACCGAGGGCACGAACATTCTAGATCACAAGACCTGGAGTACCTGAAGCTAAAAAAATCAGTGAACTGGGTAAGGAATGACTGGGAAAAGGAGGTCCGGTTTCCATACTTGGATGTGCTACCCAGTAAATGGTTAAGGTACGAAATTATGAAGGTTCGGGTAGGCTTAAACCCATGGATGATCGATAGTAAATTAAAAGTAGCCCTGATCCAACCTGATGGTATTAGTAAATGTGGCCTAGGTGTAAATAATGACATTTTACATATACTATTGGACTGTACATTGATTTTAACAGTGCGAAAAATGTTTTTACGTCCAATATTTTTAAAATACAAGGTGAACTCACGATCGGAGGCGGTTGCTCTCCTTACAGAAATGTCGTTTTTAGATATAACAATTGCGTTGGGGAAATTTTTGAAACCAACAAGAGAAGCTGTAACGGAGGCATCCAAAGAAGTTGGGAAATTTTAAAACATTAAGATTTTAAAATACGGAGAATGTCAATTTAGTGTTTTTATGGTTTTAAATGTATATAGAATATTAAAATGAATTATGATGTAAAATTTCCATTGCTAAAGTGGATCCATGGTCTTGTGTATGGTTTATAGACTATTGTCTAAATAAATTTTGTTTTTTACTACTAGTTGTTCAGGGCCGGACTGGGAAAAACAACCGGAAATTCAGTGTTTTTGTTTGTTTAAAACTGTATGTTTTAACTGACATTTTCAACTAACTATAACGTCCCTTTACCTTTTGGGTGTGTGTGTGTGTGTGTGTCTTTAGTGATACAATAAGATTGACATTTGAATGTATGAATCATTTAAACATACGAAAACATCCAACAACAGATAATGCAATTGCCCGTTGAAAATTTCCCAGCACGTGGTTCCTATTGTAAATAAACACAACTGATGAAACTTTCAATTGGTCTGAGAACATCCAGGGTACAATGAAGTGATATGGACATGGAGGAAGGAAGCCATGGAAGGCTGTACATGTATATTCGGCAATATATCTTTAAACTTTAGCAGAGCTTCTTATACTGCTCACTAGCTCATGATGTTCCCTCATGCCTGGGATGGTGAAGCTGGTCCTAAATGGACTAGGTTTGTGCTGTACAAATACCACCTCCATAGACATCTATACTTACATTCAATCTAAGTCACCACTGTTGTTTTCACTGTGGTGTACACTTTAAAAACATTTGTATTTTTAAAAAAAAGATAGGCTTGGCACAGATTCACATCCTGCATCACCTTGCAACCTGGGAACTTTAGCAAGTTTCACTTAACCACATACATATACAGCTAGAAACCGACATGACGCTCACCTTCAAAACTCATAATTCTTTATATAAATTTAGCAGGCAATACCATATTCACCCTGAACTTGACAATTTTGGGTTCTTTTCTTACTTGACAAAGGGATCATGTTATTCAGTAGAATGCATTAACTGAGACATAGTTCATGGCAGATAGATTAGCAGGCATCTGTTTTTAATACAGGATATATAAGGACTTATTCCATGATATTGTAGGATTCCTTACGTGGCACCTGCAAGTTGCAGGCCATGCCCTGGAGAGTTATGAAAACGAATTTTCAAAGAACAGATCAAGCTGCAGACTGAAGAGGAAAAGTTAATGAAGTAGAATGCCAAAGTATTTTTAAAAACAATGGTTTGGCAGCAGGTGAAAGGGAGGGATGACGTTTTAGCAGATTGCCCCATTAAGAAATGATCTTGTGACTGCAATTTCAGCAAATTTCTGCAAGAAGCAAGAATCTTGAAGCGTGACCATAGAACACCCTGTAAGGCTTAAGACAGCTCACGGATGAGCACAGAATAAAGGGCCCTTTGCCCAGAAGGTCTACAAAACTCTCGTATGTTCTCTTAATTGAGAGCACGTGAACCGTGACAAACTCAGAGCATGGTGCACTGGAATGTTCCATTAGCACAGGGAAGAAGAAGATAATAGGAACTCGCAATGCTTCTTTAGGAGAGATCATTTCGAGAATTGTTTTCGATTAACGTGGTTTTCAAATGCTTTTGAAATAAGATATATGACCTTTATCCTGTAAAGCATTCAAAAGAGAGAGCCTGCTCAAAGGCTGAACTCCTCTGAAGATAGCGGACTGTAGAATGAATGATTTTATTGTTAACTAAAAGTATACATACAATGTAATAGTAGAAACAAAATAAAACAATACTGTTTAAAATAAGACTGTTGCACAGAAAAAAACATTAGACATTACTTCCCCCATAATAAATTTGTGTTTCAGTGTGATTTGGTCTTTCTCTCGGATAGGATTCCTTTCAAAACATCTATTTTCTATACAATGATATATCACTCTAATAATTCATTTACCATTAAAGGATCACAAAAGTTCGCGTTCTAACACCAAACTTTTTGGACTAAATAAAATACTGCACAAAGTTATTAATAAAAGTGCGCTCTGTATTATTAAAACAAGCTACTACTACTTCATTACAGTTCCTTACGCCCAAGAATCATCGCGTTGGAGCGAGTAACAATTTGCGTTGTGTAATGAAAAAGAGGCAACAACAAAGGGCATGCACTAGATTCTCTTTTAAACAGTTATAGAAACATATTGTGATCTGCATTTCATATTTTCAAGATTTACTTTGAGGGAAATCAGACAATCTTTGATATTGTTGACAAGAGACCAAGATAGGACAAGGTCGTTATGGGGTCAGGCCTTTGTATTGCCATAACATTTCTGCACCAAAATGAATGAGGTCTTTTGTTAAACGATCCATGGTCCTTTTCGCAAGATTTGCTAGTTATACGCTTTCTTAATAGACACTTGAAGGAAATACATGAAAATTCCAACTCCTAGTGTGATGCCATTTTTAGATCTCGCAGGATGGAATTTATTAAATAATGTCAGGGTGTGTTGCTATGCAAGATGTTTAATTCTTTACTGGGGATATTTTTTATGGAATGCCATCTGGTCGATTCACTTGAAACCAATACCTTAGTAGAGCTCCGCTTGTGGCAAGATATTGGTCTGTAATGTGAACTTTAAGTGATCTTCGGCATGGCTGGTCGATTGTGGAAAACAAAATATGGTTCTGAATAGCTGGCTCTGCCCTTCGTTTAGCCGGGTGTTCATTTTACCGGACAAAGCTCCTGCCTCATGGCTTAGTGATGGTAAATATTTTGCCTGAATTACTGTCAAAAGTGGTGTTGATGTGGACCAATCAAGATTCCTGGATAATGTTAGAAAGGCACATTTTATAGTTGCGTTTTTGATAGCTTGCAACTGTGACCTGAGAAACCCTTAACCAATAAATTCTACTTCCAAACACCATATATTTCAGAGTTGATGAAACACTTCTCCTCCTAGATTACAATAAATTCCACAGCTCTGATTTCCTCCAAAATGGTACTACTTTCGTTTTGATATGATTAATCTCTAGTTTGTTGGCTATGCAATGTGAGCTTAAATTATTTAAGGGATACTGGAACCCAATTCTGCTAAATTCTAGGAGTGCTGTGCTTCAACATACGGGATGGAGCATAATGCACAGCCATTTAATTTGATATTTTTTCGAAGTCCATCACATATACATTAAATAGAAGTGATGCTAATACAGAACCAGTTATAATCCTTTATTTATACAGACTTTTTTGTCACTCTTATATTGTCTCCCTGCTTAACCCGAATCCGGTGACCTGAGTATAGAATTATTATTCCCTTTAGTAGATTTTCCAGGATTCCCCACTTTGAAAAATTCACAAAAACATTTCTTAGATGCAATCTAGCATGGACTTGAAAATTTAGAAAAATACTAAGGATTGATGTAAAAACCTGCATGTACCAGAATTTACTACAGTCTCACAGGGGACAACCTCAATATTAAAACTGATGATATGAGCAAGTCTGAGAGTACCAAAATATACTGAGTCTCTTGAGGATCAACACCTCGATACGAAAATTAACGGGATGCATTTTGAAAGACTACAAGCCCCAAAATATACTGGGGTCTCACTAAGGAGCAGCACCTGAATAGTATTCAGGTGACGCATCAGCCTGCTCCGAGTGTAAACTGATCTCCTTCTCAAACAAGTTTATTCTTCACTCATGCTTAAATGTAAGCCATAGGCGGCTGTGAAAGAGCACAAGGATTTCTGTCCAGCGGACTGGCCTGTTAGGGCTTCTGGGTTGAAATCATTTATTTTTATGAATTTAGGCCACTGGGGCCTGCACGTGTGCTTCAGGAGGTGCACAAGCTAGTCTCCCAGGACCTCTATTCAAAACAAACAAGAAACATGATAAAGGGATATATTCATTGTGCGCTACCAGAAACTAAGATTGTGAGGGGAGGAGGAGAAGTCTCTACATTAGCAATAATGAAACAGTAGTGTCCTACTCTTCTTGTGAAGGTGTCACTGGGACAGTAATTTACATGTTCCTCGATGCCGCATGATTATTCTAAACAATCAACATGCAGAGCGGATATATCCAAGCACAGAGAACAGCTATGACCCAGACCTCGACTAGTCGGGAGGAATGGCTGCGAGTTGGGGGTATATCTCACAGGTAAAGCAGCAGAAAAAAACAAGCATTTGCAATGCAATAGGTCTCGCATTATGAAAGTTTGAGCTATTGGTCTTGTAAATGACAATTCTTTTATTTATGTGTTGGTTTTCAAAATAGCTAAATTAATAGCTTTGTCATTTACAATGCCAATAGTTATAACTTTCACAAATGTGACACCTATAGCATTTGTAATGCAACATGTTTTGTATTTACGTGACTTAGATGTATTGATATTACAAATAACAATGGCTTTTAATTTTTTTAAATAATTAATACTTAAATAAAAGTGATTGTAATTTATAATGGAAATAGCTTAAACTTTGTAAATAACTTTTGTGAAGATTATGTTCAGTGTATTTTATTGTGATGAAAATCCAAGAACAGAGGTGAAATATTACCATCTTTTTGTGACATTTGTATTAAAGCGTGAAACATTGAGAGAACATATTTGAACCAGTTGTTGTTAAATGGTTGCACAGATTGATGCTGTGATGGCGCGGATGGTGATGTGGTGGCGCTAAGTGATGCTGGGGTTGCGCTGAGTGATGCTGTGGTGCTGCAGAGCGATGCTGTGGTGCTGCAGAGCGATGCTGTGGTACTGCAGAGCGATGCTGTGGTGCTGCAGAGCGATGCTGTGGTGGTGCGGAGTGATAATGTGGTGGTGCGGAGTGATAATGTGGTGGTGCTGTGGTGGGGCTGAGTGGTGCTGAGTGGTGCCGAGTGGCGCTGTGGTGGTGCTGTGGTGGTGCGGAGTGATAATGTGGTGGTGCTGAGTGGTGCTGGAGTGGCGCTGAGTGATGCTGTGGTGCTGCAGAGTAATGCTGTGGTGCTGCAGAGTGATAATGTGGTGGTGCTGAGTGAGAATGTGGTGGTGCTGAGTGAGAATGTGGTGGTGCCGAGTGATAATGTGGTGGTGCGGAGTGATAATGTGGTGGTGCGGAGTGATAATGTGGTGGTGCTGAGTGATAATGTGGTGGTGCTGAGTGATAATGTGGTGGTGCTGAGTGATAATGTGGTGGTGCTGGAGTGGCGCTGAGTGATGCTGTGGTGCTGCAGAGTAATGCTGTGGTGCTGCAGAGTAATGCTGTGGTGCTGCAGAGTAATGCTGTGGTGGTGCTGAGTGAGAATGTGGTGGTGCTGAGTGAGAATGTGGTGGTGCTGAGTGAGAATGTGGTGGTGCGGAGTGATAATGTGGTGGTGCTGAGTGATAATGTGGTGGTGCTGGGTGGCGCTGTGGTGGCGCTGTGGTGGCGCTGTGGTGGCGCTGTGGTGGTGCTGAGTGATAATTCGGTGGTGCCGAGTGGTGCTGGAGTGGCGCTGTGGTGGTGCTGAGTGATAATGTGGTGGTGCTGGAGTGGCGCTGAGTGATGCTGAGTGATGCTGTGGTGCTGCAGGGTGATGCTGTGGTGCTGCAGAGTGATGCTGCTGTGGTGCTGAAGAGTGATGCTGTGGTGCTGCAGAGTGATGCTGTGGTGCTGCAGAGTGATGCTGTGGTGCTGCAGAGTGATGCTGTGGTGCTGCAGAGTGATGCTGTGGTGCTGCAGAGTGATGCTGTGGTGCTGCAGAGTGATGCTGTGGTGCTGCAGAGTGATGCTGTGGTGCTGCAGAGTGATGCTGTGGTGCTGCAGAGTGATGCTGTGGTGCTGCAGAGTGATGCTGTGGTGCTGCAGAGTGATGCTGTGGTGCTGCAGAGTGATGCTGCTGTGGTGCTGCAGAGTGATGCTGTGGTGCTGAAGAGTGATGCTGTGGTGCTGCAGAGTGATGCTGTGGTGCTGCAGAGTGATGCTGTGGTGCTGCAGAGTGATGCTGTGGTGCTGCAGAGTGATGCTGTTGTGCTGCAGAGTGTTGCTGTGGTGCTGCAGAGTGGTGCTGTGGTGCTGCAGAGTGGTGCTGTGGTGCTGCAGAGTGGTGCTGTGGTGCTGCAGAGTGGTGCTGAGTGATAATGTGGTGGTGCTGTGGTGGTGCTGAGTGGTGCTGTGATGGTGCTGAGTGATAATGTGGTGGTGCCGAGTGGTGCTGAGTGATGCTGTGGTGGTGTGTGGTGGTGTGTGGGGGTGCTGCTGTGGTGGTGCTGATTGATAATGTGTAGGTGCTGAGTGATGCTGGGGTAGCGCTGAGTGATGATGTGGTGATGCTGGAGTGGCGCTGAGTGGCGCTGGGGTGGCGCTGGGTGATGCTGGGGTGGCGCTGGGTGATGCTGGGGTGGCCCTGAGCGATGCTGGGGTGGCGCCGAGTGATGCAGGGGTGGCGCCGAGTGTGGTGCTGAGTGATGCTGTGGTGGTGCTGAGTGGTGCGGAGTGATGCTGTGGTGGTGCGGAGTGATGCTGTGGTGGTGCGGAGTGATGCTGTGGTGGTGCTGAGTGGTGCTGAGTGGTGCTGTTTTATTATGTTTTGCTATGCTATGCTTTGTTATTCTATGCTATGTTTTGTTATTCTATGTTTTGTTGTGTTTTGTTAAACTATGCTTTGTTATGCTAGGTTTTGTTTTGTTATGCAATGCTATGTTTGTTATGCCATGCTATGTTTTGTTTTGCTATGCTATGTTTTGCTATCCTGGTGTGTGATTGTGTCTGGTTGTGGTTGTGTGTGTGTGTTTGTGTGTGGGTGTGTGCGTGTGCGTGTGTGTGTGTGTGCGTGTGTGGTTGTGTGTGTGTGTGGTTGTGTGCGTGTGTGGTTGTGTGCATGTGTGGTTGTGTGCGTGTGTGGTTGTGTGCATGTGTGCGTGTGTGCGTGTGTGGTTGTGTGCGTGTGTGGTTGTGTGCGTGTGTGGTTGTGTGCGTGTGTGGTTCGTGTGCGGTTGTGTGCGTGTGGGGTTGTGTGCGTGTGGGGTTGTGTGCGTGTGGGGTTGTGTGCGTGTGTGGGGTTGTGTGCGTGTGTGGGGTTGTGTGCGTGTGTGGGGTTGTGTGCGTGTGTGGGGTTGTGTGCGTGTGTGGGGTTGTGTGCGTGTGTGGGGTTGTGTGCGTGTGTGGGGTTGTGTGCGTGTGTGGGGTTGTGTGCGTGTGTGGGGTTGTGTGTGGGGTTGTGTGCGTGTGTGGCGTTGTGTGCGCGTGTGGGGTTGTGTGCGCGTGTGGGGTTGTGTGCGCGTGTGGGGTTGTGCGCGTGTGGGGTTGTGTGTGTGGGGTTGTGTGTGTGGGGTTGTGTGTGTGGGGTTGTGTGTGTGGGGTTGTGTGTGTGGGGTTGTGTGTGTGGGGTTGTGTGTGTGTGGGGTTGTGTGTGTGTGGGGTTGTGTGTGTGTGTGCATGTGTGTGGGGGGTTTTGCGTGTGTGTGTGGGGGGTTTGCGTGTGTGGGGGTTTTGCGTGTGTGTGGGCGGGGTTTGCGTGTGTGTGGGGTTTTGCGTGCGTGGTT
This sequence comes from Lissotriton helveticus, assembly GCF_964261635.1. Classification (NCBI taxonomy): domain Eukaryota; kingdom Metazoa; phylum Chordata; class Amphibia; order Caudata; family Salamandridae; genus Lissotriton; species Lissotriton helveticus. The sequence continues at coordinate 1,135,469,681 of NC_136061.1, forward strand.
GTGTGTTTGTTGTTGTGGAGAAGTGTGGCTCAGTGGTTAGAGGCGGCAGACCCGGCATCTGAGATCGACCCTGGACCAGGGTTCGATTCCCCGCCTCGGCGGGTCTCGGGCTCATAAATTCCACGGTCTCGACAATTCTCGCTCCGGTGCCTACTCGACTCACGGGGTCACACTCTGCGACTCTGGGCAATAGCTTGCTTAATCTCCACATCGGCCCCTCGTGGCGGGATGCCTGGCTTTCACCTTGTGGATACCCTGCCGGGGTTTCTCACAGGGGAATACCAGGACGGGTTCCCTAAGCAAGCGCGGAGATGCCCCAGGGTAAGTCCTGCGCTATATAAGTTTCATACATTTACATTTATTTACAGTTTGTGTGTGTAGGGGGGTTGTGTCTGTGTGAGGGGGCAGTGCGTGAGGGGGCAGTATGTGAGTAGTCTGTCTGAGGGGGCAGTGTGTGTGGGGGCAGTGTCTGAGGGGGCAGTGTCTGAGGGGGCAGTGTCTGAGGGGGCAGTGTGTGTGGGGGCAGTGTGTGTGGGGGCAGTGCGTGGGGGCAGTGTGTGAGGGTGCGGGGTGTGTGAGGGTACAGTGTGTGTGTGTGGCCTAAACTAGTGTGAGTGCACAATGTGTGAGTGCGCAGTGAGTGGGCAGTGTGTGAGTGGGCAGTGTGTAAGTGGGCAGTGTGTAAGTGGGCAGTGTGTGAGTGGGCAGTGTGTGAGGGGGCACAGTGTGTGAGGAGGAACAGTGTGTGAGGGGGCACAGTGTGTGAGGGGGCACAGTGTGTGAGGGGGCACAGTGTGTGAGGGGGGCAGTGTGTGAGGGGGCACAGTGTGTGAGGGGGCAGTGTAATGAGAGAGCAATATACTTATATACTGGATATAAAAAACAGGGAACCTAATTAAAATGTAGAAAGCAAAATATATCAACAGACACAGCATTAACTATAAAGTTCCTCACAATTTCTGAAACTCGATTAGCGCCAATGCGTTTTGAGACCGCACCGTTCACGTGAGGTTTGTTGATTCTTAAAAAAGTAAACAGCATTCAAATTTAAATGGCACAGACTGACATTGTCCAAATAAAAACAGGATTACTGCTGAAACGTTTTGGAAACACATTGTTCATGTGAGGTTTGTGTCTTGGTATTTAAGTAACTAGTCACACCTAGGAAACTTGGCAACTATGTTGTTGGATGTTTGCGTGGCAATTCTTGGTGTTTCTTGTAGTTAGGGGTATTATAAGAAACAAACACGCGTCATATCAGAACTGTTATGTTTCGGTCAACAGTATTACACATGTTTAACATACCCTTTACAACCATAGGCCCAAAAGTCCCACCGTGCTCACTGCTGTTGGCCGAAAAACCTGATTCTGCTCAGTCACACATGACTCACTGCATGTGGTGAGCTATACTGTTCTGGTCTTGGAGAAAAACTAAAATCAAGGCTGTGTCAAGATTGTTGGCTCTAAATATGCACAAACAATATGGTGCACATGGGGAGCGGGGGGGGGGGGGCAGAGAATGTATGCAGAACTCTCGAATTCCCATGCAGTCCAGGTTATTGCTTTGCATTCTGGGACCTGTAGTTTGGTGTATCCCATTATAAAATCACAAACTCGGAATCTTGGGAGCTCTGTGGCTGCTGTTTTGTTTTCAAGATAAAGTTGCATGCAAAGTACCCCCTAGGGAGTTAGTGCAATTGTCCAACCACCTACAGCTGTATTTCTGCCTGTCTGCAATCTTGTAGGAATTTTGTTAGGCTGAACTGTTGGTTCCGACAAAGAATACAGCGTTATTTTTTTTATTATTCAATGTATTATTGTTTAAGCGCTCTGGGGGCATGGAAAGGCTCCTTACAGTTCTAAGCCGGTTTGGGGTTGCTTCATAATGGCGGGTTACTTTGTGTCTTCTCGTGATTGCTTTAGAATGTATTCAGTTTCAATGGACCCGTTGCAAAGGTGCACATTGTGTGTCATGCACAAACCCAATTAAGAGAATTACGCTTAATGGCTTCTCCGGCCTCGCTGGCTAGAGACTGTCTGCCCCAAATGTCTGCCTGGATGCTGAACAGCTGGCGAGGAATCAGCCCAGACAAAACCAAGGCGCTGCTGAAGGAGGCAGTGAGTAAACAAACAAGCATTGTCAAAGTCAAACGCTCTGACACATCATTGTTATCTGGTGAATCTTACAAAATTAAAGTCACGATCCATACATACTGATTAGTACAAAAAAAATGCATAAATACATAAATAAATTAATACCGCCTTCGGGTAAAGTCCGCGCTAATAAAAATGCATAAATAACTAAATAAATAAGTACCGCAAATCACCGCCGTCACTCTGCCGGCCTGCGACCAGGAAGTCAGGCAGGCTGGCGCGACAACCGGAAGAGCCGCGATTGGAGCCGTGTTTGGAGGGGAGCACCGGAGCAGGCAGGAGCCTACCCTGCGCCCCGGTGCCGAAGGAGGGAAGAAGAGTCCTGCTGCCGGGCCCTGCAGCTGAGGAGAGCCGCCGCACGAAGGAAGCCGGTGAGTGGGTTGCTGAGCGGGGCGAGGGGGAGCATGTGTGCGCGCGCGCGAGTGGCGGGCTGTGTGTGTGTGTGTGTGTGTGCGTGCGTGTGTGTGACTGTGGGGGAGGGGGGTGTGTGTGTGAGCGAGTGTCTGTGTGCCGTGTGCCTGTATGTGTGTGCATGCGCTCGCCTGTGTGTGCGTGCATGCAGAGGGGTGGGGGCTGCCTATATGTAAAGCGCTCTGATACCTGATTCGGTTCGGGGCTGAAAAAAAAAAAAAAAAAAAAAAAAATGGCTGTGAGTTACTCTGCGCATGCGCGGGGCAGACGCGCGCGCTCCCGCGGTGAAAACTGCAAGGGAAACGCTCGTGCCAGATAGGTGTCCACATTCCCAAAAAGCGGCAACAATAGTTGTCGAGACAGACACTCTCAATGCTCACGCATTGAGAGTACGTCTGCTCGACCTAAAGATGACCATGTCCCTTGTCTTTTCCATCTTATATTCCTTCCCTTGGCAAGTACTCCCATCACCCACCACGGACAAGTAACACAGAAGGAAGAACGCGTTCAAAAGCTGCGGGGTTTCTAACAATAGAGGGCCGAGGACTAAAAAGGAAAGGGATAAAGTGTGCACAGGTCTACTTGGTTTCAGGGCATGTTGGTTACAACATACACCATGGTGGACCTAAATCTGTCCCCTTCCGTCTGTGGATTACTGCCACACAATTAGTCCCAGAGTTCTACAACTTTGGATCACTTGTCATAGAAGGTAATAATTGAAGAAATGGCCGGGATACACTAGAGAGAGTTGCTGGTTTTCCAATTATTGGTTTACATTGTTACTAACTCCTACACACTGCCCGTTTCGTCACTGTTTATATGGATTACATGCACTGTTTATGTCTTTATCTTAATTCACTGTTTTCATATTCCCTTCTCTTCTGCGGACTCTAAACTGTCACTTGATTGGTATCCATGTTGCAGTATATCTGATCTGCTCACTACTTGATTTTCTCTCATTTCCTCTTGCTTTTTTTCCTCTTACAGTTCTCCCTTCACTCAGCTACATTGTTAGCTTGACCTATTGTAACCATTTTTTTTACGTATTCACAGAGTGAGCCCCCTTCATGCTATTGATCGTTTTGTGTTCTATCCCACTTCCTATGTAGTGCTTGCATTACAATGTATCAATACGTATTTTACATCTAAAAAGTACACACCATCGAATTATTAATTAATTGATGCACTGAATACAGAAACCAAGCATTTTTTGCCATGTTTTCCATTGCAGTATGCTTTTTTAATTTAGCTTAGCCAGGGCTCAAAATGCAAGCCGGATCTATTGGCTATGCAAATGCTTGTTTGACCTTTCTGCTAACACGAATCCTTCACAATTGCTGCCCCGTTCATTTGTGCATCCGACGTTATCAACAGCAATCTCCACAGTACAAGGACTGTGAAGACTAACTTTTAATATGTTCATTTTATGTTTTTTATCTGCTCTGCTTTAATACCCAAAGATGTTTGCATCCCGGCGTTAAAATACTGGAAATGAGACGTGTCACCATATAAGAAGGTAAAAAGCTGGCAAAGGCTGAATGCAAGAGAAAAGCAGGTGTGAACCCGCCATTTTGATATATACCATGATGGTGCCAGGTACCACTCGTGGCAACTAGCCTTGGAAAACGCGCATACCAAAATCGGTCACCTCCAGATGGTTAGCAGGGCTAAGAAAAGGTTTCCATAGCGGATTTCAACCTGTGTTCTTTTTTTTGTTTGTTTTTTTGCGCAGTGTTATCTGATGCAGCCAATTGGCATATAAACGTTCCCAAATGACCTTGCGAGTCAGACAGGTACAGTGCGTCTCTGAAACAGGAAACCTTTTATCACTTAGCTCATGAGAGGTTCGGGTAACCCTCGGCAGATGAGGCACTTTCGTTTTTTTCTCCACAACTGCAGTTTTATAGGCTTTTCACGGCATCTGCTTGTTCACAGCTCTGTTTGCTTTCCTGACTTCGTAGCTAAATTGTCCTCGCGGCTTAGGGGAGGAGGGAGGTGGCTAAAGGGGGCAGAGTGATTTAACAGACCCCATCCCTTGTAGAAGCCATGCATGGAGACCCCTCTGGCGGTGAATAGAATATGCTATGTTATTTCTTTTTTTCCCAGTACTTTTATTGAGGTATTTACAAGGTACAGTATACAGTCACTTATTTCTATAGCACACATGTGAAGTAGTGTGGCTCACTGGTTAGAGGCGGCAGACCCGAGAGCAGAGGACGGCCCGGGACCAGGGTTCGATTCCCGGCGCGGCAGGTTTCTGGACCTTTCGATAATTCTCTCGCCTCGGTGCCCACTCTGATCAGCGTTCACACTCGGCAACTCTGGGCATTAGCTTGCCTCATCTTCACTAACGGCCCCACCAGACCGCCGGGGATGCCTGGTCTCACCCTGGAGATACCCATTAAGGGACCATCTCTCAGGGAAGCCAGGAAGGGTTTCGCAGCGGTCGAAGCGCCTTGGGACCCTACGGGTAAGTAGTGCGCTATATAAATGCCTATACATTTACATTCTTTCATCACTAAGATAGCGCAGCGTTTTTCTGCAGTCTTATGTCGACTTACCAGACGTTTGGAGGTTTTGAATACAGCTTTAAGTCTACCTCTATAAAGAGTTTTATATAGCGAGACATCGGGTATCAGAGCGCTCTACAGAGCACCAGTTTGGTTTCGTTACAGATGGACACATTCATTTTTGTTAGGCACGGGGAGATAAAGTGATTTGCCCAGAATCACAGGATGTGGAGTGTCGTTGCCGAGACTTGAACCCCGTTCCCCAGCTTCCAGGTCGACGCTCTAGCCGTAAGGCTACATCCTGTTACCGATCTTGCTGGACAAATAGCACAGGAAGAGGGCGGAGACACTAGGATCCTCCAAGATTAAAATAATAAAAGCCTGATTCATATCCACAAATCATTAATGTGAAAATACATCGTAGGCAAAGAATGGGATATGAAGATAACATGAGGTGCTGCAGGTGAAAACCAAAAGTGATCTGAGCCTCACTAAGTGAGCATGCCAGGGTATTCAGCACGTCTGGAGGAGACTGGAGGGAAAACTGGCAAAATGTACCAAGAGTGGGCATGAGGCAGGGCGTTTTGAAGCACTATTTCATGAGAAGGTCTGTTTGGATACAAGGCACCGACAACGGGGATAAACAGTACTTCGGATGGGAAGACATGTAGCTAAAATGTGCACATTCAAATGACTAAGGCCAATGCGAGAACGGCAGACAGTCATCACAAGATACCAGAAATAATAGCCAGCACTCTGGACTTATGTGGCCAGCCTCCTGGAGGCAGCCCAACATCTTCAGACATACAAGAGGAAATTCAAGCCAAGCATGTGCGATGGGCCAGTGGTGCCCGCTTTGTAAGCCCCACGCTGGCACTTACTGGGTCTGGCGGATGGGGCATGTATGTGTAAGAAAAATAAGGTCCCTATTGTATAGAAAGTGGTACTTAAGTGTGTCTGGGTGCGAGCGAATGCGCCTGGTGTGGTGTCCATTCTGCTTTCAAGAGCACCCCCCGCTTAGCATCTAGGGCCTATCATGACAAGCGGAGACCTCAGTCATAAGGAAGCGTATTTGTGGCATTATGGGCCGCCATAACTTAACAGAGGCCAGTCCTAACCTATCTTCATCATCCTTAGGATAACAGTGCCCATCCCTGGCATGAATGCCAATTCTACCAAACAGTGGTCACAGGGTGGTCATCCTCTGAATTATAATGTCCACTCCTTGCAAAATGCCGACCCTCCCCATCATAGCGGAGTACCATTGGCAGTTAGAGGCCATCCATGGCACATTGTTGCCGTGGCATCACAGTAGCCATTCTTCGCATACTCTAGGCATCCTGTGCACAATGCTGTCCAACCCTCACATAAAGCTAGGGATCCCTTTCTTATTGTGGATATCATTGGAATAATACTGACTCTAGCACAATGGTGTGCATCTTTAGTATACTGTGATCATTACCGACATAAATATGTCCGTCTCATTCATAATGGTGGAAATTCATCGCAAACTGATAAGCTTCCCTTGCACGTGAAGTTGATAAGTGTGTATGTAAAGCAGAATACCCATGTACAATATGAGTATTTGATTAATATGAATAGATAGCTAATATTTTGGAACCAAATGTGCATTTATGTAAATGAAATCTGGCATTTTGGAATCTAATTGGTATTTTTTATGCTCATTACAATATTTTATTGAAGGGAATTGGGTTTATTTATCCAGCATGAAAAGGTCGTACACGTGTGCATGTTCAGAAACTGGCAAGCTGATGTGTGGGGCAAAATGATTGCAGTTCCAAATATAACTGAGTGGATAGTTCAGTGCTAACTCATATTGGTGTTAGAAAACATACTGCTGATGTGGTTTGCTTGGAGCCATGAGTACTTGCTGCTATGATTGTTATTTCATGACTCATGTGGAGGCACATCATCATTTTATCCAGACATTTTTTTACAATAATATTACTACAGCTGTTTGATGTAGGAGTCCATAAGATTATGTAACCTCTCTATTGTCTGAAACGGTAAGGCCCGTGCAACCAAAGTGTCAGTGCTGTTGTAGGAGTCTGTGAGAATTGTCAAGCTCTGCAGTCAAAGAAAGATGTGTGTATCACTTGCGTTTATCATCCTGGCTCTCTCAAATAGATTCTCATGCATAATACGGGACTGAGAATCTGCTTATAAGGACCAAAATGGAAAACTGAAAGGAAATAAAATGAAAAAGTGGGAAAAAGTGCTAAAAACATTCTGAAAAATATCAGGCTGTGTGAAATGGTGTGCCATGGCTATTTACAATACCTTTAATATCTATGACCTTTTAGTCTGTTTTTGGAGGCTATTAGCACCAGACTTGTTTTACAGTTCACCAGCTGCCACTTTCGTGAACAAAAAAAATATTATTGCAAAAGAAGGCATTAGCGACATCTGTAAATATATAGTGGTGGTCCCTGGATAGGACTCAAAGGAGGAAAGCAAACTATATAGAAAAAAATAACTTGCATATAGGTTTAAAATAATGTGACTATATATGTATACTTTTAAAGTAAAGTGAAAAAGATTATGGCTCTTGTAAGACTTTAAAAGCAACTTAAAGAAGAATGGAGATAAAACATGTTAAATGCAAGTGTAACTTGTTAAAGGAAAGTAATTAAAATGTTTTTGTTAAAAATATTCCTAGTTGTGTGAGGCAGACACCCCAAATTTAGCTCAGTAAAAGGTTTTATACCAGCCACAATTTACAATGCAGACCCAGGAATCGCAAACACACAACTGTGATTTTTCTATGCCGTATCCAATACATTATAATTTTTTAAGTCCAGTTCAGAAGTAAAACTGAAGAACCTCAACTCACAGCGCAAGATGTACGCTTGAGAAATAGTGAAGCAGACAAGCAAACCCAAACTAATTTTACTTTTAGCACAGTTTACGGCAAGCCATGACCTGAAGAGTATCTGGGGTAAAAACAGAATCATGAAGTCCTAGGTAGGCACACACAGTGCTACCAATTGTCCTCGGATTAGATTAGACTGGTCTGGGGAATATTAGTCATGAGATCAAGCCTACTGGACATAACTTCCACTTTCAGTTGTGAGACATACTGTGAGCTTACCAAGAACATATACGGGCTTGGAGCCCACCCATTAGTTACCATTGCTTGGCTTTCCTGTCACTCATTTGCCTATTTTCTATTCATAGCCCAGCTTGTCAATCTTGTGTTTGTCCCCTCCCAAGAAGAATAGCCTCTTTAACATCTCGATTGGCTGGTTTCTATGCTTCGTCTACCTGCTTTTCAAATATTTTTCTTTTAGGTTAAGAACTTCCTGAGTGTACATGTGTTTTCCATCTATTTCTTTCTTGTGCACTTCAATTACCCCGCACTGTGTTGCCTATCGCTTGTGTGCCTCTCACCTCACCCTCTATTTTGCGCTCGCCATCTTGTCCTTCTTCTTTGCATGTTCGCCCATGTACTTCTCCCCTGCCTGGTCTACATTGCTTTCTCACCTGTCACTTCTCTTTCACGCCCTCCCTCTCTAGTCCATTGATTCTTCTCCCCAACCCAGCTCTCAGTCTTGTGTCCACCCCCCCCCCGCCTTGCTTCTCCCGCACCTAGTGCTCTCCATGTTGCTCCCTCCCTCGCTACTTTAAAGCCCAAACATATATATTTACCAATCCAATTCAATTCATTAAAACAATCAAATTACTGGTGTCATTTTGAAGGCACCCGCCGACTTGTAATGGGCTTATTTTTCTTATTTCACCATGCTGCACAGCATCAGAAATACTGGACAGCACGGCTCAAAACGATTGGCAAAGGCAATAGGACCCATAGGTGCAGCCTACCGGCTTGGGCAGTGCTTGTGTTTTTCAGTGCACTGGCAGGATTTCCAGGCAGTGCCATTATGGCGACATTCAATAAGGCCTATTTTCCAGGAGATTGTTGATTATGAGAAAAAGGATTACATGTTGTAAAAAGCAACACTACTTGTTGAAAGAAGATCATGTGAATGTGCCAGTCGATGGAGAGTGGAGACGATGCAAGTGTAACATACTTTTATTTATTGGGAAAGATAAGATGCACACGTCCTCTGAGGAAACACATTCCACCTTTCCTTACATGTATTTCCAAATATTAGCTGCTGTCCTAAACAGGTTGTGACTCTAGAAATTAATTAGCTGGGTCACTGAAAAATTAATTCACATAATTGTTACACAGGAAAGAACCAAACGTTCATCAAGGCACACCAGAGAAAATGCATAATAGCTGTATACTATAGACACAATCTTATTTATATTCTCTTATTATGAAAATAGCATAGTCAATAAGACATTTGAAGATATATAAATATGCGGTTGCTCTAGAAAAGAGTGAGAAGAAAAAGTGCTCATATGTGAAGTGAGTAGGAGAAGGGACAATTCAAAGAGAAACAGATGGAAAATACAGTATCATCATTTTACATAATGTCCATTTGTAAAATGATGATCCTATGTTCTCCAACTGTTTCTCTTGTCCATTGGGTAGAATGATGTTACTATGTTCTCCAAATGTTTCTCTTTGAATTTTCCCTTCTTTTGTGTCTACAGAATACAGCTAATGTGTCTTTTTCACTGGTGTGCCTTGATGAAAGTTTGGTTCTTTCATGTGTAACAATTATGTGAATTAATTTTTCAGTGACTTAGCCAATTAATGTCTAGAGTCACAACCTCTTTGGCTACCCCAAAGGGGGACGTCAGGAAGTCTTCTTGTTCTTACTACACTGTACCCATGGTCCTTTGACGTGTTTTGGGCAGTGGCGTAGCAAGGCCAGGTGGTATCCGGTGCGGAAAATATCTGGTCACCCCCGACTTGACAAAATGGCAAAAGTATGTGTTTAAAACACATATTTTTGCCATTTTGTCACACTCCTCAGTGATGACACCCGGGGCGGCCCGCACCCACCGCACCCCCCATTCTACGCCCCTGATTTTGGGTTACCCCATTAGTTTGTAATGGTCCTAAACACTGCAACGTATTATAGGGAAGTGATAATGTATTTTTCTATAGAATTTGTTGCAATTATATTAACTTATGCCGCTACTTGCTCCCGGCTCCTGTTCGGCAGCTGTATTCTAAACATGAGAATGCCCAGAGGCCTGGCATGTTGCACCAGAACAGAAGGAGCTCAACCTCAAAGTAATTTATAGTTTATGAAGCATCAGGGACAAAGAAAATTAGATTCTCCTCTCTCCAACCTAGTCTCTTGTTAAAAGGGCTATATGTTCAAGTTTTGCATGAGAGGGAAGAAGGGTAGAAACCTAATTTATGGAGTTATCTAATTAAGCTGTGTGTCTGTTTTGGATACTGCAAAAGACGACACTCGAATGAATCCACGGTAGAACGCGCGGGAAATTAGAGGCTGCACATCAAATAAGAGGATTGAAAGCCTCGACGGTCCACCATAGTTTAACCCCTTCCACGCTCATGGCGAGCTGAGCTCGTCATGAGTTGCACCGCTCGCACGCTCATGACGAGCTCAGCTCGTCATGTAACGCGGTATTTTTAAAAAGTCAGCGCACAGTGGGAAAACCGCTAGCGCTGATGCGGTTAAACAACTTTTAAAGTATAACACGGGGGCCATCACTACAACGGGATTAAGACCCGAGGGGAGCGCAGTGTTTGAATAAAATACACGTTGGATCTACGGACCACAAAAAAAAAAAATCGGTGTTCAAAAACAAACGATGGGCAGGAGGACGTTTTGAATCCATTAACGTTTGAGGAACTGCCACGTATATATAAAGAAGAGTGACTGAAAGTGAAGAATAGGCAAACGCATAAAACCCAACATTTGAGGGGAGTGAAACCAGGATTGGCATTTGAGAGAACATAATCATTGTGTCTTGATAAAGATGGGAATATAAGTCTAAAACATTGAAACGCGTCAACTCTTCTGCAGGCACAATCTAAGGACCAACATAGACGTGTAGATACAGATAAGAGCAATGTATCACTAGCTGTGTTTTAAAGTGTTAGTTCCACACGGTGTGCAATAGTAAATGACAAGGCGTTGTGTCTTACATATGTTGTTGTTTGTGTTATGCAGGTCATAACGGTATTTGTAATTTGAGCTGATCAATGTCCCTCTGTATTATATGAATTGTATTTTAAAGTGTTTATTTGTCATAATTGTGATGTCATGTTTTTTAAGTTTTAATCTAATTTTTTAATAAAATACTATTTGATTGTACGAATTGAATAGGGAATTTAATAATTTGATGTATTGTTAATTATTGCGTATTGACAACATATTGTCTGGTCAAGGGGGTTATCTCTTTTCTGGTTCAACGTCTTGTTATTGACATAAACCAGAGCCTAACACCAGATAAATTAAACATTCATGCTTGAAACTAGCTGAAGCAATCACACTCTCCAGATCCTTCCTAAAATATTTCATTTTTATTCTATGACTAACTGGAGTGCATTGACGGAGGCCATTAGCTCCACTGCACATAGGGTATAATGTAGTGATTCTACGTACTTTGTGGTCAAAGATATTAAGAAAACCGTTATAATTGTCCAGCAGTGGCAGTAAGAACAAAGAACATATGAACACCAAATGGAAGCGAGAAATTCTCTAGCGTAAGAGGACACCACTTTCAATCCAACCACAGACAACACAGAATCCATTCATCACAACTACTAGTTTTCAGAATCATCTAAACAGATACTTGACACGCAAAAATTAAAACTTGGGGCTGGGCTGCACTTTGTAACGCAATAGCACCGGTATGTGACAACATAACGTCAGTAAACATATACAGATGCCACATTTTTATGTCTCACCTACAGACAGCTGGCTGTCTTTTGTCCATGGATGGAATGTGCACAATAACAACACTTACAATGGGCTTTGGGTCAAGCCGTTGCGTAATCACATTTGCTTGCTTCTTATGCAAAGACTTTACTTTCTCGTCTTGTTTTGCCCCACCCAATGGAGCATAGCTTCTTTACCACCCTTTTGACTGGAAGACTTGCATCCTTCCATTACATACAGTCAGAGAACTACTTTCTTGTTTTGCTTTTCATGTTCCACATTCCTTGGGTGTATGCTTTCTTGCTCTCTCCTCATTGTCCCGCCTCCACTCTCAAATTCTAGTCCCCCACACACTCCATGTGGCTAAAATATCCCCACCCAAAGCTTTTTATCGGTTTCCCATGAGGGTGTCTTTCAGTTAGTCTTTTTTTTTTAAGCCAGTAACATTTAGCATGTGGGGATTTGCAGTTTATTTTTTCCCCATTATAATTTTACAGAGTTTTATATAGCTCAAACTTGACCCGAAGGTATCAGAGAGCTTTACATAGAACCAGTTGCGTTACATGAGGACACACTCATTAGGTCTCGCCTGTCGATGCGCATGCGCATCGAGCAAGCGAGACTATAGGGGCTCATCCACTCTTTATCCAACTTGCAAGGAATCGTGGCGATTCCTTGCAGTGCCCGTGACTTTTAAGCTCAATGCGCATGCGCATTGAGCTTAAAAGCGCGTGCACATGCCCCCAGCCGCCTGCCTTGCCTACTCTCCCGCCCCCTCACTTCTTGATTGCACGGCCGCTAGGCCGTGCCTCCCCTACTCTCCTCCTCCTACTCTGTCTGTTCCCGCACTCCTCCCACACCCCCGCTCCGCCCCCTCCTCTGCCTGCCATGTCGCGTCGCATTTCTCCTCCCCCCTCCCCCCAGCCGCCTGCCTTGCCTACTCTCCCGCCCCCTCACTTCTTGATTGCACGGCCGCTAGGCCGTGCCTCCCCTACTCTCCTCCTCCTACTCTCCTCCCGCTACACCCTTCAGGTTGCTCTTCGCAGTTGCGCTCCCCACGCTGAGACGTTGTGTTCCTCTCGGCTCTACTTGGCTTTCCTTTGTTTGGGTCTCCTGTTCCCGGGCCCTGCAGCGGCTCGCGAGGTCCGGGGGCCTGTTTGGGATCAGTGCTGGCTCGCGGGCACATCTCCCGCCTCTTCACTCTTCCCGGAAGGTCGCCGTTCCTTCAGTTAGGACTTTAATCTCGAGTCTTATGAGGTCCTCTCATAACCCCTCGCTGGTGGGGGCAGCTTTGATTTGTCCACTCGGACCCCACACGTTCCTCGTCACAGAGGCACATCCTGTGAGAAACGACCAGTGGCCACACACATGGCGCGGGGCCTTACTAGCTCCTTCCGCTTGACTGGTTTCTTTCACAGCTCTGCTCCATTGTTCCTCTGTCTGCTAGAGTTCTACGGCTGTTAACTGCTTCATACAGAATCCACCATTTGAGATATTTCCCATAATGCTAAACAAGCTGTGCTGAAGCCATCTTAGTCACGCCGGTAATTACACAAACTTATGAGGCATGTCAATCAGAGGTCCCTTGGCATCCTGGGAGATTTCGACCCCCACACACTCTCACTGCCTAAACATTTGCTCTCGCACCGGGTAAGTGTTGTGTAAAAACCTGCCTAAAATGGAGCGCCGCATTCCGATGCTCTATCTCTGTTTGCAATCTACCTAGCAAAGCCGCGAGCAAAGTTTACCTATTGTGTTTCAGCGGGAAAAAAGGTGGTAAAACGTAGGCGCTGACTTATTTGCATCTTTATAGAGGGGTTGTAGTAGAACTGTGCCAAGATTTTGACAGTCTTCTGCTGCTCAACCATTCAGTAAATATTGCAGCTCCCCTTTGATTTGCGACGTTTAACTAACTGGTAAGTCACTGGTAATAATTTTGAAGGGCAACATATGAATTGGGATGAATTCTTACTTGCCAAATAACATCTGATAAGTTGCGCGGCTTATTAGCGTTGGAGGGGGCGAATTAAGTTGGGTGAACATTTTCCATTCTAAGTGTTGGAAGTGTGACAGCCACTTTGTCAGGTCCATAGTGGAACTTTACTTTGTGAGTTACCATTATCCGCATAGAAAACACCCTCAACCTTTACACTGAGATGTATTTTGTCGAGGTATTTTCAGTAGCTTGTGTGATTTTTGAATGTGCACTATGCTCTAGCATGCAATTTTAATACGAGATGATAGCAGGTGCTCACACCCCCTCACCCTCACCCACCTTCACACCCTCAGCCTCACACCCTAACCCTCACACCCCCTCACCCTCACTCCCCCTGACCTTCACACCCCCTCACCCTCACACACACCCTCACCCTCACACACCCCCTCACCTCACCCTCACACAACCTCACACCCCCTCACCCTCACACCCCCTCACCCTCACACCCCCTCACCCTCACACCCTCACACCCCCTCACCCTCACACACCCTCACACCCCCTCACCCTCACACCCCCTCACCCTCACACCCCCTCACCCTCACACACCCTCACCCTCACACACCCTCACTCACACTCACTCACTCTCACTCACTCTCACTCACCCTCACTCACCCTCACTCACCCTCACTCACCCTCACTCACCCTCAACCCCTCACTCACCCTCACTCATCCTCACTCACCCTCAACACCTCACCCTCACCCACCCTCAACCCCTCACCCTAACTCACAATAACCCTCCCTCACCCTCACCCTCACTCACTCTCACTCACCCTCAACACCTCACTCACCCTCAACACCTCACTCACACTCAACTCCTCACTCACCCCCACCCTCACTCACCCTCAACACCTCACCCTCACACAGTGCAATAGGTCTCACAGGATTTTTAGTTAAAGCTTTTACAAATGTTTATTGCTTTTTTGATTTGTAATTCTTTAGCATTGGCTACAAAAAATAAAAATGCAAAAGATTTACAACAAAAAACCCATAAACAATTCTAAATGCACTAACTCTAATGCTGCGAGACCTATTGCATTTCCAATGCTTGTTTTTTGTTAGGCATGGGGAGATTACGCGATTTGCCCAGAATCACAGGATGTTCAGCGTCGTTCCCGAGACTCGAACCCAGTTCACCAGATTCGTGGGTGACCGCCCTAGCCGTTAGGCCAACTCCTCTCCCAAAGTCTCCACATTTCAAGTTGTTTGCTGAAATGCGAGGATTACTTCAAAGTAATCTATTGCATGGGTCTTGTTTGGTATGCAAGGAACCTACATACCTACATTTATTCATTAAGACTGTACAACTATCATATTTTGTGTCTGTTGGGAGTCTATTCGAAATCTTGCTGTCCATAACCACCCCTTGGCATTTCAAGATGAAAATCATACCGGTCGGTCCTTCTTGAAAACTAGCGGGTACAGAGGCCAAAAGTTACTTGATGTACTGGTAGTAGGTGAAACACCTTTTAGGCTACCAGTTATTTAATCTCCATGAAGACTTGATTTATTGATTAAACGGCAGCTGATAAAACCGGATTCTGGGAAAATCGACGTTTTTCTGAACCTCATATCCCTTATCTGCAAGATTGGAAGTAGGTAGCAACATTCAAACTGGTAAGAAATTAAAGTATTCTGCCTCAGACAAAAACCTGAATCCCTGCTCCCAACTTGTGCATCAAATTAATAGAAAAAAATAACAAACAGCAAAGAAAAGGCTGCTAGTTCTTGGGACTATCAGGTCCCATGGCAGTAAAGGATGGCCTTAAGGCCTGGGCTCCGGCATCCTTGCTGCGCCTGCCTGGTATTAAAGCATATATAACCCAAATATCACACTTGTATTTGTAAAACAGGTCATACACGGATATGGAACCAGGATATCACTATCACCTACCGAGTATACCGTTTTTCCACAATAACACACTTGTTCCCATATCACAGACGACAGTGTTCCAGCTTGAAACGCGCTCAACAAAATCACTAGCCAGACCCATATTATGAACTGTTTATCGAAGATGCCCATTGGATGAGGTGAAAGGTTTAACAGGTAAAACGTGGAGTCTTGAACTAAACGAGAAAGCAGTTCTTATGTTCCCTAAGATCATAAATAATTTTTTATTTGCACAGCTCCTTTCTATCACACTTACAATGGCATTTGAATTAAACTCAGGCCCCGTCCATAAAAATCCAATGAAAAATGGCGGCCTTTCATCAGCCTCGGGCTGGGATCATTACACCACTGTGTACCAGCGGCATGAAGTACGTGCGCATAAGTGCCCTGCATTCAATAAACAAATTACAGGCCATGAGCCCCTCTCAATAATAACGGCCACCAGTCAGTTACTTGATCAGCATCTGTGTGCAGCAAGCCTTTTTCACTGGAGACTTTAAGTCGGTTTTTTTTATTGGTGAAAATGATATCCAAACATTATGCCTATAAAAAATCGTTAAAAACAAAGCACCTTATTAAACTACAGTTAAAATCAACAGTTTTTACCGATTTCATGGATTCTCATAAATAATAACTACAAACAAGTTTTTGTTCTGTTTATTTTTGAAAATGATAGAAAGCACTGATGGTTGTGTTCAATGATATCACTCCTTCATAGGTGCCCCACCCTCATCCAGTCAATTAAGCGTCCCTATCCAATAGAAATAGAGATTGAAAATAAGAGCGGCATTTGAATGTGGAATGGAGGAGATTGCAATGGAGCAGCTGGAGATACTGTGGAGGTTGCAAGTATCTAGCAGGCAGCCATTTTAGAATTGGAGAACAAGGAACAATGGCCACTGGCTGCAGTTTCAAAACAAGCATTTGCAATGCATTAGGTATCACATTTACGAGAGTTTGAGCTATTGGCATTGTAAATGACAATGCCCTTTATCTATGTGTATTTTTTAAAACAGATAAATAAAAGGTATTGTCATTTACAATGCCAATAGCTTAAACTCTCTAAAATGCGAGATCTATTGTATTGCAAATGCGTTTAGTGCATGTGCTATACATTTTTTTTTAAAAATGTTCAGAGAGAGTGTGCTGCAGGCAGGACAAAGCTATTTGAGAAAATAGTGCTCAGAGGATGTAATTAAAGACTACTGAGTAACAACATAGGTAACAGGGGATGTCGCCATAGGAGGTTAGAAAATGAGGCAAAGCGGTGCTAAGGAGGCCTATTGACCAATGAACAGCCACAGTTTACAGTGAACAATGGCACAAGCCAATGAAAAATATGAACGGAGAGTGGGCGGAGCTTCAAGTCCCAACCTTAATTCAGCATGCCTTGCAGAGCAGCGCCTGCACTGCCCAGGACGGCCTAAAAATTATGCAAAGTGAGAGATACTTTGCCAGCCATCTTTGATTTTTTTTTAAAACTCACCCATCTCGTCAACCGTAACAAAGCATTGTATACAAAGCATACCTGTTACCCCTCACCAGATAACCAAACAGTAGCCATTTAAGGACCTGCAGAACGTCTCGTCTAATTAACAAGTTGCCAAAGGCAGAGAACAGAGAGGTTACACTATGCCATACCCAAATAAACTGTCAAGCCAATATGACAGGCCTTGACAAGCCTATTTGGTTGAAGTGTGTGCAAATATATGCAACAGACCTTGAAAGCGTAAAAGTAATAAAAAGTGCAAAAGTAATAAAGAAGTAACAACACTGCCATCTAAATGTGACTGACATGCATATACATATTTGCAAAACAAATAAATAAAAAAATGTGCAATGGCAAAAATAAATGTACAAAAACATGAAATGGAAGAAGAGATTTACCTACCAACCCTGGCACTGAAGTGACCTAAATTTTAGACCGATGTGCACAAGCAACGTGTGAGCACTCACAGTAATGAGAACCACTGGCTGACTTGGGCTGATCAAGTGCCCCATACTGTAACAGGCCAAAAACAAAATGTGAATGACACCTGAACAGACCAATGATGAAGAGGACTCACCAAAAGCCCCTGGATGTCAAGTAGATATGTATTTTTAATATTATGCCTGTATAAAACATGAGTCTAGTGAACCATTAGAGCAATCAGTTGGCAAGACCTAAAAAAAAAGCAATATATAAAAATTCCTGAGTACTGGGTCCCATGCCTTCCACTACCACCACTAATTGGTTTGCTTCACCATGATATTATTTTATACAAACTTGAATGTTCGCATATACTCCTCAGCTTTACTGATGAGGATGGATTTATAAATATTTCGAGGTTAATGGGATCACGCCCTGAAGGTTATGCTTAGCTATAAGAGACCATTAGAAGACACTGTTCATTTCTGGTGTGCACTGGCACTTAGATTACCTGAATACTTCCAAAACAGAGAGCAGCTAAATCTCAAAACGACTGATGTTAAATATTTCAAAGACAGAGACAAAATAGTGTGCATCAGTAGACTTTACCCGGCAGCAGAGTATGCTTTTACACAATTCACAGTGTGGAGCACACACAAGACGAGTAAAAAAAACTCCTCACTCACTTGCTTTAGTGAGTACAATTAATTTGGACTAGACATAACAAGACATTTCTTAAACCCATCATTTCAGACCATTTAGTGAGACTAAACCTTGAATAATGTTCACTTATGCTGAAATACACCAGCCGAGCACCTTCAAATAAACGAGTGGGTCTACTATGCACAAAATATTAATTTGAGTCTCTAAATGGTTGGCTGGCACTCTTCAAAGCGCTGGATTAATTCCAGATTTATAAACATTTTGAGAGACCCTCTCTAGTTAGAATAATCTGGCACTGGAGATCACTCCAGCCTGCATACCAGCATTGTAGAGAATGAGGTGCGAATGAGGTCACCAGTGTAAACACGGAGGTTCCTTGTAGGGATGCAGGTGGTTTACATGGATTTTCAAGTCTACAACATGGAATTAGGCGCACAGCTGCGGGGCTAATGCCAAGTGTGTCAACTACGTCAGACGGCTCAAATGCAGGTCAGGTAGGAGTGAGTACTCCTGAAGCGCTGTTCTCTTGAAGCGCTATTTGTGGACCTCACCCAATGTCTGTCATCAAGGGCTCTACAAAGCTGTCCAGTCATCAGTACACCCACTCGCAGCAAGCAGCAGGCCAGACAAAGAAAAGAAACTCCACGTGCCGAAACGTCAGTGCCAGATAAACATATCTGACCCCCTCTCCTTATCAAAATCAGCTGCATCTGCATTTCGTGGGTACATGTGATGAGACTGTTTGTACGCAGGATTATCTTGTTTCACCAGCAACACAAGCTAAGTTGTATCTCCAACAAGGTTAGGGGCCTTCATCTGGATACGATGGACTAAGCTGCCAGAAAGCAACTCTGCAGCAAATAGGACCATATCAAAGCAAACATTGGGGCCCTAAAACGTATTCTTTGGCAGTTACTTCGCTTTACATTACATTTATTGCGTAACAAGCGCACTGTGCAAGTGTTCCACATCCACACATGCACAGCTCTAAAAATCCTTTCTGAATATGGTGACCCACAGCTGCCTCTCCATGGGGTCCAGGAATGAGTCATCAGGGGGGTGAGGGGGGGGGGGCTTGAACACTAGTGCTCTATTCACTGTCCCTACAGTGGTCTCCCTGAAAAGCCAGGCCTGCTGCGTGCCTGCTTGAGGCGCGCTGCTCTTTCACTGCACACATCTGCTTCCGGTGAAGGCGATCCACATGGAAAATCCAGGCTGCCAGAAACGGACTGCATTCCTGCTGCACCCATTTACTCGGACTTCTGAGGCGTATTCCAGGATTTGTGGTAAAGTCCAGCAATCTAGACGTTTTATTGAAATGCAAAAAGGAGGCCTGTAGGGAGCATGCCGCTATGCGGAATAAATCTACTTATGCAGTCGGACCAACGGTGTTCATTCACATTAAGCGGTTCTGTTGAAAGTTATTTCTAAATGTTTGCATTCTAGTAAAATACACTTCTTTCATAGCAGATGTTCATATTTGGCGAAGGCAATGCCACCAGGATTTGTTGGCGGTGCCAGATCTGTATCTTAAAGTCACTCTTGACTACCTAAAAAGCTACCAAAAATAGATATTAGCTAAGAGGTATCAGTAAGAACTGGGAAGGTAAGATAAGAAGACCTGTATATTATATAGTGCGTACCACCTCCGTTTTCCTGCCTCAAAGCGCTGTATATACCAGGAGTTAGTATAATCCAATTCAAAGACTCCATTTATCCGCCTTGGAAAAATGAAAGTCTGAGCCGCCTCTTACACAATTGGGCACTGAGAGCAGCAGGCCACTTAACTCACTGGACGTATAACTAACTACAGGAGGAATTCCTACACAGGGAGAACCACCAAAAACCCTAAAACAGAGTTAATTACAGACAAACAATATTCGACCTAAAGATTACATAGATAACAGAAAATGATGCACACACAAGATTTGCGCATCACTTCGCAGTGGTCATTTAACACCGCTTCCTTTTGTCAGCTTTTCACAAGTTTTTCTACTAGAGCATCAACACTAACACATTTTAGAGATGCACATGCTCTATGACGCCATTCTGGTTACTATAAGCAGCTCGTCCATTAGACTAATAGGACTTCCACATTTCAATTTGTAGAGCCATAATCGTTCCCACACAAAAACGGACATAATACAGCTGCACCCCACTGAGTAGCCAGCTTAAGGCTGGTGTGTTAAGTGTTAACAAATGCAAGCTCCCCCACCCCCGCTCCCCTCCCACCTTTGGATCATTTCCACACTCTCAAGAACTTGGCAGTTGGCCAAACACCAGTGTTTTGACAGAGAAACGGTTCAGTATAGTAGGCAGCTAACTGCAAGCGTCCCTATGGAGTAGATATGCACAGCGGTGCCTTTTAAAGCGATGGCATTAGCTGTGGTCAGGACTGCACCTTTTAATATCCTCGGTGGCTCTACTGCTGCCCTGACATTTGAGCTGGCACCTCTAACTTGCAGATCTTACTTCTGCTTTTATACCACGCAACACAAGATGGAATTTTCAACGCAGTGCAGATGTCAACCCTTCACAAAACAAACACATTCTGCAGACGATGCAACATTAAATATGGATGAAGAGACGCTGAAAGCCAAGAAATGGACGGTGGATGGATAGCATCACACGCGGCAGACCAATTTTCTAAAATGCTGGTTTAGCATCCCTCTTGCAAGGACAGGGGTTTCATATTCCAAACAAAGTTCTAGTGAGGCAGAACACCCACACCATCAGCGTGCAGTTACCTCATGCTTACCTCTTGCGCATGTCGTGGCAGACCCCTTTATTGTGACATGCCACTGCAAATCAAAGAATCAAAAAGCATGGAAAGATGTATTCATTGACAAAAGGTTTCTGCTGATCATGTGTCACCACCAACCCACCTGTACACACTGTATGCCCACACACACACTAACGACAGCAGTGAAGCTGCCAGTGTAATTTGCAAAAACAGCAATAAGATAATATGTCATCCGTAAGAGGAAACATAGTAAGAATGGCATTCTAATTGGCAGACATACAACAAGCATTGGCAAAAGGTCCTTTGTAAAATATGTACTGTGCTAAAAGGTTGGCAAACATTAAAAAAATATATACATATATAAGAAAAGCTGTGGCCCGAGCAGTCCAGACACCAGCCAGTGCTGGTATACTTCTGTTTTTTAGTAGCTGTACAAGTGTAAGCAGGCAAGATGCCTTCACTCTGACTGCATGACAGATGAAGTGGGCTGAATTACTACCCTATTGTGTATGGTGTGGTAGACGAAAGCAACATGTGAATGACACCGACCAATGGATGAAGAGGGCTGACCCAAAGTCCTACTGCATGCACAGATGTGTATGTTTTTATTATGAAAGCATAGCCGCCAATACCTTTAGGTGTCTGCCTAGAATGTTGGCCAGCAAGTGTCACTGTAGCGGAAAGCAAGATTCTTTTTATTGGGTTGTAAGTAGGACAAGGACAGAAAAAGGTCAGTTCAACCCACATGAAGAGAACGAAGTGCCCATACTTGTCAGCAGTGTGACCAGTGTGACCATGAGTTGTGATTAGGATTATCGGACAGCCACGTGTCACTGGGAGCTACATTTACCAACACTGGGTTTTAATTTAAAAGATGCAGTCTTGGAAGTTGTAGTCAAGGTTCACTTCAATCGAAGAATGTAGAATAAAATACAACACTAGAATGGTCGATGAAATAAATGCTGTATCAAAATTATCAGGGGGATTAGATCCTCATAAGTGGGAAAGTCCGCAGACAGGTGGAATTGAAAGGCTGACCACTGGAATCCCAGGGGATCCGGAAGATCAGATCTTAATGCCCTTACACACCTGGTAGAGTGTCATGCGTCATCATTGGGCGCTCCTCGTCAAGCCGTCGCTGCAATGCCTGACAGGCCTGGGGGCTCTTTATCAGAGATCTTTTGATCAGTCATAGCCGTTAGTTGAGTGCATGAGAGGGACTCGTGTACAAGATAGGGTGGTGATAAGGGTGTGGATAAAATAGCCTAAGGTAAACTAAGGAGAGTTTTATGGGGTACAGGTACCTTGCCTAAATTAAAACAAAGGAGCTATCTTCTAGTAACAATGTACCATAATAGCTATCAATTAAGGTGATAAGGTGGGGTCAACATGTTTCATGCCTTAGTCTGCCAGGCGGGTCAAATGGCATTTTATCAGGACCGAAGATGATACACTCATACCCTATATTAGTCAGTGAGTCACCCGCTAAATGGAAGGGTGGCCACTTGTAAATTACGATACGGCACCTGATTTGATGCAGGGAGCAAATTCCACCCGAAGATTGAGAATGAATTGCCACTTAGGTTAGACAGAGGGTCCAGGCGTATGTATGGGACAAGTGATCAGCGCAGGACATTCTCCCTCAACCTACCCTCCTCCGTCTACCTGAAATGAATGACCAGAAGTGGAACGTGTGGTACCACGAGACCTGGAGTCATGTGGTAGCGCTACCATTCACGCAACTTCAACCATACAACAACTGCTTGAGGACACTACGGTTTTCAGACCAGCTACATTCCTTCAGGCAATTGTATTCTTAACTGGACAAAATAATATCATATTTTGGTCTCAAAGCCATGCCAACTTACCCAACAATCAGTAGTTTAACAAGATTATGAGAAGGAAATGTGTACCTAAATTCCTACATCAAGGAATGATGCCAGGCTTCACTAACATCACATTCCACTTTTTTTGGTAAACCTTTGTTTCCCTAGCAACTAACAGTGAAAACAGAGCTGAAGAGTCATGTATCTAAAACTGCAGTTGAAAGTGTGCAGGTAATTAATAAAAAAATAAAACAATAAAAAAAACCACTTTGCAAAGAGTTACGAGCCCTGGAAAAACAAAGTTCAACTCACATGCTACAACACTGATCCAGTAAAAACTGAGTATGACGGGGTTATCACCTTCTCAATGCTTGCACCAACTATGTAACCAGTTTAAAATCCTTTAGTAAAACAAGCCTTGGCAAAGCCAATTGTTGTGGTGTTAGCTGCCAGCCTTTCGGCTTCATCAGTGCTTGTTTTGCCATGGTTTTTATAAAAAGTTATTGTCGTGGGTGCTGCAAAGCCCTTGTTAGCATTAAAAAAACATTGAAATCAAAACAGCACAAAAATTATTTTTGGGCCACAAAAAGCATACATTGGCACAGTAGCTCCTGGCACTTAAGGGAAATACTGGACATGCGGATATGTTTCTTGTGAAAGGGCAGAATTCCTTCACTCACAGTGAAGTCAGCCAGCGACTGAAGTGGGCTGACCCACTGTCCCTTACTGTATGCTGGAGTGCGAGGGAGAAAAATGTGGATGACACAACAGGCCAATGGATGAAGAGGGCTGGTTGAAAGCAAACTGTTACATCAACTGACCTGCAGGATGCATGAATGTCAATATGTCTTACATTGCTGCCATAAGCTAGGGTACCACTTGGATAGACATTTAGTTTAAAACAAAATATATTTTCTCAAACTCAGAAGATTCTGCCCTACAAAGTTTTCCAAACAGGTGCTAATAATAACCAGTCAAAGACCTCAAAGATAAAAGGCAGAGGGAACCCCGCTTTTGATTGAGAAATGCATGTTGATCTCAGCTGCAGGAGCCTATTTTACTATGCTATCTAAACACAAGGCTTCAACTACGCGAACAGTATTAAACCATCCCCCTTCAGGAGGAATATCCAAAGACGCACGTTCAGTAAATCCACCCTACACAGGACACAACTTTTTATTCCAAAAACCTATTCCTGCGGACAGGTGATACCTTCAGGAATCATCTCTAGATGCACCTATACTGGATCCTAACCCAAGGCACAGAAGACATCATCAGACAGAACCTCTGGACACTTCCATAGCAGAAACTCGTCAATGGGCACAAACGACTCCTTCAGGAGTCTTATGCTGGAGACCCATCCCAGCATTTAGAAGAAATCTTTAGAAGACCCTGTGCCACTCTTATTCTGGAGGCCTATTCCTGTACATAGAAGATATCTTGAAGGAAAACTCTTCCATGCTCCAGACCTCCATCTCTAGGCATAGAAAATCCTTTCTAGGAGACGTTTGACGCTTTTTCTAGAAAACTATTCCTGCACAGGGACTAAACCATCAGAAAATACCGTTGGATGCTCCTGTTCTGCATGAAGAATCTCAAGACACTTTAGCTCAGGAAATCCTTTCAAGCACACAAGACATCACCAGATACTCCTATCCTTAGACCCATGGATGCCATACAAAGTCAAGAAAAACTTCAGACAATCGTATTCGGGAACCTCGGCCATTCAAAAGGAAGAACCCTCCAGCAAAACGCGCCAGGAGCTGCTGTTTTGGAATTTTGTCCCTGCATAAAACATCTTCTGGAAGACTCTTTAATTCCTCATCTTCTGAGGTACCATCCATGAGCTCCCCCCAGAAGCTTGCCTCAGAGACTCCTTCAGAGGCACCTTCCAGAATTTCCTATTCAGCAACTATGATCCATGCAGTCAACAGGGCTCCCTGGAAACTCCATCAAGAGGACAAAGCGCTTATGTAACGACGATTGGCAACGCTATATAAAAACAAAAAAACACAACATAATTGTGTAAAGACGATCATTTGAGCAAGTGTCAGATGACCATGCCCTCTCCCTTATGCCACATTTAGCACACACTTCATGGGATAGCACTGAAGCCAGTGTGTCATGGGCCCCTAGTGAAAAAAAGGACATGCCTTCCCCGGGCTCCTCCCTGACTGCGGTTTGAAAAATAAAATACAGCAATTATCAGGGTCTCGGTGCCTGGTGCTACTGCGCCTGCTGCACCAATGGAAGTTACGCTCCTGAGCGGAGGTCACTAAATAAGCCAGCCTTTTCATGTACTCATACAAAGGTGGATTGTGTAATGTGTTGTATTTTCCATTATCCTTTTAAAATCAATTATTGTCCCTAAGATGTTGGCTCTCACTTGGTCTTTTTTCAGGTCTAGATTAGGCCTCTTCACATTACATTTTCATCCTTTGCCTGCAGCCTGTTAGGCCCCATGGTTGTTTACATCAATTTATATTTAGACGTGTTTCCTTCTCAAATGTACTTCCCCACACATATTCTGGGCAACAACCGTGAGGCATTTTGTAGTGAATGAACTTTTAAGAGAATGCTGCCTTGCACAATGTGTTTCTGGAGCATTTTACTGTATCCAGACTGCTAGTATGGACCGCTATAGATAAGAACTTGCTTTTGAGACAGCTCCTTGCCCAGAGATGTCCAGCGTGGTCCCAGGAAGGACTGATCAATGCCACATTTTATTGTTAACACCTATGTAAACGAGACCCCTTGGATTAATTGCATGTAAATGTATCTACTATAAATACAATCAAAATGAATCCAGGCCATCTAGACTAATGTAGAGCACTACTGCTCGTCCTGGTTCAAAGACTAAGGAAGCACTGGTTGGCCTGATAGAATGCTGGTTCCACGGAAGACACAAACAGTGCACCTACTGTTGAATTTTTGTGAATCTGGTAGATAGATAGCGCCAAGCCTTGCCTTGTCTGTCGCAGCCTTTTGTCGCGTCTAGGTAGTTGTAAATGAGCAATATTGGTCCTTAAAAAAGAGAACTAATAAATTCTGGGTAAAAATCAGAGTAGGTTAGATTGGATTGTTAAACTGTTTGGCTTAAAAGTAATCAGGTCACAATAGAGGGCACAGCAGCTTGGTGGGTTGGGCTCAGAGTATAGCCTGCCATGCAGGGCACAAGTCGGGGGTACACGAGGTACACTGCGTCTACCCACTCTTTTCACAGGGTGGACACCGTCCCCCTGCCAAGAAGTTGGGCCCCACAGACATATGTTGAACTTGTCCCGGTGTAATTTTCAGACACCGGGACACGTTCAGCAGCGCCTGCACGTTGTCTGCTTTGGATTCCCAGCAGCAATGTACAGGCAACGAGGGAGCTTTTTTCACGTCCAGCTGGGCTGAAGTTAAGGGGCCATCAGGCCTCCTTTTGTTTGAATACCCTGACTGGAGGCGGCCTGGAACCTCACACTTAAATGTAAATGTCATGGAGGGGAAATAAAGGCACACAGCTTTTTATCTCTTCACAAGTAAGTAGGAGAGGCAGCTTTTGCCTTTGTTCAGTCCCTGTATGTATATAATAGATGCAAGCACTGTAAGAATGTCAGGTGTGTTGGTCTGTTCCAGTATTTACACAAATAACGATTTCAAAAGCCCTATTTTATTTCTTTTATAGCACTATGCAACCCAATGTAGGGTGTCAGAGCTCGTTACGCAACATAAACATACATCGACAATAAATCATGTACATGTGTAAATCAATGTACAAGATGAGTTACATCAATGAGGGTTACAATGTGTCACATGTCCTTCATACCTCACTGTGGTCTTTTAGAAGGATTACAATTTATTAACTGCAGGTAACAAAAGGATCCTTGTGTTAAAAGCAGTAACCCACTTTACTATCTACATAAAATTAAAATCTTATCTGCGTGTTAGATGATGTGCTTTGCAGGAGACACATTTACCTTCTGTACTACTTTGATTCAACTCAGGGACTGTACAAAACACTGATCTCTCCAACAAGTGCATTAACCACCAGAGTTATCTCACCATTATTACTGTTCCCTGAGATTTACTGGGCACCTTCACAGCAGATGCCTTAACCCAATCAAATATTTCAAAATGTAGACTTTGCAACCAATTAAGCAGAACAGATCTACTGCCATGATTCTCCTTGTTGCAACCCAGGCAGGAACAAGAGAACCCCCCTTTCCCCTCCAAGGAGTGTTGTGAAATGCAAGTGGGGGCACATGGCCCTGGGTAAACACTGCAAGCCCTGGCCAGTGTGTACATCTAATAACCACGGCAGAGCTACCTGATAGCTACAGAGGAGATGGGCAGTGGACTTCCCCCTTGGCCGTCACCTACCCAGCCGGACTTTGGGCAGACTCTCCTTCGTCTCTTCATCCTATTTCCCTCCTACCCCTTTACCCTACACCCTTTCCCTCCTAAGCTCCACTGGTCTCGTCTTCTACGTTCGTTAAATGTTTTTCTAGTAACTGATGCAACTTGTAACATATGTAATTTTCTAACTTTGTGGAACCTTATGTAAAGCGCTCTGATACCTCCGGGTCTAGCCAGCGCTATATAAAACTCTAATAATAATAAAAAAATAATAATAAAGTTGCCAATTTCTTTGTGGCAATGTTTAAAAAAATACATGCATTAGTTGAGGCTCCGATTTTGCATCGGGATAGCGCCACTTTTTAGGCACAACCCAAAATCTCATTTGTTAAATCTCATAATGCGCTTAAAATGTACTCATGATATACCTGATAAACATATGTATGAGGTCTTAATATCTGATGTCACTTTCAGTGAGGTTACTTCCTGTGGTGTCACATGTAATGTCAAGCATCATGAAATCGTGTGCTGTGATGGCACCTGTCATGATTTCACTTGCATACTGAGACCGCTAGCTGATGTCGCTAGGCAGTGGGGCCTAACATTGGTCTCATATGCCGACGACACACAGCTGGCGGTTACTCTCAGCGGGGATGCGGAAGTAGATGCCCCCAGGTTTCAGGATAGATTGAAGGCGGTGGCTAGCTGGTTGACAGGGTACTGTCTCCAGCTGAATGCCACTAAAACAGAAGTTATGGTTGTCGGTAGGGGAGCGGAACTCTGGGGTGACCAATGGTGCCCATCTGAGCTGGGACCATCCCCGGCGCCGGTTTTGGAGCTGAAAAATCTGGGAGTGTGGATAGACTCGGGTCTGACTTTCGTAGGACATACTAAAAGAACAGCGGCTTGTTGCTTTGGTCTGTTGAGAGGCTTAAGACCTGTTCTTAAGTACTTTGATGCCCCAACCAGACAGTTAGTAATCCAGGCCACTGTCATCTCTCGCCTGGATTACGCGAGTTCTCTTCTCGCCGGGGCCAATCAGGCTGAGCTTACTCGATTACAACGGGTACAAAACGCCGCAGCCAGGGCGATTGTCGGCCTCCCTAAATTCTGCTCGGTGGCGAATGTTCTTCGCTCCCTACACTGGCTCCTAATAAGGAAGCGTATTCTTTTCAAGGTACTCTGCCTGGCTTTTAAGATCTTGAGAGGCATAGGCCCTGAAATCTTGTCTGTCTCTCTTTCCCTTTATGTCCCTACTCGCACTCTTCGCTCCCAGGGCCAGGCCCTGGTTGTAGTCCCCAGATACAGGCTTTGCCGCATGGGCGGCCGCTCCTTTGGTGTAAAGGCGGCATCAGCCTGGAACTCTCTCCCGGTGGAATTGCGCCTGTTCGAGGATCTTATGGCTTTTAGGAAAGCCTTGAAAACATTCCTGTTTTAGTCTCTAACCCCTAGCCTGTGTTATGTACTTTAGAGTGGTCCTCCCTGGTTCTCTCTTTTAGCTGTGTTATGTTTTTTATGCACTTCCTTGTCAAATGCGCCAGGACGCTCCTTAGCTGGAGTAGCTGTGCGCACAATAAAAACCAATAACATAACATACTGCCTAACCCGGTTGGTCCCCCCACTTCTTTTTTAGGATGTGCCCTTCCGCCATGTATACCCTCAGTTCTAGACAGACCTGACTCAGATGTTTATTTTACAAGAATAACGAAAATGAATGCCAGAGTTTGGTACAATAAGACCGAGCATTTTATGCACTACTAGTTTGTGGTGTGCCCTAAAAGAATGGACTTAAACATTGATTTTACATTAGTACAGCTGTGATACAGGTAATATTTTGACACTGAGGTGGTGTGACTAATGAGATGGAAGTACTGGACCAATCACAGAGACAGGAGAACAGGCATCTGCTTAAAGAGGGCATCAGTGAGGGACAAAAGAATATATCAGGAAATGTAGAAGGGGTATTAAAGGCCCAAACTATAAAACAGGAAGCTGTAAGGAAAGGCGGAAGTGAGAACATCAGAGAATAAAGTAAAGGAATTACAGAAAGGGCTATCGCGGCTAGCTGGTAAGATGATGGCGAGGTAGAAGACAAAAAAAGGATGGATAAAAAATAGGCATGGATGACTGGGTAGGGCTTATAATACCAGAAAATGAATGTAAAGATCGAGGTTCACTAAATCACATGAAAGATATAGGGGCGCGGATACCGGTACCACCACAAAATGATAAGGTGGATATGGGCCTTGGGCAAATGTTTGAGCCGTGATAAAGTATACCATAACTCTTGAGTCAAAATGCGTCGCAGCATACCAGAGGGGAAATTGATCATTTCGGTAGGAACCATTAAAAAAAAAATGACAATAATATTAGATTTCTTGAGAAGTGCTGAAATGAAGCTCTCTGTTAAATGAACCGTCAGCTTTTCTGATTTGATGAATTACATAAATCCCTCGTGATGGTAATTCGATGGAACAGTTCATCAGGCTCCTTCAGAAATGAGAGTTCACAGAACTGCTCGCAAGCAAATTTAAGAAACCAAACGGAGGCAGCATCAGAAGCACGAATGCAGCACATTCGACGTTCTCAATTGTCATGAGCTAAACATTTGTTGACAGTCCAATAAAGAGATGAGCATAGCTTCATGAATCCTGGGAATTTGTACTGAACAGCAAAACAGATCACACTCTTCCAATAGACTGCCAGAGATGGTTAATGTAGATCCAGCAGTGCCGAATCCAGGCCAGATTTTTAGACTCCTCAGATACACTCCTTTTTTGTTTACAATGAATCTGTATGGAACTCATTTACATAATCTGCTATGCTGAAAACGTGCAAAATAAAGATGGAGTGGAATGCGGCCCAGAATGATTACCAGTGGCTAAGATTAATTCAAGCATTCCATCCATCACTTTTTGTAAACTGCAGTATGTCGCCCTAAGTGGGACGGGTATACCCAGATGTGGGTACCGTGCACACTGTCACTGGAAGCAAGTTGTACCCAGCTGATGAGCCCATAACAAGGCCCGGAGTTGCTTGTGTTACTGTTCAGGGAGGGCCTGGCTTGGCAATTCGAGCTGGACTGCTCCGTTTGCAGCAGGGTCAAGACTGATTTGGATATAGCTGGGTTCAAACTGAGGTGACACGGTGGGAAAAATAATGATGGGCTAGGATGTGGCCTGAGTAATTAACAGTGGCTGAGGTTAATTCAACTAATCCATCCAGCGCGTATTTTTGTATACTTTATTCAGAAAACCTGGTAGGGATCCGCTATAGTCGCCTTCCACTGTTCTAAACAGAGTATAAGGATGTTTTGCATGCAATACTTGGTTTAATGAGAATTCAAAGAAAAATATTCATGCAGCTGAAAAAGAACGCTGGTTAGTCTGGACACCAGCAGAACGCCTATAAAGTAATCCAGCGCATGGACTAGAGCGGATTAGGAAAGAGATCCTGAAGGCAGAGGAAGCACAAGATGGACTGGTGACCTTTGCAATAGTTAATACAGAAACCTGATCTGTCTGGGGTTAATCCACAATAACTTCACCAGAACTCATATCTGAACAGGGACATCCTCAAGTTTTGAGGCCTTGTATCTGCAACACAGCTCTAAAAAAGAAATAAGACTCGAGATGGCAATTGAGAATTGATTATGTTAACTTTGCACTAGTGGGTGCATTTCCAAGCCTCACCCCCACTCTTCAGGGGAAGGAGTGAAATAGAACTACTGTCTGGAGGCATGAAGCTAGACGGAGGTCCCCAGTGCCAGGCAACTGAGGCGGAGTCCAGCAGAACAGTAGATTACCGTCAATGAGAGAGAGAGAAATGGTGAATTCTCAGTTTTTGGGACAGGTACAAACATGTGGCATCAAACACACCCCATGCCTCGCAGGCACCTTTGGAGAGCCTTCTTAGATTGCTTCTAGAAGAACAGATCTACCAAACGGATCAGTTGAGTGGCGTAGAGTGGGCTGGTCCAATCAAACGAAAGAAAAGGGTTCCTGAACTCAATTTTCAAGCATGGCTTCTTCTGATCACAAATAATCCCACTGCGGTATCACAAAGGTTCCTGATATGGTGCCATGAACGTAACCACAATCCAAGTTCATACTGAAATAAGTGAGCATAGATTCCACTCACATTCCTTAGCAGCCTCCAAGGAGGCTCGAGTTACCAACACTAAAACATGTGCAGCCTCAGGAAAGGCAGACACCTGCAGTACACCGCGTTCTGCGACTTTGCAGTAACCAAGGATGCTGTTCACGTAAAAACGAACACATTCAACTTTTATATTGCATCATCCAGAAAAATGATAACAGCTGTGGAGTCCACTGTTAGGAAGTGGCGCAGTCTCAGTGAGTCACCGCTCCATCATTTAATGAAAATAACAGAAGGCATGGAAATAAATGCATTCTACTTTTGGCTAGTCAGTTGGCGACTAAAGTGTCTTCTTTGTCTCATACTGCCACAGGCCCATTTTTAGCCAGCATTTGCAAGCAATAGTTTTCGCAATTGCAAAATTTTGAGCTCTTGGCATTGTAAATGACAATGCCTTTTATTTATGTGTTTAACCCCCCCCATGCTGACCCGCTCGGCGCTGATTTCACGCCTGCGCTGGACGTTCCATTGAGCGGGCGGGGCCGTGACGGAACCGCTCCGTCACAAGCACAGCGCGCCCGAGGCTCGTGACGGAGCGGTTCAGTCACGAGCATGAGAGCGCCGCGCGGCCCCCCTCCCCCTAGCACTGCGGCGGAATAGCCGCCGGCCGCAGCGAAGGGGTTAAAAAACCTGCAGTAATGAAAGGCATTGTCATTTACAATACAAATAGGTCAAAGTTTCTAAAATACGAGACCTATTGCATTGCAAATGCTTGTTGTTTACAAGCGCCCATGCTGTGCTTTCATGTTAATAGAGGCCACACCCCTTTCTTTAGACGAGCTGTGTCTAAAGGAATGTCCGTGGCTGCTATTAAAGTGAAAGCATGGTATGGGGTGCTTTTACCAGAAAAAAGCATTTGTTTGCCAAGTTGACAAACAAATGCTTTTTTTTGGTAAAAGCACTCCGTGAAAGCGCACATGGCACGCTGAATGTTGCAGGAAAGCATGCAGTGGCTACATAAGGAGAAATGCATCAAATTAAATAGTGCTTACAGATTAAATATGAGGCACCATGAAACAACCGAAGTAAAAGGGCTAGTCCACATGGGAGGTTACAAATGAATATGTCAACAAAAAGAGAGGGGGGATGGGACGGACCAATGAGCCAATTATGGTCCAGTGTCCATGCTCCTTATTACAATCGATCAAAACTAAAAGGACACTGTTCCTAGGGCGCAAAGACTAGCCCAAAAAGAACTAAATAGCAGCGCCGGCCCTACGAGGAGCAAAACGCCCAATGATGAAGCATGACATCCTTCGGGGTGTGTGAGGGCAACATGATACAAGTATGGGCTTTTCCCTTATCAGTGGGATTTTCTCAACCTGGGATATTATTTTTTTCACTCTATTTAATTCTTTTTGGGCGACTCTGTGCGCCCTAGGAACAGTATCCTTTTGGTTTTGATAGGTTACAAATGAAGACAAGGCGGTACTAAGGAGGGACTAATAAGTCTATTAACAAATCAGAACCCAGCATTTACGAAGGACATTGACACAAGCCTATAACAAATATGGGCGGAGAGTGGGCAGGGCTTTAAGTCCATACTCCAATACAGCATGCTATGCAGAGCAACACATGCGCTGCCCAAGCTCGACCTAAAAAGTATTAGCACTGCCGTTAAGACAGCTCCACTGAAAACAATGGAGCGGCAGTTGGCTACAAAAATGGATTTAGACCGCTTGGCATCAATATTCCAATATCCCACTCTACAGCCTTTGCTTCAAGATGAATAGATTTCTAACAGATGTATTGAGACCCACCTACCAATACACGCCACCACATTCCAACATTAGAAGTGCTCTACACAAATACCAATACCAGAGTATAACACAAGATTAATACAAGTAAATATCACTAAAAGCATGATAAACAAATCCTCAATTTCAGGCACCATCTGAGCAGGATGGGTTGGAGGACAAAGCCTCGTCGAAAGGCCACCAGCCTACCAACAGCTGAAGTGTGGCCTCCAATCTCGCATCCACAATATGGGGGTGAGGGTGCACCAAAGATGTGGGGAGAGCCAGGGCCGGCTTTAGGGCAGTGCGACTGGTGCGGCCGCACTGGGTGCTGACCTGTGGAATGGGGCGCTGTTACCCAAGGGAGGCGCTTTGTTTAGCTATATCTTATGATAGGAGCGAGGAGCAGCACTTTTGCAGGTGGTAGGGAGAGAATCCGAGGAGGCGGTCATGGGACATGTGGGCGCCAAAGGTGACTGTCGCACCGGGCGCCACCATCGCTAAAGCCGGCCCTGGGGAGAGTTATCGTTTGAAACTGATGGAATGCCCTGAAAAGGCTCTGAATGAGGATTGACAAGAGAGTTCATAAAATGCAGGTGTAAAAAGTAATGTTCAATTCCATACTTTCTTTAAAAATTAAATGTACGAAACAAAGTCAGTTAAGGATAAAAGCAGAAAAGGGCCATAAGTCCCACAAGCTACAGAGAAAGCAAAGCCAAGAAAAGCCAACATGATATTCCCCGGTAAACATCTCATACTGCTGCTTTTCTCAAACCCACTTCGCTTTCTGTATACATTTGGCAGGCTATACAAACATGACTGCCTGGAGTCTGAGGCTTGGGAAACCCAAAGGAAACATTGGTAATTTTTCATGGGCACCATGGCAATTTCCTAAGACAACGGGTCCTATTCATAGAGGTTCAGATTCGGGTTAGTGACCTGTAATTATTAACCACAGGGAACCTACAAAGTGGAGTCTAAAAAGGCAAATTATTTGAAATTCCAAGTAAATAAGTTTAACCTTCCAGCTGACAGAAGCGCATAGTGAGGGATGGCAAAGAGGCAACACAAGACAAGGAAAATAATTTA
Source organism: Lissotriton helveticus (assembly GCF_964261635.1). Taxonomy (NCBI): domain Eukaryota; kingdom Metazoa; phylum Chordata; class Amphibia; order Caudata; family Salamandridae; genus Lissotriton; species Lissotriton helveticus. Next base: position 1,135,503,899 of record NC_136061.1, read on the forward strand.
CTGTAACACCTTATACTCAAAAAATGAGTTGATAAAGTGCAACCAAAATAAAACACATTTGACGATCTCGGACCAAACAAAAAAAAAACTATTAAAAACTATTTGAAAAGTTTGAAAGAGAAGTAATACAAACTAAGTATTTTCATTTGATGTTGGTTTGCATACCACCTAGAAGAATAACACGAACAATATTATTATGGGAAACTTAATGAGGCAACACAACACGCGACTTTAAGGCAATAATGACAAACATCAGTTGCTTAACAATTCAAAGTATTGGGCTCTTCTGCACTTATGTTAGAAAGAGGTATCTGAAAAATGTGGCCACATTGACCCAGTCTATGATTGATACCTAAAATAAATGTTTTGCGGATCAAAGCACCAGATGGCACATTAATGCACAGCGTGTGAATCCAGCTTAGGTCCCCCCACAAAGGTTATTTTAGGGTGTATTATGTAATTTTACAGGAACTTCTATAACCTTCTTAGAATTAGAGGAGAACAGAAGTATCACATTGTTACGGTTTTAGTTCTCTAAAGCTGCTCTTTTCTTAATTGCTTATTTCAACAAGCATTTGCAATGCAATCGGTCTCGCATTTGCAAGACTTTAAGCAATTGGCATTGTACATGACAATGCCTTTTATTTATCTGTTGTGATAATTAACACATAAATAAAAGGCATTGTCATTTACAATGCCAATAGCTCAAACTCTTGTAAATGCGAACCCTCGGTCACCATTGTCCCGGGCTAATTGGAAAGTGAAAGCGTGCATGGCGCCCTGAAAATTGCAGGAAAGTACGTCATGCCTGCATTAGGAGAAACGCATTGAAGAAAATAGTGCTTACAGACTAAATGAGACATACCATGCAACAACAGAAGTAAAAGGACCAGTCAACATGGGAGGTTACAAATGAAAACAAGGAGGTACTAAGGAGGGTCTAACAAGCCTATTAATAAATGGGAGGCTATAATTTACAAAGGACAATGACACAAGCCCATGAAAAATATGGGCGGGGAGTGGGCGGAGCTTCAAGTCCAAACTCGAATACATCATGCCTCGCAAAGCAGCACGTGCGCTGCCCAAGCTCGACCTAAAACCAACCCCAGTCCCAGTAGCGGCTGTTTACCCACATCGAATAATTATTTGAGCCTGCAACAGTTCTCAGTGGCACACACACTCTTAGAGACACTTTACAGAGATCTAATACATCCAGTCACATGTACACAGTTCAAAGAAATTCATTTGTGATCAGAGTTAGTCTAGTCTGGTCTGTAGCTGTTGTTTTGTGAAGGTCTGTAAACAGTGGTTGACACCAACTTGCAGTACAAAAGCTCGCTATGCGACGACCACACAACATGGCTTGAAGATTGCAAGATGTTTCTGATATCCTACAGGTTTTTTGAGGCCTGTGGACTTGACATAACCATGGGAGTAAAAAGGAAGATTTTAAGAATCTGCTGGGTAAAGCAGTTAGTCTTCCTGGAGCTTGAGTCAACATATGTTCAAATGGAGCTCGTATTGTGTTAAGGTATCTGTCTGTGAGTGGGCTATTTTTGTTCATTGAGCAGCGGGTGTATGATTGGTACTTAAAGTTCGAGTCTAGAGGGGTTTGACAATAACTTACACATCTGCTAAGCAAGAAGCCATGGTCACTGCCAGGCTGGTGAAAAAAGTTGATTAAGCAATGTCACTCCTTATTTTTGCAGTAGTGGAACATAAAAAGAGGAAAAACGGTATAACACGCATGGCTTTTTTTCTGGTAGACATAAAATGCAAAGTTCAAAAAGAGGGGTTAAGTTTCAATGATAACAATATTTTGTTTGTTTAATACAGTGGGTGTCCTGCATCATATGATTCATACAAAGGCTATCATTTATCATTAACTGGTGGCATTAACCTTTTTTGTGCTCAACTGTTTGCTTTTGAACTAAACTCTGGAAATGTATACACTGCCATGTCAAGAGAAGTCCAATGGGAAGATGGCCCTAAGAATGGGATGGGGCAGGGGGCACATTGGGGGTGTAGAGGTCAGCTGTGACTGACCACAACACTACGACTTTCTTAGAAATGTGTACCAAATGATACAGTTCTGACTGTATGTTGTAAATATCTTGGTAAGGGATGACAGGATACTTCTAGTTGATTTCAGGTAGGTTTATTGTAGGATACAGCTGAGCACACAACCTCGCCAGCTGACCAGACCATCAACTGACACTAGTAGAATTCTTAGGAGGAAGTAAGAACATACATAGGCATTGTGGTAGACAGAGAATGAGAGAACACTAAGAAAGGACTAAGACTACAGACAACCACATTATACAACACTGTACAGACATAATTGCGTAATAAACAAACAATAGAAGAATTTGCTTTTACGTTGCCAATGAAAAAAACTCATTATTCAAAGGCTCTCTGTACATATATGTTTTAATCCGTTTGTATTAATCAACAAAGGTCAATATAGAAAGTAAGAATGTAATAACAAACACCTCAAAAACATCAGCTACATAAAAGAATCATGAGCCTAAATAATGAAGTGACGTTTCAGTTCAGAAATCGTACAATGCCAACAGGCACATAATTCCGCCTCCAACGACTGTACGGTCATTAAAATCTATCACTACCGGGGATACACCCTAATTACAGTCATGTCAGTGCAGAGACAGGAAGTAAACATCGCACCCCCTCACTCTAGAAGAGCAGTGGCTGGCTCTTGAAATTAAATGGCAGAGGTTTTTAGATATAGGGAGCAGCTGCTGAAGGGAGGAGCTGCTGCCAAAAGTAAATAACCAGTAGTAAGCCAGTCGTTCTGTCATCTGGGTTTAGAAACGCTGCCTGCCTTGCAACGATACTTTACGTAAAACCCACAGGCTAGCCAGCCATCCGCTACCTCAATAACCTCGCATACCAAGTGAAGGTAAAATAAGGCTGACCCTCTGAATGAAGACAGGTAAACATGATAAAATCACACATTTGCACACAGGGCTTGGTATTGTGGGTGCCATTGCCAGATGTTTGCAATCGCACCTAAATCCCGGTTCCCAAACGGCGCTCTGGCTGCAACTGAAAATCAAAAATAGCGTTCTGGGTATTGTCCGCATTTCAATTTTATCATTTTATCCTTATTTACCTTACCTTTGAACCCCCCCCCCCCCCCACCACCTCCGACATACCCCTGAAACAGGGCATCTTGGGAAGAGACATTCAGCTTTACTGAGGGAGAGAAGGCGGGAGTAGAGGAATCAGACAGTGGGTAGAGGAAAGACAGAGATGGAAAATGGCGGACAGGGAGAGGCAGCTGCTACAGTGGTAGAGAGAGGGGACGTACATGAGACGGAAAGCACGAGAGGGAGTAAAGTAGTGAAAGCAGTAATAGAGGTCGTAGAAAAAGATGCTGAAATATAGAAAGGGATAGAAAGGGGTGAAGTATTTTGTAGCATGCAATGAACTGTGCATGGCACTTTGATTTCTTTTTAATACACAAGGCAAGTATTTCTTCACACTGTCTGTAAAACGGATTGGTGCACTTTTTCACACCAATGGATGAACAAGGAAAAAAAACATTTTCAATCATCCGAACTAAAAAAATAAAAAAATTAAAATAATAAAATCACACTCTTGATAATGACCTCAGGCTCAAAATGCTGAAGTCTCATGAAACAGGCAGATGCCTTCCTAACTTTCTACATTACCCCTGTCACTTCTGGTGCATCCTCTTGCGAATCCCCCAATTAGGATCGTGAAACATGTATCGGACCGCCTTTTTAAAGCAGTGTGTAGGCAAACTCAAGGGCAGTGTATCAATAAGGTGAGGTAAGGCCATACAGTGCCCCCACCTGGACCCCAACAAAGAGCAGAGCACCGGAGATGAGAATTCTGAATAGGACTTTCTTGCTGGAGGGTGCTGGAAGAGAACCCATGGCCATAAAATGCATTTTTGACAGTAGCCCTGATGAACCTTGCACTACTCCTGACAAATATATATTCTTTAACTTACAGTGGATATACATTTGCAGCAACAACTAACCTCTCCTCCAGAGTAGCCGAAACTCACCTACAGATGCACTGAAGGCTTTAAGTACACACCACATATTTGAAGGAAACAGAAACAGCGTGTGGAAGCCAATCATAAATTGAATATACTATGCAAACAGCAATCTCAAATTATGGTGGGCTTCTAGATGTCCACAACACTGTGGTGGGTGATGACGAAGTCCTGCAAACCCTCGGTACTGGGGCAACCTTTCGTTCTCACATACGAGAAAAATTAAAATTACCCTAAATGTCGAAAACGTGGAACCTGGTTTCTCAGTCAAGAAAAATCTAAGTGTTACAGAAAATCATTATTTTGAATTTCAAAAGCGAATTCTTCTTTTCATTGCGCAAAATGTGTCCGAGCAGGTGTTTCCAACGAGTAACTCTCCAGATACATGTGAGTAGCTTTCTTGTGTGCAGCCCATCCTACGACTATCCAAGCTTTAGCTTAGTTGAATTACTATATGTATACCAAAATTAAAAAGAATGTATTCAAGACAAAAATGTGTGTATTTTTATAACTCATAAGCTGATGCCTGTAGAAAAACAGCTGCATTTTCAAAATGTGCTTAAAGTGATTATTTGAGTTCGGGAGATGTACACCTTGGTGCCAGGGGGATTGCAGCTATATTTTGTATGCACTACCCATGTAACATTTCAGTTCCGATTCTCAGAGCCGTTTAAGTTCGAGACTGGGCAGCACATGCGCTGCTCTGCAAGACATGCTGTATTGGAGTATGTACTTGACGCCTTGCCCACTCTCCACCCATATTGGTCAGTGGCTTGTGTCATTGTCCCACGTAAATGCTCGCTTCTGATTTGTTATTAGGCTTGTTAGTCCCTCCTTAGTACCGCCTTTTCTTTATTTGTAACCTTCCATGAAGGCTCGCCCTTTTACTTTGGTTGTTACATGGTACGTCTTCTTTAGTCTGTAAGAACTATTTTCTTTAATGAGTTTCTCTTTGAGCAGGAGGGTCTCACATGCGCAGTTGTGACCACCGGCTTTTTGAACTCGTAGCAAATGGGGAGCTCTTCAGTGGCTATGGGAGACAGAAGGGGGCAACTCAGAAATTCCTTTAGGGAGTTAAAAGGTACGTGATGTAAATTCCACTAGCTCTGGTGTATTTAGTTTCTGAACAAACATCTATGTTAAACATGAATATGCTTTAGGTTTGCTCCTCCTTTCACTTGCTAAAAACCATGACATTAACAAAGGGCTCTTACCCTCTATTCTCAATTTGTTCCTTTGTGAAATGGATCCAAAAAAGAAAGAAACTCTTTGGCTGCAAATGTCTCGTTGGACACACTCTCCCACAACTGAAAGTGCAAACCTGACCAGAAGGTATTGGAGCGCTTTACTGAGCAGTTCTCCAGTTCCAAAGTGGCAGCTCACTGCGCTTTGCTCCTCGGCTTTGATAACATGTAATGGGTGTGCTTTCACCCGCAGCTTAACATTGTTCTCGCTAATTTGCTTTTCTCCCACTGCCCGCCACATTGCTCGGTCTACTGTTTGCTTCCCTATGCCCTCCGTGCCACTTCCCCAGCGCGTCATAATTTTGGTTTCCCCACACCCTCAGATTTCCTTCCCCACACCCTCCCAGTCTGTGATCCTTCTGCTACCTTCTGTTTGCAACCCCCCCCCCCCACTTTTAAACAAGCATTTAAGTTGCACTAGGTCTCGCATTTGCAAGAGTTTAAGCTATGGGATTGTACGGCCCCTCGCGGCGGGATGCCTGGCTTTCACCTTGTGGACACCCTGCTGGGGTTTCTCACAGAGGAATACCAGGACGGGTTCCCTAAGCAAGCGCCGGGACGCTCACGGGCAGCTGTGCGCTTTACAAGTCCAGCACATTTACATTTACATTTAAATGACAATGCCTTTTATTTAAGTTTTAAAAACCAAAACATAAATAAAAGGCATTGTCATTTACATTGCCAATAGCTCAAACTTGTGCAAATGCGAGACCTATTGCATTGCAGATGCTAGTTTACATTACTGCTGCAAACCCTGTCTAATGCACTGATGTGATCACTGCTGACCCTCTTGGACAGGGTGTTCACTTTTACATCACTAGTATTAGTAGCTAGGGATGATTTTCATTGAACATAAGTAACGGATTACAGAAAAGGTTGGAGATCCCTGTGTTAGAGCATGAAAAACAGAAAATCTCCGGAGGTAGGAGGCAGACACTCCCTCCCCATGAACATGGAGACATGCTTGCTGGAGGGAACCCTGAGCAAATAAACATGGACTACTTAGACTTAAATCAGCAGCAGCCAAGGAGAGAGGACTGATGTCTGCAGTACACAGCCACACAGTATTCAGTGGAATACCTGCAGTCCGCCTTTCAAGACTGCCGATTCATCGCACATTCAGTGAGGTAGAGACGCCCAACTTTCAACACTGCCGATTCATCACAAATTCAGTGAGGTAGAGACGCCCAACTTTCAAGACTGCCGATTCATCGCACATTCAGTGACGTAGAGAGGCCCAACTTTCAAGATTGCCGATTCATTGCACGCTCAGTGAGGTAGAGACGCCCAACTTTCAAGACTGCCGATTCATCGCACATTCAGTGAGATAGAGACGCCCAACTTTCAAGAGTGCCGACTCATCAAACATTGACTGAGGCAGGGGCGCCCGCCTTTCAAGAGTGCGGACCAATTGCACGATATGAGGTAGAGACGCGAGCTGACAGCACAAGCTTCCCTCGCCCGGCCCTGCTCTCTTGTGAATAGTGTTCAGATAAACAACGTCCCTGTGTGGAGGATGGTCGTTCTCGGGGCTGATGGGCAATTAGGACTAGGAGCTTCCGTTGCCGGCTCCAATATTTATTAACTGGTCTTATTATGCGAGAACGCGGTCATTTTGCCCAGCTAAATGTCAACTCTTGTTATTTCGCGGGAGCTTGGTCAATGGGTGTTTGCCCGCAATAAAAATCTTCAGAATAGACACAGTAGGACAACATGTGCCGATGCAAATATATTAAATATATATACCTAAAGACTTTACGCTGCTTGTCACGTCAGCTTGTGAAGCTAAGAGGGACAGACGAGACAGTAAGGAATTCCCGAAAAAAGCACTAGAACCTAGACATCCCAATTCAAGCCATTGTAAAGTTTCTTATAGTCTGTCCAGTAAGGCTCCATTCTGCTGTACCTCTTCTTTTCACGACACCCCCTGGCTGCTCCCTAATTCTTACAGTGGACCCCGCACACTATTGCTCCCTTGAAAGCGGCACGAGAACTAGTGCTCAAGAAGGTCCTTTTGCATTTTATATCTTCTTAATCAGTTTGTGTGGGAACCTTCTGGTCCTTCTCACCTCTCTCTAGTGTCCGTCTCTCTTTCTCTGTCGCTGCCTTCCTGACTGCCAGAGGGAGCGAACAGGAGTAGCCAGCAAGTAGCCAGCTCATTGGTAGTCAACGCCAGCTCATTATTTTATGCACCTGTCTCACTGTCTGCCATCCAAGGCATTGCTGAAGGAAAAAGTGCCAGTGTAATATTTTCAAAGGGTGATTTGGGCTGGTGTCTGAGGTCTAACCTGCCTTAGGATGTTGCTTTTGTCAGCTGGGAATTATCTAGCATCATCTAGCATTATCTAGCATTATCTACGGGGGGAGGAGACTGGGGGTTGGAATGCCAGCTGCTGTGCCCTTATTTGAGCAGGATTCCTGGGGCCGGACCGAAATTACAGGTCACTTGTGCCTTACTCCTCTTTTGAGCCTGATGATTTCTTTTCAAAGAGGATTGCAAGTTGAGCTCTCTTCCTGGCGTTCAACCACACCGTGTCACAGAGTTCTTCGATAAGGTGTCACACGCATGAAAGATTAAAATCTGCAACATACTATTCAAAGATCTCACAAAGTTCTATCATTTTGCATGGTCAAACCTGTAACACGCGACAGTGGAAGTGAGGCACACAAGAACATAGCAACAATTCACGTTGTGTTACAGTTCTCTGCTGTGCCAAAGCAAGCCTTGACCGTGCAGCCCCAGAAAACTCAAGCAGTGCAGCAGCCCTGCTGATGGATGCATACACAGGGGACGTTCTCAACTTTGTTTTATGAAAGTACAATAATCAGAGTGATCACCCCTCTTTGCCAAGATGAAGCTTCAACCTTTGCCTTACACCTCTCCATGAAAGGACTGGGCCCAAACTAACCCAGACATTGTGAAGCTTTAGAAAAAAGAGACAGTCAGCTCCACAAAAAAAAAACTCCTTTCGATTTTTAGTTGTTTCCCTTAACAGTTTGCCTATAAATTCCAGAGGCCAACGTTCTCGACTATGCACTGTTTCCTGGCCATCCTATGCCAGCTTTTAACCTCCTTTCAGTCTTAAAGTCTGTGAATCGGTTCTAAGCTTCTACGCTCTTTGCTGCTAGGGCACACCGGACTGAAAATAAAAACATTTCATCACTTTCAGATCTGATGCCAGGACATTGCTGTGGATCAAACTCTCTACTGGCCAGAATTCTGCTCAGATTTTCTCTTTTACTGTCGTTTTCCTGAGAGAGTCGAACACTGTCCACTGAACAAAATCAAAATATAACACACCAGTTATTCATTGCAGGATGGCAGAGTTGCACAATTCTGCAGGAGGACCAGCAGTGATGGCCAGGCATAGGATAGACTGCACTACCATCGTCTTACCAACCAGGTGCCTAGGAAGGGGCTGGTAAGGATCACCCTCTTCTGACCAAGCGGATGGAGAGATAGCTTTGATGGGATGAGGGGAGGTCAGGTAAACTAGGTACGGGGAAGCAGGACTTTGAAGTGCCATGTGAAACCTTTGAGCAGCATCACTGCACTGGACACGAGTCAATGAAAAGGAATCTAAGACCCAAAGGCAAAATAGAAGATAACATTGCTATGTTTGCAGTGATTGTAATTTGGTCTTGTGCAGTGATACAAGTGAAACACTTATTCAGACATTATGCACAGTAATCAGTCTGAAGAGAATTTGTATTTTAGCCCTGCAGCTCTCGTCAGAGATTGTTCGATTATTTAAGGAACATAAGGGGGATCGCCAGGTATTTCAGCATTTTACAAGCTTCAATCTGGCTGTACTAAACCTCCATTTGTTGTAGACCCAATATTGCCAGGAACAACTTACCAATTGCCAAAGAACGCAAACTATTTAAACCTAGGTGAGGAGCGGCAAAGTTTGATTCAAACTGAAGGCCGGATCTCTTTTCTGTTTGCATGTCATGTGGCACAGCAATGGCACATCTGCTGTGTAAGGAAGCACAAGGTTAAAGGAAGAAACCCAGCGCGAGGTCGGTTCCTGGTCAAAGTTTACAGGCAGACTGAACTACAATGGAGAGCGGGGTAGGGACAGCGCGGACACTCAAACTCGGTACTGTTTACTTTCAGGTTCCCACTAGGTAGGCTCCACTGGACATCACTTTCAAGCCAAGGTATCTCCTGAATGTGGAGCTTAATTGCGACATTCCAATTCTCCACTCTCGCGACAAACTTTAAAAGTTCTCTTTACAGTGGTGATGCTGGGGCCTGGGACAGAGAATTGACTCAATTTTGCAGTCTTGATGGAGAATTAAATCTTTACGTTTTATATACTGCAGCACGGGTGAGGAAACCGTGAAAAACAGGCCCTCTGATTCCGCTCTATGCAACTGGATAGCCGAACAGGATCTTTTTGTATTTAGGTAAAGTTTTTGCGAAAATACAAAAATGCATTTACATTGCAACGCCATTCAAATGATAATATCCACCATGAATGTCATGCACAAACATTGTTAGTGCATATAAGTGACCCTGCTGTCTGTGTCATCTGGGCTGGCAATAAACAGTGCCCACTGTTCCGACCTTGTAATTTAGAACATTGTGTTGACTTGGTTGGAGTGTTCTGCTTATGCACACTAAAAAAAGGACAATGACCTAGATTCAGTGCATAGAGGAGTCTCCTTAATCCACGACAAGGTAGCATGAACATTTCCAGGTTACACACATGCTTTAGCAGGAATATTTAAAGGTTATGCAGCACGCAACCATGGGGAAGGCCCTCAGACTGCAGTGAGAAAGGACTACAGCCTGTATGAACAACAACACTACAGTGGATACATCGTTTCACCCTCATGCTTAAACACAGCAGCACCTAGCACAGTATATACACTTTACAGACCCTCTAGGATTTCGCGGGTTGCCGCGAAATCGGCACTTTTGTAAAAATGCCGCAATTAAGCGCACATTTAGCAAAGTCCAGTATCTAAAGTGAAAATGCATTAGATACTAAAAGTTACCTTCACCAGCAACACATATTTACCTTGTCCTGAAGAAGGTAATGTTGCTCAGATTTTAAGGAAAAGCGTTGAGTTCTTAATCCGCATGTGGAAGCAGAGGTGTTCCTCACTCATCTGGTGATTCAGCAAAAATCTATATCCGTCCCTGCAACTGAGTTACTCATACAAGAGGGTGGATCAGTGAGACATGAAATATTTCCATTAATGTTTTCAACACAGAAGACTTTACCAAGATTACACTAAACTGATCCTAGAGGATTACAAAAGCCAAGAAGTCCATCAAAATGATCATTCCAATACCTCTACGGCAATAAAGTGCACAGTAGTGGAATACAACTCGTACCATATTTGCTGCCTGAATCTTAAAGAGATTTAAGAAAAGTTTTGCTTTGTGGCATATTACATTGTGTGTTGAACTTTGGCAAACATGCAACGAATTAATTCTGTATTATTGGTGTGGTTTATACAAGGAGGATAATAACTAGTTGCTACCCCAAACATCTTTTGGGTTTCATGTGCTGCAGACACAGTCTGCAACTATACTTCCTAGGTAAGCAAGAAAATACTAAAAGGAGTTCACTTCACTTTCGTCTATTGAAAGCTTTAAACGTGTCAAGTAAATCTTGATACACCAGTTTGTTTATTAGTTTTTTACATATAGCACAAAATATGAGGTAAATATTTGCCCCATCACATGCGCCAGTTCAAAACATCGCAAAAAACCTGCTAAATTAGCTAAAAAAAATAAAAATAAAAGTAAAATAAAAAATTTTAATGCTGGCTTTCCTTGTTTAATTACAATGTACTGTGCATCCAAACCCCATATTTGTTCTGACTGGTTCTAGCTTTTATCAGCTTACAGACCTGTTTTTAATCTGCAAATAAATAGATTTTTATTTTAGATTCAAAACTGTTGTAATTGAGCCTTTTTCAACTTGTATGAAGAGTAAGAGCCTCAGTCACAAAAGTGCATGGCAGGCACATCCAAAAAGCATTGGCAAAGGCAATAATTCTCACATTTGGCATCTATTGACTTAACTAATGGTTTTAGTTATTTGCCACAACATCTCCTGAACCTGTGACACGGGACTAAAGACTAAAAATAAAAGCTTTTGACATGGCTGTTCGTCGTTTTGTAGGTCTGAATACTACTCATGAAGGTATACAAAATGACGCAGTAGAAAAGAGCTAACTTCTATTAAAGGCTCCTTAAACGCCTCATTAGGGGTAGTAAACGCTATATAAATACAATTATAAAATATGTTATTCATAGTTTATTGAATTGTATTCTACATTTAAAAAGCACTCCTTAAAATATATTAGAGAGTATGTCAGACATTGTCAGGAAAAGGCTACTAATATTTTCTTTCAAAAGTATATGTATTTCTTGCTAACAATATAAGTAAAAGCTAAAATAGAAAGCCCTTTTTAATAAACCTTTCCAATTCAGAAGTTGCTTTAATAAATGAGAGTATGGGGTGTCTCAACGCATCAAGATATATTTTAAATACAGGCACATTTGACATGGAAGGTGAGGGGGTAACATGGCCAACTAGAGCAGGGGCATCAATTCACTAGAATGCTAAGGGTAGTGGATTGGACATCACAGGAAATGACATCACATTAGGGCCTATTTCAAAGTACAATCCTCTGCTAAAACAGATTCCATTGTTTTAAAGCTGTAAATGAATGATTATGAGTAAAATAAAGTGCCGCAAAAATGCCACTTAATTTCCATATTTGTGCCGCTAAATTTCCATATCTTTGTGGCTAAATTTGCTGATCCATGCCGCAATATTCTGGGGGGTCTGACTGTCCCTCACAATATGAAGACTGTGGGCACACATCCAAACCTATGCACTATACGCCAGTACAGGGCTGCCCGTTTGGTACACTCCATTGCTCATGTGGGACATCACTAGTAAGTGTGATGGCACACAGAGGAATGGTCGTGATGCAGTTTGTTTCAATATCAAGACATATGTACCTTTGAACATCCTTGCTACTGTAATGTGGCCTTTTTAAAACTTTTTTTTCCCAATGTGTCAAGAGAAGAGAAGGGGAGAGGGAGGTGAAAGAGGGTCGAAGGTGCCAGGCTGTATGTTGCAAAGGTGGGGGGGTTACGGGGGGGTTCGAGGACATGGCAGGGAAGTAAGCGAGAGGCCATGATTTTCAGAGTGGGGGGAGGAAGGCATGTCGGAAGTAGGCAAGAGCACTTAAGTGGCCAGAGGGATTAAGAGGGAGCAGCACGAGGTGACGCACTATAAAAACAGTTCGTTCTCATAGGGTTTTTTATTTCTTTTGATTTGCTGAGGAGAAAGTAACCTCCAACGCTGCATGGTGAACACACACTCCCAGCGGCCATGTTGTTTTGCTCGCTGGAAAACTTTACAGGTTAGTATCTAATCCATGAAACCTCTAGGTACATATGGTCTAGGAGACCCTGCACCAGTGGAGGGATAGAGATTAAAGGCAGGGTTTATTTTTTCAATTTTATTTTATTTAGCGGGCGGTTTCTCTGGGTTCCAGTTGAGGGATTTCTGAGGGGCTCTTTACAGATTTTGTATGCTTCAGGGCTGGCATCGCTCTTCCAACCACAAAGTATGTGCTCCTTTCCTAAGTTACTCCAAAGCAGTCTCCCCCAGGCGGGTGCATGGCAGGATGTAACACACACCCAATTCCTCTCCTTCTACTTAAGTTGAAGACAGGGACCCAAGGCCTGATGCACTAAGAGGGGTCGCAAAGCAATTGGTATTTTTTGCATAGGGCCTGCTTTGCCAGCATACCCGAGTTTTACGCTGCGACTCGTGTACAAATCAATCAATCACATCGCAGAATTACCATTCACGAGGAGTTGCAAAAACGTCAATCTCCTTAATATTCAGAAGGAAGGATGTGTTTTGAGGCTTCTTTGGAAATACCTGCCAATGCAGGGCTGAGGGCCTGACAGGGACCTCTGGCCTCCTCCCGTGCACTCATTCATGGAATACCAACATTGTTTCCTTCGAGGGCCTGGGCCGGCCTTCGAAAGATGAAAGCTGGTATTCTGTGACAGACAGCGAGGGGTGCAGTGAGCAGTCCTGTGGCCCGCCGTCTGCTCTCCTAAGGTCAAAGCCCAGATGAACCAAGTGGCTGCTGGGGGGCAGCTTCCTCTCCGCGAATAAATGCCACCCCTTTCATTGAGTAATTAGCAGCTCGAGTCGCAAAGGGTTGGGAGGTCTCCTCTACAACCCGCCCCTTCCTTTGAGATTCGTTAAGGGTTGCAAAGTGCACACTGTGAAGCGGAAAGGCACTTTAGGCTCTCCGTGTACCTTCAGCAGTGAGTGCTGTGACTTTTTAAAAGAGCATATAGAAGGGCTGAGGGGAGCGTGGAACAAAAAAGAAGACCTTTATTGAGAGGGATTATAGATATAGAAGGCACAGCATGAGGCTGAAGGGCGGAGGGTCAGCAGTAGCTTAAGAAAATATCATACATGGAAAAAACCACGAGCGACACACTCACTTTAGATTTCATGGAAACTACCTTAATTTAAGCTGAAGCCCATCTGCTTTGTGACTCACAAAGCATCAAACAGGAACACGCAGCAGCCTCTCCTCATCATACCTCCTCAGCCGTACAGCTTGATTCATTCATAAGGAAACATCATGGAGGGCAGTGGCACATTTTCAGAGTTTGTACAATAATTCCACCCTGACTCAGAATCCACACACGAGCGGCAGTACTCCTGTGACTCACGGGTCAGAGCGAAATCTAGGAGTCCAGAGATTGCAGGAAATTATTTTTACCCGCTCTGCTTCAGCCTTGCCAGTATACACAGGAAAATGCACAATATTGCCCGAGTCCGGTTTCAGGGAAAGGCTAGGATCCTGGAAGGGAAAGGAATAGCAATATGTAAATAGTATACCAATCACAGCCATTGAACTTCCTTCCACCAGTGCTTCCTCAAAATGGGAGATTCAAAAAAGCTATTTTCTGGCAAGGGCCTTCCCAAGATGCCCCCCTCAAACACAGCAATACAACAAGATCCAGAACCCAGACCAGTTGGCACACAGAGGAACTCAGACTGATGAAACGCTACTGGACACAATTAGACTCAAATGGAGAATGAGCCAGACAATGTAGATAAAAGCACGTTCAAATCCATCCTAAGATGCTACCACCAAATGTGCCACTCTAGCAGTCCGCATATATGCCAGCAGTACCAGTAGCAAAAAGATCTTTGCCGTAGTGATAGATTTCATCTCACAATTGGCCGCCTCCAACTCGATCACCCCTCACAAGACTTCTGCAATACTTTCAATTCTTCCGCAAAAAAATAACAGTCATCTACAGCAACTTCAGCCCACATCCGGGTCCGACAGACCTCACCAAACACCATCGGATCTTATCCAAAGAACCAATGCGAACCACATGGCCTGTCATCACCGAGAAGAAACTGCCATTGCCACAAAGTCCATTTATTCAGGGCCTCATCGAACCCCTGTCCCCACCGTACCTACTCGAGGACTGCCACCCATCAGCACCATGCTCACACCCATTCTGAATGCCTTCACCTCTTCGACAACCTTTTCAGATGCTTGGAAAAATCAACTGCCCTACTAATCCTGAACAAAACTTCCGCCGTCCCTTCAATGTTTGACAACTTCAGGCCTATCTCCCTGATACCACTGCCTGCCAAAGTCTTTGAGAAAATCTTTTCCAGACACCTCACTGAATACCTCAATGATCACCAACTCCTCGGCACCACTCAATCTGGTTTCAGACCCAACCAGAGTATGGAAACTACCCTTCTCACTGCCATGGATGACATCTGCATGACTCTGAACATAGGAAACACAGCAGTCTTCATCCTCCTGGACCTCTCCGCAGCATTTGAAAGAGTCTCCCACCCTATCCTCATCCAACGCCTGCATGACATTGGAATCCAAGGACACACACTCCGATGGACCTGCTCCTTCCTGACTGGAAGGATCCAGTCTTTCAGCCTGGCACCGTACCCCCCCAGGCACTCATGACTTCATCTGCAGAGTTCTGCAAGGCTCCTCCCTAACCCGGCCCTCTTCAACGCAGACATGATCCCTCTAGCATGCGCCATCTGCTCTCACAACATCAACCTCCTCGCCTAGACACAACTCATTCCCTCCAACACAAACGAGACACCAAGTACACAGATCAAGTTCAATGCCTGTAGATTGAAATCGCCCTCTAGGTGAAGACCAACTATGTAAAGCTAAACACCAACAAGAACAAAATTCTGATCTTTGGGAAGAACACACTTCACTATGGGACTCCATCTGGTAGCCAACGGAGCTTGGACTGACACACCACTGGGACGCTCCAGGGCAGCCATGCGCTCTATAAGTCCAAATCAAATCAAATCAAATCACTCCAAGAACCTCGGGCTTATAATCAACAGCAAACCTCAGAAGTCAATGCTATCACCACCTCATGCTTCCATACACTGAAGAGGCTGAGGAAGATTTTCAGTTGGCTCCATATCAGTACCCTGAAAACTGTTACATACACCCTGGTGACAAGCAAGCTGGACTACAGGAACACCATGTATTCCAGAATCAACAAAAAAAAAAATCACCAGAAGGCTGAAGAGCATTCAGAACACAGAGGCAAGAATCACTCTTAACCTCCCACGCCGCACTCGCAGCACACCACACCTGAAGGAGCTCCACTGGTTCGCCATTCCCAAACTAGCACAATTGAAACTCCTCATTCACACTTTCAAGGCACTACATACCACTGGCCCAGCATGCCCCAACAATCGCATCTGCTTTCCCCTTCCAGATACCTCGGCTTGTCAGAGCTCTTCCTTGCACAAATCCCACACATACGGAAAACCAGATCCAGCAGTTGAGCCTTCTCCAACGTCGATCCTTCAGCATAGAATGGCCTGCCACTACACATAAGAGCCTTCTCCTCACTTCCTGAATTCCACAAGAAGCTGGAGACCTGACTTTTTAAGTAGTCCCAGTAGGCCCTAGGTGTGATTCAACTCACTCTTGCTCAGTGCTACGATACCGTCCCGGGTGATAGCACACTCCTCAAATTTACATAACACAACACAATATAACACAGTGCAACATAATATTTGTAGCAAATTCAGCTCACTCAGAGGAGAGAGGGTGCTGAGCCAGCCACCCAGAGTGTGGAAGGAACTGTCTCTCACCCACAGCTAGCTTCAGCAAATGAGTATATCTCCATCTGCATCACTAACTGCAAAGCTCCAGGACAAACAGAGCAAACTGAAACCAGCTGGGTTGCCAGTCAGTGCTACAGGTGGTAGCCTAGGCCTAACCTAAAACCCCATTCCCAAATACAGATGTCGGTGCTAGAGACATCTGTGGGAAACCTGCACACAGAGAAGGAGCTTTGGAAGCGAGGGATCCCCACAAGTGTTGTGCACAGGAAGGATATCACTTTCTCTGTGCCCAGTGGAGGCAGCTTAATGCTAGTGTATACATTTAATTAGCTCTCCACCACATATTTAAGATCTGCCCCAAACCAACATCATTCTTCTTAAACCTACCTCAAGATGCAGCTCACCACGTACTGCACATGGCCAGGCAGATGATGACATCTTTGTAATGTCTTCTGCCACTCAATCATTTTGTTTCTACTCCTATTCCGGTGGATCAAGGGTAGATTGAGGGTGCAGAGTTGAGTAAGCAGATGAGTAACGGAAAAGTGATTTAGCTAAGTGCAGGAGACCATAGATGCACCGCAAAGGATGATTTACACGGCACTGCTATTTTCCATGTGTCCTGCTATCATCTGATCTCACCCCCTCAACCTCACCTCCTCAAGCAACAAGTTGAGGTTCCACTCATGCATCTGAAGCCCGAAAACACATGCAACTTTCAGCCCTCTACTACAAATTCAGACGGGCAATCACCACTGCTCATTGAAAGTTACTGAATTTGACTGTCCAAAAGGCAGTCCATACCTTAAACTACTGTGTGTACTCCTGGCTGTGTCGGGCCCAGCGGGTAACAACTCTTTAAAATGAACCCATAGTCATCCATGTTTATGAATGTTTCTGACAAGTTGCGCTCACCTGCTTTTGCCACTCCAAGGCTTACTAACACTGTGTTTTGTACCATTTTTTATTCTATCACAGTTTCAAGTCACTATATCAAGGTCACATATATCAGCCATATCTCACTGAAATAGGGGCAGGATACCAAGGAGTAGATCCACCTAACACTATATAAACAGAAGGTACTCTTGGACAGTAAATGGTGTTAGACTATACAATTTTAGATCCTAAGTTACTTTGGGTTTGTTGGCGGTGACATGTAGGAGCACAGCAAAGGTCAGCATAAACTCTTGCACATTATAATCTGGCAGTGCTGTCCCAATCCCCATGAAAGAGACACACCCCCTAGGGAAGGGTTCCGTCAGATGGTGGTGCAAATGCTCATTCATGGACCCTACTTTTCTAGCTCAGTAAAGGGCAATTTCATTTTCTATTTTGCTAAGTAGCGGCCTTCATTTTTTTTTTGTTACACACTAACCATTGATTCACTTCGACAGTAGGTAGTCCATAGGGGCAGTGCACAGAAAAAAAATCGCAAGTTTACGACATGTAGACAATTTGTAATAGACCATTTGTAATATTCCTAGTGCCTGATATATGCCTCTCTCTGTTCCGGTGTAAGTGCATGATCTACGTGTCTTAAAACTACCATTTTTGGATCTCCTTCGGGACGAAAGTACAACCGAAACTAAGGATCTGAAATATGAGTGTAGCCCTGAAGAAGTCACTGTTTACAGCAGTGGAACACGACGAAACACGTTGGCTAAGGCTTTGATTGAGATGGCTCACAAGAGGAACAATAAATCAAGATACACAATCAAGCAGTGGATCAAGATTGTTCTTACACTGTCATTAACTTGTTTTGCATACTTCTAGTGTGTGCAGGGGGCTGTTGTGTCAGTGGTTTACCACGGTTTGGGGAGAGGGGTGGTCTCCCTACCCCTTTGCACTGCACTCATACTACGATATAAGCAAATAATTTCTGCGCATTGCCTAGGAGCGCCATTACCCTATCGGAGCGCCAGATTTGTAGTTTGTATATTGCTAAGTAAATACACTTTAAAACATTGGAAGAGCCTTACCATATTGTACGTAGTTTATTTTATGATTTACAAAGAAAATATGTTCAGGGCTCGGCTCTTTAACCCCATGCGCGCTGCGGGTTTTCCCGCTGTGCGCTGACTTTTGCGAAAAGCCGCGGTTCATGACGAGCTGAGCTCGTCATGAGCGTACGACAGGCGTAACTCATGACGAGCTCGTCATGAGCGTGGAAGGGGTTAATGGCTCTAAGATTGGAGCCAGCCCCTTGGCTCGGCTCTGGCTTAGCTCTCCCTGTTAATTTTTTGGCTGGCTCACCTCTACCCATTCTCTTTCTATTGGAAAATACAATAGAACATATAGGCCTTTGTCCTTTATTGTTGGTGAGGCAAAAAGAAAAACGTATGGAAATGCAGTCAGGAGACATTTCCACAGCCACAAACGTGCAATAAGTACTGCATGGTTGACCGGCTCAGTCACATCCTATTTAATGAGGAATTCATCTCGATGCGGCCGTGACTAAAGGGCAAGGGCTAAAGCTACATCCATTTATATAAATGGTATGGCCCGATTGTACATTTTACGACCTCAGCAGCCAGGATCTCATCTCCATTACGAAGGCCCAGCTGTCAGAGGCCAAGTGTAAAACACACGCATGCGCACTAAAGAAATCTCAGAGCGATCGGTACGGAGTCTGTTGTGTCGGGATAGTTTTTACCTATAGACAGGCAATCATAGTTTTTATGGCGATTCTTGAGGTAAACACATGCTGCACGTGAACGAAATCCAAATTGGAATGCCCCTAAATACACATATTGCAAAAAAGAAATTACTTAACATAAAAATACGGATCGGACAGGTTTAATATCTTTGCTATGCGAAGGAGTAGTTTACATGAAGTCAGGCTTGTGCTAAGTCTTAAATGAGACAAACACTGTGTAGGTTTGCAGGTAAGTTTATTCCAAGTAGCACCACCAACAGATGCTGCCAGCTCTCCAGCCCTCAGTCTCTAACTGCCTGAACACAGGCATCCCCACGGAGACTGGAATACTGGAGCGAGCAGAACTTTAGCATGAGACAATTCTGAACACAAGCAATAACTAACACAAAGCCTCATTTATAGCATGTTATTTATTTGTGTCTCTTTTAAAAATAATAACTTCGACCTAATTACACTAACAGAATTCTAGAAAATGGATTAAACATGCCCTCTTGCAGGCTACCATTCATCACGTCGGCCCGTAAACTCCAGTTCCCGATGAAGCAATGAAACTGCAGTGATTTACTTCAATGAGCATTAAAAAGTACTGCGTCACATAATATTGAGCTGATACAAGACAGTGGGGTCGATTAACACTATAATCTCTCATCCGTGACAAGCCAACGATTCTGGCAATATAATGTGGAACTGTTTGAAGGCAACCCAAACAGAAAAGCCATTTAACAAAGCCTTGAGATTGAACTCCAGAAATCTGCCCCATGGGATTACTCCGATCGGCAGGATGTCAGCACGGAGCTGGCCACCTCACTTACCTCGTTTGAGGACTGAGTGCCTTTCCACTGAGGTCCAGCTCTTTCTGCCTTTAGCTTTAGGGTTGCGAGTGCATGTGCTAGCTTCTCGCTTGCGAGACACTGTTGTACACAGTAAAGAGCTTGAAGCTCGCCCATGCTCACCATTTGTGCGCTTGAGCGTCACTCTTCTGTGCAGGCTCCTTAAATGGGCATTGCAGGCGAAACGTACATTTCCAGTCATTTCTGTGGAGCAGGGGCCAAGCACTGATTAGTTAATACTAATCCATGCCCGTCCACTGCTCCTGACTTGATTGAGGTACTGTTTTTCCACCCTCCTACTCCCTTAGCCTGCTGCGCTCTCCTTAAAGCACTTGCGCTTTTTTCTTGTTTTTTTAGGCATGGAGAGAGAAGTGACTCGTGTGCATTTTGGTCCTGGGATCTACTAGACTAGGCTCGGGACTCTCAGTGGACCTCGGACTGATCACAGCCAGACACCGGCCTCGAGCCTTGACTGGCTCGTCTACCTCACCCCTCACTTGCTTCTTCTCTCTGTCGCTCTATGGATTACTTTTCTCTCGCTCTTTCTTCTCATGGCATGCTTCTCTCATTTTCATTCACTGGTTCGCTTCTCCCTCATCCACTTTCACATATCCTCTCGCTTGCTTTTGTCTTGTGTTTGTGTCTGTTTGATCTCCCCTGCTTCTAGCCTTTTGCGTTTGGGTCCTCAAGTCACACGCTTCACGAAGGAGATGCACGGACTTAAGAGGTAAGCTAGGTTTGCCATCTTTCTTAGGAACAAAATGCATCTCGATTTGTGTTTTGCTCCTTTTGGAAGGGCCACGGGCTGGTAGATGGATCATTTCTCAGTATTCTTTTGTAAAATGACTTATCCCTGATGTCTGCTGTAATCATTTATACATTTTTTTAGGAAGCTCCCTAGTCATTCATGAGATTGCTTTATTAGGTTTGCATTTCAAAATGGAAAACTACTATATTTCACTGCTTTTCCATTTTATTTCTTTACTGGCATGTTCAAAAAAATCCTAGTCCAGGCCAGTTAAAAAAACATAGAACGGCCAGGTTGCAACTTTAAGATCATGGTGAGTGCTTGCTCAAACCAGGCTAGAACGCAGGCCTGATGAGAAGGGAAAGTGCCACAACTTCAAGCGTGCTGTTGCTTAGACCTCTACTTTCTACTGAGCTGTTTTTTGACCACTGAAGAGGCCGCATGAAGTTATTTCATCATAGGCTCACAGAGCCCAGCCCACCTGCTGCATATCCCATGAAGTTTTCTAGCTCCATACAGAATTAGTATACCCAGTACAAGTTTTTTCTTTCCATTCTGGGGTTTGTCGTACCCAAATCCCAGAAAGCCAAACAATTAAAAAAAACCTGGACAAGCAACTAAGGTACGGTCTTGGAAACTTCAGCATTCTCTGCCCAAAAATGCAGCCGACACGTGTTCCATATTTTCCATATTTTATCTGGGTACCTGTGATTATTGTGTATCAAAAGTAAGGGAAGGTGGTGGGTCAGGTTCTGATCCACTAGGGCTCAAATTGCCATTCACTGAAACGTGAGAATGGGAGGTCCAGCCACAGTCAGAGCCCCAAAGACAATAAATAGCAAAAGTGACTGAGCTGTTCCTAAAGGGAAAACAGAGAGGAGAAAACGGTCACGGGGGTGATAGGGATAGTGCTCGATGAAGGACTACCCTGGGTATCCAATTTGTTGGATATAATGGCCTCACACACCCTTGCGAGTGTCATGCTTCATCATCGGCAATGCTCCTCGTTGGGTAGGCGGTGCAATGTCCAACGGGCTCACCTCAAAGAGGGGCTCTTTAGCGGAGATCTTTTATCCAACTGCCTATGGGTGAAGTGTGGGTGAGGGGCCAGGAGGAAGTGGCGCGTTGACCGCGATTCTTCAGGACCTAATCAAAAACTTCTATCACAAAGACATGACCTATCAAAGTATCAGTTATTATTAAAACTCATTAGTTGTACTACCGGAACGGCACTGCTTCTGCCTAATGTTTAAAGTGTGCAGATGTCAACAGTACCCGGTAGGTTTGACATCAAGGGGGAACCATATAGAGTTATGGTTCAATCTGCCTTGGACAGCGCCCGTTGTGCCTACCCGTTGCTACCGGTCCGGTAGTAAGTTTTTGATTAGGTCCTGAAGAATCGCGGCCAACGTGCCAAGGCGAGAAACATGTTGACCACACTAATTGCACGCTAGTCTTGTATCGTGACTTGGAAACCTAAGTACTAGCGATTACAGACTACCTCTAGTTTTTACTTGTGGCAGAGGACCACCAGAATAAATTGATCTCTGGTACCTTGTGCCACATTTTATCCTCACTCACACTATCCACTTCCACCTGGCCCCTCACCCACACTTCACCCATAGGCAGTTGGATAAAAGATCTCCGCTAAAGAGCCCCTCTTTGAGATGAGCCCGTTGGACATTGCACCGCCTGCCCAACGAGGAGCATTGCCGATGATGAAGCATGACACTCGCAAGGGTGTGTGAGGCCATTATATCCAACAAATTGGATACCCAGGGTAGTCCTCCATCGAGCACTATCCCTATCACCCCCGTGACCGTTTTCTCCTCTCTGTTTTCCCTTTAGGAACAGCTTAGTCACTTTTGCTATTTACCTGTGATTATC
This sequence comes from Lissotriton helveticus, assembly GCF_964261635.1. Lineage (NCBI taxonomy): Eukaryota > Metazoa > Chordata > Amphibia > Caudata > Salamandridae > Lissotriton > Lissotriton helveticus. Next base: position 1,135,526,474 of record NC_136061.1, read on the forward strand.
ATCTATTCAGTGCTATTGCCATATGGGTTTAACCCTTTAAGTGCTGCCGTCGGCCAACGGTCGTCACGGGCACTACCTCCCCAGTGCTGCGTGCGACCGTTGGACGTCCATTTCAGCACTGGATAATGGACAGCGCAGCACTGGGGAGGTATATTTACGAAGCTCCTATGGAGTTAATGACGTTTTGATGTTACTTCACCTATATTTCGTATTTTAAAACATTTTAGTGGCATATTGTAATAGTATTTTATAGCCCTTTCTACCCCTGTGAAGGCATAAAAGCATTTTATTCCAAGTAGCATGCTACTCAGGAAGGCAAGGTTAGTAATTAATTTAGGATTTTGTTTATTTTGGTAAGATTTGTGTTTTCAAAGTACATCCTTCTATGTATTTTGTGGTGGAATTACCAGTTAGATGTGATATCTAGCTGGAGATTCAGGGGTATGTTAGTGTGAATGATTGGTAGGGTAAATGGGCAATGTAGAGAAGGATTAGACTATTGATAGATTGCAATTAATTATCATTTTCTAAATAAAGGAGGTATTATGGGCAATGGAATAGGATGTGGCCAATTCACAGAAATACAAATGGAATGAAACATCAGAGGACATGCAGTTTTTAGGGTCACAGCCTGTTTCCTAAAGACATCTTGGGGACAATAAGACAAGTTGACCTAGGAAGGCATTCTGCCCACTCCTTACCATTGGCTTTGTGGTTTGTAACTCACATTTTCTGGCTCTCTATTTGCTGGCTTTACTTGTTTTCGGCTGTCCAGCTCTAGTTAGTCCCTACCTTTGCACAACTGTGTTTACAGATAGTGGTTTTGTGGAAGAATGCGGTAAACAGGCCTTTAAAGCTTGTTCTTATCCTGTCACATTTGCTTTGCATTGAAAGACAGATCAAATGTCAGGCTTTGTCTTCCAATGAGCTTGTGTTTATTTTTATAACTCTAACCTCAAAGTGAGAGGATTTATGTGGAAATGGTCATTTCAATTGAAGATGTGTTGTCTGTAATGGCAGTACACTACCATACCAAGCATACTCCACGTTACCCTACTCCACTCTACACCACTCCACTGTACTCCACACTAAGCCACTCCACTCCACAGTGCATCACTGCATTCTTATCTGCACCACTCCACTCTACACCACTCTAATCTATGCCAATGCACTCTACCCCACACTACTCTACTATGTACCGCTGTACTCTTCACCACTCCACTCTATGCCACCCTACTCTGCAACACTGCACTCTATGCCAATGCACTCTACTCTGCACCACACCATTGCGCTTGAGAAGGGCTACGCCACACACAACCTGTTTCCAAGTATACCTGGGAAATCGGGTCTCCAATTAAACACGTTCTGATGGCCTCTTTCATGCCCGTGTGTAAATGGTGCTATTTAAAAAAATTTTACTAAGTTCTGTGCATTCAGCATTCTATAAATATACAATACCTAAATACGAAAACGAATGAGCTGGCATAAGTAGACTGTACACAAGCAGTGCTTTTATTTGACGGTTCAAAATATAACCTGCTTCTATATTAGCTGCTGTGAAAAAAAAAATTGGGACAGGATATAACACTCAATTATCAATTATTTACTTAAATTCACTTAACTCCGCCATTGAATTATTTGTTCAATGGATTACATCTTGATGTCAAATCATCTGTACAAGGAAAACCTCTGATGCCACCCACAAAGATTTAAATAGAGACAGTAGCAGGCACCCGCTCATATCTGCAAGGTGTTGCTCCATTACCAGCCACACATCAAATTCAGGGTTCCTAGATCAGCCTCGGGGGCGGCTAGACACTAGGGAGTATGGAGTGAGTAAGTCACTGAGAAGCTTGTAGACTGAACACTGCAGACTGAACCATTTCTACTACGTATCTGCGACAGAAATCATGAAATCGATAAACAGCTTCCTAGCTATCAATCTGCCACTAACATTTCTGTGTCTCTGAAACGCCATATATGAAGTACCGCCTTAAAAGGACAGATGCTCCCACAGAAGAGAGAAGAAGTTATTAACAAATACCTCACCAACATAAAACAATAAAAATATTATAATAGGAGCAGAAGGGTCCGGACGATAAAGGGATATACAAAGTGATAATTATCCTCTGTGGATCTCTGCATTAAACTCCTGAGTAGCATTCCTAGCTATCTCATTCTACAGGAAGGCCTGCTAACCAAGCTTCTGACAGCGGTGGCTGGTGCCAGGGTAGAGTGGGGCCGGGCGGGTGGGGTTGGATTTGGACAGACTACAAGGAATAAAAAAAAAATAAGAACTTACCTTCAGCCAGCCGCATCACGCCATTCTGCAGACAGGCTTACAGAATCCGCTGCGGCCAAACCTGAAACTGCTTTCATGTAGTATGAGAGCAGCGCCAGGACTGGCCTGAGCGCCCACAATTTGCGCTCCCAGTGAGACTAGAAGCCCGTGCCTGCTCTCTCCAACCCGGCAATGCAGTTCAGGTTGGAGAGCGCTTCAGTGCACATGTCAGTTTGGCCATCCTGAGATGACCGGCCAGACCCACATGCGCACTGAGGGCAGTGCATACCACACCCACTCAGTGTTTGTCATTCCCTGGCCTCGCCCCAAAACTCAGCACACTTAGAAGAAAATTAAAACCCCGATTTAATGGGGGGTGTTTCCAAGTTTTTGAGGATGTTGGCATGGGGGGGGGTTGCGACGCTCCTCTGCAATAGCCGAGGAGCTGCCACTGGTATCTGCTGCCCCCAAAACGTAGGGTTTTGGCTTCAAAACAATGGAAAATGTCCCTACATGCCCCGAGAACAGAAACACCACATCTGCTTAAGATGCTGCAGGGTTTACTGTTATTTAAAAAGTGACCATAGTAATGGAAACATGGAAGAGAAACAAACAGGGGGCAAGGTATAGCAAGATGGCACATGGACATTTTACTTTGTTTTACTGTGCATAAAGCTTTTTGTGGATATTAATTCCATGGTCTAGGAACAGTGGTGGAGAACATCTGGCAGCCAAAGAAAGAAATCCGAGTGAGATGTGAATGTTCCTGAAAGTGTGTTGGGAGAGATACCATCGAGATATGCCAAGGCTCAGGAAACTGCCACAGTCAAGAAACCTACCTACTCGGTGTAAAAATAAGTTTTAAGCAAAGCTGTAATAAATTGTGAGAGCTAAAACAAGCGCCAGCTCCACTTTGACACCTGTTTGGTCTGAAAACGGGACATGTGCAGAACCAATGTAATGGCGGGCACCAGAATAGCACTGCCTTTGTTTTCACACCTGCTTCCTTTACAAGTAGTGTCACAAAAAGCAGACCGGACTTTAATGCACTATAGTTTCTTCAAGGCCACAGGCGTCCCGAATAAGATTCTATTAACAGTCCTGCCCATGCTGCTGCTCAGGTCTAAGCGTGTCAATCAATTAGGCAGTCACTCAGAGTAATTAGTAAATTGTCTCGTGCTGATAGAAACAATTGCTAAGAACCAACTGATTACAACAGATTAAAATGCGGCACATAGAGACAAAGTGAGCTTTCAACAGTCGTAAACATGGAGGAATTACGCAGGTCGACAACAGAAGGAAAAACAAACAAACACACACACACACATTGTTCTATAGTGGGTGACCGTTAAACACTAAGATATCCAATGCCCAACTCTCAGAATTTTAATGTAAAGGTAGCCTCTCCTAAATATGGCATCACACTCTTCACAAGTCTATTGGTTATGGGAACGACTACAGGATAGTGACCCCAAAACCAACCTTTGACGCGACTCTCTCGCTTCCCTTTGCACTCCACAATGGTGGGCTACTCTTCTACGTGAAGCAGGCCAGGTGACCCTTTCACCTCACCTTGCCTATGTGCACCATAGGTAAAATCTGAGAGTGATTTGTAACAATTCATCAGATACCCAACTGCATTAGGCGTGGCATCTGTGCACGGCGACAAACTAAACTGCATTACGGAAATAGCTCCTTCAAAAGTACGCCAACAAGCGAAATAAAAATGTATTTATTCACCTGGCAACCACTTTGAAATGAAGCGGGCCAAGTTAGTGAAAAAGTAAACTGCCCTGAAACTTACTTGAGAACATTTTAGATATTTTTGACAATGGCACAAATTACACACTTTTGCCCAAACAGCAACCTGTACTAGATTTCATGGCGAGAGATATCTGGGAGCTGTCATGCCAATAGAAACTGTAAGCAAATGTTTTTAAAAATGGAGGGAGTCTTTATAAATGTAGTCTTGTTTTCCTTTTCTTTAAAAATTAATCATAGAACGTTGAAGTACACATACAAGTCCTTTATTCAATCCCAAACATAATTTCTTGACAGACCCGGCCAATGCGTTTCATCCCTTAAAGGAACTTCAACAGGGCCTAAAAGGATTTTGTGTGTATTTATAAGAATCAGTGCATTACATACATTAAAATTATACCGTTTTTTCTTTTAATATGGTGCATTGATTTCTCAATTTTTGTTATATTTAAACTACGAGGAGCGGAGTTTTCTGCGAGCTCAGTGGAGTGCGTAGTACAGAAAACTGCAACGGAGAGGAGTGCACCTGAAAACGGTTTAAAAAAATAATAATTTTTAGTGTGTAAGGAAAACTTCAACTGAAGGGTACTAACAAAAAGCTGCTCTCTATAATCTATTCACAGACTTTCCAATTTACTTGACTCCAGGATGTGAAGCCTTGTCAATGCTCCTCAACCACAAATGTCCCCCAAACCACGTTGCACCAAAGCACACTGGCTAACTCCAAAGCTTGCTTGCCGTAAACTAAAGAGCAGATTATTGAAAAATGAGTGGAGGTGCTCGTCCTGACCTTATCTCGCCTCCATCAAAACGATATGAATAAGTGAAACCGTACAAGTATTTTATCACGAAATCCTTCGCCTACTTTTGGTATTTATGATACATGTCAGCAGCCTTTCCTGAAGGCATGTGGAGTACAGACGAGCTGGTACCTCAGCCTAGAAGACATCTCATTAAAAGCTAGCTATAGGCAGTGGCAGGAAGTGTAATCCGGGCCCATCCAGTTCAAAGGCCTGCTCTCCACCAGCCATCAGACCATGCCCCACTCCGACGGCATCCAACGCCTCCTGCGGGCCTTCAAGCCTAGCAAGAGCTGCTCTCGCTCACAAGCACAACACACCACCATCGATCCACACGTACAGATCTCTTAATGTAGCTGCCTGCACACAGAATTTCCTACCTAACTTATTTTCGGTCAATATGCAGATTAAGGCATCTCTGCGGAAGGCTGCTCTGCATTCCATCCACATAGGCAGAGGACGCTTTTCAAGGAAATAATTAAGACCACAGCGTTCATTTCCTGAATCTCGCATCAAGGCATATCACTCAATAACTGAGATCCGTACAGCCCTTGTTACAGAGTTCCTAGCAGCCTGCTGCATGCAGACCACATCCGCACAGCCTGTCACAGCGCACTTACTGTATCTGAGCCAGCCAAACTTTAACTGGAGGAACGATTGCCTGTAATAAACTGCACATTGCTCTGTAATCCAACACAGATCTTTTCTGTTGAGCTGCTAATTTCGCTAGTTAGAATATTAGTTTTAATTCCTTACAATGACATCAGAGAGCATGCACACTGGCATTGTTTATCTGTGTCCTTGACTTCTGTAAAAAAGGAACCCACTTGTTGCTCGAATTTGTGTCCAGAATTGTGTATGTATGCTTGTTATTGCAGTTTTACTGGATGTACTTCATTTTTGCTTATTGGTGAGTCCAGTCTATTTTCTGTCCCAGACCTTACTTTCAATCCAAGCTTTCAAACCACTCGCTGGGCACATCCATCCAAACTTCTATTCCTACAGTGTTGTGTTCCTCCCACAACATTTTAAAGTGACTCGTTTGGTGTTGTTATTTTGTGCTAAAGAAACCTGCCCCAAAAATAATACTAAAGGCACTGAATTAAGAACATATAGGAAGAATCGTACATTTGTAGAATTTTATGGTAATGAAGTTCACAAGCCCATATCACCAAATTTGTAAATCATCACCATGAAGGCGAAAGTCGTGAACAAACAGACATTAACCTCCAGTGGGACAATTATTATGATTGAGAAAGTCCAATAAACATTAGCAGAAGAATATTTCCTGTGTCCCAGTTACACAGAAATGACATAGTAAACGGTTATGGGACGAAGGACACCTCTCTGAGTGCTCGTTGTCTTTTCGTATGCGGTAAGAGGAGTTGAGATAGAATCAACTTTTGAAAGTTTTTTAATAAATATTGAGCTGAATTAAAATGGACACGTGTTCTATTGGCACTGAAGACGAATTAGCATAATCTTGCATGGTTGTCATGGATTAGTTCAGTAGGGCTGCTCTCATTCACGCAATTCAAGAAAATCATATGAAGAGATGTGTTTTTTGCAAGCTATAAGGACTTCAAAGGGTACCCATACCATGAATGAAGGGTGATGACCTTGGAAGATCAAGTCATCTCAGAAACCTCAGTGCATGATGTCAAGACTAGACACATTGACTTCCAACGCTAAGCCCAACGTGTGCTTGGCTGTCTGGAGCATCTACAGTAGGCCCGGGAGAAACTCAGTTTATGCCGTTGTAATCTCAAATAGTTTCCAGCATTTTGCATTTCAATTGTTACGCCAAATGCCGGAGACTAGACCACTATGTCACATCTCACAACTGAGACTTCAAGTAAAAAACATAACACAGGGGCATTGCCAGAATTCCAACAAACTGAAGCCAAGCAACTCTTGTTCCCGCCACGAGCAATTTTGAGCTATGTTTGTGGTCTCAATTGTGTTGTCATATCACAAATGGGCACAAGGACACATTTTGTGCCAAAACAGAATGCAAAATGTTGAAGCAGTTGTTTCGTGTAATTTTGCATGATTTTTTGGGCACTTTGGATACATTTTCATGAAAGAAATTCTAAACAATCAACCCCAGTCTAATTTATACCAAGTAGGTGCTTCCAATTACAAAGTTGTATTTCAATGAACAAGATCTCAGACCAGCCATCTGTGCCGCAGGAACACAATTAAATGTGTGTTTTAGCTGCCATCGACTGTATTTCTGAAAAGGCAGTTAGTAGTACGTAATATGGCAAAAGAGTAGTCTATTGCCCAATCAAAAGATAAGGACTAGCATATGGAAGGAACAATTAATCCCTAAACAACAATTAAGCATGCATTTTGCAGCAGTCATGCAGAACACACTCAGCTCTAGCGATAACAACCCCAGCTTACCCAACCGGCTTTAAAAATTCTTTGTATTTTGTCACTTTAATTAATTAATTAGAAAGCCATTCAGAACATTCGCCCATTTTTTTAATTGCATGTAAAACTCGGAATACAAAAGCATTACTGCGGTTTCCAGGGCTGGTTGACTTCAGAATAAATGTGCCCTTCTTTCTGCATTAAGCCAGTGAAAGTGGGGATCTTTGCCTCAAGAGCTCAGATTTGAGGTTGGCATGACAGGAATTCCAATATGATAAAAGAGCTTCTAGTTTGCATTGTGCGAATTGTCTGAGCTTCTTTGCAGGCGATCTTCCTAAGTATTTATTTTATCATCTTTATCCATTGGGGTTCTTGTTGACAATTTGCATACGCGACAAAAAGGTTTAATTCAATAAAGTATATTACATCGGCGTAGCAATTCCATCTGACAAATACTTTGTTTATTCTTTGAATCCATGGCAAAATCCCTTGAAAACGGGCAATAGGTCTGGTGTTTGCAAGAATGTGCAATTGGCTCTTTTTTATTTTTTATTGCCACACAAATAAAAAGAAAAAGAAAAAAAGAAAACATGCCGCTGCTTAAATATGTTAGCTATGTGCTTGAAATAAAAGTGTTAAATTAAAAAAAATATATATGATTTCGACAGAAGAGTTCAGGTGCTCCATAGCAGGGAGGTGTAATTTAAAACAGGTATATGAACAGACTTTTTGTTGTATTGGCACAAAGGAAAGTTACTGAAGACTTTGTATTTGAGCTGTACGATCGGGTTATATCAATTCAAACGGTTGACAAAAAAATAAAAAGGATAATGATGATGATGATTGGAAACAAAAAACACAATAGGCAAATTAAAGTATTGGTCCACCAAGCCTGGTTACTTAAATGCACTTGTTTTAGGTGGATGTGCAAATGTAATCAGGCAATAATGTCACCACTCACTGTGCTATAGAGCCAATGGCTTGAAATACCATTGACCCATTACCCTAATGCTGCAGTGAGCGGGAGCAAAATATGAATTACAATTGTAAAGACCAATGAATAAAGAGGGCTAACAAGAAGCCACTCTACTTATGTATGTATTTTTATTTATCTATTTATTTTATTATTGCATGAGGATATCAAAACAGCTAAAAAAGTAAAAAAGTTTTTAAAAAAGCTGCAGGGAAGGTGTCTATATAGATTATCATGGTGAATGTATATTTACTGCTACACCAACTGCAAAACAATAATTTTTTGAAATGATGTTCCATTTAAGTTTCCACGGTCAAATGCCCCTTTTTAGGTCGAGCATTCTAGACCTCTTGTATATACTTTAGTATATACTTTAGTATATACTTATGTATATGTACTTTGTGGGCTCTGGAGATCAGCCCTAGGACTTGTCTGCTTCCGCGTAGGGACTTTTTTTTCTGTTCAACTGCCTATATATAACTGTCTGGATGAAAAACGACCAGCAGAGGTCAGTAAAATACCACAATTGCCTTCTGCTGAGGGACTTTCCTTTTTGTAATGTTTCTGGCAACTGCCTCCATTTAACTTTGATAGAAAATGACCAGCGGAGGTCAGTAAAATACCATAATCACTTTAGCATTCTCTAGATTCCAGTCCATAGAAATTGCCTCCACAAGCACTCGTAGACAATAATATTTTTTTTCAAATCTTGTATTTTCAGTGATATGAACACTGAAGGCCCTGAATTTATATTACAAACAGAGCTTTGGACTATACCATTTCCTACTGAAAGGCAATATGTATCTCCATGTGTTCCCACACCTGGCGTGTCACGCAGTTTGGTGCTTATTTTCCATCCATGTTAAAGAACAGTAGATGTTTCAGCACCCAGGCTAATGTGCTGCATAGCTAAATACATATAATGTCCCCAAGGCGAGACCAATTGCATTGCAAATGCTTGTTCACTTTACTGTTTGCCTTCACTCTTTCTCAGTCAAGATTAAGACTCTGGTTTAAACCACATGCATGCACCACAATCCTCTCATTGTTAAAAGAGAAATCCATGGGAAGATGCATCTTTAATTAGTTCTGTTAAATCGGTTGCACAGAGGATCCTCCGGATATAATTTGGAAAACAAGCTGCCAGAATTGATTTACCTTCCGCAGTGGTGAAGGTCACAGAGGGTCTACATTTAGCCTTCTGCCAGAGTTTCCGGGAAACAATCAACAACACAGGAAGCTCTGAAGGCTGCCAAATCCCTCCTATGGTTGTACTTACTAAACTTTATTTTTTTAATACAGCTCGCAAGCAGTAACATCCACCGAACCTGGCGGGTCTCTTCTCCTCTGCACTGGTTGGATCCGCTGTTCATCCATGAATGATACTTTAAATTAGGAGCATACGGAGTGCAACTAGATCACAATGCGAAGCATTAGCAAGCGCAGGGAGGCGCAAGGCATGTCTGGTTGTGGGTGGTGGTCTCCCTCACATGTTGGCTAACACACATCTCCATCACTCTACTTTAGAACATTGACAAACTTGGTGTCTCTTCCAAAAGCAGATACTCGCATATGCTGACCTTCACTTTATTATCTAGAACTATTTGCGAATACGCAAACGTGGAATGAGTTCTACATGTCATTACACCTCTTCTTGTGGAAATAAAGTATTCTTCTTACTGGATATACTATTTTATTACAAAAAATTTTTTTAGGTGCATGCCAGTCGCAATGCGGTTAGTAACTCTTGGAAATCCTCGCATCCCCTTCCTTTTAATTGAAAAAAAAAAAAAAAGATTGTTTGGTTTTAAGATCTTTAGTTTTATTTAACAATTCCTCTAAATATCAGAGGCCAAAACGAAACCATCGAACTTCAGAGAGCTACCTAAAAATTCAATTATTCTCCGCTGAGCACTCATTTAATATTGATGATTTCATATTGAAAGATAGTCCATTGCTGGTAAATATGAGCATATTTCATCCGAGTCCACATCCTCGTCTGTCTGTCACTATAAAGGACACCCTAAATCTAGGTCATAAATGGTGAAGCCCACATGCCCTTCTGCATCCATCTATGGACACTACAGCAAGGATACCTGCAGCAGGAAATAACAGAGCCCAATAAACTGCATTGCCCAAGTTCTAATTTACAACCAACAATAACCAGATATAAATGCAGCAGATGGGGGTTGTATACAGAACACTTGATTACCTGGGCCTAGTGACTTAACACATGGCAACTGACCTGAGCCACTAGCTTTCAAGGATGGTCTTGGGCTAGACTAAGGGTGGTCTTATCCTAAGGCCAGACTAAGGGCCAAAATATGTAAAACTGTTCCACTTGCATCCGACGCTCTTGCAATCTAGTGGGCATTTTCACTTTGTCATGCAAGGCACCAAAATGTCACTTGGCAGCAAAGCCTCAAAGAAAAATGAAAAAGTAGAACTTCAGTTACGCCTATCATTTTTCATACACAGAATTCGCTTAAATGAATATGTCAATAGTCTTGAAAACATTTCAATAGTCTGTAAAGATCAATTGTCAAAATTAACACTTGTTGTGTCCATGTGTTACTAACTAGCATACCCACCGCTGACTCAACTTTTTCTTTTATTTAAAATACATTTTTTTAAAGTTCCACTTTATAAAAACAATTCAGAACTTGAAGCCTTTGGTATACATTCACTTGAACTATGCAGTTCTGTGGGCATGGCTAATACAGGGTTTAAGGGATATTCCCATAATCCAGCATTTGTTACATATTTGGATATTTTCACCAAAACAATTATTTAATGACTGATATTAAAAGTTTCAAACCACCTGAAGCATAATATCAAAGACTTATGGAGGGTACTTTTAAACGATTCACCTTTCAAATTGTGACTTTTTGCAGAAAAGACCAAAGTAAACACACCAATTCTTAACAGTCTATGATTTAATGGTAATTAAAATAACAATAAACATTAAAGAGGGTAATATAGTAAAAATATGGGCGATTGAAGAATAGCGCTCAAACTGCAAGTGCCTTCTGGATGACTGGATAAAGGGATAGTATTGTAATATTTAGGAAGACGATGAAGGTATACCTACTTATTTTAACGTCCTCGAATGCATCTTTTTACCCCTTAAAAAGTGCATATCTTACCACTCTCGTCATTACAAATAAGCTTTATAAATATTTAAATAACGTGGATTTTCATGGCAAAGACATGCTAGCTTAAATTGTTATGTAGCATAACGTTTCAACCCCCATCACCGAAATAAGTGCTCTGTGCCACATAATTCTAGATACTATGCCACAGCACCCATTTGGCTATAATGGGTCTCTCCAAGTTTAGATCTGCCAGGCTGTGGATCTCAGGCTTTGTTTCACATCTAGAATAGGGCTATGGTCGTCGACTCAATGAATGCTAGGCTCTCGTCAAAGACTTTCAGGATATCCTTAATCAAAATCTGCAAGGTGAATTCACGTGTAGTGAGCTTCAGTGGAAAATGTGCTAGTCGTTCTGAAAACTGCAGTGGATTTATACTATTCAGTAGGCCTATTAGCCGAGCCCTAATGCCCAAATATTTGAACTTGTGCCAGTCTTCACTTTTTCCAATTATCACAAATAGGAACATTGGGAATAAAAGTAGTATTAATTTATGAAACGGTTTATTAACAAAGCTGAATTTCTCTCGTATTCAGTCATGTTATTGGCAAAGTACTCAAACCAACTGGCATCCTATTCAATTCACTTAATGGATGAGCAAAAGCGACTGTAACCGCTTTCTGACTGTACCCATCATGGGCCTTGTCTACTAAATCCAAGCAATGCATTCCACAACTCAGCTAGCTCAAAAGTCAGATACTTGATCTGCAAAGAGATTTTATGAAATGCTGTGTCAAAGTCAATTAGGTAGGGCTTAGAGAAGTGACAATAGTGACCCCCACCGGACACACAGATGGATGACCTTTGTCAAATGAGCCTTAAACTTGCCCTGGCCTACTCAAGTAGATTTTGCAGTTAAATCTGAAAAAAGTATCAATCCAGCTTACTCCTTCCATCCCATGACTAGAATGCTCTGCTCATTCACGTCAAAATCCACAAACAGTTCAGCATCACCACAATCACTGCCATATCCTGTATAGAGCTGGCAGCAGCTGTTCAAAGACATCCATCACGACTGTCCCTGTGCACAGGCCAGACTGTAGCCTATCTGTCTCTCAGACAGTCATGGTTCTCCAAATTATTGCTGAGTTGAGGAGTTTCACATTTTTTAAACACTTTTGCCTGCAAAGGAGTTGCTGTCAGAACTTAGCATGTCAAAAGAAATTCATGATACATCAACACAAAATCCTCGCAGATTAACAGTAGTAGAGGAACTCCTGTTTCGCCCTTGTCTCTGCTGCTCTGTTATCATATTTTTGTAACTCTTTCAAATACAACAACTTAATAAATACTGCTGTTCTTTTGTTCCTCAATGTATTTATATTTAGACATAAATATATAAGTGAATGTTTATTGCCTAATTTCAATTAAAAAAATCAATACAATGCAATAAAAAGTGAAAAGAAACCACCAAATAAATAACGAGGAAATTAAACGGAATTATCATTATCTTTCATCAAATAAAAGAAAACTCTTAAGTGAAAGACGAATATCATTAATTAAAATGTTTACATTTGCCATAGTCGGACACATTTCTTTCTGCCAGTCCTTTAGGCGCAACCACACCAATGAAAGAAATTTGGTTGTACACCCAATTATCTTGTTTGAGCTTCCATCAAACCAATATGTTGTTGCATCTTTGAGTGTTTTTATACTCCTTTCTCAAAAGAGTGATTTCAAGTACTTGCTCATCAAATCCTGCAGAGGAGGACACAGACAAAGTATATGGTCTATAGTTTCAGAAGAAGAATTACAAAAGTGACACTGTCTATTCTTATCAACAGTATTAATATGTGACCCCCTCAAACTGCAGAAGCCGCATGTATGAATGCCTAACACGTACAAAGGCATTTTTTGACCACGGATCCAAGTTTCAAGTCTAGATAAGGTTGTCTTCTATTTGTAAATTTCTCATATGTGTAATTAAAATTCTTACACTTACACTGGAGGAAATTGTAGCCCCTTTCGGAATTAAATTGGTCACGTACGCAAACAACACCCAACTTGTCGTCTCACTAAATCAGACCGAACACTCCCCCGAAAATGTATGCTCCTGTCTGAAAGAAATCTTCGGCTGGATGAACAGATCTCTCCTTAAACATGACGGCGATAAAACGGAGCTTCTGGTGTTGGGCAATCAAAATTCACCCCTAATTCCATGTGGCCGACCTGTATGGGTCCATCTCCCTCTCCAAAAAAAGAAATAAAAAGATTGGGTATCTGGCTCGACCAGGACCTTACTTTCCAAACCCACGCAAGGAAAACTGCAGGAGTCTGCTTTGGCCTGCTACGTACCACGCGGAAAATCCTCACCCTACTTCCTCCTCATTTCAGAAAACTCCTCATTCAGGGTCTCACCCTCTCCAGATTGGATTACAGCAACGCCCTCTATCTTGGAGCTCCTAAAACACACAAACTTCAAGTTGTTCAGAATTCGGCAGCCAGACTGCTCACAGGCACAAAAAAAATCGGTGCTTAGCCAAACCCGCCTTAAGCTCCCTCCACTGGCTCCCAATTAGGGAGATAATACATTTGGAGTCCCTCTGAATGACACACAAAATTCTCCAGGTTAAGGGTCCGGCAATTCTAAGAGCCCTGGTTACACCATATAAACCCAACTGAAAGCTACAGTCTGACCACCTCTATTTAGCAAATACTCCCAGAATCAAGAAGGCGCGGTCAGGGGGAGGCCTCTTCTCTTACAATGCTTCCAAGCTCTGGAACTCCCTCCCCATCGATATCCGTAGCGAATCCAACCTATTAAAATTCCGTAAGCTCCTGAAAACTTGGCTCTTCCCCTAGGTCACACATGTTTTCTACCTAACCTCTGGAGGCTCAGCGCTGGGACGCCCCCGGCTAGCCACGCGCTATACAAATCCCATTCCAATTCCAATTTTGTTACGGCGGTCAGGTCGCGCTCATCACATATATTAAGAGCCACTGTATGGTTACGGTGCCACTAAGCTTTCCACAGAAAAGGCATTTTTTTAAATTTGCTTATACCTTTCAACCCAGAGGAGGGATTTACAGGAAATTTGACAATCACTTGGCAAAGTCAGCTATGGTTCAGCGAGCATGTTTTTGGGCAAATCCTTCCAGGGAGAGAAAGTTAGATTGGGAGGGTGAAAGCAGGATGCGTTTTTCCACTTTAGTCTCCACAGGGAAATTTCCTCAAGCTTGCAGCCCAAACCACTGACGGAGATGCACCAAACTTGGCATAACAGTAGAATTTTACTCAGAAAATGGGCTTTTGTTAGTATAGTGTAAATAGGTTCAGTTAATTTTAAGATATAAGCATTGTAAAAAATCTTGTAAACTGGTTTTAAACGTAAACACATTTGTATCTGTTGCCATTTGGGATTTGCAAAAACTTCATGAACCAAGAAATTAATTAAATAATGGAATCCAATTGGACAAGGGACCCTTTTCTTTCAGTATCCCTTTCAGCTCTGCAATTCTAGAGTTTCTACCGAGAATCCAAGAGATGTGATTAATTACTTCAAGAGGAAAAGTTCTTGCAGCAGCCATTTCAGGATGGGATGCACAGTCCACTGCTGCAAAATCATTTAAAGTGTATAATAAATGATCTGCAATTAACTTTTTTTTTTCATTTCCAGGCTCCAACGAAAATGACTTCCTTTTTCGTGCAAAAAAAACATTGATGTAATTAAGTAGCACTGGCTGTAAAATACCATTTATCTCCACCACAAAAAGGTCCTTGCCTAACGTAGTTCAAATATGTTTCTACCTCTTTTCTGCTACCCCTGTATAAGAAATAAAAAGTGATTAGGTATAAAAAATAAAAAAAAGTTTCCAATCTTCTGGCCAATACTTTCGACTAAGGCATGGACTTCCCCTTTAAAGGCCTATAAACCAAACAAACAATGCAGAGGCCTCGAGGTGACCCGAGCCAGAAACAGGATAGGGTCTTGGCAGGCCCAGTCACCCGCTATGAAGAACGTTGTAAACAAGACACGTGGAGGTCTGTCCAGGCAGATGGAGTGCTCTGTACTGTACCTGGCTTCATGGGAGGCTCTCGTGACTACGGTACATGCTCTCAAACCATTTATTAAGGCTTACAGTAAGTACACGTCTAAAAAGCAGTGGAAGCGAACAGAACTTCACTACACAGTCCTCGAATCAATTAAAAGGTATTTTCATTCCTGGCCATGATTCCGCCACAGAACGCACTAGGTGCAAAATTTGCGGCTAGCTGACCGAGTGAAGAATGTGTATATAAACTGGATAGAACCATCACCACTGTGGTGTGTTCCCAACGTGTGGAACTGTTTGTAAAATTCTCCCAAACATCATGTTGCTAATCTGCTATAAAAACCATTTAAACATGGACAAGTAAAATAGGGGAAACGGCCACTACAACGCGGCCGTTTCCACGAATACCTTAACCACGCATGCATTACAACGCATGCGTGGTTACTACGAAAGCCTTTACCACGCATACCTTTACTACGAGGTACGTAGTAAGGGCATGTGTGGTAAAGGGTTAATAAAAAAAAGGGGGGATAAAAAAACCTCACCAGAAGAAACGTCGAGATGTGCAAGAAAACAGCGTTGTTTAAGAGGAAACGGAAAGGAACTTCCGCTTCCTCTTAACGACGTCCGACGTCACCACGGAAGAAAACGAAGAAAAGGTTATGCGTAAAAAAAACATTCCGTTGTAACGCATGGGTGGTAAAGGCATGCGTTGCAACGGAATGCGTTGTAAGAACATACAACCGTAAAATAGCCTCCAGCTGCAGATTGCATAATGTGTAGCTGGGTCTCAGCAGGCCAGGAAAGCACAACAGGGTCCTTTCTGTGACTGGTCATTCAATTCAATGGGCAGTGACCAGCCGCCGCCTGTATCCTTTACACCATGTGCCTGTGTCTCACCGTAGTAGCTCAGTGCTCATTGGTGCTGGTTTTTGAATGTCCACCAATCACAAAGTCCTGCTTTTACCAGAAGTGCCACTCTCCTCCACCTGCATGGACAGGTGGGTCCAGAGCCATCCCTACACTGAAACGCACGAGACAAGAGGAATGTTCGGCGGTCCAGAGAGAGCCCGACCCAAGTCACAATGAGGGGTTCTTCAAAGCTATGCAGTAAGACATGGACAGATAGCCAGGGAATTTCGCATATAAGCTTCACTCTTTAAGCACCGACTCTCAGAGAATGCGTTTAACCCGGTAACTGAGGGCAACATGTGCAAATAAGTAAACTGTCCCAGAACAAACAGTGACTAGTAGAAAATGCCTCTTAACTGTGCCAAGTCAACTGCCCCGTGTGTCACACAGTGGCAATGTAATGCTAAAGAATAGGAGCGATTTTAGGCACAGTAGGAAAAGTCCAGTCGTGCACTTGTCAGCTAGTTCCTCAGAGCGCACAAGTAGCACTAAAACACCACCCTGTTGTAGAAAACGTGAATTCATGCATCAGGTTACAAGTCAATGTCCTACATCATTTTCTGTCCTGATGATGACCTTGCAGAGCAATCTACGAAGTTGAAACACTGCAGCAAACAGACTGGGTCCTCTTGGACTAATTGACAAGAGAGGCTGCTTCATTAGAGCGGAGGAGCATCGCCCCACAACTAAAATGCCCCAGAAAGGCCCCAGAGATGATAAATAAAATGGTAATAAAGTTAACTTATTACCATTGTATTTTTCATCCGTCCTGAACTGAGTGGCAGGACAAGGCAGGGCTGCTGAGGGGCAGCAGCAGGGAGGAGTGTTGGTGGGCTGCCTGCACACAAGTTTAAAGTGCGCCTGTCACTTTGACCGACTGGCTTGCAACGGCCAGCCAGACATGCACACTTTAAACTTCTCTAATCCAGGTATGTTAGACAGTTAGGTTGAGAGCAAGCAAAGTCTTCCAGTGCCCTTGAGAGTGCTGAGGGTGGCTGCTCCCTCCAATACTGGTGTCTCTATCATGCTCGTCAACAGCATGAGAGCAGCACCAGGATTGGTTAAGGGAATTGGCTGGGGCCCACGCTGGAGGCTGGAGAGGAGAACACCGGAGCGAGACGGACGTGTCATGCAGCAAGCAAGAGCAAGATAAGTGACTTTTTTATTTTTAGCATAGGTGCCTTAGATTTGGCATGCACCCATTTAGAATAACTTTGGCGCCGGTTGACGAATGTTCGCGAAATGTTCAAAACTTTTGGCCAGCTACGGTCCGCTCCTATCCTGAAAGTTTCACGGTGATTCGTCAAGCGGGGGCCAGGGAGCTGCGTTGCAGTGAGGTGTTCAGAGGCCACGCCCCTTTTTACACCTCTCTGCAACGCAGCTCTGTGGCGCTCACTGGAGGTACCTGGTGGGCTAGTTGGCCCCTAGGGACTCTCAAGATTGAAGAGGAATTAATTCCTCAACTTAAAACTCACCACAGGGCGCGTTCGCACAATGGTGAAGAAAGGGGGCGGTCCTTAGGTGACATGTCTGCAAACACGCCCTGTGTGATTTACTCACCTGTTATCAGGAGAGAACCCAATGCTGCATCCGTTAGCCCAGCACTGACCCTGAAAAGTAATTCTAACCATACTTACCAGTAACTTGTATTTCCTTCCATAGGAATCCATTGTCTGGTTTTCACCAGAAAAGTTTCTACGTGTCTATTTTCACAAACTACAAATATTTCTAAAAAATCGCCTGCATGACTTAAACGCATTCTTTCAACTGTTTACAGGAGATGCACCAGTGCTGGATCCAGGATCCACCACTGAGTAAGAAAAAGCAACGATAAGACTACTTACTTGCTAAGTGAATTTCCTCCCATAGGATAACATTGGTGATTCTATGTGAAAAAGTTTCTAAGTTTCAACTTTTATAATAGAATAATATTCCTTAAAAATCACTACTGTAACCAAAACACTTCTACTCGACTGTTTACAGGAGATGTCCCAGGACTGATTCTAGGATCCAGTCCTGTGGTTAGAAAAGTAACCCATAAAGTAACTAATTGCATTTAACTAGAAATTCCCATTCAGCTCAATGTTGCATTGTGTTTGAAATTGTCTTGCCCATTGCAACAACTGTAACTACTCTACTTAAAAGTCTATTGCCTATTTGCAAAGTATTTAAACTATAGTAATTCATTCTGAGAAAGATTTTGTAACGTAATGTATAATGTAATTATAATGGAATTTAGAAAATAAAATATCTAAAAATAAATAGTTAAAAAAAATAGTAAATCAGTATAAAAAAATAATTGAATTAATACATTTAAAAATTGTCATTTACAAAACCTTTAAAATGCACTGAAAAAAACATAGGTTTCAGACATGCTATAGTTAGGAATTAGCATTTAAAAAACTTTACAAATTCACTGAAAAAAAAGGTTTTGGGGGTGTTATAGTTAGTTGGACATTTCACTCGTACAAAACCACTGAAATTCCTCCGTTATAGTTAGTTGTACTAACTATAACTCGCGCGCACGCAATCCACTGCTGATGATGTCACATATTACATCATTCATGACATGGTCAGTGACATCACTGATGGCATCACTGTTGACATCTCAAATGACATCACTGATGACATTACTATGTTTTTTGAGTGAATATATTTATATATAGGTGAACAAGGCTCGTGGAGCCGAAACGTCTTTGACATACCGCACTGAAATAAATTGAAGAAAAGGCTTCTGTGGTCCGTGTCCGTGGGTTTTTCTGGTGTGCCTTGGCAAGTTATTCTGGAGCGGGGCGAAACTGCGGAGTACCGAATATATATATATATATATATATATATATATATATATATATATATATATATATATATATATATCTCAATCTTCACAACCTCCTGGACGGCGAAATGAAGAGACGGACCCCACGGCTTCAGGTTAGGCAAAGTTTTATTTCCTACAACCTCTCAACGAAGACGCGTTTCAAGCCTCAAGTGCTCTTGATCACACCTAAAACCTATGTTTTTTTCAGTGAATATATATATATATATATATATACACACATGTATATATATATATACACATGTATATATATATATATATATATATATATATATATATATATATATATATATATATATAAATAAATATAAAACACTCCACCGATGCCAGTACGAGCGTTGCAGCTGTCACGAGCGGTCCAGGTCAGGTCACCGGCAGACCTCAATATTTACTCCGAATCACCTCTCATACAAAGAAGTTCACCTGGACACTCAGCGCTTGCTAATAATCCTTTATTTCGACAAGAGAAAAGTCACTACGCGTTTCACCATTACGGCTTGATCAAGCCGTAATGGTGAAACGCGTAGTGACTTTTCTCTTGTCGAAAAAAGGATTATTAGCAAGCACTGAGTGTCCAGGTGAACTTCTTTGTATGAGAGGTGATTCGGAGTAAATATATATAATATATATATATATATATATACGGAAGCAGATAATTTTGAATGTTTAGCGTGGAGCCACAACCACGCACTGGGGACCCTTCCTTCACGTTCCAAGGTGTAGTGGCAGAAGCCTGGATCGCCACTGAATCCCCAGAAGCGGCGTCTCTGTTGTCGACTGACAATCCATTACATATGGACAGACGTGGTCACGAATACCGGCGTCTCCAGACGCGCTGCATATGGGGACTAAGTGGTTGGAAGTGTGGGCTTTGGACGGCGTTTGTGGTCCAGCACAGTACAGGAGTTTAACCCCATCGCATTGCCAATCAGCCACTTACTAGAAGCCATTGAAAACAAGAGCTGACAGAGACACTCACCACATAAACGAACAAACTGCATGCTGGATGTTGCAGTCTTCCTAATGGCGAACACTGAATAGCACGAGTGTTTCTGAGTGTGATGCGGGTGGGGCGTGGCCTACACTACTTCAGGGGGTTGGGCCAACCTTTAAATGAGCAACTTACGGACTTCCTGTACCTGAGGCATCTGAAGAGGCAAATCGCCGAAACGCGTCATGCCATACTGAATAAATGCTGTTCACAAGCCCCGCTGTGTTCCCTCATCTCTTTTACGGAAGCAGATAATTTTGAATATATATATATATATATATATATATATATATATATATATATATATATATATACATACATACATACATACATACATACATACATACACACACGCACAAAAATAAACACTCTTAGTAATTTTTTTCTTAAGTTAAATATATGCTCATACCAGTGGCGGAGAGTTCTCCACATCGGACACTCAATGTCTACAGTAATTGAATTGCAGTCAAATATATGAGTGCTTGCTCTTATTGCTTTCTGTACGTGGCGGCAGATCTACTATAGAAAAGTTAGTTTGTCTTTACGTGAATCTTTGGCACCCACTGTTCTTTATGTCAAACTGAGATGTCCCAGCCCTACCAGCCTACATTCAGCTTCTGCCTACCAGAGGGGCCGTTGAACACTTGTGAACGAACACACACACTTGAGTTTCAATACCAGTTTGCTTCACGGGAACCTGCTGCGGAGAGGACGTGCTATATTCATTTATTGCAATGTCACCCATTGAGGTATATATTAAAATTGCACTGTGAGCTGTACTGTATTTCTATTGTATTGGAGCCTCGTTATCTCATTCACAGTTTCTCCATTGACCTAATTGTATTAAATACACAGTCACATTGTTGTTTGTATTTTTAGCTAATGTATTTGTGATGTATTGTCAAGAGTAAGATCAAGAGGAACTTGATTTCGGTTCACCGAACCCTAAAGGTTTAACAATAAAATGTATAACAATTTATAAAAAAACAGTCACAATAAAAGAGTAAAAATGTCATAAGATTCGAGCAATATAGAGTTTTGAATACAGTAATCAATTTAAACAACATGATACCAGTCATTATCAGCATATTTTACTCGTAACGCTTCCTAATAGCCATAGAGACTTTTATCAAATAGGACACTGCGGTATGTTGTCAAATACATAATATTCCTTTAACTAAAATAAAATGCATCTCTCAATCGTACAGCAAAACTAACAGTGTCGAATAAAGTTAGTTTTTCACTTCATTTTCATGTATTTATATTGAGGCCTTTAGTTTATATTTAAGCACGCCTAAATCTGTCACAGGAGGATTCTAGGTGCATGATCACACATGTGATAGAACGGGAGAGACATGGTAAAAAATACGCTTGGTTGGACTGGTTTCACCAACTTCGTTACTAGACCATACCTTCCTCCACCCACATCAACTCTTGTTCAGCGACTGAGGGAAATCTCGAGATTTCCTTGCACAAGAGCTCCTAGCTGCCTAGCACCGGCTGTGCTGGGCAGAATCAATCGCATATTCTTGCCTGTTGCCTTACCAAACAGGCCACAGAACTGCTAGACTTTGTATGCCCCAATCAAGTTCTGCACAAACGAGTAACAGTGGTGCACTTGTGCAGGCATGCTACTTGGTCTTTCACGTGCCTGCTAAAAGTGCGAGCATGCAGCACCGGCTTGCTCATTCTGCAATAGCACAAGGAATATTCAATATAATCCTAAAAGGAAGGGACACCCAAGTTCATTCACGTGAAGAAACCTTTGGTTCCAAGTAGTGTACTTTTTTATGCACT
Source organism: Lissotriton helveticus (assembly GCF_964261635.1). NCBI lineage: Eukaryota > Metazoa > Chordata > Amphibia > Caudata > Salamandridae > Lissotriton > Lissotriton helveticus. Next base: position 1,135,548,350 of record NC_136061.1, read on the forward strand.
ACACTCATGTCCTGCTTTTGGAGCAATGAAAGATCTGTTAGATTTCTGTGGCTAGCTTTGCTTACATATGACTAAAATGTCGTAAAACGTTTCACCACCAGGCTAGTAAAATCAAAACTCTAGGGAGAAAGTGCAACTGTTCTCAGGTCAGTGGTAAGTATCTGAGACTATAGCATCATAAAGGGAATATTTGCAAGCCACAAAATGGACCTCCAATCAGTTTCAATGTTCCCCGTCCTGCTCAGGCTTCAGGTGCAGGATGGGCCTGAGGTACCATCTACGGGGTTGGAATGAGTGCGACAGTCGTTTCAATCCAGTCAAACATCGACTGACCACGCTGCTGGCTTTACACTGAGCTGTATAATTGATGGATCAGCAGTGCCCCTCCCGCAGCACCTTGAGACCCTTACGGGTGAGTAGTCGTGCTCAACAAGACACTTGATTGATTGAAGCGGCATCAATGGTGCCTGCAGAAACTTTATGATGGTTTTCATTGCTGTGGAAGGTGGGGGAGATATCTGGTCTTCCCCAAGGACTCAAGACCTAGTACATCCTTGGGACAGCAGGTGGGAGACTAGGGTCTCCCTGAGGGCGGAAAAGTGCAGACAAGAGACAAGTTGTGCTTCTCTAGGTGGGGAACGAAAGCAAGACTCTACTAGTAAGGTAAACAAAGATAACATTGTGCTGGTCAGAAGAATTGGACTGGGAAAAAAGACTGTCAAGCAAGGTCTATGTGCTGTGTAAGGCAATGCAAAGAGAACAAGCACTGGCAAAGCCAATGGGTCTGTTTTTTAGTCAGTGGGAGTGCTTGGGAAGAGTTGGGTGACTGTGTGTCACTCCCAGGTGTCCCAGAAATAAAATCCCACAATGATGCTATATCATGAGCTACAACAGTATGGAAGCTGTACTCTTCTTTATTTCAAAGAAATATGAAATGAAAGGGTGCCAAAAGATGAAGATTGCAAAAGATATAGAGCGAACATGTTATAATGACAGGAAACAAATGTGCAAGTGCAACTGATGAATAACATGGCATCTCTATGAGAGGTCTGGGCATCCAAGTATCAAGTCTAACATTATGGGAACACCATTGGACAATAAAACCATCCACGAATTGCCATGACCTTGATAGCTAGCTCATCCAAGAAATGACAAACCATGAAAACAAACGTGGCTGAAATGGGTTGGCCCAAAGCCCACTCTCTTTCTGTACTGCTTCTTATTGCATTTTTTCGATGAACTAATGACAAGACGCCTTTCAAGTAGCTAGCGACAGCTGTCTGAAGCCAGCCCGCAAAAGAGAAATAACCTGAGGCAAACCATCACAGATGGCGAAATCAGATCTCGCATCAATCCCTGAACTCAAATAACCAGTTGGTAGTAGTGAAGCATGCATGCTGTTTAGTCGCTCTCATGCACGTGCCAGGCACTACAAATCGAGGTCATTTCCATGCAGCAGGGGGATAGACAAGACCATCCTGCTGTGGGGCCGAGTGGCTGAAATGCAGGTCCGGATAGGCCGTTTCTTCCACAGGCCAAGGGCTGGAGCCCTTGGAACCCACTTTTAAGCACCCAGGGCAGCCACTGGTGCCTCCGTCACTGTTCCCAGTTCCCCGAGGCGAGGAGACATCGAGAGAGTGGGAGAGAGGGGGAGGGGAAGTGGGAGAGAGGGAGGAGAAGTGAAAGAGGGGGAGGGGAAGTGAGAGAGGGGGATGGGAAGAGAGACAGGTAGAGGGAGAGAGAGAGGGGAAGAAAAAGAGAGAGGGGAGGGAGAATGGATGGAAAGGCAGATTGTGCATGGAGACTGCCAGGGCAGGGCTGGTTTGGGCGTTTCTGCCGGGGCTGCTTTTGGTTCCCCCGCCACGCCGTGACAGAATTCAGTGCTTAACCTCAGGGAATACAAATTCTCATTTATTTCTGTACTTCTTCCTTGCTCATTTAAACACATTACAATTGTTCTTGGCGTGGGCCCATAGAGAAGGAACCTCTTACCGCGACACATCTTATTCCCATGACACAGACACATCTTATTCCCATGATGCACCTGCTCTTTCATCGCCACAGCCCATGCGCTGTCTACGTATGACGTATGACGGCAGTGTAACACTTAACTAAACTATGGGTACGTTTCACGGAGATCTGAAGCACTTCCCAATACAAGGAAGGCAGTGTGGTCCCAGAGGTTTCCAAGGCTCCAAGGCAACCATCCCATCTCGCTGCCTGCGGAAACAGACAGCTGGCTCCTTTCAGCGTTGCCCCGGTCTTCCGAATTCAAACACCGTCCTCTTCGACGTCGACAACAGGACAGAAGCTTTCCCTTGTCTCCGAGTATGAACACATTGTTATTTTAGAGCTGCACTTCCTTCCTGCGCTTCTTGCTAAGAAAACGGAAACATTCCCAATAAATCAAAGGCAGGAGGATGATCTTATGAAGCGGGAAGGCAGCCAGGCGGTCTGCAGAGAGGGAGCGCCTGGAAGCCAAGAGAAGGCAATAGGGCGAGCAGAGGGTAAGGACCTATGGAAACAAGAGACTGCGCAGTCCGCACTGTCGATGGCAGATCTGCTCGTTCACAGGCCAAAGAAACCATTGATGCATAGGATAATGCAACCTAACCTGTATAGATAGATAGGTCGGATACTTTTCGGTCTCATTCTCTCTAAAACATGCCGGGGCTGGTCAACTGGCGAGATCACAATAGCAAGTGGTGCTAGACAGGGCACAAGTCCTAAAAAAAGAAATGGGGGGACGCTGTCACCGGAAGTGACGTCATGACAGGAAGTGACGTCGCGAAAGGTGGCTTGCACCATCAGGCTCATTGCCTCCCCTCGCTCACCCCTTAGACGCGATTGCATCTGAGAAGTCAGCGCGTGAGCAGCGTGCTGTGAGCTCCGAGCTCCTCCTCCCAGAGAGGCCAAAGAGTGAAGTCCAGCTGTTTGGCAGGGGGGACGGTGTCCCCCCGGTAAAATAAGTGGGGGGACGCCGACCACCCTGGTGCTAGACTGCCTCTAGGCACATTAGTTATAACTTATTTATCCGTGGGAGGAGTGTGTCACAAAGCCACTATGCTAAGTGGGTGTAGAGTTGTGGGCCAGGCCCACATGCTACTAAAATGATTCACACAGACAGCGTGGGTATGGTTTGTTAACTGGCCACGCGCACTTGGGCCCTTTTATTAGCAGGCCCACGTCACTCCTGTGTTGGATGGGTGCGAGTGTGGCCAGCCCAGGAGGGACTGGCTGGTACAACATGTGCCTGCTGAGACACTAGAACGTCTCCAGCCCAACACTACAGTAGGCACCAGAAATTCCATTATCAGTCCAACGCTTTAAAACATCATGCTGCATCAACCATAACGGTCCAGAAATTTCTGTTACATCATCCTTGTTCAATGTGGGACCAAAACAGCCGTGCCCAACTTCAGATACCCGATACAGATACTCATGTACCCAACAAGAATAATTTTATGTAAAGCTGTTCGATGTGGACATTCTGAAAACATGCCACGAGTTTAGCCCAGGTGGACCTACGCTGGGGCACCCAGGCTTTAATATATTATCATTACCAAAGGAGGCCTCAGTGGAGTACAAGGAAAGAACTCCTGGTACTGCAAAGCCACGCATACGCCACCGGAATGCACATGGGATATCGACTGAAGTTAAAAGAAATCACAACTGGTTTGCTGATGAGACAGATTTACGGTTTCCTTCCACTTTCTGATGAGGAAACAAAACACCAACCTCTGCACCAAGTGCATGATCCATGGAGGACAGTGCATGCATGGACCAAGAAAGGGCAAGCGAAGGACTTTTACGGCAATCAGCATTTCTTCAATTTAATCGACTCATCATTTAATGAGATGCGAAACTTAATTCCCCACAGAAAGCAGCTCAATTCGGTGCTAATATGCTGTTAAATCTGCAAGGTAAAGAGGATTATCATTTAAACGGTTATTGAAAGGTAGAGGGTGCAATTTATTTGCAACATTTTGCAGTTAAATTCGGTGCATATAAAGCACTCTACGAACTGAAGACAATCAAACATTCAATAATATTTTTAGTCTGAAGCACAGTCCGGTGCATAAAAATTAAGCTCACAGATCACCGCAAGAAGCTCCAAATTACCAACTGCACAAAATAACTTAACCAACATTAATATTTGCAAATGACAGTTGATGGATCCAGGCTAGAGGATAGCATGATGGTAGAATTAAAGCCCTATGTGTACACACCATTAAAGACTTTGGGTGGGAACGTATCAAACAGATGTCAAATACTTGAAAAGGGATCAAGGCCCACAAGAAGCAAGTAATGGAGGCAGGGCTCTAGGTCAATGGATCATACATAGTCAACAGGTCATAAGGAACAGAAGTGTCTTGTTTATGCCACTGGGTAGAAGTGGTAGGCAACAGCTCTCCTTTCGGGGGGCCAGGACGTATTTTTCATCAAACCTTTTCCAAGCGCAAGAGAAAGTCAGAAACACTGGAAAGATTGGAAAACAACAACAAATGGAGAAAGCAGCGTCAAAAATGGAACTGAAAGAGTGAGATAAAGAGGCAGGAATTGTTGGCTGGTGGAAGAAAGAGTCTTGCGGTTGAATCAAGGCCCTGCAGCCTTGGTATTTGAAAATATTGGGATTTGGCAACACTGAAGGCAGAGTGATGGGAAATACTGAAACTTTGGCTCTTGCACTTATTGTTTTAGTAATCAGCACTTAGAGGAATCTGGTAAACGTATCCGATGACGCTCTTCTGACCACAGATGAAGATGGCCCTTGCCTTCTGATAATGCTGGACCGCTCAGCTGTCTTTGACACCGACTGCAGACTACCCTCATCTATATCCTGAACTCACAAATGTGATTCAATACCAATGCTACTCACTAGTTCTCTTCTCACCTATACAACTGACACCAGTTCACATTAATAATGCAATAAGCCTGATGCCACCAGACCAGGGCGAATGTTCGGCTTGGGGAAAATTATTAATAACAATGTCTGTGGAAACCAGAGTGATACGGGTTGGATTTTTTTTTAATTTCTTTTTATTGAACAAGCTCAATATAAAATACAATAACATTTATAAACTATTCCTGAATTTAGTTATGCAAAGCACGTTTTACGTCTATTAAACATGTGAGCTGTAATGTGGTAAAGAGAACAGAAGTGCTAAAAACAGCATATTCTCCAAGGGTGGGCTCTATTTATTATGCTTCGAAGAGGAAGCTCCCACATTGCATGACACAGCACCTGTTCAATACCCTGGTCAGGCCATGTTTCTCCTACATGCTGTCCGGGAAGGGACAGGATCTACAGGTAACATGCCAACACAAGCTTCTGCTTACCTCCTGGATCCGTTTTTGGAGGCACGCAACTGCAAAGTTTGAACACAAGACTTAAGTCAACAGAGTGTTTACATAGTATGTGACTGCATCAGTACTTTATTTGGGTCTGGTTTGTGTACAGCTTTGGAAACCAGCCTTTCCTACAACCAAAACAGCATCTACATTCTTAGATGTATCATCCAGCCACTTTGTGCTATAGGGATAAGCAAACATTTAGTATGGGGGTTCTGTATCCAGTGACTGAGGTAAAGCCTGGTTGCCTGATTATTCACTCTTTGCATCATGCCAATGAGTTTATTGGGAAGAACCTTTGAAGATGATGTTGACATCATTAATGGGCACTATTACCAGGGATCTGATTAGTTCCACTAGATGTTATTACTAAAGAAGTGGAGGGTTGTTCTACGTCTGTAAAAACAAAACGAAACTAGATATCTGTAACCATTTCATTGACCTGGTAAGCAAAGGAGAAATCGGTTAATAAAATGAGGCATGTGTTTTTTTTTCACTTTGAGAAACAATAAGCAATTACGATAAGCCAACAGGACAGTCGCATGGGGGTGCTTCACCCAGAATAAGGATTTCAAATGTGGTTTTGTCTATGCACAGTAATTACCATTCATCCAATGCGAGATAGTAAGTATTGATTGATTTTCCACGATATTGACCTCACCTCCAAAGACTGGAGGTGAGGCGTTAAAAGCCTTGGGAGCGGATATACCGACGTACAGCTTTGTATATGTATCCTTACTCTGGTTGTCATGTGTGCATTTGTTCAGGTAATCTGGCTCGATTTAAAAATCCAGGTTGCTATGTGCTTTGGCTATGTCAAGTAAACATATCCATATCCCTTGACATCACAAACCCCACTTTCGCAGAACATTGTATCTACTAACTTGTAAATAATAGCAAACCATTGTGTCCTTGTAGTAAGATAGTGTCAGAATTTCCCATTGGACGAGCTATGGAGCTGTACTGTGCATGCCTTCATGGATCAACGCTAAAAGCTTATGTTGGATCACCTTGCTACCAATAAACTGGAATTTTTCACTCACATATAATGCAATGGAGCCTTGAAGAGAACAGATGCGCTTGCAAACTGTCTTCTGTTATTTCTTTTATTATTAACATTTTAAATGCGCAGCAAAGGCAAGGGTCTAGCTTCTAGGCGCACCACATTTTTTGACAAAAAAGTCAGTTGTGTATGATAGAAAGAAAACCTAGAAAATAGTAAACCACACAAGTATCATTGTCCACCCAACAAGCAGGAACAAACATACTAGCTCATTGTAAGAGAATAGCTGCTTATTCGCAAAGAATATAGGAAAGCTGAAGGCAACAACCTATGTGGTCACCAAGGCGGCGCTGGAAACAATGCGGGTGAAAATGCAGCTCCCCAAATATGGGCATGAAAATTCCACAAATGCATCTGTCGGATGATCTTATTCTTGCCAGGGAACAAAGGCCGTGTGATCTCCACCAGTGTCCTCGCCCAGGCGGACACAATGCTCGATTCAGAGGGGAGGCCTGTGCTCGGCACAGAAGGCATTCATTGGGAGCTGGTTCCTGGCGTGACTGACCTTTACGTTTGTTTCTCGACCCTGGTTAATTTAACCCTTTCGGGCCAAAACGGACTACAGCTGGTTTCAAAAAATAATTTTCGTCTTGGCTGCAAGAGTATTCTTGGGAGAGATGTAAGTGGTGTAGAGTGGAACAAAAAGCAGTTCAAACGAAGACCACATTTTTGCCTTGGAGATGAATTCACATTTTTTTTTTTAGAACTTCTTTCCTCCACACACCATTAGGACCCGCCCTGCTGCTTTTAATATCAACAGGTCTGTGATAGGTAATTGGGCTTGAAGAGAAGAGAAGTGATTCAAACTCGAGGCTGTCTTCATCGCATGATCCCTTCCAAGCAGCGGTACCCTGAGCGCTGTGTAGCCAGCCGGGGTCACAAGTTCACCACCAAGAGCAGAATGTTTAAGTGTTCTGTACTCGCCCTACAGCCATGTTTTTCCTCTTAACACATGAATGTTCCTTTGTGAAAGACAATCCTATTCGGCCCTGTTAGAGGGTCTGTATTTATTTTTCTAAAACGGAGAACATTTTTGGCAACTGGATATTATGGTGCAAAATGCAAAACAAAATCCAAACATTCGCCTAACATTCCACACGTTCTACCTGACCCTGCACAGGGTTTCTCATCTTTTGAATATTTCCTGCATGGAAGATACTTTTTTGGAGGTAATCACAAAATCAAGTTATTTTCAATATAATAGAACTGCATTGCTGTCAATAACGCTGGTGAGGTGTCGGATCCAAGCAATGAATGCTTTTTCTGCAACCATTCTTTGTAGTAGAAAGGAACAACCCGAGTGACAAAGCTATTTGTGCGTGTAATTTCAGCAACATGAAGCTGTACTTGTACACTGGTTTACTTGCAAATATTTTTTGTGAAAGTAAATGTACTCCCCAGGGCACAGAATGGGCGTCCCAGGGAAGGAACACCCTAGAAAGTTAGGGAATACCACAAGCATACCTGGTTGTGTGCATCCTTAAAGTTTTCCACAGCTTAACCCCACCATGAAAATGGTTGAATGTGTACTTCTGCCCAGAGCAACATTAAATACATTTCCAGAGGTGAATGAAAAGGCAACACCTCCAAAATTCTATGCTATGTAATTTTACGGAAGTAGAAACGCTCACACATGGTCATAAAAATGAATGCTTAGAACTTGTGAATATCAGACCTTTCTACTTTTGTAAATTCTCAAAAAACTAGAAATTTAGTCCACACGTGGTCAGAAACCTATGGGAGCAAATGGATGACCTTTTGTGAATAAGAACCTAAAAGAATAAAAAGAATTCTAAAAAAAAAAAATAACCTAAAAGAAGGAAGAATGTACTATGTGCAAGGCAGTACGATGAATAGTTTCCTACGGAAATACACAAGTCTTTCATTCAAGAAAAAGTCTTGGTAAAGACCATCTCAAATTACTATGCAAGGTGTACAGCAGACTCTTGCAGTTTGAGAAAAGTTAAAATAAAGATTTACACATCTACATTCACTCGAGAATGCAATGATAATGTTTATGGTTTACTGCTATTCTAACTCTGGGCCTTACATATATTGCATTTGAAAAAAGGACGTTACCAATGAGAAATACTTAGATGAAAGGAGAGAAGCATGTAGGGTGCCTGGAAGTGTATCGTCACCCTCAGACCAGTGGCATGCATATACAATCAGTCTTGTGTGTAAAGCGCAGGACATCAAACACAGCATCATTGTCATTCTACCCACTGGGACTCTAGGCCTGCTGTACTGTACTTTACAATACACTGCTACACATCGCACAGCTGAAAATTACACTATTTGCAGCTAGAGTCAAACAAATGCAGCATTAAAACAGAAATTAATGGGGCGTGGCTACGAGAGCGGCAATGGCGGTCGCAGCTTCTTAGAGCTCCCGCTTGCCCGTGACATATCCGTCCAGTTATCCTGTCCCCGAGCCTCTACGACGCTCCCCAAGTGAGGCGATTACCGCTGAGAGCACCGGACATCTTCCGGTGCGGTCGTCGGCGATTCTGGCGCTTTGGTCACGGCGGGGAGGCAGGGAGCAGAGTGCGGCCTAGTGCGCAGTCGGAAGCCGGGACCTGGATTTTGGCGCTCCCCGTCCGGGAGGCACCTGAGTGGCGCGGCCGCCTTGCCGCTTCTCCAGCGCTGAATTGACCCGGCGGGACAGGAGAGGGCAGATACAGTCTGCCCGGCCACGGCGCCATAACATCGGAGGAGCGAGGCTCGCTCCACTGGCTGCTGGGGCCTAGCGGGACCGGCGGAGCCGGGGGCCTTGAGTTTCGCGGCTCCCGCCCGGGGCTTGCAGTGGGCGGTTGCCGATCCCGGGACTGGAGGACGCCCCACCACGGCTTCTCTGCATTCGAGGACCATTTCACAGCGGTGCAGCGGTTGGCGGACCCTGTGGCGGGCGGCACATCGTGAGTACCCCCATCTGGACCCCCAGACATTGCTGGTAGTGGTGGCAGGCCTACAGGTGCAAAGAGGGCGAAACGAGCCCATTCACTGCGCTAACAGACTTACGGGCCACAGGTGGAGTGGGGGTGACTCCCGAGGCCTGCTCTGCATCTCCTGAACTGCGACCATAGAGGGGTGTCCGGGTGCACGCATCTGGTGGTGGGACGTGATCGGCTGGAGGGGTCCCCATTGGGCTATACGGAGGACGTGGGAGACCCCATACTGCCACGCATGTGTTGACTGTTGGTGGCCCGCGGGCAGGTTGCGATCATGACCCGAGGAGGGGTCGGCGGCCAAGCCAAGCAGCCGACCATCGACAAATTCACGGGACCGACTGGAGGTCCGGGCCCGTCGGGTGGGGGTCAACAACAACCACCCCCACCAGACAATACCGCGCTCATGGCCGCCATCACCCAGTCCAGGGATATGCTTGACGCCAAAATCGGCGCGGTGGGCGCGGATGTTACCCTGATACGCCAAGACCTACGGAACGCTGTGGCTCGGATCACCGAGGCGGAATCCAGAATCTCTGTGGTGGAGGACGATGTTGGGTCCTTGAAGAAACGACTGGCGGTGGTGGAATCGGTGCAGAAGAATCTGGCGCTTAGGGCTGAGGATGCAGAAGGTCGCGCCCGCCGCAACAACCTCCGATTTGTTGGTTTTCCGGAGCGCTGTGAGAAGGGGAACATGGAACAGTTCCTTACTCAGTGGCTGCTGAGCTGGCTTCCTCCGGGGATCCTGTCCACATGCTTCGTCATTGAATGCGCACATCGCGCCTTGACCCAGAGGCCGCCGGAGGGGGAGTGGCCCAGGGCAGTGATTGCTAGACTGTTGAACTACCATGACCGCGACGTTATCCTGAGAGAGGCAAGGTCCAAGGATGCCATCCTATATGAAAACCACAAGATCATGGTATTCCCTGACTATACCAAACTCGTGCAGCAGAGGCGACAGTCCTTCATGAATGCCAAGGCGAAGCTCCGTGGTCTGGGTCTCCAATACTCCCTGCTGTACCCTGCTCGTCTGAGAGTAATTTTCCAGTCCAAAACGTTGTTTTTTGATTCTCCGGAAGATTTGTTTCGCTGGACGGATGAAACGGTGGCGCTCAGGCCACATGCCCAGCCGGGACTGAATCCGGGGTCCTCGAGGGGTTCCTCGCCGGAATGCAGTGATCAACCGTCCAAGGGTAAGAGGCACCGGAGATCTAGATCACGAAAGCGGTCGGCCTCTGCCTCTGGTGCACAGGGAGGCAGCAGAACCAAAGATTCGGACCTTTCTGGGAAGTGACATTGCTACTTTCAGGTACTCTGTGCTCCTGGTTTGATGGTGTGGCTCCCGGGGAGGGGAGAAGTAAGGGCGGCGGCCCGGCGAACTGGACGCCTCCCTGATGCCTCAGAGTATTCTCAAGACTGTGTTCGATGAGTTGAGTGGGGTGGTGGAAACAGGCTCGGGTACAGCCGATTGGGGGCTGTCCCTCTCCTACCCTTGTAGGAGTTGGTTTTTGGGGGGGGGGGGGTTTGCGACAATGGGTTTAAGGGTGTTGGGATCCATTGGCATGGTAGGTCTTGGGCCCTCTGTTTTGGGCTTGGAACTGCCCATGCCGCGACAGATGCTTCATAGCTCTGTGAGGTGTAGGGGGGGGTTGGGGGAATGGACAGTAAAGGAAGGAACGGCAGTTGCTGTCCCTGAAGTTTCTAAGTTCTGGGGTGGTAGGGGGGAGATGCACATGCTTTCTAGGAGGATGCGGATGTTTTTGAGTGGTGGGTGGTGTGGACACGGGGGGCCTTCCTGGTGGACTCCATCTGACTATGGCTGATACTGTACACGGACTTCCAGTGGAGTCTCTACGAGTGGTTACGTGGAATGTAAGGGGGATGTTAGACAAAGTGAAACGTGGGGCTGTCTTGCGCTGGGGGAAAAGAGCCGCTGCAGATGTGCTTCTGCTTCAGGAGACTCATATGATGGGGTCGAAGGCGCTCAGCCTGCAGCGATTGGGCTATCAGCAGGTATACCATGCTGGCTTTACCAGGGGGTCCAGAGGGGTGGCTGTTCTAATCCATCGTAGGGTGGCGTATGTACACGAAAAGATGTGGGCTGACCCGCAGGGTCGTTATTTGTTTGTCAAAGGCAGGGTGGGTACGGAGCCCGTGGTCCTTGGGAGTGTCTATGCCCCCCCCCCTGCAGTGGGCCCTAGCTGAGAGACTGTTCCAGGTGTGGGGGGATATCCCGGAGTCCCTGGCGGTGGTCGGGGGTGACTGGAACGAGGTGATGGACGTATGTATGGACCGCAGGGGGTGCCGGGAGCTGGGCGGGCTGAACCCCCCTTGCCCCCCCTCCCCTCCCTCTACTAGGCTGCGAGCGATGTGTGATGGAATGGGCTGGATTGATGCTTGGCGACATATGCACCCTGCTGCGCGCGAATATACGTTTGTGTCTGCTGTGCATGGTTCCTTTTCCCGCCTGGACTACGTGTTTGTTCCCCGGGTGTGCATGTGTAGGGTGCGTGCGGTGGAGATTTTGCCGAGGGGACTGTCTGATCATTCCCCAGTATCGATTGACGTAGAACTCGTTAGGAAACGCCAGCCCTTTAGATGGAGAATGTCCTTGTGGCATCTTCAGCAACCTAGTTATGTTAAGCACCTCCGGGAGGTCATTTATCATTACTGGCGGGAGAACCTTGTTGAGGACATTGACGCAGTAGTGGTGTGGGAGGCTTTGAAGCCCACGGTGCGAGGGGTGGATATTGCTTAGACCACTGCGGCTCGCCGTGGGCGTCGTGAGGCGATCGTGGCGGCTGCGGCACTGGTGGAGACGCTGGAGCGGCAGAGTCGGGGCGGAGGAGATGAGATTGGTGTACGGCTACTTCTCCAGGCACAGCGATCCTACGCGTCAGTCCTACTGGACGAGGCCAAACAGGCGTGGCTGGCCACGCGGAGCCGGATTTATCAGTGGGGTGACAAGTCGGGCTCTATGCTCTATAGACTGTGCCAGTATAGCATTAAACCCGACACACTGCCCGGCCTTCTTGCTGAGGATGGAGCGGTTATTACGGACCCTGTCGGCCTGGCAGCGAGCTTTGCCACCTACTTTGAAACGCAATATGCTCCGTGTGATAGCTTATCGGGAGAGGAAGTGGCTAAATTCATTGATGACCTACCCCCTAAAGCGGTGTCTGATGAGGCCAGGAAATCCCTGGATGCTCCTCTCACGGCGGAGGAACTTGGGGAAGCCCTGGGACAGCTTATCGCAGGTAAGGCCCCCGGGCCGAGCGGTTACCCCTGTGAATTTTATAAATAATTTCATACGCAATTAGGGCCCCACTTTCGGCGTGCGCTTGAAGCGGCGCGTACTCAGGGCAGGTTGCCGCCTGATTGGCGTCATGCTGAGATAGTGGTTTTCCCGAAACCGGGTAGGCCCCCTGATAGGCATGACTAGGCTGTGGGGTTTTAGGTTTAAACCTATAATAACTGATAAAACCCCACTGAAAGAAAAATAGCCCTCACTGGTGAAAACATATAAACACTGAAAAAACACCTGCACAACCACAAACTAAATGTCATTCAAAGAAAGGAAAAAGAAAGTGAAAGAGTCATTTTGTTCTTACTGAAGGGGTCAATAAAACGTAACTTTGTTATACAAGCTAGCAGTAAGAAAGACTGGCTAACATTATTCTGCTTGAGTTTTGTTCTTTAGGGATGCCACTAAAATATTGTTTCTTCTTCCTTTTACTTTTTTCAGTTTTATGGCCTTTGGTCTAAAGATGCAGGGTTTAGTTTCATGTTTTAGGTTTAGTTTAACTATTTTATAAACTGTAGAGAATCAGGACATATCAAACTCACATTTGATATTTTGGCTGAATTTGATTCTTTCACTGATAGGTAAAATGGCTAGTTTCATAAAAATCTTTCCTAATATGTGTCATCACATTTGCCCACAGAGAATGGGTAAAAACCCTTAATACATGAGACCATAGTTTCTAGTGGGTCAGTATTGATAGTAGGGGAATTGCCAACACCTCAGGCTTTAAACATTAAAGCTAAGGTATAGTGACAAGTATATATATCACCAAGCATATGGGATAGTGGTGAAAATGTGGCACCAGACTTTTGGAAAACATGGAACGCAGTGTCACTTGTTATGCTCTGCAAAAAAGGTTCTTTCCAAGTTCAACAAAGATTGGAGTGATATTGGATTGGATGCAGATTTATAAAGCGCGTGGTTACCCGGGAGCGTCCCAGCGCTGCAAACACCCATACTAATGAGGAAAAGAAAAAGAGTTAAAGGCCCTGAGGGAACAGAAATGTTTTTAGGAGCTTTCGAAAACGAAGAAGGCTAGGTTCCGCTCGGAGCTTAAGCGGTAGGGAATTCCACAAGGTTGCTGCATTGATGGAGAACCGCCGACCACCTGATATATGGTTTGTATTTGTAGTGATTCAGCTCCGTATATAAAACAAATTGTGTGATGACCTGTCAAAATTGATACCCGAGCTGAAGGGATTCCCTGTCGGAGATCCTAGCCACTTGTTAGATGGTATGCTGAAAGCTTCTTTACAATCTTCAGAGTTAATGAGGGATGCTATTGACTTTTTAGTCCATTCTGGTGCACTGTTCTCTTATGCCCAGGAACTAAAACGCAAATATTTATAATTTTGTGCTTTATGTGGCATCAAAGAAAGAGTCATCCAAACTGTGCCCCTTAGCTGACGGTTCTCACCCAAGGGGCTATGAATGCTAAGAGGGCCTTTTCACAGAAGTTTACATGGGAAGGAAAGCGCGAGCGCACATGACCAAAGACTCACTGAAGAAGTATTGTATGGTGTACTACAATAAGATTACTTTGCAAAAATCTCTTTGGACCTCATCTACACTATACGTACACTGTCTACATAACATGTTCTTTCAGTGCAGAAACAAGCAATGATAAAAGCAAAATGTTCCATAAACACCGGAAAAACACTTTTTCTGTTGTTTTTAGTGGCGTAAAAATGTGTAACCACTGATAACAACTGTTTTTTAAGATATTGAAAACACTGAAAAAACCCCACCAGAATTTACCAAAAATAGAAACTGAAAACAGGACAGCCTAGGCATGACTCATATCGCCCCATCTCATTACTTAACATAGAAGCCAAAATACTGGCCAAGGCCCTGGCGAATCGGTTGCTTCCGTATATATCGGAACTAGTACACCCCGATCAATCGGGCTTTATGCCTGGCAGGGCTACACGCCACAATATTCGGCGTGCGTGGGCCGCGATGGAGGCTATGGGGGCCACGGGCGAGCGGGCTGCTTTGTTGCTTGCTGATATTAATAAAGCGTTCGACTCGGTAGGCTGGACATATCTGTTCGCACTCCTGCCCCGTCTCAACCTGGGCCCTATTTTTCTATCCTATGTTAGGCTGCTTTATACGGATATCACGGCCGCTGTGCGTGTTGCCGGGGCGGTGTCAGAGACCTTCCATATTGGCCGGGGAACCCGACAGGGATGCCCTCTGTCCCCGTATCTCTTTGCCCTTGCTATGGAGCCGTTGGCCGCCTGGGTACGTATAGATGCGCAGATGCGAGGATTTGTGTGGCCCCAGGGCCTCTCCGATAGAATTGCGTTGTACGCTGATGACGTCCTTTTCTTCCTTACAGACCTGCGTCGCTCCGGGCCGCGAGTATTGGAAATAATGCGGGTCTTTGGCGAAGTCTCGGGCCTATACCTGAACCTAGGTAAATCCACCCTGTGGGTCCTGGGCGGTGGTGCAGTATCGGACCCCTGGACGCTGGACCTACGGGTGGCGACCGATGGCATGCACTACCTGGGGGTGTTCCTGTCCGAGTCGGCGACCCTCACGTGGGAACGCTCTGTACTGCCGGTTTGGGAGCGGGTGCGGGCCGACGTGAAAACTTGGTCCCGGATGCCTCTTAATATCTTTGGCCGGTCCGCCATCTTCAAGATGGTGGCGCTTCCGCGCATTCTGTACCAGCTGCAAAACTATCCCCATTCGGTCCCGGCCTCGTGGTTTCGGCAGGTGAATTCGGTCTTGGGGCGGTTCCTATGGGCTGGGGGTTCTGCCAGGGTGGCGTTGCGTACGTGTTTCCTATCTACGTACTGTGGAGGACTTGCCACCTCGGACCTCATGTCTTACTATCAAGCAGCTCACCTGCTCATCCTTAATGACTGGTGGTACGGTGATAGGGGTGACCCGGCATATGCTTTAGAACGCGCACTGATGGGCGACAACACTCTCCACATGCTCCTTTACTCTGCCCGGCTGCGGCGGGAATTGCCCAGTGTCACGAAGACTGTTTTCCTTGTTTGGCGTCAGGCGTTGCGACGCATGGGCTGGTGGGGTAAGCTGACTGCGGAAACACCGCTGTGGCGTAACGGTAGACTGCCTGCGCTGGCCTCCTTGTCGGGCTTCGGTGGCTGGGACGTGATCGGGATCTCGTCACTGGGCGATGTGATGTCTGGAGCTGTTTTTAAGTCGTTCCAGGACCTTAGTGCGGAATTCCACTTACCGCGGACTCCGTTTTTCCGTTATCTGCAGCTTCGGCACGCGCTCGCACCATACATTGCCGACTTAGAATCGCTCCCTGAATTTAGCCCTATTGAAGCGAAGTTGTTCATGGGGGATCTCGGAGACAAAAAAGTGTCCCGAATATACCAAACGATGGTCACTCACTGCGCCTCCGACCTTCTTCCCCTGCGGACGGCCTGGGAGGCGGATGTTGGTCCCATGGACGAAGACGATTGGCGAGAGGCCCTGGAGTCCCCACGAGGGACTGCCATCGCGATGAGGCTCAGGTTTATCCAATTTAAAATTCTCCACAGGGCTTATTTTACCCGTGAGCGCCTCTGGAAAGCTGGACTAATTGAATCGCCGGAATGCCTGCGTTGTGGGATGGAAGTGGGCTCACTGCTTCATACGGTGTGGTTGTGTCCTAGAATTGCTGGCTTTTGGAGCGGTGTGTGGAGTTGCTTGTCTGAAGTGCTACGTTGGGACCTGCCCCGCACCCATCGATTAGGTTTGCTTCATATTCTTGAGGGAGTGGGGGGGAATAGTTATAAGCGCCACCTACTGCTATTGGGGCTGGTACTAGCCAAGAGAGACCTGGCACAGGCTTGGAAGAACGAACGGGCCCCTCCTCTGTGTGTATGGAAAGCAGGCTTAGATTTTTGTATGGGTCTGGAGCGCCCGATCTTTGAAGCGCGTGGATGCCCCCGCAAGCACTTTAAGATATGGAAAAGATGGGCTGATTATAGGGACTTGCCACTGGACCCTCCAGTTGAACCCGAGGAAGAACCCTAGGCCTCCCCCATTGTGTGGGCCAGTGTCTTGCGCCATACCGACTACTCTATACTCACTTAACGCTGTTACCTTTTCGCATGTGCACGGGGTTAGGGAGGGACTGCGGGGTGGGATTGGTTGAGGGTGGTGGGAAGTTGGGGTAGGGACGGGGTGGGGGGTAGTTCCAAATTAATGTGTTTTGAAATGAGTCTAGTTCGGATTCGGATCCTGCTATATATAATGTATCCAAATGCTTAGTGGTTTCTCCTGACTGTGGGTGCCACATTAATTGCCTTGCTTGACTATTCAATAAAATCTGTTGTGAAAAAAAAAAAAAAAAAAATTAATAGTCACCTACTACATAAATGATCGGTAATTTAATGCACCACCACTGTATACTGTGAAAACATAAGTATCCCACTACCCCTGTCCCGCCATCCACTGACGTGCAAATGTGCTCAGTCACGTGATTGAGTGCACTGTGATTTGCTGTAGTCAACATACAGATATGTATAGTGGTATCTAAGTCCAGTTATTGAAGGATCTTTAACTTCCATCAGTTGTAAGTGACTCTAAACTCCCGGTCATATTCTAGTTACTCAGTTCTACACAAATGTAAATGTAAATGTACAGGAATTTATATAGCGCAAATCACCAAGCGGTTTCTAAGCGCTTGCTTAGGGAACCCGTCCTGGTATTCCCCTGTGAGATAACCCCGGCAGGGTATCCGCAAGGTGAAAGCCAGGCATCCCGCCGCGTGGGGCCGTTGTGGAGATTAAGCAAGCTATTGCCCAGAGTCGCAGAGTGTGAACCCGTGAATCGAGTAGGCACCGGAGCGAGAATTTTCGAGGACTCAAGACCCCGCCGAGCCGGGAATTGAACCCTGGTCCCGGGCTGACCTCTGCTTCCAGGTCTGCCTCCTCTAACCAGTGAGCCACACTTCTCCAGAAGCAGAATGTGACAAGCCACCATTGGAACAAGATGTACACAGGATCAGCAAACCACTGTTGGTAGCAATGCCTGTTCAAGGCTTCGATGAGCTACTGGAGATGGCCTAGTCGGATGTAGCCTTTCCTCAGAAGTAAACATTTTGCCGATACCGATTATTGGAAAATAACAGAGTTCCATGAACATTTATTAAATTTAGAAAATGGACTTTCAATATGTTCCTTCCTCAGTGCTGCCCATCTTTAGGTCTTTAAAGGCACAAACACTTTCTGTTCCAGTAAAATCTACCTTGTAATTCGTCTCTGTTTCAATGTGTTTCTCTCTTTCACTTCGTTCAGGAAAAAAATTGAAAAGTTCCATTTTAATCAATAGTTTTCTTTATTTAAGATCGGCTTCAGGTTGTGTTAGTATTCTGTTGTGCCATGAAGCCTCGGCAACCACGTACTTAACAAAATCTCATAACATATCAAAAATGACGTCTACACAACGCAGAGTAGCGGCCACAGTTTTCATGAGTACCAACCTGTGAAGCAAGTTCCGACTTCCTCGTCCACTCTTCTAGACCATTACTCAGTCTTGTACCCTGGAAGGCATCCTCCTCCATCTACTCTCCTAGATTCTAATCCACCTGCGCAAGATTATGGAAGTGATTCCTGCTAAAAGTATCAGAGGGATTGCGGCTGTCTTGAAGCTTGACTTCCCAGTAGCCTTTGTGGATTTTTGCATCCATAGCTAATGTTCCACCCATCTTTACCTTCATCTCCCCAACTGTCCTGATTTCCTCCCAACAAGGGTCAGATGTCAAAAGGAACCTACAACGTTTCCCCTTTTTTGTGACAGAACGAATTTATATAGATTTCGTGTCAAACTCTACACGTCTTTGTAATGCACAGAACTACCAGCTTTTACATGAAACCAAAATCCTAATGAAAATTCAGGACAAGTGGATTCTTGATGCCCTGGTGGCATTTTTCTTCCCACTCACATGGATGGCCATGGGGCGGCAATTGATGTTTCAAGGTGCACTCCTAGGTGGTGGCGCCCTAGCAGGCACCTGGAATTGCCTTGCAGTAGCCCCAGCCCCGACTAGACTCCTGTCATAATTTGATTTAATTGTTGTGAAGTGTTCTAGTCCTCCTGTATGAAGGCATCTTCCTCTATAGTGAAGAAAATATATATGAGCTGGGGACTTGGCTACTGAGCAGCTACATTCTGCTGCACATTTCTATTCCATGGACTTGAGAAATGTAAAAATAGATCCTGATGAGGTAGCAATTCTATGTTTCCTGAGTTTGGGAGTTCCCCCTTTAACATTTTGACATAGAAAGGCAAAGGCACAAATAACCTATGTTCAGAACTTCACTATGATTAGTCCATTTGTTTACAGTGTAAGCAACCGACAACGAGTCTATATTTTAACCTTAACTCTAATCATACTAGCAACATCACTTTGCCGCTCTAAATGTTTTTCTACGTAATGGTGGAATACAATTTGCAGTTAACATTTACCAGTTCGTAAAATATCTGCACCACTGTACAGTGCAAAATCACTTTTTTTGCTGATCACTTAAGGGCACTTAACATACTTCCATTGCGATGCAAGACTCCTGTCAACAAGCAGTAATATTTAAGCTAACAATTCCTTTGCTGTATTTATTCTAGCATGTAGCATCTTGATGGCGACTATTTAGGTACAATTGCAATCAGCGGCTGCTCCTTCGCTAAGGCAGAGGAGTGTCGCCCCACTGTTCTGTGAGCAGTTGAAAAGGAAAAATAAAATGATAATGCAATGTTATAACCATTTTATTTTTCTGGCTTAGGCGTGGGGCTGAGCTGGCCAGAGCAGGGGCTGGGGGAGAAGTGGTGAGCACTCTCTAAGTGCACTTGATGGTTTGGCTGGCCAAACAGTCATGCGCATTTTGCATGTTCTCCACCGGCTGTATTGCACAGCTTGGATGAAGAACATGCACAGGAGCGCCCAAACCACAGCACTCAGACCAATCCCTTAAGGCAGTCTGTGTGCTTCCTGCGTGTCCACGATCGAAGAGGACCAAGGGGGGCGGACGGCCTGCAGGTAAGGGGATTCTTTTTTTTATCTCCCCCTTTCATCCCACCAACCCTGTTAAGCAGCAGCCGCCACTGATTGTAATCAGGGTCCGGTCTTCTAAACCACAGCCTACATATATTTAAAATAAAATATCAAATAGATGAATTCCGCTTGCTAGATTCAAAGCAGTAGCCAACCGGTTTCAGGAAAAATATTGTCCTTATACATTGGGTTCTGCATTTGAAAATCGTCTGCTATTAGTTCCCTTCCAGGTTTTACTTCATCTGTATGAACACCTGTATGTTCGCCAAGCAGAGGGTGAGAAGGAAAACAGCTGTGCAGCACATCTGCTTTCAGCACTCCCTTATTTGTGTACCCATGTGGGTATCTAGCACGGTGCAATCTGAGGTCTAACCCAGGTTTCCTGCCAGCTGGTAGGACGTATCAAGGACTTGATGCATCGGTTGGTACCGGAAGGCCACAGGTTGGCACGTGAGCAGGGAAGGCTGGGCCCTTTATCCTTTTGTAGTTATTAAATGAGTACATTAGAGTGGGTTACTTACAGTGCTAAGAAATATCAGGTCTCTTGATCAGAAACTATTATTGCAGGCTAAGGGCACTCACGTCCAATGTTGGTCCATTTCTCTGCACTAATCGTAGACATTAAATTAAATCTTGCCTTCCTTATCCGAAGCTTGTAGCGGAAGGCCCTTTTGCTTTTGAGATGAATCATGCAGAGACTCCATTAGCGCTACACCAAAATATTGTCGGGCTCAATGTTTATACACTACAGCGTCAATTCGATTAAGCCGATGAAAAACTCTCCAGACTAACAGACACCATGTGCCAAGAGCCTAAATCTGTCACAACGCATTATGGAAAGTGAATAGACTGTGCGTGTATACCTTCTCTTGGATTGGAACGCGAGTGCCTGAATTCACCAGCCCGGTACGCTACGGAGACAGATGCAGTCAACTGGATCTAAACAGTTTATTCCCAACTGCCCATGCACCAGAAGGGAAATCGCATGTGATGAGGGGAGACATCTGAACCATACGCATCCGAAACAAGGCACAACTCAGCTTTGCTCAATGGTTGGTTCTTTTTAGTAACTGTACTGACATTTTGGTTTTCAAAAAGCTATTGAAAACATATTTCAAGACAAACATCTGTATTTCAGACAGACTTTATGTTGGAACGGCATAAACTTGTACTTTGTCCAATGGAGTTCCTGGTCAAAAGGCGAATACTCTTCCTAGTATTGGTAACAGCTAACTTTAGTGAACGTTTTGGGGCCTAGAGGTAGAAACGGTCTACTAAACTCTGGCAGGCAGAAGAGTTTGCTAAAGTGTTAGAGAAGAAGAGTTTGCTAAAGTGTTAGAGAAGGAGACCTTGCAGGAGAAAAAGGCCACTTGCTACTCCACTTTTACCATGCATAAACATTTCTAGAGGTTGTACATTTTGAGCAAGATATAACTGTACGAGTGTTAACATTAAAGATGTACTTGCATATCTCACTTCCAAATTCTTTTATCTTATGTGAAAAAAAAAACTTCTAAGTTACTAACCAAAAAGTTGTGAATGTTTTTCTGAATTGATATATTTACTTCAAATAAACCAAAGAAGAAATCATTCTTACCTCTCCTACATTTGTTTTAAACAAATATAGATAAAATACACCTGCTCTGGTCTGATAAGACTTGGGTGACCTTTATCAACCAACTGATAAAATGGATAAGAGCAGGACGTTCCACAGGAGCAGGATGAAAAGGTTCAAGGAGATGAAGAGGCTACTCGTTGTTCCTTGTATTTCCTCTGAATGCTACACAAGTTGGCCAGCGTCTCTCCACACAACTCTCAAATATATAAATAAACAACTGCCTGTCAATGATCAAAGTGAGAGAGATCCAACTCTTTTAACCAAGAGCATCCATTGTGTATCAAAGAGCATGAACGCCCAGATTATCAGACTCAGCAGGGTTGTCAAGTAAAACCTGGAAGGCATCTATTTCAGCAGTAAATCAGAAGGTGGATGTTGTGAACCCTGGCCAGAACCTGCAGCCTGACTTGCAGTAACCCATGCAGCATTAGAAATGGCATCTCAATAAACACCTTTTGCAAGTCATGGGATGCAAGCTATTGGGCATTAGAAACCTGGATATCAGGGGACACAGGCTTGCTTAGTCCAACAATGTTGTAATAGCACTCTCTAAACTCCTTAGGGTTACAGGCCTCACTAAATAAATGAATTGATGGAGCAGACAGTAGAACAAGAGCACATGATCACTGCTCAACCCAGCAAGCTTAAGCTGGTTGCTGCCTATCCTATTTGGAGAGTTTTGCATTCTACATAATAGGCAGGTCACACTCAAGCAACATCACCAGCAGCATCAAAAACTGAGCTGTTTAAGTCAAAACCACACCACACGATTCAACTAGATCCAAGAATGCATGAAACCACAGTGCCAGGTGACACTGCCTACCAGGCCTTTCCCACAGCACAAATGTCCTTTGCAAATGCATTGTAACCGAACAAGATCCAACCTTCCCATTAAAATTTGATTTTTTACTTTTGTGAATTAAATAAGATATTTAATCATTGTGTATTTGTTTGATGAATGCTTGTTTCTGTAATTTGGTGTATTGTTTTGCATTTGAAATCATTAAAATTGTTTAGGCCCCAGTCCCCAGATTCTAAAAATGACTCCGGGGGATTCTTGGATTTCAAGATTGATTCACGGGGGTTTCCGGATTCCAGTAAAGATTAAGTGGTGGTCCACAGAAGTGAAAAGGTTAAGAACCACTGTACTAGGTCATACACAGCATTCACCACACAGTATAAGAGCCATTGACTTAACTTGGTGCAAGTGTTTGACGACTGGACTTAAAGCAGCTTTTTCTGCCTTCTTGAGCTCGCCCGAAAAGTTGAGATGCCCTCATTTAAGTTCTGCAAGTGTCAGTCGATCAAGAAAAGCCAAAACAAGCTCTCATAACTTGTCTGGAATCCGGTGACTGAAATGAAATGTTCAATTTTACTTACATCTGAAATTAAATCGCTCGTTTCCCACTTCCCTTCGTCACGTACATCGAGGAAAACCTTCACTAACCTCTTGAAGCTCGGGGGAGGAGGCTAAAATAATTCAGTATCATCGGTTTGAATGCGAGAACCGCTGAAACTTGATTGACATGTTTAATAATTTTTCACAGTAATTGGAATCTATCACTAAATTATTTGTCTCGCAAACTAAGCTCATTAAAACTAATCAAGATGCTTTGTGCAACATAGTAATTGTCATGTCACCGTTAGTCAGTAAAGTGCGGAATTTAAAAGGTTAATTCAATTGAGACCGCACGTGTCCTACAATTGAAGAGAAACAGTGAATCAATATATGTACTTATTCATTTTATGTCTCGCAAGCATGAACCCAGACTTGTTATGCTATTTTGGCACTTCACTAGGAGATCATGTAGCACCTGAGGTGGGCTCGAGCTATGTGTGATCACATCTCACCGAGCGGGAAGTGAACATGTGTAACACTCGAGAAGGTGGCAGCACATCTATTCACGTAGTAGTTACAAAGTAATGTCTGAATGAAAATAAAGTTATAAAACAAAGTGTAAAAAAAATAAAGAACAGTGCAAATAATGTTAGTAGGAGAAAAGTGGGCAAAACTTATTTTCTGATTAACTTTGAAAGGATAATATCTAGGTAGATGTATGCCACTAGCTAAGGGCCAGAAAAAAGATTGCACTTTTAGAAATGGTCGTTCTGGGCTTATATGAAACTTGACGTTCTTGTGGGGGAGGTAGGAGGGGGGTGGTGGGGTCAAACAGCAGAAGGGGCACACATTGATCCATGGTATGAATACAAGGAAAAGACGGAAAGACAAGAGTCTGTTGGTAAAGGCAATTTTTTTTAAACAAGTGATAACATCATTTGGTAGCCAGGAGCATAAAAACGGCAGAAAAGAGCCATTGTGAAACGGTTAGGAAAACATGGCAGAGTACAGGGGGAGGGGGGGAGGGGCATGGCCAGGACACAACACATTTTTGAGCAACATATGAAATAGTAGAAGTAGTCTGATCGAACTCCCTTGGCTCTTTAAGTTTATTTGTGTTTCACAACAACCTATTCGATTAGGAGCAGTGAACGTTTAAGATCTGAAATTCGATTTTTCTGGCAAACGTTAAGGAAGGCAATTATGTATTCACTGGGGTGTCTGACGCATCAGTCAACTGCCTACGTTTTTTGCATTCACAATTTTTTTTCTCCCTCTCGTGTGTTGTCATTTAGGAAAGGAACAGAGTTTAAAGGCTGGCGATAGTATTCTCGTTTGTTTGTAGTCTGTGTTACTTGTGAGGGCTTCTGTAGAAACATATCATTGTCGGCTCCACCTTTCAGATCGATTTTACTTTCTGCCTTAACTGACTGGGGCTGTGACTGCCTGACTGACTGCCTGGGAGTGTGACCTCTAACTTTACACATTAACCTCTGTGACTCACCCATGACTGCTGACTCACTCTTTGGATTTCTAGGTTGCACAATAACTTATCTATCCATTATTGACACACGCCAACTAACAACCTGGCTATTTGGCACGCGGAGGTGTGCACATTACCTTGACACCAGATGACCACTGCTGTGTGTGATTTTACTTGCAGTGCTAACCAGAGAAGAAGGTGACCCAGACACATGAAAGTGTCAGGCACATGGTCAGGACGGACAGTGAGGAAGAGGAGGGTGGCCGAAGACTTGTGATTGGCTAAGAGGAAAGGAGATGAGCGATAATCTGTCAACAGCAAAGATGGAGTAGAGAGAGCAATTCCTATGGAGCAGTGCTGATGTCGAAGTAAGGTCCAGTAATATTGCGACAAGAGGTGATGGAGGTTGATGTCTTTCTGTGTCAGTAATATATATTTTTATTGGATGTGGAACTTGTCATTTAAAGCTATCCTTATGACTCCATGACAAAAAGCATGAGGTGCCCCAGTACTTGGTTTTCATTTAACAGCCTAATGCATTCTGGGAGTTGTACTGCTGCTGATTCACTGTGGTTTGCCCACCTGAACTAATACACTAGAAAGCAAGCATTTGTAAAAGATAAGCACAGGAGCATTTTAACCACGGTAACGGAGTCATCTAGTAACCTTATGTTTGTTCCTTACAGGTGGCTGAAAACATATAATTTCATTCCATCCAAAATAACTTACAATAAAGGTATGTCTGCAGGGTGAAGGAGAGACCGTGTAAACAGAAACTTGCTAAAAACCAACAATCAGTGTAGGTCTTGGAAAGAAATGCAAAATAACTAGCTAAAGGGCTTGAGACCATAAAGTGCAAAACCCGAGTCCATACACAAACAATTGGCCTTAAATGTGGAGTTGCAGACAAGAGAAATTAAGTTGAACAACGTTGCAAACCAAACAATGAAATTCTGCTCTAGATGGAGAAAGCTCAGATAGCAGACACTAGTGAAAGAAATAACTTTGACTTAAGAGAAGCGTCTACAGTGGAAATAATAAGCACTAGTAAAGCCAATAGGTCTCACTTTTATTATGTGAGTGCCAAGCTGTTGGCTTTATCAATGTTTGTCTGTAAAGTATTGTTTAAAATAGAGTAAAAGAAAAAAATATTTCAAAATACTTGAGGAATAGCAAACATTAACTTATGATGCCTCAAAAGTGTGCATTCAATTCAATGTTTTCAATCTTTATAAATGGCTTAGTTTGTTGTTTCAAATACTTTTTACTTGGGTAAATCTGAAGAGAATTTTAAAGGAATAAAGAACTGTCTGATTGAAAAAGCAAAAGTTTGTTAAGACCTCATTTTTCATTCCACAGGATTCAGTCATTGGTCTTGTGGAGTAGCCCAGAATGACAGGGGCCTCCAGGAGACGAGTCATTGTAAGTACACCTTTTGCCTTTGAAGCCAGCTGATTGAGTGTAGCATTTGGCCCTTCCCCAGAGCCATATTAACCTTTGTGTGCTATAGCCTGAGCAACACAGGAAATAAAACAAAAGCAACCCTTAAAGTCTGCTCTTCAGCCATATCGCAGGAAACATTCCAGTTGCAGGGATTTTAGAGACCAGCTGGGAAGGTTGGGGAGCAACACACCCCGGAAGAGCGTAGGTATTTGAGAATGGTATGCAGCACACAAGGGAGAGAGCTTGAAAACACAGACACTCTCATGGACTGCAGCATGAAAACGTAAAAACTACTTTCCTAAATATGAGCAGAAGTAGGATACAAGTCAGTCAATGATAATAAAGGGGCTAGCTCCAGGGGAGGGACAGACAGAAAAAGGAAGGCATGCCATCAAATAATAAGCAAGCAAATGAGAGTGACACAGCCAACCAACAGTAAGCAATGGGTGGGCAGTAAGCGCACTAGAAGTTCACACATCAAATGTGTCTAGTCAGCCAGAAAATAGGATTGATGTTCCTAGAGAAAGGGTAGCTGGAAGCAACAGAGGGCGACCACACCGATGGCTTATGGATAAATCATTACCACAATTCTCCAAGTGCATGGAAAACAAAAGGGGCTTATAGTCTTTCTCCCACTTGTTCAGAGAAATGCCAAGGGATGTGGCCTCATTAGTTGTTTCTCGAAACTGCAAAAAAACATCTTATTACGATGTATCTGCTCTAGAGCGGATTAATAGTAACACAAGAAAAATTGTGACAAGAGGGGAATCATTCTAACTGCCCTCTTTGACCTACATTTAAATAAGAAAGGTTTTTGGTTCCTGCTTAAGAAAAAAGGCCTTCCTCCAGTCCATTAAAGGGGGGCGTTTACCCTACGAGGACAACCCTGTCATCTGCTCCAATGTCAGACCAAAGCAATCGATATTTAAAGATGACCAATGTCTTGTGCAGCACTGCACCCCATTAGCATCAACAGTTATTGAACCGTTTCAGCTACAAATAAAGGTTTTGGTTAAACTCTGCAAATTGTGCATCTGTTGATGGATGATATGGCAAATATGCAAATTGTCTACTTATGTGGAAAAAGCAGCACCTCGCAATTGATGTTTTATAGTGGTGCCTGCTTGTAGTACATCACTGTGTACAACTAAGTGACCGAATATTAGAACTGAGTGTTGTTTTTATATGTTTTACGCCAGACACAACAAAATAAGGGGGTCCTTCTAGATGCTGCCAGCACCGTGCATATTTCCATCATGGTGTTTGAAGCGGATCCTCTGAATCACAAGCTCTCTCCTTACCTCTTAGCATCTGGATAGCACATCTGGGCCTGCATCAGGATGCCTTGTGCTTGAAGGCGACACCAGCACGACGGGGTTGTAGAAGATCAACCGGCCTAGACACAGAAGTGGAACTCTGCAGCAACGGCGGTGGGTGGAACCTAGCCTGGAGCAGAGGTTCTCGGAAGGCAGAGACTGAGGAGGACGCAAGAGGTGATGAGCAAATGATGCGCCTAAAGGCGGCGTGGCTCTCAGCGGTGGATAGCCGCACACATGCCAGCGAAGAGCTGGAGTCCTGTTACACTAAAGCTGTGAAAGAATCTTCCTACCAGCCCGAGACAGTAGCATCGCAGAACAAAGGCCTTGCAGTTCTCAGGCCCAGGCGCTGTATCGTTGTCCGGCTTTGCCCCGACCACCTTGAATTCAAATAAATAAAAAAAAAAACATGCATAACTCCCTTCAAAAACAAGCCGAAAAAGTCAAATCCTCCTAAAAGAAGCCCAACAACGGAAAAAAATGACAACAATTATTTATTAACAAGGACGGGATATGGGGTGGTGCGAAGGTGGCAGCACATGGACCAACGGTTGGTGGGTGGGGAAAGCAGTAACACTGGTTGTAAACAGGAGCTGTGCAAGTTTGCTTCGGAAAGCCAACGAACAACATCCCGAGAACACAGGCCGAGGCAATCAAAAATAAACCAATTGTGCACAAAATGAATTGAAATGGACAGAGTGAAATGAGACATCTAACAGAGCCAGTTGCCATGGCAGGAGACGACACAGCAAAAGAGGGACAATGGCCACGATTAACCACTCAAAAGTAAGGGATTTAGAAGGGCACACAGAAGAACCAATGAAAAGTGATGGGCAAGCGGAAAGGGCAGATATACCATTTCTCGGGAGACAGCGCATGCGCGGTCTATGCTCGACCTAAAAAGCATGTTTTTGAGAAAAAAACGTGTATTGTCAGAACTCATTAGCTGATGTTTGAAGAAAAATTGTTAAAAAGGTTTTAATAAATGTAAAGCTATTTGAGTTGAATAAATGTATTACTCCTATTATTAACTTCGTGCCACAGGAATTGAAGCTATGCCTGTAATGTATTATGAACGTAGTTCCATTACAAATTGATAGTGTTTTTTCACTTTACTGCTGGCAACCCAGTCTAGTGCACAGATGTGGTCAGTGCTGACAATTTTGGGTGGGGCAGTCACTATTACATCACTAACATTCCTCTCACCAAATCTACAGATACCTAAAATCCAAAAATGGGCTACTTCGTGTGATGTGTTTCCAGCTCCCCACCGTAGAAAAGGGTGTTATGGTTGGTTATATGTTGTTACCACGAATTCCGTTGCAACGCATGCCTTTTCCACGCATGCGTTACCACGGAATTCGTTTTCCCCTCATCTTCTTTGCCACGTCGTTCTTACGTCATAAAGAGGAAGCGGAAGTTTATTCCGCTTCCTCTCTTATGACACTGTTTTTTTCGGCACGGCGGGATCGTTTTTTTATGGGGGGGGAGACCCCCCCCAACCCCCCTTTTTAATCCTTCGGTTTTTTTTTTCGTGGTAAATACGATCGTTGAAGGCATACGCGTTGGAAAGACGTTTACGTGGTAAGTGCCTCGTTGTAAACGTTACGCGTAGTACTGCCTTCGTTGTTAATGATGTTTCCCGTTATGGTTTCATGTGATGAGCTGGATTCTGATGCAATGTATCTCTCGAAAGGAACTTTAGACCCCAGAGATTGTCACTAGGCATAAGAGACAGAGGCATTTTTTCACCTATTCTGAGGAACTTTATCGACCGCAAATCAGCCTGAAGAAGTAGCAGATGGGAGCAAACTGCAATCTGCCACTTAAGGTGAGATTCTCAGTGTGGGAAAGACAAAAGTGAAGACCCATGCTCAGGGAGGAGAACCAGGGGGGACATATTTTCACGTATAGAGAGGAGGTAAACGAAATGTGCACGTTCTCTTTCGACCTAAACTCACTCAAGTGAATAATCTATGTATTGGACAACCTGCCTCACTAACTGTGGTGCTGAAAGAGTACTCAACAATACTGTACACAAGATTTTGCTGATTGCATTAAAGTTGTAAATCACCTCCACACGAGTGAAAAATCGACAAGTAGAGTTCTAGTTGTCAATAGTTTTTTTAAGTGGCCTGTGAATCCGTCTCCTCGTGACCTTTTACGGAGTCTAAAATCTGTTCTCAAGATACAACCTTAACTCCCACGTATCCTGTGCGTCAGGGCTGTGAAGAAGGCCGATGTAGCCAGCTGAAACGTATTTACCAGCTTCAAGGTTTTGTCCTCGTCTCAGAAAATAATGATGACCTTGCTGGCACTTTTACTTGGCAGAAGAAACAGCTTGCAATCTCTTCCCTGGAGACTGGATCCACATCATGTCCCAGGCTGTGCCCTTCGGGGGGGGAGGGGGGGGGGCACACTCAAGTAAGTCTCGTCTCGTCACTGCTGGCTTCAAACATATGCCCTCGTAAAAAGCAAATTAAATTGGCACTGCTTTCAGAGACTTTTCAAACTCCGGTAGCAAACATCTTGAAAAACTAAAAAGAGTATAGGCAAGAGATCTCGATTTTTAAAAGGCAGACGCCTCTTGCTGTTGATTCTTTCAATGATATCGCAATTACTGAAGGGGGTTAAAGAAATCCAGAAGGAGGCATCGCCCAAACAATGTTTACTAAGGGTCCTTCAACAGCCTCAGAAACACAAGTCTATATAGAGGGGTCAGGGGCTAGGGAAACAACGCACACCTATTGGCTCAGTCCCCCTCAGAGATTATGGAGGACAGAGATATTGCCGAGGGGCCAATGGCAGAGGGGGCACACATGATGGGGCGTCGTAGAAAAGGCTTGTTACACACGGATGCATCTGCACAATTAATGAACCTGTAACAGTGCATAAACGTGGATGCTTATGTTTCCATTGTTGTAATAAAATGACAAAAGAGGTTAAAACAATGATATCCCAATTGTAATCACAAACAACGAGGGCAAGAATGAAATGAGCAAGCGAGAGAAATAGAGTCAGCGAAAGATGCACTCTCCAAAAATATGCAAACCTTTCATTGAGAAGGCATAGACTTTGTCATAGCATTCATTCATAGACCGTATAATTGGTCATGAATACAACAGCTGCATTCACAGTTTAAAGCAGGAAAGGAGTCCGCACAGTTACCACCGCCCATGTTTTGGTACTCACTTGTCATCCTCCTGCTGGACTTGGGGGAAAAAAAAATCCGGCTTGGCAAAAATGTTCGAACCGGTCGCCCACTGCAGGAGCCAGCGATAGAAAGGACCAATGGAGAGTGGTTGAGGAGTAGCAGCCTTCCAGCTCTAAAAGCAGAGCCCTAGCCTGGGAAAATTAAGTCTCAAAATGCCCCGTCCAGTCGTACCCTATTGGGAGGCAACAATATCCACATTTGCAGGGGACCCCTAAAATGTTTTTTTTCTAAAACAATATAGTGTTAACCCAAGGCAAGTTTGAGTTTGGCCAAAGGGTACGGGGCTGTTCCACTACTGAATCATGTATTAATAAAGGAGATGAATTGAGGCCTTCGACTGTCAATCGAGAAAATAAAAAACACCAGAGGGTGATCGAAGTACTGCTCTGCTATTTAAATATTGAAACAAATGTCGGGCCTCACGCTAAGTGTCCTAAAATAAGGAAGACTGGTATGACAAAAAAAAGAAACAAATGCATGGGGTGAAAATATGATAGGCAGCCAACAGTAATATCTTTCGCAAGCCCTGTATTCAATCTGTGCATAGGGAAAAACGGAAGGACATTCAAGGGCCACAAAGAAAAAACTTGAGTATTCACTCTGAAAACAGCATTGGCTTCCCAGGGACCCTGAATAATACAGGGAGGGAGGTCCAAATTAACATAACTTTAACACAACACAGTGAAGGACCCATATCTGCTGTGCTGTGTGAGAGAGAGCACAAAAACACTACAAAGATATGGCACAATCCTGCTCTCTCCCTAATGCTGGTGCATAATTAAGCTGGCAAGTGCAAGGCACACACCTTTGTGGTATAGGATAAGTGTGTCCGCGTGAGTCTAGCATCGGTTTTGCCCTGAAAGGGCGCCCTTCCAGTACAAAGTACTATACCTATACAAACTCTAAAACGTTCCCCACTTGCAATGTGTGCTGTACTGTGCAACAAACATGCAAAATGGGAAAAGTTAGGATGTTTCCCCTTTTTAACCCCTACTTTCGAATGAGGGTATTTGTTGGTGCAAAACCCATCTGCTACTGCTGACTAGGTTTTTCATCAAAAACCATGGATATGCCCATATCCCCACCCAGGGAACTCGAGACCTGCCAACTCACACGGTGCCACCATGTGACGCACAATATCGGCTCCCTTCTCACGGTGAGAAGCCACTATCACATGGTGGCAGGGAAACCAAGCTGAAAACCACAGTAGATTTCAAGCTTATGTTCGGAGGCTTTGAACTTCCAACGTCTATTAAAGGGTTGAAACCATCCCAGTCCATCAGCACCAGGCTCGGCAACCTTTTTTTAAATTTTTTTGGAGGATAGGGTTTGGGGGTAGGGGAAAAGTGCACCTTAGATACTTCTCAGCACAATGCCCGCCCCCTCCTCACAGAGCAATTTTTTTTTAAGTTAGCAGATCTTGTAGTGCTTGATGCTGCTTTGAGTTACTTTTAGGCAACTTTTCAGCGCAGACCAAGTTTTACGCTAAGTAAATAAAAAAATGAAAAAAGATTTTGCGCAGGATGATGCAATCCCAGTATAAAACGTTTGTTAATCTGAATTACAGTGAATTGGAGTGTTGTTCCCAGCAGTGGCTGGTAGGGAAAAAATTAAAAATAAAAATAAACGTATCTGCTCATCGCCAATCACCAGCCTCTTCTTTGTCTTTGCTGTTCTCCTCCCTACCGGAGGCACCCAGGCTCCCCAAAGCCAATCCCGACACTGCCGTCACAATGACAGCGGCGTCATGATTGGTTTGAACGCCGTGAATCAGCTCTCAAACGGGGATTGACAGCCTGTGCAATTTCTCCATCCAGGTTGTGCGTTACATTCTTTTCGAGAACATGCCAAGTATGCATGACTGTTTGGCCGGCCCAAGATGGCCGGCCAAACTGTCATTTGCACTTAAAGTGCAGCAACCACTTCTCCTCCCGCGATGTTACCGGAGTCCAACCCCACCCTAACCTAGCAGCAAAATAGTAAAAATAAAATAATAAATCCTATTATGTTTTTTTTCGTTTTACACTGCTCCGAGTGCAATGGGGCGATGCGCCTTTGCCTTAGTTGAGGGACCACCACTGGTTGCTCCACGTGTTAACTTCAGAAATTCCGGCACCAAAGTCCACAGTGAGACCAGAAATGCACTTCAGCATTTACTTGGGAGGCTTGTTCTTGATACGGACAAGCGTGACCTACGTGCCGGGCTCCCTCAGCACAGGACCGAAAAATACATTGTTTGAATAACAGCAGCGGGCTCTGGAAGCATCAGCAGGTCGCTTCATGGAGAAAAGCTATAATCTGGCGCCAAGTCTTGGCATCAATCATTGGAAACAAATTGTAACACTTTTCAAATAGAATACTGGATAAAATTGTGTGCTCTCTGAAGTCGTTAGGTATAAGTTTCATAGGGCTAGCTAGACAAAACGCTAACTGACTTCTCCAATAGAAAGAATGACTTCCAGACACCAGTGCACAGAGGAAGCACTTCTGATTTGGAAATCATTTGGATTCTCATTTTAACAAAAGTGCTGATTTGAAGACTTGAGGGCCCGCAACCTCTGAACCCAGCTCGATAACTTTACATTTTTACAGTTCCTTGGGAAATGCTCAACTTCCATATCTACCAGTGGCAGCTCCTCCGCTAAGGCGGTGGAGTGTCGCACCAATGAGCAGGTCAAAGAGGAAAACATAAAATGATAACTCATGGTTATTTTATTTTTGCCCTTGCTCAGCTGGTTAGGGATGGGGCTGTTCTGCTCACAGAGCAGGGCAGGGGAGGAGTGGTTTGCCCGCTCCAAGGGCACAGGGTACTTTGGCCAGCGTTCTTGGGCCGGTCAAACCGTCATGCGCACTTAGCATGTTCTCCATGCAGGCTGCATTATAGCCTGCATGGAGAACGTGCCCAGCCTCCCATTCTTTGGCTGAGCACCTATCCACAGCGCTCAGACCAACCACAACACTGCATTGCAGCGTTATGATTGGCTATCGGGAGGCTGGGAGCCGGGTGCTTCCTGCCCTGGAAGCGGGCGAAGAGGGAGAGGAGGCGGCTGCGGCAGACCGGTAAGGTTTTTTTTTTCTTTATTCATTTACCTCCCCCCCCCCCCCCCCCCGCCTCGTCCACTACTGCCGTTAAATACCAGCGGACACCGATGTCTACTCTCCAGGGAATAAAAGCATTAACACACCACTCACATCTTTTCAATTGTAAACGTGTAAAAGGACACCAAACGAAACACAAACTTAAACAAGGATTGGCAAGGCCAATATAAGTGCAACATAGGACGCTCTAGAGCCGGCAAAAGTGGACAGAATACTCTTCAAGAAGTCCTGCATGTAGTTCAATGCAAGCACTGGAAGGAGGAACAAAGATAGTCTCTAGCATTAGATAGGAGATGAATACTCCTCCACTGGACTCAGACAAGATGTGATGACGACGACTGAAAGAGGCTGCTCAGAGAAAGTCAATACCAGAAAGGGGCGGGTCCAAAAGCCACTTAATGTATACTGTTAGCAACAGGTTTACAAATGTGCTGTCAAAACCCAGACCTAAAAAAACAGTAGCCAAATTGGTAACCAAAATCTACACATTAAAAAGAGAAACAACAAGAGCCCTTGCAAATATATGCAGTGCGCTTTATAGACCCCACCAAACAACATGCTCCCCATTAATCAGACCACCTGGATACTTTGGTACCATGGCTGAGATTACACTTGACCACTTTACAAATAGCGCCTTGTGCACGCATCTGCATATTTAAACACTATTCATATGAGTTAAATTACAGTAGATATAAGGTCAGCTGCTGTAATGCCCTAATCTCACGCCGTTACGGAAACAATGAAAAGAAATGAGCACAGAGGTGTCTTTAATCTCTCTGGCTATTTGCGGCCAGAACTCCGAGGCGCTAGTTGCAAATATCAGGGTGGGCGGGAGTAGTGTTCTCTTTCATCTCCAGTCTCAAAAATATGCAAGACTCCCCATGACCCCATAAATAGACAGAGGTATTGGGGAGGCACGCTGGTAACCCTGAAAACACCCTCTTACATTTAAACCCACCAAAGTGGGTCAATGTGTGGGCAATGTCGAGAGTTGCCCTCATGCCACCAGCACATTAATATTGACGCAGTGTAAGTTACGGCACTGTAGGGAGGGGAGGGTGGGGACTCGATGCTAATAAACTTTAATTGAATGTCAGGGACTCTCACTTGCAAGAATATTCCACAGGCAGGAGGTCCCGCTGGTTACATCTGGGAATTAATCAGAGAGGCAGTAACGTTCCCCAATCCCCAGGCATAGCGACCTCCCCTTTATCCAATACAGATCTAAATGCTCAGCATACCATAGACTTGTTAAATATAAACCCGAATCACACTCCAGGGTTCCAATGACAACTTTCTGTCATGCTCAGATCCATGACGAGGGTTCTGCATTTCCAGGTTTCTTTTTCTTGAAAGCTTCTCGTCACATCTGGATATCTCCCAGCCCAGACTAAAAATGGAAGCTCTTAATTTTCATCATGAGGAATTTGCATTCTGCAAGAACAAACCTTGATCTCATTAAAAAAATATATTTTTATTACAGAGTTTCCAAAGATGTGGATATCTGGCTAATTGAAACAGAACTCCTGTCCTTCCGGTGCTCCATCCACACTTCTAGTTAAAGGGCTACTCTCTTCATTTATGGTTTTTTACTGGCCACTATTAGGGGATTGGGAATCGGGGACAAATAACTTCATGTTATTCACTTTTTAAAAGATCCATATACCCTATTGGATCTAAACCCTGCCCCCTGCAGGACCCACTAGCTGTCACTTTTTTAGTGGCATTAAATGGTCTAGCCTCTCTTCAATGATTTTGCCTCAAACACATATACCGGGCAGGAATGGGGTAGGGATTCCCTGCGCACTTTTAAAAAGATATGATAAGAGAACCCATTGCATACAGATTGTAAGACTGCGCTTTGGTGTGAATTTACACAAAGACATATTCACGCCAAGAACATTACAATTATAATATGTGGGACCTACGCATTTCCCTCTAAAACAGTGCACGTTTTTTTTCTTATGACCCAACACTTTGCAATGCCTGAGCGATCTATAGCATGAAAATTACATTACTCCAAGATAACTATTTATTATAAGAAATTATGTCACAATATTTCTGTGTCGGACAATGACTGGGGATGGTTGTCTTCCTTCCTTCCAAAGCTGCAAGGAAAAATGGTGCAAAACGATCTAAACACAGTTTTTCTGCACCACAAACATGGAGAAAAGAAAAAAAAAAAAACTCTTCCCAATTCCCGAGCCAAAAACGGTGTTTCAGCACTTGAGAACCATCTTCACTCAAAACAGGGTTTATAGCCAATCACTTAACTCAGCTCACACACTAGCCAGCAAATGTGAAAGAAAAGTCTACATGGGTAGCAACATGCCCATATATTATAAGTCATGAAATATCCCCAAACTGTAAATTAAGAAGATACTGCAAATCATCTTGGAGTACTGTGGGCCTGTAAAAGTACATGGCCTACGGCCTCATACCTCTACGCAGACCCTGCCGCCTCTATAAATGTACAATACTCTAGGAATGTACAGTTCGAGGGTGCAACTGCAGAGTATGAAGATGATTTAGGAACCAGTTTGGAACTATTCTTGTCTGTGTGAGATATCCACCCATTTGAACTTTCCGTAGTACTGAGGTGTGAGCGAAAACACACACACACCAACAGGATTCCCTGTTGCTAGGTTATCACAGCATCCGAGGTACCTGTTATTTCCATTTATATCCCTCTAATGGGTGTAAGACGTGTTAGGAGGTTTAATTGGTAGCAGCCTGCAGACACGCTCCACGCTAATCTGGAGCTAAGGCGGCTTACTTGTACAACCAATTCTATCAGATCCATTTTAAATCATCTGAAAGTAATAATCAAGGAAGCTGGGCCTACTGCAGTGGGATTAACAAGGGTCAGTAATGCAACAGGGCTCAAATGAAATGCTTGCTAACCCCCAAAACAATCCGTCACTTGCCAGCTATCTTTTTTTCCTTTAACAGCAGTTCCAAAACAGGACTTCCTATGCATGGATCATTTTGACAACAAACCATTTTCAACCATCTTATGATACTTTTACATATCTGATTTCTTCTATATACAAACTTCACCACATTTAAAATGTAGTTATATAAAAAATCTTCACTTTGAGAACTGTGACCAGAAGGCTTTGCAGAGAGTGGGTGCAAGTCTTGAAGGGCGAGACCGAAAGTCACGCTCAAGCACAAAGCCTGCTGAGCACTCCAAAGGCTACACGCAGGAGGTTCTGGGGCATGGGTGTACAATCGTGCCACCCGAGTCTGCCTGGCACAGACTCTGTCTGTAACCTGTCGGCTCTGTGGGAGGGTGACTGGCAATTTCGGAGGCCAATTCCTGCTCCCAGAGCCAACTGGGCACTGCCAAACACTGTGCCTTGCAGATTTTAGCACCTAAGCCTCTGCCAAAAATGCATTGCCAGAGGTCTCCCAAATCTGGGGTCAGAAGGGTGGGTGCATTGCAGGCTTCAAGGCCACATCCTATGCAATGAAGGCCACAGTACAGGCGCCTTCCAAGTAATTTTAAACTATATAATCACAGACCTCGAAAAAGCACTGGCGAATGTTTTTTGTTAACATTACTACAATCATAAAAAATCCTTTTAAAAACTCCAATTACCTCGCTGGCCTTGTGATGTAGGCAAGCAGTTGTGTTAAATGTTATTGTTTTCTGCTAGAAAGACTAATAAAAATCGATTTAATCCAAAAATAAACTCCAATTAATGGTATGGGTATATTCCAAAAATGAAAACGCACATTGCCAATTCCAACAGATATAGTTTATAAATGAAAGGGTCTATTCAGTCATTGATGGGTTTGGGCACGCGGAGTGCATTTATGATAATTTACTATCACTCATCCTTGACCTCATGCATGCATCCATCCATTCATCCACCCACAGATGCATTCCTGAATTGACACTTACACCCAGGCACAGACCCAACATGTGCAGGCTAAATTAAAGGAATACAAGTAGAAAAGGATGAATGATGAAGCTAAACACAGCAGGCATATGCTTGAAAAAACAACAACAGGTAAATGCTTGAAATAACTGCAATTCAGCCAACCAGGTGATGGCTGACTTGCAGTTGTATTGTACATACATTGTGTGAAGTTGCAGCATGGTCGCAATGTTTAGAACCAAAATCGTGGCAACCTTGGAATGGCAAACAATGATACACTGTGGACAGTTCCATCCTATGATGGGCACCTGGTTAATAGGCAGTGGGTGCATGTGACAACACACTGTAGATGAAACCAGCAGCCTGCTAGCAGCGTCTTGGGAACTGTAAAGTGCTAAAGAAAACCCAGTCCTGGAACGGAATCACATGTACATGTGATCAGGTAAAAATGCAGTCACTGTCAGGACAATGGAGCCAACGGCTAACCTGGGCTGACCCACTGCCCGTGCTGTAATAGATGGGACCAGAGTCTAAATGATTCTCATGCAGACTACTGTCAGAAGTGGTCTAACCCAAAGGGTGCGTATATGTTTATTCCCAGTCACTTTTTGTGGGTACAATTATTTAATTAAATAATTAAGATCACACACTATGTGACAAGAATTTCTTAACCCCTTCCATGCTGGTGACGAACCCCAGCCGTCACGCTCCACGGTGCTCGTGTGCGGATGACGGCTGGGGTTTGTCACGGCCCCGCCCTGTTCGTTCCGCGGCCGCACACGGGGGGGGAATCGCGGCCGCACGGAAGGGGTTAATAACTAAAAATGTACAATAACAAAATTAAATATCCGGTTCTATGTTAAAGGATCTATAAAGGTGTTAGCCACCTGATTCCGGTAAATGTCATTAATAAATAAAATAACCTGCTTGCAGATTTAAGTCTCTTCGGCACTTTATTTATAAAGTTAACAAATGTACTTATGAATATACAGTTGGCTCCTGTTAGTGTAGAAAAACAACTTTATTACAAGGCCAGATGCAGGTTTTATTCATTTATTTATTTATTTATTTAGAGTTTTATATAGCGCGGACAAGACCCGTGGGTATCAGAGCGCTTAACATAGACAAGATTACAAAATTACCGATTGACATTATAATAGCCATTGTAACAACAAACATATATGAGGTAGTAGGCGACATGTTAACAGTGGTGCTTATATAAGTATCTTCTTATATATATAAGTATTCATCTCAGACTGTAAGAGTTTTTGATATAATGTCCCTCCCTCGGACCACCGAACAATGCGAGAGCTGATCAGAACATCACATTATTACATATACACCAAATACAATTTAGATTACGAGTAAGCTTGCATAATATAGCAATATTACAATAGCTGAATTCCAGTGACATCTACAAGAAATACGTCCAACCGTGGGTCTCAATTTCTTGTCGCAGCAGAAAAACTCAATATCAGTCGCCAACTTTGCATCCTCTGTATGCATATAATACTCATAATATTAATCGAGATTATACAGTGCACATTACATAAGAAATTATCTGAGAGTGCTAATAAAAGGCACAATTGATACCAAGGTAAAGCATTCTCTTTTATCAACCCCAGAAGGATGATAGAGAGAGTTGGCCCAGACAAGAGGTCAAACTGAGATCTGAAGATTACATACTTTTCTCTTTCAGCAGCTGCATCAAATCACCATCTTGTACATTATTACTACTTGTATAGCACACACCATAAACGGACCTATCTCTAGGCACTTGAATGATAAATCATATTTCCTAGCTCTTACAAATATTGCTGTGATTCACCTGCAACTAAAACAAAAAATGGGAGAAGGTTTTATTAACAAGGACTGTACAGTTCTTCCTCCCAAAATACCCAACCTAGTCTTATAACTGTTCTGTTCCTACAGAGGAATATTATCTTACGATATGAGCTGGAACTTTATGAATTCTTAACTCGGGAATTAATTAAAAGGCACGCAGGCCTTCACTAGGTGACATGCCTCCTTATAGGGGGCACTTCTTGCCAGCAAACCAGTTGATTGGTTGGCTCATCCACAGCTCTTTGACGTACGTTTTGAATGAATTTGGTTGTGTATAGCCTATCCTCGTCTATTACTTATTGCAATTCTATCTGATGACATTTGATTACTTTATAGATTTAGGAGTTCACTAGTATAGGATAAAAAAAACTAACATGTTGGGAAATGTGGGGAATTATGGAACCATCCTCATCACTTTAAATTGGTCGAAATGTTTCTGCCCATCCTTTTCTAGCCTGTTGGTCATGGGGCTTTGATCAAGACATAAGGAGCCTCCCTCAGTATGCCTTTCAATAGCCGTAACTCGTATCATGTGAGAGGTGATAAGTCAAAAGGGTTGAACGAATGGAAAATGTCTGCCACAATATATAAGGTACCATCTTTGAATCGACTCCAAATCCTTGTGATTGGTTAATCTGTGAAGGTCAGGGACAAATCGATATCCAATAATGCTCCTGAAGTCAGTTCAAACTCTTTTTGATAGCCTTGAGTTTGCCTGACAATCCCTTCATAATCATTTTCCTAATTCAAAGGTGAGCTTGCATATCAAGAATAATGAGTAATTGACCACATTGTTGCATGAAATATGATATATGATGATTTTATACAGCACAATTTTCACTGGTGGGCTTCTTAGCGCTAGACACTAGACCAAAGAACAACACAATTATGCCAATGAAGGGAATTTTCAGGTACTGGTGTGAGCCTGGAGCACAGTATAGACATAGGGCGATTATAATAGCTCTGTCACAGAGTCAGTGTCATGTCAGATGGACCTGACCTAGTCCTAATGGCCTTTGTGGCAGTGAACTATCCAGCAATTTAATGATTTCCTTCTGGGCCAAACAAATCACACTCTAACTTCCCACGGATTTAAGCTGCACTGACATGGCCACCCACTCTAAAATACACGACTCTCCCGCGTGACGGAGAGCCGTGAAAGATCATTATATTTCGATGAGTAAATTCACAGTTTAGTTATACCATAGAATCGTTATTACACGTTTCTGGGTCAGAGGTCGCCTGGTTTACAAGGATGGGAAGTGAAAGGGATAGAATTAAATCTGCATTATTCACAAAACAAGAGTGGCTCTGTATCTTGAACTTTTTGTTGACATCACATTACCATGAGAAAAATAAAAGCAACGCTTGGTTCTTACTATAAAAAAAAACACACACAAAAACATTTCTTTTCAGCGTGAAACACTGAACAACATTCTGCATTTGAAACACTGCCAGTTCCTTACTGTTCTTACAAAAGGACGCGAGGGCTGTGAAACGCTGTCACTTCACCTTTGAATATTTAGAAGCCATAGGGATTTCGTTTTCTATAGGCGTCGCAATGAATCCTGGGATGGCCGATCTTCTCAGTGAGGAGAAAATAAAAGGATTAGCCTGATGTCAGGAACAGAATCAGGCTAATATCAAATGAGGGCGCCTGGCCCATGGCCAGAGGGAGAACCCGCAGCGAGCCCCTGTCCTGCGGGTCCGCTCAGGATCACAGGCTGGCAGTCGAGCTAATCAAGGAAAAAAAGATTACGTGAACCAGGCCCAGTGGTGGCAAGAACCCTCCGCCAGCAGAAGGCCGTGTCGCATGACGCAACGTGAGGCATGTGCGGCAGAACAGCTGGCCGCATTGAGAGCAACTTGGGCACGGTTCGTCGTTGAGACAAATGAACAATGCTCTATCGCCACGCTAGACGACTTTCAGAAATGAAGACCACGATGGCGAAAAGGTGCACGACCAACCAAACCGTGGCAAATAAAATCGAGCAATCTGCTGCTCTCATGTGGTGTGTGAGGAGAGGGGGCTACCAATAAATCTGACACAGCCGTAAATTAAATGCACAAAAGGTGCACACAAGCATAATC
Organism: Lissotriton helveticus; assembly: GCF_964261635.1. Classification (NCBI taxonomy): domain Eukaryota; kingdom Metazoa; phylum Chordata; class Amphibia; order Caudata; family Salamandridae; genus Lissotriton; species Lissotriton helveticus. The sequence goes on from NC_136061.1 coordinate 1,135,589,370, forward strand.
TCAACCTTAAAAAAATATGAATGTAAACAATGTAGCAGTCACCATAAAAGCATGTGGTTGGCAGCGTCATGCGTGGAAACAAAATAAGTGATAGGTTTTATGCTTAAATATACTTCAATAACTGGTAATTAGGCTGTATTACACTTCTATTTTTTGACTATGCCACTGTAGACAGAGACCAGCCTCAACCATTCCAACTGGGTCCTGCTCCAACAGGAATAGTCTAGATCCAAAAGCATGGTCAACACCCCCCCCCCCCAGAAGGGAACACAAGCCACGTCACACGGGTTTGGTCCTAATTGGGCTTCATAAGTGAAATGCAAGTAAGAGTCCAATGGCACAGTGAGCACAGGACCCATGACTGGGCATATCAGTTGCACCCAAAGGCATCTCACTTAGTAATATATATGAATATGAACAAGCATTTGAAATGCAATAGGTCCGCAATTACGAGACTTAGAGCTATTGGCACTAGAAATGTCAGTAGCTTAAATTCTCGCAAATGCGAGACCTATTGAATTTCAAATATAGTTGGTTTCCAAGCGTCCAATGTCGCAATTGCACTTGATAGAGGCCACGCCCCATTCTTTAGAAGAGCAGCATATAAAGAAAGGGGTGTGGCCTCTATTAAGTGCAAGCGTGGCATGTGGCACTTGGAAACAACCCAAAAAAATATTTGTCAGCAATAGGTCTCGCATTTGCGAGAGTTTAAGCTATTGTCATTTACAATGCCAATGGCTCAAACTCTCCTGAATGCGAGACCTATGGCATTGCAAAGAAGCAGCCACCATTGAACCAGCTGCTTGGAAAGTTAAAGTGCGCATGGTGCCCGGAATGTAAGGAAAGCACATTATGCCTGCAGTAGGGAAAAACCCATTAAAGAAAATAGTGCTTACAGACTAAATAAATCATACTGTATCGCAACAGAAGTAAAAGGGCCAGTCGCCATGGGAGGTTACAAATGAAGGCAAGGCGTTACTAAGGAGGGACTAACAAGTCGATTACCCACTTAGAAGCCAGTATTTACAAAGGACAAAAAGACAAACCAATGAAAAGTATGGGCGGGAGCTACAAGTGCGTACTCTAATACAGCATGCCTCTCTGGACAGTGCATGCACTGGGCTGGCCAAGCTCGACCTAAGAACGGGATGGGTGGAATGCTTGTCCTGTGCTCACTGTGCCACTGGACTCAGGCTGTAAATCCATTAGGAGCCCCAAATACACCGAAATCTATATAGAGTTGCTTGTGTTCTTGTCTGGAGTGGACCTGGCCTAGTAGTTCACAACCAACTGTTCTTAATGGAGCGAGACCAAGTCTTAATTCATATAGCTGGTCTCGGCTTAGAGAGGCATAGAAGGCAAAAAACAAGAGACTGGAATGTGGCTCAAGCAATTACCAGTGATTGTTATTAATTAAAACATTCCACCCATCATTTTTTTTATTTTCTAAGAAAGCTGCTCTATCTTATTGTTAGGGGCCAAAAGGAAAGTAATATAACAAGCATTTGCAATGCATAAGGTCTCGCATTAGGAAAGTTTGAGCTATTGGTATTGTAAATGACACATTTTTTATATATGTGTTGGTTTTGAAAATAGCAAAAATAATAGCTTTGTCATTTACAATGCCAATAGTTATAACTTGTGACACCTATAGCATTTGTAATGCAATATGTGTTGTATTCACGTGACTTAGATGTATTGATATTACAAATAACAATGGCTTTGAATTTTTTGAATAATTAATACTTAAATAAAAGTTATTGTAATTTATAATGGCAATAGCTTAAACTTTTGTAAATAACTTGTGAAGAATATGTTCAGTGTATTTTATTGTGACAAAAATCCAAGAACAGAAGTGAAATACTAACCTCTTTTTGTGACATTTGTAATAAAGCTTGAAACATTGAGAGATCATATTTGACCCAGTTGTTGGTAAATGGTTGCACAGATTGATGCTGTGGTGGGGCTGAGAGATGTTGTGGTGGCGACTAGTGATGCTGTGGCATTCAATGATCCTGTGGTAGCGCATAGTGATGTTGTTGTGCCCCTTAGTGATGCTGTGGTGGTGCTGAGTGATGCTGTGGTGATGCGATAGATAGAGTGAGTGGGATAGATAGATAGAGTGAGGGCGATAGATAGATAGAGGGAGGGCGATAGATAGAGGGCGATAGAGAGATTGAGTGAGCGAGATAGATAGATAGATAGATAGATAGGAGTGAGGGCGATAGATAGCTATGTAGTGTAGCTCCTATTTTCCCAATAGGCTCTGCGCATTGGAATAGTACCTACGATAGTAAAGGCCTAGACCAGACGTTAACTAGGTCTACTACTGTCGATACTAGACTTAATTTTTGGGTTTGCCAGCTAAGCTCAGAGTTCGCTAGAAACTTTCTCGAATGTTCAAGGAAGGATTAACTCCCCTGATTAGACAAGAAGGGATTTAGTTTCTGACAACCATAGAACATGACAACTTTGCTCTCCCCTAATCAAGAGTCAATCTCAAGAGTCGTGTGAGCACAAGGCAATTATTTTACTCAGTCAGTACGTGCATTCTTAGTCTCATCAGAATGTAGAGAAAAGGAAGAGACGGGCGTGTTCAATAAAAGATGTTATTTATTGATCAGTCTCTTTTCTCGTACAAGAGAAATGGATCGATATTATTGCAATACTTATAGTTAAGTAAAGTGCATACATTAAAAGCAATAGTATAAAATAATACTGTAAAAACATTGATATGGTTTCTGAGCCATATGATGCTTTAAAATAATTAAAATATATTTACATACACATATACATTTGACTAAACGTACTCAACTGGTGTTTCTAAATACGCCTACCCCGTGTACCTGACCTAAGTCTAATGCGTGGGCGGGAATAGAAAGTTACAGTTTAAGTTAAGTTTGTTTTTGCCAAGTGAATAACTAAAGAATTCTCTAGGAGGGGTTATTCAGTTCTGTACCTGGAATTTAGGATGAATGAGGAATGGTATCTCTTTCTCTGCTCTCGATATTCCAGGCTGCCTGCGAGGGCTGCCCAGAAACGCCGGTGCTGGGTCTCTCGGCTTGAGATAGCAGCGCGTCTCTCAGCGCGTCAGGAAGGCGGGGCTGCTGCCTGCGGGGTCTGCTTCTGCTCTCGGCTTCGGCAAGTATGGCTGCTCCGTCTTGTCACCACGCGTGTGTTTGCATAGGGCAAGGTCGGCAATATTTATACCTTAAAGGTGCCGGGATTGACGTAAGGATGGACATAGGTACGTCAATAAAGATGTCATACGACTTGCTCGTTAGCACATTCTTTACTAAAGTTCTCTGTGAAATCAAAACAATGGCCGCACGGATTATCCAGGTTGTCATAGGTTTGATTTGTTATGAGAACGTCGTATGCCTTATCAGGGGCTGGAGGAATGTCGCTTGTCTAATTAGATCTCAAGCGTTATGACCTAATCAGATAACACGTTCCTGTGCCGTAGTGTGACTGCGTCAGATAACGGTATCTGCATCATGGGGGATTTCTTGCCTCATGGGCTGACTGTTAGTTAACTAGCTAGGTAGTTTAACCAGAATAGGGTCAGGAATAGGGGGATCGATTCAGAACCTATAGAAATACACGACAGCTAGACAGATAGATAGAGTGATGGCGATCAGTATCTAAATAAATAGATAGAATGAGGGCGATAGATAGAGTGAGGGCGATTAGATAGATAGAGTGAGGGCGATTAGATAGAGTGAGGGCGATAGATAGATAGATAGAGTGAGGGCGATAGATAGATAGATAGAGTTAGGGCGATAGATAGATAGAGTGAGGGCGATAGATAGATAGAGTGAGGGCGATAGATAGATAGAGTGAGGGCGATAGATAGATAGAGTGAGGGCGATAGATAGATAGAGTGAGGGCGATAGATAGATAGCGTGAGGGCGATAGATAGATAGATAGATAGATAGAGTGAGGGCGATAGATAGATAGATAGAGTGAGGGCGATAGATAGATAGAGTGAGGGCGATAGATAGAGTGAGGGCGATAGATAGAGTGAGGGCGATAGATAGAGTGAGGGCGATAGATAGAGTGAGGGCGATAGATAGAGTGAGGGCGATAGATAGAGTGAGGGCGATAGATAGATAGAGTGAGGGCGATTAGATAGAGTGAGGCCGAGAGATAGATAGAGTGAGGGCGATTAGATAGAGTGAGGGCGATAGATAGATAGAGTGAGGGCGATTAGATAGAGTGAGGCCGAGAGATAGATAGAGTGAGGGCGATTAGATAGAGTGAGGCCGATAGATAGATAGAGTGAGGGCGATAGATAGACAGAGTGAGGGCGATAGATAGATAGTTGTGTGTGTGGTTGTGTGTGGTCGTGGTTGTGTGTGTGGTTGTGGTTATGTGTGCGTGGTTGTGTGTGTGTGGTTGTGTGTGGTTGTGTGTGTTATGCTTTGTTTTTCTATGTTATGTTATGCTATGTTTTGTTGTGTTTGGTATGTTATGTTTTGCTAGGCTATGATATGTTTTGTTTTGTTATGCTATGCTATGTTTTGTTATGTTATGCTATGTTTTGTTATGCTATGCAATGTATTGTTTTGCTATTCTATGCTTTGTTTTGTTATGCTATGCAATGCTTTGTTGTGTTTGTTATGCTATGCTTTGTTATGCTATGCTATGTTGTGTTGTGTTGTGTTTTGCTATGCTATGCTTTGTTTTGCTATGCTATGTTTTGTTATGCTATGTTTTGTTATGCTATGTTTTGTTATGCTATGTTTTGTTATGCTATGCTATGTTTTGTTATGCTATGCTTTGTTATGCTATGCTATGTTTTGCTATGCTATGCTTTGTTTTGCTATGCTATGTTTTGTTGTGTTTGATATGCTATGTTTTGCTATGCTATTATATGTTTTGCTATGCTATGTTTTGTTATGCCATGTTTTGTTATGCCATGTTTTGTTATGCCATGTTTTGTTATGCCATGTTTTGTTATGCCATGTTTTGTTATGCCATGTTTTGTTAGGCTATGTTTTGTTAGGCTATCCTATGCTTTGTTTTGTTATGCTATGCTCTGTTTAGTTTTGCTATCCTATGCTATGTTGTGTTTTGTTATGCTATGCTATGTTGTGTTTTGTTATGCTATGCTATGTTTTGTTATGCTATGTTTTGTTATGCTATGTTTTGTTATGCTATACTATGTTTTGTTATGCTATGCTTTGTTATGCTTTGTTATGCTATGCTATGTTTTGCTATGCTATGCTTTGTTTTGCTATGCTATGTTTTGTTGTGTTTGATATGCTATGTTTTGCTATGCTATTATATGTTTTGTTATGCCATGTTTTGTTAGGCTATGTTTTGTTAGGCTATGTTTTGTTATGCTATACTATGTTTTGTTATGCTATGCTTTGTTATGCTTTGTTATGCTATGCTATGTTTTGCTATGCTATGCTTTGTTTTGCTATGCTATGTTTTGTTGTGTTTGATATGCTATGTTTTGCTATGCTATTATATGTTTTGTTATGCCATGTTTTGTTATGCCATGTTTTGTTAGGCTATGTTTTGTTAGGCTATCCTATGCTTTGTTTTGTTATGCTATGCTCCGTTTAGTTTTGCTATCCTATGATATGTTGTGTTTTGTTATGCTATGCTATGTTGTGTTTTGTTATGCTATGTTGTGTTTTGTTATGCAATGCTATGTTGTGTTTTGTTATGCTATGCTGTGTTTTGTTATGCTATGCTATGTTTTGTTATGCTATGTTTTGTTGTGTTTTGTTATGCTATTTTTTGTTATGCTATGTTTTGCTATGCTTGGTTATGCTGTGCTTGGTTATGCTGTGCTTGGTTATGCTGTGCTTGGTTGTGCTGTGCTTGGTTGTGCTGTGCTTGGTTGTGCTGTGCTTGGTTGTGCTGTGCTTGGCTGTGCTGTGCTTGGCTGTGCTGTGCTTGGCTGTGCTGTGCTTGGCTGTGCTGTGCTTGGCTGTGCTGTGCTGTTTTGCTGTGCTGTGTTTTGCTGTGCTGTGTTTTGCTGTGCTGTGTTTTGCTGTGCTTTGCTGTGCTGTGCTTTGCTGTGCTGTGCTTTGCTGTGCTGTGTTTTGCTGTGCTGTGTTTTGCTGTGCTGTGTTTTGCTGTGCTGTGCTGTGTTTTGCTGTGCTGTGGTGTGCTGTGCTGTGTTTTGCTGTGCTGTGCTTTGCTGTGCTTTGCTGTGTTTTGCTGTGCTTTGCTGTGTTTTGCTGTGCTGTGCTGTGTTTTGCTGTGCTGTGCTGTGTTTTGCTGTGCTGTGTTTTGCTGTGCTGTGTTTTGCTGTGCTGTGTTTTGCTGTGCTGTGTTTTGCTGTGCTGTGTTTTGCTGTGCTGTGTTTTGCTGTGCTGTGCTGTGTTTTGCTGTGCTGTGCTGTGCTGTGCTATGCTGTGTTTTGCTGTGCTGTGCTTTGCTGTGTTTTGCTGTGTTTTGCTGTGTTTTGCTGTGCTGTGCTGTGCTGTGTTGTGCTGTGCTGTGTTGTGCTGTGCTGTGTTGTGCTGTGCCATGTTTTGTTAGGCTATGTTTTGCTATGCTATTATATGTTTTGTTATGCCATGTTTTGTTATGCCATGTTTTGTTAGGCTATGTTTTGTTAGGCTATCCTATGCTTTGTTTTGTTATGCTATGCTCCGTTTAGTTTTGCTATCCTATGATATGTTGTGTTTTGTTATGCTATGCTATGTTGTGTTTTGTTATGCTATGTTCTGTTTTGTTATGCAATGCTATGTTGTGTTTTGTTATGCTATGCTGTGTTTTGTTATGCTATGCTATGTTTTGTTATGCTATGTTTTGTTGTGTTTTGTTATGCTATGTTTTGCTATGCTTGGTTATGCTGTGCTTGGTTATGCTGTGCTTGGTTATGCTGTGCTTGGTTATGCTGTGCTTGGTTGTGCTGTGCTTGGTTGTGCTGTGCTTGGTTGTGCTGTGCTTGGTTGTGCTGTGCTTGGCTGTGCTGTGCTTGGCTGTGCTGTGCTTGGCTGTGCTGTGCTTGGCTGTGCTTGGTTGTGCTGTGCTGTGTTTTGCTGTGCTGTTTTGCTGTGCTGTGTTTTGCTGTGCTGTGCTTTGCTGTGCTTTGCTGTGCTGTGTTTTGCTGTGCTGTGTTTTGCTGTGCTGTGTTTTGCTGTGCTTTGCTGTGCTGTGCTGTGCTGTGCTGTGCTTTGCTGTGCTGTGTTTTGCTGTGCTGTGTTTTGCTGTGCTGTGTTTTGCTGTGCTGTGCTGTGTTTTGCTGTGCTGTGGTGTGCTGTGCTGTGTTTTGCTGTGCTGTGCTTTGCTGTGCTTTGCTGTGTTTTGCTGTGCTGTGTTTTGCTGTGCTGTGCTGTGTTTTGCTGTGCTGTGTTTTGCTGTGCTGTGTTTTGCTGTGCTGTGTTTTGCTGTGCTGTGTTTTGCTGTGCTGTGTTTTGCTGTGCTGTGCTGTGTTTTGCTGTGCTGTGCTGTGCTGTGCTGTGCTGTGTTTTGCTGTGCTGTGCTTTGCTGTGTTTTGCTGTGTTTTGCTGTGTTTTGCTGTGCTGTGCTGTGCTGTGTTGTGCTGTGCTGTGTTGTGCTGTGCTGTGTTGTGCTGTGCTGTGTTGTGCTGTGCTGTGTTTTGCTGTGCTGTGCTGTGTTGTGTTGTGCTGTGCTTTGCTGTGCTGTGTTTTGCTGTGCTGTGTTGTGCTGTGCTGTGTTGTGCTGTGCTGTGTTTTGCTGTGTTGTGTTTTGCTGTGTTGTGTTTTGCTGTGCTGTGCTTTGCTGTGTTTTGCTGTGTTTTGCTGTGCTGTCCTGTGCTGTGCTTTGCTGTGTTTTGCTGTGTTTTGCTGTGCTGTGCTGTCCTGTGCTGTGCTTTGCTGTGTTGTGTTGTGCTGTGCTGTGTTTTGCTGTGCTGTGTTGTGTTTTGCTGTGCTGTGCTGTGTTGTGTTGTGCTGTGTTTTGCTGTGCTGTGTTGTGCTGTGTTTTGCTGTGCTGTACTGTGTTGTGTTTTGCTGTGCTGTGTTGTGTTGTGTTGTGTTTTGCTGTGTTGTGTTGTGTTGTGTTTTGCTGTGCTGGTAAGGGTATGTGAGGGTGTGTGTGAGGGGGTGTGAAGGTGAGGGTGAGGGTGTGAGGGTGAGGAGGTGTGTGAGGGGTGAGGGGTGAGGGCGTGAGGGTGAGTGTCTCCAATGAATGTCACTGCTTGGCCTTCTTTGAAAATGTTCAGTGCTGCAAATAGAGCATGCCGCCCTAATTATCACAGCATGAGGCACCAAAGATATAATTATCACAGCATGCAGAGAGCCGCCCCACGCTGCTGGAGCACTCAACTGCACATTAATTATAGTTGAGTGCTCCAGCAGCCTGGGGCGCCTGTTGACATGCTGTGATAAGTGGGTCTCATGCTGTGATAATTGTTGCGGCGCCTGAGGAAGTGGAGACTCCTGCTGGGATAATTGGTCTGGTGGGCTTGCAGCGCCTGACGTCCAACAAACGTGCACAAGCTGCTCAACCTTGAAGCGCGTTCACAGACCTGGGTCGGCTCGTGCCCAGGTCTGTATCGGGCTCGTTCACAGCTGTTACTCCCTTGACAGGGAGGAAGGTGACTATAGTCTCGCTGGCGGGAGCGCTTCGCGCTCCAACGCCAGCTCGACCTAAAAAGGGAGACTTTGCTTAAAAAAAAAACAAAAAAAAAACACCACGATATACATTACCACAAAATGAAAAAAAATGAAATGATGAAAGGCTACTGGTACATACAGTTTATTGGACTAAGTCCAATTAACCCGAGGCAGTGGTTTAGAAAAATGAAGATGGACAACACATTCCCTTTTTCTAAGTTTAAGTTACAAAAGTTTGCAAGAAAATTGCAAACCCAGGCACAAGCTCAGTCTGAACTTAATTGCCAATTGGGAATACATTTTAGAATACTGCAATCGCTGCAAAAAACAGAAGGCAAAGATCACAGGCTCTGCGACTCATAGCAAAAAAATAAAAAGCACATTGCATCTGGAAAATAAATCTGTCTGTTACCATCCTGCAACTAAACTCACGTCTCACCTCATTTGAACACTGGGATAATGTTTGGAGTCAGTCAACATTCCAGACATCTGGAACCAATCCTCACTTTCACAAGTGCCATAGCAGTTGTACAGTTAGACTTACAATAGAACAAGGGATTTGCTTGATTTTGAAGCACTACAATTAAAATATCATCCCCATAGCTGTCCTTACCTGGAGACTAATTTGGGGACAAATGCTTTGAAATACAATAAACCCAACCTTTCTCACAAAATGTGCAGCTTCACCTCAAATTCTGTTTTGGCATGCTGCACGGAATCTTGACGATGTTGTACAGCATTTTCCAAAATGCATTGCTAAAGCCAATAGGTCCTAAACTGCCAAAAATGTTGCTAAAGCCAATAGGTCCTAAACTGCCAAAAGCTTTGCCAAAGCTTATTCTACATTGGCATTGTTCAGCCTTTTACATAAGCAGCACCTATGCATGCAATAGTTCGACCTGGAAAAATAATCAAACATGCAAACCTGAACTTAACAGGGACTGGACAATGTTATCTACTGCAGCTAGAACTTGTGGCCCTGAAGTAGATGGGCCAATTTCCAAGCCAAAAAACACAAACCCTGTGTTCTAAAAACAGAAATTCAGTTTATCTGTATTTTAACCTGAAGGTTCGAATGGTTTAACATGCCAATTGTCCACAATCAATTTACGGACCACCTCAATAGTTACGACTCATACATTTTGTGTGTGAGTGGATGATACAGACTATAATGTGCTAAGTTGCATGTGTATTTACATATACGTAATTCATGGTGAGTAGGGTTGCTATGTAATGCCACTTTCGCCATTTTGTATGTTAGAGACACTTCATGGGACTTTGCTTCAAATTCCTTCAGCCATGAGCTTCTTTGTCTTCGGAACCTCCAGCCAAAGTTTTCACACTTTGTCAATATATTGGCAATGGTCACCAGCAGTATTCCAGTCTTGTCTTCCTTGTTTTGGCTGTTTGTAGTATCCTTCCTTCCACCTTCGGGGAAATGAAAGTGACTGTTTTACATCTGAAAAGTACACTCTGCCATTGCAGATTTAATGCTTTATCTTATCCACTGTATACACAAGGCAATCCTTTTAATTGGTTTTCCCTGCAGCAGGCATATTCTTTGTTGATATTGTCAATGTTCAAGCATGGGTGTCATTCCATGTTGGCTTTTTTAAATAGCTCTTCATCTCATACTTCTGCCCAGATTGTTGTCAATAACATGTATTGGTATTACCCAGTATAATGGTACTACATTTATTAATCTCAGAAGGATGAAAGGCGACGTCTGCATTTCCAGGTTTCAGACTAGTGATCAGCACATTACAGATGCCAGCAGTGAGCTTTTAATTCGGTAAGCCATCTCACCAGCAGGCTTGTCATTTGTTTGGTGGTACACTGACTGATACTAAATCACCTCTTGCTTCCTGGAGGTCCTCGGCTGTCAAAAATGAAGGCACTCATCTCTTCCGGGACAAGGAGTCTCTTTGTAGCATAAGTGAGACATAACCCATCAATGATTGGTTAATAGGATTCCTAATGAGCGAAATGTGGAAACGTGGTAATGTGCAAATTATACACGATTAGGCTGTAACAAAATGCACCCGCTGAACTTCAGAAAGTCACTAAAACTTTAGAAGAACATTAGCCAATCAAAAATGACACTTAAGAAGGGGGAGATGTTGATTGATTACATTACCTTAAGTGAAAACCTGCTAAGTCATGACTACTCCCTGAAAGTACTCTAAAACATAGCCAAAATACTGGCCCTTACCCTCTCTGATATACTGAATTAGAGCACCCTAAAAAGAGGCGTATACTGCACTAGTGTCAGGATCACAGTGTATTCGAGCAAAGTTTTGATTCAGACATAGTGGTTTTGCCCTGCTTGTGCTAAGAACACATGAAGTGAGATGCACAAGAATAACAACATACAGCAGAATACCGTACAGATGACCTTATGTGATGCTTATAGTGCAACCATGCTGCTGTGGTACAAAGCTCCATAATAGCAACAGGCTTCCTAAATGTGGGCCTAGATGGGAAATCCATGTAAATGCGTGATTGTTAGAAAATTGTGCTTAAGTTCTTGCGTAATTTAGAGGGACCCCGCAGCTGGTAAGTCTCGGACAGCCTCTGGTGCACGTGAGATGGCAGACTGGCAAGTAGTATTAGCCGAGTGGCAGGGACAGGTTAATTCAGCCACCCCCCTCCGGTACCGCATGTCATTCTAAGGCTATGACCATTGGATCGGCTTTTCAGCGGGAGATGGGGCTGGCCCTAGATGGGGCAATGTGAAGGACCCAATAGGGGTCACAATATTGGACTAGGAGGAGGATAGCCGGGAGAAAGGGAAGGTTCAGGATGAGTAGCCAGAAGGTGGTAGGGGATGGGGTCCACTAACCAAGTGTCCAGTGTGTTGCAGGTGCACAAAGAACACCCACATAGGAGCTCGGAGGAGGAGAGCCACTGATGAGTACTGCAACAGCACAGGCACCGACCTTGGCGCCAGGTAAGAGCAAGGACGCATTAGGGACACCAAAGATCGTATCCACAGGCATGGGCACAATCGGCTTGCCGTGAGGGGAGGAGGAAAGGCTGTGTAAGGAAAGGATTGTGACAGATGTGGGTGTGGTCACTGAGAAGCAGGACAGAGCCCAGGGGCAGTGCAGCGGCACAAGCAAAAAGAGGTGGGAGCGGGCACGGGAGCAGGCAGTAGGAAGAGGCAAGTGATAAGAAGGTGGGGACCGAAAGCAAGGAGCTTACATTAAAAAAAGTTACCCTATATGGGCGTGACTAAACCACTGGGGGGGGATCACCTTATAATAGCTAGAAAAGAGCACTTTTGTTTGGGAGGAGTACATGGAGATGCTTAAACTCCTCCACAGAGAGGTGCGCTCTAAAAAGGGTTTTTAAAGAGGAGGAATACGAGTTGGCAAAGCGGTTGAAAGTACCCCTCAAAATAGAGAATTGGACCGCAGCATTTCTGATTTATGCCAGTGTATACTGCGGTAAATACCCGTAGCGATATGTAGCCATCTTTCAGTACATTGATGTAGTATGTAAAGCCCAACTCACGGGTGGGAGATATGCCTGGGCCCAGTATGATGAAGAATTTAGGGCGCGTCTGGCTAGGGTCCACAAGAACAAATGTGGGTGAACTGGATTCTGATCCATGGTAGCAAACCAGGGGGTGGGGGGTGGGGGGGACTCCGAAAGACCTTCTTCACAGCGAGTGGCCTGCCTATAGTGTATCGCCCCTTGCAGGGACGTCCCAACCCAGGAGGGATAGGGGGCACCAAAGGCACAACCTGGGATGGGGGCACCTGCTGGGATTTTAACAATGGAATGGGCACTTGAGAGTTTAGCAGGTACCGCCACGAGTGCTCAAAATGTGCAGAACGACACCCCCTCGGTAATTGTTATGTTGCAGAGAGTGGGTACCAAGGCTAAGGTGCCGGACAGTGGCAGCAGTATGGGGGTAGCCAAAGAGGGCATCAGCAACAATTCTCAGGTCCCGGGGCGGGCCCAGGGATCTGGTGCAAAAACTCGTACTCTGGTTAACCTTGAGAGGGTGAAGTATTGGCTAGGGATTTACGGGTGATCAGAAGAGGCAAAGTTGTTATGGAAGGCGTTTCATGGAGTTTTTGCTTGGAGTACGGGGGTCAACAGATGTGGAGGCAGGTGGACAATTTGAGATCAGCAATGAAGCTCAGACAAGCGGTGCGAGAAAAATTGCCAAAAGAGGTCTCGGAGGGGAGGATGGCAGGACCCTTTCATGTTTGGCCAATGGCAGACCTAATAGTGTCACCAATTGGAGTGGTACCAAAGAAATAAAGGAGCCAATTTAGTTTGATGCAGCATTTGTCCTGGCCGGAAGGAGGGTCAGTGAACAATTTAATTGAGGTAGAAGTGACTTCTGTATCCTACTCTCCGGTAGATGTGGCCATGTCACTGGTGGTGACGGCAGGCCTGGGAGAGTTGATGGCCAAATGCGATGTGAAGTCAGCTTTTTGGTTGCTTCCAGTGCACCCTGATTTCCAGCTATTGGGTTTACAATTCGAATGAAAGTGGTATGTGGATAAAGTTTTACCAATGGGATGCTCCATTTCATGAGTGTTTCAGCTCATTTTTGCTAAGGCTGTTTACATGGCATACGGACCATCAGCTGGTAACCTACTATTTGCATGATTTCTTTACTGTGGGGGCACCAGTTTGGCGACTGTCGGACTCTCCTGGCAAGGTTGCAAAAACTCAAGGGTGAACTAGGGGCGCCATTGGTGCAGAAATAAAAGTGGGTCCGCAAAGAGTGTTTTCGTTCTTGGGCATTGAGATTAATTCCAAACAGATGGAGGACAGGAGAAAAAAGAAAATGCTGACAGTGTTAAATGGCATCCTGGAAAGGGAAAAGGTGAAAGTGAGGGAGATTCAGGTCCTGGTGGGTCACCTCAACTTCGTGCGCAGAGTGGTTCAGGCAGGAAGGACGTTCTGCAGGAGGTTGGGGCGGGCGTTATCTGGGTTTTCACTGCCCCATCAGCATTTCAGGCTTTCAGCAGGAGGCAAAAAGGACCTTCGAGTGTGGTGTGTTTTTTAGGACTGTTTCAACAGCATTCCTTTGGGAAGGAGGGAGGATGTGGACTGGAACGGGTAAACGTTTTCGAATGCACCAGGTGTGCTGGGTTATGGACTCTACTGGCAGAGTAGATGGTCTGCATAGCCATGGCCAGCACAGTGGAGCAACGGGGCAGTTGTATAGCCTTCTTGGAATTGCTCCCTTTGGTCATAGCAGTGACATTATGGAGCGCAGAACTAGCACACAGGAAAGCCCTCTTTCAAGTCAACAACATGTCTGTAGTTGAGGCGGAGAACAAATAGTCCGCTATGGACACGCAGGTCCTGAAGCTCCGGCAGGTTTTTGTGGTGTGGCGGCTTGCAGTATGACATCTCTTTCAGGCTGCAGCACCTGCCCGGGTGGACAATAACATTGTGGATGCTTTGTCTTGTTCACAGTGGGGGGAGATTCCGTGGGTTAGCCTATGAAGCAGACAGAGGCCAGGTGCACATGCAAAAGAAGTTGTGGTCTGCAAGATGGTACAACTGGTGGCAAGGTCCCTTGCAGAATCCACGCAGCGTGCATATGTTCAGACATGGAAGGAATTCCTAGCATCTGGGATGCAGCGCCAGGAGGAAGGCAGTTTACGGGTGGATAATGTGATCCAATATATATTGGACCTAATAGACAATGGTTTATCACGGGTTACCATTGCTGGAAAATTGGCCGGACAGGCCTTTATGGGAAAGCAGTTAGTGGGATACCCTCCATCACCAGGCAAGTTGGGACGCATAATACTGGAAGGCTGTGCTGGGGGCAGGGCCAGATTGGGGGGGCTAGAAAGCCCTTGTCTTTGCACTTCCATGACAAAATGTTGCCGCAATTGCCTGAGGTATGACGCGGCAGAGACTTTCCTATTTTCAATACTTGTGGTGTGGATCTCTTTTGGGGCTTTCAGAGTGTTGTAATTGTTGGGGCTATGGGTACGGTGGAATTAGGTGGGAGGACGTTGGTAAGAGGACGGGCTTAGCCACTCCTAAACTGACCAAAGAGCGGAGGGGAAGAGGGTCATCTTACGCATAGTGGGTTCACCAGGCCCATGGCAAGTAGCATGGGGTGAGTGCTGGGCGTCTTGTTGTAAAGCAGATTTTGGTCTGGTTTTTCAGCACAACAACGGCAGAGAAATAACAGCCTATCAACTGCTAGTGTTGTTACGAAAGACATTGGTTCGGCTGGGAGGGCAGGCGGCAGATTACGGCACGCACTCTCTTCATATTGGGGCAGCGTTGGAAGCAAGAAATAGAGGTTGGCACGCGAAGATATCAAGCACCTGGGTCACTGGTCGTCTGAGTGCTACAGCCGCTATGTGCGGATTCTAGAAGGATGAAGGCTGCCCGGCGGGTGCAGAATGGTGAATTGATTACTGCTAACTTCTTTCTTTCTAGGTACGGTAGCAGACCCAGTGGCTGAGGAAGTGGATATTTGGGTGGTCGTCTATTCATTCATCAATTGGGCAGCTATTCAGGCTCACCAGAAGGGTTTGGGGTCTAATTTACATTTCTATTACCATCTTTTTATTGCAACGTAGAGGGGAAAGGGGGGGAAAGCTTTGGAGGGACCTACATTGAATGGCATAATGGTGGGGGAAAGGTGCCCAGGTGCGTTGCTTCTTCACCTCTGGGAGAATGATTTAGTCAAAAGAGAAAGGGGTTGTGTTGTTGAGGAAAATGAAAAGGTACTTGTTGGAAATTAAAAACATTGGGAAGGGCGTTATGTTTTATGGACAGAGTTTGTGTCACAGTGGTCTTGGAGAGGGACGTCCTAGCCGGCTGCGACAGATAGGGCTTGTAGGGAGTTCAATATGGAGAGGTCACGTTTTTGTAGGGAGATCAGTTTCGGTCAGATTAGTAATTCGGACATTAAATTTGAGATACCAGAGTTCTTTCAGGAAAGATGGGGTACATTTGTCTCGGATGGGCATTGACTTCTACTTATTGGAGATTAGAGAAGTGTTGACTAAGGCTTTGAATATTAGACGTTAGGCGATTGGGTCAGCCACCACACAGAAAAGAGGCGGGGAAGAGAAAAGAGGGGTTGGTTCCCAACCTCCCTTGTTCTGGGTGGCAGGGTCATGAAAACTTTGCCAGGAGTTGGCAGAAGTTAGTTGGCGGTGCCAGTTTGAGAACCATGTGCAAGGGGATGGTAGGCAGATAGTTCAAGGTTCAGTTCAAAACACTTGGTTACTTACAGGTTCATACATACAGTCTTAGGACATAGTGGGAATCGAAAGTTGGAAATGTTAAAATGCAATACAGGTATGTGAGTAATCTGCAGGGTGGGTATGTTGGGAGGGGGGACTGTGGTGTGGGGCCAGGGACTTGTTCACTGGATATATAGTGAGGTTTTAGTTCTGTAAGGTGCTTTGACAAGAAAATTCGTGATGTGCACATGTTTCAATAAAGCAGCCTTTTTCACACAGCAAGTGGTCAGTTTTCTGTGCTGCGACCCTCCCTTCCAAGGGGGGTTTGGGGTGCAGCTGACCAGTGGGAAGTCTGCCCCCCCCTCCTGCCCGCCCCCCCCCCCCCGGCAGATTGGGAGAGTGGTGCAGTCCAGTGACTGCCATTTCATTTTGGGCTACATATGTAGCCCAATTATAGACCAAACTATATTTAAAGGGCTACGTAGGGCTTCCTGCCACCATTTTAGGTTCAGGTGACCTGGTGGCAGGGAGCTTATCTGCGGCTCTCATCCACGACAGCCCATCCCTTTATTTGATGGTCTTTTAAGATAGGAGCTCTGTTGTTGAGACAGGTGCACAGGTGCATAGTTGTGTATGTTGTCGCTTGAAACAGGTGCTTTGAGTGCATTAAAAGCTTGCCAGGAGTTGGCAGAAGTTGTTTGGCATTGCCAGCTGGGGAAGCATGTGCAAGAATAGGGTGGGCAGGTAGTTCAAGGTTCAGTTTAAGACATTTGGTTACTTACAGGTTCATACATACAGTCATAGGACATAGGGAGAATAGAAAGTTGGAAATGTTGGAATGTAATGTAATACAGTTAAATGAGTTAGCTGCAAGGTGGGTTTATTGGGGAGGGTGCCATAGGGGTGGGGCCTGCGGCTAGTTCACTGGATGTATAGCGAGGTTTTAGTTTTGTAATGCGGATTGCCAGGAAACTTTGTGATCTACACCTTTTCATTAAAGTGCCCCTTTTCACACAGCAAGTTGTCCGTTTTCTGTGCCTCGCGCCTCCCTCCCACTTGGGCGAGTGGGAGCGAGGTGTTGCAGGAAGGTGTTTACCTTCACGGTGGGCCTGGGTTGATGCTTGGAAGGGTGCGTGTGCGAAGAGGAGGTTAAGCTGACAGGAGAATGGAATGATTGGATGCTCACCATGCATTTCTGCTGGTCATGCCCTTGGATCCTGCAAGGACAACTCAGACTTCCATTCTTCCGAGATTGGCAAATTGAGCAACGTTATTCACATTGCTAAAAAATTGTGAATTTTAATATTAAGCACTGTGTACAAGCAAGCTAGTTCTATAATGATTTGAGATTTAGTAAGAGTTTGGTGTAGACGCTTGCCTAACCTTAACTATTGTGGCAGCATGGATGCTCCTAGCATCCATAAGCCGGGTAAGTGGGCATTGCCTTCACGATACTTGCTGATGCCAGTGCATCTTACACATTTTGTGGTCTCTGGGATACTAAATCCACCGGTCTACATTGGTAGGCGAACATGGCGGTTCAAGTACTTCGGTCTGGCACGAATTAAAGGCATCTCTATTTCTTCACACAATCTTACTGTAAGGTTGTTATGGTTTGGTTTCGTTTGCTTGGCATCTACTGCTGTCTAGCTCCTCCTGTCAGTCTGGCAAGCCGCACACAGCCTGGCGCTCTGTACGTGCACTCTGGCGGAGAAGCGCGTTGACGCATACCACGTAATGACACATGTACTTGAAAAGCTTTCCAGACTCAATGTGGAAATACTTAACATTGGATCTGTTAATAGTCCCAATGTAAACATTCGCCTGTGAGGAAACTGCTTTTAAGCTATAACTCACATTGCATAGAAACAAAAGGAGTAAGGTTTATATCTAGTGCAAATACACTAGGAGAACATTACTAAAAGGGCATTACTGTTGTGAGCTGTTCACATCCGTTTATTAATCACCAAAGGCAAATATGTGTATTCAAATTATATCACCCTGGCCTCAAAGTCTCTTATCATATGAATGTATTGCCCAATTCTCACCAGCATTGAAATGCTATTTCACTACAAGGCGGAACAGCCCATGGGTATGTCAAGAATTACGATAATCTTAGCCTTATGCAACTTTGCCCTGAGGTGAGATGGGGAAAATTGGGACAAGACAATAGTCTATCCATAGACAAAGTGCCCCCATGGCTAAACACCATGTCATAAATGGAGCAAACTTACTCTGCCGTCGCCACCTCAGTAGAAGGGTCAGCACTGCCATGTTTAATTATCAAGGGTTCTCAGGTGCCCCTAAAAAAATACAGTGAAGGGATGAACCAAAGACAGGTCTCCCGGTTCATATCCCCACAAAAGGGAATAATCCCCACCAGACCCCTTGACTCTGACATTACAGAAGAACACAAAAGATTGTGTGGAAGCAGATAGCTTAGGCTGGACAGAGAAAAGTCAAACCGAAACGATTAGTAAAACCCAAGAACACGATTACGGCTTAGTATACAGTAAAAGAGAGAAGTAGAGACGTTGTCATAGGCGTAGCTATCAACAGTGCAGCAGGTGCAGTGGCACCGGGCCTTGGTAACTGAGGGGCGAGCCATTTTGGCCAAGGGAATAGGGGGCCCAATTTCTTGGCTTGCATCAGGGCTCAAGGCGCCCTTTGCTGAGCCAATGTGCAGACAGAGGGAGACGGAAGTGAGGTGGGGAGAGGGAACTGGAGGGGAAAATGGCGCTACTCATCTGTCGCTTTCATAAATCTATTCTGCAAGAAAGCAAGCTCGCTCCCACCTGCACAAACGTTTTTGAGAAAGTCTTTAAGTGCAGGTGTGCGGGTATAAAATGACCACCCTGCCCCGACAGACTTAAGCCAAAAATCCCTACAGGATGTATTTTCTCTCATTATGTGCTTGAGGGTCAGTAGCAAGGAGTCCAACTCTCGTGTTACTGTACAAGCTGAAATCCAGGCAAAATATAAACACGAGTCTCAAGTCTCCAGTCACTCGATGCCATCACATTTTATTTTCATCATTAATACTTTATTATCACTTCATAATAAGTGAAATCTCGCCGGGGGCTTCAAGTTCGAGAAGCGTCACGTATAGAGTTTCTACCGCCGGTGAAGTAATATGCTTGCAAAGCCGAGTAATGCTTAAATCCGGCTGAAGAATCCAAGGCGGCAGCCTTTTTAATTGAGACATACATCCTGGCAGAAACCGGTCTCGGCTTCCACTGGGCGCGCGGGCCTTTGCCTCGGCGTCTGTGGCTTCTGCCAGCTCGTGACGGAGCTCCATGGCAACGGGGTCCACGCGCGCCGGCATGCCCGGGTCTCAGGGGCTCGCGCTGCGTGCAGACACAGGCAGCCGCTGCTCAGCATTCGGCACCAGCAGGCCTCCGCCGACAGGCCGCGGAGGCGCTGCTCTCTCATCACGGAAACCAAACGCAGCTTTGATTTCGAATGTGTTTAGGCAAGTCCAGTGTTGAAATCATACTATCGGAAGCCAGAGCCTGTTTGAGACCGCGTTACTGTTGCAACGTTCATATTTTGGCAATGGAAGCTCTCGTGGCCACAGATTCCGATATCTAAATAATATCTTGCATGCGAGTTTAACCAAAGGGAACAATGAAGGCGAAAACAGTCCCGTTAGGGTTAGACATTGCCTTGGTTCAGTTTAATTTGTAATCTGTCGGTCAATTGTTTAGGGCTTGTGTAGGGTGTTCTTTTCTTCACACCCTTACCCCTTGTAAAACAGCAAACCTATAAAAAACAAACAAAAAAAACACTGCAGACCTCAACAACGACACTATTGCCCATCAATAATTACAAATACGGTTATAAAAGCACTAAGGTATTAAATGTTAAAGTTAGCAATCTCAAAACACAT
Organism: Lissotriton helveticus; assembly: GCF_964261635.1. NCBI lineage: Eukaryota > Metazoa > Chordata > Amphibia > Caudata > Salamandridae > Lissotriton > Lissotriton helveticus. The sequence continues at coordinate 1,135,608,998 of NC_136061.1, forward strand.
GAAACACAAGTTTGTGAGAAATGACTAATTAGAGGTATTGAAGGTTTTCCCTCCGAGTGGCATTCTTAGCGGATTCAGTCACATAACACTTTGCAAATAGTTAGAGATCTGAAAATCAAGAACGCTACTGTGCTTCTAATCAACTATATGAGCCCCAATGGCATGCTTCTGGTTACTACCGGTCATTAGATTTATGTTTTTTCTATCCAAAGGCCTTGACACAATCTGGAAATTAGTGGTTTTAATTTACTTCAGGTAACCAGAACCAGTTTGCAACTCTCCTTGTGCCCTACACATGCATGTGCACCGCGGTGCAGCTCCAGGAAGCAAAGGTCCTGTCCCACCACACACTGCAGTTACTCACCCTACTGCCACCACGTATGTGCCCACCCCAGCTCCCTCTGTGTCTGCCAGAGTACCAACCAAAACAGTCCGACACAGCTTCCCACAGTTTACACCTGTTCATAGCCTGCAACAGCGCACCCAGAAGGAGTAGATGGTCAAAGATGATGCCGAAATCCAGAAATTTGTTGACTAGGTTTGGATTTGGGTTGATTTCTTGACAGCAAATGTGGGCAACGCTGTTAAAGCTATAGTACCTATTCACCGACAATCTGCCAATCTGGTTTAATTCATATTATTGAACAGACATTTAATGTATCCAATCTGATGATTCTTGCAAACACCCTGCATGCTTTTGGGAAATTTGCTGTTTTACAGCTTTACTGCATAACAGATTTGCACATCTTCTGTGATAGTTATAAATGTATTTATGATCGAGGTTACAGGTCTGAGACAGAGCTTGAACATAGCGGAAATGAAGTGGTTACCGAGTAAACTGAGATCATGGTACGTAGCTGAAGTGATTATTTCGAGAAGAAATAAAGAAAACATTGACGTGGGGAGGCGGGGTGTCACTTCTATCTCCACTTTTTAATGCATCTTAAAATTGTGCTGCAACCACTGATCTAAAGACTGCTGAAAGATTACAGAGGTTGAGAGTTTTCTCTCGCCTTATTCCTTGGATGTCTTGTATTCTCTGTTGCAGGCTTGAACTAATTCCATACGGTATTTCCTCTGATGGACTACCTATCATATACTATGACTGGATTTCAAGAACATTTCTTAGCTGTTCTTTATTTCCAAGCATGTTGCTACAAGGGGTGCGTTTGATACCAGTTTGATCAATACGTCCAGTTAGAATTGTCTTCAAGATGTAGAGGACACTCTATTTTTAATGACAATGCTAACAACCCTGCTTTGAGGGAAATATATTAATAAGGTCATGGATTACGGGGCCAGAGATGCCTTGTGTCAGTTTTGAAATTTTAGCTAGACACTATCCATGCAGGGAGGGACTAGGGTAAGGTGATGCAACGGTCTAGTTTTAACATTATGTTCAGTGTGATTGGAATTCTAAAGTTAAATGATTTTTACTAATCTTGGATATTAATCAGTCTTAGTTTGAGAATTTTCTTAGTGAATAAAGTGTATTCTCTTATTACCACAGCCTTTTCTGTTAAGTCGGGACTTTGTTGCACATATGATTTTGAAGACCATGGATACAGAAGAGGTTACCTTGAACATGTTAGAAGTTGAAGCTAGTCTTGTTGCCGCACAGGGAGTTGCCGCACAGGGAGTCGAACAGATAGGAGATGCTAGTTATCCAGTGCCCTGCTCCATGTACTGCAGTGATGTACAGCATAGGCCAAATGCTTGATTTTTGTGTCACCACGCTAATATACACTCACACAATGCCAACATATTTCATCCAGTAAACAGCTCTCCCTATGTTTGGGCAGGACAAGTGTGCCAATCTTGGGATCCAGTCAGTATGGTTTGATACCCCAGCATAATGTCCTGCTACATACATGATCTTATACACTCTGTGACATGAAGACAACAAGGTCAGTAAATATCTGATAACACATGTGATCTTAAACACCTGTGGCTTGACGACAGTGTTATTTAATAGGCAGGTACACACAGGATCTCATAAGCCCTACTGCCTGAGGCTAGTGTTCTTTAATATGCTAGTACACACATGATCCTGTACCCCCTGGGGCATAAGAAATAGTGTCACTTATTATCCAGCAGCATACATGATCTGTATCGTAAGGACTAGATAGTTCAACACAGTGCTACCCTCAGATCTTGTAGAAGCTGGTTTACCCCCTTTGTCTCAAGCAAGGAGTCACAAATTATCAGAAAGTTTCCCAATGCCAACATTAACAACAACCAATGAAAAGTTCATATATGGGGAGTGAAAATATTCGATGGACATGCACAAAGGCAATGCTGTTGAAATCTAAACACTCTGAAACACAGCGTCCAGCCTGGAGGAGGCACTTACGAAGCACATCTAGATTTCGTAAATGTATTGTTCCAAGTATTCAAGCTCTTATAATCTAAATCTGTATCTACACTAGCTCAGAATTTATCAGTGACTAGACCTGCATATGCACTACAATAAAATAAACATTACCTTTGCTATAAATAAAGTGATGAAGGAAAATATTGACTTTTCTGTCTCTTCAATTCATGATGGAGGTACATCTCGTTTAGTTCTTCAATTTGATGCTGTGTTTTTGTTTTAAGTAACAAGATTCATTTTGGATGAATCCTATTCAAAATGTGGTTTGACATTTTGTATTGCTTCGGGTACGACTGACGTATTGCATTACTGTACTGGCTTCATGAACTGATAAGACCAGACTTTGTTTTTACACTTATTTCAGCTTGAGATAGGCAGGATGTCCTGTCTGAGCATGGAAATGTGTCTTTTCATGCACTCCGCGTACAGAAAGAGCTAACTCCACCAAGCCAGTCAAAGGAGTTCTCAACCCAATAATTGGTATCTGCCCTTAACGAACATGAATGTATCGAACATATCTTAGGAGAAATATCAAGTCAGGAATAAAGGTGATAGGAGAGATGGCAAGCAAATGGGTGTCATTCAGATGTCTCACCATCTTCAAAGTTGCAAAGTTGTGCGTCTCTGCAGTATTCGGTTTATCTCATTCAGATTCTTAAATCTTTAGACAACAACATCACCCCCTAATCATTGTATCCTTTATGACATGGTTTTCTTCACAACTTCATATTTTCGAACAACAGCCGTCTAACCCTGACAAGCATCCTGCTGTACCATGCTTTGTACCACCATTCACTATCACTTCATTGACACCATTTCACTTAAGTATTTTTATTAAACTGCCAGGGCCCTACAGACCCCTGTGATTCACTCATGCTGTCAGGAATCACATACGTCTCTCTCCTGCCTTGCACGTCCCATGACCAGGTATCAGTTGGATGGATGGGTTTTTATATAGCGCAATATCACCGCCAGGTCTCAAAGCGCTTTGCATTGGGAACCCGTCCTGGTTTTTCCCTGTGAGATAGCCCCTACTGGGTATCCCCAAGGTGAAAGCCAGGCATCCCGCCGCGGGGGGCCGTAGTGGAGATTAAGCAAGCTATTACCCAGAGTTGCAGAGTGTGAACCTGTGATTCGAGTAGGCACCGAAGCGAGAATTACCGAGTTTGTGGACATTTTGGGCTCAAGACCCTGCCGCGTCGGGAATTGAACCCTGGTCCCGGGTCTGATCTCAGCCCGGGTCTGCCTCCTCTAACCAGTGAGCCACACTTCTCCACTGCAGTTGCACATACAGTAGTCATCTGGCTTGACTGAGCTTCATTACAGTATCAAAATGGGAGGCCAATCCTCTAGGTTTCAGAGTACAGAACTATGATTCGACTCTTCCTTCTCAACTCCAAAAGATTCTCCATTACCACTCAACTCTAACTAAGGCCTTAGCTCTTTAAGTCTCTTATATACTAAGCACCTTATGAAGGCCTTATTCACACCCAAGCCAATCACAAAGGAAGATGTAGGCACACCCACTACTTGAATCTTCAAACACAATTAACTGGGATCAGCATAGCTTATGACCTATATGGGCACAGGTAGAAGAACACCATGTTTATTCAGCAGAAGTGTGAATTTCTGCAGACAGATCTCTATGTCTCAGTGCACAGTCACAACTTATTGTGACCAGTAAAGGAAACATGTGACATCTTAATATGGACGCAACTCTAACTTTGTAGTCACCACAAGATCTAGGATTTCCACATTCATCTTCAGGAAAACAATCCTACACCTGCCACAGTTCTCAAATCCTTAATGTTCCCATAGTTATTTTTCCGAATGGATGAAATAGGTGAACTCCATGTGTTGTGGTTTGCTTCATTCAGAACTACACCAATACTACCAGGTTACAGTAAAGTGAAAACATCTCTCTGGCAAGGAAAAGCCAGCAAATAATGGATATCCATGATTTAGGGAACTATTTTAATAATACCATGTTTAGATTTAATGGCAACACAGGAAAAGGGGTCGGACAGATTAAAACTGTCTGCACTGGGCGGTCAAGTGTCATCTTAAAGACTATTTCTTCTAAAAACCAACCTAAATATAGACTTCAAACTCTACCACCCTCTAGTGTGAAGGGCTCAGCTTTCTGGGTTATTTCTCACAAAAACTGAGAAAAAAATCCATTAGAAACATCCTAAAGCCACAGCCCTTTAGTCTATTTATGTATTTAGAGTTTTATATAGCGGGAACTAGACCCAAAGATATCAGGTATCAGAGTGCATTACATGAATACCAGTTTCGTTGCAGACGAACACATTCATTTTTGTTAAGCACGGGGAGATTAAGTGATTTTCCCAGAATCACAGGATGTTGAGCATCGATGCCGAGACTCGAACCCGGTTCCCCAGCTTCAAGGTCCACCCCTCTAGCCGTAAGGCTACATCCTCTCTTCTCTCAGTTTCCAACTAACTGCTCTTAATTGTTCGTTGAGTGGTCGGCGGAGAGGCTTTGAGGGAGGCAAGCCCACAAGATGCACTCCCTTACTCACTGGTGTCATTTGGTGTTCAATTTTGGAAACCTTTTATAAACATAAGCAGGAAAGAAGGACAGCTTGGCAGGGAACACACCTTTCAGGCAGACCTCATTACTTAATGTTACAGTTCAGAATGCCGCCCTCCCACAGTCACCCATTCCGTCACTCTTGTTTGGTTATGTTAAGCAAATTCTGATAAAATACATCCTTTAACTGACAATGTAGGAGCACAGAAGCCAATGCCTTTCTTGTGTTTTACATCTGATAGCAGTTTCCCAAGAGGAAGGTCCATTGCTTCTGCTCACAACCCTTAACCTTTTGACAAAAGGCTCCTACAGAGGGGAGCCTTTCACTTCTTCTGGGAGGACCACACAGATGCATCTAGTGATGGCTCTGATGACTCTGTGGATTCTTCTCGAGTCGTGCTTTCCCCTCATCTGTGGCAATCCACAGACCTACATACGGTGGCATTATCTACTCCCTACGACTGCACCGTCATCTTAAAGGGGCCATCAAGTGAAGAGAAAAGCAGTTGTTTACCCAGTCTTGCATCCCTTACTATCAACAATAACGTCTAGATGTTGCTTTGTTTGATGAATTCTACTTGGATTATGAGACGTACTGTGACGTCATTCATCGGATCACCCCTTGTACTGAGACGTCATTCATCGGATCGCCCCTTGTACTGTGACTTCATTCACTGGATCATTCCTTTAATGAGGATGACCGACATCTCCGACAGTGCTAGGATTATGCCATCAGACACTTTGAATTAAAACTGCATGAAACATGCCCTATTTTCTCTAACATACGTATATAAACATTTATACACATACCAACAACATCAATATTACTGCAACACGATCTGATGGCATGTCAGGAGCTCAGCACCACACCCAACTCTTCAGACTACAATCAATTAGTTCTCTGGCCAACCATGCAAATATGCCTGCAATCTCTCCAGACAGTTAGGGTACCACAATGCCACAGTACTGGTAGCTGCGCACTATGAAATGGTAGTTAACATTCAACCACCTATGCATACAAATCACAATATGCAACATCTTTGCTATGGTTTTTTTCCTATTTTAAAAAAAAATCAAAACCAGCCAGGAATTGGCAAATAGCTTTAGCTGCAGAAGTAACCTGACTCATTCTAAAATCGTGTACTAGCAGGTTCAAGCACATTGCAAAAGACTGAAGAAACATGGAGACAAAAAAAACCTGAATCATATGGAGGTTTGGAATAAGATAACATGAGGAAAAAAAGGGAACTATCAACGTTGTAAGAAAGATAATTGTGTCTACTGTTCAATAGTTGCAACTATTCTCCTAATGTTAAATGTTAGTGAAATCTGCAATCATCTTTTTAGGGAGAGATTTATGCAAATAAAGAAAATTCAGGGGAAAATCAGACCTGCTGAAATTTTAAGGGCAACAGGAGACCAAATGCTACTAGTGCAAGAACTAAACAAGCACTGGCAACGCCAAGAGGTCGCACCTATGCAGGATCTATGGGCTTTGTCAATGTTTTTATATGCCATTTTGTACAGCAGCGAGGCTGCTGTGCAGCATGGCTGTAAATTAAGTGCTATGACGTCACCAACCCTTGCCAAGTCATTGGCCTTTTTTCCCTTGCAACCATGCTGCACAGGCACCAAGCTGCTACACATGGCAAAAAAACTACTGAAAAAGCCAGTAGATCATGCCTAATGGAGACGAATTGGCTTTACCAATGCTTAGACTACATCACACATACTCTGCTTCTCCGATCAGCCAGACCAATATGGCCTATGAAGTCATATCACGAAAGATGAACACAAAGGAAATTTGAGACAATCCGAGTAGCTTTCAATTATCCCCAGTGATCACCAGCTGACTTCGCCCCGGGTCTTTGTAAACTAGAACTATGAGCAGCAATCAAAAGAAGTCCTTATCACACAGTTTTACATGTTATTCAGAGGCAACACCTCCTCAGGAAATCTCCAAATTTCTCTGAAGTTCACCGATGGGATTTAATTCAGGTCAATAAAGGCAAACCCTGTAGCATACTCAAGCACGATTCATTGTACCTCAATTTCGAAACTCGTTCATGAGTGCCATATGATAGCCCTTTCTTTCTCTGATCGCTGTATATTTATTACTTTTGTGCGATCATTTCAAAACAAGTTAACAAAACGTCTATTGATTCAATTTCACTGTCAGAATTATTTTTGTACCAGAAAAGGCTATAATGAGGAAAATGCGCATACTTTTAATCGAGACTGTCAAAGTCTTAAATTGAAAAGAATTGAAAAAAACAAGCACCCTTTTTTAGAGGCAGCAGCAAAACAGAAAGCAGTGTGGAACATGCGCTCATGCCTCCAAAACTGGTCGTGCCAGCACTGGCGCAGGACCAGGTGACCCGGCCAGCTGTTGGCGGCATTCGTCAGCAGGATCCATGGCAGTCACCCAACCACACCACCTCACAGGCAGTAAAAAAAAAAAACCTTGCTCCTCGGACCAACATCCAACTAACCCCCAGCCAAGAAAATCAGAAGACGATGCACATTTTTTCTGTACATTAGAAACAATAATGGTGAAAATGTGCCTGCTTTGAATCCGAAAATTTCAAAATAAGTCTCAACTTGGTAATAAATATCTAGGAAACTTTTTTGGACGCAGCCTTTGCTAGAGGAAGTTGTAAAAATAAAAAAAAGCAGAGCCTCACCTTGCTCAATGAGGTCATCTCTCCATAACCTGTCACTCAGGCACTGGGTCAAGACCATGTGAACAGACCAGCTGCGGGCGGTAGTGGAGCCTGATGGAGGTCAACCAACCACACACGCAAAAGCCAACCCTGGCTACAAAAACTAGGATAGAACGCAGAATGCCATCCAAACATCTGTGGGGCAGGGCAATGGAATAACGCAAAATTATTAGGCCCTTCTGCAAAATGTGATGAGAGGCCACAGAGTCCCCTATAGCTCACAGACACTCATGGTTCTGGGCTGAAAGGGGCTCCCTTAAAGAGGTTGGGGCCCCTTGGAGAGCTGGGGGCCACATGTGTCACAGCGGCCTCCACTGCGCCCTTGGAGAAAGATTAGTGGCACCTTGACATCTGCAGTGTTTAAATCACTTCCAAGCTAGACTCCTACAGAACTGCCAGAAAGTACTAGAATGATTAGACAATGGAATGCTAGGGATGGTAGGCACTGCTTATCCTGTGCTTTTCTACTCCTAGGAAAACATTACAAAAATAACTACTGTTGACCGATGATGCGCCAACTCCCTGAACGTGCATTAGATTAAATCTGTGGCAAAAAAAAAAACAAATCAGCTTTGCTTCTTACCAAAAATAGCGCCTGAACAAGCAAAAATGTAGAATTCAAAACATCACCACATTGTGTATTCCCGAATACAACGCAATAAAACGGACACACAATGGCATTTATGAGAAAGGATAGATTTGCTAAAGGAGAAATTAGGATCCATTGTAGACCGCAGTTGTGTCGGACGTAAATATTTTTTGTTATAATTTCCGAAATGCTGAAAAAATCCAACACTTCTTATTTTGGTTTGACAGCAAGTGCTTGTCTTTATTGATTCAATTTTCTATTACACATATGTGCCTGTATTACTGCATTACATTGTGGGATCCACACACAAAGTAGGTACACAGCACCCTCCACGATGTTGTTTTGGTGCTAACGGAAGCAAAAAACATTTGTAAATCCCATTTTTCAATGGGATATCTGTAGGTGTTTGTTGTATCTAGCTTTGCGATTGTGAAGGGAGTGGGGAACTATGCGAGTCACAAAATATTTAACAATCCTCCTTAGTGGGGGTTGTGAGAGTAGAACTGTGGTTGGTAGCCCTCTTTGCAACATCCTCATACAGATGAAAGGCAAAATACACAATGTGCATAATGTAATATAGTATTCAATGTGCATAATGTAATATATCCCTGGAGAACTAGCATAACCTAAAAAAAGTTTGTGTGTTTCAGGATGAAGGAAAACCATCCTATGCGGGTACACCCTTTAAAATATTCCCACCTATTTTTCGGTATCTTGTGGGTTGTGGCACGCCATTGCACCCGGCTCACAAACTGTGGCAGGAATCCTTTAATGAAGGGAAGTTGTGAAGGGGGGTATCTCAGGAACAGGCTTAGATGGCTGAGATAGGTCCCTTGTTTAGAGCTTTGATATCCACAGAGTCAAAAACAAATCCTTGACAATCACACTCCAGTAGGACTGCAAGATTTAGGGAATAACTGGGTGTGTTATGGATGTGAGCTATGGTCCTGCAATAGAGTGAATACAATAGTATTCCTAGTGGGCCCCAACAAGACATAACATAATTCAAATTGAATGACATGAATAAGATAGTTGAGGCAATGTTGGAGTGGAGAGGTATCCTTTTCCAATGATATGCACCTTCCATTGTCCCTGAGCTCGAGGTGAGATATGGGTTTTGGCCTTCAGAGCTACTACTAGTCACATGGGCACTCCCATTAACAAATGCATCCTTCCACCAGGGCAGGATTCTCGACTGAAAAAGAAGAGGCTAGTAGTACTCCCGCTTTTGAAATGTTCTCATGTGACGTAGATTGCAGCTAATGGAACACGTGTGCTGCCACCGTCCTCTCTATACTGGTTGTAGGAACTAGTGAGATGAGCCACTCTGACACCATCAAGCACAATGTCACAAACTACACTTCATATGTCTGACAAATGAAATGGAAAGTACGCCCTTTGAGCTAGATCAAGGGAGTGAAGGGTGTGGGTTCCTGGTGCTTTCCCCAGGGGCAGCCTACAACTCAAGAGATCGCTGCATAACAGCAGAGCGGAATGTTTTAAAGGATATATATTTTCCCGGTTACATTAACTTGCATCAAATTAAACAAAAATACAGTCAACAGCATTTTCAAAGTAATTACTTCTCAAAAACATTTCATTGTAAATTAATTTGTTACATTTTCAAAACGTAGTTTTGGATTTTATATTGGCCCTGTCCACAAATGCTATTTGTTTTAGCAAAAAAATAACAGTCGCTTATACAGAAATGCTGTGTTAGTCCTTTTCTGTAAATAAAACCGAATAAAAGGTAAGAGAAACCAATAAGAAGGCTTCCTTGTAGGCACAACAGGAAATCCCCTCCTAACAGAAGCCACTTCTGTCAGTTTCGGTTTTTTTCCACTTTCCTATCATGAAGTGGAGGGTTTTTCCACCAACCTCTACATCCTGCTGTTCTCTTGGTGGTTTCTCCCTCTCATGCATTGCCTATGATGTCTATTTTTCTGATGGCTAAATACAGCCCCTACTACCTTCATCTGCATCTCACAAATGAAGATTCTTTTTTAGTCCATTAGATTTTAGGTTTGCCTTTTCCCTTCTCTAAGCAGTCAATACCAGAGGAGAGTTTTTTGGCTGGCTCTTCATGATAAGACTATAATCACGTACCCTTGTGGCCGCCACCCTTACGAATAGTGTGGCATCTCCACAATCTGCCTCTCCAACAAGGACGTTAATGTCATGACAAACAGCGACATCTGTACTCCCTACGCCCCTCACATCAGTCAGCAGAGATGCACTCCTACCTTCGGGGAGATTGGGCAACGTGTGGGAGAAGAGGTAAAATAATATCTTTGTAATAAGCATTGGCAAAGCCAATAGGTCAGCTTTACATGTGGTGCTCTAACTGAAACGCCAAATAAAAGCCTGCTGCAGTGAAAAAAAATAAGGAAAAAAGCTATTGCTTTCTATATGCATTGCACGTAAGAAATAAAGAATGTGTGATGTTCAGTGTTTTTTTAGCCTTAAATTGACCATTGTACGTTGCAATGCAATAGCTTTGTAGGAGGTAAATGATGCACCAAACCACCAATAGCATGAGTTCAGACAGTAACACTCTTATGGGCGAGGCCAAAGTACATTCAATATGTATTTTAAAGGATTAGCAACAAGAGATCTTGCAGACAGCTGAATTGTCATGTCATACCTAGAAAGGTCTCCAACTGTGAAAAGATTACCGTGTGAAATCGTAACAGAAAGTTTTTTTGTTTTTTTTTTAAACGCACAAAATATTTAAAAGAACACACCCACGATAAATCTGCTTTACTGGTCCTTTGCCTCGTGTCCCTCCACTCGCCATGACGTTTAACCGGTTTTAATATAACTTTGTACAAAACAACTTTTGTCCATAGATGAAGAAAGTCAAATTGGCTGTCATCGGCTTGAGATAGCACAATCAATGTTGTCTGGGAGACCATTCCTTGCAGAAGCTGCTGAATGCACAAAGAACAACCACTTTGCGATGGTGATCTCCATCACATCACTGCCAAATTCAGTTTTGCATTTTTTCCTTACCATTCACTCACCTTTCAGGGCCAAGGTTGATTCAAAGAAGCATTTGCAATGTAATAGGTCTCGCATTTATAAGAGTTTAAGCTCAAACTTTCCTGAATGCGAGACCTATTTCATTGCAAACAAGCGGCCGCCATTGTCCCGGTAGCTTGGAAAGTGAAAACGTGCATGGTGCACTGAATGTAAGGACCCATTAAACAAAATAGTGCTTATAGATTAAATAAAACATACTGTGTCGCAACAGAAGTAAAAGGGCCAGTCGTCATGGAAGGTTTCAAATGAAGACAAGGCGGTACTATGGAGTTACTAACAAGCCCATTAAGGAATCAGAAGCCAGCATTTATTTATGAAGGGCAACAACACATGCCAATGAACAATATTGGCAGAGAGTGGGCAGAGCTTCAAATTGCTAACTCAAGAAAGCATACCTCGCAGCGCGTTTATGCTGCCTCGAGGCACGACCTACAAAGGGTCTTGAGAGTGAGTGGCAATGGGGTGTGAGAACATTGCTTACTGTGGGATGGGTTACCTTCCATTATATAAATGGCCTTCAGCAAGCCAAATGTCAAATATTGGGCAGCACTGACTCACTGACTTGGAAAGTCAGTTAAACACAAGGTGGTGCCTACCAGGATAAGAATGTAATAAAACGCTCTCGTAGGTGAAGGATTCATTATGGTCAAACCAGATACCAGCATCTTAAGGGGGGCCTGATTGAGATATTCTATTTAATATAGGTCTCAAAGCTTTTATCAGAGAGGCCATGTGCTACTGCATTGTGAAATAAAATGATTACAAGTGATGGCCAAGTAAAAATACATTACACATAAAAATGGTGTTCACTAAACCCAAACTTTATTTTTGTCCAGCATCTATCAAAAATCACACTTTAGGAGGAGCTACGCTAGCAACCAAGATGGCTGCGTAAGCTCCCGGCTCTGCCGACCTCCGCCAGCAGCTCGAATATCCTGCCTTCAATCCTGACTTCACACCTGATCCCCTTGTTTATGAAGTTTTGCTGCTTCTACCGGTGCAATCCCGAGTTTTCTACCTCATCGGTCGACGAAGATATGCCGTGTCTCCATTTTCGGCCTAACATCGTGTGGAAGCCGGGACCTCGATTTCTAACCTATCCGGTCTGGAAGTGATCAACAACGGCCGTGATGACGTGGACTGAGCCCGGTCTCCCGAAGTGTGCCGTGAATTGCTGCTTTTTGGTGACGGTCCTATGATCGATCTACACCGAGGACACACCAACGTGTTCCACCGGATGCCGTGGTGTGGGTCTGGTGCCCGAAGACCTTGCTGACCTCCCGGGGCCGACGGGACGGGGCCCTCGCTGACGGCAAAGGTGTGTTCTGCTATACGAGGAGCGCCCACTGTTTGACATTTGACTTGCGTGGCCTGTTACCCCGGAGTAGCCGGCCTCCGGGGTTCAAATCCGGCTCTGCCGCCTACTGAGAGGGGACGGAGCGGCTGGAAGGCACGCCATCGCTGCGGGCCGTCATGGCCGCCATTGAGGCGCTCCATTTACGTACTAGCGCTGTGTTCCGGACACTGATCGTGAAAGTGGACGGTATCCTGGAACCGGAGGTCGACCCTCTGCTGAGTTCTCCGCGGGCTGTAGTGCCAGCGGGGCATCGAATGTCTGGACTCGAGGTCCCTGTGCCGATACCGGCTTTCCTGAGCCCTGGCGGTTCCGAATCACCGACCCTCAAGCCTGTGTTTAATGCCAGCGTCTCCTGTTCGATTCTGTTTCCTCATGCTACATCTATGGACGCTCTCCAGTGTGATAACAAGTTCCTCAGTGACTTTTTGGGACATGTGCTGTTCCTGGAGGCATTTCATTGTCTTATTCGTGAACATTTATCCTGTACTCGACTCTACTGCATTGCTGAGAACTCTCATGGACGCTTTGCCTTTTTTCTCAAGATGGCGGCTCGAGGGAAGGAGACTCTTAAGGAAGATCGTACTGGCCAGGGCTGAATTTTACTGCTTCGATCCGATATTATAGTTTTCAGCAGTGCCGGGGTTGTGCCTATAGTGTAACGGGAGTTGGGTGGCCATTGACTATACTCCCCCGACTGGTTTGAATATTTTGCTGAAATGTTGGCTTTATTGCGTCTGGGGTGGTCGCTGTTGGCGGGGGGCACGGGAGACCGGGAGTGTGTTTGGTTTCTCCTCCTCCACTTTTTCTCTCTTTCCCTTCTTTTAGGGTAGCTCTTGGGCGACAGACACGCTGCTAGTGGGTTAGGCCGTAGCCATTGCAGGGGTGTAGGGTGGGGGGTTAGGGGAGGCGTTTTTTGTTTTTCCTTTGTTTTGTTCTATGGCCCTTTTGTCTTTCCTTTTCTCCTTTTACGAGAAGTGGGCTGTTTATTCTTCACGGATCCTTTCTTGCCCGGGTGTCTATACTAGCCTTAATTATCCTGTATCGTTGCGTATGGGGAAGGATGTGGCGGGGTTGTTTTCGATCGTATCTTAGACTGTTTATTTCTCCTAATTGTTGTGTATAGTCGTGATTCAACGTGGGTTCCTTATGATGATTCCTGTATGCATAATCCCCCGCCTGTCTCTTTCCCGCATTGTATTGTTGGACGCCTGAAGTTTGTAATGCCTACTCTTGTCTTACTGTTAAAAAAAATAAAAATATATATAAAAAAAAAAAAAAAAAAAAATCACACTTTAGCGCGAACACTAAGCAGAAGTAGCATGATTCATAAAAAGGTTGGTTCTCGACAGAAATGCAAAGTCTCCGACATGATCGGGTATCGGGGGCACAGGCCACAAAAACTACAGAAAATGATTTAATAAATATATTATTTCCACCCTTGAAGGTTTTACCACTCTGTAGAATAGTATCTTTGAAAGATGCACTGCTGTCCAACAGTATTTTGCACTTAGGAATACTGTACATAAAACAAAAACATTCATTCTCAACAGCAGTTTTTCTCAATGCGGACAGTCTTTTTATTGACTTTTATGAGAAAGTACAATACCACAGCTAGAACCCGGAAAGGTCAGCAAGCCCCATTTATTCTAGCTTTCCCCCACTGACACAGAAAGAGAGGAACCATTTACAAAGCATGGTCCATATATCTCTCTATCAAGTAGCAGCCTTCGCGTTCACATGGGTAACAATGTGGCTGCTGGCCGGGGTTCCCGCTTGTTTTCTAGGCAAGTTGTCAAGGCACAAAGCCATGTTCTGCATGTCTTTTTCTGCAGGATTCAATAAAAAGCTGAGCTGGGGTGCTTCATAGTCTAATCTTTGAATGGAAAATAAGAACGCTCTGCGGATTTCCTACCTTAGCAGACAGCTCCATTTCAAAATGGCTGCCATGTTTCCTATTAGATACCAGTCTGTGTTGCAATCGGTATCTAAGCAGCGCATGTGTCCTCATTATTTTTGTGCTAGTATCTGTAACACCTGAGGGCATCAGTAAGCTCTCCACATTCAACACTAAACTTCAACCCACAAGAGGATATAGCGGTGCTCCCTGGTATCAGTGAAACTCATCAAATCGAGCAAAAAACTGACATAGCCTTCTTTAGCAGTCTTCTTAGAGTTACATACCTACCTCAAAATAATAGTTTCTCGAGGGTCATACCAAGAAAATAGAAATGCATATGGGTGGCAGCTAAGTATCGCATTTGTCAGTAACACTATTGCGTTATGGGAAATAATATGTACCATTCATAATAAAATATAAGTAGAGGATTTAGATCTAAAACTAAAACAGGGAGGATTTGGTACCCGGCAATCAATTGTGGTGATTGAATTAAGGAGGGGCTTCTTTTGATTTAGGGACTCACTAGGTATTCTTGTTACTTGTCCGGTGGTCTACCACAAAATATGAAAATCTGATCATGGGTACTGTTTCTTTTTTAGTGGAATAGTACACGCTGTATTTTCTTACTGACTGTCACAATCTTTATGTTTTTGGTTGAAGTCGTAGACTCAGATGCACAATTTGAGCAATCAATGTTTGCTGCATGAGTGAGCGTGGGATCTATCTTTTATCCACTGCAAAAATCATAGAGATCATTCAAGCTTAGTATGTCTAAGACGAGCACTATCAAGAGACACAAGAAGGTGAAAACCTCAAAAGTAATGTACGAGTAGTATTATGTCTACAGTCAACAGCTTTCAACAAATCCCAGCATACGGTTCTACAGCAGGCTTCTCGAACGAGTAGCTTATGAGCTACCAGTAGTTCTCCAGTTATCTGTAAGTCTCGCCAAGTGCAGCCAAGTCTCCAAAATTTTAATTAATATATCAATACCAAAATGGAAAAGCATTTACTCGAAACAAAAATGTGTGTATTTTCAGAAATCATAAGCCGATGTCTGAAGGAAAATAGCTGAATTACAAAAATACTTTAAACATTAATTTAAATAATAAATTATGTGGCATCGAGAGACTCATTACTCTTATTACTTCTTTGGTGCCAGGGGAAGTGCAGCTGTGCCTGTTATGCATTACCCAGTTAGAGACATTTCACATTGATAAAGCCTTTTTCTACATCGCTGACGGCAAGCCTGCCTGATGCACTGAGGTGATCACTGTAAGTAATCTTGCATATGGTGGCCACTAATGTCATCTGGTTTCATGTGATCACTTTCACAAGACTAATAATATCAGTAGCTAAAAGGATGGAGACTGCTGTTATACAGTGTCAATAGTAAAATCCAAGCAAGTCTCCATGATTTGCTGCTGCAGAGAATCATAGCTCCGGAATACAGTGCCATATTGTGAAGCATTAGGATTACTTATTTCTCTTCAGACAAAATCTACTGCTTCTTAGCCGATATATCTAAAACACTGTTCAATAAAATTAATTAGTTGGTCCAATTTAAAAAATATATAATTGGCGTGACAACCTCACTAAACTCTCTTATAATGGTTTAGGTTTACTCACCATGTTTGTCCGCTTGGTACAACATGGGAGCTAGTATTAAGACATTTTCTAGGTTTGTCTTTATTCACCAGGCTAGCCCTGCCTAGCACACTTAAGCCTCTGTCTTCAACAAGCAATAATACCCAAGCGCCAAAAGGAAATTTTGAGAACAGGATACTACTGGTAAACCCAAATGTCCACAACTCCTCCGAAAATAGCTGTTAAACAGCCATGTCTTACATGGTCTCTAATCGCTCGGAATGCACTTTGGGATCAAGCCACAGAGGTAAGAGCAGACATAGTGTAAAAACACACCGTAGATATCTCAAGATGTCACCTGGCTGGTCCAACCAAGACTCAGCGCTATGAAACTTACTGTAGGAGGCATAACGGCTTTACTAGTAGCCTATAGCACAACACTCTGAGAAGCTGGTAGGCCGCGGTTATGTACGTATCTAGCAGTAACTAGGGCAAGTGCAGCTCAGATTATGGCTTATCCCAAATGGGTGATGGGAGTTAACCAACTGTTCGGGTGTTACATTGCCCAACAAAAAACAAAACCACTGCTTTTAAATATTCTTATACTTTAGAATATGCGGCTCTTGATAAACGTTGTTTACAATTTTGGAACAATCATGTTCCTCAACCTTCCTAGATAACCCAGCCCAATACAGTTGGTTTAACAAACTTCAAAAGAGTAACATTACTTAAGTATTTGTTGAAATACTAATGTCCTCAAACAGCAACCAACCTTCATGCATTATTTATCAAATCTGTGCTAATTATGGAGACCTCTGAAAACAGGCCAGATGAATATTATTGCAAAATCAGATTATTTGGGCCACTTTTATTCTTCTCCATAATGTGAGCAGGCAGCACATTACTATGGCGGTATCTAGCTGACTGGGAAGATGGATACCCATGGCCTAGCAGATAAAGATCCTTTTGTGTGTGACACCGGTCGCGCAACACTTTACGTCAATAAGATTCATGCGTGCCATATCTTGACACGGATGACTGGATAAACTGAAAATAGCATGACAAGACATAATGCAGACGTCCAAATGACAGAAACTTTTAGAGTGTACTAACATGGCAACAAACCTTTGTACTGTGAGGTGACGATATTACGTAGAGGAGCTATGCTGTACAAAGCAGGACATGAGAACAAATGGCCAATTTGGTTGTCTGAAGAAGGTGCCGAGAATGCACAAGGCTGTAGTTGCAGAGCGGGTGGCAATGGATGGACAGACACAAATTGAGGCATCAAGTATTGGGATAGATCATACTTTTGAAGAATAAAGTTATAATTAAATTATGAATGGGACAGGTATGCAAAGTGGTTTATCATTAGTGGAGTCCACAGTAGAGATTGATTTTTGGAATTTTGAAGCACAGAGTTTTATCGATTTGATGCGTTTTAATTTGCATCAAAACAATCCAATTCTGGGAAAGGCTTGATTAACACAATTTTATTTTCCTTTTGTAATATCAGGTTACCCTACCTAGCAGAATTATGGAATACGTCTCCTATTAGAGGATCTTAACAGACTGTTTTAAATGTTTGATCTGATTAAATTGTGATAGTGTTTATTAACCTGCACCAACAAGAGTAGATCACAAATACATTAAAAGGCAGTGTGCAGCACAACTGGCGTACCAGTAAAAAGGCAACATCATCAATGACACGGTCATGTGAAAAACTTTCAGATCATCCTCTCACCGCCACATTTTTGATGCACAAGCAAAATATGAAAGAGTAATGAGAGGTCGAAACAGCTGCAAGACCTGAGATGAACCCTAGGTCTGCAGGCTAAAGCATTGGGCATTATAAGGGCCCTGGAGTAGACGGACACTTTCACATATCAGAATATTGTCCATTTCCTGGAGTAAATGGTCACTTTTACATATCAGAATATTGTCCATTTCCAGGAAGGCTACGGGCAATACGAATGGCATAGCAAATGTGGACTGTGAGGCTCTCAGGAGAATTCATAGCCAAAGCAACCACAAGGGACTACAAGTGGGAGCCGTAGCCTTCTGCCATATGCCCGTAAGGCACCTGAGGAATTCTCTTTATTGGCATATGGCACAAGTCACACTACCATTTCATTCAGCATGACAAATGTAGCTCAGAAACTCGAAGATGCAATAGGAGTTGTTCGTACCACATTAGAAAGGCAGAAAAAAATGTTAATATTGTTTTTCAATGTAATCATCTTCTTATGAGATTTGTCGGATTTTCATGGAAACTTCCTTTTTGATAAATATAGTTGTATGTATATATACACACGTGTTGATATCTCAAGAGCAGGAACCTAGCTCAAGAGCAAGGTGGCACTGAACAGGGAGCATGCCCCCTGGGGAACAAAATCAGTGGCAGAAGGTCAATGGTATACTTTTGGAAGAGGTGTGCCGTCAGGTTTTTTTCTTAATTGTAGGACTGTTGGGGCTGATGTCGATAGGGTTGCTGTCCCAGATCCTCGGAGCACAAAGTATTCTTAATGTAAGACTTTTTGTGTGCTTTAAGAGACTACCGGGTTGATATAGGGCCCTGGCTGGCCTGGATTTTTATGTGTTATTGATGAAAACCATTATGATGAATTCAGTGAATGGCCCCTGACAAATATGAGCATGCACCATAGATGTTCCTAGGTGTCGCAAGCACATGCGTCTCTCCGTGTCCCTGGTACTCTGAGGCCAGGTGATGAATTATCACATATCGGGCACCTATGAGCTTTAGCGCCACATCATATCATGAGATTGCTTTCAATCTACTCTTCACTCCTGGCGCAGAGGTAATCTTTTCCTTTGGGTCCCCGCCTCCACAGGACATAATTATTTCGCAAATTGCACCTTTACCATTCAAGTGCTTTAAAATGAGTGATGACTCAAGGAAATCGGATATGAGAGGTAGGAGTTCACTGGAAACAAAGACAGACGGAGATTAGCAAGAATTCATTGCACAATGCTTACGGCGTAGGCAGCTTTCACCTGAGGTTCTCAGAGCTAAAATGTAATAAAGTTCTGTCATAATCACCCCCTAAATCAGCATCTAATAGTACCAATCTTCCCTAGCTGCTAGGCCGAAAATTAGCTTAAAAGAGGTAAATGTGTTTGTTGCCTATGCCAGAGAGAGGGTTGAGTATTCTAAATGGTCACGGTTCACGCCGGTTGTGATGTGAAAGTCACAAGTTTGAATCGAGCACCATTAAATTAGATAATGGTATTTCTGTTGTTACAATACTTAGGGTATGCAAGAATGGAGGCAGAAGATGATGATGATGATGAAAGTCTGAGCACTGAGTTGGGTGACCATAAATGACCAGAATCTTCCAATAGCACCAAGCTACCCCTCAGGAGTGAACTTGCACTCTATAAATGCACCTTTCATGTTACATTTTACATGGCTGCGGCCACCATGGAATATAGAGTATGTCTGGCATAGCGTTTGGTGTTAGGGCCCATGAGGACACATACACGCGATGAGCCCATACCTTTTTTTTTTATCAAAATATTTAACCATCTGAAGAAGCTTACAAAAATCTCACACTGACATTTCAATGCACACGTCATCAAATGGCAGAAATATTTATCATAAACACATGAGTCCGTAGTTCATTCTGCAGTTTCTGAATTTTTGGTGCACTATTAGTGTTCAAGGTGGGCTTGCGTTTTCCCATGTATACAATAACAAGCATGATTTTTGTGTATGTTTATACCTCATTCAAACCGGGCTGATACTTCCTTTAATGACGACATTTCCCTTGAATGCATCTGACGTCAGCATCATATCAGGAAACCACCCCTCAGGGGGGAAACAGCTACCGCGTGACTATAAAGCAGAACGCAAAAGAAAAAAATTATAAGCTTGCAGGCTGGTTATTTTTCACAAAGTAGGATCAAGCTTTTCATTCTCTTCGGCTCCCTGCAGCTTGGATTACCTGCGTCTATTCACAGACCACAACTCTTCGCAGGCGATAAAAGGGAAGTCTCCCGTTTCCAACAAAACCCTAGAATAATGGGCCTGGAGATTGCTGCTCATTTTTTTCTAACAACATGTCAGTTCCTATGAGGCTCTCCGCAGCCCGGTAATGACTTCGACGTCGGGTGAAAAGGAATTCCGGCTGCAGTGGTAATGAGCGACGTAGCAGGTCATTATTAGCAGAGCAAGGATGTGTAAGGGCTTCGGGGCTCCGGGCGATGGATGCGCGTCAGTTTTTTCTTAATCTATTTATCGCTGTCACGTTCGTCGGGGAGACGACCAACGGTGTGGGCTGGTGTCGCAGGGATATTTCACAAATCAGAGTACAGCTTTAGGATGTAGGACCCCATCCCCCCCACACACACTCCCCTCGAGGCAACAGTCATCAGAGACCTTCAGAAAAGGTGCGAATTTATGAAGCACAAGGCTCCTTCTTGGCATTACAATGGCCTAGGGCCAGAACAAAGATGGCCGACCTGGGAAAACAAATGCTCCTCTCGAAAACAGCATCACAAGCTGTAACTGATGCTTTAAATTACCGACCAAATCAACATTGTGCTGCAAATATTAACTGTAATCCTCGTCACTAGATGTTTGCTTTGTATGGGAAAGTAAAACAACAGCTCGCTCTGTCAGGGCAGCCATTTTAGCCGTAGATCCGCACAACCAAAGGAACTATGAAAATATAAAAGTCTCCCCAAGGGCCTTAGTTTGTAGAAATAAGTTAACACGGAAGCTGTGTTAATTCGTTGACGCATTGTCTGGTGATTTTGGTTGGGGTATGCTGCATAATCTGCTGGCATCAACTCAAGGGCATAATTTAAGACAGGCTTGACAGTTCCGCTTTATACATGACCTACCTCTTTAAAATACAGGATATGGTTTGACTGATACCTCAGGAGTATTTCTCTATCACCTCACGCTATTGGCAGTTTGATGCATCATTCTTCCTTCTATGGAGTGCATGAATTACAGTGGATGATGGACTACTTGATATCCCGAAAGGGCACTATAACATCACACTTGCTGCATCTCTCAGATGCACTGTGTACAGAAAATATTGTTTTGCCATTTCATTGCAGCAGGCTGTTTCTAAACGTTTTAGCCAGGACTCAGAGAGCAAACCAGACCTACTGGATTTGCCAATGCATTTGTTTCCTGGTACTTAGGTTTACCTAATTTCACAGCCTTTTAATCCTTTAATTGATGTAAAAAGAAAAAAATGGAGACTCGCTGAAGTGCCTTGTACAGTCATGCAGAAAATTTAGGCTAACAGCTTATAAACGTCCCAGTGAAAGAAGAATTGTGAACTTCAGAACTCCCTTATATTGCCTTGTTAATCTTTTAGGCATTTTTGTTTTGAAAAGGGGCGCTTTAAATTAAATGGATAGAAATTTAAGGAGTGTGAATTTCTTATTTTAATTGTGAATGGTGTATGCAGCAGTACATGATGTACCAATACTGACAATAGTAAGATCATAATGATGTCATACAACAGAAAAAAAGACAAACAGGGAAAGTTAAGAAAAATAACAATGAAAGCTATTCCTTGTAAAAGTCCCTACACCTAGAGCCCAGCAGTGGGGATGTTGTAGGTTTTCGGTGGCCGATACAGACACAATATTCTTCCAATGATTTTACAGTCAGATACAAAACACACTTCAGCAATATTGTGCGGCGAGACAGTTCTAGGATAACATGTCTACCATCCTCATAGCCCCTAAATGTTTGCACACACATTCTATCAATGTTGAAGAATATTTATAAGCCATGGGCACCCTCTGTGGATGCTATGTCCTCACCCAAAGTTGTCTTACCTTAAGGGTGCCCTTGACATGTGTAACAAGCATTTGCAATGCAATAGGTCTTGCATTTGTTAAAGCTAGAGCTGTTGGCGTTAAAAATTACAATGCTTTTAACTTTCACTATTTTATACCAATGGCAATAAAGCTATGCATATGTAAATACTCCACTGCAACAAAAAAAAACACAAGTAAGAAACATTTTAATTTTCAACGCCAACAGCTCTAACTTTAACAAATGCGAGACCTATTGCATTGCAAATGCTCATTTAGGACTTGTGCCTTGGATCAAATGCAGCCGTTTTCTACGCCGTGCATGCTTCCTATGGCAGATAATTGCTGTTTGTGGTCACATACAGCTGCCAACAGGAAACAAGGCCATAAAATATGGCTATGGAAAGGAAGCGGTAATGACAAAATAAGCAGAGCGGATCAGGAATTTGGGGTACTGGAGAATGGCCATTGCACAGACATAGGCTACGTTTGTGGTTGGAAATGTCGTAGGGCCACGGTGGCCATCCCCGGTTCTCTCCCAGAGAAGGCCCCATCACTTCACGCGGGCTCTTGTTAAGTAAAAAGCCATAAAGAACTGTGGTGGGAGGGAGTGGTACAGAAACGCCAGAGATTGCAATGGCATAGAATGGAACAGTGGCGTGGGCAGTGCCAGTCACAGCATGCCACACTGATACGAGAGGTCAGCACAGGGTGCCGACTGGGCGCCATACTCCAGTACGTCACCTGGGAGTGTGCCAATCTTCGAGGGTCCTACTCCCCTCCCACCGCTGCACGCGCCCTAGTAGCAGTGCTCCAGAGTGCGGCTATCACGGAGGCCGCAGCTATATTCTGCAGGCGCTGACAGCCCTCTTTCCACCCGCCCTGCCTCATATCAGGTCCCTTGCACAAGCTTATCACCTTCTAAGTTGTAGGTACATATCTTTGTGTGTAAAAACCTTCAGAACAGGTAATTCTGTGTGGTACTATACATTGTATTTCTATTTCCTCACATGTTTGCAAAGGAGTTTGCCTTGTAAGTGCATGGGGTGGGTTGTGCATTTTACACCTCGCAGCACTGTACAACTCATAATCGGAGCTACAGAGTTCGCCGTGTTCGTCTGCTAACTGCTCGGATGGAAATTGATGCTAACATGGCTGTACTGAGTAAAGCGCCCTTCACTTGAGCGCGTGCACATGCAGAATTCCACGCATTCTTTTGCTGAGACATCCACCAACGCTGGCTGCAGATAACAACGCTGCGTGTCTTTCCATGCACCCCTGACGGCACTGCTGGTAAACAGGCAGGTCTAACACAATTGAGGGGTTGTGGAATCCCTTCAGGTGAGTGCTGCAGAAATAAGGTTGGCAAACAGTGAGAAACATGCGATTGTGTCTGGAGGCTTGTTTTATAGGTTAGTTTGAATAAATGCTGTATATCTATGAAATAACTTTGTCTGTTGATTGTGTAACGCCATCCTCAGCGAAAAGCATTTTGGCATTACTCCGGTTTTAAATGTCTACTGATTAAACAAGCACGCAATCGAAACTCGTAGTGCGCGCACACCTTAGAGGAGCAGGGCGGGAATAGAAACCAATGCTGTCCACAGAGGAGCGGGGCGAGGGAGCGCGGCAGCAAAGCGAATGCACGCTAATTAGAATCACATGTTTATTATTAGGTCTCAGATGCCGCTGCTGCGCGTAACAGACACCAATGGGACATGGGCGATTACCGGTCTAAAGAAGCTGGGACATGCACACGTTTTTCACCAATGGCGTGTTGTCTTTTTTACAAAGACGCACTCCAAAGCCAATAGCAGCTGATGACCATATAAAACGTTATAAATAAATAAATAAATAAACAAAAGCACACGCACAAGCGTGTGGTCAGCTTTCAGAAGACCCTACATGAGGTCTCTCACTACGCGAGCACTGCTGCACACTGCAACGCTAGGAGCGAGACCTAAAAATGAGAACCTGTGTACTGCTCAATATACTTAATTCTCCCTTGGTGTGAAAGAACTGGAATAATTTCACCAATGGCCTTTGAACCTGAAAATTAAAATCATTGTTACATCCTTATTAGCATCCCAGTCCTCACCCCATCCTCAAAAACTGATAGCTATTACTGGAAACATATTTCTACTTTCAAAACATTCCAGTTGTAAGTTATATTGTGTTAATGTCAGAAATACCACTAGACTGGGGTTGTCTGACAGATGCTTTAATAACATCTCTGTACCCATATGGAACATGTGGTCCATTAGAACAACAGGATCCCCTGTACAATTTTAGAATAATATGTTAGAAAAAAACTGTAAAACGCTGTTCCAAACCTACAATGTTTAAAATTAGTGAAAATATTCAGCTCTGACCAAAGTCTCTTGCCTTTACAAACAAAGGGTATGTTGTGGGGGTTAGGATAGTTTAATAAAGTCAGAAAAGAGATTTGACTGAGTTTGAGTAGGTCCGAGTATCAAAGGGATTGAGTTGAATTTCATTAGGACGGTATTGAGCACTACTTTCACAGAAACTATAATTTGTAGATGTAAAGGGTCAACACATCTAATCAGTTTGTTTCAAAATGTGGGGATTAAACGTGGGAGTTGGTTCAGATTACTCTTTTGCCTAAATCGGGTTAAAACAAAACCCTTTATATGTGGATAGTGCTTTTCAGCCTTGATCTCACACAAATGATACCAAAACATAGTCACTAGTTCCAAATAGATTTTGTACACTGGAAATATTGAAAACAGAATAATTAGCATAGAAATTCCCAGAGCTAATATTTTTGTTTTTCGCTCCAAAGCCCTTGATTTGCCAAAAGATTTAGAAAAACAACATTGCCTGCTTATATGCGGATTCTAAAGCCCTACCCTCAGCTAATAATGCAGTGGTATATAAGGAGATTTGCTAAGAGACAGAAAACAAGAATGTCCACTTTCTCTGCTATAAATATGGTGCTTGAGCCCATTCACAATATATTGTGAAAACACATTTAAGAAAGGGGACTAGATGGGGGGAGGGTGCAAATCGTTGTGGTCTGCCGATAATATACCATTGTTACACGGAGAATTCTATATTTCAATTGGGTTTGCTCTCATTATACCTTATCAATACTGTAAAGTCTCACACTTTCACCTAAACTCAACACAAACATCACAGATGCCTACTATTGTGACGGTGTTACAACGGACATCTTTAAGTTGGGGAATTTAATCATCACATTAAGGGATAGCTTATTTGGGAGTAGACATCATTACAAATTTGAGAAAGATTAGGACATTCAACATAGAAAAATGTAAGGAGAATTATGAAGTGGTCAGGGTTAAACTGTACTCCGTCATCAAAAGCTCCAAGTATGTACTGTCTAGGTTTCTGTAGATTTTGTATTGATTTTTTTTGTATTCCATGCACTTTGATAAAAAAAAAAAAGAATTTGAAACCTGTGTAACAGGTATTATGAGAATTTTTCTTAGGTCAAGATAGGAAGCAAAAACGATCTTGAAAAGAGGTTCGTATGCTAAAAACTAAACTAACAGCACAAAAACTGCACAGCAGCATAGGGAGTTAAATTCTTTAAAGCCACTAGTTATTAAATGTGCACTTTCAGGTAATGGGGTTAGAAAGGAAAGAACAGTAAGCACAAAACTGAGTGAGACTACTTACAGGAATGTGAAGCTGCCTCTACATTTTGGAGAGGTGGGTCAAGAAACACAATAGTGGAATGCGGGCCAGTGTAATCTTTTGATATTTTAAGCGAAGATATAAATTGAATAATAGAGAAAGGCGAAAATGATCATGTTTGCATTGAACTCAAATATAGGTCAAAAGTGGCAATTGCTATATAAACTTAAAGAGAACAACTGTAACGTTTCTAATGGGAAGAATTTGCATGCCGTGGAAGAGTGGAAGAATAGAGCCACTGTGCTAAAATATTTTTTGTGAGAAGGAGGTTGGCCTACACAAAGAAATTAAAGTGTTTCTGTGAGCTGACGAAGATCCAAACCGGGGTGGTGGAACAGATATCATGGCAGCTCTGGATTATGTGGCCAAAGGCACAGGCTTATTCAAAGAGCCAAGTCCACAAAAGTACACTGCCCTTTGTTGTTCTCTGAATATACCCTGCATGGCACAGAATGGGCACTAACATTTTTCCACGCAGATTTCTGATAGCCCTAGGGCCGATAGATACAACCTTAACACAATGACATGGATAACCATCACAATACTGTAACCAGAGGCAAGGCCCAAGTGACGAGTGGGAATACGGAAACTGAATAAAAGCAAATGAAGCCTCAATTGGAACTACTTTCTCAAGACAGCTTCTCAAACACATGTAATGACATATAATGACACATAGCTTCATAGGACCTATACCTCTTTGAAGCATCGCTGTCACTCTGCCAGAGGATTGGATGACTATTTCAGTTAGTGTGTTTGAGAATAAGTGAGGGGTGTAATGCATGTTTTGTCATTCTGATTTCATTCTTTCATAGAATTGTTTCATTCTTTTTATTAAATAGCCATAAGGAGAGCATTTCGCTGTTTTTCACACTGCTTGTAATTGAGGGGATACGTGTATCCACAGATGTAAACTCAATAATAAAAAGTTACAAAACAAATGTTGGCGATTGAGGTTCCTCGACAAGCCTGGTGTGTTTATTAAGGCTGTACTGGATTTGAAAATACTAGCAATTAAAGTGGAGAAGGGCACTTTTGTTTGTGCTATACATGCTGTGTAATAATTTGGTTGAATCTATTTTCTAAATAATAAATGTTCCAAGACAACCCTTAAACGAGCCACTAACACATCAGGCATCATAACTTGTTACTTATAGATTGCATCACGCTCTTGCCAAAATAACAGCAAAGTGCTGACCCAAAGAAAACTTTAAAGTACAACACAATCTTAAAATTCCATTCACAGATTTTCATCAGCAAATGTAAAACAGAATTCTGTAACAACTCCCAAAATCCTCAACCACCTTTAACTGCATTTAAGACATAATGCAGAACATATATATTTGGAAAAGTTAGATACATGTGCAACACAACACTATATGTCATGCACTCCAGACATACTAGGCCGTAAATTAATATGCAGCCCTTTAGAAATGTTTGCATTTGAGACACAATTATATCAGAAATCCACGAAAGTCACTGTGTAGGCTCTATTCTACAGTATAAACCTATACTGAAAGCAACACCCTGGGATTCACAACAACATGCCCAACAATATAACTGGCCTCCATCTGAATGTGTTAACATAAGAATGCTGAATTAAAATTCATATGAAGAAGCTTTCGGTCAATTGCATCTATGGACCTTTCAAGAAATGCCAAAGAGCCCACCCTTGCAGATGTTAGGGTCCAGGCTAGTGCACAACATAACATGCAGCTCTATTCTTGGGTTCCACACAATGTCTCTTTGCCTATTGATGGGTTTTTCCACCACTGCTGGTAGTTCCAATAGTGGACTAGTATCGTGACTGTCTACTGCAACACACGCCGATTTGTTCTTAGCCTTGTCTCATAGTTGTTTTTACTCAAGCCCTGCAACCTTGAGCTTCCTTCCTCCCCTTGCCTGCATCTTCTTTAGAAAGCGGTTTCTAACTCTTGTTCTCTGTGTGCTTGCCCCCAAACATTTATCTGCTTAGATTTGCTAAGTTTTCACCAACATCATTTAAGTAGGTCCTTCCTATCCCAATGAGTGTGAATCTCTCCTCATGTTACTGACTTTGCTTTTTCTAGCCATTGAGTACGACCGAGTAGGATCACAGATATTAACACTAGATTTGTGCACCTATGATATACAATGAGTACCAGATCTCGAAATTCCCACCCACCGACCACTTTCCAATTGGAACACTCCTTATCACTCTGCTAACAGCTCAATCCACAGAAAAGGAACAACCCTCCTGCACCAATTCCACCTCACCCTATAAGCCAAGATTAATATTTAGGACATCACCCTCCACCTCCTCCCCCCACACCGATGCTACAATCTACTTAAATCGAAGTCCTTCGCTCCTGGTGTGCCCCAAAGAAATCACCTACCAAATGAGAAAAGAAGTGGAGCAAAACAAAGCTGCTAGAAAATCTTTAAAAAAATGAATGAAAAGTCCCACTCCAGATTCAGAAACCTCACCACCAAAGCAAAAGCGGTATACTACAAGTAAACCCACTGAAACAGACTCCAATATCAGTAGAATCCTCTTCAGAGCCATGAAGCATTGCTTCAGTCTACTTTCAGACGATCCCCCCTGCTCACTCAGCATTCAAGTACAATGCAGTTGACACATTCTTCTTTTAAAATATTGCCACAACATGGCCACAAAATGTGCTCGCACCCCGGCGTGCAACATGCTCAAGCTACTTAGCCTTCAAGATACTCTTAAATGCAGAGCTTATTGACACCCTAGTCAGGCACATGGTCATCAAATATAAAGATGACAAGCTTCCATCCATCACACTGATATCCTAGTGCTAACAAGCAGCCACATCCTTCATTAAAATACTCAACAACTAATTCATTTAAGAAATATTCTCCACCTTACTGAAAACAGGACAAATCCTTCTGCTATTGAAGGCAGGACCAAGTTCCCAGCCAACAATCTCACTTCTGTGCAGCCACACCTCACCTTCGATTCCTCATGAAGATCACCACAAAAATCCACTTGTCATGCACAAGATGATCAATTCAATAAAGGCACATTCTAAAAATGACTACCAGTATGCCTTTACCCCACAATAATGTTCTGACAAGGAGCATATTAAACTAGTGGAAGACACCCTCCAAATCACTAACCGATGCAAAAAAATTAA
This sequence comes from Lissotriton helveticus, assembly GCF_964261635.1. Lineage (NCBI taxonomy): Eukaryota > Metazoa > Chordata > Amphibia > Caudata > Salamandridae > Lissotriton > Lissotriton helveticus. The sequence goes on from NC_136061.1 coordinate 1,135,637,749, forward strand.
TGTCATTCTGCGTGATTTCTGATTCAATGCTGTTCTTCAAAATCTAGAAGTCATAACACAGGCAGAGCACATTAGCTTTAACAACTACCCTACACCGGTACTTCCCCTGCCTTCTTGACAGAAATCTTGTCAAGTGGACCCGTCGATCGACGATATCCCAACAACCTCAAGTTACTCATGGTGTCGCTCAAGGATCAGTCCTATTACTGGTATCTATGAAGTCAAAGCGTTGCCAACAAATTAGTTGAATATTTAAGTGTACACTGTTACAGAATTATAGGTGAAAGGTTTGTCATCCAACTGAAAACGTGCCTCATTGTCATCAAGGAATATAGGGTATACCTTAAGGTGAGCCTAAAGAAGGTCAAATTCTTCCTCATCGCAACATGCACCATATTTAGGCGCTAAAGATGACCCTATTGCCACAAGCCTAAAAACTGCAGAGCCTACTCCTCTAGGCTTGCTTAATAATCAAGACTTTGCAGAACAGCTAACAGACAGAAACGACAAGCACACAGCCGTAAACTGGCTAAAAGCTAATCCTATCAGTAGGAGAAGTCAACAATAGAAGTCACAGATCACAAGACCTGAAACTTAAAATGCAAAAAGCAAAAGGCTGATAATAAGGTACATCAAGCTATGCACCACTCATGTGGAACAAAGTTGCCTTCAAACATCAGGCTTATCCTGTTAGCCTCCGCGTCTAAAGGAAATGAAAACACATCACTTTAAAGAACACCCTGACCAAAATGAGAAATCTCTCTGGCCCCGCAGTCTCCCGGACCTAATATCAAGGGGTTTCTGCGAGCCATTTTTAAATACTCCAAAGCGAACACTATTACGCACAGTACTCCGCTACACCCTAGCTAGATTTGTGCTTCATAAGAACCTATATTAAAGGGCTGAAAAAGAAGGAACAAAGTAAATACTAAATAACGTGGTTGGCATATGGGCCGCCATTGGAAGAGCATACCATTAGAGAACGGACGGCCACTGAATCACTCTTGTGGGGTTGCTCTGCACCAGCCGGCCTCTTTAACTGGTTTCAATGTGATTGAGTATGATAGGTAAAGCAGACTAAATGCACATCTGCACAGATGTGCTATGTTAAGGACTTGAGCCTCAGGGAAGGAAGCGTTTGCCAAATAACAATGGCGGCTTCCCTCTATTCGGTGAGCATTTTCAACTATTCCCCAAACTAAAAATAAGAAATTAAATCACCTAAGACAGATACAAAAGGGGAAAGGGATGTGACATCTTCAAAAATAAACAACAAATAAACTAACAACCTTGCCTGGGGTTCCCTGTTAACCATGACGAGGGAGGTTCATGTTTTTAATACATTACAAAGTGACTTAAAACAGCCGAGAAACACGAATTTATAACAAAAGAAAAAAAATCTGCCTCCACATTAAATAGTTGAGCCTACTTGGACACACATGGTGATCCGGGTATGGAAAACTTGATGATGAAGCATAACACAATACATGGGTGGCGGTCTTGCTTTTTACAGGAACCACATATCCACAGAATTTTTAGGTAGATAGATTGCACATTAGCCTAACCCTACCTCAATAGTGTGATAATGAGAATTAACAAATTCATCTTTTTATTACATGCAGATATAGAATGCATCATTTTTGCACACAAACGTGTGTCTATTTCTTTTTTAACACAATTACACAAAACCGAATGCAGGCTAAGCCCTCTTTTGGAAGCAGTAGTTAATACATAAACTAGAGCGCACAGATTAAAAAAAACACCTCACTGACTTCAGCACTGTACATGCCACTTTAATCTTTAAAGCCATCACTACGATTACAAGTCAGTTCATCGGGCCAGGCCGCAGCACACTTTCCTACACAATTAACACTCAAACTGCCACTAGGCATTGCTGACAACTGTCAAAGTGTAAACGACTGTAAGTAACACTAAGTGGTCCAGCTAACCGTTAAAAGCACCTCGCGGTGAATCTGTTGCGTAAATTGCATCATTATCCAATACTCAACAGCACGAGCAGAATCAATGCTAAAAGCGTGCTTCAAGACACAGAGTGGCCAGAGTAGCCCAACGCTTCTGGCATGCTGACTGGCTGCAGAGTGCACGCCCACTTCCTGCCTGCACGTCATCTTCCGCGAGGGAATGCCGTTTCAACGGTTTATTAGGCAGTGGAAGCAAGCTGGATAGAACATGGATTTTCTAACGCAAGTAAGAAAATAAATATATGCAGGCTTTCCCGGTCCCCACAAAAACGCAATTAAAAGCTGACACGAGAGAGCAACAACAACAAAAATATTAGCAATGTAAGGAACACTGTTAAATTGGCTACTTAAAAAAATAAGGTTACATTACTGAAATCCAGAAAAAATGTAGGGGTGCACGAGCTATTTCAAATCAGATTAGGGACGAGTATAACAAGCATTTACAATGCAACGGTCTCGGCTTTGCAAAAGTTAGAGCTATTGGCATTGTAAATGACAAACTTTTTAATTATGTGTTGGTTTCGAAAACAGATAAATAAATGGCATTGTCATTTACAATGCCAATAGCTCAATCTCTCGCAAATGCAAGACCTATTGCATTTGCAATGCAATAGGTCGTGTATTTATGCGAGTTTGAGCTATTGACATTGCAAATAACAATGCCAAAACCAAAACATAATAAAAAGGTCTCTCACACTGCGGGAGGGAAGGTGAAAGAACGTGGAATATATAGACAGACAGGCAGAGAGAGAGAAAAAAGCTGAGATGGCTGTCCACTCTCCCCAGGGCAGAGAGCGGGTATGGAAGTCGCACTGCTACATCCTGTGCTGCACTAGGCGCGTGTGAGGGTAACGTGCACTCTGGCTGCCACCACCTGCCCTGGACTTGTGCTGTGTGATGGAACTTTCCACCCCCGAGGCCGTGCTATAGGTATTTGGGAGGGAGGGATGCTCGCGCTGCTGGTCCAGGGCTGCACATCTTCACTGCTAATGGAGCTATGCTGCACCTGTCCCGTGGAGCTATGCTGTACCTGTCCCGTGCAGCTATGCTGTACCTCTCCCGTGGAGCTATGCTGTACCTCTCCCGTGGAGCTATGCTGCACCTGTCCCGTGAAGCTATGCTGCACCTTCCCGTGGCGCTATGCTGGACCCGTCCCGTGCCGCTATGCTGCACCTATCCAGTGGCGTTATGCAGCACCTGTCCCGTGGTGCTATGCTGCACCTGTCCCGTGGAGCTATGCTGTACCTGTCCCGTGGAGCTATGCTGTACCTGTCCCGTGGAGCTATGCTGTACCTGTCCCGTGGAGCTATGCTGTACCTGTCCCGTGGAGCTATGCTGTACCTGTCCCGTGGAGCTATACTGCACCTGTCCCGTGGAGCTATGCTGCACCTTCCTGTGGCGCTATGCTGCACCTGTCCCGTAGCGCTATGCTGCACCTGTCCCGTGGCGCTATGCTGGACCCGTCCCATGCCGCTATGCTGCACCTATCCAGTGGCGTTATGCAGCACCTGTCCCGTGGTGCTATGCTGCACCTGTCCCGTGGAGCTATGCTGCACCTGTCCCGTGGAGCTATGCTGCACCTGTCCCGTGGAGCTATGCTGCACCTGTCCCGTGGAGCTATGCTGCACCTGTCCCGTGGAGCTATGCTGCACCTGTCCCATGCCGCTATCTTGCACCTATCCAGTGGTGTTATGCAGCACCTGTCCCGTGGCGCTATGCAGCACCTGTCCCGTGGCGCTATGCTTCACCTGTCCCGTGGCGCTATGCTTCACCTGTCCCGTGGCGCTATGCTGCACCTGTCCCGTGGCGCTATGCTGCACCTGTCCCGTGGAGGGGAGGCGCGTGCACTGCTCATCCATACGTGGCACCTGTTCTGTACTCTGCTGAATAGTACAACATGTTTTCGCTGTAGGAAGGCAATAATTAGTGCCATTGTTAAAGCCTGTTATTAGGCTGACTCGGAGCACTCTGCTACTTCATGAAAACAAGCAATGTTGTGTTCTTGTCTGATGAGCTCCAGCAGAGGGCGGTAGCTTCAGGAGTCTGCAGTAAATTGGAATTCAAAGCAGCAAGTAGGCACTTGTAACTGCCGTGGAGGACTGCATGAGTTGTTCATAAGTATGGACGATACATCTATTTCTTACGTATTTGTATTAGTTTTGTTGCAGTTTTATATAACGCCAACTCGACCCGGAGGTATCAGAGCGCTTTACATGAGCACCAGTTGCGTTACAGACGGACACATTCATTATATTAGACATGGGGAGATTAAGTTGCATGACACACAGAAGACTTGAAACTTTTTTTTACAGATGTTACTATAACTCAAAGGCCCTTACTTTTTTTTTTTTAACATTTCTGCCCTTCCTGTATCAAGTTTTTTAGATCAATCCTCTCAAATTCCCTTAGCCATGGCTGAAGCAAAGCCTGTCCAAGCAGAAAGAGAGAGAAACTAGTGGAATCAAAACTGCACTAACCCCCTTGAGACCCGGCTTAAAAGTAAGATGCAGGCCCCCCTCATGTCTCTATATATATATATATATATATATATATATATATATAAACAAGATGTATACATGAATATAAGTTACACATAAGCTGCATATATATCTAACATTCTTCCATCCATGCTATAAATTATATATAAATAATCATATATATATATCTACACGCACACACAACTATAATATTTATCTGCATGCATTTACTGACATCCACAAAAATCAACACATATACACTGAAAACAATGGTGGTAAGAAAAAACGAACCACGTTTAGAAGCACAAAAACACACATGTATAATCCCAGAGGCCTGCTCCGCGATTTTAGGCTGTAGTCCTCTCTTGGCCAGTTAGTGACTGCTCCGGCGCATTGTTGAGAAACCGGCATGCCTTCTCGGAAGACTATTCGTCACAGCCGTGTTTTATGGGTACTTTTGAGCAGAGACATTGATTGTCTAGCAGGCCTTCAGCTTGATTGCCAGTTTGTAGCATTCCTGGGTGGGTGGCAGCGGGTGACTGGGTTTGCTCGGCAACTTCCATCTTGAGCCGGGGGGGGGGGGGGCATTTGAGCCCATGCTGGACTGCATGCAAGGGCCTGGCGAATATACAGGAATGCACTGTAAGGGTAGCAGGATGCACACCATATATTCCTCATTGCTCAAATCTTATCTGCTTTCATCCTAAATGTGCGTGCTGGTTGAATATACAGGAATGCCGCCGGGGTCCATATGCACATAGTAAATGCTCATTTATCCTTTCAGCTGTTTGTAAAGCATGTAAATTAGCCGATTTTAACATATGCTATTTTTAACGCGTAGAACGACAAGTACGGTATTTGATGCTACATAAAACCGGTTGACAGTCCCCCTTTGGTAGGTTTAATCATATAGGTGTCCTTCTATCCCAGTCAGTCGTCAGTCCCTGAAATCATCAGTCTGGGCGAGTCGGCGGGACCTTGGTGAGGTGTTAAGGGCTCCCTTCGGAACATACCGAAGGAGGTGACGGAAGGTTACAGGAGTGGGGCTATGGGGAGTGGTTGTCTGGGGTGGTGTCAATCCTTGTACACAGTAACCTGTGGGTTTCCCCTAGCCCGGTTAGCAAACGAAACGCCTTATGAAACAAGCCCACTATCAGGATTTCCCTTAAGCACAGCCAGGCTGCCCTACCCTCCCTTCTCCTGATTTCCATCTCTTACTTGGGCATGGCTTCGGTTCTCCTGAAATCCTGGGTTTCGCTCCACAGATCACAGCCAGTGTTGCCAGATTTTGAGACCCACCCCAAGCCCAAAGTTGCTCAAGTATAAGCCCAAATCCAGCCCAACGCAGACCAGTTCCAGCCCAAAGTAGAAAGTCGCAAATTATGCACAAATAGTCATCAGAAACAATTTTAAGGACAAATATACATTCTAATCAATATACAGATCGTGGGAGGGAGTTAACTGGGAAATGCTACTCATTGTAAGGAGCAGTTCTCACTGTGGTTTTGTCATGTGAAACAGGCACTGCTCAGATTACAATAGTAGAAAACAAAGATTAAGAAAGGCGGAAATAGTGTTATGTGCAATTTACCGATGTTAACAATCTAGACTGGAAGAAGGAAATAAAAAAAAAGGGCTGGTCTTATAAACGGACTCCCAGGGAAATCACTTTATTAAAGTACAATTTAGAGGGAGCAGTAAACAGAAACAATAAACAATTTAGACTGAAAGAAAAAAAGTTGAGAAAAATCCTTTGCAACTCTATTAAATCGTTCTACACAACCTTTTCCTTCAGAATGATATACAGAGGTAGTGTTGTGCCTAGTATCTATTCTTTTCAAGGTGGTCCTGATGAAAGCACGTAACAAATACTTTACACAAGGAAACAGCTCTCCCAATTGTCACAATAGGTCTGGAGTTGTCACCCTTTGTGTCCTGCTTCTGGGTAAATACATGAGTTCAAACAAATGCACATGACAAACATAGCACGGCACAAACCATCTACGCTATTTGTTTTCATTGTTTAGTGTGGGGAGTTCCATTACAACTCACTGGAGGCTTCCATTCTCATGAGACATGGTCCTGCCCCACACTCAATGGTGTAAATAAATATATTACGCTCTGCACATCTGCATCTATACTATAATATTACTAATCACCCTCCTTCTGTATTTCCCTTGCACTGCCTTCCTGTTCCCAGCCAGCAACAACTATGGATCACTCCGCACAGTACTCTATACTAAATACAGAAAGCAGACTGTTCTTGATAAATGTACATTTTGCTTTGCCTTTAACTACATTCGAAACTACATCATGGCTGATATCTTTAATGTTGCATAGTGTTGGCTACGGTCAGGAATGGCAGCTCTGTTGCAACCAATGTAAGCTGGAAAACCGCCGAGATTTTAAAGCCTCGTCGTATAGGTTGGGAAGATCAGAGGTCCGAATGTATTATTTTGGCGATAAACACCACGGAAACAACTAATTGTTCTACTACCAGCGTTTTGTGCTGTTAGCATCTAACTGTAAGGGGTATTATCGAGATCACGTAATAGAACACGACCCCTAGCGTGGTTTAGTGCTTAAAAGGCATCCAAGATCAGAATACGTTTTGCAGCTAATTGGAGTGAACTACGCCGTCATTCGAACCTATACTGAATAGACTTTTTTGAAAACAGGTTATTTACATCAGTGAAATTCCGCACACTATGTTCATATTGAGTTATTCTTTTGTGTAACACTGCAAAGAGCATGCGTGATTTAGACGCGCAGCTAGGTGCTTTAATTGGTGTTTTCGAATTTTATTGCTTCTCGGCTCCGCTTAAGAAATACGAGATTTGATGGAAGGTCCCATATTTGAATTTTAGATTCATTCATTTTGTTTCCTTGATCGAACGGGCTCGCACCTATGTGTAAACGTGCATCTATTTTTTATTATCATAGTTTACAAGAGAGACAATTCTTACAACTCGAATATAAAAAAATATAATTAAAACAAACGAAAGTTCCCTTTGTTGGTGCTGCTTTATTATGATTACTTTGCTTGGTTGTAGGTCCTAAAAAGTGGTCACAATGTGTACACCCGAGCAGTGGCCACTGGCCATGTTGACAAGCTAGGATAGGGGGACGTTAAAAGAAAAACCGAGTATTCTTACAATGTAGTGAATTACACGTTTGTCTGCTTGCAGGCAGCCAGTAATTAAAGTATTTATAGCTGGCGCCGCCTGAGTCTGAGTGACCGACAACGACGAGTGAGTGACTGACTCACTGACGGTCGGTCTCGAGTCGTCTCCCGACTGAGGCAGGCCAGGCTGGCAGCGGAGGGAGGAGGATGTGGCGCAAAGTTACCAGACTCACCTGAGGTCGAGGGGGTACCGTCCGGACTCACCAAGTCTGCCGCCTGCTGACTAAGTCACAGCGGGTGACCAGTGGGCGGCAGCAGCCAGTTACACGTCCTCCTTGGTGGTCTAGGTGCCCATAACTGTCAACGAGGGCAGAGACGAGATGACATGACCTAGGGCAGTCAGACAGAGAGTTGAGTCCACCGCGCTGAAATGAGCGGGTCACGTCATCACCCCCAGCATTATATGGAACCGCGCGGTGGTAAAAAAATGATGCCTAGGGCCGTCATTTGTAGCGCTTTCCCGCGCTGCAAGATTGACGGCCCTGGGGGACCCCCCATCGGCCCGCACACATACTACCTGGTTAGGTGGTGATACAGTACTCACAGGCAGGCGTCGGATCGGCCCTAATCCAATGAGTAGCACTGTTAGCATGCGCTGTGCACTCATTTGCCCCTGAACCTTCTGCGCCAATGGGATAGGCGCACACCACGGACTCAACGTGGTCGGCGCAGCCCACAGCCAGTAAATTGCGCACACTGGTCTAAATATAGCCCAAAAAGTAGCCCCCCCGCCAGGTATGGGTTTTCCTCATAAGCCTCTCTCCGCAACCTAACAGTCGCCGCCAGAAGTGACATCACTATCCCGCGACTGCCTGCACAGCCTGCTTCAGATTCTACGTCGGAGAGAGAGAAGACCCGCTAAACTCAAACCTTTATCAGAACGAAGCTATCGCATTCTTGCAATAGTGTTACTTTGTTTTTCGCTGGAAAGATAAAAGTTAATCTCAAGTAATGTATAACGGTTAATTTTTTAACAATGTATATTTTTCAGTTTTAAATAGCACGACCTCGACGCAAGGGCATCGGAGGGCTTTACCTAAGAGCCAGTATAAAACAAGAGGTAGCAAAAGGTATATTACCGGAGGAATAGACTCGGACCTCGGCGAAAGATAGGGTGTGGGGGGCGGGACTTAAAAAAACACACGGGAACGCCCCCGAATCGCGTCAAGGCGGGCCCTGAAGTGAGTGACGCTCCTCTCCTCCAATGGCTGGCCAGCATTTACAAGGCCAGCCAATGGAGAAGAGGGGCGTGTTCAGGCCCCATACTACAGACAAAAGATTTCGGCTCCGCCCACTGCTTACAGCAGTGCGACGGTAGCCTCAACCTAAAAAGGTGATAAAGGTACCTAGAATGTTTCTATAGATATGCTGATTTGGGAGAAGAAGGGAGAAGAAGCAACTTGTCCAGGATCAAAACAAATGTGGTTAGGTGAGGAACGCGGATAGAGTTTAGAGCTCCTTGACCAAAATGAGCATCCTAACTACTAAACATCTCCCCACATCCTGGCAAAGCACCCGCTTGCTCCGGTGGTGGAGTGTGCCATTGGTGCCTGCTAAGATAATATCCTGAGATACTTCGCAGAAAGAGTTAGGAGTTCACTGAAAACAAGAGAGCTGTAGACCAATCTTGCCAAGATACCTCTAGATTCAAAAATAAAGTAAGAAAACGAATATGCAGAGGACAGCAAACTTGCTAATATGGTCATTGTTGATATTTGCTCACGACTGTCATTTTGACACAATGTTTCTTGTCAATGGGATTTTTGGGCGGAAGAAGGCCTATCTTACACACATTTCCTGGAATAATCGAAACACCGCTCTGGGCCATGCAGACCTGACAGTCATGTTATTCCAGCTCCTTGCTGAACATTTAGCAAAGGATTTGTTCCCACTTCTCATTTTTAAACTCGAGCGCATTGTTAGCTTACTTAGAAATTTGCTCCTCAAGCCCCCCTCATGCACTGCTTCTCATATAATGTGTTCTACAAGATGTCCTAGCGTGATTGGTGAGAAATCTGAAGCCCCCTCCCCCCCGCTCCACAATCTTATTGACCAAGCTACGCCCCTGAAGTGCCCGCATGTCCCCAGTTGTGGGATTCTCGGACGCTGTTGCAAAAGACATGCAAGGGGTGCTGCTGCCACTAGAGATGGTGTGTTAATCTTCTGTTCCAAACCATTTCAGACATATTCACGTCATCATTTGAAACAAAAGGAAATGATGGTCCAGAAATGGCAGCCAAGAGTTTCCGGAGCTGGGATACTGCTGGCAGAAGACGGAGGCCTACTTGCCAAATGCTTTTGTTCGGTCTTTTTAGTATTTAAGCAGCAGTCACAGCAAGTGAGCAAAGTCTGAAAGCAACCGAATCTCCAGTGCATGTGCACACAATGGCTAACCACACAGGCCACATTGGCAGTAAAAAATAAAGGCTCAGCTCTGCAACTGCATGCATTTAATTTGTCGTCTCTTGGATGGAAAGGCGCTAGTTATCTATTTTTATGGTAATTTACATTGAAATGAATGATCTGCTTCAAATCAATTTGTAACATATTAAGAAAAGCTAGCGATTCCCCCCACTTTAGATTTGATTGCCCCAAAGATTCAGAACATCACCCCAAGAATTAGGAAGTCTAAGCACACACCTTGTAAAGTAAAATAGAACAAATCGAGGTTATGAGTAAAATAGGTTATCTCCTGTTTGAAGTGCTTTGAAAGTCCTTCAGAGAAGGCTAGCAAGGTTTATCCATAAATGGAATAGGTAGATTTCAAAGGCCAAGCGAAAACTTAGTGGTGACTGCAAGTAGGGAAGCAGCCTGGGAAGGTGGTTATAATTCTGTTAGAATGGGTAAATATATCAATGAATACCACGATATGTGCAGGCCCGACAACGGCAATACCAACAAATACAATGTCAAAGTATGTCATAAACTGTGCTCTCAAAACAGTGTTGATACCAGCAGTAACAGTATCAATGTATGCGATTATCCATGCATGAATGACAATGTTACCAGTAGAAACAATGTGGAAGTATGCTACGACCTATGCAAGCAGAGCTACTTCAATATCAGTAAAGACAATGTCGATGTGCGCTATGACAGCTGTACGCACAATGTTGAGAAGGTCGATAAAAATACCAGTGATTGCCATATTATTTTCAGGAGTTCCAATGAACTCATATCATTGCTGTCCGACTCACCCTAGGTGACCGGCCCATCAACCCCAAGTCAGAGATACATGGCCAGGCAGGTAATGCGACCCATGCCTATTGATGGACAGGTCACAGGTGGGGTCTCTCTTAACCGAAAGACAAATGCGCACATAGAGAAAACCCTGATGGATCACACAGATAAGTAGCTGCACCACAAACAGGTCTGAGAAAATTAGCCCCAATAAAACAAGTTTGGCCAAAGGCTTGTGTTCCCCAAAAATAACACAAAGCTAGAAACCACATGTAGATAGGAACACTCAGCCAATCAGGATACGACATGCACACCACCCATAGTGATCATGCACTCCTCATGCCGAACATCTGGACACACACACACTCGTCAACACTAGCTCTCCGAGATCGAGAGCCATCTGTGCCCTCACCAGATGCCCGCACTTGTTAACTTATGACTGAGATGCTTTTTAGGAATGCATAAAATACTTTATTGTACCTCACGAAATGTATATAATGCAGCCAAACTTTGTACACCGAGAGACTTTCCTCAGAAGCATTCTGTCGATTCTCTCCCAGCAGCTGCATTTAATTTAATTAAATCAACTTGTTCCTGTTTTGCCAAATGCATCTTGTCTTTTCATTTCTTTAATATAAAGTCATATTCTAGCAACATTTCCAGATTAGCTACTTTGAAGAGATGAAATAGTGCAAAATATGGGCTCTGAGGTAAAGGAGTTTCGTTTGCAGGGTTGCTTGTCCTTGAGATATCTTTAAAAACAAGCATTGGCAAATCAAACTGGTTTTCTCAGCAATCTGAGAGCTACAGGTGTTGGCAATGTTAATGCATTTGTTTATATTAATAGAAACAGCCTCAGAGCCGTAGACAACTGCATTTATATTGCCAACGCCTATAGTTCTGGGATTGCCACGACCTGTTGGCTTTGCCAATACTTGTTATTTAATCGATGTTGCCCATTACCTTGGTGGCTTAACAGTGCAGCTGCTAAGACTGTGTGTATGAAGCAAGTGCCATAGCTCATAGGGCCACACAAGGCCCTTTGCTTACCTCACTGAATGAAAGTATAAACTCTTCCTATCTGCAAGTGCTTAATGCTTGTTATTTGGGTTTATTTTCCAAAGTACGTCTGACAAAACGAGAGAGGGACCACGGGTGATTCAGAAATGCTAGAAACTAGCCTCCAACCACAAGAGATAAATGGCATAATGAGACATGGTGAAAACAGGAGTGGGTGGAAGGAGCTGAAATTAGATGAATTGCGCAAAATAGAGCGGGTAAAAGAAGTACACAGCCAAGAAAAGGGAAAGCAGACTAGAATTAAAACAAGCATTTTCAATGCAATAGGTCTCACATTTGCAGGCGTTTATGCTATTGGCATTGTAAATGACAATGTCTTTTATTAAATCACAAATAAAATGCATTGTAATTTACAATTCCAACAGTTCAAACTCTCTTAAATTAGAGACCTATTGCATTGCAAATGTCGGTTCCATCTTAGTTTTGTTTGATTAGTGCGAAAACTATCTTCAACTGCATTGAACAATGTACCCTAATGTACAGAAAAACATTGCATAGTTCAGGGCCAATAAAAATATAGAACTCCGCAAAGCTTTGCCCATGTCAGACAGGTCCACTTGTCCAAGCTCTAAAAAGCTTAGTGTCCTACATGATGTGGTTGACAAAACCTAATCAGTGAGGATGAGAAATTCAGCCAAGCTGTACAAAGTTGTAACGGCAAAATCTTAGCGGTCTAACTAAAAAGTGTGGGCGGGAAGAGTGGGCATCTGGAGCAAAGATGACAGTGTACGCTTTCTGCTCAGGGTTGTTGAAGGATCGCTGAACAACGTGGAGAGTGCGGGAAAGAGAGAGGGTGTGGTTTGGGGATTCGCTGCGTTCCCTCTATTACACCCATTACAGCAAAGAGAATGCAAAATTATTTTAAAACATTTTAAAAGTCGCACACCGAAGAGCTAATGGGCAAAAAGTTGTGGGTATGTCGTACAGCAATTATTGGCCTGTGACACGCCGTTGTCTTTCAAAACGCCTCACCGTTAATAAATTTTGAAACTCCCATTATCTTAGTTGATTGTGCCATGCTGCTAGGGAGCCACCCCGTATTATCAGTGAGGCGGCAAGAGGGAAGCAGCCCGCGAAGCAGAGCGCACCTGGAACCCAGGACCTGGCCTGGCTGCCGTCCGTCTGCCCCCACCTCGGAGCAATCCAGACCTGGCTCACAGGCTACATGCCTGGTCAGAGAGAGGAGCACAGCTCATAACAGAACAGAACAGAACAGAACAGAAAACAAGGTGAAATATTTTTCAATAAGAAAGCCAAGAAAGAGGAAGCAGTGTTAGGACACATTCTTTGGACGTTTTGGGGAATTCCACGTGTGAATAACAGCATTTTTACACAACGCTCCATATACCACGTGTGCGTCTTTTCTAAGCGCTTTATATAACATGTGTTACTGTAACCCAATCTGATTACCCACAATTTACCAACATCGGAAGAGTGAGCTAGTGCTGTGAGGGTTCCTGACCAGGAGATCCCATCATTTGTCTGCAGAAAACATTACCTCGCTGAGCCATCTTGAAGGAGTTGTGCTTGATGATAAGACTGGGCCTTGGTTTCTCGATATTAGTGAATGTAATGGATTCCATAATTATGTTGCCTGAGTTTTCAGATGTGCGATTTTATTATGTGAGCGAGCAGGGAAAAGAGAAGCAAATGTAATTGTCTTACTTGTGCCAGTCTGCCGGGCATGGCAATGCCGGTCCAGGCAGAAGGGTGAAACATGGGGCATTCCACTGGAAACCAACTTGCCCAACTGGAATGACACGGTTGACAGAGCCTATCACTTCAGAAAATTGAGGCACTTGTAACACACTATAATAAAACAAGAAAAAACGTGCCATGGAGGCAACCTCATACAATGCTTGACAGCCAGTGAAATGGCCGAATTGGTGTCAATTGAAAAATCTGCAACGGCATTGCACTTCTCCTTAGAAACCATGAGATTCTGAGCGGAGTTACAGTTCTGAGTTTATCTTTCACTGAAAAAAAGATGGCTTTAGTCTAGTTTGAGGCTGTAAAAGATTTCTTAGTAAAAAACCAACCTGCTTTTGCGTTTTAACTGCAGCTTTATTGGCATAACTCAACCTCACTCCACGCTGCACACTATTTGTAAGCCTACCTTCACATCGCGCGTTGCACGGTTACACTGGGTGATTGAATGAAATAGACCGGCCATACAAAAATATGCAGCTGCTTGAGAGTAGTTACGTGCAGTACATCACTGGGTTGTCAGAATATCACCTTACTGGTACTGGTGCGCTGTCTGGCTATTAGAATGCCACCTAACTGGTTATTACAAACATTAACTTCCACAGAAGAGAAAGTGAAACATTTGCTGTGTTGTCGGCAGGTTTCTGAGCAAAGTTCTCCCTTGTGGCACAGACCCAGCAGCCTCGGATGGCGAGTCTTCTGGCATCACTGCTCAGGGGCCGCTGGGGCACAGCAACCCTGGCACCACTGACTCTCTGCTATCTAGCCTTCTGTTTACGTTGTGCAGATAAAATAATATTATCTAGCCAGGGCTTTGGGCGGGGGCTAGGGAGTGGGGCTCTGTGGTCTGCAGAAGGGAAAATATGGTGCATCTCAACATAGGTTTCAAATGCAGCTTCACGCGCTGAGACATGTTCATAAAACAATTTAGAAACGGAAACAATGTTTAGGTTGCCGTCGCTGAGGGAATTTAGGAGCTGGTGCGAGACAAGCAGTCAGTCAGATTATGATACTGCTTAGCCGAGGGTATGGTGGACTGTACTGCCAGCTAGACATAGCGACATATTGTTCATGGGGGTTTCAGGAGAGGAGGAACAAGTAGTCCGGAAACCAAGCAGTATAATGGCTGCTGCGTATGTTTAGAGGTGGTTGGCCTTTGCTCATGGGAGGGCTAAACAACGGAAGAGGCATGACGTATGCATGCCCTTGACAAATGGGGAGCACGCAAAATGGAGCGAAGATGGTGCCAGTCAACGGCAAGCCTATGGGTGGGCAGAAACCCACAATGTAAATACAGCATGTCTCTGTTTGAGAAAGCGCATGCGTGCAGTCTAGATCAGAGACATAACTCATTGGCTTGCCTATGAGAATAGAATCATCAACGTGTCTAATTTTGGAGGCAACAGCAGCAACTTCAGGTCCCTTTCTAAGTAATACTCATGTGCATTCCAGTGCTATCCTGCCTTGTGCGACAACACACACTGGGTCGGGATAGCTCCTAATCGTGCCTTTTGACCCCAAAAGTGTCCTTGCCTTCTTTGGATCAAGCCACGTGTAGTCTTGTAGAGGGGGGGGGACAGTTTGTGGCACCTTCTTCCTTTTGGTGCTGCAGAAACTCCAAAATGTATCAACCAGCTAAGAGGATCACATGCTGATGCTACTGTCTTTCTGCATTAGTCCCCCCCCCATCTAACTCCCCCAATTTTAAGAAACATAACAGATTCAGGTTAGGTGTGGACTGAAAGTGACAATGAGAAGACAGAGGGTCGAATCTTGCCTTTCATTCAGAGCTAAAAGGTTCGATGAGGGAGGAGCATTATGCAATGCAAGGGCATAGAGAGAAATGCTAGCTGAGCAGGCTCCTCTCCAGAAAAAGACGGACTTTCTCTATGGATACAAATTTCCAGTCTGCACGCAGCGAAGAAGGGACGGAGTCTGATTGCAAAGTTTCCGGTAGTAGGGAAAAACAATTGTATCCATTTGAACCTGTAGCCACTGGAGGCACTAACAATGTGTTCTGGCTGGTGTAACAAAGAGCAACTCGTTCACCTTTCACTGGAGCAGAGGTCCGCCTCTGGGAGTTTCGTATGAATGGAATTATTCCTCCATTGACTATTTGCTAGTAAGCGACCCAACAAATATGAGATACTATGACTCATCATATCGAATTTTTATGATATATCATCCCTGGCGACTCTCAAGATATTTGGAATAACATCTACAGAGTGATTCCTCGGTTATTGTAGACTACAATCTTTCATCACAAGTAGCTAAAAGCATGACAGTGAAATGGACAGAGGGTCGTTACGACTCCACCAAGTCGCTTAGTTTTCAAGATGGCTGTCTTTGTGTCACAACTCCCTTGTTCCCTATTGGTTACCCTGTGCAATGTAAGCAGTGATGAACCTCCTGCACTTACAGAAAGGGGGGAGGGGCAAGGGTGCTGAGCAGTGGACAGGACACCGAAGCGTTCCAGGATAGGACAGTGCTGAGGACAGGGATGGATCGTGAAGGTTTGGACATGGCGCGAGACAGGACAGTGATGTTGGGTAGTACAGGACACGAAAGCGGAGCTGGGAAAGACCGGGCTGAGAAACAGGATTAAAAACGTAAGTGGATGGGGTGGGGCTGAGGATCATAGACAGTGAATGGGACTGGGGAAAGTCAGCTCTGGGAGCAGGATACTGGAAGGAAGAACTGTGGGTGCGTTCTCAGCACTGCCCAACAGAACAAGGGCAGGGCAGGCTGGTGGGTGAGAATGGGAGCACAGCAAACAGCACAGGAGAATGGGATGGGTAAACAAAGGATGAAACAATGCATGAAGAGAGGGGACCCTGAAGGGAAACTGATCTGTCTGGACAACAGTGGAGCACACGCAGGAGTGTTAATGGGTAGGTCACTTAATGGGGAGTAGGAGAGGGAAGAACTGTGTGGCATCAATATATACGGGAACACAGTAAGACAGTAGGGCTAGGATTATTAGGAGCACTGAAGCTAGGACAGTGCAAATGTGTGGACTGGACAATGAAGGTGGTGGAACAGAGCACAAGAGTGGGGAAAAAAGCAAACCCTAGGTGCAACATGAGACTACTTGACGGAACAGAGCATATTACATGCCGAGAGTCAGTTTGAGATACTGAAGGACACACAATGGTACAGCACTCGTGCAGGGCAGGGACCGCGAAGAGGAGTAAAGTGTGATGGATGAGCAACTAGGCATGGGCACTAAAGGACAGCTGAGCTTACAGTGACAACTAGTATAAACGGGTCAATGAAACGGAGGGGAGTCAGGTAGTCATGGACGTTGGCAGATGCAAGGAAGGGGAGTGAGGTGGGACAGTGTTGAAGATGATGTTAAAAACCAATGAGAGATGCCACAGAAAATGATAAAATAGATATTCAAAGGTTCCTCGTTAACTGGAGCTCATTTTTTGTATCATATCTTCATTCAACCAGTCAACTTGTCAGATAAACCCATGTCAAGATGTCTGCATCGAAATGTACTGAACAATATATGAACATCTGGATTTAGGGTCTATTTTTGATACAAAAAATAAAAAATTCGATTAAATTCAAAGCACAGGGAGTTTTAGCTGTATCCTGTTGAGTGCTGGACTAAACCACTTTGTATGTGGGGCAGAGATGTAAATAAATACAAATAATGAAGTCATGTATACAGTAAGTGCCAAATCACTTTTTTCTTAATATGACCCAGCACATTTGGGATTTAAGTGAGAATATGACAAATAATGGCAATTAACAAGCATCCAGCGTGATCCCACAGTTCCACTACAGTTTGCATTTTTGCTCCGCACCGCCATTATGAAGGAATTATCAAGTGAATTAGAGTGAAGTCAGGCATGCTGCTGAAACAACAAATGCTCAATGGTGTCGTTTAATTCCGGTATATTGTCAAACTGGCCAATCCAAAAAGAATGACTGTAGTGCTGTGTGCTGAGCAGTGCTGACACTACAGGAACAAGGCAATAAGCCTCCTCGCCAGGGTCTTTTTAGAGCAAGCTTACCGCTCTCATTCAAGCGATTTGCAGCTCGCCGGTGTTGGCGCGAGTGACACATGCGGTTTGACAGAATGAGTTCATACCTTTCTCCACAGAGCTAAATTACAAAAGGTGCACACCCGACATGAAAAATGGCAGCACTGCCAAAAAAATGGACTAAATCATTAAGCAGAAATATTAAGCTAACAAATTCGGTGGCCCTTCTCACTAAAAATGTAACTAAAGGATTATTATACAAACTGTTTGCGTGTGGATGAGCTTCATGTTCGAAGCCAATGAGAAGTCACTACTCAGTGCAAGTAGGCAGTGAGGTTGGTGCAAGCACCTTTTCACATTCTGAAGGGCATCTTGGGACATGCATGAACAACCATGTTGGCCACCATACATGTCTACAGCATGATCTCCACAATAAGATACGAACCACGCCTCTACTTTGAATAGGTGTAAGCAGTCAGTCCACGAGTACAGAGTTACTTGGCATGGCAAGAAGAACAGTCTCAATCACACACATGTTCACTGCTTGGGCCCCGTGCATTAGGAACTTGCAACTCCAGTGCTGGTAACTAATTATTAGCCCGAAACACTAACAAAAAAGTGAAGGGCATCTCTTTTGCCTGTTGTTGCAAACACAATGCCCATGATTTAGTGTTAAGGACAAAACAGCAGCCATACATACACTCGTGTACACTTAGAAATGTTAACAACTTGAACAGAGAAACCAGGTAATCTAATGATCGGTCTGAAATGACAGATCAATCTGAACTTACTCCTGCATAGCTCACGCGAATCAGATTCGTCAAAGTGGGGATACCCGACATCGCTCTGGGATTTTCTGGGTTTCTAGTGTAAGGAGTGACAGGAAAAAGGTAGTTGGCACTGCTGTAGAAAAGTAGACCATTTTAATAGCCACTGCTACATTACAGTGCAGTGACCTGAGGTGACACACTCCACAAGTACAACTCCTGTTCTAGAAAAGACTCACAGCACAGGCAGCAATGTTGATTCCACCGGAACACAGTTCTGGTCTGCGGATCCTAGACTGAGGCTACAAGCCCTTCTGATTGTGCCTTAACTGATAACCCCATTACTCACCACTGGGAACGGCGTGAAACAGCTTCACGCAGTTCAATATACCAAAGGTGATACCGTGACACTTGAATATACTTGAAGTAGGGAGTCAACATCTGATACTGCAGCCTATTATGAATAGGACAGCGCCCCACGCTTCCAGTTAGGACCTCTGAGGCAGACATAATTTACAACTGGCCTCACCCAGCCATTGCTCAAGTCCTCCAGGTGCGATTGTGGCATTGCTTTTCCTTTGTACATGACCTCGTCTGACGTGACGGCAGAGATAAAGCATTCAATGCCATGCATTCAAGCCTTGTTTTTTCTGTCACATTTGCAATAAAGGACTCTTAAAATAAGTTCTTCCTTTCAGTGTGCCCTTCACCGTTCTCAAAGTGGGGCCCTTTCCTAAGCTATTCCTAAACGCTTGCCCCATAGATAGATTTTTTAGTACAACTGAAGTAGTCTTTCGTGAGAGTTAAAGTTACACACTCAGCCCCTACCCCTAACTCCCCCCCCCCCCCCCCCCCCACTCCAATAAAAAGATATGCCCTTGGTGATGCACGGAATTACAAACTAAAAATATTCAGTAGTTACATCAATAGATATCCAATCTGATGCCCATAAAAGTAAACTGTAAGGCAAAGGAGAACTGTAGACAGAGTGCCTTGTAAATTCAAAGCAGAATTAATCGCTCTACAAGAAGCTTATGGAGCAGCCATCACCAGGATCACTTTAATTACTCGACAGCTCCTCTGAACTTGATCCATTAGCTTTATGTGTGAATTGTCTGAATTACTCAACAACCGAAGGCGGCAGAGTAGGAAATGGCACACACAACACCATCCCTGCCCCCATCATAAACTAACCAATTTGCAGGAAACACCACTTCCGCCCAGGCATCCCTGATGGTGTAATTTCCAGGAAATGCACGTGTGTGAGGACCAGGGGAGCGCCGAGGCACAGCTGTAGAGTGGCTGAGAAATTAAGTTGTATTAAAGGAGCAACAATGGAGCATAAAAGCAAATTGTGAACCCGGTAGCTTGGCATCCATCAACCAAATACCACCACAGCTTGGCACATGTACCCTGCGTTTCTTTGAAGAACACGCACACCATGTTTCTAGAGATCTGCCACTGCAGCCTTTGCAGATCTGTTGAGCCCAGAGGCTTCTGGGACATTTTCAAACAGAAATCCGAGCTGGCACCGTCTCCAACAACCACCGTTTGAAAACATCAGAAGCGCATGATTAAAGAAAGGAATGGAAACCGCTGCGGGCAAAAGCATAACATGGCCAACAAGTAAACAAGTAAGAATAAATTAAGGATTGATCAATGTACTGACCCAAGTTTGCTTATTTTCACTCGCAGTTGTATGGCGTTCTTTATAAAGGATGAATTATCCTGGGCACCAACTGCTTTCTGACCAATTATCTCAAATGCATGACACTCTTGTAAAACTGTTCATCCACTTTAGAAACGCATGTAATTTAAATGTAGACTGTGGATTAAGAGACCAGAGTTTTACTCCTACCCGGGCGACACACTGTAATTTGGACTAGTCAGGCCATCTTCCTGTGAGCATATATGCAACAATTCGGACTAGTTGGAAACAAGTGCAGCATGTCTATTTACGGTTCTTTATAGTTCCTAAATAACAGCAATGAGTCTGTTTCTATGCACTTCTCCAGTTTTATCAGCTAGAGATACTGGGGAAGAGAAAGATGATTTAATTTGTCCAGGATCACACGATTCGGTTGAAGGCAAAGTCCTGGTCATAACCAGGGTCATTGGAATTCGACAGCAAGGGGGGGGGGGCCTAATTATGCGGCAGGGTCGAGTAAATAATGTGGCAAGAAATGCCAAGTTATGCGGCGTAATGCAGCACATTGTGTGACAGTATTACTTCATTATTTCGTTATATTATTTGTGTGCACTGTACACTTGTTAACACTGTCTGGGCATTTGATTGCACCATATTAGTACAAGTTTAACACCCAAGTATAGCAATAAGCGACAGACAGGTGACCAATCAAGCTTCCACTGCACAGCAACACGTGGCTTTTTTAGTAACTTTTGAACAGTTTGAAGCAGAAACACGTTCTTTGTAAAAAAAAATCTGCAGATTATGCAGCAGAAGTTAGATTATGTAGTAAATGCGGCAAACCTATAAGTATGCCAAAATTGCCAAATTTCGCATAATTCCAGTGGCCCTGGTTATAACCCCACCTTCCCCTCATTCACAGCAAACAATTTAGCCACCATTCTATACCTCCGACACACATGTATTTTGCAGTATTGCTACTCAGAGAGGTGGCATTCCCATTCTTTTATCCATGACAGCAGCCTCCTGTCAGCAAGCTTTCACTAATGTACACGAACAGAAACAGCCAGAGTTGTTATTTGTGTAACAATGCACAAGTCAGCCCAGCACCTTTCCTCCTCAGACCACTGTGATCCAAAGGTGTGAGCAAGAAGGACTTAACACCGCATATTTTGATGTCTAAGCAGCCTGGTATGGATGTCTTCCTCCACTAAGTGAAAAAATAAATAAACAAATTTGCCTAGATTAGTGAGTGAATTTTGGTACTTTCCCGATAAGCTTGTTATGTGAAACTTCTGAAATTACGCTACTACCCCACTGTGCGTAATTACGCGCCATTCGCAGTAAAACAAATTACCGTAATTGCGAGAATATACGTGAAACGAAAGCAAATTTCGCACACCCCTTGTCTAGATATACTGGTCACTATTGTCAAGAAAAGAACTTCATGGTGGCCCATATCTCTCTAGTCCAAGCCTCTCCCCCATAGTCACTCTATTAGCAATCATTAATGTCTGCAGCAGTGGCACACAAACCTACCGACGTGACTGAGGCTAAAGTCTGAGCCCCCTATACTGAAACTACCCCACTGAAAAGAGTTCTCAAGTTTCCCAGGTTGATGCCTCGGTAGATAGTCCAATCATAGATTTGTCCATTGCATTCTGAGTCTTGCAGTCCTGTTTATCTCATTAGATCGGGAATACCGAGCAAAAATCTGGAGTGGATGGGATACTTAACGCATGGACTTGGGAAACTTGAGAGCTTTTCGGAATACCGTGGGACGGCGAGCAGTAAAGTGTGTAGGAACTTTGGGAGGGGGAGGGGCAACTAACTCTACAGAGACCATCTCTGAAGTGAAGCCCCCACAAATAAAGGAACATATTTTTCAAATTCATGGGGTAGAAAGAGGTTTAAGTCTCACCCTATGAAACTTAAGCGCTTTGCCCGACCAGTATGGACTCCTTAAACCAGCAATTTCTCTATAAATTAAAAGTTTTTGCTTGTAAGAATTTGTAGGCACACAAACAAAAACAAAACTCACGTTTCAGAGTTCAACGTTTTGATATCTACAAAATAAACGTTTTGATGATGGGGCTACTGGGTAAACAGGGTGCCACCTTCTTGACTTGTTAAAGATGTCATGCATTTATTCCACATGCGCGGAAACAAACTGCAAGATGAGACATTTCTTCCTGTTGTACAAAAGGTAATTACAGTCATGCCTGCTGTCAAGGATAACAAATGACTTAACAGGGAATGAGGTGACAAATGGAATGGCCAGGGGAAAGGACCTCTGAGCTGTCCGAGTCACGGTTTCACTTCTTAGACATACATCTGTTATTCTTACAGAAACTACACAACAACTTTCAGAATGGCAATGACACATCCAAGATAAAAATCATCTACTCCTGGTTTCCAAGAAGAAGAAAAAACAGAAACAGAGAGGTTAAGCTGAGAAAACAGAACATGTGACCAAAAAAAATGCTTTCAGATTCAGTATCAAAACAGTGTGTTAGTGACTGACATTTCACTGGAGTAGAACTCGAGACAGCCACACCCATCCCAGCTCGCCCACACTCTACTGCACACAGAGAAAGAGGGGCTGGGTAAGCATTCTCCCTGGAATCACTGCTTCCAATGCATCGCTTATGAGACCACCCTGGTGGTAATGGGGACTCAGCAAGGGGGCAACACCTGCAACCAATACTCCGAGCAGCTCTACACAGACGGACACAAAACCCAACACAGTCCCCGCGAAAGGTAACTCGAAGCCTTCTGCCCACGGCGGCTGGAAACCACCCCGCTGCCTGGTGTGGGGTCAAATGCTTCCCAGCAGCTCGGACTGGGGTTCTAAAATGACAATGGTCCTTTTGAGCTGCAAATGAGATGCAGATTGCTCGGTTACAGTTCTTTATAGGATTGAAATGTGAAGATGTGCTCGGCTCGTGAAACCCTTGCCTTGGAGGGACCTAGGCATCCTCGTGCCCAATCAACATAGGGAACAAGACCACATGTTCATATTGCACACCAGGTTGGGGCGGGGGGTCCCCTGCTTTCTCCCTTCTTGGCCGAAAATCGAAAATCTGTTCTAGCAAGAGTTTTGCTCCATAACCCGTCCCAAAGCAACCAACCCTGCCCTGGACAGACAGCAGATGGCTATCTACTTCCATGTTTGAGATCCACCTTGTGTGAAAGGGGGCGTGCACCTGGGGGGAAAAGATGGCAGATAACCTGCGGGTGTGAGGTGAAGTACTCTGACTGTCGGGAATGCAGTGGTTAAGAAAAAGAAGCGTTATGGCTGCGAGCAGGAAAACGGCGACTGTAAATTCAAATGCCTTTAGGCAGTGAAAATACGATCTCGGTGTGAACAGGCTTCGTTTCATGTCCCGGCTGTGACAAGAAGTGCATCTCCCTTACTGAATACAGGGGTTAATGTTTATGGTTTTGAACAGAGTACCCTTCCTGCGTTGAGAATAACTACAGAATTCCCGCTGCTTTAAATGTACAATAACATGGCTGTGAGTAAAATATCCATGGATACAACCAGAGTAAAAACAAACAGTTCCATGGCTGTGAGAAATAGTATAAACCAATAGTAGAGTACCCTGGCTGTGAGCAGGATCACAGTATCTGGTGTGAGTAGAATGGTCGTCAGTAGCAATATCTGTATGTGAGCAAGAGTATAGCCAGTGCCACTGGAACTATACAATTTTGCGGCTGCGACTTTTCCTGCATAATTATGGATTTGACACACACTCCATCACCTGCTGCATAATATCAGGTTTTAACCCCCCCCCCCCAAAAAAAATTATAGCTCAAATGGATCAAAAGTTACTAAAGACTCGGCATCAAGTGTTCACGCAGGGGGGAAGGCCCTTCCCAAAGGTTAACTGGTCATCTTCCAGTTCCTTATTTCTGCTAGGGGAAGTGGCGCAGGGAGAGCTCTGTTGTATTCTAACTGCAACAAGTGCTCTGGCTGTGAGAAGATGTGCTCCAGTTGTGGGAAGAGTTGGCTGCAAGAACTATGGGCGTGACTAGAAGTACACTAGCCTGGCGGCTTCTGCCAGTGCTCCAGGGCTCTGAATACAAGTACAGTCACACGAGTGTGTGAAATGTTGCAGCTCCCGGCTCTCATAAAAGAGGATGTGAGTGGGAGGAGTAGTAGAGTACACTCCCCTTGTGGTAACAGTATAGTCTTATGGCTATGATAAATCCTGGCTTTGAGTAATAGTATATACTGCTGCTTGAAAGTAACAGTACAGTTCTCTGGTGGGGAGTGACAGCACAACCTACTGTCTGTGGGTAGTAGTGTACATCCCCTTGTCTTTGAGTCAGAGTACAGTCCTTTGGCCGTGATTAGCAGTACAGCCTCCTGGGTTTTAGTAGTAATGGCTGTGAGCTGTAGTACAGTCCCCTGGATAGTAGCAGTACAGTTCCATAGCAGAGTGGTAGTGAGCTATATATACTACATCCCTTTGGTTGTGTGACAGTAATACAGTTCCCTGCATGTGAGCAGTACATTCCCGCATCTAGGAGTAGCAGTGGTTGTAAGCTGTAGAAGTTACCTAGCTGCGAGTAGTACAGTCCCCCAGCTGTTAGTAGTGGTTGTGAGCTGTAGTAGTACAACCCCCCGGCTATTAGTACAGTCCCATAGCTGTGAGTAGTAGTGGTTGTGAGCTGTAGTACAGATCCCCAGCTGTGAGTAATAGCGGCTGTGGTGAGTAGTACAGTCCTCTAGCTGTGGGCAGTAGGAGTTGTGGTGAGTAATACAGTCCCTTAGCTGTGGGCAGTAGTGGTTGTGAGCTGTAGTACAGATCCCCAGCTGTGATTAGTAGCGGCTGTGGTGAGTAGTACAGTCCTCTAGCTGTGGGTAGTAGTGGTAAAGTCTCCTAATTGAAAGAAGCAGTATAGTCTGTAGGTGAGGAGGATGTTTCACCCCACAGCCCCAGGCTCTTTCCAGACCCACCTTTCCCCACCCGCAGGCCATGCCCAGCGCCCAGTGAGTGCCAGTGGTCTGTGGGGCATATGCGGCCCGGCTCCGAGAGACTCACCAGCACTACGGCGAACCGCTCCTCCAGCTCGGCGGGGTCAGGCATGGGCAGCTTCAGGGGCATGCTGTGGGCTCTGAAGTCCGTCTGGGTGGAGTCCATGCTCCCTGCATTCCCCATAGTGCCGGAGGGCCCCGTGCAGAGCAGGGCGAGGATTCGCTCCACCTTCCCGTGTCACACACACCCAAAAATGCAAAAAAAATAAAGGTATTCCAGAGAGTGTCCCCGTCCGTTATCCCCCGCGGCAGTCAGCAGCGGGCTCTCCGGGACACAGACTGTGCCAGCCGCATGCTGCCGCCCCGTCCTCCGAGCACAATCTCGGTGGCAGGAAACCGGGATCTCATCCTCTGCATGTTGCACAATCCCCGCGTTGCTTCTGGCAGCACCTCCCTGGGATGATGATGATGGGGATGGTGAGCCGCGTGTGCATGGCTCAGCCCTGGTCCCTCCTCACTCCATAATCCCTCGGATGATGATAACGCTGCTCCTGGAATAACGATGCGCGAGCAGCGCCCGGCGCACAAAGCTGGCTGGGCGCTCTCAGCACAATGCTGCCGCTCCTGCTGCTGCACGGGGAGCCACACACAATGCAGCCAGCAGCCTCCGGTGATACCGCAGGCCACCGGCAGAGGAGCCCGAGAGTGCGCTACGGGCCGATGCTACTACTGTAGCATGGACACAGAGAAAGGACTCTCTATGATCCCAGCGCCATGAATCGAGGAGGCCATTTTGGGAACGGGAGGACTCCCTGTTCAGGATGAGAGCTCATTCCAGGACGCTTTACGTGAGGCATTCCTGTTTTTTATGCCTTAAAGCAGCCACAGTATCGATGGTACGTTTGTTGAATAGGACGGCCATGCTGGAATGGGGAATAATCCTTCCGGTTCAACGCCAATGGAAATACGGGCTCGTTCATAGCAAACCATCTCTCGTGTTTAATTTAATTAATTATCCTATGTACATTATATTCGTAGAGGTTCTAAAATGTATGCGTTTATTATTTGTAAAAGTACTTGCCACGCCTAAAATAGTTGCAAGCAATCTGGGTGTCCAAGGTTCTGCGCTCTTTGTTCCTCCCCATTTACTGAAAAATGACATATAATCGCACTAAAACGACTTGTGTTTCTCGCAGGTTTCTTTTCATCCTTCGGTTCTTCACAAGACAAAGCAGGTAGCTGAGCTGATGGAGCACAAGTACTTAGTAGACTAATGTTCCAAAATCTAATGCCATGTTGGTATTGGTTATGTGCTATGTTTTACCATTGATGTGTTTTGCTGGGGAGGGGTCATGATTTACCTTAGGCTAATGCTCAAGTGTTTCACACTTTTTTTAATATACAGCGCAAGCTTAACCCAAAAGCAGGGCTTTAAGTGGGCAGGGTCTCACCGCTGCTGAGCACCG
The DNA here is from genome assembly GCF_964261635.1 of Lissotriton helveticus. NCBI lineage: Eukaryota > Metazoa > Chordata > Amphibia > Caudata > Salamandridae > Lissotriton > Lissotriton helveticus. Next base: position 1,135,664,216 of record NC_136061.1, read on the forward strand.
GCAGTTTTTTAAAGGAGGCCACGCAAGGGGTCTCCATCGGGCCAGGGGCGTAACACAGGCCCCCGCAGCCCACAGGGTACGGGGGGGGCCCTAGCTCCAAGGGGCCCCCTCGGCACTGAACTGTGGCCGGGAGAGCTCCTGATTGAGCCCGGAGGGGACCTAAGTACCATGCAGGGAGGCCCCCTCACTTTTCGTTACGCCAGTGCATCGGGCTCTGTTTTGGGAGGGAGGGGTGGGGGGGGGGGGGGAGACCACAGACGACTTCTAGGTGTGAAAAAGGCCGCTTTATTTGGAACAGGTGCACATTACAATAAATAAACCTCGGCAATGCCTTACAAAACTAAACCTCACTAACTTTAACGTACTAACCCGGCCCCCCCTCCCCCGCCCCTAACTGGTCTTTTGAACCCCGCACCCAGCATTACAACATTAATAACATACAATAACATAATTCAACACAATACATATGCTTATAAAACCAACATCTTTATTAACGCAAACACCCCTGCCTGCCTTTTCATCATTTCCTAACCCCCAAACACTGTAAATGCCCCAACCATAAAACCGCTCAACAATCCCTGTCAAAGACCCCCTGATAACCATCCCACCAAAAACTCTGCCAAACCTGGCCAAACTTCCACCAAACCCCGCAAACCCAACCACGAGGCACCTGCTCCAAGCGACAATACAGAAACCCCCCTGCGCACCAGAACCAACAAAAACGGCCCCTGAAGGCAAGGGGCCAGAAAATCCCTGAAGAATACAACCCCCCCCCCCCCCCCTCCCCAGAAACCCAAGAGAAAATCCCACCCCACAGGAAGGGGAAACAATCCCAAAAAGGAAAAAGAGGGAGGGAGGGAGGGGACAAAAACATTCTCCGCTACACTCCCAGCCACCAGGTCACCAATGACAAAATGGTGTCCGGGAGCGGGCGCCCAGCGCATTTAAGCACTGGGCTGCCTTTGGGCTACTTTTGGGCTATACTGAGATAAAGCCCAAAGCCTACAATGGCCGCAGTGGTCCCTAAGTCCCACCCCCCCCTCCCAAACAGCCCGGGGGGGGGAGCCTCCCGGTGGTCGGCCGCCCCCCCCCCCAAGCCCCCCTTGGGAGGGAGGGGTGGGGGGGAAGAAGACCACAGACGACTTCTAGGTGTGAAAAAGGCCGCTTTATTTGGAACAGGTGCACATTACAATAAATAAACCTCGGCAATGCCTTACAAAACTAAACCTCACTAACTTTAACGTACTAACCCCGCCCCTAACTGGTCTTTTGAACCCCGCCCCAGCATTACAACATTAATAACATACAATAACATATTTCAACACAATACATATGCTTATAAAACCAACATCTTTATTAACGCAAACACCCCTGCCTGCCTTTTCATCATTTCCTAACCCCCAAACACTGTAAATGCCCCAACCATAAAACCGCTCAACAATCCCTGTCAAAGACCCCCTGATAACCATCCCACCAAAAACTCTGCCAAACCTGGCCAAACTTCCGCCAAACCCCGCCACCCAGAAAGACAGAGGGGGGGGGGGTAACTACCCCACATTTTCTGACCCCCAAAACCGGAAACAACCTTAAACGTCTTAAAAGAAGGCAACCCGGAACTGTCCCCAACACCTCAGGCCACCCTGCGGTGATCCCGTACCACCAAGCACCGTGACAGAACCTCTCTCAACTCGAGCAAGTAAAGCTCCATCCCCAACCGGGACAGATGAACCCCATCGCCCCTGAAAAATCCCACCGCCTCAAACTTGATGTCCCTGTGACAAACCCTACCAAAACCCAGCTCCCTGCAACAACGAGAAACCTCCAGGTTGACCTTCTTGCGCGCACAATCAATCGCTCTAGGATTGCGCGCCCCCTCCAAACTCTCTGAGGCACCAATTTCGTCCATAAGACATGGCAACCCGCCCACTGCTCCTTCAACATAGCTAGGTCCCTCTTAATAGCTCTCAGCAGCACCACCCCCTTCACCCCACACAGGTCATTCTTGCCCAGGTGTAATAGCAAGACATCCGGACATTGCCCCCCAACCAACCAGGAATTCAAGGACTGAACCAAATCCCTCCACAACATGCCCCCTTTTCCTCTCCATACAATGTTAAAAAAGCGAGCATTAAAACTCAGCATCTGTCCGAAATAGCACTCCTGAGCTTGCACCTGGGCCCACTTTACAAAGGAATGCCCAACGATCCAAATGTTCAAAGCCGGGGCATGGGGGCCCGCAACCGAACCTGAAACCAGAAAAACAATATGAGCATCATGGAGAGGAGGAAGTCGCAAGCGCGTCATCTGCATTGCTCCGAACGTAGCGCTGGAAACAGTTAGAAGACCAGCGCCCCAGCCGCATAATCTCCCCCCTGGACCACCCTCGGTTACTGGCTTCCGTCGCCGCCCCAATCCTGAAAGAATGAGTCCCAAACTGATCCCCATCCAGGCCCAACTCCTTTAATGCCTTTCGCATCACCATCCGAAGCTGGTAATCCGACACACTGCTCCCATCCGCGTGCAGAAACACCCGCGCACTCCCCATACCACCAGATACACTCTTCCAACGCCTCGCCCACCATAAAGGGCACATGAATCCCGCTGAAACTGCCTCCAACCAAATCCCTTTGCCTCAACACCTCTGATCGTTTTTGGCACTTGTCAGCCAAATGTGAACCCCCTGCTCCGCTAAAAAAACATCCTGCCACAACAAACCCACCTTGGCTCTGGAAACCAACAACTCCGACACCCTAAACGCCCCAAAAAACATCCAAACCATGAGCGTGGAAAACAGGCAAACCTCGAAACTGTCCCTGCCCACCGCAGGAAGAACCGCCAGCAACCGTGCCAACAACTGCCACGAAACCGGCCTGCGAACCAAAGCCGACCTGCCCCGTTCCCTGTCCCAACCTTCCAACATCCTTCTTCCCAGTTCTCACGCCAATGGGGCATAACCCCACAACAACTTACCCATGAAGGCAATACCGGCTAGCTTCCCAGCAATCGTCACTTTCGAAAGGCCCTTGTCCATCAATGCCAGCAAAAACTGTACCACATCCTCCGAGCGTCTCCACTCCTCCACTCTCCTACGCACGCGCACCTGACGCCAAGAAGTGCTCCCAAGCCAAAGCATACGCCGCGCGAGTAGAAACAGACAACAAACCTACCACCAGTTGTACAACCCTACGTTGCCTACATACCACAGATGTTCCGGCATTGGTGTTGGTGCCTTGTCCGCCTCCTCGGCCAGCCCACGGAATCTCTCCCACTGTGAACGAGACAAAGCATCCACAATGTCATTGTCCACACCAGGAATATGCAGGGCCTTAAAAGCAACGTCATGCCGCAAACAACCAAGCACAAACACCCGCAGCAGCTTCAACACCTGTTCGTCCCTGGCCGACTGCTGTTGATAATCTGCACCACCGCCATGTTATCAATCCGAAACAACACTCTCTTATGTGCCAGTTCCTTGCCCCACAAAGTCAAAGCCACCAAAACTGGAAACAACTCCAAAAAAGCGATGCTCAGACCACCATTCTTCCATTACTCCGGCCAGCTCTGCGCACACCACTTCCCCTGCCAATAGACTCCAAAACCATCGCTGCCTGCCGCATCCGAGAAAATCTGAACATCCCATGGAAAATCCTCATCCCTGACCAGTGGAATACCATTGAACGAGCGCAAAAATGCGCTCCACATTTGCATGTCTTCCTTCACACCCACCGACAAACGCACATGATGTTGAGGCAAATGGTGACCTGACAGCGCCCTCCCCAGACGTCTGCAGAAAGTCCTCCCTGCTCTAACCACCCGGCATGCAAAATTGAGATGTCCTAGCAAGACCTGTATGTCCCTCAACGTCACCTTGTCCTTAGACAGCGTGTCCCCCAGCAACCTCAGCATGGCCTCTTTCTTTTCCGGCGGCAAGCGCGCCTGCATCCTGACAGAATCAAGCTCAATGCCCAGGAATGACATTGTAGTAAAAGGCTCCATCGTCTTCTCCGGAGCTAAAGGCACCCCCGACTCCTTCATCAATGCCTGAAATTTGTCCAAGGCCCACTGACATTCTACCGTGCCCGGTGAACCCACAAAAAAAGAAGTCGTCCAAGTAGTGTGTAATCAGCCCCAAACCAGTCTGATGTGTAAAATGCCACTGTAAAAAGGTACTGAAACACTCAAACAAAGCACAAGACATTGAACAGCCCATCGGTAAAGCCTTATCCACGTACCATTGACCATCAAACTGTATGCCCAACAGACTCCAGTCGTCCAGATGTACGGGAAGCAAGCGAAATGCGGATTTAACGTCGCATTTCACCATCTCCGCAGTTGCGCCCGCGGTCATTACTAGTGACATTGCAACGTCAACTGAGGAATAAGACACTGAGGCTGCTTCCCCATCAATAAAATCATTGACAGAAAACCCCTCATGCCACGATAGGTGCTGAATGAGCCTGTACTGTCCGACCTCCTTCTTGGGCACCACCCCAATTGGCGAGACAATCAAGTCCTGCAACGGCCAATCCTGGAAGGGGCCCGCCATCCTGCCTTCACGAACTTCCTTATCCAACTTGTCCTGTACCACTGTCTTGTGCTCAAATGCCGATTTCAAATTTTTGGCCCATCGCCTCTCCCTAGGCCCCTCATACCCCAAATGGAAACCTTCTGCAAAACCCTCCAACAGTACCTGCTTTGCTTCCAGATCGTCATAGTCCCGCAAAGCACCCCTCAAGGATGCCAGATTAACCAGCGTAGGAGACTTTTGGCCCAGCCCCTTGAGGTCCCTTACCCCCCCTATTTCCCTGCGCCTGCTGAGGGGGATCTGCTGCATTACCACCCGCCTGGGGCCACTGCTGGCCTCCCTGCGGCCTGAGTCCCCAACATCTGACCAGAGGGTGCTTCCTCCCGCACTGCGAGCATTCGTGCCTGAATCTACAATACTCTCGCGTGCACACTCCCTTATTGAACTCCCAGTAAGGACCTGATCCCCCCCGGCGTGGCAGCTGCAGACCCCACCCCTTCCCGGGTGGGCTTCCCTGGAAAGGGCCGATAGACTAAGGGCAAGCCACTGTCTGTGAATAACGTCTTACCCCCAGCAGACGCCCCCATGGTATGCTGCCACAAATCCGCACCCAGCTCACCCCACTTCGCTTCTTCGTCCCAAGCCATCCTGGCTCTAAACTCCTCGTTATACTGGGCCCAGGCATACCCCCCCCAGTGATCTGCGCTTTCCTGATTACGTCCATATATTTAAATATGGACACACTACGCTCGGGAAACTTCTCGCAGTATACACTAGCATATATTAAAAATGCCGCCGTCCAGTTTTCAATAGTAAGCGGCACTTTTGGTCTTTTTGCCAGTTCGTACTCTTCCTCCTTTGACCCCTCCTTGGACCTTACCTCCCTGTGCAACAGCTTTAAGATCTCCACATACTCCCCCTTCCCGATCCTCTCCTTCGTGGCCAGCATCAGGTGACCCCCCAGCGGTTTGGTCACCCCCATATACGGAAGCCTTTTAAACTTCAGCTCCTTACTCGGCACCGGCTCTTTACCTGCCACCTCAGGATCCGTATTCACCCCCGTTTCCACTTTAGATTCCAGCAATGCCTGACCCCCCGTCCCCACTGCCTGGTCCTTGACATACTTCCCCCTTTGGAGCTTACCACCCAGCTCATCCCCAACAACACAGTCACCTCCAATTCCCACCGACACCATCATTGGTCTGGCCCGGGGGTAGCCTACTCACCTGTCTTGCGCACCCCTTGTCCCCTGTGGAGCCTACCACCCACCTCCTACCCAACACAGTCCCCTCCAGACCCCACTGACACCATCTTTGGCCTGGCCTTTGTAGCAGCACGCTCACCTGGATCAAGTACAGATGCTCGCCCTGGCGCCATTCTCCAAGCCAACCGTCCGGGTGGGTCCGCCGTTCGGGGAGCCCTTGCTGCGGGGCCGTATTCTCTCCTGGAGCCCAACGCCGCCGCCGGCTGACCAACCTGCATAGCCTGTAACACACTAGAAGACAGATGAGGAGTCCCCCCCCTCCTCATCCTCCCTCCATTCCCCTTCCTCTGGGCTGTCTTCATCGTAATCCAAAACTACCACTTCCTCCAACTCTAGAGGCTCCTGCACATAATCGACATTCCGGGCCTTATTCAACCCAATATTGCTACAACCAGCAGAAAACACTGACCCTGGGGGAGCCAGCTGTGCCCGCTGATACTCCCATAAAGGGTCCGTAGGTCGCACGCTACTCCACCATTCCAGCGTGTATACCCCAAGAGCATCATGGATAATGCAGTTTTCTTGAAAGCGGGTGCGCTTTTCAAAAGAATCGAAGTGTAATTGCAAGGTTGCAGGCCAACTCTGGACACCGGTGTTTCAGGATTATTGTCCTTCATCAGCAGAGTGTAGGGCGGTTTTCAGGGGTTGCTGTGCAGGCTGCCAAAGTGTTCTCAGGTATGGTACCTCTCCAGGCGCGTAGGGCGTTACCTCAGCTCGTCAGCTGAAAGGCTCAAGGGAGCCGTGTTAAATAAAGGGTCCGTAGGTCGCACGCTACTCCACCATTCCAGCGTGTATACCCCAAGAGCATCATGGATAATGCAGTTTTCTTGAAAGCGGGTGCGCTTTTCAAAAGAATCGAAGTGTAATTGCAAGGTTGCAGGCCAACTCTGGACACCGGTGTTTCAGGATTATTGTCCTTCATCAGCAGAGTGTAGGGCGGTTTTCAGGGGTTGCTGTGCAGGCTGCCAAAGTGTTCTCAGGTATGGTACCTCTCCAGGCGCGTAGGGCGTTACCTCAGCTCGTCAGCTGAAAGGCTCAAGGGAGCCGTGTTAAATAAAGGGTCCGTAGGTCGCACGCTACTCCACCATTCCAGCGTGTATACCCCAAGAGCATCATGGATAATGCAGTTTTCTTGAAAGCGGGTGCGCTTTTCAAAAGAATCGAAGTGTAATTGCAAGGTTGCAGGCCAACTCTGGACACCGGTGTTTCAGGATTATTGTCCTTCATCAGCAGAGTGTAGGGCGGTTTTCAGGGGTTGCTGTGCAGGCTGCCAAAGTGTTCTCAGGTATGGTACCTCTCCAGGCGCGTAGGGCGTTACCTCAGCTCGTCAGCTGAAAGGCTCAAGGGAGCCGTGTTAAATAAAGGGTCCGTAGGTCGCACGCTACTCCACCATTCCAGCGTGTATACCCCAAGAGCATCATGGATAATGCAGTTTTCTTGAAAGCGGGTGCGCTTTTCAAAAGAATCGAAGTGTAATTGCAAGGTTGCAGGCCAACTCTGGACACCGGTGTTTCAGGATTATTGTCCTTCATCAGCAGAGTGTAGGGCGGTTTTCAGGGGTTGCTGTGCAGGCTGCCAAAGTGTTCTCAGGTATGGTACCTCTCCAGGCGCGTAGGGCGTTACCTCAGCTCGTCAGCTGAAAGGCTCAAGGGAGCCGTGTTAAATAAAGGGTCCGTAGGTCGCATGCTACTCCACCATTCCAGCGTGTATACCCCAAGAGCATCATGGATAATGCAGTTTTCTTGAAAGCGGGTGCGCTTTTCAAAAGAATCGAAGTGTAATTGCAAGGTTGCAGGCCAACTCTGGACACCGGTGTTTCAGGATTATTGTCCTTCATCAGCAGAGTGTAGGGCGGTTTTCAGGGGTTGCTGTGCAGGCTGCCAAAGTGTTCTCAGGTATGGTACCTCTCCAGGCGCGTAGGGCGTTACCTCAGCTCGTCAGCTGAAAGGCTGATACTCCCCCTCGCGCTGCCTGAAGGGAAGAGAAACATCCACAGTGCCAGCCACCCGTCGGGCCGTGCCGGTTGTTGGGGCCAGGGAAGTCGGACTTTCGTGCACTGGCCGCGTCGGGATCCCCCGCCGGTACGGGTCGTGCCGCGCAAGGCTCCGCCCTCCCTTCTCCGTGGCGCCGCTGGGCCGTACACCGCCCTACCGAGTCTGCCGATGTACCACGGACCCTATCCTGAAAGGAAAAACATTGGACTGGAGTGCTGGGAGTACGACCACCACTAGCTGACCTGCTGCCCCTATCGCCCCGCAAACCACCCTATCCCCGCCCCCCCAGCCCTCATCTGCCCCCCCAAAGCGCACCATACGCCCCTGCGCTGGGAATGGAGGGAGGGGGGGGGCCTCCCTGCTCATCCTCACCGCCCTCCTACCCGACCTGCCCTAAGAGGACAGCAAACCGCCCCCCTCCCACCTCCCCCGCCTCCCCCGCACCGCCCCTCTCCAGACCCCCCCTCCCGCGACCAGGCACACCCCCATCCCCCCCGCCTGTGCGGGGATGGCGAAGAAAACAAAAGGGGGCTAACCGCCCCCCCCCCCCCATGGCCTCCTCACTCAGCCTGTCTGCTCTCGCCCCCTCCGCCTGGTCCACCAACCACCCCCCCCTCCAGGAAAGCCCCGTCATCCCCCACCCACTCTTCTGCCCCCCCCACCAAGTCCCCCCCTTGTGCCTCCAGCCCAACCAGGGCGGCCCCGGACACCAGTAGGGCCCCACTCGCCCCCCTGCCCACTTGCCCAATCGCCTCCAGGTCCTCCTCCGTAATTACAACCCCCCGCCCCTCCCCCCCCTGCCAGCCCACGCCCTCCAAAGCTGGGGCCTCTGCCATCAAAACGGGACCCCCCCCTGCGCATCGCTCCGCACACCCTCCGCCGATGTGCAAAGCCTCTCCTCCCCCTGCCGCTCCTGCCAACCATCCTTCTCACACTCCGGGGCCGCAGCAGCCCCGGCCCTCCCCGCCTCTCCCCGCCCTGACTTACCGAAGCCGATGACAGCGCCGCGGGAGCCGATCGCTTCCCTCCCCGGGCCCCGCCCGCCTTCCCCCCCACCACCGGCTCTGAAACGGCTCGCCGCTCACCAGGCGCAAAGTCCGCCGCTTCCACCAACCACCCGCCCTCCCCCCCTCCAACGCCCACCACCCCTTTCCCCCCGGCTCACCTCAGCAAAAGTCAGCGTTGTAAACGCCACACCGCGACTCGCCGCACCACGCCGCAGAGGGGCCGTCTTCCGCCCAGCGGGCGGCCCCGCTTCACAGCCGACACCAGCTTCGGTCGCTTCGGCGACAGACAAGCCGCCACTGCAGCGGATACTCCGGCCGATGCTTGTCGAGCCGGGCGCGATTGCCCGGGCAAGTCCCCTAGCACTAGGTCCAGCCTGCGCGCTTCGCTGAGCAGGCGAATCGCTTCAAGGACCCTCACGTCGTCCACCGACATTATCCCCACGCACCTCACACGCCGCTGTAAAACCCGGAAAAACCTGCACAACCCTGCCTGTGTACCCACGTCAAACACCTACGCTGACACGACTAAAGTACTGACTATCTGACAAACAGCCCCAACTACCTGACAAAAACAATCTCCGCTACACTCCCAGCCACCAGGTCACCAATGACAAAATGGTGGCTGGGAGCGGGCACCCAGCGCATTTAAGCGCTGGGCTGCCTTTGGGCTACTTTTGGGCTATACTGAGATAAAGCCCAAAGCCTAAAATTGCCGCAGTGGTCCCTAAGCCCCACTCCCCGCCCCTCCCAAACAGCCCGGGGGGGGGGAGCCTCCCGGTGGTCGGCCGCCCCCCCAAGACCCCTTGTGCCCTTACACAAGCGATCCGTTTTTGTCCGGACTGCAGTGACAGCAGGCACGTCAATGTGGGTATACTCACCCTGCTCCCTTCTCACTAGAGGAGTAGTTACAGCATGACGCAGCCAGGTGAGCGTTGTAGGGAAAGGGAAATCCTTTAAAGAGAGTCATTTTCTCTCTGGATTTCCTTTCTCTTTTCGAAACTCAGGAGCAGCAACATTGTTGTGGTGTCACCAGGGCTTTAAATGGAAGCTTTTCCAATATTATATACAAGCCATAGTTGCTGCTTATTTATCTTATGCAACTAACAGACATTGACAAAGCCAATAGTCCTGGCTTGTTGTAGGTATGATGTAACTTGTTGTATCATATATCTGGATGCAATGACTGAAACAGCAAAATACAAGGCAGGCGGCACACTATGCTAAGGACAGATTTTTGCTTATTTGTTTGTAAGCCACGCCCTTAATGACATTAGCCACGCTTCTTTGAGAGACCCCCCAGTTTTTTCATCCCACTTAAAGCCCTTCCCAAAAGTATTGTAGCACTAGTTACATTACACAAGGCCCTTTATTTATTTATATATTTTTTTTCACAATGGAATAAGTGATTTACCCAGAGTCAAAGGATGTTGAGCAACGCCAAGTCTCACACTTGGTTCATGCAGTCCAAAGTTGGCAGTTTTGGCTATAACACCGCATTCTCTCCCTTTAGGATTGCCACCTTTTAAAGAGCAAAATGCATGCCATTTGTTATTATTTTAAGAGTCTGCAAAAGCACCTACGTGATACTTAATTAGGACTTTATAGAAAATTGTCAGTTTTCATTTGTAACATGTCTTTTCTGTCGTTATTTACATTAATTATTAGTCAGGGATGATTAACACAGCTCCAGAACACAATTTGAAGTGTTTATATTTGCTCTTTGACTCAGTGAGAGAAGGTATCCCCCAATTTACTTTAAGGTCCAATAGGAGGGGAAGAGAACAATCAATAAGCAAAACGTCTTATCTGACCTATTGTTATTTCAACTATGGTAAGAACTCACAAAACAGACATTTTCCCCATAAGCAAGCAGTTCTTCACATGAGATAAATTTATAGAGTTTTTATTTTTTAGAACTTCATTAATTCCGTTAGGAGCCAATGCTGTTGGATGCTCGGGACTCTGCTAGAACGGAAAATATGTCGACAACCATACAGACCTTGTGTTGAGAAAATATTTTGAAAGACATGAAGTACTCTTTGGTCTGAAAAATTCTCTACTGAAAAGAACCTGATTATAGGGAGATATATTGTTATTTGATACATACAATGGCCTGCTAATTTCAAATTGAATGAAACAGAGTCCTGTGCACAAGTCTTAGGTAAATTGAGGTTCAGGAGTCATAACCAAATATTCATAAGTATGTCCATAAATAAGAGACGTATGTCAACATCATCTTTCCTTGTGGAATGTGTTTATATTTCAAAATGTGTTCAGTACAAGAAGACAAACCAGCCGACACGTGTTTCGTCACACCGTGTAAGGAAGTGACTCTTCAGGGCTGTCGGTAAGTAGAATATGAACATTTTCTACTTACCGACAGAACATGAACAATCGCGTGCACCGGTGATTGTTCACCCGGATCACAGCGATGATCCGGTATACGTGAAGCGATTATAAAACTCCTCGTCTTGGATGTACCCGTCCGGACGTTGCCCTACTGTCTCCTTACCTGAGGCACCAGTGGTTTTCCATTCACAGTCTTGACCTTTTTCCTATTCATCGCTGTGATCCGGGTGAACAATCACTATTCTAAGTCCATATCGTGAGACAAACCAACAAGTGTTCAGTCTCCGATGTCGGGGAACTAGAAGGCTGGCTGTTCTTTAAAATGCATATTTTTTATAGGGAAATCTATAATAGAAGTCAACAAAAATCGCACAGTTAGCATAGGGTGAGCAAATGTAGCAATGAACTGACAAATCACAATACAGACTTATACAACTTTACCTAATGCCAACATTCTAGCACTAATCCCTAAATGAATATGAATGTGTCTTATTGTAACTTATTGTCATCAGAGGTGGAAGTACGAATCTATGACATAATATCGACAGACAGAATATCTACCTACAAAAATATCGATACAAAAATATCGAAGTAAAAAATATCGGAGTTATATCTTCATAGAGGTAAGTACAAAAATATCGAAATTTTAATATCGTAGTACAAAAATATCGAAAGTAAAAATATCGTTTTTTTAAATGTATTAATAATACTGTAAAAATAGTTTAAAAATACATATAATTTTACAAATATTAAATAAAAACATTAAAACATATTTAGAAAATTATAACTAATACATATACATTTAAAATAAATTAAAAACTAGGGAAAGCGTTGGATAGCGAAGGGGTAAAAATTACTATTCCCACTCCAGAGGGTGCAACAGTAGGGAAAGCGTTGGATAGCGTAGGGGTAAAAAATACTATTCCAACTCCAGAGGGTGCAACAGTAGGGAAAGCGTTGGATAGCGTAGGGGTAAAAATTACTATTCCCACTCCAGAGGGTGCAACAGTAGGGAAAGCGTTGGATAGCGTAGGGGTAAAAATTACTATTCCCACTCCAGAGGGTGCAACAGTAGGGAAAGCGTTGGATAGCGTAGGGGTAAAAATTTCGATATTTTCGATATTAGTAACATACATACCTTAAAAAAAACGATATTCTGTCTGTCGATATTTTGGACATCGATATTCTATACCATCGAAATTAAAACATCGATATTATTGTATATCGATATTTTAATTTCGATATTTTGTCTCACTACCGGAAGGACAAATCTAGGCCCCGATGTAGGTAAAACGCATTTACCGATTTTAAAATACCGATCCGTACCGAATCGGTATTTCAAAATCGGAAAATGATATGTAGAAAAAATTCATCGGAAAAATACCGAATCGGTAGCAATCGGTATCGTGAGTCGATACGTACCGATTCGCCAAGTACCGAATCGGTATAGCCCGGATCGGACACGTCCGATTCGGTAAATAAAAATGCGGATCCTACCGATTCGGTAAACGCCGAATCGGAAATAGAAATACGCCCCATGGGCCGAAAGGCCAATAGGAGCGCATAATACATACCGATTCGGTATTTACCGAACATATTCGGTATATTCCGAATCGGAAAATACCGAATCGGAGAATGCCGATTCGTCGAGCAGGTTAACTGACACTGAAGACATCAGCCAATGAGCTGGAAGCACCCTCCCCCACAGGGAGTGGCAACCCAGGCAGGTGCAACTCATCAGAACTTTCTGGAAAGCTGCCTGAGCTGAGCAAACACAGTGAGCAGCAGTGTTAGCAGGATCCCTGTGAGACATGGCAACCAGCACTGAGAGCCAGAAGGCAGAGCGCAAGAGGAAGACAAAATTTAGCACCATGGAGCTGCAAACCTTGGTGGAGGAGGTGGTGAGGGTGCACAGGCAGCTTTATGGAAGGCTGTCCCTCACTGTTCCGGAGAGCACCAAGAGGAAGCTCTGGATAGACATCGGGGAAAAAGTCAACGCTGTTGGTGTCACCCACAGGAGCCAAGACGACCTCAAGAAGAGGTTTTACGATATCCGTGGCGTGACAAAGCGAAAACTGGCTGACCTGCACAAGCAGGCTGGACTTACTGGAGGAGGCACAAACCGGGCGCCACCCCTCACTCAGCTGGAGGAACTAGTGGCGACCACTATTGAGAGGGCGAGTGTCGTGGGAATTGGGGACCTGGATAGCTCATCCCGAGCTACAGCTACAGGTAAGAAGCATGCGCAACTTGACACACCATACCAGACACCTCCCCTATAGACCCAATGCGCAGCCAAACCCCAGGCCAGTACTGCTAGCAACAGACATGAGCAATGCATCTTGGTAAATGTAGTCAGCAAAAGTACTCAATAATGCCACTGCAGAAGCATAAGAAAAATAACAGTAATACTGCACCGACGTTTTTGTAATGAGATGTGCAATGCTTTAATAGTAGTGACTGGAACACATTAGCACTCAGTTGACAAATGCTTCTTTATACCTAGGGGCACCATCAGGCGGGGGAGCAGCACCAGCTCCAGCACCAGCTCCAGCACCAACAGCCAGTGCGGTGGCAAGCACCAGTGTAGCAGCACAGGAGGAGGACAACACCAGTGCCCTGGGCAATGAGGAGGACTCTGGACATTCCCTCACACATCCACACTCCCCCCGACTGTCACTGTCTCAGTCACCCACATTGCAATTCTCCCCGGAGATCACACCACCACACAGCCACCCTGCACCTGCAACATCCCCTGCCAGGAGGAGAATTGTAGCTCCATTAATCATCATGGAGGGAGCGGCGGGTCAGGCTCCTGCACAAGACCCAGTGACACCAGCGTCACCCCAGCACGCACAGCAGGGCAGCAGAAATCCACGGAGGCCACGTGCAACCAGCAGTCCAATACAAGCACAGGGAGGCAGCGTCTTTGCAGGGCTGGAGAGCAGTATGGTGAAGATTCAGCGAATGCAGGCAAAATCCATCCTGGCCTGCCATCGCCAGTTGCGCCTGCACAACCTGCAAATGGGGGAAATGGCACAGGGCTTCAAGACTTTTGTAGACAGCAACAAGGAGATTGCAACATCTATTGGCCGAATGACCACTGCCATCACCCAGCTCTGCAACAGGATGGATGACCATGAGCAATGTTGTCGCAGGGATGCACGTATACAGAACAGGTCACTCGACCGCCTTGCAGCTGCGACCGCCCAGCTATGCCAACGTGGGGCAAACATGGAGGCCAGCCTCACACAGAACATGTCAGAGGTCACTAGGGGCATGGGCCGTATTACCACCGCCATGGAGACACTACTGATCTCCAACACTGTTGTGAATCCCGTCCTGGGCGAGGCTGGGGACAGCAGCAGCCGCAGCAGCCCGGCCAGCACAGTGTCAGAGCCGCGCCGGAGCAGCAGGCGCTCAGCTGAGGCTGCTGGGCATACAGAAGGGGGTGAGGCTCATCCTAGTGGGGCTGCTAAGCGCAGCAAAAAATAAGACTGGCAGTGAGGGTGAGGCAACCCGGACAATGGACAGTTCACCACTTCTTGTTTACCTTTTCTTTTGTTGCACATCAGTGCAGTAACGTTGATGCAACATTATTAAATTTCATTTCTTAAAACATACATTGACCTGTTTGTGCATCTGTACTCACTCAGAAATAGTTGTCTGTTATCTCCTGACGCCTGTATCTGCCGTCAGTTGGTGCAGGGAGTCCAGCAGGTTGTGGTAGTGGCACAGCATTGTCATCATCAGGGTCCTCGTAGTCGGATAACTCAACCTCAGTGCCTTTCCTGACTACAAGGTTGTGCAACATTGCACAGACAGCAATAATCTTGCAGCAGGTGATGGGGGTATATTGCCTTGCACCTCCGCTCTTGTGCAGACATCTGAACCTGCTCTTCCAGATGCCAAAGGTCCTTTCCACTACATTCCTCGTGCTTTTGTGGGCACGGTTGTACCTCCTTTGGCTGGGTGTTGAGGGGTTGAGGTAGGGGGTGAGAATACAAGGAAAAGGGGTAACATTACTCACATGCATACATGTACTTCACACTGCAATTTTGGTTATGGGGGTCAAACACTGTGTCTTACCTAGGAGGTATCCTTCACCAAAATCCCCTGCCATCAGCCGTGCATAAATTCCGCTACTCTGGAAGATATAGGAGTCGTCGGTACTCCCCGGAAACTTTGCAACCAGGTCAGTGATGACACACTTAGCATTGCATATCACCTGCACATTTATGGTGTGCCGTGACTTCCGATTGCGGTATACGTATTCCGTGTCAGCAGGAGGGCAAATCGGAATGTGTGTGCCATCTATGCAGCCAATGATGTGGGGGAATCTTGCCATCTGATAGAATTCAGCTTTTGTCTGTGCCAGTTCTGCATGGGTGGAAGGGAAGGAAATGTAGTGGTCCATCCTCTGAATCATGGCATCAAGGAACTTGTGGAAGAACCTTGACAGGCTGCTCTGGGTCACCCCTCCTGCCACAGCAACTACACTTTGATAGCTGCCAGACGCCAGCAGGTGTAGGCAGCATAGCACCTGCACCTGCACAGGGATTGCGTGTGCCCTTGGGGTGGGGTGCTGCAACAGGGGTTGGAGGTCCCTAATGAGGTCTCTGATGGTCTCTGCCTCCAGCCTGTACCTCTGTAGGATCTCTGGATCTGTCAGCATGCACAGGGTGATACGCTGTCTATACACCTGCTCCTGTCTCAGCCATTCTCTCTCTCCTTCCTGCTGTAGCCGTAGCCGTCTTGCTATGACATAGAAAGCTGCCATGTTGCAAGTAGAACTGCATTTTGGGTCCTTTTTTATAGGTTGCACCTGGTTACCACCTGATTCCAATCCATGGTAATTTCCGACTCTGAAATACCGAATTTGAAGCAAATTCGGTATTTCAGTGCTTACCTACATCTCATTCTTCAGCTTTTCGCATCGAATCGGATTATCACCGATTCGGTATTTATACCGAATCGGCGATTTTACCGATTCGGAAATTCACCGAGTCGGTAGAATCCCGAATCGGAAAAAAGTAGGAATCGGAAAATTCTCCGATTAGGTATTCTACCGAATCGGAGAATTTTCCGATTCCTACTTTTTTCCGATTCGGGATTCTACCGACTCGGTGAATTTCCGATTCGGTAAAATCGCCGATTTCTCCGGATTTCGGCCTCCTACATCCCGTTGTCTCTATTCCGATCGGTAACGGCCGAAAATACCGATTTTCGGCCGTTACCGACCGACCTACATCGGGCCCCTAGTTACATAAACAATGGAAGGGGGAGGAGCCAAGCTCGCGAGCGTAATGGTCGCCTTGTAGCTCGGCTCCGTCAGCCCTCTGGCCTGACTCGCATATCCTGTTGCATAACCTGCCCAGAGACAATACAATTCCGAAGAAATAGCAACGCAACGTTTCGCTCTTACTCACCGTTTGGCCTGGAGACTCCGGCGTGCTGCGGTTCCGAAGTTGTGCCCCCCGAAGGGACCTGGGCCTTCGTGGTGTTGAGACCGGGGCCTCGCCTATCGGATCTGGCCTGGCGTTGTGGTGACCGTCGGCCCCGGCCGAGAGACTGCGCCACTGGTGAGAGCCGTTGTGAGAATATCCCGGTGACCCTGATCCGGGCCCGCCTTGACGGCCGTGAGGCTGGTGCGGGGCGCGGTGCTCCGTGGACTGATCGTGTGAAGGGGTCCCCCCGCCGCTGCTCCGTCCATCGACCCTGGACCCTCGTCCTCGGACTCTGTTTGAGAGGAGCGCCAGCGATACTGCAGACGGCCCCCCGCCTTGGGCGAATCTCCTTTTTTCACAGAGGCTGCCATTGCTGGGACCCCCCGGAAATCTGTAAAGGCCCACATTTGCGAACTGTTCCGAGAATCGCGGAGGGTGGTGAGGAGGCTGAATTCACAAAATGGCTGCAGACGATCTGTGCTGTGGGTCTCCTCGTGATGACGGACTTGGGTTGCTGGACTGCACGGGGGCCTGGACGTGTGTGCGTGAGCCTACGATTGGAGACGTTCTTGATGCCTTACGATCCTTACGCACGGCCCTGGCCCCCGGTGCTCCGGGAGACTCGATTCGTTCCACCGCCATCTTGGGTGAACCCTCCTTCATGGTCCCCTCCTGTCTCAGTGATGCCACTGCCTCGCCTCCCTCGGTCGCTACGAGGGTTACTGTCGCTATCCATCGACGGGTTTGCTGGCCGGTGGATTTGGAACATCCTGCTCTCCGATGTTTGGAGTTTGGGGACTTGGATGTCGTGCGGGGATCCGATCCTCCCCGGGTGCCTGAGAACAATGGTGGACCGCTGCCTGTTTTTGCCTTGATGAGGTTGTGTTTCTATTTTGCAGGGAAACCCCCGCTTTTCCTAACGGCGAGACTGAACTCCTGTCTATTATTGCCCTTGTTGCTATTGCTGAGACATTTGAACTGCCTATTTGAACTTTTGCCCACTTGCTTATTGATTGCCCTCCCTGGCCTACGTTTTGCTCGTACTCTCTTTCAATTGTGTGCTTGCCTCGCATTGTGTTGCTTACTTCACACTGTCCTGTGGTGGGTGGTAATTGTGGTTAGGAAGGGACTGGGGTGAGATGCACGGCTCCCGGTGGTTTATTGGTGTACAGATCTGTGGCGAAGTTGCTCATGTTTCTAGTGCTGTGGGAGACCCCCCTGTACGTTTTTTTGGCGCTCGAGATTGTGTCGTTCTGGTTCACATGTAATATGATCGTATGGTTGGGTGGAGGGCTGTGGCTGACCGTATTTGTTTCTGCCCTTTTGCTCCTCCCTCCCATTTATTCCTTTTGTTTTTATGTCCTTTTTTGTCTCTATATTCTTCTTCTCTCTTTTCTCTACTACATTTCGGGTTCTGGTTTAGGGCGACAGGCGCGCTGTTTGGAGGGTAGGCCGTAGCCTACTGCAGGGGTGCTGGGTGGGATGGGTGGGTTGGGTCCTATTTGATGTTTTATTTTCCTCAGTTCTATGGCCCTTTTGTATCTCTTTATTGGAGTGCCGCGTCTGTCCTTGCCTTCCGTGGTATGATTGGGGTGGGGTCTGTAATGTCGCTGTTCTTCTTTTTGTAGTTCTGCTGCTTTCCATTGCGAC
This sequence comes from Lissotriton helveticus, assembly GCF_964261635.1. NCBI lineage: Eukaryota > Metazoa > Chordata > Amphibia > Caudata > Salamandridae > Lissotriton > Lissotriton helveticus. The sequence goes on from NC_136061.1 coordinate 1,135,682,452, forward strand.
TCCCATGCCCTCCTCGTTGCTGATATTACCGCTCTTTTATGTGTTCCTTGCTACGGGCGCCTGTTTAGGCGCGGCATTCTTCTCTTTCAGTCTGTGTTTTCCTTTGCCTCTCTTCTTTCCTCTTCCCCCCCCCCCCCCCCCATCCTCCCTTTTTCCTTCTCTCCCAAGGTCAGTATGACGGGTTAGTCTTGGTGTTGTCGTTATTCCGGCCCCTTTGTTCTGTTTCCGATGTGCTACTGGGTGGTGGGGATGCAAAGTTGTTCTTAATTATATACTGACTTGTGTTCACGGCCCTGTTTTTATACCGATATGTACAGTGCTGACATTCCTGCATGGCTGCCCTTTAGCCTTTCTGTTACCAATGGTTTGATTTGGGAATCCGGATTCTTCTATATTGTCGCCGAGCCTGTCATGCTCCTTATCGCCCTATTATAAAAAATAACCTTCTTTGCTCCTGTTTGCTGGCCGTTTGGATCCTCTCTCCTCCCCCCTTTTTAAGATTGTATTGCTTACGTTCCTCTATGATTGATTCTGTAACTTCATTCTGGACTTCTTGACTGCTTTCACGTATTATGGCCGGCCAGTTTGGTTGTAGGCCCAGATTTGTATATCCTGTCTATACCAATAAAGGTTTACAAAACAAAAAAAAAACAAAAAAAAAACTGGAAGACTTGTAAACGACACAAGCAGGAAAAGCCTTTGAAAGTTGCAAAAAGGCTTCCTCTGTAATTTTACCAGAATAGCATGTCAATACAGAGCATCAGTGGTCAGTTTGCTACATGTAGTATCAATGATAAATGAAAATACAACAATTCACCTCCTTGTCTTCCTAGGTATTCCAGACCTGATCTCTGGAAAAAAAAACTAAATTATGAATAGCTGAAACTCAAGCGTGTGTTAGTGCTGTTGCAATGACATTCAAGTGGCGCAGGCAAGATGGAGTCGATTTAGTTTTTGCATTTGCAGTCTAGGCTCACACAATCCCCTCCTTTGGGCAGTACTTGCCAACATTTTTACTACTCAATATCATTTAAATGCCCTGCCTCCTTCTGGATTCGTATCCCCTCTCTATATCTACGTCCCTAAAGCATGTTCCCTTCTTGTAACCTTTGAAAACGCCACAGTTCCTTCCCACATTTAAGTACAGTAAACATAAGCTAGGTACTATTCATGTTTGTAGAAATAGAAGTAAGAAACAATGACCATCAATCCCAGACAACCCAGTATTCACTACCCGCAACTCCCTAGCTGGTCTCCAATCTTTTCCCAAAATCCTGGTTTGCCCATTCCATGCTCTTTCAGTGAAACATTTGAGATATTAAATATAGGGTCTTGTATGTTCTGTGTATTGTCACAGATTGAAGTGCAACACTGCATGTTTGTTATCTCGCAGACTCCACCATTCTTTGCTAAAATCAAATCTAAAGCCATGCTGTTTTGCAAAATCATGCTACGCATTGCAATAATTTCTTCAGTAATAAAGTAGCAGCTATGTCATTAGCCAGCCTTTCTGTTAATTTAGCTTCCTTCCTTATTTATACCGCATTTAAAGATAACACCTAGTGGAGGAAATATTGCAAACAAATGTCTGAAGATTCTTCCCCTGCTACCACCCTTTGGTGGTAAACTTGAATGCCCCTCAATTATTTAGTGTGATATATACACGAGGATACTAAAGCTAGATAGCTTGCACCATCCCACTCAGTTGATAAGGAAAAGTAAGTATTCTTTCCACAAACATGATGTACCTTTTGGTAACTCTTTATCTAATTGTAAAACGTAAGTTGCGCTGACATGTTAAAAGTATGCAGGCTGTTACCTTCACTTTTAGATTTCCCTTATGGGCTATGTAAAGCGTTCCTTCCCTTTCATGCCATAAATTCAAAGCTGGATGCATTTTTAGCAAAGCATTTTCCCTCGAAATGGGTTCAATATGGAACCGTAACATCTTTTTTCGCATATATTCAGAATATGTCTTGTATAATTTTCATATGCAGATAAAAATTATTTCTCCCCTTCACTCAACATGCTTTGTACATCTTTAAGCATTGCAAAATTCATTTTTATTTGGTTTCTCATTCTTGGTTCTACATTAAATTTGTGCATAATTAACTACTTCAGCCTAGCAGGCTGCCATTCGAGTGCACGCCCAACATCTGACACAATCATAATCAAGTAGTAAGTTTGGATCAACTGGACATAGGTGTTGTCTTAATACTTATTTTGACGATGAGAACGCATTTCTTTTTCATCATTTTCATTTATCTTTTGATGCATTGCTTGGGTGGAGGACCTTTTTGTTTGTTAACAGATGGATCATTTGCATCAGCAATAATAGGATCAATCCAATTGTGCTAGTAAGAACGCGCCCCCTATGATGATCAGAACAATCTTCTGCCCCTGAAACCTCATTGCTTTCTTCATTGACATGTTTTAACATGCCTCTTTTGTTGGTTTTCTTTTGATCGGGCCACCTGCCTGGCTTGTCCTTTCTTTCAGTGAACACTGACTGGAGAAACTCACATTCGGGATCTTGGAGTCTTTGCCACCTTCCTCTAGTGTTCTTGCTTTCTTAGTATGTCATTTGTGAACCAAGAGGGCACTTTTTCACAATATACAGCAGGTTTCATTACCAGCAGGAGCTTGTAGGGCCCCTTCCAGGAGGGCTGGATGCAATTTATCCAGACATGATTGTCCACTAGGACCCAGTCTGCAGGTTCTAGACCATGACAGGTAGCATGTTGAAGATATTGGCGCCGCTTGCTGGACCTGGTGAGACACACAGCACCACATTAAGCAGTCTTTTGCAATATTTGATGATCAAATCATCAGTTATGGACAACAATGCAGTTTTGGGCATGCCAGTAATCCTTATGGGCTTCCTGATAAGGATCTCATGGGGTTATGCAGTGGATACTCTGATGTATGGCATTACAACATATGCCTTTACCACGGGTGCCTTTTCTATGGTTTCCTTTTCCCTCGCTCATCTTTAACTTGTATGGTAAGTGTATTTAAGGTGTATGTATGTGTGTGTGTGTGTGTGTGTATATATATATATATATATATATTTATATCAAAAGGGAGGGAAGAGGATTCAAGGTCCATTCGGTTCCCCTAGTTCAATACTGAGTTAATCAAAAATGGGAATGGACACTAGTGTCTACTTAACCATTGGATAAGCTTTGACAACCCTCATAGACAGCCTGGTTCATTCGATGCGGTATATCTTGTTTCCGCCCCGCCAGGTGTCATGGCATAGTCATAGGGTTGTCAAATAACGTGCGGTATGCCTGCCTCACCCGAGGCTACCTCTGGTTCAGGTAGAAGTGTCCAGAAATGATAGGGTAAAGAAAAGAGGGTTTCAATTAAAAACAGTGTGTCACCGAAAAGATTTTAATAAAAAAGGGTTGACACTGTATTAAAAAAATTCGATATATGAATGTAATCGAGTAACTAGATTACCTTATATCTATGTATATATGGATGCGTCAACATGTTTCAGCTCTTTTGGCCCAGCCGGGTCTGAAGAGCTTTCGTCAGGACAATAAGAACAAACAACATACATAAGGTACTCACACAACTTGTGTTGGGTCCTATTTGGCTAATATAGCATTTCTTATTTAGTCACCTTAATAGGTTTTCTTGAAGGCGTCAGCAGGAGTGAAGACGTTATTTGACAACCCTATGACTATGCCATGACACCTGGCGGGGCGGAAAAAAGATATACCGCATCGAATGAACCAGGCTGTCTATGAGGGTTGTCAAAGCTTATCCAATGGTTAAGTAGACACTAGTGTCCATTCCCATTTTTGATTAACTCTATATATATATATATATTCACTGAAAAAAACATAGGTTTCAGGGACGTCATAGTTACAAATTAGCATTTAAAAAAACCTTTGAAATCCACTGAAAAAAACATAGGTTTCAGGGATGTTATAGTTAGTTGCACATTTCACTTGTACAAAACCATAGAAATTCGTCCGGTATAGTTAGTTGAGCTAACTATAACTCACGCCCCTGCAATGCACTGCTGATGACGTCACATATTACATCATTCATGACATTGTCAGTGACATCACTGATGACATCTCAAATGACATCACTGATGACATCATCCAGTGACTGTGTGTTTCTGTAAAGTTTAAATATGTTTTATAAATATATTGGCCAATGTGTATTGAAGAATTAGTGGGTGTATAAGTGTGTGGATGGAGGATTTAGTAGGTGTATACTGACTGTAAAAGTGAGTGATTAAATGTGTCTTACTGAAATCATGAGTTGCTGTGTAAGCTGCTGTATTGGTTGATGAGTAGCTACATGAGTGCATACAATTGATTTTATTGTTTTTCCAAACATGCTCGTCTAAAGGATTACCCTTTCCACAGTCCTCTTTGCATGGTCATATATAACTTCATATTAATTATCAAGCAGAGAGTTATCGCTTTACCTACCTGCATTACCACTGTGCTTCGCTTACTCTACGTTTTTCAGGATCTGTGTTTTATGGGAAAGCTGTGCAAACCAAAGTTTGTTTTTGTTCCATCGACTCCTTCATCTTTCCCAACTTCAGAATCCCCTTCTAACATAGATCAAATGGCTGGGATTACTTCTAATCGCCCGTCCGCGATACAATCTACTTCAAGCAAATCCTCTCCGCCCACTACAACATCTAAGCGTTTAAAATATGATCCTCAGTCTCCGGAGAAAACTTCATCTCCCATCTTTATGGAGTTACTTTTAGAGGAAATACGTGCACTACGCCCTTTTGTGGATGAGACCAACAGAAAATGCAATATCTGGAGGAGAAATCGTCTACCATGGAAAGTAGAGTAACTTCGGTGGAGCAGCAAGTTTCACAGGTACAGGTTAATTCTCAGCGAATTTCTTCATTGGAAAAGTCCATTCTCACCCTTCAGCAACACGCGGAGGACTTGAAAAATAGAAACAGGAAGAATAACCTTATGGTTTGCCAGAATCCTTGGAAGGTGATGACCCAGTGTCATTCTTCTCTTCCTTTCTTCCAAAACGTCTTGATATGCCATCAACCACTTCTCTCAACATTCAAAGGGCTCACAGACTTGGTCCCAGTCTAATCAACAGCTCCAGCTAAACCTTGTGGTGTCATCCTTCTCTTTTTGAGATTTACAGATCTTCTTTCAGTCCTTTCTGCTGCCAGGTCTAAACGTCAGATCTCCTGGTCGGGTTAGAAGGTGTTTCTGTCCCAAGATGTTTCCAATGCTACTGCATCTAGAAAGAGAGAGTTCCTGAATATTTGCGCTCCTCTTCGAACTCTTGGAGCTAGTTATGGTTTATTTCACCCATGTCTTTTCAAAGTTACCTTCCAAAACCAAACATGGACCTTTCACGACCCAGCGTAACTTAGAAACTTTATCCATATTCTTACTACTAATGGCATGGACACTACTAATTCTCCTAATGGCTGAACATTTAATGTTTCTTTTTTCCTTACAGGATTCATGTTAAAGTCCCTACATTTCTTTGTTCCTGTTACTAAATAATCTTACATTTTGATGTTACTCAAGTAGAGTTCACATTGTTCCATTGATGTTCCCTTTTTTCTTTTTTCTTTTTTCCTTCTGTATGTTGAGCTGGTGTTCTTCTTCTTCTCCTTATATTCTACTCTGATGTTGATTGTCTTTTTTCCTCACTCACATAGATTGGTTTGTATTCCCCATTCTATATGGGTCCCATCTGACATTCTTCTGTCCTGATGCGGTCCGGACTCTCGATTTCGGGAGGTTTGTCTTGTTGAATGTCACCACTTCCCCGACTCTTCCTGTTTTGTCCCCTTCAGGTATGTTCTTCTCAGTCATCAGTTTTGCAGTTTTAGGTCCTTTGGTTGTTCTTATCTAGTTCTATTAAGCTTTTCTTAGACGTTATACGTTTATAAGACATCTTTTTGTGTTGTAATGTTGTATTGTTGCATATTCCCCCATTTTTCTTTTTACTGGTATTAATCGTTTCTTTTTGTTTTATTCATATAGCTTGGTTGGTCCATATTCCCTTCTCCCTCAAGGCTCCTTTTCTACATTCCCTTGTCCTGGTGCGGTTCGGACTCCCAACTTTGGTAGGCTTGTCTTGTTGAGTGTTGCCATTGCCCCACTGTCCTTTATGTTCCCCTTAGGTATGTTGGTTTCAGTCATCCTTTTTGGATATGCACTGTCTCTTCTTGTACTTTCTTCCTTCCCTTTTTTCCTTTCTTTTATTTTTCTATTCAATGATCAAGTTCTCTTTTCCTCTGCTTTTGCTTTTCTCTTACGCCTATATTGGTATAAAATCTTTTTCCTATGCTTTACCTCATTCTGCTATATTCTTTGATGTTCTTTACTCCTCTCCTAGTTTTTGGCAATGTTTCACTTTTATGTGATATTGTGGTTTTTTCTTCTATTATATTTATACTGTTTGAAAATTCAAAGTTATCTCCTGGAATGTAAAAGGTTTTATTAGCCCTATTAAGCTGCAGAGAGTCCTTTCCCATCTAGCCTCTTACAACCCTGATATACCCATTTTACAAGAGACCCATCTTACAGAGGCTGAATCCCTTAAATTAAAAAAAAGTTGGGTGGGTACGGTTTTGTTTTCACCTTCTACTAATAAAAAGAATGGTGTTGTCATTTTATGTCACAAAAAACTAAAATGTAAAGTTTTATCGCAAGAAAATGATTCTGATGGTAGATGGATATTAGCTACGTTTTTAATTAATTCTATACCTTTAACTGTTTTTAATGTTTATGGCCCCACACAACCTGATTGCTCTTTCTGGCCTTTAATCATGAAAAAATATATCGAGCATAAAGATGACTTGTTTATTTTAGGTGGAGATTATAACCAGATTGCTGATCCGTTCCTTGATCGTAAATCCACAGTCCGCTTTATACCTCACAAAACTCACAAACAATTTCTTGACACTATCTTGCAATCATGTCTCATTGACACTTGGTGACTCTCTCATCCTGATATTTTGGATTACTCCTTTTTCACTCCTCCCCACGTATCCTTTTCTCGTCTAGACTACATTTTTCTCTCTCATTCTCTATCTCAACACTTATTGTCTTCCTCTACTGAACCCATATGTAGCGAGGTGGGGAGGGAGCATACCCAGACGGACTGGTGGGTCGCTGAATCGGCCCCCGCTGACTCTGCCTTCCCTCCTTACCTTCAGAAACCCTGGGACACCGAGCCGCTACTCCACGACGACTTTGAAAAGGGAGAGGGTGCCTTTAATTGGGCGTACGAGGAGGATAGCGAAACCACACCCCCGTGTGACGTCCATGAATCGGGAATGGACAAAAAGCAGGAAGTGCTATACACCGTGTGCAACGTCACCCCGGAGGAAGAAGGCGAAGAGAGAGGTGGTCAGCGAGAGGCGGTTGCGAGAAGAGGCGAAGCGAGTGGAGAGCGGAGGAGCGAGGAAAGCGGAAAAGTGAAGCCAGAAGGCCTACGTCCCTGCGAAGCGCCGTGCCACACTCCCGAGGGAGGAGTGTGGCTTTCACAGGTACGGAGACGTTTGGCGACCTGGGTGGGGAGAAGGGGAGAAGAACCTCCCGTGTAAATAACCAGTGTACAAATCCCTGGCCTTTCCTCAAACCTTCCCACCCCCTGTATACCTACCCGGTCTAAACTGTATTACTACCATTATCCTGTGCCCGACTCCCTTCCCCTGTTTTCCGTCCCCGTGTTCCGTTCACCCTATTCCTCACAACACGTCACTAGACCCCTTTGTAAAGCACTACTCAGCGGTGTCCACTGCACTCCGGGCTTCCCCAAGGGCGTATATTACTCTGACTGTACACTGACGGCGTTCCCTTTGTTGGTTCTCTTTTGGGGCTGGACGACGCCGAGAGTCCACGGGAGGAACCCGAGGGAGGAACCACAGGACGTACCACCGACACATGAAGAGGAATCCCCGCACCTAAAGCGTCTTACAGGGTTGCCACCACGGATCCTGCACACTTCGCCAGAGAAAGACTAACATCCCGCAGTAGAAGAGCTTTGTTAAAAATAAAACCTGGTTTACCCATGAAAGGTCTTCAGTCTGTCACTAACCCCACGCTACAAGTGGTGTCAGAAGTGGGATCTGGCCCCTCTATCCAGTCGACCGAGATAGAGCAGGTAATTCAACACCTGATTGAGGGGCAACAAAAGCTGGAGTGGGCTGTGAACCAGCAGATAACAACGGCGGACACTGATAGGACTCTGTTTAAAAATACAATTAGCGCCCACTTAGAAGGGCTACAGAAAGTCGTCCAGAATCCCTCCGCCCCTACACCTCTGGAGAGAAGAAGTATGGCGCCCCATCCGGCAGGGGTGTCTCTACAAAAATACATACCAGGGGAAGACCCTGACGCGTTCCTCACAAACTTTGAAAGGGCAGCACGCGCCTGCGGATGGCCGGAGGATAAGTGGCCTTTCTTTCTGGCTCCTCTCCTAACTGGGGAAGCACAAGCAGCTTACCAGGTGGCCAACCATGCTGGGGCCACCCCGTATGCAGATATAAAGGATGTGATCTTAGATCATTTAGGGCTGGATGCAGAAGGATACAGAATAAGGTTTAGAAAGGAGAAGGGACTAACAGGAGAGAATCCCAAGACTCTCTTTCTACGCCTTAAGATGGCGGCTGATAAGTGGCTGAAGCTCGAAAGCCGCAGCAAAGACGATATCATGGCGAGTATATATCTCGAACAGTTCATGGAGGCCTTACCTTTTGGGACACAACGGTGGCTGAGGCAACACTCAGGACTCACGGTAACACAAGCCATAGAAATGGCCTCCAATTACGCAAGAGCGCAACCTCGCCCTTTGCCATGGGACATGGATAAAGGACCCAAAGCAACACCCTCCACAAAACCAGAGAGAAAGAGCAAACCTGGCCCTGAGTATCTAAAGCCAAGGATCGTACGGATGGATATAGCACCTGTAAGAGGACCCCAATGCTTCGATTGTGGAGAGTGGGGGCACATTGCTCGACAGTGCCCCAAGAAAAAGGGAACGGAAGAACCGATGGAAGTCGGATACATCCCCAAGGCAATGATGTACACAGCAGAGATGGGGCCTTCCTTCTATGTCCGGGTATTGGTAAATCAGAAACACATAAAAGCACTGTTGGACTCAGGGTGTAGACAGTCTGTCATACGAAAGGAGCTAGTCCTTCCCTCACAAACCAATTCCAGGGTCCTGGTCCATATTCGGTGTGTGCACGGTGACGTGAAGCCGTACCCAGTGGCCCACATAACCCTCCACCCAATAGAAAGAACCCCTTGTTCTGTTAAAGTAGGGGTGGTGGACTCCCTCCCGGAGGACCTAATCATTGGGGTAGACAATCCTGACTTCCTCTCCATGTTCCGAACAGAAATCCAGGAAAAGGACAAGAAGCCATAAAACTCCTATCTAACGTCTGAACCCTGGGTCTTAGATCGTAGTTTCAAATTTGCACAAGCCAATGACCCAACCCTCCTTAATGCATGGGAATCGGCTCACGTAGCTCAAACCTCCACCTCTGTTACGTACCCCCGTTTTCTGATCACACATGACCTCCTATACCGGGAAGGGAAACCCAAGAAATCCCCACAGCTAGTGGTGCTGGTACCTTTCAGAGAGCAAATACTCTTCTACGCCCATACCCACTTAACGGCAGGACACTCAGGGTATGAGAAGACCACCCAAAATATTCTGAAGCACTTCTTTTGGCCGGGTATCTATAAAGAGGCAGAGGTATATTGCAAACAATGTGAGGTGTGCCAAAAGAAGAACATGTACAAACCTCCTGCGGTACCCCTCCAGCCCCTACCCGTGATTGGGAATCCCTTCGAAAGGGTGGGGATGGACCTGATAGGTCCTCTTCCACGTACAGCACGGGGACACACTTACGCTCTGGTAGTGGTAGACTACAACACCAGGTTCCCAGAAGCCTTCGCCCTAAGTTCCCCAACCACTAAAAATGGGATGTATGACGTTACAACGCACACTTTTACAACGCATACCTTTACAACGCATTTTTTACACCGCAACATCCATTACAACGCACACCATTACAACGCATACCATTACAACAAATTCTTAGAAACTACCTTTACAACGCATTCCGCTACAACGCATACTACATTTACAACGCATACCATTACAACGCATTACATTACATTGCATAAAAGGTAAGTGTTGGATAGTGTAGGGGTTAAAATTACTATTCTAACTCCAGGGGGTGCACCAGTAGGGAAAGTGTTGGATAGTGTAGGGGTTAAAATTACTATTCTAACTCCAGGGGGTGCAACAGTAGGGTAAGTATTGGATGGTAAGTTTTGCATTGTAATGGTATGCGTTGTAATGACTGCGTTGTAATGGTATGCGTTGTAGTAGTGTGCGTTGTAGTGTCATGCGTTGTAATGACTGCGTTGTAAATGCATGCGTTTTAATAGGTTTTGCGTTGTAAAAGTTTCGTTGTAATGGTAGTGCGTTGTAAAAGTTGCGTTGTAAAGGTTGTATACCCTAAAAATGTAGCCGAGAAACTAGTAGAGCTGTTTTCGCGGGTGGGATTCCCCCGGGAGATCCTGACGGATCAGGGTACGCCCTTTGTATCAAAAATGATGAAAGAGGTTTGTAACATGCTTGACCTCCGTCACATTCGCACTTCGGCCTATCACCCGCAGACAGACGGGCTTGTCGAGCGCTACAACAGGTCGCTCAAAGCTACCCTGAAATTTTTTTTAACCCTAGAGAATAAAGAATGGGATAGATTGTTGCCATTGGCCCTGTGCGTCCTGAGGGCCCAGGTACAGAGTAGCCTAGGGTATTCCGCCTTTGAGCTTCTTTACGGTCGTCAACCCCGTTCTCTCCGGGAGATAATGAAAGAGATCTAGCGTACTCCAACCTGGAGAGGTCCCAGCAAAAACAAAAATATCATTTTGACAAGGGAAAAAGGTGGAGAACCCTGGAAAATTGTGATTGGGCCCTAGTGTTACTCCCCTCATCAGCCCAGAAATTTAAGAGCGAATGGATGGGGCCATATCAGGTTATAGACACTCTGGGTAAAACCACATACAGACTACAGATCTCCTCAGCACGACAGCAGTGTTTCCATATCAACATCCTAAAGAAATGGATCGGTCCTTTACCCAAGGACACGCATTTCAGCCTGCCGTCACAAGAAGAGGGTTCAACATTGGAATACTTGCCCATTAACCCAGAACTATCGGAGGCCGAAAGAAAAGAGCTACTAGGTACTTTACGTCTCTTTTCCGGTCTCTTTTCTGACACCCCAGGTAGAACACATATGGCAGAACATCGCATAGAGACTGAGGAGGGAAAGATGGTGAAGCAGAGGGCATATAGAATACCGGCAGCCCGAAGGGAAGACATAAAAAGGGAAGTAAGGGATATGCTCAGGCTTGGGGTAATACGGCCATCAAGGAGTAACTGGTCGTCGCCTATAGTTATGGTCCCCAAACCAGATGGGTCGACCAGATTCTGTATGGACTTCAGGGCTCTCAACGCCATTCGTCCTTTGATGCCTTCCCGATACCTCGTGTAGACAAACTGATAGAGAGAATCGGTGAAGCCCGCTATATCACCATGCTGGACCTCACTAAGGGGTACTGGTAAGTGCCCTTAAGAGAAGAGGACAGACGCAAAACCGCCTTCGCCACAGATGATGGGCTGTTCGAGTTTACTGTTCTGCCCTTCGGCCTCCACGGAGCCCCGGCGACGTTCCAAAGACTCATGAACAAACTCCTAGCTCCACACACGCGATACTCGTCCGTGTACTTGGATGATATCGTTATATTTAGCACCACGTGGAAAGAACACCTAGACCACATAGCCAGAGTCCTAACCGCCCTTCAGACTGCGGGGTTACACATAAACTCCCAAAAATCCCGTGCGGCCTTTTCCAAAGTTAAGTATCTCCGATTTATGCTGGTAAAGGGAGTCATAGCTCCCCAAGAGGAAAAGGTTAACGCCATAACCCACACCACCTTCCCCACCACCAAAAAGGAATTAAGAGCGTTTTTGGGGCTCATCGGGTATCATAGGCGATTCCTGGTAAACTTCGCGGAGACAGCAGCTCCGTTTACAGATCTCCTGAAAAAGAACGTAAAGAACACTCTGATGTCGCCCCCACCGGAAGGGGCAAAAATGGCCTTCGAAAGATTAAAAGAAGCAATAACCTCCAGTCCGGTTCTGATACCCCCTGAATTTCGCAAACCCTTCACTATGGCTACGGACGCTTCCAATGTGGGCATAGGTGCTGTTCTGTCACAAGAAGGGGAGGATGGGAACGAACACCCAATACTCTTCATAAGTAGGAAGTTGCATCCCAGAGAGAGGAACTACCCCACTGTGGAAAAGGAATGTTTGGCCGTGAGATGGGCCATTGATAAACTACAATATTATCTGGAAGGTCGATCCTTTGTGCTATACTCGGATCATGCACCCCTCCAATGGATGCAAAGAAACAAATCCCACAATCCTAGGGTCTTACGATGGTTTCTGTTTCTACAACCTTTTGCCTTCGTAGTGAGACATAGGAAAGGGACAGAGAACGGTAACGCGGACTATTTGTCCAGGGCACCTGTTCTCCCCGAGCGGGAGAATCCAAGGGGGGAGGAGTGTAGCGAGATGGGGAGGGAGCATACCCAGACGGACTGGTGGGTCGCTGAATCTGCCCCCGCTGACTCTGCCTTCCCTCCTTCCCTTCAGAAACCCTGGGACACCGAGCCACTACTCCACGACGACTTTGAAAAGGGAGAGGGCGCCTTTAATTGGGCGTACTAGGAGGATAGCGAAACCACACCCCCGTGTGACGTCCATGAATCGGGAATGGACAAAAAGCAGGAAGTGCTATACACCGTGTGCAACGTCACCCCGGAGGAAGAAGGCAAAGAGAGAGGTGGTCAGCGAGAGGCGGTTGCGAGAAGAGGCGAAGCGAGTGGAGAGCGGAGGAGCGAGGAAAGCGGAGAAGTGAAACCAGGAGGCCAACGTCCCTGCGAAGCGCCGTGCCACACTCCCGAGGGAGGAGTGTGGCTTTCACAGGTACGGAGACGTTTGGCGACCTGGGTGGGGAGAAGGGAAGAAGAACCTCCCGTGTAAATAACCCGTGTACAAATCCCTGGCCTTTCCTCAAACCTTCCCACCCCCTGTATACCTACCCGGTCTAAACTGTATTACTACCATTATCCTGTGCCCGACTCCCTTCCCCTGTCTTCCGTCCCCGTGTTCCGTTCACCCTTTTCCTCACAACACGTCACTAGACCCCTTTGTAAAGCACTACTCAGCGGTGTCCACTATACTCCGGGCTTCCCCAAGGGCGTATATTACTCTGACTGTACACTGACGGCGTTCCCTTTGTGGTTCCCTTTTGGGGCTGGATGACACCGAGAGTCCAAGGGAGGAACCCGAGGGAGGAACCACAGGACGTACCACCGACAGATGAAGAGGAATCCCCGCACCTAAAGCGTCTTACAGGGTTGCCACCACGGATCCTGCACACTTCGCCAGAGAAAGACTAACATCCCGCAGTAGAAGAGCTTTGTTAAAAATAAAGCCTGGTTTACCCAAGAAAGGTCTCCAGTCTGTCACTAACCCCACGCTACACCATAGTAATCTCATACCATGCTCCCATTATAACAGACCTTGACTTACTCTCGCCACATCCCAAGTCTTCTCGCTGGCGCTTCAATAGTTCCCTTCTTACTGATCCTAATTTCTCTTCCTCTTTTCGTTCTTTTACCAACGAGGTCTTCTTGCTTAATAGTGACCCTACTACTCCTCCTCATACCCTCTGGGACTCCTTTAGGGCCACTGTGGGAGGCTTCATTATAGATTTTCGTATCTAAGAAGAAGAAACAATATCTCCAGAAGCGGGAAGACTCATGGCTCATATAAAATCTTTGGAACATACATTTTACACTTCTTCAGATAAATCTGTATCCCCAGAACTGTTACTAGCAAAATTAGAGTTCAATAAATCTACTACGGATAATGCGCCTTCGATACTTCTTCGTAGTAGTGCTCATTATTATGGTGGTCGTAATAAATCGGGGCATCTTTTGGCTAATTATCTCAAGTCACGTAAAGAACATACTCTTATAGAATCTATTTATTCTTCTGACAATACCCTCCTTCATAAAGACAAGGACAAGATCAATTTCAATTATTTTACCAACAGCTTTACACTCCAGAATCTCCTCCTACTCCTTCTCTTATTCAGTCCTACTTTGAGAGACTGCCTACACCCTCTTCTTCTCAACTTACTTTTCCAGACCTTGATCTTGATATCTCATTACGTGAACTTTCTATAGCTTTATCATCCCTCACTAAAGGTAAAACACCTGGTCCTGATGGATTCCCAGTTGAGTTGTATTTACACTTTTCTGATCTCTTACTTCCTAGACTCTAAACGCTTTTTCAATAATTTTGCTCATCTGGTAAGACGGAGGGTACCTTTCAAGATGCTACCCTCTGTCTTATTCCTAAAGATGGTCGTGATCCCCAATTCTGTAAAAATCATCGTTCGATTTCTTTAGTCAATGTGGACAATAAAATATTCGCTAAATTACTTGCTTTACGCTTAGACCCTTTCATACCACACCTCATTGGTAAGGAACAATGTGGCTTTGTTAAAGGCAGACTCACCTCTGACAATTCTCGCCTTTTTCTTAATGTGTTGAATAAGGCCTCATCTCTTTCAATTCCACTAGCCGCTATCTCGGTTGATGTAGAAAAAGCCTTTGACCGAGTTGATTGGTCTTTCTTGTTTGCCTCATTACGATGGCAAGGCATTGGTCCCAAATTCATATCCCTTATTTCCATTTTATACTCAGCACCCAAAGCTTCGGTGCTTGTGAATGGTCAGGTTTCTTTTTCTTTTACTCTTCAACGACGTGTACATCAAGGTTGTCCCTTATCCCCACTTCTTTTTGTTTTAGCGCTTGAACCCTTTTTGTCCTCCATCCGTAACAATCATTCTATCTTGGTTTTCCATATGGGGATAATCAACTGAAACTTTCTGCATACGAAGATGATATTCTCTTATTTATTTCTGATTCAGAAGTATCTGTTCCTCCTTTATTATCTGAATTTGATTTATTTTCACAGGTCTCCGGATATAAGATTAATACTGATAAGACCGAAATTCTTCCTTTAACCAAAACTTGTCTTCCCCATCTTTTTTCTTCTACTGGCTTTGCTTGGAACAGCTCAAAGATCAAATACCTTGGTATTGGGATTTCCAACTATATTCCCTCTTCCAATAACTTAAATATGTCCGCAGTTCTGTCCCGTATTGATAAATCGTTCTCTGTCTGATATCCTCTTTTTCTTTCCTGGTGGGGTCGACTAGACTCAATTAAGATGATGATAGCTCCTATTCTAATATATATCTTTTCTATGTTACCTGTTCATATTCCTACAATCCACTTCAAGCAAATTGACTCATCTCTTTCGAAGTTTCTTTGGAAGAACAAAAAATCTAGAATTTCTCTTGCAGCTCTTCGTAAACCCAAACCTAATGGTGGAGTTAATTTTCCGGATTTCCGTCTTTATCATAATTCTTTTTCACTACGCCAAGCTTCGAGATGGCTTTCATCAGAACCTTCCCCTTTTGCCCCTCTTTGGCTTCTTATTGAACGAACACTATTGCTGCCCTTTTCCTTTGATGAAGTTATACGCTTCTCTGCCAAATCTCCTCATACCTCCTTTCCTTTATTCAAACACACTTCTTCTATTTTAAAACCCCTAGTTTCTCCTAACACTGATACACGTGAATCTTTTTTAAATTCCCCCATTTGGTATAACTCATTGATTCTTTTAAATAACAGACCCATTTTTTGGAACGCATGGAGAATAAGAGGCGTCATGTGGGTTAACCAACTTTTTGATGGAGCTTTGCCTTGTTCCTTTCCCCAATTCCAACTCTTATTTCATTGTCCACGATCCTTTTTACAGAAATTCACCACTCTCATGGCAGTCATTCTTGACCTTTACTATTCTCTTCCATCCTCCTCGTAACCTATATCTAGTTCTCCTCTCCTTAAAATTCTCAATACCCTTCCTAAAGCGTCTCTTGTTTTTAAATGGTTCATCTCTCCTAATCCGGAACGTATTAAAACTAAATTGGAACTTTCCTGGGAAGTGGACTTCGGTTGTACTTGGTCTGTTGCTCTCTGGGATAAGCTATGGTCCAGATCCTTAAAAATTTCTCGTTCTGCCTCTCTTACTCAATCTTTGTTTTCCTATATCATCGACTTTATTTTTCTCCCCTTTCTTTGTCACGTTTTTCACCCTCTTCTGACTCTAACTGTTGGACATGTGGTTCCCCTAATGCTGACCTTCTTCATCTCTTCTTTCTCTGTCCTGTTGTATCTAGATTCTGGGACAAAATTTGGTCATATCTCACACAAATCTTTACGCTTACTGTTCCTTATTCTATGACTCTTCTCTTCTTGGGTAGTCTTTCTGACTCTTTGGACCTTCCTACACA
Organism: Lissotriton helveticus; assembly: GCF_964261635.1. Taxonomy (NCBI): domain Eukaryota; kingdom Metazoa; phylum Chordata; class Amphibia; order Caudata; family Salamandridae; genus Lissotriton; species Lissotriton helveticus. The sequence goes on from NC_136061.1 coordinate 1,135,698,950, forward strand.
TTCACATGACCTTTTTGACCTCATGCTTGCTCTAGCATTTTAACATATTTCATCTAATTGGAAGTCCCTCACAAACATTTCCATACAAGGTTGGTGGAACACTCTATGTCAGTGGTTCCCAAACTTTTGGCTCCTGAGGACCCCCATTGAGTCAGCACTGGAAGCTGTGGACCCCCAAGCAATCTGTATGATTTAAATTAAAAAACATTAAAACACTAATTTGAAAAAAAACCCACAGGTGTGCACACAAAACAAAACGTCGAATTACTAAGGATTTTAGTATTTTATATTGAAAGAATCTGCAAAAAACTTTATTGGGAAGGTTGATTCTGCATCTCCGTGACTAACTTTTAAATGGTTGGTTTATTTAAATGGTGGGTTTTATTTCACAGTACGAGGCTCCTTCTCCTGCCACGGCCAGACTGGAAACCCAAAGCAGCCCTGGCAAATGTTTTCAGACCAGTCCCCATTCGCTGCACACCAAGTGCAGTGAGTGAGTCTAACCACTACAAAGGGGGCTTTGGGAGGTTCTCCCCCCAAGACAGTTTAGGAAATAATAGTGAATCCTACAACACATTTATCATTATATATTGATTTGTATTAGCTTTTAAAGAATAGTAAATGATGACGTTACTATGCACCGGGATACAACAATCTTTGTTGGGGTTCTTCAATGATTCCCTTATTTTCACCCTCCAACAGTGCCGCTAATCTCTCCATAGTCCCTCTGTCACATGTATTTAATTTGTTTTATAGCACCTCTCATACCATTGTAGAATGTCAGAGCACCTCACAACACACACACATATAGGGCAGATTTATAAGCCCTTTGCACAACCGGTGCATCACAAAAAGTGACGCTCGGCTTGCGCATTTTAGTCCCCCACATTTACAAGGTCAGGAAAAGCCACCCTGCGTGATTTTTCCTGTTCTTGTAAATATGGCCCCTTTGCACGCCGCACTTTGCGTGAACGGTGCGTTCCGTGGGTTTTGCTGTGAGTGTTTCCACGCAACACCCATGAAACCAGACACATTTCCAGATTTACGAGAAATCGTAAATCTGGAAATGCGTCTGAATGCTACACCTCCTCAAGGGAGGCGTAGGGAGGCGCAACAAGAAGAAATGTATTCATTTCTCCTCGTTTAGGAAGATGAAATCCCCTCTAGTGATTGTTTATGTACAGAAAGAGAATCCTACCTGCACATAAACAATCTCCCCACAACGCAGACATCCTTGCACTATGGTGCACGGGTGTCTGTGCCGGCGCATGACAGCAGCGTGTGCACCAGCGCAGGGAGAGCACTGAGATGCAACATACTGTGGTAAATATGTTGCATCCCTGTGCTTTGAAAGTGACTAAGTACGGCGCAGCCAAATGGCTTGCAGCACTCATTGAGTCACTTTCCTTGTAAATGTGCCCCTTAGAGATAATGAATCATGCATGTAAACCAGTGTATAGAAAATGTTACATAAGGCAAAGGCGACTACAAGTTGTAGTATTCACATGTCATTCCTACTGGTAGACATAATACAGTGTTTAGCATTGACTTTAACAATGAAACTTTATTTCCATTCAAATAAACCTTTTTAGCAGCATCAGGATAATGAAAGACTTGGAAAAAATATATAAGTTACTATCTTGTACCACGCAGTTTGCGAACATCTTTTGGATACCAGTTTATACGTCACAGTGCTAGATCACGATTGTCACTTTTAAACTGCACAGTAACTAAAGAATCTCTGTGACAAAAGCAGTAACCCACTGACCTATGCAGATAAGACACAGTTGTTTTTTAAAAATGCAGGTACACTTTATTTGCAAGAGACATATTAACCCTCTGTGCTACAATAAATAAGTCAAGCTGCCACTGGGCAAAACTCATCTCTCTCCAGCAAGAACATTAATCACTGGTGTTATCTTGACACTTTTATTGTTGCTCGAAAACCTCTAATTATACTTGGAACTTTGCAGTGCTTTTAAAACTGCTGCCTGAGGCCCTCATGGGAATGTGTCACGGACCACTAGGGGTCCGCGGACCACAGTTTGGGAAACACTGCTCTATGTCATTTCCATAGACTAGATGTTGCCTTTACCTCCTCCTGTAAACCAATTCGTAACACTGATCTCTTCTGGTTACCTTTTACCTCCTATTTGGATCGTTTGGCCTTAAATCTCTGCATATCAATTCAGAAAATTTTAAACCCCCTTGAAGAATTCGACTCTCTACCTTCTTGTCATCTTTTACAGGCTTCTTTTGTTATAGAATGTTTTACATTGAACTTTAGGTACTGAATTTTTATTTAATTTGTATATATGCCACTATTCATAGTTTTACTATTCAATATTTATATATTGCTAGATAAATTTTTTAATCCCTTCCCCCTCCTCTCCTCCCCTTTTTCTTCACCCCTTCCCCTTTTTCCTTCATCTTTAAAAACTCCCAAAAATGCTGTTTGTGTCTTTTATTGATATCAGCGTTGCTTGTATTTCATATTTATTTGAACATATTTTTTGTTCTTTCTTGTTGATGTCTGTGCTTGTTAACAATTTTCTCAATAAAGCTTTTCTTTTTTTTTTTTATCCTCACTTTGCGTATGAAATGTATAAGGAGAAGAGAACTTCTTGATCCCAGAATTAGTCTGGAAGAAAGACATATCTCAGCCGGACCTTCAAAACTTATGGCAAAGGTCACTAGGAAAATGCTGGTCAACCATCAAACCAGCCCGCTTGAAAAGAAACCACTTACTCACAATACACCGGGCATATTGGACCCCAAAAAGACTGTCAAATTTCAAAGGAGCCAGCGTAAAGTCCTGCCCTAAATGCGGGCTCGAAAAGGCGAACGACCTACACATGTTCCAAGGCTGCCCTCACCTTGATCCCTTTTGGCAAGAAGTTGGTAAGACAATATGTCGGGTACTGGGAAAACACCTAGAAGTAAGTACATCTTTAATTATTTTTGGGATTGAAACCAAGGCTGATTTTAGTAAAGAGAAGTTAACAAGAAAACAGGAAAATTTGTTGTTTGTATTAATATTACTAGCAAGGGAGGAGGAGCCTAGCTAGCAACCAAGATGGCCGCATAAGCTCCCGGCTCCGCCGACCTCCGCCGGCAGCTCATCAATCCTGTTAACTATCCTGAATCTGCACCAGACTCCCGTGTGGCTGAAGCTCTCCTGAGTCCGTGGACGCAATCCCGGGATTTCCAGCTTTCCGAATAACGAAGATACGCCGTGTTCTATTCTCGGCCTCACCCAGCGTGAAAGCCGGGGCCTCGATTTTGGACTCATCCGGGTTGGGAGTGAACAACATCGGCTGTGAGAGAAGGGCCGAGTCCGGTCCCCCTTGACGGGGAGTATATCCTGTTTGGATTGGATGGCGGTTTGATGGTCGGTCGTATCCGACGATACGACGGCGTGTTGCACCGGTTGCCGTGGTCGGGGGTCCGTTGCCCGGAGACTCCGCGCCCTCCGGGTCGACGGGCGCGGGCCCTCGCAGGAGGCGACGGTGTTGGTCTTGTGAGATTGTGAGCGCCCACTGTCTCCATCGGCCCCACTTGTGTCTGTTACCACGGAGTAGGCGTCCTCCGGGGTTTACGACTTGTTTAAGTGTTTTGCCAGAAGGATGGAACGAATGGAGACTGAACCGTCGCGGCCGACCGTCATGGCCGCCATTGAAGCGCTCCAATTGCGGATCGCCGCCATCATCCATAAACCGACTGCAACGACGGTCTCAAGTAGTTCGATTCCGGACGTCGGCCCGTCGACATGTCTTCCACCAGTTTTGTTGCCTGCAGTGCAGGTTTTGCCTGTGGTTGAGTGCCCCGAGCTCCAGCCTGAATTGGTGTTTCTTGATCGTTCCCCCACAGTGGCTACTGTACCAGTGATTCCCGTGAGCTCTCCGCGGCCGATGCCGGTACCGCCCGAGGGGGAGAGAGAAGTTCCTTTCTGTCGAGCTCCGTCTCTCGGGGACCATCGGAGTGTTTCATCGTCCCTTTCCTTTCGGCTGGTGCGATCTCTTTCCTGGGACTATTCTGGGATGTACGGTTGTCTCAGTGTGACTAGTGGTCTCCGGGTGCGGATGCCTTGACTTCTTTTCGACTACATTGACATTGACTTTATTGAACGTTTCGCTCTTCTTCTTGAAATGGCGGTCCGCTTGGAGAAGGTTCGTACAAAATGTCGGCGTGGCCAAGGTTGATTTGACTGACTGAGTTCTATGGCAGGGTTTCATTTGCTGCGGGATTTCTGGACTATCATGTTGTGGGAGGCTGGTGCTTCTTTCGAATACCCCCGATGGTTGATAATCGTTGCTTGAAATTGTGCTGTTTATATCGGGGGGGGTTTGATTCCGGCCGGGGGTAAGGGGGACCGGGGGTCTGTATGTTCTCTCCTCCTCCACTTTCTTTTTCCCTTCTATTAGGGCAAGTTCTGGGGCGACAGGCACGCTGCTAGTGGGTTAAGGCTGTAGCCATTGCAGGGGTGCAGGGTGGGGGGTTTGGGGAGGGTTTGTTATTTTCTCTTAGTTTAGTTCTATGGCCTTTCTTTTTCTTTTTCTTTTCCTTCCCTTTTTGCAGAAGGTGTTTCGTATATCCTGACCCGTGCTTACTCGCTTATCTTGGTGTCTTCTTTGGTTTTCTCTATCCTACTCGGGGGTGGAAGGGTTTTGCAGAATGTGTCTTATTGCGCTAACTGCCAGTATTGTCTCTCCTGTTCTACAAAGTAACCTGTTGGTCTTGCGATAATGTACTGATTTCTCTGCATTTCCTCATACACCTGCCTTATGTATCGTATTCTGAATATGGCACCTGATTTGTGTACTGTTTCCTTCTGCCTTTCTTCAATAAAAAAAAAATAAAAATAAAATATTACTAGCAAGAAGGGAGATATGCCTAAACTGGGTCAAACCAATACCACCAATTCACAGGGATTGGCTAAACTCGATAATAAAAACACATGAAATGGATAGGAAAGGAATGCCTTCTAAAAATATAACTTCTGGGAAATCTGGGAAAATTACCATGCACTCAATATGTAAGGTAATGAAGGTACTCGAGTAAACATAAACAAATCCTATGATTAAAGCGGTGACAATAATTCAGATGGGAATCATTCCCGCCGAGTGGCCAGGAAGGCTAGCTCTCCCCCCTGTTACAAAGAATTATTGATTATGGTAAAGGATGCAGGAGTGCTAAGTCTGACATAATTCCAACGAAGGGAAACTCTCCGTTGCCGGAACAGTAAAGTTGAGAGAGTGAATAAAGCTTTTCAAACATAAAAAAAAAGTGTGGTTGATTCTTTGCATGACTGACTAGATGTGTGAGTAAATCTGGATGAGTGGCGGTGTGTGTGTTTGTATAGGTATATGAGTGCCTATAATAGTGTTGTATTGATGAGTCACTGCATGTATGAGTGACTGTGTGGGCGAATGAGTGGATGTGTGTGTAGACCTAGGAATCAGTGTGTGCATACGTAGTAACTGGTATTGGTGTCTCTATTGTTTTGAAAATGGTAGTCTGTATTTTAGAGTGGGTGTATCAAAGGTTTTATTAAGGTATGAGGAGGTGCATCAGATTTTCAAGTGGATGATGTCATCAGTGATGTAATTTGAGATGTCATTAGTGATGTCACTGACCATGTCATGAATGATGTAATATGTGACATCATCAGCAGTGCATTGCAGGGGCGTGAGTTATAGTTAGCTCAACTAACTATAACGGGGGAATTTCTATGGTTTTGTTCAAGTGAAATGTGCAACTAACTATGACGTCCCTGAAACCTATGTTTTTTTCAGTGAATTTCAAAGTTTTTTTTTTTTATATTTCTTTTTATTGAAGATATAAAAACAGCAAGGTAAAGAATATATTACACAGTGTCAATTCAACCGGGGAAGGAGAAGTCAATACAAATGAAATCAGCAATCCATATACGGAAGGGGAAGGGGGGAGGACACAGGGAAAATCAATACACATACAAATAGGCAGTCAGCATGCATGGTCACGGGGAAGGTGGAACATCAGTATTATTTGCAATAGGCGGTGCACAAATATCTCCACGGTAGGTATTCCAGGGTCCCCATATTCTACACCATTTCCGGGGCCGACCCCGGGCCAAATACACTGTTTTTTCTCGGAACATGCACCAGTCCATATTTTCCTTCCATAATGCAACTGTAGGTGGCTTTTGGGATCCCCACAATTGAGCTATATCGTGCTTGGCGATCATGGCCCCCAGGGTCGCCCATTGTGTCTGGGCTACGTTATAGTCCGTGGGTTCCCAAACATTCAGTAGACATCGCCTAGCTTCTGGTAAGAGGGCAACCCCCGGTACTTCCTTCAATACATCATGTACCCCTCTCCAGTAGGCGGCAACCTCACGACATTCCCAGATAATATGAAGAAATGTCCCCATCTGGCCGCATCCTCGCTTGCACAAACCCTCCTCAGAAAAGCCCATGTGCACCAATCGGGGGCCTGTGACATATACCCTGTGAAAAATCTTAAGTTGAACCAGTCTGAGTCGAGCTGGTATCGCAACCTCCTTGGGAGAGGAGATCGCAGATTGCCAGTCCTCGTCATCCAGTTGAAGGCCATCACGGGTCCACAAGTCACGAAGATGCAAAAGGAGATCCGACCTGTCATTTATTAGTTTTTTATAGACTAAGGAAATAGTACTATCGGGCACATGACCGTCTAACAATCTATCTTCGAGCGGGGACGACTCCGGAATTACCTCCCCCACTGGAAAAACCGACCTCGAAGCATGTCGAACTTGAACGTAACGGAAGTACTCTGAATCAGCTAGTTCATACTCCTTCTGTAGCGATTCAAACGATTTAATCTGGCCCTTCACCCAGAGGGCTCCCACCTTACTGATACCGATGAGATCCCACTTATCAAATCCCTTGGTCTTCCACAGTTTACCCAGTTTATTAGAGCCAAAGAGCGGGGTCGCCCGAGTCAAGAGGTCTTTCCACCCCATCGAACTAGTTGCATCCCGCCACAGACGCACCGCCGTCTTGGTAGGTCCCGACAAGTCCCTGATCACCGATCTAGAATATAGTGCCCTGTAGTAGTTACCCCCAGGTAACAGCCATCTATCCATTGCAAAGGCGGAGTTCAATTCGGGACCATACGTAGCATGATTGATGGCTCCCAATTGAGACGCCCAATAGTAACGTTTTATATCAGGGAGAGCGATCCCCCCGTCATACCATGGGAGCGTCAGTTTAGCAAGTGCGATACGAGGTCTACCATCCCAAATCAACTTCCTTTAAAGACCCTCGACTGCGCGGAAATAACAAAGGTTTTTTAAATGTCAATTTGTAACTATAATGTCCCTGAAACCTATGTTTTTTTCAGTGAATTTCAAAGCTTTTTTAAATGATAATTTGTAACTATAACTAAAATCATTCCTCGATGCCTGTGCTGACTACTGCCTTCGATCTACACTGCGGATAGCAGGGCTCACAATTCACATTGAGTCGCAATTGCAGATGACACAGTCCAATAGGCAAGAGACATTGCTCCCAGTGCGGCCCGCCCGGACCACGCATCATTGCTGGCTGCACACACGCTCAATGCTTCTAATGCCCCTATCTCATTGCAGCACAACTCATGGACCCTTTATGATACAATAGTTTGTGTATAATTTCACATCTGGTGCCCCTACCTCAGTGTATCACAAGTCTTGGACCCTTTACGATAGAATCTTTTGTGTATTATTTCACATCTGGTGCCCCTACCTTAGTGCAGCACATATCATTGACCCTTTATGATTGAATCTCTATGTCTCATCCAATGATTACTGTTGTACTTGTTGCCAACACCAACCATTCCCGGAGGGCTGGCTTACACTCACCCCACACACAACCAGCACAGACGTCACTGGACATGTGACCCTGGTAATAAAAAGGAATCGAGCGCACATGCCCGTACCCAGTTCCACTATCTATCTGTGTCTGTGTGTTCATTATATATGCAACATGCTGCTCTTGGGCCCTACCACATTACATTGTGTTCTGGACAGCGTATGCAACCAACTTACCTTTGACAGTGTTAGAAAACTTTGTCTCGGTCATTGTACAAGTACGTACCTAGAGACTGGATGATTAGAGTACTGCAAGGAGAGTGTATAGTGAATTTATGAGTGCATGCGGATTGGCGGAGTGGTTGTATAAGTACATATGTTGGTGCAGCCTAACTCCGACAACGAGCTTGTCTCTAATTGGCTCCCCTCCATGTGCCAAAAACTGAAATTTGGGCTTTGCATTGCCCTGTATTGCTACAGCTGCAATACTCCACTGAATGTGGAATAAACATTCACATCCACAGAGATGTGTCATCTCCACCATCTTTCATCTGTGGAAATATGGATAAATGTAGGGTCATTGATTCCCCGTACCTTCCATGTTGGCCATGTTGAGGGACTTGGCTCACAGAGTGACACATTGACGCTTGCAACCCGGTTGACGGAAGCACCTGATTTTTTAAAAGCATTCTCTAGCCCAAAGCCCCACAAAAACGACCCCAAAATAGCCCAATATTGCTACTTTAAGGAAGGAGGGGCGGGGACATTGTCAAGCAGGCGGTCAATGCATTGGAATTGATGTTGCAGCAGGCTGCCAAGGAAATATTTGTCTAATAAAGCGCTTTGACATACTACTTTGCTGGAGTACTGTATATATATTTATAATCTGGCAACTAGCACGCACCAAAATGTTACCACACAACCAGGAAAAAATTAGCCCAATTTTGGTAATCTAGCCCAATCTGGCAATAGTGCTGCATCAGTTGATTCCTCATATTGCTCATGATGGAGCCACGCCCATAGTTCCGGAGTCATTCTTCACAGCCTCACGCAGGACTGACATACGCCAGGCCAGCCCACACTGCTTACGCTTACAGGGAAGGACAACAACGCTACATGGTCCAGATTTTCATTGAAGTGATCTGCTGGTCACAGGTCTAGTTGTCAGTATGCCACAGCCAATCCCTCATGGCTGGTATACACCCACACCCCACCCATCCAGCACAGGTGTCACAGGACACGTGACCCTACCAATAAAAAGACCGGGCGCACGTGCTCTACGCCATTTTAGAGTTAATCCCACCGCATGCACTGTGATGGCCGGTCCCGGTGGTCCGGACACCTCATGTAGGCCTGAGCCATGGAACAGGGGGGCCTACCACCACTTGCGTGGCCTCACTGGTCACTGAGTTAGTGGCACTACAAGGACTGATGATGATAGGTGCACTATTATGTCCTCTGCCATGGAAAAATCAAGACACCGCATCAAATGCAAGACTTGTTGGCTTGCGGAGCGCGGCTGCATGATGTGGAGGGTGCCTTGTCCGTGAAAAGGTGAGCAGTGAGGCCTGGGTGTGCAGCGGCGGGCAAATACGTCTGGGTGGCGGGAGTGGATGGGGTACAGCAGCCTGGATGCACAGCGATTTAAGCGTGCACAGTCGTATATACTCTACCATTACTAATTCTGTACTATGTTTCAGATGTGGGAGCTTGAGGGCTCCACTAGGTCCCGGCACGTGGTTGGAGACACAGCGGTGGTGTAAATGTGAGCTGTGAGAGTTTTGTCCACAGCATAGGCACTCACTGTCCCTCTTCATCTCTTCCTTTCTCTCCTTCACACTCTTTCACTCTCTCTTCCTTTCACACTGTTTCTCTATTTCTCTCTCTTCCTCTTTCTCACACTCTCTCTCTCTCTCTCACTGTTTCTCTCTCTCTTCATCTCTCTCACTCTTTCTCTCTGTCTTCCTCTCACTCTTTCTTTCTTCTCTCTCTCTTCCTCTTCCTCTCACTCTCACTGTTTCTCTCTTTCTGTCTGTCTTCCTCTCACTCTTTCTTTCTTTTTCTCTCTGTCTTCCTCTCACTCTTTCTTTCTCTCTCTCTCTCTCTCTCTCTCTCTCTCTTTCTCTCTCCTTTGATGGACGCATGATGCACAATCTTATCTTGCTTTTTCTATAGCAGGTCTGCGATGATGCGTGGCCATCCTGCAATCAACACTCATCTTGAATTGTGAGCTCTGCTTCACCACGAGTACACAATGGGTGAGGAGGTTGCTTCGGCACGTGGTGGACCCTCTTCGACACACGCCGGTGGCGTAAGGTGAGCAAAGAGGCTTGTTTGGCAGCAGCGGGCAGTCACCTCCGGGCAGTGGGAGTTTATGGGGCGTAGCAGCCAGGGTGCCCAGTGGCGAAACAGAGAATTACGCATGTGCAGTTGTATGTACTCTGCAATTACTAATTCTATACTATATTTTAGATGACTAAACTGGGTGTACGGTGTCACGGTACGTGGTTGTAGACACACCGGTGGCAGAAAGGTGAGATGCAAAGATTTTCTCCAGTATCAACACTCCCTCTCCATCTCTTCCTTTCTCTCTCTCACACTTTTTCTCTTTCTGTCTCTTCCTCTCTCTCTCATTCTTTCTTTCTCTCTCTTCCTCTCTCTCACTCTTTTTCTCTCTCGCTTCCTCTATCACACTGTTTCCCTCTTCCTTGTATCTCTCTCTTTCTCTGTCTTCCTCTCTCTCACTCTTTCTCTCTTCCTCACTCTCACTCTTTCTCTCTCTCTCTCTCTTTTCCTTTCTCTTACTCTTTCTCTCTCTCCCTCTCTCTCACTCTTTCTCTCTCTATTCCTCTCTCTCATTCTTTCTCTCTCTCTCTTCCTCTCTTTCTTTCTTTTTCTCTCTCTCTTCCTCTCACTCCCACTGTTGCTCTCTTTCTCTCTGTCTTCTTCCCACTCTTTCTTTCCTTTTCTCTCTGTCTTCCTCTCATTCTTTCATTCTCTCTCCTTTGATGGACGCATGACGCGCAATCTTATATTGCTTTTTATCTAAAAGGCTGTGATTCGCGAATCGACGTCCCCCCAACACCACCACAGCTGAATGCATGTAGAACCTGCGATGATGCGTGGCCACCCTGACAATGCCTGAGAAGGTTGCATCGGCACTTGGTGCACCCTCTTACACACACGCCGGTGGCGGAAGGTGAGCAGAGAGGCTTCTTTCCGCAGCAGGGGGCAGTCACCTCTGGGTGGTTGGAGTGGATAGTGAGCAGCAGCCTGGGCGCACGAGAGCGCACAGACACCTCTGAGCAGTGGGAGTGGATAGGGTGCAGCAGCCTGAGTGCGCGTTGCAGAAACAGAGGAGTAGGCGTATGCAGTTGTATGTACTCGGCAATTAATAATTCTATACTATCTTTCAGATGACTAAACTTGAGGGTGCACTATATCCCGGCACCTGGTTGGAGACACACCGGTGGCACAAAGGTGAGCTGCAAAGATTTTCTCCAGTTTCAACACTCCCTCTCCCCTCTTCCTTTCTCTCTCACACTTTCTCTCTTTCTATCTTTCTCTCTCTCTTATTCCTTCTTTCTCTCTCTTCCTCTCTCACTCTTTTTCTTCCTCTCACTCTTTCTCTCTCTCTTCCTCTCTCTCTCTCTTCCTCTCTCTCACACTGTTTCTCTCTTTCTCATTTCCTTGTATCTCACTTTCTCTCTTTAACTCTCTCACTGTTTCTCTCTTTCTCTGTCTTTCTCCCTCTCTCTCACACACTCTTTCTTTCTCTCTCTCTTCCTCCCTCTCACTCTTTCTTTCTTTCTCCTTTGCTGGACGCATGACGCACAATCTTATCTTTCTTTTTGTCTTGCAGGCTGTGATTCACAAATGGTCCAGCGATGATACGACATGGATGTACATAGTTTTAATTGTTGTATTTTTGTTTTAATACAATGTTTTATATGTAAATCCATACATGACTAAGATTCTATTTATTCAACCTCACAAGCATCTTCTTATCATCAATTGTACAACATTACCCAATTTTTTACTTTCCAGATTCCCTAACATGACTGTCACATTTGTTTGTGGGGGGTGGAGGTGAGGGGGTGGGGGGTAGCGCACAAGGAGCTCCTGCTGTGGGATATTGGAGCAGTGTTGGGTGTCCGACCTGCATGATCATTGCCTCCATTGCATCTGTTCTCACAGACTTGCGAGTTGGCGGGCTGGCTCGTAGATGAAGAGCTGCGAGCTGACTGGCTGGCTCATAGAGGGAGAACCGCGGCCTGTCAGTTCGCAGAGGGAGAGATGCGGGTCAGCTCGCAGAGTGACACCTGCGGGCCGAATGGTATAGGGAAAGGTGCAGGCCGTCGGCTTCCAAAGGGATATCTGCAGAACAGTAATGTAGGGAAAGGTAGCGTGAAGAGCGTATCTCGCAGAGAGAGACCTGCGGTATATTTCCAGTCTAGGCTTCACACATACAACTGCGGGCCCGAGAACTCGCACCCGAAGAGCTGTGAGCCGACAAATGGTTCGCAGAGGGAGACTTGCGTGCCCAAGAAGGTTGTTGGAGGTATGCTGTTGATGGGGGAAGAGGGTGCGTTACCTGCTGATGTGGGGAGACGCAGTGTGAAAGGGGTATCTCGCACAGACAGAGCTCTGGGACCTTTCTTTTGTATTTTCACTCGATGCGAGGCACAAGATGGCTGCTAACACTTCCTGATTTGAAGTGTTAGCAGCCAATCAGAGGACACTTTCTAGTTTGAAGTATTAGCAGCCAATCAGAGGCAAGCTCGTACTCGGGAGTTAGGCACCGTCCAGATATATATATCTGTTTTTCTTTAATATCTCAAAAATTACTGAACGGATTTTCACCATTTCAATAAAAGTGCGCTTTCTGGACAAAGACCATTCTCCCTGCCAAATGTAGCGTAATTCAGTTCAGCAGTTTGACCTGTAGCCTTCTCTAAAGTTTCCTATGGAAAATGCATTGAGAAAACACTTTTTCGGACCAATCTTTTTTTCTTAGCCCCCCCTTTACCAATCACCCCATAACTTTCAAGATAGTAGCTCAAAAAAGAGAAACTTTTTGGAAAATTTCGTAAAGATTCATCAAATGATGCCAAAGTTATAAGCACATGGAGTGCTCCAGGAGGGGGGCCGCGCAACCCCCCTTCCAACATGAGTGAAGCCTCGGGACTGCGGGGTCCCCAGCGGGCCCCCGCTATTATTTTTTAAGAAATGCCCCCGGGTCCTAGCCCACCTCGGGGTCTCATTAAAATAAAACACGGGAACCCGCGACCCCAGCGCGAATTGCGCCGATTAAAAAAAAATGCTTTTTTGGGCCCTGGGGATCCTTCTGGGACCCCCTGAGCAGGCCTAGGGGATCAGGGTGTTCCTACCCTGCCCCCTTCTCTTGTTTTCTAACTTTGTTTCACTGTTTTCTAGCAACTCACTTCTACCAAGCCACAAGATGGCTGCCAACACTTCCTGGTTTGGAGTGTTGGCAGCCAATCACAGTGAAGCTCGTGCACGGGACTTAGGCTCCGCCCAGGTATCAAAACCTTTATTTTTCTAATTTCTCAGCAACTACTGAATGAATTTACACCATTTTAAAAAAAAGGTCGCTTTTTGAACCAAGCACTACCTTTCTAACAAATGTGAGGTAATTCCATTCAGCAGTTCAGGCTGTAGCTCGTCCCAAAATTTCCTATGGAAATTTACTAAGGGAAAATGCATTTGGGACCCCCTTTTTTTCTTAGCCCCCGCTTGACGAATCACCCCCAAACTTTCAGGATAGGAGCTGACCTGGATAGACTTTTTTTGGTAGAATTTTGCGAAGATTCATCAAAAGACGCAAAGTTATTCGCAAATCAAAAAATGCTTTTCCTATTGAAACTAGGTTGTAACTATAACTACCTACTGACGACTACCAGTAGGTAATATAAATATATATATATATATATATATATATATATACATCAAATGTGGGGTTTACAAAACTCTCGCTAGCACAAGAAGTGAGTTGCCTATGCCAGGATCTTCGAGATACTTTAAGACCAAGAATTCCAGCGGGTGGACGAGTAGGCAACAATGGGCAAACCACAAACGCAATGCAAGGCGGAAATGCCGCAAGAACAAAGCCAAACAGCGAGAAAAAGCTGCAAAAGGGACGCTGGAACAAACAGAATCGCAAGCCAGCACCAACATCTACCCCAGCTCAGTAATACACCTCACTGATGTCCAACTGACCACCAATGATGAAACAATCCTAGACTTAGGATTGTCCTATTGTCCCCCATGTAATTTTAATTATGCAGACACCAGGATGGACACTTACAGATTGGTGAGGAAGCTCAAACTAAATAAATTCTTTCTCCTACAACAAAATAGAAAAAAACAAATGGAGACACCAAACAGTCCATCTTTATTGGAAGCAGGAGATCGAACTATGTTTGAAGAAATTTGGGATCTACAGAATGAACCTGAAATAATAACTGGAGTACCAATGTTATTATCAAGGGAAGATAAAGTAACTTGTAGAACTCCATTTAAACCCAAATCTACATTTCAACCAATCATGACCCACGATAATCTAGATGTGTATCAGGAACTTATCACAAAGGATTTGAAAAAGCTCTATATTGCCACTAATAAGAAACATACTGTCATAAATAAAAGGAACCAATGTTACAATAAGCTGATTAAAAAAAAGAATCGGACAAAAATATAATTGTTAGGCAAGCCGACAAAGACGGTAACATTGTTTTGTGGCCAAGACAAATGTATATTACTGAAGCCGAGAATCAACTGATGGACCCCCTGTGCTATAGAAAAAGCAATCTTTCTGCCATTAAAACAGCATGGCAAGGGGGGCGTGGCTACGCAAGCGGCGATGGCGGTTGTAGCCTGCTAGAGCTCCCGCCGGCCCGCCATTGATCCGACGACTTATCCTGGTCCCCGAGCCACTGACCCGCAACCAAAACGGGGCTAAAGTTACCAGAGGCGCCAGTGACCATCCGGTGTGTTCGGTGGCGATCCCGCGCTCCCGAGCGGAGCTGGGCAGCGGGGTGCGAGGTGCGGCCTGGTGGACTGCGGAGCAGCCGGGGCCTCGATTTTGGAGCAGCCGAGGAGTGGGTTGCGGCCAGGAGACGGCTGCGGCGCCCCGCTTGCCCTGGGGCCGAGAGACTGCTGGCACCCATCCTCCCAGGGCCAGGCTGAGCCCTGGGGCAGTGTAGACGTGACAGGCGGACCGGAGCGGCAGAGGTGGCCTGGTGGCCCGGGCACAGCCGGGACCTCGATTTTCGCGGCCCGGTGTCAGGGGCCGGCAGCATAGAGGAGGGACGGACGCCCTGGAGAGCCCGATCGGCGGTGAATGTGCCGAGGCAACTATTCGGCCTACCGACGGCAACAGTGAGTAGTGGCCCCCCCCCCCCCCCCCCGGGCCCACAGACCAGAAGGGACATCGACGCTGTGGCGCAAGACGCTGTGGGTCCACGCACCGACTGGAGGAGCGTTACCGGTCACTGAGAGCCACAATCATCGGCGGCTGGGGGGGACAGCATACGTGGGGGCAGTGTCTGAGGTCCACCCGGTGCTATACCCAACACTACGCCGACCCGAAGTGACTTGTCTGAGACTCCCCCCCTCCCAGGGGCCAGCAGCAGTCCAGTGGCCCTGATAACTCTGCGATCATGACCAGGGGGGGTAGCAGCACCGCTAAACAAGTAACCATCGATAAATTCACCGGGCCTGGTGGGGGCCGGACAACGCGGCCCTTATGGCGGCCATAACCCAGTCACGGGACATGCTGGATGCCAAGATAGGGGCTGTTGGCGCAGATGTGACCCTATTGCGCCAGGACCTAAGGAACGCCGTGGCACGGATCACGGAAGCAGAATCCAGGGTGTCAGTGGTGGAGGACGACGTGAGTAACCTTAAAAAGAGGATGGCGGCGATGGAAACTGCGCAGCGGGTTACGGCGCTCCGGGTGGAGGATGCAGAAGGGCGGGCGCGCCGAAATAACCTCCGCTTCCTTGGATTTCCAGAGAGCTGTGGGAAGGGTGGCATGGAACAGTTCCTTACACAGTGGCTAGAATCATGGATGCCCCCGGGGACGCTGTCTGCATGCTTCGTTATTGAAAGGGCGCACCGCGCCCTGACGCAGAAACCACCTGAGGGCGAGCGGCCTAGGGCGGTAATCGCACGGCTGTTGAACTACCACGACAGGGACGCCATACTGAGGGAAGCTAGAAATAAAGAAACCCTCTTATGTGAAAATCAAAAGATCTTGATCTTCCCTGACTACACCAAACTCGTCCAACAGCAACGCCACTCTTTCATGGCAGCAAAGGCAAAGTTGAGAGGCCTTAAGCTACAATATTCCCTGCTGTACCCGGCGCGCCTGAGAGTGATCTTCCAGTCACGGACACTGTTCTTTGATACGCCGGAGGACCTTTTTAGATGGACCGATGAAACGGTGCAGGTCAGACCACATTCTCAACCAGGGCTCAATCCAGGCTCCCCTGAGGACTCGCCTCGGCCACAGCGAGATCAGACGTCTAGACACGGACGAACCAAACGCTCCAAATCACGCAAGCGCGCAGCCTCGGCCGATGGCGCACGAAACACTGTTAGAACCGAGGACTCCGAACAATCTAGCACGGATCACTGAAGTCTCCGGGGCCTCGGCTCCCTCTTCTGCTATTACTGCTGCCAATCCTAGCTGGACGCACCTGGTCGCCTGAGACCCACTGTGTCTTCAGCCGTATCGCGGCCTTGTGACAGTACATCTAATGTCTACTGAGCGTGGACGAGGTTGTGGGGTGGGGTTCGGGGACTCCATAATAGTGGCTGCCACTCTCCCGTTTGTGAGAGGGACACTGAGGGGAGGGGGTGAGTTCACTGTTCCTCTTTGGGATGTTGGGATCCATTGGTATGGATGGGCCTGAGCCCTCTGTTTTGGACTCGGGACTACCCATGCCGCGACAGGTACCTCATAGTTCATTGGGGTATAGGGTGGGGGGAGGCTGGGGATGGGCGGTCAGGGTTGTGGCTGCTGAGTTGGGGTTGGGGAATGTTGGGGATTGTGGGGCTAGGGGGTTGGAGCTGTTCTCTGGGGTGGATGGTGCACTGCATGTGTGTGTCGTTCTAATGATTCATGTGACGTGGGGTGGGTGGCGCTGGAGTGGGGGGCTCGTGTGGTGGACTCCAAAGGACTATGGCTGACTCGACTCGTCGGCTTCCGGAAGACTCTATGCGGGTGATTACGTGGAATGTCAGGGGATTACTGGACAGAATCAAGCGTGGGGCAGTGTTGCGATGGGGTAAGAGTGCAGCGGCAGATGTGTTATTGCTCCAAGAAACTCATATGATGGGCACAAAGGCGCTGGGCCTGCAGAGGTTTGGGTATCAGCAGGTTTTCCATGCCGGGTTTTCGAGGGGATCCAGGGGAGTAGCCATCTTGATACACCGTAGAATACCATACGTCCACGAGAAACAATGGGTGGATCCCCAGGGTCGCTACCTGTTTGTGAAAGGCATGGTGGGCACGGAACCTATAGTGTTTGGGAGTGTGTACGCCCCCCCCCCCTACAGTGGGCCCTGGCTGAGAGACTGTTTTCTGTATGGGAAGATATATCCGGGTCGGTGGCAGTGATTGGGGGAGATTGGAATGACGTAATGGATGGGTGTGTGGATCGCCGGAGGCGCCAAGAGACGACTGAAACTCCTCCCCCTTCCCTTCCACCCACCAGACTGCATGCCATGAGTGAGGGGCTGGGATGGGTGGATGCTTGGCGACATATGCACCCGGCGACTCGTGAATATACCTATGTCTCGGCGGTGCATGGGTCGTTCTCGCGCTTAGATTATGTGTTTTTACCTCGTGAATGCCTGAGTAGGGTGAAGAGCGCAGACATCTTGCCGAGAGGATTATCCGACCACTCCCCAGTTTCAGATAGCGTGGACCTCCTGCGAAAACGGCAGCCGTTCAGGTGGCGGATGTCCTCGTGGCATCTGCTACAGCCAGCCTATACTAAACACTTGCGGGAAACCATAGATCACTACTGGCGGGAAAACCTGATAGAGGGGGCTGACGTAGAAGTGGTGTGGGAAGCGATGAAGCCTACAGTACGTGGGGTGGATATTGCATGGTGCTCGGAGGCCCGTAGGCGGCGCCGGGAACAGACCACGGTGGCGGCTGAGCGAGTGGAGACCCTTGAACGGGAACGCCGCGAGGGTGGCGATGAGGTCGGACTGAGGCTGCTTCTACAAGCACAGCAATCGTACGCGTCCCTCTTGATGGATGAAGCCAGACAGGCGTGGCTGGCCACAAGAAGTAGGGTGTATCAATGGGGGGACAAGTCGTGCTCCATGCTCCATAGATTATGCCAGCACAACTTTCAACCCCTCGTGCTGCCGGGCATCACAGATGACAATGGGGAGGTACTGACTGACCCTAACGAGTTGGCAGCGAGCTTCGACACGTACTTCGAAGCCCAATACGCCTCATGTGACCGATTGCCTGAGGGCGATTTAGCCCGGTTTTTCGCGGACCTCCCGCCCACCCAGGTGTCAGACGAGGCCAGGAAGGCCTTGGACGCACCCCTCACAGCGGAGGAGCTGGGAGACGCTCTGGGGCAACTCAATGCGGGCAAGGCTCCTGGCCCTAATGGCTACCCGTGTGAATTTTTTAAGAAATTCCACGTACAGCTGGGGCCCCACTATCGCAGAGTTCTTGAGGCGGCGAGAGCGCGGGGCGCGTTGCCCCCAGATTGGCGCCATGCCGAAATAGTGGTATTTCAGAAGCCTGGTAGACCCCCGGGTAGCCATGACTCATATAGACCTATTTCCCTCATCAATATCGAGGCCAAAATATTGGCCAAGGCCCTGGCAAACCGTCTGGCTCCGTATATTACGGGTCTGGTCCACTCGGATCAGGCAGGATTCATGCCCCGCAGGGCGACGTGACATAATATCCGACGGGCACAGGCGGCGATAGACGCTGTTGGAGCCTTTGGGGACCGGGCGGCGTTGCTATTGGCCGATATCAACAAGGCTTTCGACTCGGTCAGCTGGTCGTACATATTTACATTGCTATCGTGGCTCAACCTAGGCCCAATTTTCCGGTCCTATGTCAAACTACTTTATACGGACATCACGGCCTCGGTGCGAGTCGCTGGGGCGGTGTCGGAGACGTTCCACATTGGCCGGGGGACTAGGCAGGGGTGCCCTCTTTCCCCCTATCTATTTGCCTTAGCCATGGAACCCCTAGCTGCCAGGGTCCGTAGTGATGCGCTGATTCGGGGCTTCGAATGGAATGCCACCCTATCGGATAGAATTGCATTGTACGCGGACGATGTCCTCTTCTTCCTCACCGATCTACAGCGCTCCGGCCCACGTGTCCTAGAGGTCATGCAATTGTTTGGGGAAGTTTCAGGTTTATACCTGAACTTACGTAAATCCACCTTATGGGTACTACATGGGGACACGGTGACGGAGCCCTGGGCTTCGGAACTGCAAGTGGCCACAGTTGGTATGAAATACCTCGGGGTGTTTCTATCAAACTCGGCGGATACGGCCTGGGAACGTAACCTACTGCCCGTCTGGGAGCGGGTCCAGACGGATGTCAAGACTTGGTCCCGGATGCCCCTATCGATCTTTGGCCGGTCAGCTATCTTTAAGATGGTTGCACTACCGCGCCTACTCTACCAACTACAGAACCATCCGTATCCTATCCCACCCCAATGGTTTCGGCGGGTGAACTCGGTGCTGGGCCGCTTCCTCTGGGCTGGCGGTGCTGCCAGGGTAGCGCTGCGCACTTGTTTTCTGTCCACATATTGTGGGGGCCTAGCCGCCTCGGATATACAGTCGTACTACCAAGCCGCTCATCTCCTTGTTTTAAATGAATGGTGGTATGGTGACGGTGGAGATCCGGCCTATGCCCTGGAACGTGCGCTGATGGGTGATCACTCGCTCCACACCATTCTGTACTCATCCCGGCTACGTCGGCCACTGCCGAGAGTCACTAAACTTGTATTTGCGATATGGCGGCAGGCACTGCGTCGCGTGGGCTGGTGGGGTCGACTGACCGCGGAAACGCCGTTATGGCGCAACGGGTTACTACCGGAACTGTCTAAGCTATCAGGCTTTGATGGCTGGGACTCTATAGGCATTTCGCAGCTCGGCCATGTGATGTCCGGGACGACTCTTAAGTCCTTTCAGGCCCTTCGTACCGAATTTGATATGCACCAATCTCAATTCTTTCGATATTTACAATTCCGACATGCGCTGATGCCCAGTATAGCCAATCTTGACTCGCTCCCGGAATTCAGCCCGATCGAAGCGAAGGTCTTCATGGGCGATCTTGAGGACAAAAAAGTATCACGCATTTATCAGACCATGGTCACGCATTGCTCATCCACTCTTCTTCCGCTGAAGGCGCACTGGGAGGCCGATGTAGGACCATTAGATGAGGATGATTGGCGGGAGGCATTAGAATCCCCGAGGGGGGCGGCTATAGCGATACGGTTTCGCCTCATACAGTTCAAGGTGCTACACAGGGCCTACTATACCCGAGAGCGTCTGTGGAGGGCGGGCCTGATTGGGTCCCCGGAATGTCTGAGATGTGGGGCGGAGGTGGGTACGTTGCTCCACACAGTGTGGTCGTGCTCCAAACTAGTTGGCTTCTGGAGGGGTGTTTGGGGCTGTCTGTCGGAGGTGCTGGGCTGGACCCTCCCCCGTACCCACCGCCTGGGTCTATTACACATCCTGGAAGGGGTAGGTGGTAATATCATTAAGCGGCATCTGCTCCTACTGGGGCTGGTGGTAGCTAAAAGAGACATGGCCCGAGCATGGAAGGACGTGAGCCCCCCCCCCTGAATGCATGGAAGGCAGGATTAGACTTTTGTATGGGCCTGGAGAGGCCAATCTTTGAGGCACGAGGTTGCCCTCGTAAACATTTCAAAATATGGAAGAGGTGGGCGGACTACAGAGGGTTGACACTGGACCCCCCGGCGGAACCAGTGGAGGACCTATAGCCCTATATGCTCCTGCGAAACCCATTCCCGCACACACACTTGACACGTCAAAAGCTTCCGTCATCATGGTTCACACACACATGTATGGGGTTAGGGAGGGTTGAGGGAGGGCTCGGGGAGTTGGGTGGGTAGATTATTGAAAAGATGAAGGTGGGGTTAATCTTTTCGTGTATCCTTGATTCCATTGATTCATTGTTTCAACGCTCAGATTTATATTGTGATTGTAATTACATTGCCTGGTGGTATCGTCCTGAATGTGGGATGCCACCTTAATTCATATGCTCATCTTTATCAATAAACCTGTTGTGAAAAAAAAAAACAGCATGGCAAGATCAAAATTCTAAATTAAGGGCATGGAGAAATGGTAACCTCATATCCAACGAAGAATTCGGCTTTTTAAGGAAAGAGCATCCAGTGATACCAACTTTTTACCTGATCCCAAAGATTCATAAGAGTGTGGACATGCCTCCTGGGCGTCCTATTATTTCTGCCATCAATAGTTCCACAGAAAACATTTCAAAATACATAGATTATTATTTGCAGGATTGGGTTAAAAATGTGTGGTCATATGTACAGGATACCTCAGATTTTATCAGGAAATTGGACAATGTTGTTTGGAAATCCAATTGTTTGCTCATGACACTTGACGTATGCTTGTTGTATACATCCATTAAACACAGGGACGGGATAAAACCAGTACAGCATTAGTTAAATAAACGAACAATGAATTGCTCATCGCACAACAAAATGCTGCTGTCTATGATCCAGATCTGCTTGGAACAAAATAATTTTTTGTTTAACAACCAGATATATCAGCAGATCAGGGGGGTCGCCATGGGGACCTGCTTTTCCCCAAGTCTAGCATGTTTGCACATGGGACTTTGGGAGGAGCAGGTCCTCAGGGGACACCTTCTCACTAGTATGCAAAATCATGTACCTATTTATCTCAGATACATAGATGATCAGTTTTTGATATGGCAGGGATCCAGAGAGGAGGCCCAGCGATTTGTGGAACAGTTAAACAATAACAATTTGAATTTAAAATTCACATCCACAATAGATGCAAAATCAGTTGTGTTTTGGGATACAGAGGTATACTTTACGAATGCAGGTCTGGCTACTAGGCTACACAGAAAGCCAACTGCGGTCAACACTGTTTTGCACGCAACTAGTCAACACCCCCATCATCTAATAGGTAGCATCCCTTTCGGGGAAATGCTAAGTATTAGAAGAATTTGCAGTACAGACCAGGAATGTCATGTGGCTCAGGAAGAGAGCAAGAAAAGGTTCTTGTCCCGAGGATGTTCGGATAGGATTATCCAGAGGGCAATTAACCGATCCACTGCAGTAATCAGGGAAGAGGCACTGATTGTTAAAACCAAACCCACAATAACAACAGAAAACAAATCAATAATCTCCCCTAGAGTAATTACAACATTTGACAAATAACACAAGGAAATTAGAAAGATTTTCTATAAAAATTGGAACCTGGTGACAGGGAATCCTGTCTTAAGTTGGTATATAACAAAGAAACCAGACATTACCTTTACCTTAAAATCGATTTCAATCCCTAATAGACTAGTGAGTAACAGTCTTGAGGCACCTGTTTCCAACACATGGATGGCTCTGAGTAGTGGATTTAAGAAATGCAACATTTGCAAAGCTTGCAAATATGGATGCAGCAAGACACACTACACAGTCCCATTCAAAGATACTCCAGTACCCATTAAAAAACGTCTGACCTGCAAAACTGACTATGCAGTTTATGTGTTGCAGTGTCCGTGTGGGTTGCGGTATGTGGGGAGTATTCGACTGCCCGCCCACAAACGGATACTGCAACACATAAGGGCCATCGTGGGAACAGACCAAACATATCCGGTAGACCGTCACTTTGAAAATGTACACAATAGTGATCCTGTACATTTACAATACTATGTCATAGATTGTATCATGCCTTTAAAGAGAGGAGGCAATAAAGAAGCATCATTCCGCCTTCTGGAAACCAGATATATATTAGAATTGGACAGTAAGACCCCACTTAACGCGAGTGAAGATCTATATACATATTTATTTTTTTAAGCTACAGCATGGTCGAGGTTTCCAATACTGTCACTTGGCATTTTATCTTCTGACATAAGGGCAAGGGACACTGGATTCTCCATTTATTTAGCTGCAAGAATTAATGATCTCTGAATAATCAATGACAAAGGATTGACCTCCGCCTCCTCCTTCCCCATGATTTTAATATTTGCACAAATCACTTTATAGCAGAATTGTGCACAGCACTTGCACTTTGGGGTCTTTTTACTGATAGAGACAATATATAATGTGCATATACAATATAAACAATGTTAGTCAACAACAGGATATAAGACCCACTTGGGTTGCATGGGCATTTTTACCCAGAAACTGTTTTGTATATAGATGATTTTAAACTTGTATATGATAGTCTATTTAATCGTCTATATTGCGTAATTTGCACATTTTTTGCTGCTATGCTTAAATGCTATAATGAAGTTATATGAATTTTACACACTATGGGCCCGATGTAGGTAGGCAAATACCGGTCGGAAACGACCGGTATTTGAAGATGGAGATGTAGGGGCATGTAAAAATACAGAACCGGTAATTTTACCGAATCGGTAATTTTACAGATTATGTAAAA
Source organism: Lissotriton helveticus (assembly GCF_964261635.1). Classification (NCBI taxonomy): domain Eukaryota; kingdom Metazoa; phylum Chordata; class Amphibia; order Caudata; family Salamandridae; genus Lissotriton; species Lissotriton helveticus. The sequence continues at coordinate 1,135,722,453 of NC_136061.1, forward strand.
TACCGAATTGGTAAAATTCTGTACGATTCTGTATTTTGACATGTAGGTAGCACTGCAATCAGTGCTACCGGGGTCTAAGAATTCGTTATTTACCACCAACTAGAAGTTGGTGGTAAATAATGAAAATCCTTTAAAAAACATTTTTTTTGCTTTTTAAACAGTGCCATGTTGCAGACATACATGCCCTAAGGGTATGTATGTCTGCAACATGTGCACCCATGCACAATCGAGGGGTGCAACAGGGTGTCAAAGTGACACCCTGCCACCCTTCAATGTTTCCCCTAATTACCGAATCGGTATTGACCGATTCGGTAATTGACATTCATTCCTATAGGCCTGCAGGCCCATAGGAATGAATGGCAATTACCGAATCGGTCAATACCGATTCGGTAATTACCGATTCATACCGATTCGGAAATGAAATCGGAAAAATTACCTAAATCCCAATTGCCAGTTCTTAAATACCGAATCGGTAATCTGGGATTACCTACATCTGGCCCTATGCCTTTTATTTTTACTTCTGAACAAAGATAAGGGTTGTGACGCAATATGTTTACAGTTTCGAAGGGTTATATGCCAGGAAGTTAATTATTTAACTCCACCCTTTGTTTTATGCTCTATAAGTATCCTCATCAGTTTCAGCAGCACATCATGTGATCAAGCCTCTGCCCAGAAGCGAAACGCGGCATGCGGGCTTGCTGGGTGTTAATTTTTTAAATGAAATAAAGCACTGAAATTTGCACCACAACGGGTTCGGCTTTTTCGTCCTTTGTTTATTCAACCGAGACGAGTTGAAGAAGCGATGGCGTCGGACGGAGATTTTGGAATATATATATATATGGTAAATGGTCAAAATATCGATTTCAAAATATAGACAAACCAAAATATCGAGTCCAAAATATAGAATGGACAAAATATCGAATGGACAGAATATAGACATCAAAAATATCGTTTTGAAGGTAAGTAATGTAATATCGATTTTAAAAATATAGACAGTCAAAATATCGAAGTACATAATATAGTTTATTAAAAATATCGAATTTTTAATAATATCGAATTTTTTAAAGTGTTTTTTATGTTAGTATATGTGTGAAAAGTGTATATATTTTTGTAATTTATTTTAAGTAATTAATTTTATGTTATTTAATTATTGTGTAATTTAATTTATTTTAAGTAATTAATTTTATGTTATTTAATTATTGTGTAATTTAATTCTGTAGCGGGTTGTGGGTTTATAGGGGAATAGGGTGGGAAGTAATTTAATTATAATTAATTAAATATGTTAATTAATTAATTGGTATTTATTTTGATTGAATTGTTAATTAATTTTAATTGGTAATTAGTTAATTCTTAAATTATTATTTTGTATTAATTGATTAATTGATAATTATGTGAATAATATTAATTTATTTTCTGTAGCGGGTTGTAGGTTTATAGGGGAATAGGGTGGGAAGGAATTTAATTAAATATGTTAATTAATTGATTGGTATTTATTTTGAACACATTGTTAATTAAGTTTTAATTGATAATTAATTAATTCTTAATTGATCATTAATTTTTATTAATTGATTAATTGATAATTATGTGAATTATATTAATTTATTTTCACTAGAGTGGGAATAGTAAAATGTACCCCTATGCTATCCAACGCTTTCCCTACTGTTGCACTCTCTGGAGTAGGAATAGTAATTTTTACCCCTACGCTATCCAACGTTTTCCCTACTGTTGCACTCTCTGGAGTGGGAATAGTCATTTTTACCCCTACACTATCCAACGCTTTCCCTACTGTTGCACTCTCTGGAGTGGGAATAGTAATTTTTACCCCTACGCTATCCAACGCTTTCCCTACTGTTGCACTCTCTGGAGTGGGAATAGTAATTTTTACCCCTACGCTATCCAACGCTTTCCCTACTGTTGCACTCTCTGGAGTGGGAATAGTAATTTTTACCCCTGCGCTATCCAACGCTTCCCTACTGTTGCACTCTCTGGAGTGGGAATAGTAATTTTTACCCCTACGCTATCCAACGCTTTCCCTACTGTTGCACTCTCTGGAGTGGGAATAGTAATTTTTACCCCTGCGCTATCCAACGCTTTCCCTACTGTTGCACTCTCTGGAGTGGGAATACTAATTTTTACCCCTGCGCTATCCAACGCTTTCCCTACTGTTGCACTCTCTGGAGTGGGAATAGTAATTTTTACCCCTACGCTATCCAACGTTTTCCCTACTGTTGCACTCTCTGGAGTGGGAATAGTAATTTTTACCCCTGCGCTATCCAACGCTTTCCCTACTGTTGCACTCTCTGGAGTGGGAATAGTAATTTTTACCCCTACGCTATCCAACGGTTTCCCTACTGTTGCACTCTCTGGAGTGGGAATAGTAATTTTTACCCCTACGCTATCCAACGTTTTCCCTACTGTTGCACTCTCTGGAGTGGGAATAGTAATTTTTACCCCTGCGCTATCCAACGCTTTCCCTACTGTTGCACTCTCTGGAATGGGAATAGTAATTTTTACCCCTACGCTATCCAACGCTTTCCCTACTGTTGCACTTCCAGGAGTAGGAATAGTAATTTTTACACCTCCGCCATCCTACGGTAATAATATTGTGTATTTTTTATTAATATTATGTTAATATATATTTATATGTTTTTAACAGATATGATTGTATATTTATTTTTTTTAAGTTAAATTAGTTATTTAATAATTTTATGGTAATTTAAGTATTTTTAAGTATATTTTAGTTATTTATTTTTAATATTTTTTTAATTTTACATTAATTTTAAGAAATTCGATATTTTTATAATATATATATATGTAAACGATATTTTGGGGTCGATATTTTGGTACTTACCTGTTTGTAGATAGGAATTCGATATTTTGTCTGTCGATATTTTGGAATCTATATTTTGGGTAGTCTATATTTTGTCCCTCGATATTTAGTCAGTGATCCATATATATATATATATATATATATATATATATATATATATATAAAACAATTCGGAATAATTTAGGCCCTCAAAACAATGAGAATGGCTTGGGTGGCATGCATTAGTCATTTTTAATGTAAATAGAATTATGAAACAACTGTTGTTGTGTTCATTCCAAAATTAGACAGTGGTACCAAGCACCAAAATCCTCTGGCTCAAATTAAGCACTGCTCTGTTGCCTGTTACAGTTTGCACTTGGGAATTTTTGCTAAACCAGCACCCTCTCTCAACTTTACATGTACCAGCTGGACCCTGTGCCTCTTCCCTATTTCTCTAGTCTTCACTGTTCAGAGTCCAGTCTGCAATGTATTGCATAAATCGCCAAGTATTTTATTCAATTATGGAACTGTCACATTCTGTATCATCAGCACTTTAAAATGTGCGTTGTGAGTGTTAGGATGGCACGGCGTGGGCGCGTGGGAAGACATAGACATGTGTTATTATGCTCAGGCTCCCCGGTGTCCTTTTTACCCAGTCCCTACAGCTTGAATACTCACGCCTGCTGAGACTTTGTAGACGCTCCCTTATCCACGTAAAGGGACACGTCGGAACGTAGCCATTGCTTGGCTTACTGTTCCGGTACCACGCCCCCTTCCTTGCTTCCTGATTCCGAGAGGCCTTTGTCCATGGAGTTCGCTGCTTCGATTCTGTCGCCTCTCATTTTCTGAGTTATTTACCAGGCTCCTTGGGTTGTCTGACCCCGGGGAGTTTCCCTCTTCTCCCTTCAACCCTCCAGCCCGGAGAGTGGCGTCTTGCTCTCGCCGGGAACCTTTTTCGCCCCGCCTTTGGTGCTCGGAGTTCTTCGGCTGAATAGCTCCTCTTGCTGTGACCAAGGCTACTCTAGTTTTGTGCATACTGGCGATTTCGCTCGACCGGATGGTCATTTAGGAACTACTCCCTTGTTTTAGAAGCCCTGCTGCTGACGGGCATATTCGAGTTCCTCTTTAGTTCGTTTCTTCGCTGATGAGAGAGAGCGCTCCGCCTGGAGTTAGTTCCCGGGCCGGGTGACTCTCCTCTTGAGTGTGCAGCTACTCCGCTTTCTGCCCCCCCCCCAGAATAGCCGGCCAGTGCACCTCAAATCCTCTCCCTTTACTTTTGTGTAAGTTTGGTGAGTGTGTGTGTCCTTTCCTGAGTCCTTCTCCATTAGATCTGGCATCATATGTTCCCAGACCACGCTTTTCAACAAGGACTCTTCTTAAGACAACACCTGGACTCAGACCCCCCAGGATATAGCTGCATGGATTCGCAAATTTAGCGGCACAAATATGGAAATTTAGCGGCAATTTTGCGGCATTTTATTTGGCCATTTTTCCTACAACAAACACAGATATCTTAGCTTTTTTAGTTATTTAACAACATGAAGCAATGTATATTTGGTTTAATTACAATGTAGATACTTTGTTTCCCTCGAAAAGCATGTACAGATATTCAAGTGTATCTCTGGATATGGTTTGGGAATTCTCAACGTGTCAAATCCTGGTGCTGGTCGTGGGGAAATGAAGTGGTGAAGTATTCCAGGGGCGTGACGTCATTGGACAGTCCGCACCATTGGTCTCTTGAAGTGCGTGCTCTGCTTGTTGTCGAACCAGACCTGGAGTAGGTGATGGCGTGACCGAGCGAGATGTCAAATGCAGAGTTCACCCGAGTCCACTGTGATGCACACCCTGTGGCTCACGGCCCTACTTATGCCTCATCGTGATGCACGGTGCACTTTCGGTTCTCTGCAGCTATATGTGTACTGTGAATGCCTCTCCTGTTTTTTGGTATTTTAATATACTTCCTGCGTCTCGGGCAGGGACATTTTGGCGCTACGTAATATACGCAGATAAATATAAACAGGAAACATGATTGCCACAGGGCCTAGGCCAGCTCAATGTGCCTGGACTAGGCCGCTGTGGTGCCATTTCTTCCTGCGCTTTCGTGTGTACCCTCTTCATTCAGTGCCACCAGGACCCTCCTACAAATCATAACTTTGTACAGACAGGGGCAATGGAATTAACCAATTGCACAACCGCTGCATTGCCTGCATTGATTATGAAGTGTCCCCACTTTCCATATAATATGTGCTTCATAACACACGTCAGCCATTGGGAAACACTGAAAATAACGAGTGTTAATATCGCCTGATTTAATAGGAGTCAGTTTACCGACCTCGGAATGATGGATGTCTGAGTTGCCAAGATTCAAACTGTGAATAGGATGATTTACACACAAATTCATCTGCAGCCCAGCTGAACCCTGCTGGGAGCACCAGTTACCCTTCCTGTGCCAGAAGGGGTCTGCTGTCCCCAACGATTCATTCTGCCAGGGTGTGGCACTACCCCCGCCTCACGTGAGGGGCGGATGTCTCCATTCATCCTCCTATAGGAGGTGCATGCAAGAAGGGCCGTTTGGCACACCTCCGCCGGTTTTGAAGGGAAAAGGGCCAGCAGGGCTAGTAGTTGAAGTGCACCCTTCATACTCCAGGGTGTCGGTGCCACTGCACCTGTTGCAGTATTGGTAGCTCTGCCCCCTGCCTTTCTGTCCCTCGGTGGGGCTTTAGGTTTCTAAGCATGCCCACCTGGAGTGCCGTGTAAGGGGGTGCACATAAACAAAAGCCTTGTGGTTCAGCTGTCCTGCGTTGCCCACAGACATTTGTGTTTCTCCAAAGCACTTTGCTTGAGAGCCCAACGTCCAAAGGTATTAAACATGTGGACATACAGTTGTGGGACACGGTGCGGGCAGCCCGGTGCGTAGAAAGTTGGTCATAAATCTGAACGAGAGCAACAACATCATTGACTCACTCACAATATAAAGCAAATAAAATGCCTACATAGGACTCACTAGATGGTATTTTACCAGTTAGAGCAAAATCAATGTTCAACAGATCAGCTCCAAGCTGGAAAGCTTGTAGTGAGGAGCACGTATGTTCACATGCAGTGGTCATGCATGCATGCATGCTCTGCTCTTGAAAGAAGTGCTGCCGCACATCACAACACTCGAGCCACCGCTTTACCCAACACCGCTCTTAGGACACCAGGTGAGAACAATGAATGCCCACCCATCTCCAAAGGGACGGCTGACAGGGACGACTACACTGCACATGCCCGGGGGCTCGGGCTGCCCCTTGCAAAAATATATCAAATTACAAGATACAAAGTGTTGCTTCCACAGGAGCCAGCATGGGCTGCAGCGTGACACACATGTGGTAAATAAATAAATTATTACCTGATCTATTTTTGACTATAAGTAATAAACGGTTTAGCTCAATAAATAAGAGTCAGGATACGAGGTAGCTAGAGTATACAGGCTTTAATTAAGCATAAAGGACAAGAACAGGACAGCCTGTACGGGAATGGGATGGCAGCTGCCGGGGGCAGGAAGGAAGGACTGGATAACTTTTAATAACAGAACATTAGTATATATAGTTAAACAAAATACATTGAGTTCAATACAGTAGGCGTAGCAGTAGGCGGAGTTTGTAGCAGTCGCGAAAGATAAGGCAGAACTGATGCAACAAGAAGGCGTGTACAGGGCGTATACATAGACATGTGATGTAAACGTAACAGAATATGTCATAAACGGGGCGGAAACATGGAGGGGGCTACCTGAGCAGCTGGGACCTCTAACCTAGTGGTGCGCGCAAACTGACAATGACGTGTTACTAGGGAGAACTGGGGGCTATGACTTCTGCGCTAGAAGAGGAGACTAAAGTCTGGAGAGTCAGAGCGACATGTACCTAAAGCCTATCTAGTATCTAGTGTTTAGAGAACATGTTGATAGAATCCAAAAGTTAGCAGAGCAAAGGCTAACAGACATTAAGACTGGTGCATACATAATCCTATATGTAGTGCGTGTGCGGGGAATATTCTATGAATATTAATACAGTATTTCTCTTACATGGAGACATAAAGGCTAGACCATGACGGAAACTATTGATGCGGTTCAGTAACTTAGGAATGCAGAGAAGGAGGGCTGGACTGATAACTAGAAACATAACATACTCTTGGCAGACTAGGAGGCAGAGCCAGGCCGAGCCGGGCACTGTGAGGCATGAAAGTAAGCTAAGGGTCAGGGATACAGGTGGGGGCTGTATCGCTCCTCGGAGAGGGTTCAGGAAACAGGAGCTGAATCTGAGTCCGGGCCCTTTTGAGGCCTAGAAACGGGGACTTTTCAATGAATTAACGTGCACACTGTGAAACGTGGCAACGTAGCTTTACATAGGCCTGATATTCGTTGTATTCACGAAAACTGGGAACTGGCATACTAGAGATGGACACAACTGTAATTGCGTCTTTAATCGATCATAGGGGAATACATGCATATCGATCATGCACATATGACATAACATGGGGAACACGTAGGCACATATAACATGGCAAAATTTACTTTTCCACATTCCCTCCTTGTGCCCTACGTTTCCATCAGGAAACATCTATATTCATGATACCATCTATCATTTCATACAGTATCATTTGTTCGTCTCTAATTGTCTTGGAACGGGACTTAGGACTAGGAATACAAGAGGTAGCACAAATGCCGCAAATCGCTGGGCCACATTGTATACAGAGGCAGCAACTGAATATGATCGCTACTGCAATACCTAGGAATGACAATACTTTCCATCCCCAGGCAGATAAGATACTCCAGAGCCAACCGGACCATGTCCAGGTGCCTGGATTCTGGTGTAACTGATGGGCAATTTTGTGAAGTCTGGTTATAGCTGAATAAACAGACGGCGCGTTATTAGGAATGAAAATGCAGCAACTAGATCCGATGACTCTACATGCTCCTCCTCTATCGGCCAATATGACGTCAAGAACGAGACGATTTTGGAGCACGACAAATCTCATAGCAGATTGCTCTTCGGTCAAGTTACCTAGAGCAGAAGCAGTCTCATTCACTACTGCTTCAAGGGTTCTGGTTAATCTACGGATTGACTTACTATTCTGGACAGGCCCTATAAAGAAAAAGAAACCTCTATTGAAATCTGTATACTGTTCTAGAGCAGTTTCAGTTTGATCGACTATTGGGGACTCAATCGCCCTTCTATGTCTGACGTGTACTAGATGTGTGTTTCTGTGATAATCAGATGGGGCTAGAAAAACTGGTGGCAGTAGGAAGGCAATGTAACATGTTCCATCCCAATCGAGGGGCAGACGAACATATGCGGTCTGACCACAAACAAAATAAGAATGACGTGAAGCTTTAAAAATAGATTTCCCACTGTCACTATACTCGACAGTAGTAGTACAATCACTATGTCCTACATGTGCGGAACCATTATTTCGGACACATAATTCGCCTTTGACTGGTAGTACTGAAATAGCAGGTAAGTCTGGAGTAGTATCAGACTGAACATTCAGAACCATAAAATTTGAAGAATAATTTCCTAAATTATAAACTTCATTTTCTAGATCTAACCCTGTTCTATGGGAAAGACCTTGCTTGTCTGGAAAACATGTTCTATTCAGAAGGGACATATCATTTGAAGATGACGTTAACATGGACCATGCTCCACACGAACCATTATGTGAAAACGGATAAGGAAAGAGTGGCAGAACTCCCTTCGGTGTCTGGAAAGGGGGGAGTCGACCACACACCCAACAATTGGTAGCATTGCTGGTCTGGTGTGAATAGTGTAACATCCTAATGACTGTGTTATTACGCATAGCAAGACGATAGGATAACTCGTGAGGAGGCAGATCACTAAATGTGTGCTTTAGCATTAGCATTAGAAAACGTATTTATATGAGAAATCGGAAAACATAAATGAAATGCATAACTTGTGCAGGTAACCATCAAACTTAGAAACAATAGAAAACTTAGAAAAACGATACATCGGATAGAGTTTTGACTAACTCTCTCACTATGGGGGTCTGTCTCATACATGTCAGATACCTGTCTAACCGTTTCACCCGAGGGGGACTTAGACAATTAAACTGGCTGACTTATTTTACTAGACCGGAGTTTTAATTTATACTCCTGCTGCGGAGTTTTCTCTAACAGAGGAACTTTCAGTTCTGGATTTGAATTAGTGTCTGATTTAGAGTCTTGTTTCAGGCAGTCTTTGGAAAAGGAAATGTCTGTAGAAATGTCATTAAAAGTCTTGTTTCGGAGTCCATGAAATTTCTTGACATGCGACAGATGGACCCAACCCTTGCGGCCCTCCAACTTCACGGCCGTACGGGTGGTCAGAAGGACTAGTTTCGGCTCTTTCCAGCGAGGCTCCAGCGGACTTGAACGATCAAAATTCCGTACGAGAACTAGATCACCGGGAATGACCTCGTGCGGTTTCACTTCAGTATTGTCTGGAAATGCAGCGGCAACCTGTGAACGACAAGAGTGTAGGGCAGACATCAAGGAAGCTAGGTAATCTGTCAACATATTACTGGAAACATCTGTAATACTGCGGGGTCTAGGTGTACCCCACATATTTGGGGGGCGGCCGAATACGACCTCATAAGGAGACAGACCTGATCTGGAGTGTGCGACCATGCGCATAAAGAATAAAGCAACTGGCAGGGCAACTAGCCAGTCTACACCTTTCTCTTGACATATCTTAGCAATACGGATTTTCAGGGTTTGATTATGTCTCTCTACGAGACCGGCTGCTTCTGGATGGCGTACACAATGGAACTTCCACTGGTACCCTAACAAGAGGGAAACATGCTTCATTAGCTCAGATGAGAATGGCTGGCCGTTATCAGAATACACGACCCTGGGGAGTCCATAACGGGGGAAGAATTCACGAACCAACTGCTTGGCAGTGGTCGCGGCTGTGTAATCTGGAACTGGATATGCTTCTGTCCACCTGGACAAAGCGCATACAACTACGAGGACATATTTGAAACCTCGACATCGCTCCATCTGAATATAATCCATCTGGAGGACTTCAAAAGGGTGGTCAGGGGGCTGGAATCCACCTTGTTCCACCGGGACACTTTTACCTGGATTGAATTGACAACATATCATACAAGTACGGACTTTCTGCTTGGCTGCAGCTCGTAAATGCTTGTTAAACCAAAGGTTCTGAATACTGTCTAACATGGCTTTTTCTCCTAGGTGTGCTGGACTATGTGCGGTATTGATAATGACTTGAACCATAGAGTCGGGGAGAAACCATGTGGCTTTTCCCTTCGTCAACCATCGCTGATCTGTCTGGACCCCTCCTTGTTCGGACCATTTCTTGATTTCCTCAGGAGTAGCATGTAACTGTATGTCTATGACATCTTGTGTAGGGTCCTTAACTGTCATACATGTAGTCGGATCTGGAGTGGATGTCTGTGTCTTGTTAACTGGAATGTCTGGTGTCTGAGCTGTAAGCTTGGCTGTTCGATTTGCTAGATCATTACCTTGGGAAATAATGTCAGTAACTTTCGTATGTGCTTTGCACTTCATGATAGCGATAGCTGTCGGTAAATGTATTGCATCTAACAGAGCTTGAATAAGGAGACCATGCTGAATCTTGGTTCCATGAGAAGTCATGAAACCTCTCTCCTGCCAGAGCACTCCGAAGTCGTGTACAACTCCGAATGCGTAACGTGAATCTGTATATATGTTTACTTTCAGGTTCTTGGCACGTATGCAGGCTTGGGTCAGAGCAACTAGCTCTGCTGCTTGAGCAGACAGGGTGTCAATACGGTGTGTTTCAATAACCTCGGTGTCAGTAGTCACTGCATACGCGGCTACTAGTTCTCCTGTACGTGTTCTCATACATGAACCATCCACATAAAGTGTCAGGTCGGGATCAGGTAATGCAATGTCTGTCAGGTCTTGTCTTGGCTTAGTCATAGTGTTAATGACTTCCACACAGTCATGTGTGACAGGATTAGAAGTAACTGTCGGTAACAGAGTAGCAGGGTTCAGAACGTTGCAGCGTCTGATTTCTATGTGTGGCTGGAACAATGTCAGTTCATAACCTGTTAAACGTGCAATTGTCAAGTGCTGAGTCTGGGTTCGGTTTAAAAGAACTTCCACGGAGTGTGGAACTTGTACTGTCAGGGAGTGTCCTAATACAATGGAATCACTTTGTCTGATTGCTAGAGCTGTGGCTGCAACTGACTTGAGGCACGCAGGCAAAGCCTGGGCTACTGGATCTAATGTGCTCGAAAAATAAGCACAAGGCTTGTACTGTCCGGCTTGATCTTGTGTGAGAACAGATAATGCAGTACCATCACGTTCTGTGACAAAAAGTGTAAAAGGCTTACTGTAGTTCGGTGTAGCTAGAACAGGTGCTTGGCATAAAGCTTTCTTTAACTCATTAAAACTAAGTGTATGTTCAGATGTCCAAGGGAGAACAGTCGATACGGCTGCCTCCTGTGTCGTTAACTGTATCAGTGGCTTGGCTAGAAATGCATACTGAGGAATCCATTGTCTGCAGTAAGAAGTAAGGCCAATAAAAGCACGTACCTCCTTCTGTGTCTTGGGCTGTGGAAGACTCGCTATCAACTGGACACGGTCCGGTGTCAACTGCCTACCCCACTTGGACAGTAAGTGGCCTAAGTAGATCACTTGCTGGACACAGAACTGGAGCTTCGAAGGGGACACCTTGTGCCCCATCTCGGCTAGGAAATACAGGACTGTAAGTGACGCTCGCTCGCAAGCACGCTCAGAACGGGCTGTGATCAGTAGATCATCGACATACTGGAGCAGGGCAGTGTCAGTTGGCATGTGAATATTGTCTAGTTGTCGTTTAAGTGCTTGACTGTAAATACTAGGACTTTCTGTGAAACCTTGAGGAGCTTGTGTGAATTTATAGCTCCTTCCATTTAAACAAAAACCGAAAAGGTACTGGCTATCTGGATGAATCGGAACACTGAAAAATGCATTCTTGAGGTCTATTACTGTAAAAAATATAGCTTCAGAATCAATAGCTGTCAACAGAGATGAAATATCTGGGACTACTGGATACTGAGGTATGATACATTTATTAAGTTCTCGAAGGTCAATCACTAATCGATATACTGGAGGTGCATTTGGATCAGTACGTTTCATGACTGGAATGATAGGTGAATTACATATATTGGAGTCAGTCTCTACAACCACTCCTTGAGCAATGAGCTCGTCAATAATTTTGGATAAGGCTGCTACAGCCTCGGGTGGCAATCTGTACTGTCTGATTCGTGGCAGGACTATACCTTGCTTGAGGGTCACACGATGGGGTGTGATTCGCATAAAACCTACATCAGTTGGACCTTGCGCCCATAAATGCTGTGGTACATTAGACAATCTTGGATCAAAATCTCGTAATACATAATGACCTTTAAAATCCCTCAAAAACAAGCGTATTCCCTCTGGGGAACAGCAAATAACTGCACCTAATTCTTTCAATGTTTTAATACCTAACAAATTTTCTGGACATGACTTCGTAAGTAACAAATCAGTAGTTCGGGATAATGGACCAACTTCTAGAGTAACTGGCTTTGATATCTCGTTTACAATAGGCTTTCCTGAAAATCCAAGGGAAACATTTCTAGAGCCTGAGAGCGGAGCCCCTGGAACCTCGTCATGACTGATAGTAGTCCTACTTGCCCCTGTATCAATCAAAAACTTTCTGTCTTTCCCCAATACTTGACTATGTACATAAGAACCCTCTTGATCTACAGGTATCTCGATGAGAGGCAAGCCTACCTCCCTCTCTAGGCTGTTTCATGAATACGGTTGATACTCTGGATACTCTGACTGAGCATACTGGTACATCTGCTGTGTAACATGCTGTGTTGCAGCAATAGGCTGCGGTGCTGGAACTGTCTGTTGTGCATTCTGTGGCTGAGAAGTCTGTGAAACTTGCTCTTGTCTAGGCGGACGTGGTCTTTCTTTAGTCTTACCAGTAGCTATATTGTGTTTCAGAACTGCACACTCGTTTATAAAATGACCTGGCTGTTTACAATAATTGCATGTCCCTTTAACGGGAGCTGCAGGATGACTGGCTTGATTCGGACCCCTCTTCTGACTGTCTTGTGGAACAGATTGTGCAACTAGTACTTTCATTTTCGTGTCTTTCATACGTCTTCTTTCGTGTTCTTGCTCTTCCCTGATTCTATTCTGGTGATACTGGAGCATTTGGAGCATCTGGGACGGGGTACTAGCTTGCCAAGTACTTTCGACTTTCAAAACTCGATTTTTAACTTGTGGACTTGAGTTCTCGACTAGTTTAGTAACAAAAAGATGAGGGTATGACTCGCTACCTGTCTTTAAACCACTGTTAATGATAAAACATTTCTCGAATCTAGAATAAAAATCACTAGTATCTTCATCCTGTTTCTGTTTGCATGCTGAGATTGCATCCCAATCTTCCTTTTTCGTGGCTAATAACCTTGGCAAAACCTGAATCAATAACTCTGGTAATTCTTTACATTTCTCTCCAAGACCGGTACCTGGTACTCGTATCTTATCTTCAGCTTCTAGAACTGCCCAATCGATCTTTTTCTCTCCCACCTCCCATTCTTTTTCCTTGAGTTTTTCATATACCCCTGCGGGCAACAGGACCTTTAACATTTTAATAATATCTGGATACGTGTATTCTCCCATACGGAGCATGTCTTTTAATTCTCGATGGAACCCTGCTGGATCTTTGTCGTGACAGGGAATTAATTTCTTCATCTCTAAGAGTTCCATCTTTGTGATAGGGGTGTAAACAAATACTCGTTGCATTTCACCATCCGCTGTCCTGACTGGGTGTACTTCTCGTAACGGATGCTGTCTATCTATGTAAAATGGTTTACTTTCTGGAGGCGAGACGTGAACAAAATGCGGGTTCAGAAACGTTCTATATTTGTGGCGCTGTTCTAGAATGACACTAATTAAATCAGTACCTAAACCTTTCCATTTATACTGGAGTAACTCGTTCAGGATATCATGTAACGGACCTGGATCAGAATGCTGACCCTCATATAATGTAATGAGGTGCTGGATCATATACATACCCACCAGTCGCTGCTCGGCTGGGGGCAGTTTCAGAAACATTTGTGCCACTATTTCGTCTGGAAAAGTGGTAGTATCAGTAATCCATCGGACTGCTGATCGGGCTAGTTCTTGTTCATGCATGGTACTGAGTTCACTATAACCGATTCGTGATTTCAGAATGTGATCGGTAGCTTGAAATACTTGTTCTAGAGAACCTTGTTCTGGTGCTGGAAGATGAAAGACTTTCTGGTGTTCTGGACGTGAATGTCGGTCTGGAAATCTAGATTTAGCTACATACGCTATTCTGGCGGTATTCTCGTCTTCTACTTCTTCAGTATCAGAATTACTTTCTTTCTCGTTTACTTGTGCTTTACGATTGTCGTGTAACCTTATTATTTCTTTGCGGATTTTCTTGTACATACTCTCTATACTACTGAGTGTCTTGTGTCTACCCTCGGCTATATTATCACTCCACCTTGTCAGAACTTTCATTTCGGTCAGATCTTTAGTCGGATAATCTTGTTCCCTTATTAAACAATTGATTAGAAACTTTAATAACATGAGCTGGGTCTCAGCTTTCCTGAGAGACATGATTTCGCCAATACTTTCTGGATCTTCTCCTGTACGGATGAAGCGATACATTCTGTCTAGATCTTCTTTCATATTCGGTAGGGTGTACAAATACTCGGTCACCCGTCTTACACGCAATGAATATAAAACCATACTATCATCGCCTGGGACTGGATCATAACAGCATTCGGTAAGAGCTCGTCTGATATCTGCAACGGACTGATGTTTGGGCGTACGCTGTAACGCACGTTCATGTAACTCGACTAACGTTACACGTTTGTTTGGCGGCAGGGTACCAGGAGGACCTCCTCCCGCGGCCCCTAAACTGGAATCGTCGACTGATACTCTTCGTGCTGGTAGAGTGACCGATGTAGCGGGAACATGTATTACGGGCTGGACCGGGGGTACCGTAACAGGTGCTGTAACAGGTGCCCCGGTGACTGGAGGAACAGGAATTATATTATTTACGGGAGCTGGCGGAGCAGGATTCGCATATTCTGGGACTGTGTCGTCCAGATAGGACGAGAGAAAAATATCAGCTGCGGTCGGTTTGTGACGTAGCTTAATCGGAACTAATGGCGGCGGAAAATTACATGGTGCTTCCGGGGTTGCTTTTGGCAAGCCCTCAGCAAGAAGAGGATACATACCCTTTATGAGGGCATTTCTCTGTCTGTCTGACTGTTCGGTTTTAACTCGTTCACCTACTTCGATTAATTCCCTTTCTTGGGCTCTTTCTAAGGATTCTCTACTTAATTCTGACTTTCTGATTTCTTTCTCTGTTCTTCTATGAGATTCTTTGCGCCATAACTCGATGGCATCTTTCTGGGACTGTCTGGCTTTCTTTTTCCATAATGCCTCTTCTACTCGCATGATGCACTCGGCATCCCACGTACCTGATACGGGCCATCTATACTTTTCCTCTAATTGTTTGGTGTACTCCACCCATAAATCTAGATATAATATGGCACTTATGCCATGCTTTTGATACATGAAATGACCTGGACTGTCCCTAGGCGGGACAGGAACTGCTTCTTCGAGCAGACCTTTTCTAGTTTTTAACTGACGTAACTTGGAGAACAGAGGCATGACTAAACTGGAGTCTAGACACAATACAATACACAATAAACACAATAATAACTGTAATACGAATCATTCATACCACGACATTGAAAACACATGAAAATAACATTTAGAATAACAGTTCGGACAGAATACTACCTGAAATACTGAAAACAGAACACATGAATTTCTCGAGAACAGAACTGACTAGAATGACTAGATGTACTGCTAAAACAGTACGAAACTTACCGGTCTCGTAAAGAGACACATCAGGACCCGCATCCACCTAAGTGGACACTTCGTGTTGGATCTGTGTACCCAAACCCACGGACCAGAGACAATTCAATTGACCCTGTCTAGATACTACCCCAGCAACGGTACTCACCGGGCAGCAAGAACGGAAGGCCTCGGACTGGACTGGACTGCTACGACGACGGACGGCCGAACTTCGAACTTCAGTTACAGGTGGGCCTCCGGATACCTCAGACCTTGGACTCTCGGCTTGGGCTCTGGTCGGGACTCGCCGCGTTCCTCCACCGCCTCGTCTGGACGCTGGACCGCAACCTCCGTCTCCTCCGTGGGCCTGAGGGATACTTGAAGCAGAAATATCTGCACGTGCACGGTATGGTTCCGTCACGGCTGCAGAGGATCAGGGGGCCTGCGTGGCTTCTCCGGCGCGTGGGGAAAGGGCAAGTCCCTATTCGGGCGCCATTATGTGGTAAATAAATAAATTATTACCTGATCTATTTTTGACTATAAGTAATAAACGGTTTAGCTCAATAAATAAGAGTCAGGATACGAGGTAGCTAGAGTATACAGGCTTTAATTAAGCATAAAGGACAAGAACAGGACAGCCTGTACGGGAATGGGATGGCAGCTGCCGGGGGCAGGAAGGAAGGACTGGATAACTTTTAATAACAGAACATTAGTATATATAGTTAAACAAAATACATTGAGTTCAATACAGTAGGCGTAGCAGTAGGCGGAGTTTGTAGCAGTCGCGAAAGATAAGGCAGAACTGATGCAACAAGAAGGCGTGTACAGGGCGAATACATAGACATGTGATGTAAACGTAACAGAATATGTCATAAACGGGGCGGAAACATGGAGGGGGCTACCTGAGCAGCTGGGACCTCTAACCTAGTGGTGCGCGCAAACTGACAATGACGTGTTACTAGGGAGAACTGGGGGCTATGACTTCTGCGCTAGAAGAGGAGACTAAAGTCTGGAGAGTCAGAGCGACATGTACCTAAAGCCTATCTAGTATCTAGTGTTTAGAGAACATGTTGATAGAATCCAAAAGTTAGCAGAGCAAAGGCTAACAGACATTAAGACTGGTGCATACATAATCCTATATGTAGTGCGTGTGCGGGGAATATTCTATGAATATTAATACAGTATTTCTCTTACATGGAGACATAAAGGCTAGACCATGACGGAAACTATTGATGCGGTTCAGTAACTTAGGAATGCAGAGAAGGAGGGCTGGACTGATAACTAGAAACATAACATACTCTTGGCAGACTAGGAGGCAGAGCCAGGCCGAGCCGGGCACTGTGAGGCATGAAAGTAAGCTAAGGGTCAGGGATACAGGTGGGGGCTGTATCGCTCCTCGGAGAGGGTTCAGGAAACAGGAGCTGAATCTGAGTCCGGGCCCTTTTGAGGCCTAGAAACGGGGACTTTTCAATGAATTAACGTGCACACTGTGAAACGTGGCAACGTAGCTTTACATAGGCCTGATATTCGTTGTATTCACGAAAACTGGGAACTGGCATACTAGAGATGGACACAACTGTAATTGCGTCTTTAATCGATCATAGGGGAATACATGCATATCGATCATGCACATATGACATAACATGGGGAACACGTAGGCACATATAACATGGCAAAATTTACTTTTCCACACACAGATCAAAGGCACAGCCGAGGCCGGAGCTCCGAGCAGGATTAAAAGCCGAGCAGCGCTGGGCCCTCACCTGCATGCCTCCCACCTCCGAGGATCTGGGGGGACATCATCCGACCCCACTTTCAGTCAGACCCCCAGGATATAGTGGCATGGATTAGCTTTTGTAAAAATACCGCGATTTCTACAAAAGTGCCGATTTCGCAGGCACTTTTGTAAAAATCGCGGCATTTTTACAAAAGTGCAGATTTTGCGGCAAATCGCGAAATCGCGATATCCTGGAGGGTCTGTTTATTGGGGTAAGTGACCTTTGTATAAAGCACATGTCAATGTATTTAGAGGGTGCCCTTTGAATATTGTGTAGGTCTTTATTGCATGTCCTGTTTTCTTACAGCACTGAGTACACCTGCCATACCTGCATCCGCCCTATTGATTCAACCCCTCGTATGGGGAGAGTGGTGGACACTCCTTGGGTTTTTCCCCCATACTTTTAGGGAACAGCTGTCAGGAGTGTGTTTAATATTGCATTCTTGGTACTGTTTTCTGGAGGTTAAGGGGATTCCTCTTCGTTCCCGTGGAAGCTGGCTTGTATCATTTGAAACCCTGACAGAAAGCCAAGCCCACGAATATTCATTTCACCTGAGCGAAGATGAATCCTGACGATAATGTAGTATCCTTAGATTAGGGTTTACATAACACACTACAAACCCACACCGTAGAGGAGTTAGCGGCAGCTGTAGTAAACCTACAAACAGAAGTGGGGAGGTTACAGGATCCAGAGACTACAAGCCGAAGTTGTACAGCTCAAAACGGCAGAAACAGTAGAATACAGAGACACAGGAACTATCCCTAATGTCAGAAAAACGTATATCCAACCAGTGCGTTTTTCCATACCATCCTCGTCTACAGACGCGGGGACTAGAGGGGATGCTAATATACCTCCTGTGCAAGTTACCGTTCATACCCCCAGTCCTGTTCCGTTGGCTATGCCTGAAAGATTCTCAGGTGATAGCGCAAAATACAACATTTTCATGAACCAATGTCAGCTTCAATTCTTATGTAAGGCCACAGCATTTCCTGGCGATTCGGCTAAAGTCGCCTTCATCATTTCCTATTTGGTAGGGAACGCAGCTGAATGGGCAGTTTCCCTGGTACAAAACAATGACCCTTTATTATATAATTTCCCGTTGTTCCAAGAAAAAATTAGAAGCTTGTTTGCAAAACATACATATATGCAAGCCAGCGATAATGCCCTTTTAAATCTCAAACAAGGATCCAAAGATCTTCTGTCATACATAACTAGTTTTAACAGACTAGTTGCAGAAACACATTGGCCTGAGGACAAAAGAACCTCTCTGTTTTACAGGGGATTGTGCGATGAATTGAAGGATTTACTGTCGCAAATTGTAGATCCCCCAGAAGATTGTCCAGCTTTCATAGAACTAACTGTGAAACTAGATCATAGACTACATGAGAGAAAAGGAGAGAAGGCCCGCATAGGGGTACCCAAATACGTCATGCTACGCACCGAGAAAAAAGAACCAAAAGACAATTCAGAACCTATACAAATTGGGGGATTAAGAGGGCCCTTGTCAGCTGACGAAAAAGATAAAAGAAGAAAAAACAATCTCTGTTTGTATTGTGGAAAAGGGGGACATTACGCTAGAGAGTGTCCAGTACGTCCCAAAAATCCTAAAACAGTAGCTAGTGGTACCTTGGTCTCGGAAAACTAGATGGCTTGAAGAACAGAGAGATCGATTCTTGAGGCATGTACAACCAACCAATCTCCATAAACAAATTCATGAGGAAAAAAATGGTAAAACATTTCACCTTAAACATCACGTTAATTTATTTAGAACAACGTAGACATAATATGTCTATTTTGTTGGATTCAGGGGCCACTGGTAATTTTTTTGATATGCAGCTTGCCAAAAGAATAGGAATCTCCTTTATCCCTAAAAAACATCCAGAACCTATACGTGCGGTGGATG
Organism: Lissotriton helveticus; assembly: GCF_964261635.1. NCBI lineage: Eukaryota > Metazoa > Chordata > Amphibia > Caudata > Salamandridae > Lissotriton > Lissotriton helveticus. The sequence continues at coordinate 1,135,741,856 of NC_136061.1, forward strand.
GTTCAGAATTGTCTTCTAGCTTGATAACATATCAAACTCCCCCTTTGGTTGTTGTATTTAGTAATGGGCATTCTGAGAACATCACATTTGATTTGATTGATGCCCCTAATTTCGGGGCAATACTGGGTGTTCCCTGGTTGCAGGTACATAACCCTCAAATAGACTGGACCCGTAGGACTGTGACTCTGAAATCCCAGTACTGCATGCTTCATTGCTATCATGAAGCCAGTGAACAAAACAATCTTTTATATTGTGCCGTCCAAACAGCAGCCGCTGCTTCATGTGTCCCCGAAGTATACGCCGAGTTTTATGATGTTTTCAGTGAAAAAGAAGCAACAAAACTACCACCCCATCGTAGTTACGATTGCCACATTGATCTAATTCCAGGTGCCAAGCTGCCGTGTAGTCGTATTTATGCCTTGACCCCTTCTGAGACTGAATATTTGAAAAACTATTTAGAAGACATGATTCAAAAAGGTTTTATCAGACACTCTACCTCCCCAGTGTCATCTCCTTTGTTTTTTATAGACAAAAGAGAAGGGGGTCTCCGAGCGTGCTTGGATTATAGAGCCTTAAATAAGGTAACTATAAAAAATAAAAACCCGCTTCCGCTCATTCCTGTTCTTCTTGATCAGATTAAAGGCGCCAAGATATTCACCAAAATAGATCTCCGAGGTGCATAACACCTCATCCGAATCAAGCAGGGAGATGAGTGGAAGACGGCATTTAGAACTAAATTTGGCCTCTACGAGTATTGTGTCATGCCTTTCGGATTGTGCAATGCACCTGCTGCATTCCAATATTTTATTAATGACATACTGAGAGAATACATAGACATCTTTGTCATTGTATACATTGATGATAATCTTATTTTTTCCCAAAATGAACAAGACCATATTATTCATGTCAGAAAGATATTGAAGAAACTCCAAGAAAACCAGTTGTTTGCGAAGTTGGATAAGATTACCTTCCACACCCAGGAAATAGATTTTCTGGGTTTCATCATCAAACCTAATGGCATTCAAATGGACCCTCTAAAGGTAAAAGCATTGCTCCAATGGCCTAGTCCTACTTCTATTAAAGAAGTCCAGTCATTCTTAGGTTTCGCCAATTTTTATCTACGTTTCATAGACCACTTTTCTGATTCGGTGACTCCTATCACAAAACTATTAAAGAAAGGAGTTCCCTTCGTATGGTCCGCAGAAGCTGAACAAGCCTTTTGCTTGTTAAAAAACAAATTTACCACAGCGCCCATAATCCACCACACTGACAATACGCAACCTTTCTTTGTAGAAGCTGACGCTTCACAATATGCTGTCGGAGGTATACTGTCACAAAGAGATACAGAATCCGGTCATATGCATCCCATAGCCTATTTTTCCAAGACCCTGTTACCTGCCGAACAAAATTACACCATTGGGAAAGGGAATTGTTAGCTATCAAGTTAGCTTTCCAAGAATGGAGAAATCATTTACTAGGATCTCCGCACGTAATCACCATTTATTCGGATCACAAGAATCTACAGTTTTTTAAATCTGCACGAGCACTCACTCCCAGACAGATGCGCTGGCTTTCTTTCTTCAGTGAATACGACTTCCTTATCACCTATCGCCCAGGCCCTCAACATGGGAAAGCGGATGCATTATCAAGGTTAGGACATCCTACTGATATGGAGAGAGAGAATCCCCTCCCTATAATTCCCAAAAATAAAATCCTGGGTGTAGGAGATAAGGATAAGAAGTTCATTGATGAACTAAAAGACCAAGTTAGTACAATCCCTCAGGTGGAGTGGGAAAGGACTCTCTAAACACTATCAGAGAAGGGTTGTATTACCATGACAATAAAGTGTATGTACCCACTCCGGCTCTACAACAGCAAATCATGGAGTGGTGTCATACCAGTTCTTTAGGGAAGTAGTAAAACCATTAACTTGTGTCAACGTTGGTTTTGGTGGGAAAATATGACCAAAGATATCGCCACGTTTGTTTAGTCCTGTTCGATTTGTGCAAGACAAAAAGCCTCACATTGTGCACCTACAGGGTTATTAAAGACTATAGCCGTACCCCCTCACCGTGGCATTCCATAACTATGGATTTTATTACTGACCTTCCCTATTGTCAAGGGTACAACACTATCTATGTAGTGGTGGATATGCTATCAAAAATGGCTAATTTTGTTCTGTTAAAAAAGATACCTACCTCCAAAGAACTGGCTCACATCTTTCTAGATCACGAAGTACATCTACATGGGTTGCCCTCCGTCATAATATCAGATAGAGACCCCCAATTTGTATCAAAGTTTCGGCAAGGTATGTGTTCCATTCTAGACACCGATCATAGGCTCTCGACTGCGTACCATCCGCAAACAGACGGTCAGTCTGAGAGAACCAATCAGACCCTTGAACAATATTTACGTTGTTTATTGACCTCTCTATCATCCACGTGGGTTCAGGCTCTTCCATTAGCAGAATTCGCTTACAACAATTCGCAACACTCCGCTACTGGCACCTCTCCCTTCTTTTTTATCTTTGCTCAACACCCGAGAATGTTACCCATAGTACTACACAAATACAAGAAGGACATCCCTGCACTAGAAGAACACCATGTAAAGATCAAAGAGGTATGGGAGGTTGCTAAAGGGGAATTGAGTAAAGCAAAAGAAGCCATGAAAGCACAGGCAGACAAACACAGAAGGATAGAACCCACATATACCACAGGAGAAAAAGTGTGGCTATCCACCAGAAATCTTAGAATGGAAGGGTCTAGGAAGTTCCAACCTCGATTCATAGGACCTTTTCCTATAGAAAAGGTAATAACCCCTGTCACCTTGAAATTACAATTACCCCCTCAAATGAAGATACACCCTGTTTTCCATTGCTCCTTAATTAAGAAATACATACCCCCTGTATTACCAGAGGTCCAACCCCCACCTTTACAAATTAATGGAGAAGAAGAATATGAGGTGCATACAATCTTGGATTCCCGGAGACACAGGGGTAAACTCTCGTTGATTGGGTGGGCTACCCACCTGAGGACCGATCTTGGGAACCAGCAGAGAATGTCCATGCTGCTAGATTAGTCAGAAGGTTTCACACTTTACACCCCACTAAACCAGGTCCGGTCAATAAGTCTTTGAGGAGGGGTACTGTTAGGATGGCACGGCGTGGGCGCGTGGGAAGACATTGACATGTGTTATTATGTGTTATTATGCTCAGGCTCCCCGGTGTCCTTTTTACCCAGTCCCTACATATGACCTCTGTAGCTTGAGCAACCTCTCAATCTGATCCACCCCTGCTGCTCTTTGCTGGGGGTCAGTCTCAGTTGATGTTCTTGTGAGAACCACCCGCAAAACACACCATGAGCTGACCAAGAGGTATAATCATTGGATGCTGTGTAGCAGACTAATCAGAGCCTAAAGAGTCTAACAGGTTCCAGAATAACCCCAATTCAGTTCTTTCTCTATAAACATTAACCTTCTGGTCTAAGTCTCTAAAGTATCTCACAGAGTTCCACCAGGTTCTCCAAATTGGAGGAGCCGCCTCGCGCCATAACTTACTAATCTCCCTCCTAGCCACAAGGATCAAATAAAACACTGCTGCATAACTATAACTGCTGAATTTCAGTGGTTTTGTGCTTTTACAAAGTTACATTGTCAATTCTTATGGAACCATGGGTGAAGACTGAGCGAGAGAGATTGATCCCTTTTTTAGTGAATGTGTTGTTAAAATGCAGTTGCAAACTTGCGCCTGCACTTTGAACTGCGCATTAGTGAAAGGACGTATTAGTGGAAAGTGAGCATGCTGATGGAAGCTGCTGGCCTGCATTTCAATGCAAGCAGAAACCATGCTGTTTCAAAGAGGGGCAGAGATTCTCCAGCGGACAGGTGCATTGAGTGACTTCTGCCACTTGCAATCAGGGTACCTGCGGTCCCTGGGGTCCTCCTGACCCCTCCCAAGCCCCCGCCCACGAGGACGGACACTTATTCTGTTCCACTTCTAAGCGGTGCACTCAGTGCACCTGCTAATGGCCTTTATTCCGCTGCACTCACACCTGTAACCGAGTGCTGTCACGAAAAGCACAAGATTTTTCATTTGCATGGGACCACACCCTCATGTACATGAGGTCATGCCGCCCCTGGAGTTGCACTGGCACACATTTAGCACTGGCGCAATCAGTATTACTGAAGGGGCTGCGCATGAGCCTGTGGTCCCTTTTGCAATACCAGAGTGACTGGGGTCACAAACAGCAGGAACTCTAAAGTTGAGCCCCCATGACACTTTGTATAATAAGGACTCGTGTTGAATATTCTATTTTTATTGCAACTATGTGTTAAAAGTCCCTCGCCATCACACCACCTGTTTTGAGCTAGGCTTCACTGCTTTACCCACGCTATCTTGGAGAGTCAAGGAGACAGACTGAGTACTTAGTGTCCAGGTTAGTAGGGAATGCAAAAAGAATAGATGATGGAAGGAATGCCGAACCAATCAAACATTCCCCCCCCCCCAGTTCTGGGTTAAATGCATCATTTTTTTCTGCACGCCTCTCCATTCCAGTTTAGACCCAGCCATATGCAAATCAGTCTTAACCCTGTTCCCCATGGGAACAGTCCAGCCCGAACTGATAGGCCAGGTCCTCCCTGGACCAGAAACAAGCATCCTGGGGCTGCTTTCAGGGTTTTACCCCTCATCAACCAGGCTAGCTTGAATCTGATGATGTAGCATGCAAGGGACCCACGTCTGGGCATACCCTTCCCACTTAGGTCAACAAATGCAAAGTTTAGTGGTGATGCACTGGTAATCTCATCTTTAATATTGCTGGTTGTCTTGCCAGTTGTAAGGATCGGGGAAAAGCTTGACAATATGCTTCTGATGTGCCATCCATTGAGATAGTCTCTAGTGGATAAGTAGCATACATAAAACATAATCACTCTTGAACAACCAACTTTAAATGAATGGTGCGACTTACATTTGTGACGATCTAATTTCCAATGAAAATGCAACATGAAATAAGTGCACGTGCATTAACATACTTCTTGAAAAACTCTGCCTTTATTCCAAAAGTCAATAATTGCTTCAAAAGTAATCCATATAGAATCGGAAATGATTTATTAATTGTTTATTTACAGCAGGCTATTCAGTCTTGAACATATTATTTTCACTGTACACGTATGAACAATGTTTCCAAAATATGTCCCTTTAGGTCGCTTGAAGTCACATTTGGTAATTGTAAACTCATGGGCAGTTAATAAGATCATCCTCTTTGCATGTAATTAATATTGAATACAATTATCGTGTTTTGAATACAAAAAAATCGTAATATGATTTAATGAATTTAGAGAGTACATTAGCCAGCCCATTTGCAATCCTTCAGCCCTCTCAAGAGAGGGTATGGAGTGTCTGTGATAAAATTGCTGACTGTGGAAGGAGAAGGCGATGGTTCTATCCCAGCTTCCGCACGTAATCAACGCTGTGTGATCCTGGGCCAATCATTACATTATAGTTCCCTGTACCTCATTTTACACATGAAATTCAAAAACTGGGTTAATTTCGGGGTGCCTGGAAGCACCAAAGGAGGTTTCAGCTTGTGATATTGTCACTGTTTCAAGAACTTTATAAGACAAGTGTTTTTTTTTTACCCGAAAGATTTAAATATTATCTAAAATAATTCGGAGTTAAATATAAGTTGAACCCCAGACACTAGTCTGAACTGTCTCGAGCAATTATTTTTAAAACCCCAGTAGGAGTAATCTAACACGTCCAAGTGAAGATTAAGCAGTGCCATTCCGAGTTTATCCAATTGTTTCTCAGCATGTGATATTTATCCAATTATTAAATGCACGCCATCTTCCTGGTGCCACATGCGTCTTCGGTGAATAATATTACTATCCAATGTATTTTATTAGCAGTTCCCTGTATTGATCTAAGATTATGCTAAGAGACATTAGAAACTAAATGAAGGAAAATGACCATGCTCGACAAAGAGAAGAAACAGCCACCAAAATATAGTAGGGTTCTTTTGCAGTTAAATGTAGTTTGGAGACTTCCCAATGTTTGTTTAGAAAGTGTAGCGTTGTATTTCTACACAGTGGAAGAAGTGTACCATATGGCTGGTATGTCCTTTGCTAGGCCTTGCTCATGTGACAGCAAGATTACATTGTTGATACGTATTGTAAATAACAACACAACCACAAATTGACTATTGATGTTGCAGCGATCACTACAATCACTAGTTACAGATCATATCACCTGCGAGGTCTATGTCACAATCCTCAAAATCAGGGCAATAAGGTATTCAACCATAAAGGGTCTGTGAAGCCATACTAATGACTGAATCTGTGCTATATAATTATTTCTAACAGACGTTGAACTTCCAGATATATACTTTTGGGGGTACAGTTTCTTGTTTCGTGTGCCTCCCACCATCTCATAGTACATTGCATGTGACAGAAAGGACAGTGGTGGATCCTTCGGTATGGCGGAAGAACGTTGCCCTCTCCGACAGTGGCCTAACATGACAGTTTGGCCGGCTGTCTCAGGACGGCCAAACCGTCATGCGCACTGACATCTCTCCAACCCAAGACGCATTGCCGGGTGGAGGGAATAGCAGGGGGCCGTCGGGAAGATTAAGCAAGCTATTGCCCAGAGTCACATGGTGCTGGGCTAACCTGCCGCCGGAGCCGGGGATCGAACCGTGGTCCCCAGATTCCAGCGTCAGTCGCCCTGGCCGCGGCGCCACACCTCTTCCACACCCCTTTGAAGCGGAAAACAAGCCAGCTCAGGTCAATCCCAGCTCTTCTCTCATGTATGAGAGCAACACTGGGATTAGCCGCAGGATAGTCTCGGAGCCTCAGCAGAAAGGAGAAGAGTGGCGATTGGCGATGATAAGGACATTCTTTTGTTTCTTTATTTTTGTCGTCCGTTCCTCCCACCTCAAACCCCCACACTCCACCACTCTGCCTTGAGAGCAGCCACTACTGAGAAAGGAGCTTTTCTAGTTGTGTTCAGTACATCCATGAAAATCATCATGTTGCGCAGCGATATCGAGTATCTATGACATGCTGTTCACCTAAATCTCTTCGTGACATGGAGCCTTCCTGTTCCATGGACTCAGCCACCACAGGAACATATCACACCCTCCTCCTCTTTAATGTTTACGTATGGCTTGGCCTTTTGTGTTTCTGAGCAGCCTGTGCCACTACTGCCCGCTGCACAGCTACAAGATCCAGTGCATTATCCTGTAGGAGTGACGTCCAAAAGCATTCATGTAGGAAGGAAGTTGTGACCTTGGTGGAAGCCATCCAAATGGGTCCCCACCTTTTCCCAGTAGGCTAGTAGAAGACGTCCATCATCATGGTCAGTTGGCAGTTACAAGTTTCAAGTGAAGCAGCTGGTTCAGTGGGCTCCTCATTACAGCGGGGTCAGCAGAAGGGCTTTATTGTAAAAATAATAAATGTCTGTACCTAAATATTTATCGGAAGCCCATGGGCTGGTGTTCCTGAAATACAGGTTTGCCAAATACCAAGCCGGGGTGGTCTCGATTCAACCTCACACCCGTCCATTCACCACCATATAGTACTTGCCCCTTTATCTCACTCTTGCAGGTTCTTTTTCTAGACTGCTTTCTCCATTTGTCACTGTTATCCTGTCTTTCTATTCCTCTTTCTTTCCCCATGTTGTGCTTTTCACGCTCTTGGGTCAAAGTCTTATGAGGGGAAAGGTACAACTCCAAATTGAGTTTTGTCCTGAGCTTTATCTGAGCACAGGCTAGACCTGCCTCTTAATCATATCTGGTTCAGGCTCCCTTTGTCATTTATGTGCCTGCTAATCTGGATTTCTTCTCCTCCCTTGCACCCTGGCACACCTACAACCCCCTTGATTCTACACCTCCTATGTCTTAAGGAAATGAATCTGAGCTGAAAAGAACCAAGTTGCTCCATTTATTAGGCCTGTCTTGTAATTAAAGTTCGCTTTTTATCCGAATGGCCAATGCAGCATTTCACAAGTCCTCTGGGGTTGATGTGAGTTGCTCTCTTGCAAGTAATAATTGTGTCTCTGGTTATATTTGGAAGCAGCCTTTATTTTGGTCCCCCAAAAGTAGAGCATACAGCGGTCGGTTTGTAATAAAGCAGTAGTACAGCTAGCACTAGGTTTCTAATGAAGATGTAACTAAGTTAGGTTGGCAGATGATGGAGAGGGATCAAAATAAAGCAGCCTTATTATTAGGCAACCTCTCTATTCAGTAGCATGGATACTTGCTCCTAAGGAAAACATTAGGCCTCTGCAGTTATAGTTATTGTATTTGTTTTTTCAACTTAAGCACTGGGTGCCATCAGCTGAATTAGGTCAAAACCCTGCAGCAGGCACTTAAAGGGGGAACAGCGTTTACAATGCAACTTTTACAACGAAGTACCTTTATGACGCAACCATTACAACGCAACTTTTACAACGACTGGCGCTGGGGGGCGCTCTAGGATAGAGAATAGTTTTAATTTACTATCCAACACCTTCCCTACTATCCACGGGGACTGGAGTTGGAATAGTAAATTAAACTATTCACTATCCAGCGCCCCCCAACGCAAGTCGTTGTAACGAATTGCGTTGTAAAACTTGCATTGTAAAGGCATGCGTTGTAAAAGCATGCGTTGTAACGACGTACATCCACTTAAAGATGTGTGCCAACTGCAAAGATATCTCAAGAAATAGAGGATCAGTATCTGAATCACACATAGAATTGTAATACTAAGTCCGATAGAATGTTAGCACTAAGCTCAGATCTATGCACTTATCTACTGGGTGAAAGCTGTCCATAAGTTTCATGGATGTCTACTGCCATGCTTTTTTTGTGGTGATGATTCGAGACTCTCTTTACAAACGTTAATATCTAGTACCCTCATAATCTTAACCAGATTTTACCAAGACCAAACTGAATAATTTATTTCAAGGTCATTATTGGTTCTTGGTTGGTCAAGAGGGACTTTTAGGATTACCAGATGTAAATGTGTAGGCATGAGGCAGACCCATGGTTGATGAAGATGTTCTTCTGTGATACTCAGTGCAGAATTCAGGGCATGCCGCAGATAGTTGTGAATACATATGTGATCACAGCCAGCTTCTTGATTGCTTGTTTGTCACTACTTTAGAAACGGTTGGGTTGCATCTTCTGTACCTTTCTTGTTTTTTACTGAGTCTCACAATCTGAGAGGGCTAAGAATTGAGATTTTCACCATGTCTGGGTAGTTCTTGTCTCAACAGTTAGACCGAAGGGTGGAGTATACCCTTTATGTTCTCCAAGGTAATGGTGGCGTAAAACTAGCCTGCTGAGCAGCCAGTTCAGGACTGATTTACATTTTTTTAAAGAGTTTTATATAGTGCAAACTAGACCCCAGACATCGGGTATCAGAGCGCTTTACATGAGCACCAGTTTCGTTACAGACGGACACATTCATTTTTGTTAGGCACTGGGAGATTAAGTGATTTGCCCAGAATCACAACATGTTGAGCGTTGTTGCTGAGACTCGAACCTGGTTCCCCAGCTTTGAAGTCGACCGCTCTAGCCATAAGGCTACATTTCACTAATTCACAATCTAGCCAGTGGCATTACCTTCACTTATAGTCTGCACTTGGGTGTTATCTGTGTGATTCTTATTGAGGAATGTATGACAATACAATACAAACTCTTACAACGCATACCTTTACAACGGGTCAATACAACACAGCCTCAATTACAACGCATGCCATTGCAATGTAAGCCATTGCAACGCAAATTCGATTAAAATGAAAATTACTATTCGAACATCGCTGGGTGATTACCTCAGGGACGGTGCTGGTCAGTGAGGGATATGCGTTGTAATGGCATGCATTGTAAAGGTTCCTGCATTGTTTTATTGACCACGTTGTAAATGCATTGCGTTGTAATGCCTGCGTTGTAATGGATGTTTTCCCTTATTGAGGGGCTCATGTTCCTTTTGAACTGAAAAGAAGGCAGAAGCTGGTCATATTGTCAGATATATTGTGAGGGATCCCACCCCTGATTTTCAATTTCTCAAGAGTGCACTGTACAACATCTCTAAAGAACCTGGGAGGGTCTCTCCTCTTCAGAGCATAGATCCTTATCCTGTTTTCTGTTACCATATAGCACAAGAGAGATACGTGGGGAGAAAAGATGAAGTCCACCATGAAAATGTGTGCAACATTTGTAATGGTAAAGGGTTCTATGAAAGGCAGCTTGTATTTTGGTTGTTGTGTTCAAATATTTTCAGACTGAAAATGAAAGTATTGAACAATTTGCAGTATAAGTACCTGTAATTAGGTAGCCACAGATTGACACACAATCCCAGAGCCCATCTTTCAATTTATTTGTGTACAATGTCTTAGGAGGACACAGGTCTCTTAACACCTGATAGAACTCGAGAGGGCTCTCTCTGCTGTGCCTCTAGATGAGGGATCCTCCTGGCTGGTGGAAGTGACAGGTACTTCATTATGATATCTGCCAGAGGATGTCTGGCCTAGCTGCAAGGCTCATTTCTACCCGTGCAGCTTTCCTCAATGTTCTTTTAAAATCATTTGATCAGATCCTGAAGTTGTGACAAGCTTTACTACAGTTTTCTTTGTGTTCGTCCCTTCCCTGCTGCTGTGGTTCTTTATTATCCTTTAAATTTGACCCGCCTTCATCAGAATATAGTGTGATGTCTTTCATGTTCCCTAATTTAGTACCTTGTGACCTAAAGTAACTATAAGGTGCACCTCCACCTTGCACAGTGTTGTCATCAATGATGTCATTTCAGATGTTTCAGTCATGTTATCAATTAGGTCATAAAACATGCCATGAGTGATCTAATATGTGAGGTTGTCAGCAGTGCTTGTTGAGGGCGCAAGTTTTAGTTACGGTAGGTCATGAGATATGATTGCTTGAGATAACCATAACTGGAGGATTTCAGTGGCTTTGTTAATTTAAAACGGTACATTTTAACTGACATTTTCAGCTAACTATAACGTCCCTTTAAGCTTTAGATTTTTTCAGGGAATGTCTAAGGTTTTAAAAAAATGTAAAGTAATATATTATTACACTTGCTAACTATAACATCACTTTAACCTTTGTTTTTTTCAATTAATTCCATGTCTGTTTTATGTAAAGTAAGATGTCAATTGCCTTGCGCAGCATGCTGACTATGTGATGTTACAATATAAAGGGCGATGTTTTAAGTAAGGCAGACTTACTGAGTTTGTCTAAGGGTCACAACACCAGAATATAACAAGCATTTGCAACGCAGTAGGTCTCTGCAAATTAATTAAATAAAGCAGCGCAGCACTGAAATAAGGAAAGACCACTAACGAAAATAGTGCTCACCCACTAAATATCAGAGACCGTGTAACGAGCCAAGTAAACGGTCCAGTCATTATGGGAGGTAACAAATGGAGACAGGGCGGTACCCAGGAGGGACTAACAAGTCTCTTAATGAATCGAAATTCAGCTTTTGCGAAGGACAATGACACCTGCCAATTATAAAATATGGGTGGAAAGTGGGCGGGGCTTCCACTGCCTACTCTATCACAACATGCCTCGCAGAGCGAGCAACGCGTGCGCGCTGCAGCTAGGCTCAACCTAAAAAGAAAAAAATAACAGTATTAAAGAATGCTAATTCGTATATGGCTACTTTTTAGGGTGTTAACATTTGCAAAATGCTGTGAGCTGATACCCTCGCTGATGGGCACCAATGTTAGCCAGTGCTAAAAGCCAGCTGTACCACAATAGCCAAAGTGTGAAAGGGATTGTCTAAAAGTCATTTTCTGTATTTCCATGTATATGGTGTGTGATGACATGAGCTCTCGCCTATCTGTAGTTGAGGCCTAAAAAGCAGGGTAGTTCAAACTTAATTGTAATGTACTGAAGTTTAGTGCATTGGAGGGAAGTGCATCAAACCCAGTGTTCTTTAAATTACACCCATTAACCCACCCCAATCATACACTCACAAACAACACATCAATCAGTAAACACACATCCAATTTCACCGTAAATAAAAAGTCAGACCCACTGCTATGTCTGCAGATGTTATTACCTGCAAATAGGTATTGTGAGCACGTCTACGTGGCCTGTTATAGAGCCCTTGATTCATCCAGATGTTCCTGGGGTGCAAGGTGTGCGTTGCTCTGACTCATGGAAAGACTTTTGCTGGTGGTTCAAGCTGAAGCATTTATCCCATTTCCGGCACATGACACTCACTCTCTTTAATCTTCGTGGTGTTTTACAGTGTATTCTAAATCTAGTACAGCTAGTCTACATTGGCTACAAACCGTTGCAGAGTCGCTATGTGTTACCCAATAAGGTAAGGCTCATGGTGATTGAATGTTGTTGAGACTTGCTGTTCCTGGCACCCTTTTTTATTTTACAGTACAGAGACAGGTACAGTTGGTAACATCATTCAGAGGAAACAAATCGATTTAAAAGCCTTACCTTATATCAAAAGACTTACCAACTCCTAAAACTGGCACTTTATTTGATCGATGAGAGACTCACATAAAATAATTATATCATCGAACAACGTTGATTGTCAATGTCGATCGCTGCTACATTTGATTATGAGGTGCTAATGCAGTATGAAACATGATAAATATTGAGACATGTTGATTATTATAAGCAATATAAACTTAATGTGCACCAATTTTAACACATAGAAGTGAAAAGATCACAGATGGTCAAGCTTTGTAGGAAAAGCTGTGGTTCCTGTGAGAATCCCACTCCTCTTACTTCTTGTCGGTCGATCAAAACGAGGATACACAGATCAAGCAGCAAGCCAGAAGGGAAAAGGAGGAGAGGGGCAAGAGACAGAGAGACACAGTATTAATCAGCTTCTGCTTCAATATGGAGTTGCCAGGCGCAACGGGTTGGAGGAGGCTTGGAACTCAACAAGCATCAAAAAGCATGAGTATCAAGGAAATTAAGGTATCAGGGTACAAACAGTGTGGTAAAGAAGAATGAACGTAGCTTATCGGACTCCGTGGCAGAAGGTGATATGATGAGCTGTCTGGCCCTGGGCCCTAGTCAGTTAATAATTGAGGAGGGGGACCACATGGCCTCATCCCCATGCTGGGGACCCCATCTTCCAGGGTCTGGCCTTGTTATGAAGGGAGGGGCACGCAACACCCCTCCCCAGGCCTATCTTGGACCCGGAGACCCATCCCCCAGGGCCCGCCCAGTAAATGGTGGGTGCCCTGGAGCCCACCCAGGGCATAATATAAAGGGGAAGGGGGCATACAGTCCCCCGGACCAATATTGGCCCTGGAGACCCCATCCCCTGGGGCTCACCAAGTAAATGGTGGGTGCCATGGAGCCAACCCAGGGCACCCACTGCATATTAAAGCATGCAGCCCCCCTCCTCTGGTCAATATCTGCCCCAGGGACCCCATCCCTTGGACCTATTTGATGATTAATTGGGATGGGGAGCCCCTCCCCAGACTGATTTCGGCCCTGGATATCCCCGCCTCCGGGGCCCGGCCTTATGATGAAGGGGACATGCAGTCCCCTTCCCTGGGCCGATTTTGGCCCCTGGGAGCGCATCCCCTGAGGCCCACCCAGTATATGGTGGGTGTCCTGGAGCCAACCCAGGGCAACCACTGCATATTAAAAGGGGGTGCACAGCCCCCCAACCTGGGACAATATTGGCCCCGGGGACTTCATCTCCCAGGGCCTATTTAAATAATAACTGGGGAGAGGGGCCGCACAGCCCCTGTCCCAGGGCCGATTTCTGCCCCGGGGGCCCCATTTCTAAGGCCCTGGTCTTATTATAAAGGGGGAAGGGGGGGGCATGCAGCACCCTCCCCTGGCCAATATTGGTTCCGGGGACCCCATTCACTGGGTCCTAGGCAGTAATTCTTGGGTGCCATGAAGCTCACCCAGGGCACCCACTGCATGTTTGTTGGAGGCTGTGGGGGAAGCACCAATGTCCCCGCAGCCAATTCCCTGACTCCAGTGGGAGGCGGTATTGCTCCCGTCTGCAGAGAGCAGCTAAAAATGCAGCTCCTTCCGGGCAGGGGCACAATTTTTCATGTGTTTCCACCTCCCGAAACAGATGAAAAGCTTGCTCACAGCTTCCGCCCGCTTGGAGCGGACTTAGTGTTTGCTCTCACTTGGAGGGAGTTTTGAAATTGCTCCCGCCAAGCGAGAGAAAATACAGGTTTTCCTGCTAGACCACTGCAAGCAGGGATACCGCTATGTCCTGGGGTGGGCACCCCGGAAAATAGCTGGAGTGGACCCTGGGGGATTGGGTCCCCAGTACCATTAATAACTCCGGGAGGGGCCCGTGCAGCCCCCTTCACTTTTGTGTATGGCCAGGCCCCATTTTCAAATTGAGCCGAAACCTGGGGATGGGGTCTCCGACGCCATAACTTGCCTGGGGAGGGGGGCCACGTGCACTCCATTCCCTAATATATAAACGAAATTGCCCCCGAGACCTGGCCCACTGAGAGGGCAAATAAAGCAAGTGCATGTAACCACATTAGATTTTTTTAAAATGTGCCTGTGGATCCTTTGCGAATTTGCAGTAAAATGTTTAAAAAGGTTTTTGGCCCTCGGCAGGGTCCCTGTGGAACTCCACCACCACTAATCCCAAATGGCTGTCACCACTTCTTGGTTGATGTGGTAGCAACCAATCAGATCTCACCATGAGATCTGTCAGATCCGCGGAGGGTCTGCATCCCTAAATATACATACGTCTTTTTTCCTTAATAACTCCAAAAATATTGAACAGATTTACACTAAATTACAAGATGGTCTCTTTCTGGACAAAGAGTTAGCTTATGGCCAAATTTGGTGTAATTACGTTCAGCGGTTCAGGGTGTAATTGTGTCTAAAGTCCCTATTGGATATTGCATGGGGAAAACACAATTTGGGACCCTCCCCCCTTTTTCGCAGCCCCTACTTGACGAATCTCCCCGAAACTTCCCGGACAGCAAATGAAGTGACGGGCATACTAGTTTTGTAAAATTTGTGAAGATTTATCAAACGGCGCCAAACTTATTAGCAAAACAAAAACCTCTTTGCCTATGGAATGTCACTGGCCATGTCATGAGTGATGTATTATGTGAGGTCATAAGCAGTGCATGGGGGGGGGGGGAATGTAAGTTATAGTTAGCTCAGGTGACTGTAACTGCTGGCTTGGTACGATGAACTTTGAGCCTAACTATAATGGCCCTGTAGCCTTTGTTTTTTTTCAGTGAATTTCTAAGTTTTTTTTAAATTCTATTTCCTAACTATAATGACAATTTAACCTTTGTTTTTTAAAGTGAATTGATAAGGTTTTACATTTTATTTCCTAATTGTAACCTGTAACCTTTGAGAGTGAATGTGTAAGTGAGTGCATGAGTGTGTCAGTGGGTGCGTGAGTGTGTGAATGAGAGTCTCACTGGGTGTGTGAATGGGTGTGTCAGTGTCTGAGGACTTTAAACAAAGTATGAACCTGTGGACTGGGCAGAGCTTCTGGAGGCATTGGATCGTGGGGCCCAAGAGGTACGATTAAAGATCTGTCTCTTTACGTCACTGCATGACTGGCACTGGACTCCCGTAAAACTGTGGTCAGCAGTCCTGTTACCTCATTCAAATTGCTGCAGCTGCAGCTGCTCCTATGCCCACTGTGACCTGATTCACGTACTCTGTGATTGCCCCTAGGTACAATCATTTTGGGAGGTAGTCAGCACCACACTGAACGAGACTCTACCAATCAGGTGACTCATGCCTCTACCCCTGATCCTTCTACATGATCTTGTGACCTCCCCGGACCTATCCCACCTTCAGGGCCGTCTACTGCATACGGCTCTCGCCAAGGCTAAGATCTGTATTGTCCACCACTGGCCCCCTTCCCCCTATGATGAATGGCTCTCGACGATGTATCAGACAGGCTCCTATTAGCTGGTCATCTATAACTTGTAAGATAAGACAGATACCTTCCTCCTCACCTGGGCGCCTTATTCCAGGGTGAAGCCCACTAGCTATTAGTTGAGACTGCTCCTGTTCCCAGATCTTATATCACACTGACACTGCCCTTGAGATCCCATCTGGTCATGATCCTTAAGGGTGCAAGCCTACTTCCCCTCCTTTCCTCTCCCACCTTTTACACATCTCTCTCATCTTTTTCCTCTTTTCCCCCTTCTCTCCTCTTTCCTCACCCTGCTTCCCTTGGACGAGTGGATGTGGGTATGGACTCCCTGTTTACTTTTCCTGTATTCGTTACTTTTTGTCATGTTACATTTTTCTGCCCCCTCACCTTATTCCGCTTACCATTCTGTGTACAGATGTGGATCTGCGTGTCCTCTTTGATATTGCACTTCCTTGTCCTTCAAGGGCTCCTGCTTGTGGGAACACCACATACTCTGTACATAGTGTTCTGTTTCATCTTGCACTGTGTTTTGTCATACAGTATTGCTGTTTCATATGTGGTACCTTATGTTCCCCTTCCTTCATTTCCCCTATACACTGTTTAGTTGTAATCTTCCAATAAAGAATTGTGAAACAAAACAAAATCTGACATAGAAAAGGGGCACCATCCTGTTACCCCTGGTGGACAATAGATCCAGTCTTGTAGGACTCTAATGAGTACAAATTGTCTGCAACATCTCCAGTGACCGATAATAGTGCAGGGAAATCAGAAGAACTCAACTGGGCTGATTGGCCTTCTGATTGTCCAGACTCCATAGATGAACCACCAGCAGGGATTAAACCAACTTTTCTGCCTACTGAAAGATCTCATACACTAATCGCTGCAATAGCTTAATCCTCTATCCCTTCCTGGTAAGTTTTGGCCATCATATTGTCTGTTCAGATCAGCACATGCTTTTTGATTAGGTAATAAATAAATGCCAACAGACCCCTCATGATTTCCTGTAACTCCATACAGTTGGACAACCTTCAGATCTCAGCAAGAGACCACCTCAAGATGGTGAACTGGAAATGAAGTCCATACAAGGTGAACCGGAGAAACGTTTAGTGAGGTCTCCAAATTGACACATGGTGGTAGGCACCCTGTAAATTTGCTCATGCAAGACAAACCTGAGTCCCCACCATCCAGGTAACCTACTGTAAGGACTCCATGTTGAAATGAGCATCTATGACCCAGGAATTCAGTCTCTTCACCATTTTGTAGATTGTCACACTCAGGGTGGCATCATTGGTACTGTAGCCCTGCGTGGATCCTTTGAATTACTAGCCCTAGGTGCCCCTGGTAGCATACTAGGGACTTATAAGTGAGTTAGCGTATGACAATTGGGGTAGCAAATTCAACATTCACTTTGTAAGGGATTAGAACACTCACACTGGTTAGCAGACCTCAGTGCACGCCCAGCGTCGAAAAAACTGGAAGCATCAGTCCAAAATGCTGGGGTGATCATGCAAAAAAAGGCCTTTCATACAAATGGATGAAAGAAAGAGCCTCTCTATATGTTACGATTGATTGTGGATGGTGTAATACCATGTCTGTGCTTCTTGAAGCTCCAATAAAACAGTCTAAAATGCAGTCTTTATGGGTAGAATGCAATTATCATGGCATGAAAACATGTTGAAATATTAAGAGGCGGCTTCTATGCAAAGCATTGTTGTAGGGGGAGTGCCCCTCATAATGCCCTATATTTATAATAATCAAATTATTCAGGATATTTATTTATTTAAAACCATTTTATTGGATTTTTCATGTTACAGGGTCATCACATAATGTTATACATCAGAATTACATGTATGTTGCTAAAGAACTTGACACGGAATTGGAGGTATAGTTACATGCCAGCAAGAATGTAAACTGAAAGTAAGATAGGCTCTGGGGGTGCTGCTGTGTGACTTGGTTCGCCCCAGAAAAGGTTATCCTTCCTGTAGTATGTCCGGTTTGTGGAACAGCCAGTGTGGTTAACTACTTACTATCTTGGAATCGAACTGGGGCTAGGTGGATGGGAGTAAGCATGTGGGTGGGCGGGCATGTTCTTGGTACTGATGGCTATGCTGTGGGACTTATGGGGTCAGGCATCGTGTGTGGCGGATGTGTCCCTGCGGGGCCCGATGGGGGCGCACATGCATGCATAGTGTGTGGGGGGCTCTGCAACTCCGGGTGCCGCCTGGGCACCTTGGCAGAAAGCTCCCCACTGGGCTCTCCCGTGGGGGCCAGCAACATCAGAGGCGGTTGGGCTTCTATCGTTTGTTGTCAGAAGAGCTGAAGAAGTGTGGCCGATTCTGTGGAAATGCGGCACCGGCGCACTCTCCACACCTCTTCGTGCCTGATCGTCTCCTCCGCCACACCCCACTTGCCGATCACTTCACCCAAGGCCGCCAATGAAGGCCCTGCTGGAGCTCACCAGTGCAAAGTGATCCAGTGCAAAGTGATCCCACACTTTGCTAGTAGGATGGCCAGCGATGCAAATCGTGTCTTGACCTTGCATTGTTTCTGGCGTCGGAACGCCCCCAGTGCACAGGCTTCCCATGTGTTGATGCCAGTAAGCCCTGTGACCTCCTATAGTGTGCTATGGACTGATCCCCAGTAGGGTTGTAAGGTGGGGCAGTTCCAGAACATATGCTGAAATGGTGCATTGGGGGCCTGACAATGTGGGCATGGAAACTGTGTTCTGGGATAAAAACGCTGAAGATGTGCTTGTGTTAGGTATGCGCAGTGTAGAATGAAGAATTGTATGTTTTTGAACCGTGAGTTGCAGGACACTTTCTTTGGAACTCGAGGGCATGTTCCTATTCTTTGTCATGTAATGGTCGCTCAAACTTCTCCTCCCACGTGTGTCTCAGTGGAGTATTCATTTTTATTTAGTTGCAAAGTTTTATATAGCACTGGCTAGACCCGGAGGTATCAGAGCGCTACACAAGGCCATTAGTGATTCCTGGACTTATTATCTAAATTGAAATCTGGCTCCCCCCTGGATTGCTGTCCGTCCTATGTACTGAAGGACATATTTACTGCATTACCAACTGCTGCTGTAACTCTTCTCCATGAGTCTCTACTTCAGGGATATGTTCCTAAGGTGTTTAAAAACGGGATTGTGGTTCCCCTTTTAAAAAAGCCTGGAGCCGATCCTCACAACCTATCCAATTACCGCCCTATATCCTTGCTCCCCTACCTGGCAAAAGTGCTGGAGGCACACATGGCAAAATGCTTGTCTAATTTTATGGAACAGTCTGGTTATTTAGATGCTCACCAGGTGGGTTTCCTCCCTGCTCATTCAACGAAATCTGTGATACTGGCAGTATTGGATGACTTACATAAGAAGGCTGATGAAGACACACCCCAGGCCCTGGTACTATTAGATCTATCAGCCACGTTTGACACGGTCGACCACACTATTCTGGTGGACCGTGTCAGACAGGCTGGTTTTCAGGGACTGGCCTTAAAATGGATCAGTTCTTTTCTCAAAGACCGTACTCAATCTGTACGTCTGGCCCCGTACACGGCCCCTAAATTATCTGTATCATGTGGGGTCCCACAAGGCTCATCGCTTTCACCCCATCTATTCAATTTATATCTCCTTCCCTTGATTAGTAAATTGAAGGATATGAATGTAACAACCTTCAATTACGCAGATGACCTTCAGCTCACTTTAACGATTGACAATTCACCTAGGTAAGTGTCTGTTTTCCAGACCATCATGCTATTCATCCGTCAATGAATGGATCGAAATCATTTAAAGCTTAACCCTAGCAAGACGGAGCTACTTTTGACAGGTAAAATCAAGATTCTCTGGGGCCCACAGTACTGGCCGACGGACATTGGTCCCTCACCGGAACCCTCTATGTCAGTAAAGAGCCTTGGGGTCATCATAGATAATGACTTATCACTAAAAAATCAAGTAGGTTCTGTGGTATCCAAGTGCTTCCTGCAACTTCGAAAGATAAGGAAAATCATCCGCATGCTTACCCATGAGGCGTTAGTTCAGGTGACATTGGCCCTGGTACTATCGCACCTGGATTACGCAAATTCAATCTACTTAGGGTTGCCCCATGTTCTCATCAAGAGGCTGCAGATGGTCCAGAATCAGGCGGCCAGACTAATCTTTCATCAGCCCAGATGGCAATCGGCCAGACCATTATTAAAAAAACTCCACTGGCTCCTGATATCCCAAAGGACAGAATTTAAGGTGGGTTGTCTAGTTTTCAAGTCATTGCACAGTAAGAGTCCTATTCTTATCAATACTCTTTTAAACAGGTACACTCCCCCTCGCGCTTTGCGTTCAATGCACCTTCAGTTACTGAACACGCCTGCTTGCAAACGGAAGCGCCAACGTGGACGACGGTTTGCGTACTTAGCTCCCAGACTTTAGAATTCTTTTCCTCTGGAGATTCGTTCTTGTTTAGACCTACTCAGGTTCAGGAAACGACTTAAAACTCAGTTGTTTACAAATGCGTTCGCTTAGCCTCCCTCTGATTGTGGTATGCTTCCAGTAGCGCCATGAAACCCCTGGGTGTACGTGCGCTGTATAAATAATTTGTAACATAACATAACATAACATGAGGATCAGCAAGTTACAGGATACATAGTTATATCATTTGAATCAGCGAGTTACAGGTTACATAGTTACAACAGTTTGAAGCGAAGAATCACAGAGGGAGGGGGAGTGAAGGAGACACGAACGGGGAGAAGAGGAATACAATGTCAGATGACCGGCTGGGTAGGCGACGGCCAAGGGGCCAGACTCCTCTATTGCTGTGTAGGACAGCTCGGGCTCCGGGGTAGGTAAGAACAGTTTTGGTATCCGACCAAGGGGCATCGTCATAGTTCCATCAAAGGGGGAGGGAAAGAGACATAGATGGGGAGACCAGGAGAAAAACAATGGCAGATGACCAGCTGGGTAGGTGACGGCCAAGGGGCCAGACTCATCTATAGCTGCATAGGACAGTTCCACCAGGCATCGGCCAAGGTTGCTTGGTCTCCACGGTGGGTACAAACAGTTTTGGTATCCGCCCAAGGGGCGTCGTCATTGTTCCATCGAAGAGGGAGAGAAGGAGACACATAACGAGGAGACGAGGAAAAACAATATCAGATGACTGGCTGGGTAGGTGACGGCCAAGGGGGTTGACTCCTCTTTTGCTGCATAGGACAGCTCCACCGGGCATCAGCCAAGGTTGCTCAGGTACCGTGGTAGGTACAAACAGTTTTGTTATTTACATCAGTTGAATCAGCGAGTTATGGGTTACATAGTTACATCAGTTTGAATCAAAGGATCAACAGAGGGAGGAGGAGGGGGAGGGAAGGAGACACAAACGGGGAGACGATGCAAAGAATGTCAGATGACCAGTTGGGCAGGTGACGGCCAAGGGGCCAGACTCCTCTGTAGCTGTATAGGACAGCTCCACCGGGCATCGGCCAAGGTTGCTTGGGCTCCATGGTAGGTAAAAACAGTTTTTGGATCCACCCATGGGGCATCATCATAGTTCCATCGAAAGCATCCGGTGTTCCTGACTGCTGGGTTGGAGTGTGAGATGAATAGTGGGAGCTGAGACCGATCTACAAATCATTGAGCCCCAGCGCTCGGAATAGGAAGCCATCTAGGAGTTAATTGATGTTCATTCAAGTTGATTAAGGTTGCATTTTGCTGTTCTCAGGCACCACTCCGTGGTGTGGCTCCCTTTAATGCCAGAAATCACAGACTCAAAGCCTCTTCAGGGGCGGGCGCCATGTTAAGGTTAGGCATGGTAACATCAATGACTCACAGGGGCCTCTTCGGGGCGGCCACCATCTTTGGCTCAGGCATTGTGAAAAACGTAATGACATGTATTGTAGATCAGTGCCTCACAACCGCCCCCCTTGTTTCCAGTATTATATAGTTATTATGTGGAGTTGGTTCTTTAGAGTCTTCAATTGTTGTGCCCCGCCCCCCCTCTCAACGGTCTAGTTCCAGTGCTCGTCCCGGGATCGTGGCATCCCCGACCACGGAGTCAGGAAAGGCAGCCAGCTGTGTTGAGCTCTCGTGGCAGCTTGTATCGACGTTTTTCTCAGCCTGTTGGTTCCAAGTGCACCTTAATGTGATTCCTGCAAAAATAACAGTTGATGGACTGAATGCAGAACAATGTCATACCTTCACACCAGTACAGAGATCTGGGCCTAAATCCATCGTTTTTTTGCTCACCATGCCATTCCAGTTTGAACCCAGCCATATGCAAATCAGTCTTGACCCTGTGCCCCATGGGAACAGTCCAGCCCGAACTGCCAAGCCAGGTCCTCCCTGGACTGGAAACAAGCATCCAAGGACCGATTTCGGGCTTTCAGCCCTCATCAGCCAGGATAGCTTGATTCCAGTGGCATGGAGAGCACAGGACTCACGTCTGAGCATACCCGTCCCACTCGGGGTGACAGTTGCAAAAACAACAGTTGATGGACTGAATGCAGAACAATGTCATACATTCACATCAATACAGAGATCTGGGCCTAAATCCATCGTTTTTTTGCTCACCATGCCATTCCAGTTTTAACCCAGCCATATGCAAATCAGTCTTGACCCTGTGCCCCATGGGAACAGTCCAGCCCGAACTGCCAAGCCAGGTCCTCCCTGGACTGGAAACAAGCATCCAAGGACCGGTTTCGGGCTTTAAGCCCTCATCAGCCTGTATAGCTTGATTCCAGTGGCATGAAGAGCACAGGACTCACGTCTGAGCATACCCGTGCCACTCGGGGTGACAAATGCAAACATTTAATTCCTGGCTCTTTCTTGGTCTTTACGTGGACGTCGCTATTCCTCCGATTATCACTCCATCTTGTGGAGCTCCTGCTCATCCCCCTCGCGCCTACTCTCATGATGAGACCACAGCAGCACCACACTTCTGTTCTCATGGTCACTGGGTGGGGGGTGAATACGATGACCCCAGGAGTTCTCATATGGCTTTGTATAAGCAGGTAATTAAGTGGCGTCCAGGGCCCATGTGTAGTGCCGTGTGAAGTACAGGGTGTGTCGCTGGTTCCCCTTCGAACAGGCCCCAGAGTTGGTGCAGTCTGAGATGATTTGTCTGTGAAGGAGGAATTGTCCTCGTGGGAGCCCACTTTCCTCCGCTAATTGATCGAATGAGAGAAGTTGACCATCCACAGACAGGGACTCCATCTCAAGGAGCGAGTGGTCCGGCCAGGTCTGCATGACTTGAGCAGTGTAATATCCTTTGCCCCGGGGTAGGCCGACTAATGGAAGCAAGGGGGTGTAGAGTAGAGTTCCGTGGGAAATGCGATGACTCCAAAGCATACAGGCACGAGCTACTGTTACCTGGATTGGGTGTGTCGAGTGGAGTCGAGCTCCTGGCAGAAGTAGTTGGTGAAGTGCCGGCATCTGCAGAGGTCCGGCTTCTGAGCTGGTTTCCCCTAGATAGCGCCCCACAGTACAGCGCGGTAGCCACTGGAGCTGTGCCGCCAGGTAATACGCCTCAAAGGAGGGAGCCCCCAGTCCTCCCCGGTCGATCGGCAGTATCATTTTGGTTAGGGCCACTCTTTGTTGACCGTTAACCCATATGAGGGAGCTAAGCAGGGAATCTAGTCCCTGAAAAAAGGAACGGAGAGGAATGACCAGTAAGTTGGCAAAGTGGAATAGAAGCAGGGGCACTATAATCATCTTCGCTATGGCTATTCTACTGAGAATACTGGAGCCAATGGTAGGGTCTTCTAGAAACCCACCATGGCCCGTATGCCTGCCAGTGCTTTGCGGTGGTTGTCCTCATATAGGTCATTAGTGGAGTGATAGAGTCTGACTCGCAAGTAGCGAGGGGCCTGAGAGCTCCAGGTGAGCCTGGCGTCTCCATTGTGTACCTCTCGCTGGGGGAGGTCCGGGCTCAAGGGATAAATAGTGGATTTCGCCCAGTTAAATGTTAACCTGGCTGCGAAATCTGTGAGTGTGGCCCAGAGAGGGTGAAGGTTCATTGTGATGTCCCGCACATAGAGCAACAGGTCATCTGTGTACAAGGACATGCTGTGGGTAGTGCCCAGGCCTCATCCTCCCGCAGAGGCGAACCGCCAGGGGTTCCATTGGTAAGGCAAAAAGTTGGGGGGAGATCAGGCATCCCTGTTGTGTGCCTCGCTCGACCTAGGAGGGGGCCGAGATATAACGGCCCAGGCGTATTCGGGATAGGAGCTTCGTATACAGTAGCCTCGTGTATGCTAACAGTGAGGGGCCTTCTCCCGTCTGCTGGAGTACTGCGAAAAGGTATGGCCATGTCAGGGTATCAAAGGCTTTCTCCAAGCCCAGGACCAAGCAAGCAGCACGGGTAAGTGGCCCTGTACCTGATCCTGAACGTTGAACAGTCGGCGGTTATTTTGGGAGGTGTTCCTGCCCGGAACAAACCTGCACTGGTCTGGGTGTATCAGTGCTGGAAGGACCTGGGTAAATCGGTCTGGCAGAATCTCATTCAGAGGATCTTACAGTCTGCTGATAGCAGTGTGGTCGATTGGAGGTCTGTAGTGTCGGGCCATGTTCTGGCTTTAAGAATGATACCAGAAGGGATTTATGTACGAACCCGGGAGTCCCCCCCTTCAGTGCTGCCCTGCACATGTCTTCCAAGCGAGGCGCCAGTAGAGTGGAAAACATGCTATAATATTCTAGGGGCAGGCCGTCCAGGCCTGGGGCCTTGTGACGCGCCAGGGCTTGGATTGTGTGTTTCACATCATTTGATGTGATCGCTGTGTTGAGGGAGGATCTGTCCAGTGACAACATTTGGGGGTATGGCTAAGGGAACAAGGAATCTGTCTACAAGCTCTGGACAATTCTGCCAGGACTCCTATATATCTTAGCGTAATAGTCACAGAAGGGCTGCAGGATGTCTGCTTGTGATTGGCCGTGATCCCTGTGGGGCTGATTATTTCTGTGATTGGCCGCACGTCTGTGTCCTGGTGGACAAGCCTTGCTAAAAGTGCACCAGATAAGTCCCCTCCCGGTGTATTCTTGCCGCGCACGCTTTGAAGTTATATCTTCATAAATCTGCTTATGCTTCATCATATGCCGTCTTTGCCTCTGCGACCTGAGCAGGAGATGCCACTCTGGTGTCTGCGGCCTTAGGGACACCACCTGCTCTCTGTCTTTAGTAGGCTGCGATCTAGCATCACGCAGACCCCTGCTATCTGTCTGATACATGTCCCTCTGATGACCACCTTGAAGGTATCCCATTCTAGCATCCTGGAGGATGCTGTATGGGTGTTCGCTGAGAAATAACCATGGATACTGTTTTCTTGGTCATGGAGAAACACTGGGTCTTCGAGGAAATCTTGCGGTAGTCTCCAGGTGGGGATCAGGGGCAAGGGGAGTCGCCTCCTGAGGATTAAGAGATGTGCATCATGATTGGATAGGACCTGGCCCGGGTAGTCTACATGCTGGGTCATGGGGATTACTGCTGGCGAGCACAGAAAACAGCCAAGACGTACCTGTAGATTGTAGGGGATGGATTGGAAGAGTAGAGTTTGGTATTTGGTTGTCTGTTCCTCCAAGCATCTAAGAGTGACCAGTGATTTGCCCAAGAATGATATCGCTCCATTTGCGCACAGGCCAGAGAGATTATTCTGGATATTTATATATGTTATTGTGTGATTTGATCTACACTTATGAGTTTTTTCAAGAGTGAACTTGGTGATGGCCAGATTGTATTCCAAGGCCACATAACAAAACTGTTTTGCTCATGTTATGAAGTTTGTAAATAAATTACATCTTGAAATAAATTATTAAAACGTCTTAGACTTCAAGCACACCTGGTTCACAAAAACCCAAACGTGTTTTTGAGGCGCTCAATATGAGCATTTGTCAAGAGGTGCAGCTGACTGTAATTATATTCAACTTGGAGAGCAAGTGAATAGGAGAATCTGGCAATATTCTTAGAAATTGTGAGATATCTACAAAAGAGGTGAAATAATCACTCTGAAGCTAGTGCTTGCATATGCCATAAATATGATGTGGTACATACCCAGTATAGAACATTTGTAATATAAGACAGGCTACATTTAAGGCAAGGGTAAAATAAAATAAGTGAAGTAAAATAAGTCATCTTGTCGTGAGAGGATTTGTGCTTATAATGAGTTGGAGGTTAAATATCTGATGTATACAATGTTATGACATCTCATGGAACTAGTAATACATGTTCTTGGTTTTGTAGGTGTGTAGTTAGCTGCTTAGAGGTGATGCATACAGTGTTGGACCATGTGTTGGCTAACTTTCTTTCATCTATCAGGAAAGGCAGCAGGAGCTGAGGAAATCGTAGTTATTGTTTTTACCTATTGTACACGGACACGTTTTTGAAATACGAATACTTGTGCTGAGTATATTATTCGTGAGCCTGTAAATATTTGAATTAAGAACTTGGCAAAGCAAATGAAGAAAAAAACTGTAGAGGCAAATCATTTAAGTGGCGAAGCATCTATGCTTTTGCAGCTTGAAAATAAGAGGCACCTAGGCGCAGCAACAGAACACAGAAGCTAGTGGTCCAAACACTTGAGATTGAAAACAGCAGTCTTATCGGGCGAATAGAAAAGGTAGACTGTGTAGTAACAGAACAATCCAAGCCATGGTGGTCCCACGTTCTGCATGCCTGTGTACTTGTGTGTGATGTGAGCATCAGAGGTGAAGTTTTAATAACCTTTGAGAAGCTAGAAAAACAACATTTATCGACGGATCACCTGACAGTTGACATTGGATGTCAAAATTTTCCAGTTGGTGTTATCTCTGAATTATTGAATGTCTGACGGGGTGCCAATAGAATTATTCATAGATAATATATCCCTATGGGCTCCTCTATTGACCAGTGCGTTGGAGGGCGTAGTCAAGTGTGGACCACCTCAGTTCTGGTCCCACGCCGTATAGTGCCAGAAGTCGCCCCAAAATGTTAGCATCCATTACCACGTATTCATTCCACAGCAAAAATAATGGGCTGATCGTTTGGAGGTGTGAGTTTTCAGGATAATCTCATTTTTTCAGATCTTCAGTTTGGATTTCAAGCAGGTCTTGTAACCTTAGACCAATGCCTTACCCTCTACCTTCTGATAAATAAGCACACTGTGGCCAAGCAGGGCAATATATACTTGGCAATTATGGAATTAAGTTCCGCTTTTGAGTTTGTGAACTACTCAAAATTGTGGAACATTATATCCAATATGGTCGCCAAGGATGATAATATCACTTTTTAAGGCAGCTACAAAGCGAGGTGACAGCCAGAGTGAGATATAGCCCGAGAGGTGAAACCACAGACTCATTCAAAATAGCGAAGGGATTGAGGCAGGGCTGCGTAATGGCTTTGTTTCTGTTTTCGTTATATATTAAAAGGCTTGAAAATATCTGATTAGTCTGAACTTAGATCTGTCTCAAGTTGGCAAGTGCCCGATACCAGTGCTACTTTACGCTGACGAGGTGTTGCTTGTAGCCAGACCTCCACTTGGCCTCCATGACTGTTGGACCAGTTTTTGTAGTTTATGGGCTATTAGGTCTGTCAAAAACCAGTTGAAACCCCACATTTTGGCATCTGGCTCAAACAAGGTAAAACTGTGAATGATTCTAGGTACGAACTATTCCCCACCTTCCCTTATCTGCGGGTTTTATTAAATACTGCGACAAGTTGGAGACCGTTGGACGTGCAAGGTCCTCTGAGTTTGCTAGTACTGTTGAGGCATTATTCAACTTTGCCTCCAAATTATGGCTCAACCCATCCAAGTACGTGGTGACAGTATACAATTTGAAAAGCTTTTCAATGACCACCTACCGATCAGCGCTGTAGGGGATACAAGACTATCCAAGTCTGCAGAAAATTGACAGTGGGTTCCCGAGGAGGCTTTTGCAGCACCGTGCAGCACCTTGATGTATGTGTGGCATGCAGGCGTGGGGCTTGACTATATCTCTGACTACATCAAGTTGCGCCCCCTCATGCTATGGATATCAGTTTGGGTCAAGCAGGGCACTACTTTTAATCAATTCGTTTTGGCTGACTATATTAAATGAGGTAGGACCACCTGGCTTTGTTATATACAAAGGGTCTGCTCCACTCTGAGTATGCCTGAGGTGTAGAGCAAACCATGGGCTCTCATTTCCTCTTGTAAGGACATTGCTAAGGCTTTTTTATGCACTGGTTAGAAACACCAGAGAAGGAAACTCTGAAATACACTGTGAGTGAGCATCTGTTGACTAAGACCACTTCAGGTATTGAACCTTATTTAATCTGGGTAATGTTGGTAACAAACATGCAGCATAGATATAAGCTCAGGCATTTTGCAGTGAGATTTGCACCGTGCAGATCTTTGGTGCAAACCCAAGTATAAGGTGTACTCGAGCAGATAGGCTTTT
Source organism: Lissotriton helveticus (assembly GCF_964261635.1). Taxonomy (NCBI): domain Eukaryota; kingdom Metazoa; phylum Chordata; class Amphibia; order Caudata; family Salamandridae; genus Lissotriton; species Lissotriton helveticus. Next base: position 1,135,770,111 of record NC_136061.1, read on the forward strand.
AATCCCTGACTGACGCGTGACTAAACAGATCAAAGTACATCGATGACAGTGAAGCAAATAAAGCCCTACAATGATCACAGAATAGTAGATTTGGAAACAATTAAGGTTTATTAGCAGATTAGTAAAGTTGCAAACTCAAATCATTTGATGTCATCGAAAATCAGTAGTCAATACATGAATATATCAGTTGGTATAATTAAATTCAAAATAGCAATTTCAAAGACAAAAATCTTAAAGTGGTCATAAAACAAATCAAGTGATTTCATGTCCCCCTGAAGGGAATTTCCCTAAAATGCTAAGCTACGAAGTCAGATACATTGGGGAGAAGTCACGCAGAAGGTGTCAGCAAGTAGAGCTCTAAAGGTAGACTCAAATAAAGATTCAATCAAGTGTCTAGCTCTTTGGGCAGGAGCAAAGAAGAGCATATAATCTCAAACGAGTGTAAAGGGGCATCGCAATCTAACTAACTCAGCAGTTCACTATTAAAATATACAATTCTTTACAGTGAAAGCAACTCCCTCCAGTTCTCATGAAGAGAACCAATCAGGATAGAACATTCCTTGATAGCTCAGTGTCGACCCTCTTCCAGGCCAGCACACAATGAAAGTCTCTGCTACATGACCATCAACGGATATCTTGTTGTAGGATGATACAGAACTTTCGGCGTCTTCTTCTTGCAGGTGCACAGGTTCATTACTCAACTATCCACAGAATACATACACATAAATATTCACACAGAAACTAAAACATTGCAATACATTTTAATTAATGTGTATTGTTGAAGATTGGCTACTGAAATGAAAGGAAAAAAAGTGCAGAACAGACAAGGGAACATTTCAGCTTAGCGTGAGTCATGTAAACTGAGGCCTACAGTAACTATGGTCAACTATAACGTAAAAATCACTATATATATATATATGTGTGTGTGTGTGTGTGTGTGTGTGTGTAGTGTAGATTAACATACATGCAACGAAACTCAGATGTAACCTCTTGGACAGGCACTACCCTGCGATAATTGGTTAAACAACCTGCCTAGATACAAATATGCCAGACTGGGAGGCCAGTCCATTGCAGTTAAAGCCGCCAGAGCCTGGAATGCACTTCCTCTGTACCTTAGAGCCTCTCCGACCATCTCTGTTTTTAAGAAGGGGTTAAAAACCCATCTGTTTAATGCCTCTCTCTAGTTGGGTTGGTTATGCTATGTTCTGACACTCTCCTTGTCTAAAACTCACCGCGCCAGGATACTCTGTAGTAACAGAGCGCGATACAAAAGATTTAATAACATAATAACATAACAATCAGCAAAACGGGCATTGAACACTAACCGGGAGGGGCTCCTAGAAAACCCTCTGCTAGACCAACACAATCTAAACTTGTCTGCGTCAACACCTACAGTTCTTTGTCTAATGTAGTGAATAAATCTATACCACGCAATTGGAAATTTTTGAACAAAGGACAATTGACTCTAGAGAAACCTCTTTTTGCATTCAGAAGAGGTCGCAATTTAAAAGAGACTTTGATCCACACAAGACCGGTGGTGCCTGAAACAACAAGACAAAACACACTTTGGAACTTACCCCCTAACCAAGGCCATTATCCGTGTGGGTTTTGTACAGTCTGTGCTCAAACCAGCATGACTAAAAGCATTGACATAGGCACATCGAGACCTTGGGTCTTACAGAAACACACTAACTGCAACAGTGAGCGGGTGGTCTACCTTATCATTTGCCCTTACGGGTTGAGGTATGTTGGTATGACCACCAGGAAGGTATGCACTAGGATTTTAGAACACAAAAGCACGATTAGATGTGCAAAACAAATGACCAAGTTGACCAAACACTTTTTTGATATGAAACATGGCCAGGACTCCCTGAGCTGGACAGTCATAGACAAACCAAATTTGAATGCTAATACACCAGATCTTGCAACCAAACTACTTAAGACTTTTTTCCTGTCCCGGATGTGCTCGACTGAATAGGACCCACACACCCTGTGGTAAGTACTTTCCATGCTGGGCCACATCTAGCACTCCTCTACTGAGGATTATGCGATTCCGTTAGTCTACTGTCACGCTGGTCCTGGTACTTTAGCACTGCATGCCTCACCACTGAGACACCGGATATCGCACCATGTCTCCGCACCCTCGGTACCCCCGCATCTTTTGCATATTGCTGCTTGCCGGCTACACTCCTCTACTGAGGAGACCATCTCCATGCCTGCTCGCCTTCACTCCGCACCCAGTGTCCATAGCCATTTGTCTCCCAGAAGACACCGCATTCCTCACTGCATCTCCTCACTCACTCCTCTAATTTTTCCGCATGCCAGGCACTGCACCGCACTTTGCGGGCTGCCCGGTAGGCTCTTTCTTGCCTCAGTTTTCCCCACAACCTACGCCAGGTTGGTCTCACCGAACACGCCCAGTGTGACACACCATGTCACCAAGGCTGACCGCCACACCACGTGGCTCCTTAATTCGATCATTAGCCCGCCCCACCCACTTGTGCGAGGCTGCGACTAGAGTTCATCATGCACGCTACCTCACCCAGCGTGCTCCACGCAACTGCACTGCCTTATTCTGGCAAGTGTTATATCGCGCCCGCTGGCCATCACCCAACTGAGGTTTGGCAACCATTATCCTTATGCCATAATCCCACGCATCAATGAGCTCCCTGAACTGTGCTCCTTTCTCTGATACATCCATCTCACCGGTCTATGCATGATGTCTAAGGTTGACAGATGCCTGGTTCTTGATTGACCTGCACTTCAATTCGCGCCTTCAGCCATACCTATGACGCCCAACGACAGTGTAACGTCATCTGACAGATCTTAAGTCGCTTTTTTAGCTCTATTTTTAAACCCTCGCTTGGGGCTTCTTCTTTTTAAAGAAACATCATATACCTCTTTTTGCAGGCTCTGGTGTACGTACCACATGGCTAATATGCCTGGACGGATGAACTGTACAACCCACTGCGGTGAGTCACACGTCTTTGTTGTTTTTTGACACATTGATCTGAAATGTATATGTGCTTCAAAAAATGCTGAATTGTAATATGTAGGGGGTTAGTAATTGTATACGAGACTTTGGCTATATATACATTGGTTATGCATTCTGCTAACATACATGCCTTTATGTCTTCAATATAGGTTGTATGCAGTCCATACTGAATAGTCAGACTACTGGTTCAGTATCAAACGTTTGCTTTATTCATGTGTTTTTTCAAGTTTTTTCACGAACACACACTTTTATAGCTGCAGTAGCTCAACAAATTGACCCTGAAGAAGGCCGCAACACTACCTAGGTCTTCCTGGCCGAAACATGTTGGTCTAGCTACACATGTGTCTCTAATGTCGGCACTTGTGTCATCAGCTCCTCACTGATTTTAATCCTGACACAGGGTAGCTGAATAAAGTCACAATATAGCTAACCCTGTAGCCAGTTTTAAACTTTCACATCCCAGCACTGCACTCTTTTGTTCCACAAACTCACACCGGCTCACATAGGGGTTAAGTACACCCTGCCTAATCAAATAAAAACATCCCTGAGCTCCTCCTTCGTAGAGAGGGGGTTATAACCCACACGAAGACTAACAGCCTGATTCATGTACAATCCGTTTTGCGTGTCCCTAATAGCGAATCATAGCGACTCGCTATTGAGGACACGCAAAACGGCATTCATGTAGGAATTGCTAATAAAATAGCGATTCCTACATGTTCTTTATTTGCGAGTAGCAATTTGCTACTCGCAAATACTCCCCATTCATTCCTATGGGCCAAGAGGCCCATAGGAATGAATGGGGAGTATCCCTTATTTGCGAGTAGCAATTTGCTACTCGCAAATAAGATAGCGATTGAAAGGGTGCCAGGGGTGTCCAAAGGACGCCCTGTAGCACCCCTAAAATGCACATTTGGACAGGTGTTGCGCACACACATGTCCAAAGGACATGTGTGTGTGCAACATGCAACTTAGAAAAATGCTTTTAAAAGCATTTTTCTGAGTTTCTGCTATTTACCGACAGGTCTGACCTCTCGGTAAATAGCGGCCCCAAAAGTCCAAAATCGCTATTTTGTTTTGTGTCATGAATAGCATTTGAGGAATCTCTATTAGAGATTCCTTAAATGCCATTCCACGCAAATATGCGAATTCTTAAATAGCGATTTTTGCATTTGGTATCATGAATACCAAATGCAAAAATCGCACTCGCAAAGGGCCAGATTCTCAGAATCTGGCCCTTTTGCGAGCGCTATTGCCTACATGAATCAGGCTGTAAGTCTTTCGTGTGAGGAGGCACCCCAATGATGAAGCATGACACCTCTGGTGTGTGAGGAGAATCATCCTGAAAAGGGAATTCCCCCCTGCATGACACACTAACCTTCTCCTAACCTGGATCTGTGGCTTGTTTTGTGTGTTACATTACTTGGTGGGGAGTTAGCTCACGCAGGTCCTTACATCTCCTCAAGCCCTCAAGTGTATTGATTGATAGTGTAGATTAATGCAAGTGCATGTACAAAACGAAAAATGCTGACAAGCCATCACCTGCCTCAGGCTCAAAACTATATATTATTTGGTTGCCTTAACTTAACCAGGCCAATATTCCCCACTTTGCCCCGTGCCGCTGTAACTCTCACTCATCCCAGACGACCCTGCAATTTATGATCTTTTGTAAATGTTATATCTCTTCTAGGAAGCACAATTTGATACCTCGACTTAAGCAAGCTAACTTTAAACAGTGTAGGCCCGCTTTGTTATTCATTAAGTCTTTCTCCTCTGTTCCTATGTGTCTGTCTGGTGGTGGTTAAGTTCATACAGTGTGCAATCAACTTGATGAAAACCCCCTGAAATTGATGCTATAGAATTTGTCTGCATTTTTATGAACTGTGCCGTTTGTACTAAACTGTGTATTGTATTTTTGTACTTTTGGGGGTAACCTTAAGATGGTTTTAACTGAGCTTTAATGGATGTTTTACCCACCATAATTTTATTTGAATCTTTTATTGAACTGTTTGCAATTTGCACCAAATTGTATAATTGCACTTTTGTACCACTGGAGGCAATATTCAGAATGTGGTCAACGGAGTTGCTATGGAGGTGTTACAGATCCAAACTTTCCGCAACTAAATTTTGTATTGTATTGTTGATTTCGTTGACTTTTGTATGGTTAATCTTAATCGACCAAAAATAATTTGATGATGATAATGAAGAAGAATGGCTAAGCAGATATGGCTAGAGGGCGCGCTTACGGAATGGCTGCCTAGACGCGCAGCTCCCGTTCCTTGGCACATAATCCTTCACCGATCCTGCGCCACAGGGTGCTAAATCACCCCAAAAGGGTCGGATCCTAAGTCCTGCATCGTTCCCCACGCTCGCTCCAAGTTTGGCGGCTCTACGTGCTCCGGAACCGGAGATACGGACGGTAGCAGTTTGACCGACCCTGCCACTGGAGCTCGGGCAGGCGCCGGACCGGCTGCTGTATCCACGCGACCCTGGGGATCGCCACGAGATTACAGACCGCACCTCGCCGCCACAACCTGCGACCCTACTGGGAGGACGTGCGGCGATCGCCGCGAAGGTAGGAGACGTCTGGCCGCCCTGCCCAGAGCTGCGTCCCCCCCCCTCCCCATCGCTGGTGGACCCTTGTTGTTGGTGCTGGGGGGGGGCTGCTCCTCCCATGCTGGACGGGGCTGCGGCCTGCCCGGACTGATTCCCGCCTCGCTACTATAACTGGCCGGCACAACGAATCTTGACGGACCTGCAGGGTCTGAGGCCTGACCCCACCGCGCTGGGACTTACCCCTGCACCGTGCTCCCTGCCGGCGGGCCCCTACACCGTGGCCACACCAGGAGATACTGTCGGGTCGGGGGCTTGCTGTGTCTCCCTCATGCGTGGGGGCCCTGGATTGCCCCCCTGTGTGGCGATCCCCGGGGGGCTCTCTTCCTCGCTGCTAGCCGATGCTGTCTGTCCTGCTGGCCTGGATCCTATTGAACTGGAACTGCCACGGGCCCTGAAGCCTGGGCTTTGCCTCGATCAACCCTACGCCACTAGTGTCCTCTAAGTGCTCTGCGCATCTTTGCTCATACATCCACTGTCGCTTCTCTGGAGCCTGGGGGGGCGCAGACCGGCGGAGCTCACCGACGTCTCTCCTGTTCTACCCTACTAAAGTACACTGCGGTGGGGCCATCCTGCCCCCTTCCGACTGACCACTCCTTCTCAAGACCATTGAATTGCCCTGCTACTGCCCATCCGGGTTTGTGGACTGTCGCTGGGAGCTACCATGGGGCGCCCTGAACACCGCCAGCCTAAACTGAGCTTCGACAATGCTCGCAGAAGCGCTAAATCGACGCCGATGAACCCAGGGCCTAGCACATCTTCTCCACAACCCAACCCCCCCCCCCCCCCCCCACCCCCGGCCCCTGCGGCGGATCTCACGAGTCTGATCCAAGAGATGCGACAGGGCTTTGCCACTGTCGTGGAAAAAGTGGATGGGGTAACGGCTCGGTTGGATGCCCTTGTGCACAAGGGTGACCGCCATGAGGAACGCATTACGACTGCGGAGCAGCGGATATCCGACAACTCGGACACCACCGCGACTCATACGTCGCAATTGGCCAGGATGGACAATTTGCTACGCGTCATAGCGGCGAAGAACGAAGATTTGGAGGCGCGCAGTCGCCGCAACAACATACGCATAACGAATGTGCCGGAATCCACAGCCACAGGCAGAATGGAGCTGTACGTGGAAAAGTTGCTTAGGGGTTCCATCGGAGAGGACGTTTTTTCTCCTCAGTTCATAGTGGAGAGGGCCCACCGATCACTGGCGCCAATCCCCCAGCCTGGCTTACCTCCTAGGCCTATAATAGCACGGCTATTGAACTATCGGGATCGCGACACGGCCCTCCGGGCGGCCCGCACTCAGAAATCGCTGCAGTATAATGGGGTCACTTTTTCAATATATCCTGATTTTACACCGATGGTCCAGGACGAAAGGCGCACGTTTCTGCCCGTAAAGAAAAAGCTGCGGGAGGCCCAAATTGACTATGCCCTCCTCTATCCGGCGAAACTGCGAGTTACCCATCAGGGTAAGCAACGTTTCTTTACTAACCCGCAGAAAGCAGAAGATTTTTTGAAATCTGTGCGTGCAGCGCGCAGGGGCGGGAATGTGCCTGCAGAGGACCTGGAGAATGCTGATGTACCCCCTGAACAACAAGATGACTAACTGTACTTGCAGGATGTGTGCACAACGCCGGCCACGCCTGCTGTCTCTCCAACAGCGTATGGAACTTTGGTAGCTGGAGTGATGAGAGAATGATGGACATGCATGGACACTGCACCCCAGTGGTAATGTACGCCAAGGACCACTCCCTTGGCCTTAGTCTCCACCGAGGGTAGTACAGTACTGGAGCTAAGGACCAGGTGGTGGCAGTACGCACTCTATGCTTTACCCCTACTGGGTGCTCCCCATTACATGGTTGTGTTTTTTGTTGCTGCTGTTGCGGTTGGAAGGGAGGTTGGGGCGGGACTACGAGGGTGGGATTCACGGCTACTGGCATGTTTGGGGTGCTGGGGTGGGTGGGGGGAGGTTGGATTTTACGAGGCTTTTGTTGCTCAGACTGTATCTTTATCTGCTGATATGGTGTTTCCTTGGGTTTGGGCGGGATGGCTGTGGCTATGTCACTAGGGCCCTTCGGGCGTTTTCACATATAGACTTGCTGTATCTATGGCGGTATCGAGTGCAAGTGCGAGATTGACATGCGTATCGTGGAATGTCAGGGGTCTAAATAATGCTAAGAAATGCAGAAATATAATTGCCTATCTGAACAGACATCATGTGCAAGTTGTTATGTTGCAGGAGACGCATCTGCCTGCTCAGGGCGATGCCACTTTTGCGACAAAATGGGCTAGTGCCCGTGTTTTTTCCTCATACTCGACATATGCAAGGGGGGTTGCGGTGCTCATTGCCCGCGGAGTGCCTTTTCATCGTCTCGGAGAGGCGGTGGACAGAGAAGGGCGTTATGCTTTACTGTGGGGAAGAGTTGGCCGTGATGTCTATGTATTTGTATCTATGTACGCACCGAACGTTGATACTCCTGCCTTTTATTCTACGTTGTGGGGGAGGATTGTAGCTGTTGGGGCAAGACATGTTGTATGGGGTGGAGATTTCAACCTCGCACTAGTGCCCCCCATGGATAGGGCGGATGGTGTCAGCTCCTACAAGCCCAAGTCTAGGGAGACATTGGAGGGAATCATGGAGGAGGGTGGACTCTTGGATGCCTGGAGACACCTGCATACCCAGGGGCGGGAAGGGACACACTTTACCTCATACACCGGGACATGGGCGCGTCTCGACTATTTTCTAGTTGACAGAGAGGTTACTGCAGAGTTGATAAGAGTAGAACACCTGCCTAGAACCTTTTCCGATCACAGCCCTGTGTCTATGCAATTCAGCATTCCTGGGTGGGACGATCCACGTCCTCAGTGGCGACTGCGTCCTGATGTGCTTTTGGACAATGTCTTCTGCACTGAGTTGGGTGAGGAGATAGCAGATTTTTTCCCAAGGAATAAAGGCTCGGTAGCATCAGTTGAACACATCTGGGAGGCTTTTAAGGTCACCATTAGGGGCTTCTGCATCTCCAAGAGTCACGGGGTGCTGCGTGATATCCTACAGTCCATAGCTGCACTGGAGCGCAACCTGCGAGCTCTGGAACACCGCATGATCACAAATTCTGACCCACACTTACACGCCACCTTTAGGGAGACACTATCAAAGTTTGAAGAGGAGGCAGCCAGGGAGGCGAAATATCGGGGCAAACACTGGGTGGCTCGGAAATATTGTGAGGGTGATAGGCCTGGAAAAGTGCTCGCTGCAATCACACGACCATCTCGGGTGCACAACACTATACTTGAGCTTACTGACGACACCGGCACTATAGTCAGGGACCCGGCAGTAATACTGTCCACCTTCACAACACACTACTCTTCACTATATACTTCTACGGCAGTGGAACACACCTCATACGCTGAATACCTTAACGAGGTGGCATTATGCTGGCTCAGCGATGGGAACAGGGAGTTTCTTGCGGCTCCTATCGAGCTAGACGAGGTCCGAGAGGCCATCATGTCCCTTCGGAATGGCAAGGCGCCGGGGCTCGATGGCTTACCGGCCGAATTTTATAAAACCTACGTCGACATAATGGCGCCGGTGCTCCGCGAGGTCTTCACGGAATCCCTAGCTGATGGGATACTTCCCCGCTCTATGCGTGAGGTGGTAATCACCTCCCTTCTGAAACCGGATAAAAACCCCACCACCTGTGATTCATACCGACCACTATCCCTCCTAAACTGCGATGTCAAGATCCTAGCCAAGGTCTTAGCCACCCGACTGTCGCTGCTCATGACCAGGCTGGTCCTACCTGATCAGTCTGGCTTTGTGGCGGGAAGATCTACGTCCCATAATCTTCGCACCCTCTTTGCCTTGCTTTGCACGGTTCACCCCGACATCCCTGTCGCAGCCGTGTTCCTAGATGCCACTAAGGCATTCGACTCGATCGAATGGCCTTACCTGTTTTCGGTTCTAGCCAGCATGGGTTTCCCCAAATTATTTATCTCTTGGGTTCGACTTTTGTATACGGACCCCACTGCGAGAGTGCTAATCAATGGCCGCCTGTCACTACCTATTGCACTTACTAGAGGCACCCGGCAGGGATGCCCGCTCTCTCCCCTACTGTTTGCCATCGCGGTCGAACCGCTCGCCTGTCGTTTACGGCAGCTACACCGAGAGGGAGCAGTGCTATGTCTGCAACGGCAAATAGATGTGTCCCTATATGCTGATGATATCACATTATACGTTAAACATCCCGAGACGCATCTCAATCCCCTGCTTCGAGAATTCATAATGTTCGGAGGGGTATCGGGTGTCCACATCAATTGGGCAAAGTCGCAGTTTTTTCCCCTCACTGATGCAGTACATGTCTTCCCTCTCGATTACCCACTAGAGTGGTGTAGCGATGATCTTAAATATTTGGGGATTCGTATCTCTCGCGATAGAGATGAGACGTTACGTGCCAACTATGGAGTAGCCATGACCAAGTTAACTGCTTCAGTGGACAGATGGATCACTCTGCCGCTCTCCATGGCGGGTAGAGCCTCACTCATTAAAATGGTGATCTTACCTCGCTTCCTGTATCTATTCCTTAACATCCCCTATTACCCTGGCGCTTTTTTCTTCAGAACGCTCCGCACGGAACTGCGCAGGCTTTTCTGGGGTGGCAAATCCCCCCGCTTAAAATGGTCGACGCTGACCCTCCCCTACGATAGAGGTGGCTTTGACGTCCCTGATTTTGAAACTTACTACCAATGTGCACAAGCGCACTTTGCCTACCATTGGATGGCTCCAACTCCTTTCATGCCGCACATAGCGGTAGAGGACTGGATCGTACACCCTATACCACTCAACGGTCTGCTGCACTGTCCTGAGACGTCCGTCACCACTGCGAACACCTCAGTTTCCTGCACATTAGATGCATGGCGCCGCATTGCTAGACACCTGTCATGCCCGTTACCCTACTCTCCTAAATTGCCACTTTCTTACCACCCACAACTATCTCTCTTGTCGGAACGTGGTTTCCGTCAACTATGTGACAAATTACTCATCGCCTGTTGGGGCGACCTGTTCCATGAGAGTAGTTTCAAGACTAAGGAACTGTTCTTCAAGGCACAAGCGCACACCTCCCTTGAACTCTTTTACTACATTCGGCTACGTGCGGGGATGCGGGACATCTTACCTGATTATCCCAATGAACCTGAGACCCTAGCGCCACTGCACTTCCTGCTGGGGTCACAAGACGGGACCCACTTGGTCTCCGGTCTTTACCGCCAAATCCGCATTGCTGCCCCGGAGCCGGACTCTAGTGCTCGGTTGCGCTGGTCTGCTGAACTCGCCATCGACATTACCGATGAGCAGTGGAAATATTGCTGCACGCTCACCTCTCGCGTATCTGCTAGCAGCAGATTGAAAATTATTCACTACAAATTCCTTCAGAGGATATACTATACTCCGGCTCGGAAATATAGGTTCGGTTTGGCTGACAGCGACCGCTGTGAACGCTGCCGTGCTGACCATGCTGATTTCCTGCACCTGGCATGGGACTGTCCTCAGGTTGCTCATTACTGGCAGTTGGTTGTGGAGGCTATTGCGGAGATGGTGGGTGAGGCGGTGCCCGCAGACCCCTTGGTCGCCATACTCGGATACACGATGCAAATGCCTAAAGGGTGCCGGAAATTTGTTGACACCGCCTTGCTCTTAGCCAAGCGACGCGTTGCTTGCCGCTGGGGCAGAGGAAGAGCGCCTAAATTTAAGGACTGGCTTACAGATTTGACATATTGCCAAGATCAACACACCACTTTTGCCGAATTGGTACCCCTCTCTTGCAGGCCCAGAGATATTTGGGAACCACTAATGCACTATCTGCTCACGCGCCCGGACGACGATGCACGCTCGGGCGACCTGCCTCCCCCTCCTCAGCGCGCTGACATCCCTCCCGGATCGCAGCCCCTTGATACCTCCTGCGACATCTGACTCTCCTCGTCCCCACACGCTCTCATGCCCCTGCAACGTCCTGTATGAACTAGGCCGCCCAGGCGTGGCCTGACCCACACCCCCCCTCCTCTTTGGGCATGACTGTTCTCTTTTTTCTGCATCCACAGCCCGTTTCACGCTCTTGCTAGATGACACCCCGTTTTATATTCTGCATCTATAGGACACACCTTTGCAGGCTTCTGCCACACTGGGATAGCAGTCCCAGACATCATTTCCGCCATGGGCTGCGGCCTGCCTGACCCACCTTGCTGCACCACTCATCATTTGCACTTTAGTACAGTCACATACGGCCTCGTAGTTATAACCTGAGTTTGGAAGTTTTGGGTTCCTGTTTTGAAAACAAAAATAAAGGAGAGGAATTTCATCTCTCGACTACAAAACCCTGTTCAACTGCTGCTTATCCTTGCTTGTCCTACTCCCCGGGCTGCAGAACCAGCATCATATATGTCTTTTCTATACGCCGCCGGGCCCCCGGGATGCCGGCTACTGGGCTGTGTACTGTTCATAACTTTTGCTGCCAGCCTCCGGGTTGTAGGCGGACCAAGCTGTGTACCATACTCTGTTTACTCCAATAAAGCAGGTTGAACCCAAAAAAAAAAACAAAAAAAAAAAAAAGAAGAATGGCTAAGCAAATTACAAGTCTCAATGACTCACGTGCAAGGATTAAGACCTAAAAGGGCACGGCACTCAGAATTTCAGAATACAATACAGCTGAAGTCTGTTTACTACCTTCATTGTCACGGAGGAGGTACTGAAAGTTAGCAGCAAGAATACTTCTGAAAATAAAGCATATTAATATGAAAAATGTAAATGCTTAATTTCTGTAAAATTTTGTTGTATCTGGCGTTTTAAAGTCTTCCCAAATTGCTTCAACATGAAATCTCAGAAAATGCCAGGCACTGCAATTCCTGGCCCTAGCACTGCCAGGCGTCCCCGCAAGGCGATAACCGCAGCTACCAGCATGACCTGAACTCAATGGTTTCTCTCCTTGTCGTGCACTCATTAGCTGTGGTAGATGTTTCCAGGAGGCGCAGCTCCCTTTGAACTCAGCCAGGCCTCCCTACGGTGTACGGTCCTCACATGTGGCGTGGGAGGAGGCAACAGATATTAAAAGCGGAGGAAGAGGGCAGATCAGGAAGTGCGACCAGAGTAAACTGTGCAACAAGAGACCGGTTCTACTACACTCCCAAATTCCAGCAGCTTTCTCCGTCCCATGTGCAGATTCCTGGAGGCGATCCAGGCATATTCATTTTGAGAAGTCATGCTGTTTTGTTATACATAGAGCATATGCGAGAAAAAGTGAAAACAGCTGTTAAGGCCTATGTGGTTTAATCAACCACTGGTTATCTTCGACTTATGCCGCACTATGTGACTTGGAATAGTCCTCTTTTTTATTTTTTTACCTATTTTGTTGATTTTCGACATTTGAGCTTTATATTAATTTATATTAATAACATATCCTCAGCACATTGTACTGACTCGTGTTTTGACTAGCCTGTATGTTTACTATCCCTCTATAGTGAACACGTGTTATACAGTATAGAAATAGCTGTGTGGGTGGTCATGGCGTATCATTGATGTCGCTGAGGTCTGCCGATTGAGCAGGATTTCTCGCACAAGATTTGAGGACAGTATTTAACACATTTATTTTGGCGCCATGTGTTTTTTGTTCCATGCAAAATATCACCACTAAGGAATATATATATATAGAGGTGTTTGTTACTCCTGCTGAACTCAATTGCGAAACTCAAAAGATAGCATTATACTTTTGTCACTGTGGTCTGAGTGAACACCCAACCTTTGGTACCAACATGGGCAAGACAAGAGGTCAAACAAGGACTTTCGATCACATTAGGACCACCGTGGAGCATTATAGGCTGTGTTTGGGCATCGAGCTCCAGCTGAGGATTGCAGGGGAGATGTTGGTACCCAGGGATTCACCTTTTGTTTAGTGGGGAGAAGAGTCCTGCCAAGGGGCAATGCAGACACAGACATATTGTGTGGATTGTTGTTACACTAAAGGGGCTTACAGGTTGCATGTCAGACCTCTCTGCCATGCCTCCAGATTCCCTTTGACAGGAGGAGGGGGCCGAGGGGTCTGAGGCATGATCTAGCTATACAGTGCTATTAAAACATAGCACTCTGTGGCTGGATGTATGGATTGCTGAAGTCTGAGGGGTGTAGTTCAACTGCAGAGTTACTGCGCGTGCCTCAAGCAGCACAATATATCTGCTAAAATATGGCTGTCAGGGCGGACATCAGTTCATCCCTGAGGCCAATGAGAAGCCACACAGATCAGAAAGGGCAGGACCCCCAGCTCTGTCCCAGCATCTTATAGGGCTGTGGTTTCTGTCCTGTCAAGAATTGGGAGAGGGACTGAGATGGGCCTTTCCCTTTTCAAACCTGCTCTTGGTGTTCTGCCTGGTTCCTCGTTGAATTATGGTTTGCTGGCTGCTATGTCCAGCACCAGATTCCTGCTTTGCTGCTGCCTCCGAGTTGTCAGATAAGTAAGCAATATAAGTAAAAAAAAAAATATTTCTCTATGCATATGTGTATGTTTTTGTGAGTGATTAGGAGTGAATGGGACTCCGTGAAAGTAATGCGTTTGTGTGTGTTTGAGAGTCTTAATGAGATTGAAAGTGAGTTGTGAGTGTGTTTTGAATAGGTGAAAGTGAGTATTAGGGAGTGAGTGAAGGAGTGTGAGTGTGTTTGAATGAGTGATTGGAGTTTGTGAGAGGGAGTGGTTGTGAGTTAGGGATGTAGATATCAATAGTGCAGCAAGTGCAATTATACCAGGACCCAGAGTGAGCGAGTGTGTGTGTGTGTAAGTGTGTTAGTAAGTGAGAATAAAAACCAGGAAGTATGAGTACGTTTGTGTATAACAGTGAGTGGAAATGAGTGTGAGTGAGATTGAATAAGTGGAAGAATGTGAGTTAGAGTGAATGAGGTGGAAGAGAGTAAAATTGAGAGGGAGTGAGCGTGAGTGAGGCAAATTATGAAAAAAATGGGGCAAATCCCTAGGACAGTATTAAACATTGCCCCCAGGGGCTTGACAGGTGTTTTCCTCTGCTTTGTATGTCCCCGGGACACAATGATATTACAGAAGGAGCTGCAAATGCTTGTGCACCCCTTCTGTAATACTGATAGCGCTGGCACACATGTAGCGCCAGCGCTATCATAAGAAGGTGTCCCCTTATGTGCATGGGGGCGTGGCCCCATGCAAATGAGTGAATCACTTTGCCTCTGTGCCTGTGCCATTTTATGGACGTGGGTGCAGAGGCATACATGCCTTTAGGTGGGGCATGTGAGAAGTTGGCCTGATATATGATGCTCACTGGTTCTAGTGATCACCTTGTATCAGTCCAAACAACCCTTATGGTGATTGGTTGTAAGTCAACCTTATAGACCAGCTATCCTAATGGTAGCATGGACAAAGCAGTCTTAGGCTAAACTCTTTTGGCATGTGAAGCCAGCTGTTTTACCACAATATAACCCATTAAATACCAGATGAAAGGACACCACACAGGTTGTTATGAAAATAAACAGTATATTTATTAATAACAACACCTCTGAACTCTTTATGAGGTCAGAGGGCTAAGCACATGACAATCTCTTACGAAAAACACTACAAGTTGCACAAAATTACAATGGTGCCCTAGGGGCACGACAAACCATATACTAAGTAAGTGGAATGTGAGAGTCGATAAAAGGAATGGAGCTGTCCAGAGGCTGTAGGATCGATGGGACCACGCTACACTAACTTCAGGTAAGTAATAGGAGGCCCACGGAACGCGTGTGCAGAGTGTGAACTCACACGCGAGATGCGTAACAACGTCTATGGACAGTACAGTTCAAGTAAAAGGTAAGTACGGACAATCCTGACTAGTTAGGACAACAACGACTGTGGAATTGGACACTAGGACAGTTAGACTACCCTTGAGCACCAAAATGCTCTCGTTACCTCACCCACGGGCTGCGGGTGCATAGGTGCCAAAGTGTGTCGGGTTCTCGCGTTTAAGTCAATGGAGCCTGAAAGAAAAGATGCTGCAGGCGACCAGGAGGAAGATGTCCGGTGCGATCCAAGGGTGGATCGGTGAAGAAGAAGACCTGAAAGCAGAGGGGACAATGTTCACAGTCACTAGCCAGTGACTGGAGTGGAACCAGGAAGGAACCTGATGTCGACGTCGCGATCAGGTGAAGAGTGGACGCTTGACTCTGCAGCCACGTGGACCAGGAGGTGTCTTCGACGACCAGGATGGAGGCACGAGCTGTCCCATGCAGGCTCTCGCTGTCGGCGGTGTTGGATCCGGAATCGGCGTCAACAGGCCTTGGCAAAGGCAACCCACGCGGTGAGTGGAGAAAGCGTCTGGTGCGGACTAGGAGAGTTCGGGCTGCCCCTCTTTTGGAAGGGAGCAAGGGCCAGTCTGGGGCAACCAGACCAGCAGCAAAGATTCAAAGGTTCGTCGTCTAGGAGGCCACTAGCCAGCCGGCAAGTGACCAGACAACGCGTCGAGCAGCAAACAAGCAGAAGGGCCCCACGCAGATCTCGTGGATGCTGGAGGGCTGATCTTCAGTGCAGGGGCTACTCGGGGCTGGGGCTTCTCAGTCCCCAAAGCACTTGGCCGAGTTTACCTCAGGAGTCGTGCTGGAAGCGAAGTGCAGGTTCGTTCAAGATGGCCGGTCCTACGTGTCTCGTCGCACCCACGGGTCTCAGCTTTGCTGCAGATGTGAGTTGAGGTCGGAGAGGTCTGGGAATCCGGGTCTCGTCGGGCTCTGAAGTCTGGATCCTCGAGGGAAGATGACAAAGTGAAGCCGCTGGACGCTTGATGGTGCCTGCAGTTGCAGGGTGGACACTCCTTGTCCACAAGGGAGATTCTTCAGTCTTCTGTGGAGCAGAACGTCGAAGACCAGAGTTTCTTCTTGTTGAATAGTTCAGGATAATCTAATTTCTAATGGGACCAGCTCCTACCTTTATTCTCCTAAAGGGGGCTGCACTGCTGACTAGGTCCCGCCCCTGGGTGGGACCAGGAAAGGGGGTGGCTACACCCCCTATCCTTTGTCCGGTTTCCCGCCAGAGCTGGGGCAGGGATGCCCCAGCAACTGGTTTGAACCGGTGTATGCACAGGGCACCTTGTGTGCCCCAGGCATGTCTCATTCCTTTCAGGCCTATCCTCCCCAATACACAAAATCCTGTCTGGGGTGGTGCTAGCACCTCCCAAAGCAGGAAACCCTTTGTCCAAGCCGTCCTCGCTGGAAGGACTCCCAGCAGCAGGAGGTCAGACTTGTGTCTGTGGTGGCAGCATCCATTTTGTGATGCTGAGGCTCGAGTTAACTTTAACCGGGGTTCACAGTTACATACATGTCGTGTCCCTCTAGAAGGGTGGAATGCTACCCCCGTCGACAGAATTGGCGAGGGGGTAGTATTCCAAATCGTATGACACCTTACTCGACATGTTTTTTTTTTTTTCTTTTGTCCTCATTAGCCATATAGTCGATCCAAATGTGCTCCTGGCCACAAGACACAAGACTCGACCCCCCCTGTAGCACCGAGGAGCCTATTGATTAGCTCCCAGTACCCAGGGAGTCAAAACTGGATGCCTCCGGTCAAAGCTTGGACGGACACTCTCCCTTCGTGCCAATTTGGCGTATAGTCCAACGACTGTGTGGCTTGGGGTGCCTCCCTTTGGACAAGGAGATTTTAAGGCCTAATCATCGGACCCGGGGGAAAAAAAAAAAAAAAAAAAAAAAACCCCGGGTTGTCTAACTGGTCCTTCTCCATTCAATCAGAATGTCCCAAAAACTCAGTGATTGGGGGCTACATGTTCTAGTTAGGTCGATCTTCGATGTTACATATAGTGAAGACAGCCACTCTGCATGTGTCGGGGGGTTTATATTAGCCCAGTTTTTACAGATTTCTCTTCTTGCTAATAGTATAGCATAGAATAAGAACTTTCTTTCTAATCCCCTGATGCTGTTGTTTAGGCCAAAAATGATTAAAGGCCAAGACCACGGGATAGGTGTTCTGAGAATGGATTCGAGTGTTATCCTGATTTCTTGCCAAAAGATGGCAATGTTCGGGCATTCCCAGAACATATGGAGATCTGAGGCTGCTGGGTAGGAGCATTTACTGCAACATTTCCCGGGTTGAAATTTCGAGAGCCGCTTAGGGGAATAATATGCCCGATGTAGCGTGAAGAGGTGATTACGCCTCAGCCATGCTGGCTTGATGATTTTATAAAGGAGGGTAAAAGATTCCTCCCATATGTCTTCCATATGTGGGTCTCCCTCTACACCCCAAAGTTTTACCGGGAGATTGGAGTCGCTCTCTCCATCCTCTATGATATGCCAGTAGAAAAGGGCGACTTCCTTTCTTCCCGCGGGTCTCTCCACTAAGATATTTTCTAAGGGGCTATAGTCACCCATCATTGCTTTTTTCTTTGTTTGAGATCGAAGCCAGCTGGCCAGTTGTAAATGTACTATCCACGCTAGTGGTGATGTTACCCTGAGTTTGAATGAAGCCCAGTCCATGAAGGATCTTTCCTCCAGCAAATCCCCCCATTGTGTTATGCCTGCATCGACAAGGACCCTTTTAACTGTAGTAGAGTCTTGTGGTGACAGCCCAGGTAAATCCCAGATCGGTGCATATTTAGATAAGTATCCTATCCCGGCCTTGGACTTAATTTGAGACCATTCTTTTATAGTGCCCAATAATGACTTTAGTCTGACTTTCTTGAAAAACTTCTGATGGCCAAACTTAAACATGAAGCCATTCAATGGAAGGTCCGAACCCAATAGCATTGCCTTATACATGAGGCCATTTGCATTTTCCCTGGGGATCTTAAGTAACATCCTGGAATGAGTCAGATGGAATGCCCAAGCGTAGCTTTCCAGGTCTGGTAATGCAAGCCCCCCTTTTTCTCTCCTCCTTCTCAGCTTTTTCCAAGCCAGTCTGCTGGATTTATATCCCCAAATAAATGAGTTAATGTTTTGTTGGCATTTTGCAAGTTGTTTGGGGTCAAAATTTAACGGAATAGTATTGAAAATAAAAGTATATTTCGGGAGAATGCTCATTTTTATTAGGCTGGTTCTCCCGTAGATGGTAATCGGGAGAAAAGACCAAGCTTTCATCAAAGATTGTGATTCGCGGGAGATCCGAGCTAAATTGTTTTGAGCCAAATGATCCAGGTCTCTAGTTATTGTAACTCCCAGATATCTCATTGAGGATTTTATCGGGAGTTGGAGATTGGAAATGTTCCAAGCCATAATTTCCGTTTTCCCGGCATTTATTTCGTATCCCGAAAATTTCCCAAAATCCTCCGCCTTCTTTATAACTGCAGGGAAAGCCAATGCAGGGTCGGTAGTATAGATGAGTATATCATCGGCATATAAGCTGACCTTCTTTTCCCAGCCTGAAAAGATGAAATGTGGAATATTGGTGTCCTCCCTAATGGACTGTGCAAACGGTTCTACGTATAAATTAAAAAGGAGGGGGGATAGGGGACACCCCTGCCTTGTTCCTCTGCTAATTTTAAAAGGAGTTGTTTGCGTGCCGTTTATTAGTAGGGATGCTCTAGGGTTGTTGTATAGTAGTCCAATAGCTCTGCAGAATTTGGGACCAAGATGGAATTTCCCCATTATTATGTTTAGATATTCCCAGTTTACCCTATCAAACGCTTTGGTAGCGTCTAGTGTCATGATTGCCAGGGGTAATCCAAAAGTTGAGGCAATATCCGCGGCTCCTACCAAATCATAGGTTAAGTCGGCTAATTGCCGGCCTCTGATAAACCCCTTTTGGTCGGGGTGGATAATCGATCCAATCTCGCCTCCCAGTCGTGCTGCCAGTATTGACGCAAAGATTTTATAATCATTATTGAGAAGCGAGATTGGACGATATGATCCACATTCGGTTGGGTCTTTACCTGTTTTTAATATTAAAGCTATATTTGCTTCGCCCCAAGAGCTCGGTGGTGTCTCCCCTCTGATTAGTATGTTGTTAAAGAGGGTCGTAAGGACTGGAGTAAGGGAGGATTTAAGAGCCCTATATAATTCTCCTGGGAGACCATCTGGTCCCGCGGCCTTGCCCTGTGTTAGTTGTTTAATAGTATTATTAACTTCTATTTCCGTTATTTCTTCATCTAAGTTTTCACTTTGGGAGCTGTTCAATTCTGAGAGAGTTATACTATCTAGCCATTCATCCCTATCGTCTGGACTGGCAGTGAGTTCTTCTGTATAGATATTCCGGAAGAACTCGCTAAAGGCTTCCCCAATTTCTGTGTCTGTTGTCCTGCTGATAGTTCCCCCAACCACCCTCACTTCTTTGATGAAATTTCTGGTCCGGTCAGCTTTTATTTTCCAGGCCAGCAATTTACCAGCTGATTCGCCATATTCAAAATGCGCGAGTTTGCTGGCCTGCCATCTTTTGTTTAACCTTCCTTGCAATAGGGTATCTAACTTGACTTTTAGTTCTGTTTTCTCCTCTTGGTTATCAGAGGGGGCTTGATCTGATGCCTCCAAACGGGTCAGTTCTTGCTCTATATGTAAGATCTCCTCCCTGTATTTCTTTTTCCTGTAAGAGGCCCTACTGGTAATGCAGCCCCTTATAAAAGCTTTCCAGGCCTCCCATACCGTGACCAGTGAGGCAGAGCCTATGTTCCGCTCTAAGAAGGAGACAGTTTCCTGTATCAAATGGTCTTTCTCCTCCTCCTCCAATAGTATTGTTCTATCGAAAGACCAAGATGAATGAATGGATTTCTGCTTTAGTTTTAACGAGAAAAAGATAGCGGAATGGTCTGAAAGATGCAGAGGTAAGTATGTTATATTTTGGATCTGGTCTTTGAGAGAAAGGCTAAAAAGGGCACAGTCGATTCTAGATTTATGACCGTATTTATAATTGTGAAAAGAGACTCCCATGGCTTTGCCAGCTCTTTGTCTCCAAAGATCATTTAAGCCAAGGTTAGACATGCATCTAAGGAGTGTATCCCTCATATTGCTGTGAGCTATGGCTCTGGAAGTGGGAGATTTGTCCAGTTTTGGATTTAAGACAAGATTAAAATCGCCCATCCATATTATGGGGTCGGCACAAGAAATGAGGTGGTTCTGCAAAGTATTTAAATAAGAGGGATCGTCCTGATTAGGTCCATAATAGCTAGTAATAGTAAAACCCCTCGAATATAGTTGAGCGTTAACTATCAGCCATCTGCCGCTCACATCTGTTTTCCAGTCCGTAATCTGGGCCCCTGCTGCTTTTTTGAAGATAATGGCAGTTCCGCGAATACTAGCATTATGGTCCGTACTCACAAATTTATCAACCCATTTGAGTTTTTTAAATATGTCTGTAATCTCTTGTTTGTTTAGATGCGTTTCCTGGATCGCCATGATCTGCGCGGGTGAGTCTCGAAGATACTGTAAGATTTTATTTCTCCTCGCCCTAACTCGCAGACCATTAACGTTCCAGGATAAAAATTTCATTTCTGACATCAATTAATAGCCTCTTTATCATGATTTTCCCAACCCTCGACTCTAATACCTTTTTGCCGGTTAGCTGTCTTTCATTTCCTGTGTCACTTTCTGTCTTGGCCATACAATAGCTATGAAGCATCATTGGATCGACACTCTTCATGGTTATAAGGTTCAGTTTATGAGGACTTTTATATTTTGCCACCCCTTTCCCACCCCTGGAAAACACCCCCCAACTTACACTGGCAGGATGTGTTGCCAGCTTGTCGTCTCTGACGAACTCCTGTTTCATGCCCATATTATCGCTTTTATCGGTCACTATGCTTAGTGTCTTATATCTTATGTATGCAGTGGCGATTTAGCGAAAAGTTTAATTTTATTCTCTTATCTAGTATCAGTACTGGTATGTATTTTTAATTATTATTGCTTCTGATAGCCCTTAGATCACCAAGAGGGTTAATTATTTATTTATTTTTCCCCCCCTTTCCAACTTTCTCATCCCCTTTTTTTTTTTTTTTTTTTTTTTTTTTTGGGCAGGGATCTTAGGAGTTAGAGATAGGCTTAATAAATCTTATAATAGCTCAAGGCTTCTAACTATTAGATTATTACCGGGGGTGAGGGTCTTACCTGTGCTAATATCCATGTGCTTGTTTATTTGCCCCCCAAAATGTTTTTTTTTTTTTTTTTTTTTTTTTTCTTAATTTTTTGTTTTTTTTTTACTTCTTTTAATGATAAGTAATGATGAGTTTAATGTTTTTTTTTTGTGTGTTTTTTTTTAACATTTTTTTTTTTTTATTTACTTAAGTTTTTTCCTTTTTAAGTTTTTATTTTATTCACTCATCTATATTTTGCGTCTCCCTTTTTTTTTTTTATTTTTTTTTTTTATCTCCACCCAAATACTCATTTTTTCTTCCTCTTTTTTATACGTGATCTGGAGGGTTTGCGTGTTGGCTAATAGTGGCTGCTAGCTCATCAGCTTCACAAGGGGACTTAACGTTGTACATTTTATTATTGTACATTACCCTTAAAAAGGCAGGGAATCGCATTTGGACGGTGGCTCCTAGACTTCTAAACTTCTCCATCCGTTGGCCTAGTTCCCATTGCCTATCTAGCGTAGTTTTGGAGAGGTCAGACCTAACATCAAAAGAGAAGTCTAAGGCTTTCAGGGTCTTAGCTTTCAGGGCTAGATTGAGGATCTTCTCTTTAAATGAATACGTTAGAAAGTTCACCAGGATCTTTCTTGGTCTAGCTCTGCCGGATTTAAGGCGAAATGGGTCCCGGTGTACCCTCTGAATATCCAATTCTATTTCGGGCAATGGTTCTTCCAGATTACTCGACATGTTTTGATAATGTTATACCAGAGTTAGCATTCAACCGCGAGGTTGATAATGCACTTAAGAGTATATGGTATAGCGTTATCATGGAACAGCTATTAGGGCTTGGTTCCGCAAGCTGCAAACGGGCTCAGCTCATGCCAGAGCACCATCTCACATAATTCCAAGCACTCTGCCTTCAGGATTGTTAAGGCCTGCCATAGGAGTGACTGATAGGAGGATATGTGTCCATTTTAGGGTTAGATATAGGTATACTATATCTATAGCAAAGGGTGATTACACCACCTTGCCCCAGCTGTTGTGCAGCCAGTTGTGTCAGTTTTAGATGGCCGGCCAGGGGTGGCATAATACATGCTTCAGCCCCTGGTAGGCCCTGTGTACACCTATGCCCTGGATACCTAAGGTATACTGTACATGGACTGATAAGGTGGCCCAGTACCAATTGGTACATGCACCTAAAGTACATGGTTGTCAATTTAGAGAGAGAACAGCTAGGCTGTGGGTCTGATTAGCAGGCCCACAGCCAGGGAAAGTCGTAAACCAGTGAAGCAAAAAGCAAAAATCTGGGGTGACCATAGGATTGCAGACCCCACTCTCCTACATAACCCCCCCCCCAAACTTAGGGACATTAAACTAACCTTGACCAGGTGAGTCTTCCTGTTCTAAGTGGAAATACCTGGAGAGACCATCTGCATTGCCATGGTCAGTCCCTGGTCTGTGCTCCACTGTAAAGTCCATCCCCTGTAGGGAAATGGACCACCTAAGAAGTTTGGGGTTTTCACCCTTCATCTGATTTAGCCATAAGAGGGGCTTATGGTCGGTCTGAATCTTGAAATGAGTTCCAAACAAGTATGGCCTCAACTTCTTCAGGGCCCAAACCACAGCAAAGGCCTCCCTCTCAATAGCTGACCAACGTTTCTCTCTAGGGGTCAGCCTTCTGCTTATAAAAGCAATGGGCTGGTCATGACCATCAATATTCCGTTGAGAAAGAACAGCTCCCACACCCAACTCAGATGCATCTGTTTGGACAATGAAGGTTTTGGAGTAGTCAGGACTCTTGAGAATAGGTGCAGTACACATGGCCTGCTTTAGGTCATCAAATGCCTTCTGACAGCTAACTGTCCACTGAACTTTCTTTAGCATTTTCTTGCTTGTCAAGTCATTAAGTGGTGTCAAAATGGACCCATAATTTTTGACAAACTTCCTATAGTAACCAGACAGGCCCAAGAAAGCTCTGACCTGTGTCTGGGTGGTTGGAGGAGCCCAGTCCTTTATGGCCTGTATCTTGCTCTCCAATGGTTGAACCTGGCCTCCACCCACAAGGTGGCCCAGGTACACAACCTGACTCTGCCCTATCTGGCACTTGGTGGCCTTGATAGTGAGGCCTGCCTTTTGCAGGGCCTCCAAAACTTTCCTCAGGTGGATCAGGTGATCCTCCCAGGTGGAGCTAAAGACAGCAATATCATCTAGATATGCTGCACAGAAGTCATCCAACCCGGTGAGAACTTGGCTCACCAACCTTTGAAAAGTGGCAGGTGCATTTTTCAAACCAAAGGGCATCACCACAAATTGGTAATGACCTCCTGGGGTAGAAAATGCTGTTTTGGCCTTGGCATCCTCAGCTAACCTGATCTGCCAATAACCAGCTGTTAGGTCAAATGTACTTAAGAAAGTTGCAGAAGCCAACTTATCTATCAGTTCATCTGCCCTAGGTATTGGATGGGCATCTGTCTTAGTGACAGCATTGAGACCCCTGTAGTCTACACAAAACCTCACCTCTCTCTTACCATCTTGGGTGTGCCGTTTAGGCACTAGAACTACAGGACTAGCCCAAGGGCTCTCTGAGGGTTCAATGACTCCAATTCCAACATCTTTTGGACTTCTTTCTTTATGCAGTCCCTGACGTGGTCAGGTTGCCTGTAGATTTTACTCTTGACAGGCAGACTGTCACCAGTGTCCACCTCATGGGTGCACCAGTTTGTCTGACTGGGGGTCAGTGAAAACATTTGCCTGAAGGATTGAAGAACCTGTTTACAATCCTCTTGTTGATGTTCAGAGAGGCTGTCAGAAAAGACTACACCATCTACTGACCCATCATCAGGGATCTGAGTGAGCAGGTCTGGGAGAGGGTCCCTCTCTTCCTCCTGCCCCTCATCTGTGGCCATGAGCAAGCCCATGTCCTCCCTGTTGACAAATGCTTTGAGCCTGTTTACATGAAGCACCCCGTGGGGGCTCCTGGGAGTTCCCATGTCCACCAAGTAAGTGACCTCTCCCTTTTGCTCAATGATGGTATGGGGTCCAGACCATTTGTCTTGGGGAGATGCTGGGGCCACTGGCTCCAACACCCACACCTTCTGTCCTGCATGATACACAGTTAGGACAGCCTTTTGGCTCATGCCAAGCTTTTTGAAGTTCCTGGCTGGCCTCAAGGTTTTTAGATGCCTTCTCCATGTACTCTGCCATCCTGGAGCAGAGACCAAGTACATAGTCCACTATATCAAGTTTAGGCTTTTTGAGAGGTAACTCTCATTCTTCCTTCACCAGACATAGGGGTCCTCTTACAGGATGCCCAAACAGAAGCTCAAAAGGGCTGTAACCAACCCCCTTCTGTGGGACCTCTCTGTAAGCAAACAGGAAGCAGGGTAAAAGGATGTCCCATCTTCGCCTAAGCTTTTCAGGTAACCCTTTTATCATCCCTTTGAGGGTCTTGTTGAATCTCTCAACAAGCCCATTGCATTGTGGGTGATAGGGTGTGGTGAATTTATAATTTACACCACATTCGTTCCACATTGCAGTCAAGTATCCTGACATGAAGTTTGCACCTCTGTCAGAGACAACCTCCTTAGGAAACCCCACTCTGGAGAAAACTCCAAGCAGGGCCCTGGCCACAACAGGAGCTGTAGTGGTCCTAAGGGGAATAGCTTCTGGATACCTGGTGGCATGATCCACTACCACCAGTATAAATCTGTGCCCAGAATCTTGTTGGGGGGTCCATTTGTCCAACAATGTCAATCCCCACTCTTTCAAAGGGTACCCCCACCACAGATAGTGGTATAAGGAGGGCCTTTGTTGTGCCACCTGATTTGCCACTGGCTTGGCAGGTGACACATGAGCGACAAAACTCTTTAGTGTCTTCAGACATATGAGGCCAGTGAAAGTGTGGGGCAAGCCTGTCCCAAGTCTTGTTCTGGCCTAAGTGACCTGCAAGGGGAATCTCATGGGCTAAGGTGAGAAGGAAACCTCTAAGAGACAAGGGGATGACCAGCCTCCTGGTAGCACCAGGCTTGGGGTCTCTTGCCTCAGAGTATAGGAGTCCATCTTCCCAATATACCTTATGGGCACCTGTAGCATTCCCTGCAGCCTCAGCAGCAGCCTGCTGTCTGAGGGGTTCAAGAGAGGAGCAGTCTAATTGGGCCTGCCTCAAGTCTGCCCTGGAGGTCCCCGTGTCCCAAGAAACTCAACCTGATCAGGTTCAAGCTCTTCCAGGACAGTTCCTTCTGGGGTCTCTGGGTCAGCCTCCTGAGAGGGCTGATCCTCAACCTGAGGCAGGGGGAAGGCTCTGCCTTAACCCTACCATTCCTTCTCTTGGGTAGTGTCTGGTCCATTCTTCCAGGATCCAGCACTTGTTCAGCTGGGCATTTCTTGGCCTGTGACTTAGTCACAGCAAGGACATGTGAGGAGAGACCTAGCATTTCTACATGAGTCCTGTACTCCACATCTGACCACAGTGAGGATTCCAAATCATGGCCCAAAAGACAATCTACTGGGAGGTCTGAACTAACTACAACCCTTTTGAGGCCAGTTACCCCTCCCCAGGAGAAATTAAGAACTGCCATACTGTGATTGGTAGTGACATTGCTAGCATTGGTCACTAGGTAATCTGAACCTAGCATGATCTGGTCAGGGTCCACAAATGTTGGTGTCACCATGGTGACACTGGCACATGTGTCCCTGTAGGCCTGAGCCATTTTTCCATTAATTAAAGGCGTTTGTCTGTATTTGCCCAGAGTACTAGGACTTACAGTAGGGGTCATATCCATGTCCCCAGTACAAACAAGAACTGCCTGAGTAGGAATTCTAACTAAGTCAGAACCCACCTCAGTTCCCAGGGTTAACCCAACTATAGCCTTGGGAGGTACACTACCACTACTAACTGTACTAGGGGGTGCAGGTGTATTAGGGACAGTAGTGGTAGGAGTTTGGCCTTTCTTGGTGCACTCACTAAACCAGTGAGTCTTATTTTTACAGTATTGGCACCATGGTTTCTTAGGACCATCATTCTTCTTCTTTTGGGAAGTTTGGGACCCACCCTCCTTAGGTTGTTGGGGCCCTGTTGAAGACTTCTGGTCATTTTGCTTATTCTCATTACCCTTCTGGTCTGCTTTCTTCTGGCCACCACCCTGGTTCTGGGTCTGCTGCTTGACCCTTGTCCTGACCCATCTGTCTGCCTTCTTTCCCAATTCTTGGGGAGAGGTCAGATCTGAGTCAATCAAGTGCTGATGCAACAACTAGTTCTGACAATTATTTAAGATTTGCTCTCTCATAATTAGATTATACAATCCTGTGTAATCAGTAACTTTACTTCCCAGTAACCAGCCCTCCAGAGCCTTAGTGGCACAATCAACAAAGTCAGTCCAATCTTGAGCCTGAGTTTTCTGGGTATCCCTGAACATTAACCTGTACTGTTCAGTGGTTAAGCCAAACCCATCAATCAGAGCAGTTTTCAAGACTTGGTAATCATAAGCATCCTCATCTCTAACAGTGAGGAGCTTGTCTCTACCTTTACCTGCAAATGAGAGCCACAATATAGCTGCCCACTGACTTGGAGGTACCTGCTGTACTTTGCAGGCTCTCTCCAAAGCAGTTATCCACTTGTGGATATCATCTCCTGTCTTATAGGAGGGCACTATTTTACTCAGGTGTCTATTATCAAAACTCCTGTCTCTATCCCTAGGGATATTGCTGCCACCAGTGGGGACTACCCCACTCAGCTGTTGCTCCCTAGCAAAGGCAAGCTTCTCTTTGGCAAGGGCAAGTTCTTCCCTTTGGATCCTCAGATTAGCTTCCCTCATCTTTGCCTCATGCTCTCTCCTCTGAGGGGAAGTCATCCTCCTCCGAGCAGATGCATGAGAGGCACGAGAGTGCACAGATCCAATGGAGTCCCTAGAATGAGACCTATCTCTTCTAACTCCATGGTTAGGCCTGCTCAGGGTCAGTACTGGGGGTCCCCCAGATCCTTCCCTATGTAGGTCTAAGTTGGCCCTGGTTAGTCTGCTGACTACCACAGGACCTTTGTCTGCCTCATCCCCAGAGGTGTCCCCTTCTTCCTTCTCCTCCTCCTCTACATTCTCTGTTTCAGGGAGATCTGGATCACCAAGGGTACCTTCTAAGGCTGGCATGCTCCCATCTGTGTTAGAAGCCCTTCTAGCATCTTATGTCTCTAAGAGACCTAACAGAAAAGGAGTGGTAGGGTTAGAACCCTGTTTCAATTTCCTGGAGGTACACAATTGTCTCATCTCCTGGAAACTGAGAGCTGCATATCTGGAAAGGACCTGTGGAGGGTCACTAACCACTAGGGGAGTCTCTGAGGACTGTCCATGGTTAGACATGCTTTCTAGTGAGGTGTAAGTGATGCACCTACCTACACTATGGGTTTTCCTACTGATCCCTTGCTAAGAGTTGTAGTCAGGGTGTCCTAGGCCCTTTCTACTACAACAGCTGGTTCAGTAGAACTCAGAGTATTTCTAAGCTTGTTATATGTACCTAGGTACCTTATGTGATCTTTCAAATGATATTTCAAGATTATATGTGGTAAAAACAACAGCAAGCTCAAATCTCAACCGCTGCACACCAATGTGAGAAGTTGGCCTGATATATGATGCTCACTAGTTCTAGTGATCACCTTGTATCAGTCCAAACAACCCTTATGGTGATTGGTTGTAAGTCAACCTTATAGACCAGCTATCCTAATGGTAGCATGGACAAAGCAGTCTTAAGCTAAACTCTTTTGGCATGTGAAGCCAGCTGTTTTACCACAATATAACCCCTTAAATACCAGATGAAAGGACACCACACAGGTTGTTATGAAAATAAACAGTATATTTATTAATAACAACACCTCTGAACTCTTTATGAGGTCAGAGGGCTAAGCACATGACAATCTCTTACGAAAAACACTACAAGTTGCACAAAATTACAATGGTGCCCTAGGGGCACGACAAACCATATACTAAGTAAGTGGAATGTGAGAGTCGATAAAAGGAACGGAGCTGTCCAGAGGCTGTAGGATCGATGGGACCACGCTACACTAACTTCAGGTAAGTAATAGGAGGCCCACGGAACGCGTGTGCAGAGTGTGAACTCACACGCGAGATGCGTAACAACGTCTATGGACAGTACAGTTCAAGTAAAAGGTAAGTACGGACAATCCTGACTAGTTAGGACAACAAAGACTGTGGAATTGAACACTAGGACAGTTAGACTACCCTTGAGCACCGAAATGCTCTCGTTACCTCACCCACGGGCTGCGGGTGCATAGGTGCCAAAGTGTGTCGGGTTCTCGCGTTGAAGTCAATGGAGCCTGAAAGAAAAGATGCTGCAGGCGACCAGGAGGAAGATGTCCGGTGCGATCCAAGGGTGGATCGGTGAAGAAGAAGACCTGAAAGCAGAGGGGACAATGTTCACAGTCACTAGCCAGTGACTGGAGTGGAACCAGGAAGGAACCAGATGTCAACGTCGCGATCAGGTGAAGAGTGGACGCTTGACTCTGCAGCCACGTGGACCAGGAGGTGTCTTCGATGACCAGGATGGAGGCACGAGCTGTCCCACGCAGGCTCTCGCTGTCGGCGGTGTTGGATCCGGAATCGGTGTCAACAGACCTTGGCAAAGGCAACCCACGCGGTGAGTGGAGAAAGCGTCTGGTGCGGACTAGGAGAGTCCGGGGTGCCCCTCTTTTGGAAGGGAGCAAGGGCCAGTCTGGGGCAACCAGACCAGCAGCAAAGATTCAAAGGTTCGTCGTCTAGGAGGCCACTAGCCAGCCGGCAAGTGACCAGACAACACGTCGAGCAGCAAACAAGCAGAAGGGCCCCACGCAGATCTCGTGGATGCTGGAGGGCTGATCTTCGGTGCAGGGGCTACTCGAGGCTGGGGCTTCTCAGTCCCCAAATCAATTGGTCGAGTTTACCTCGGGAGTTGTGCTGGAAGCGAAGTGCAGGTTCGTTCAAGATGGCCGGTCCCACGTGTCTCGTCGCACCCACGGGTCTCAGCTTTGCTGCAGATGTGAGTTGAGGTCGGAGAGGTCTGAGAATCTGGGTCTCGTCGGGCTCTGAAGTCTGGATCCTCGAGGGAAGACGACAAAATGAAGCCGCTGGACGCTTGATGGTGCCTGCAGTTGCAGGGTGGACACATCTTGTCCACAAGGGAGATTCTTCAGTCTTCTGTGGAGCAGAACGTCGAAGGCCAGAGTTTCTTCTTGTTGAATAGTTCAGGATAATCTAATTTGGAATGGGACCAGCTCCTACCTTTATTCTCCTAAAGGGGGCTGCACTACTGACTAGGTCCCTCCCCTGGGTGGGACCAGGAAGGGGGGTGGCTACACCCCCTATCCTTTGTCCGGTTTCCCGCCAGAGCTGGGGCAGGGATGCCCCAGCAACTGGTTTGAACCGGTGTATGCACAGGGCACCTTGTGTGCCCCAGGCATGTCTCATTCCTTTCAGGCCTATCCTCCCCAATACACAAAATCCTGTCTGGGGTGGTGCTAGCACCTCCCAAAGCAGGAAACCCTTTGTCCAAGCCGTCCTCGCTGGAAGGACTCCCAGCAGCAGGAGGTCAGACTTGTGTCTGTGGTGGCAGCATCCATTTTGTGATGCTGAGGCTCGAGTTAACTTTAACCGGGGTTCACAGTTACATACATGTCGTGTCCCTCTAGAAGGGTGGAATGCTACCCCCGTCGCCAGAATTGGCGAGGGGGTAGTATTCCAAATCGTATGACACCTTACTCGACATGTTTTGATAATGTTATACCAGAGTTAGCATTCAACCGCGAGGTTGATAATGCACTTAAGAGTATATGGTATAGCGTTATCATGGAACAGCTATTAGGACTTGGTTCTGCAAGCTGCAAACGGGCTCAGCTCATGCCAGAGCACCATCTCACATAATTCCAAGCACTCTGCCTTCAGGATTGTTAAGGCCTGCCATGGGAGTGACTGATAGGAGGATATGTGTCCATTTTAGGGTTAGATATAGGTATACTATATCTATAGCAAAGGGTGATTACACCACCTTGCCCTAGCTGTCGTGCAGCCAGTTGTGTCAGTTTTAGATGGCCAACCAGGGGTGGCATAATACATGCTTCAGCCCCTGGTAGGCCCTGGGTACACCTATGCCCTGGATACCTAAGGTATACTGTACAGGGACTGATAAGGTGGCCCAGTACCAATTGGTACATGCACCTAAAGTACATTGTTGTCAATTTAGAGAGAGAACAGCTAGGCTGTGGGTCTGATTAGCAGGCCCACAGCCAGGGAAAGTCGTAAACCAGTGAAGCAAAAAGCAAAAATTTGGGGTGACCATAGGATTGCAGACCCCACTCTCCTACAGGGCACTAAAAGTGAACCACAAAAAGCTAGCGCTCTTTTTGTGCACTTACTAAAGGCAGCCCTCTTAAGGAGAGAAAGAGGGTCCCATGGACCCCCCCAGACATCCTTCTGAAGGAGAGTGCAGTCACTTACTGCACTTGCTTGCAGGGGATCTCTCTTCCCTCTTGAAAGCACAGGCGGGTTGCCAACTGCTCTGTGAAACACAGACCAGCTTTTAAATAGCTGCTCTGTATTTCATTCGAATGTGCTGCCTCCAGGATAGCGTAGGTTCGCAGCTGCCCTGAGGGCAGCGCACATTTTGTAACATGGCGCATTGTCGCACTTTTTGAAAGGTGCGCCATGGCACAAACAGGGAAAGTATGCAGTATTCATAATATGGCCCTAGATCGGTATTACGCTCAACCACTTTAAAAAATCACCTGCCACCATGGAAGTTCATCTGGAGTGCCTCAATTTTAATCCTAGAGCCCAGCCAAAGAAACACACCAAGTACTCTGGTATGTTCTAACGGTGAGCCCACCCAGGTCAGGTACACAAGTTATCCTCGGTGATGACCTCATGATGAAGCTTGCCACTTAACCCTGGTATATGAAGGTCCTTTTAACTAAATAGGGATGCCCCACTAGACAACTCAGAGTGACTTTTCTAAAGAATATAAGTAGGTTTGCCCTCTTATATAGAATGAGAAGTCAGCCTATCTGAAGTACTTTTCCTTGAAGTCGTGAGTTTTCAATTTTGTTCTGAATTGTAGGAGAGTTGGTGCCATTCTGATGTCCAAGGGTATGTTGGTCCAGATCCTAGGTGCATATGCTGAGAAGGCATGTTTTCTTGTTTTATCTATTCTGTAGTGTTTAGACTCTAATTTGGCATTGCAGGAGCGACTTGTCCGGCACAAAACTGCAGAAATTGTTAGCTAGGTAGATAAGGGTCTTGGTGGACAGGGCTTTATAAGTAAAGTAGCTGATCTTGAAGATGATCTGAGTTTTCAGGGGGAGTTAGTGTAGTTGCTTTAGTGAAATGGTCATCTGATTAGATTTCTCCAGTTCCTTGTGAAAGGTGCTGCTGCAAGGAGGATTCCTTTCAGGGGGAGAGGTTGGTGTCTAGGACGCTGTTGAGCAGGGAATTACCCCTGCCTGGGGTGGAGAGTATTAGGGCTTGAATTGTCGTTTTCATGTTTTCACCTAGGAGCAAAGGTGTCACTTACTTAGAAGAGTGAGGTTGAACCAGATTGTTTGGTCTTCCTGGCAATGTGTTCTTTGAGTGAAAGATTTGAGTTGAGACTGGATGTGAATCCTTTTTGGTTTAGGTTGGATAGCCATGTCTGAATGAGGGAATGTTTGGCGTTATTGACAAAAAGGAAGAACTTGGTCTTTGAGGAGTTTACCTTCCAGTAATGTGCTGACATCCAGGTTGGGATGCATTTGCGGCAGGCATTAAGTCTCTATATGCTGTGGATTGAGGAAACTTTGAGGAGGAGGGGGCGATGCATGTTCTCAGCCTATTGCAGATCTTGTTGTTTTGGTCTGCAAAGATAGCTTCCAAGGAGTCCATATAGAGGTTAAAAACCAGGGATGACAGGATGGAGGCCTGTGAGATTCTTCAGGTGATGATGCGTTTCAGATTTTGGGGTATTAGTTGAGAGGGTGAGTACTCAACTCAAGTAATAACCACAAACCTTGTCAGGGTGAACCACTAAAGCCATTAAATAATATAAACTAACCCTTCGTAATTATGGCACAGCGCAGACAGGCTTAACCTAAAGACAGTGTGTAAAGTACCACTACAGTACTACGGTTCATACACATCACAAGAAAAATCCCAAACCAATTTAGAAAAATAGAGTAACTTTTAATAAACAAAACAATAGCAACACAACAAATATCCAATAAGGGACACCAGAGTTATGAATTTTGAAAGTTTAAATGTAAAAATATTGGCAAAAAGCGTTAAGCATCAACCACGGTTACCTGGTTGTGTTTGCCTAGTATCTAGGCACATGTTTGACTATGATGGAGCTTGGGTCATATACAGAACACCAAGTATGATCCATTAGGAAGTTTTACCTTCAGATTTAGCCTCTGAAATGGAATTCAAAAATCCTCAGAGGGAAAAACAGCAGCCTGGGACAAAGAGGGTCCATGATATTGGATATCTGCTGGATAAGGTCCCAGTGAAGCCACTGTCATTTGGCGGTAAGGCTCCAAATGGGAGAAATTAGAATTTTGCACCCCAAGGAACGACCCTCGCCGACTGAATACTTTTGGCAGCTTCGCTGGGTGAAGATGTTTACCTTCGGACTCAATCACTTTTTTGCAGCTCGGATTCTTCCAACGGGGCAGGGCTACTGTGTGTAGCTGAATCGGATTTTCTGCTGTGGAAAAGCTCTGACAACCTGAATCCTTGGCCCAGTGGCAAAGCACCTTTGTTGGATCGGCATGGCAGGTTGGTCCCTGTTTTCCAAAGGTTCTTGAAACCTAACAGTTTTTAAGTCCCAGGTTTCTAAAGATGATAAGAGGCGTACATTTTGACAACAACCAAGGGTTGAGGACCTTGGGACAGCACTTGAAGGGTCACAGCTCACTCCAGCACAGAGGCCAGCACTGGGATCCAGGGTAGGTCCAGTTGAAATTGGTCATCTGGGCAGTTGCATAAAAGGCCTCTTGTAGCTTGTTGCCTCTTTGTAGCTTTAACACAAGGTCAGCATTATGACCCTTGCAATCTTGGTTACAAGATGGAGAACAGATCAATTCTTCTAGGCACTATTCATGTCAATGACAGCAGGGCCAGTCCTCTTTTGTTCTTCCACATGTCCAGAAAGTGTTTGAGGAGGGTACTGTGGGTGCCACATGTATGTACCTGTTTGTGTGTGTGGGGAGGACTCTTGGGCCCTCTCTAAACTGTTGAGTAGACGTTCCCTGGTCATTCTCTAAACTGTTGGGAAGAAGTGCCCACTTTTGTAATATTTCCTGAATGCCCTAGTGTACACAGTTCCACAGTGCCCCTTGCTACCTAAAACCAAGATGGCAGAACCTTTCTACCCTTGTGCAGAGTTTGTGTGTCCACCCCAGGGGTGTGGCTGTGGAAATTAGCAACCCTTCCTCAGTTGTCACTCGAAACCAGTTTTGGGGCAGCTCCTCTCCCTCTGGGAGTGGTGCCTGGCTAACTGGGAAAACAAAGGAGGGCCCTGCCCAGGTATAAGTTAACATCTGTCAGTATCAAGGTAGGACTCTTTAAAGGTAATAAGGTTCCTGGACACAGCTCAGATGATCATCCAGCCAAAGGAACAGACACCCCCCACTCCCCCACACACCCAAGACCTTTGTCCTGCTCTGGGAGCAGTTTTCAAACCTCATCAAGGGAACTATTCAGCTGCAAGATGACTGTTGGAACTCATGCAAATGGGCATACAGAGGCTTTAGGTAATGTCCTACTTTTAAGTACCATGCACCCATCCTTATGGGCAATATGGCCTATTTAGGGTTGACCTTTTGTATCATATGCTATGGACTTATAGATCATTTAAATATGCCAATTAGGGGTACAGCCAATTTCAAGATGTCTTAGGGGTCAGAGCACATGCACTGGGGCCTGTTAGCAGAGACCTATTGCACAAAGTCAAAACACCAGCAGCAACAGCTAAAATAAAATTGGTATGACCATGCAAAAAAGAGACATTTTCCTACACTCCCAATAAATACATCAGCCATCACACCAGCTTGACAACACACAGGGCAGTGGGAATTGAGATGAGTTAATTAAACGTTATTAACAACTATTTGGGGCCTCGCTATGGGATGGATCATCCTCATTGGTTAGGAATCGCATGAGGAAGGGTAGGATTCCGTATAATGAAGAAGACTGGTAAGTAATTAGGCCATTATACCTCCGTCCTACATCAGCAGGATATTAAAATGAGTATGATCATGTTGACTCATTCTGTTTCATGCTTTAGCTTCCAGAATTTCAAGCAAAAACTCGAAATGGCATCCACGCCTACTGACAGTTTTGCCTTAGTTCGTTTCAAATCTACCATTAGGCAGAATTTTGTGAATTAAGTGAGCATCTCTTTTGTTATAAGACCTCATTTTGAAAGTCACTTTAAGACAGGGTTCTTCAAACTGAGGCAGGTACCCAACTAGTGGGCACAGATTTCTAGGAAAGGGTGAGGCCCTGACAAGCAGAAGACAGAGACCCCCTCAACCACACCACAATTCTCACTGGAAGTCAGTAGTGTTTGACAATGCACTATGCATAACATGTTTTAAAAGAGACTTTTGATTGTCATCGCAATATTTGAAATACTAAGTGGATCATTCCACTATCGGGACTAGGGACCGCCCGCCATAAGGGCGGGGGTCCCGTGGGTGGTATTGGGATGCGGCCGCCACAGAGGCGGCCGCATCCTGCATTTATAACATTGTGGCGGGCGGTGCTCTCTGCACCGCCCGCCACAATGCCATAAATTTAAGTATGCATTTGCATTTGTATATGCAAATGCAGGGGTACCCCCCGTGTGCACCCCCCACCCCTCCTTCCCCAAAGTGAAGACCGCATGCCTTTCCGTGGCGGCGTCGCCACATCGGAAAGGCACCTGCCCAGGCCCATCGTAATATGCCTGGCGGTGTCTAATAGACACCGCCACCATATTATTCCTTTTCAGCCCCGGCCGCAAGGCGACCTGGGCGGAAAAGCGGCGGACGGTCTTTCCGTCCGCCGCGGTCCCCCTCGCCATACTAATATGGCAGGGGGGATTCGGGAGAGGATGGCGGGTGGTTTGCCCCCGCCAGGCTGGCGGGGGCAATCCGCCCGCCATCTTAATGGGCCCCTAAGACAATAAAAGGTAACAACAAACTTTTTTTTGTAAACTGTGGTTTCCACACCGATATTGATATGTTTTGTCCACTTGCAGTACTTTACATTGTTTATATTTAATGTGATGTTATTGAATATCTGTTTGTGTCTGTAATTTTTAACGGGAAATGTCCCCATAGTCTCTACGTTTTCGCTTATTCTGCAATGTTCTATATTTTACCTGTTCAGTGTCACAAAATAGTGAATGTGTGTCATTTCGGGTGGCGGTGGGAGGGAATAACTGCACATTTTTCTTAACTCAGAGAAGGTGGGAAAGTAGGGTTTAAGCATAGAATGCTCCAAAACAGTTCTTGTGAGATCAACCACACTTGAACACTCTCAGATATTAGTTGATTATATATTTGATTTTTTTTTCAGTGGACACTTCCTTTGTTCTGTTTTTTTCTCCCTTTAGTTCTTATGTTTGTTCATAATTTTTTCAGTTTCTTTTACTTAAATGTATAGATATCTCCTCAATGTTGTTCATTTCTATTTGGAGAACACACTATTTCAATACGTTATTTAATGCTGCCTTCTCTGTACTGCACCCCCATATCCTTTTTTTACACTTGAGTAAATTTGTTTGTTACCTTCATTTCTGTCAAATGATGGTTGTAATTGCCATTGATAACACTTTTGTCCCAATATACAACATACATTCTGCAACTGGGAGAGACATATTGTTCATTGTGTGTTACCTATGACCCATATCAATAATGTTTATTTGTTTATGAGATGTGGTTATTGATTTTCTTATTATATTCACATACATAACAATACAACTATTTAAATAAGGGTGTATGAGACTACAGTGAGTGTTGATGGGCTATGTAAAACGAGGAAGGGGCTAAACAATTGGATTCTGTAAAATGACAACGGTATATACTCTTACATTAGATCTTAAATAATTGTGCATATTATTTATTTTTGTGTTCGTTGTGATTATTGTCATTAATGCTTATCTGTCGAGATGTGGCTATCACTTTTGTGTTTGTCTTTATATATGTAACAATAAAAGGACCAGCCCGAGAGTTCACAGGATAATATAAGGTGTATGGGCCAACAATAAAGAATCTATAAAAGGGTAAAGAGGTAACTTCTTAGCAACTTCCATCCCAGCAATATTGGAGAGAGCTTGATGAAAATTATTATGGTTTTGAAATTCACCTTCACTCTTGGGGCGACCTTTCACCCCAATTCCAATGGCACTGCCGAAAACTGCATTTGCACTTCTTATTCCAATATTTTCTGTTTTGTCCGTTTATTCCGGACAAAACAGAAAATATTGGAATAAGAAGTGCAAATGCAGTTTTCGGCAGTGCCATTGGAATTGGGGTGAAAGGTCGCCCCAAAAGTGATGTTGTTTAGTTTGAAACGTGCAGTTTGGGCTAGGCACGTCACCAGTGATAAGCACGCTATAAGGATGATGCGTCGTGTGAAATTTGGAAGATTTGTGAAAAAGAAAGGTGTGCAACCCGTAAATATGAAAATACTTTGAAATTCACCTACCCACACCATCCTCATTTAACTCAGCTTTAATATGAGCGGCTTCCACTCGAGAACTCGTTTGTCTTCCCCAAACACACCACAGTAAGTCTGTTCCACTGCCCTATCAAAAG
This sequence comes from Lissotriton helveticus, assembly GCF_964261635.1. NCBI lineage: Eukaryota > Metazoa > Chordata > Amphibia > Caudata > Salamandridae > Lissotriton > Lissotriton helveticus. Next base: position 1,135,807,562 of record NC_136061.1, read on the forward strand.
CTGAGTATTCAGAATCAATAACGTCTTCCTGAAACTTTCCCTTCAAGCGTGTGCAGCTGGGTTACCCTGCCGAGAATGAGGAGAGATATGTACTTTACTTCCTTCATGTTTGATATCACACGTATTGAATCTTCTCTATAGACTATTTTGCTCTCCTTAATGCTTCTGAAGACAGTGATGACTGTGAACCCATCACCCCTCCCCCTCTAGACCCTTTGGCGTGGACCAGGGTAGCTTTGGACGGCACTGTAATGTCTCGTGTGTGCCTTATTGAAAAGGAAGCGCCTGCTGTTATTCTACAACAAAACAGTAGTAGAGTCTTGCCTGCACTTCCTTCCAGCACTGGAAGTTCACATGTAGTTTTGTTAGACAATAACAGACAACTCTCAATGACATCCAACAACCACAGCCGACTTCTATACTATCTGGAACTCATCACAGCTATTCATTTGACATATACTGACAATATTACTCTTTGCAATGCAGTTTAAAGCCACTGGTTTACCCCCGAGTTTTTGACATCGTCCTAAACCTGACATGTTGTTGGGCTACAGGTCTCCCAAGAGGCCTACTCACAACATCATAATTCAGCACAAACCTCCAGATATGTTCGGATCATCAACGCATTAGTGCAGTATCTCATCGTGTAACAGTAATGTATAAACAAGGGAAAGCACTGGCAGAAGTGCACTATTTTGATATGACCTCTACGTCACGTGGCGTACAGATGTCAAACTGCCAATTTCATACATAATTGCTTAATTTCTTTCCTCACTGGCCCCTCGTAACACTGACCTGCCTATCTAGAGCACGAGCTGAATGTCAGTGGATGCATAATCTCCTGTTATACTTTCAACGCAACAGCTGTCCTGTGATGAACTTTATCCACTTTCCAATTGAACAGGTGGAAAAACCTTTGCATATTTAATGTGGCCGTTGCTATTTGAAACGTGATGAGCTGGAAGGATTAGGAGCTCTCCGGGGACCAGTTGTAATCCCGTGTTTTGCTGTTTACTGCGTACGCAGTGGCTAAAGAAAAAAAAAGCGTCATATTTGTTCCTGGCACTGCCTGGTACACTTGGATATACGCACCAGGTCCATTAAAATGATTTGGCCCCTGTACACTAAACCAGTGAAAACTGGCAAGGAAAAACGAGAAGAATAAGAAACAGAGAGAGGGACACTCCAAGGATGATCCTTGCCCTCCCCCTGATGTTTACACTAGTTTTTGAGCCATAGGTATGGCTATTTATGCGTAACCTACAAAATGGGGAATGATAAGTGGGAGTACAATTCATCCAGTGCTGCTGACGGTGTCAGCTTCCTCGTGTATCTCAGTAATCCAGTACTTTCAGTTCCACTCAAATTGTCATGGTGTTGGTCACTGGCGTAACGAAAAGTGAGGGGGCCTCCCTGCACGGTACTTAGGGGGGCCCCCTCCGGGCTCAATCAGGAGCTCTCCCGGCCAGAGTTCAGTGCTGAGGGGGCCCCTTGGAGCTAGGGCCCCCCCGCACCTCGTGGGCTGCGGGGGCCTGTGTTACGCCCCTGGTGTTGGTGACTCGTGTGCACACAGACCAAACTCATCACCAGGGGCCGGGTTGACCTGCATGGTCTTTTGAACGTCACTGCGGTCTGCAAGGGTTGGGGTACCGGTTTCTCTGGGGACCTGCATTATAATGGCGTTGGATATCTTAAGGCGCAGGGTATCTCATGTTGGCGTTTCACTCACGTGCACAGGAAGAAAGGATCGCTTGTGATCGCATGTGAGTAAGGGACATCTTGGATTGGGGTTCACGTAATTGAACTCAATACTCAATACAACATTTGATGAACAGTGCGCATAAAACGAAATGACCCAACAATCTACCAGGCAATTGAGTTGGCATTGAGAGAGCACAAATCTGAAAAATGTAGAAGTGCACCATATTTACAAGCACGTAGTATTAGTTTAGTATAGAATACACAAGAGTGTCAAACTTATAGAGTGAAAATATATAAGAGTGTTTAATTAGAATAGGGATACATATTTCAGTGTGAAAAACTAATGTAGAGATTTGTAGAAATGTTAGAATGATGTTGGAGTCTCACGTTATGTGGCTGTGTGAAAAAGAAATGTAACTCTGCAAACCATGGAAATGTGTAGGCCACATGGCATTTCACAAGAAACGAAAGATGCTGCTACACTTTTAAGTGACTTGAATTCTAATGTCATTCTACTGCAAAGTATTATTAATCATAGAATTGAAATATATGTTTTATATAGATGTGTTACATTATAGTAATGTGTGTTAGTTAGAATACTGTTTAAACAAAGAAATTTAATGTGCAGAGTGCAGAGGCCCGTTTCATGTAATTTCAGTAGGCCTGAATAGATAAAGTCGCTTCTTTGATCTGCATGTGCTCGTTAAGGAGAGGTCGCACAGAGCACGAATGAAGAGCCTGTTACATGGTTTACGACTTAAAGATATGGTGGAGGCCGGTATTTGGGGCCTACAGAGAAAGTTTCTGTTTGCAGGTGCGAGGGGGTTTAATCAGGAAAGTGATGAATGGGCTTTGTTCAGAGACGCCTGGCACCGGCCTGTAGGAGGCTTCAGGAATTTCTTGGGGGGTATGGACCAGCCGTGAGGAGCCTGGGAAGCAAGGTCAACTTTAACGAAGGGTCCAGAGGAGTACCAGCATGGAATTTGCCGCCAGAACCAACACCACGTGAGAGGCGTCTCTAGGGGCGTTCCTATTGGAAATGTGATTTTGTATTAGGGACAGCACCCCGGGGTGGAGGCAGAGCAGATGGTCTGAGGAGCCTAAGAGAGCGGAGGGGTAGGCAGATAGTTTTACTGGAGAGATCGATTTTACAACGAAGACTAAGAGAAGTGTGTGATCTTCTTTGGAAGTCACCACGGCTGACACCTTTTTAGGTAAAGATCTTGTTAAGTAGGGATGCCACTTAGTCTAGTGTAGGGACAGTCTAACCTGTATTTTCCTTTCTGTAAATGACTCTCAAGTTGCAACTCGTAGCTATTCTTGCAACTTTAATGACCTTTGAGCTGGTCTTGGTAATTCTATTCTGTCGACTACGAGCATTTAGGGAATTTATGTTTATCTTGATACCCGTATATCTTTTGAACCTCATTCTGAGATGTTTGTATCTTCAGATAGCTTTGGTTTTATAATAAACTTTTAAACCTTTTCCAGTGGTAAGTGGTTCTTTAGAGTGGCGTAAGTTCTTTCTTGATTAACCTAGTAGTGGATTGCCTTTTACTCAATGACAGGTACCAACGATTTAGTCGACCTGAATTGGGATCTGGATTAACAACAATAGACCAGAAATCCCGCTTTAACATGGTGGTAGCAGAGTGAGGATGGTTATCTTCTTGAGGAAGGTAATCTAGACTAGGTTAGATTATCCCAAGGCCCCTAGAGATCGAGAGATGAGCAGCGGAAGAATCGAGTGCCGAAGAAGGTGCTGACAGTGCGAGAGAAGCAGCAGTGTCGGAAGAGAGTGAGTATAACAAGGGTCATGCGTGGACAGATTGCGGTGTTTTGTGTTGTATCTGTATTGTAATGTCTTGCGGAGTTGAATGCCTGTAGTGTGATTGAGAGAGGGTTGTGAGCGCGCGCAACCTGGTACTGGTAAACTGGTAAACCGGTGAACTGGTGGAAAATCTTAAGTTCGGGATAGAGCTTAAGTGGTCCGGGTGTATCGAACATCCAGAGTAGTTGTCGACCAGAGTAAGGAGGTCATGAGGTACCATTGACCCCCGCAGAACCGTGATAGGGGGAGTGTAAGAGTGAGTGTGTGAGTAACGGACGCTGGTCGAAAGTTACTGTGTGTAAGTAACCTATCAGAGAAGGCGATTGTCTGGACGTAAACGGAAAGACATTTCGTCAGTTAAGGTGACAACTACAGGTAGACTGTGGGCGTACAGTCAAGAAAAGTGATCGCTTGGACGGAAGTAATCATTTTTCAGAGTATGAATGGGACGCATGCATGACCGCGGAGACGAGCTGAGAAAGGAGGGGAACTGCTGCAAAGGGGGACGAGTGACGTCGACTAGAGCCGCGCTGTGATAGGGCGGTTGGTGTGACGTTGGCTAGAGCCGCGCTGTGATAGGGCGGTTGGTGTGACGTTGGCGAGAAGACGCGCTCTGATAGGCCAGTTAGCGAGAACCGCGCTGAGATTGGTGGATTGTCATCAGGAAGTAAACAAACGCGGAGAAAAATAGAAATTCTGTAGGTTGAACATGAAGTGCTTTAAATGTTTGAGAGGGATTTTTAAGAGAAAAAGAAGTGACTCTTATTACGGGGAAGAGGCACCGCCAGAGGGTACACCAGCTTACTATATGGCAACGAATGTTGGCTTGCATACTATACTATGGATTAGTGAATGGAGCAAGATTTCGGAAGGGAATGAGGAACTGACGTTTCCTAAGTATGGAACGTTTAGGTTAGAGGCGTTACATCGGCTGAAAGCGATTATGTCCTCATTGAATCCTTCGCCTAGACCAACACAGTTTGAGGCCCTTAACGCGTGGATTAGGGCGGCACATGACAGAAATCTGAACAGGCGCCAAGAAAGGTTGAAGCGATCAGTAAGGGCAGTGCGAGATGCCCAATGGGATGCGGACGCCAAGAGATGGAGGGTACAGGCTATTGAGGTGGATAAGTTGTACACAGTGAGAGAGGTGGCAGGAGAAAAGAGCCTCATGGAAGAGGATGAGGAGAGCGAGTCGGAGGACAACTTGATAAATAGATTGCTGATAGATAGACCGCCTCCGAACGTTGGGGGGACAGAAAGTAGGGGACTCTCAAGGGAAGGTGGGGCTGCCATAGAGGGGTATATACCACTTCCTGTATCGGATTGGACACCTACCAAAGGTGAGGAGACACCTCAACCTAGTACAGTACAGAGTGTAGTCGGAAGGTTTGTGGTACAGAAGACGCCAACCACTGAGAAGGTTGAGTCTTATGGGTTGCCAGACGCTCTACAAGTACCCGTTACCATAGGTCCTATAGTATCGATTTACAACCCCGAGAGAGACAGAGAGGAAGAACAGATTCGGTTAGACAGAGAGAGAGTTGAAATGGAAAGGAGAAAAAACACGACAAATGCCTGGAGGCAATTGCCAGGACCAGTGACGTGGAACACCCCATTTGATTCAGCAGTGGGTCCCACAGCAGAACAGGGGGGTCAGAGAGGACTGATGGACATGAGGGGACCACGGCCGAAATCCTTTAAGGAGCTGAGAGCTGACTTGAGAGAATGGGATGGGTCCACAGAAGCACCAGCCAACAGGTCAAGAGCAGGGGCTGAGTGGGGAAGTCGAGGCAACGGGACAGTATCTCATTGTGGGGCTAGCGAAAGCAGTCAGGAGCGCGAAGTTCAAAGTCAAGAGAATAGGGGAGTTATACGTCCTATTGATGGTAGGGATCTGCAGGAACGAAATGCTAGAAGCACGGAGTGTGGAGAGATGTCTCGCCTCTTTGAAAGGGGTGGAGACCAAATGGTACTAGAGTACAGAGATAGGTTTAGGTGCACTCATCACGCACCTGGGGAGAACGTGCAACACTGGAATAGGGGGAACAGTGAAAGATCTCGCCATACATCGGGTGATCAGAGATCACAGACAAATTGTGAGGAAAGGGGGAGTAATGGAATGTCTTACCATGCACCCAGAGAAACCAGCCAGGATGGGGAATGAGGGACTATGAGGCACAATGGAGTGTTTCATGATCCACCCAGAGAAGACGAAACTGCATGGGACCTGGAGGGGTGGGAGCATGGGAGGACTCCCCGTAACTCGCCTGAGCCTAGACGTAGGACTCGGAGCTGGGATGGGAGAGATGTGAATGGACCCCCTAGAGCTAGCATACTGAAAGCTGCGGTAAAGGCCAAAAGACTCGATGTCACTAGCTTAAAATCTGATCTGGACGAGATAATAGATGGGACGTTGGCCTTAGAAAGAATTGACTTGTACGAACAAGATGAGTTACTGTTTATAGCAAAGGATATTACCCGAAAGGCAAGAGCAATTCATGAGAAACTGTCTGAACTGGCAGACAAGTATATGGTAGACTTGTCCAGAACAAAGACATTACAGAGTAGCCATAGGTTGCAGTATTCAGACCAAGACCTAGACGAGAAGAGAACTACAGGATTAAAAACACACATAAGGGAACTGATAACAGGAATAAGAGCGTGGAGAGATCTGGACAAATGGGAAGAGAGGTGGTCCAAAAGGGGTACTGTCAGACGGAGCACGAGTGTGATGTCTCCGGAAGGAAGGGTAATGCAGATGGAGGCATTTCCTTTGAGAGAAATATCGAATGGGAACTATGTACATGTGCCCTGGAGTAGAGGAGATTTGGCTGCATTTACCAACTCATTTCCGAAGTTGAGGGATAATCCTGTTGAGTGGTACAAGCAGGTAGAAAGGTTTGTGAAAATCTCAAAGGTATTGTGGATTGATTTGAACACCTTGTTTGACATTGTGGTCCCAGGAGATTTGTGGACAGCATGCAAGACTAGTGTCGAGTGGCCAAATGTAGAACCAGAAAGGAATGCTGCTACAAATGGACCGTCTGAAATTGTAATGTTGAAATATGAAAGGGTAATAACTTGGCTGAAGGATAAGGTCCCACCACAAGATATAGATTGGGTAAAAATAGATCGAACAAGACAGGAACCCAAGGAGACAGTTCATGAGTTTTATGAGAGATTGCTGAAAACATTCAACCAATACAGTGGACTCGATGTAATGGACCCCAAGGATATAGGTCAGTTTGTGTCAAAGTTCGTTTTGGGGTTGAGACCTGATATTTGTTTGATGATTCAGCAACATTTAATTTGTTGGCAAAACAGACCATTAGATGAGATTTTGAGGTACGCAAGGTACTGCAGTGATGAAATAGATTCCAAAGCAAAGAAGCTAAAAGAGAAGCTTATGGTGGTGCAGATGCAGTCAGCTGGAAAGAGCGGACAGCAGCAGCAGGGGACGGGGACAATGGGACGGAAATCGAGTAATCAGAATAAGGACAGTGAGGAAAACTCGAGACCTAGAATTGACATTGCTACGTTGAAGAAAACGACAAAGTGCCACCAGTGTCATCAGGTGGGACATTGGAGACGCGAGTGTCCCTATAACCCTGAAAACGGAGAACTAGAGGTAGAGGAGGAAGTTCAAGAGGTTCCAGTTCAAGGGGTGACAGTGCCAAGAATCAAGGTGGCTAAAGGGGGGACTTCGGCTCCACGAGATCAGTTTCCGCAGCCACCAAAGATTTCGACAGGGGGAAAGGTCTTTAGACAAATGCCACTTTTCATAGATGAGGAAAAATGTTACTACATTGATCCATTGACTGGACAATGTGTAAGCAAAGAAGAGGAATGTACCCTCGGGGCAGTTCTGGAAGTGGATCAAAGAGGACCATTTGTTGAGGCTGAAGTGGCAGGGTGTCCCACAACATTCTTAGTGGATACCGGAGCTACTCGATCAACCTTGAGATCAGCAGTGGTTCCGGATCTACCAATGTCGGGGGAAACAATTCAGGTGGTAGGAGTCGCAAACAAGAGAATGACTAGCCCTTTGACGGACCCAGTGTCAGTGAAAATCGGAAACTACATGAATGAACATCAGTTTGTAGTATGTGATTCAAGTCCTGTGTGTCTGTTAGGAAGGGACGTATTGTGCAAATTGAACTGCACCATATACTGCACACCTCAGGGAGTGGAGGTACAGACTACAGACGATGATGCGACTTTTAAAGTTGCTAATTCAAGAACATGCATAGAACTGTATCCTACTCTGACTGTGGAGGACCTTCCTTGGGACTTACGCGAGGCAGTATCATCAGAAGTATGGGATTTTACAGGAGAAGAGATAGGATTGGTCAAAGGGGTAGAGCCAGTGAAGATCATGGTGAAACCAAATGTCGATTATCCAAGAACGCCTCAATACAAACTGTCCCAAGAGACGATTGCAGGAATAAAACCTGTGATCGATTCTATGATTCAACAGGGAATTCTGAAGGAAATCGTGGGTAGTCCATGCAACTCCCCGATTATGGGTTTGCAGAAACCTAGTGGGAAGTTCAGAATAGTTCAGGATCTTCGAAAAATTAATGATATAGTTGTTTCATGTTGTCCAGTGGTACCGAATCCATCAGTGATACTGTTTCAGATACCATTCCAAGCTGAGTGGTTCACAGTGATAGATCTTTGTCAGGCTTTCTTTTCAATCCCATTAGATGAAGAAAGCCAGTATCTTTTCGCTTTTAAAATGGAAAATCGCGTCTTAACATGGTGTAGAATCCCACAGGGGTTCACAGATAGCCCATCAATTTTCAACCAGCTGTTGAAAAAGAACCTTGAAAGTCTAGTGCTGCCACAGAACTCGGTTCTGGTCCAGTATATAGACGACCTACTTGTTGCGTCAGGAACAGAAGAAGCTTGCAAGGAAGACACCATCGCCTTGTTGAACCATTTAGCTGCAAACGGACACAAGGTATCTCCGAACAAATTACAGTACTGTCTGACAGAAGTACAGTACTTGGGTCATCGGATAGAAAAAGGAAAGCGCAAAGTGTCACCAGACAGGATAGAGGCGATAATGAAAATGAATGCGCCTACAACACAGAGAGAAGTCAGGATGTTCCTAGGAATGGTTGGTTATTGCCGACAGTGGATAGCTAACTTTTCACTGAAAGCAAAACCCTTACAGAAACTGACGCACAAGGAGGTGAGTGATCCGGTACCATGGGACAATGAGTGCTTGATGGCGTTCCTACAGCTGAGAGATGACTTGTGTCGTGCTCTGGCTCTGGGGATGCCAGACTATGAGAAACCCTTTTCACTCTACTGCTGCGAAAGAGAGGGCTGTGCTTTGTCAGTTTTAGTGCAAGTCCATGGAAATGCCCGTAGACCAGTTGCATACTTTTCGGCTACTCTAGATCCTGTAGCCGCAGCGTTGCCCGGATGTCTCAAATCCGTTGCTGCAACAGGTGTCAGCATTGATCGTTGTGAAAGCATTGTGATGGGACACCAGTTAGTGGTGTATGTACCTCATTCTGTGGAACTGTTAATGACCAGGACCAAGACACAGCACTTGACTAACAGTAGGCTCACGCGTTACGAGCAAGTTATTCTTGCTGCGGAAAACGTGACCCTTAGGAGGTGCTCTGTTTTGAATCCTGCTACACTGATGCCACTTCCTAATGATATAGAAGGCGAAGACTGTGAAGATCACGATTGCCTTGATGTGACTGAACTATGCACGAAGCCAGACCAGATATTGTGGATGAGCCATTGATTGACCCCGATGAAATTTTCTTTGTTGATGGCTCATGTTTAAGAGACGATACTGGTCGGTTGAGAGCAGCTTATGCTGTTTGCACCATTACTGGAGTTGTGGAAGCCACTTGCCTGGAAGGAGTACACTCCGCACAGGTAGCAGAAATCATTGCATTGACACGTGCCTGTATAGCAGGTAATAAAATTAGAGTCACCATATATACTGATAGCCAATATGGTTTCGGTGTGGTTCATGATTTCGGGCAATTGTGGTCTCAGAGAGGTTACATGACCTCCTCTGGTTCGCCTATTCGAAATGGAGAATTTGTGCAGCTGTTGTTGGAAGCATTACAGGGTCCAGCCGCAATTGCAATTGTGAAATGTGTAGCCCATACAAAAAATACAGATTTTGTGTCACAAGGAAATAGATATGCAGACGAAGTTGCCCGCTATTGTGCGGAGCATGGATATTCTTTCACGGAGGTGGAAATAGATGGGGCTCAGGAAAAGACAGAACTGAACATGATGCTAGAAACCGTTGACACCTGGGAGGATTTAAGGGTAATGCAAGCAAATGTACCTGAATCTGAGAGAAAGGCATGGGAAACAGCAGGTTGTGTGAAAAGTGACATGGATTTCTGGGTTTCAGCAGATGGAAGGGCAGTATTGCCTGAGGAATTAGTGAGTCCAATGGCAAGACAGATACATGGTCCAGTACACTTAGGAAGGGATGCCATGCTAAGGGTATTTAGGCAGACTTGGTATTGCCCAAAATTTAGGATTGCAGCAGAAGCAGTGTGTAAGCGATGCGTTACTTGTCAGCAGTTGAACATAGGGAAAAGAACGCCAGTTACACTGAGTCACATTGGGAGGTCTGGGGGGCCTTTCAACAGAATTCAATTGGATTTTATTGAGATGCCAAAAGTCAACCGCCTTAGGTATGTTCTGATGGTTGTATGCATATTTTCCAGATGGGTTGAAGCATACCCTACACGCAGGTGCGATACACTCACAGTAGCAAAGTTGTTGCTTAGAGAGTTGATACCGCGCTTCGGGGTGCCTGCCTCTCTGGAATCGGACAGAGGAACACATTTTAACAGCGAAGTTGTGAAGATGCTTTGCTCTGCATTGAACATTGATCAGAAATTGCATTGTAGCTATCGACCAGAGGCTTCAGGTATCGTGGAGCAGATATATGGGACGCTGAAATGTCGAATTGCTAAAGTATGTTCATCAACTTCCTTAAGTTGGCCTGATGCTCTTCCTTTGGTCCTTATGAGTATGCGTAGCACACCCGACAGGAGGACAGGTCTCTCTCCACACGAGGTGTTGATGGGGAGGGCAATGAGACTTCCAACTGTCCCAACAACCGCATTGTTGAACATTACAGATGACCTGATCCTGGATTATTGCAAGGGGTTGTCTGACGCCATTCATTCTGTGTCTCCTCAGGTACAGGCCGCAGAAGTTCCACCTTCAAGAGATTAATGCCACGACCTGTGTCCAGGTGACTGGATTGTGGTGAAGAAGCACGTCCGGAAGAACTGATTAGACGTGCGCTGGAAAGGACCCTATCAAATCATCTTAACGACGAACACTGCCGTGAAGTGCGGAGGGCTGCCAAATTGGATCCACGCTTCCTATACTCGAAGAGTTCCAGCACCCCTTGAAGAAACAGCTCCTCTCACAGACGAAAATCCAGTTGTGGAAGAAGAATCACAAGAGGGGATCAGTCAAGCTGTGGGGGTGTCTGAAGAAGTTGGGAGTGTCACAGATCCAGAAGAAGAAAGGCAGGACGGCAGTGAAACTGAAGTTGCCACAGAAGGGGAAAGTTGTTGTGACGACGACTCAGACACAGACCAGTACCAGAGTGATCAAGAACAGAGTGTGAGGACAAGAAATAGGAGAACAAGACGTGGAGAAGTTAGTTGGCCCGAAAGAAAACAGAGGCCGAACTTAAAGCCAACTCCAGAGAGAACTCTTGCTCCTATATCCGAAGACTCAGATCCAGAAGAAAGTGCACAAGGACAAGAACAGGAAGGTCCGAGAAGATCAAGGAGGGTGCGAGTGCCTTGCAGAAGATACGCTACTCCTGAGTGGACCTACCTCGCTGCAGATGTCCGAAGCACGCAGAACTGGGAGGGTGAGGAAAGTGACCCTGACCAGAACTGACCCCATCATAACTGTGGAAGTAGAGTTGCTGATACCAGGAGTGGAGGTCGAAGGGCTGCTGACACTCAACATCGTCTATCCTCCTCTCCTGAGCGGAATAAGAGACTTGATCCTAAACACAGTTGAATTTCCGGTTTGCTGTTCAAGGTGTCCAATACTTGAGGGATTCCTTCTTCGTTTGGAAATATTAGAGCAAGTGATGGGAGTTGTTGGAACACGCATAATTCCGGATTGCTAAAGACCTTGCAAAGAACTTTGTAAATACAGATTGAGAAGATAACCTAGTGCCAAGAAGAAGAAATTAGGGATTTCCATTTTAGAGGATGGAGAAGGGCTAAGGTTGTCTATTGCTACAGAACTCAGAGACTGTTTTGCGGAGGGGATTCTCAGCTTCCAGGTGTGGTTCGAGAGACTGGAGAAGCAAAGAAAAGAGACTTTGTACTGTGAAAGAAAACCAGAACTACACTGTCTTGAGATCATGGAGGCTGGCAACCCGAACCGCAGGGCAAAATGCATAGTAGGCACACTTTTAGTGGTAGTGATTTCTCTTATAGTGATAGTGGTTACTGTATCATATGTAGTGGGACATGAGAATGAAGCAAAGTCGGCAAAAGAAGAAAAGAGAGTACCAACACAGACACATGTCATTGTTGGTCCAAGGGGGGACAATACAGAGAAAGAGAAAGCTTTGCTAGCCGCTGAGACTCGAAGGTTACACGTAGATGAATCACAGGGAAGTTTTAAATCAAATGCATATGCTAAATTGCTTTATGAATATGTGGATGCCATGGAGGCTAAGGATTGCTACGTTTGTATGAAATTGCCAGCATCGGTAGATGAGGGTATTAGGTACCACCATCTTCCATTAACTTATGGAATCACATGTAGTTTGTTGCTGAGCATATTTTATGAACGTGATGGTTTCGAGTATTACTTCTCGAACTTTGACTCCGTGTTGCCAGAGGTGCCAAATTATAAGCACCTCAATAAATGGGATTATTACAAGAGTGAAGACAGGTTACAGAAATTTTTTCTTCCATGGAGAACTTTAGATACTTCACATGCTCGAAGAAATAATTTGACTTGTACCGTGTCAGAAATTGAGAAAAAGTTTATAGGACAGGTGGATACTCGATATAGGAGGCAGAAGATTTTGAAATCTTCAGGTCAATGGAAAACAGATTGGACCGAGGAAGAAAGGTCACACCAAAGAAAGGGTAGTAGTGGTCCAATAGCTTTAGATCGAGAGAAGAAAGGGAAATTGTGTATACATAGGGGTCAAACCTATTACGAAAATGTGTTTGTGGGAGAAGTAAGTTGTGAACATGCTTTTCAGTTAGAGTATTATTCCAAAGACTTCTTGAAGGAAATGCAGGTGATCCCAAATGTATATTTTGTCTGTGGAAGAAATGCATATGTGAAACTACCAGATAATTGGTATGGATCATGCTATTTAGCGATTGTCTTTCCCAAGATATACCATGCAAAGGACTTAGAAATCATAGAGGGAGGAACTCAAGCTAGAGGAAGAAGAGATGTTAGCACTGAGGAGGTAGTTGGAGATGTATTTGGTGCTGCATTTCCTCTTTTGGGAATCATACTGAATGACATCAAGATTAGAAGATTGGCAACAGTCGTAGATAGATTATCTGCCAGTACTGCTAGATCTTTAATTCTGGTGGAGGGAGAGATGCAATCGATAAGGGCAATGGTTCTTCAGAATCGACTTGCTCTAGACGTTCTGTTAGCCAAAGAGGGCGGAGTCTGTAAGGCTTTGAAGGTCCAGGAATGTTGCACTTACATTCCAGACAATTCAAAACCTCTAGAGAAGTACATACGGAACATTACTGAAATTCACCATGAAACAGAGGATTTGACGCAGGTAAATGTGTGGGAAAAGGTAGGTCAAGGAATGGGTAAAGTTGGAGGTTGGTTTGCCAACCTGGGAAAGGGTTTCATTTGGTACATACTGAAACCTATCATCATAATAGTGATTTGTGTAATCACTTTGTGGGGATTGGTGAGACTGTACAAATGGTATAGAGCAAACAGGTTGCAGAGATCCATGCGAGAGCAGGGGAGGAGATTAGCTGCGATGCAGGAGAATCAGTACAGGAGTCTGAGGGCTCTAGAGGAGATGAAACGAGGGAATATTGCAACGACTTCAGTTTGATAATCAATACCTCAGAGAGGGTGTTGTGATGATGATGACTACTGGAAGTCATCAAAGGGGGGATTGAGAGAGCACAAATCTGAAAAATGTAGAAGTGCACCATATTTACAAGCACGTAGTATTAGTTTAGTATAGAATACACAAGAGTGTCAAACTTATAGAGTGAAAATATATAAGAGTGTTTAATTAGAATAGGGATACATATTTCAGTGTGAAAAACTAATGTAGAGATTTGTAGAAATGTTAGAATGATGTTGGAGTCTCACGTTATGTGGCTGTGTGAAAAAGAAATGTAACTCTGCAAACCATGGAAATGTGTAGGCCACATGGCATTTCACAAGAAACGAAAGATGCTGCTACACTTTTAAGTGACTTGAATTCTAATGTCATTCTACTGCAAAGTATTATTAATCATAGAATTGAAATATATGTTTTATATAGATGTGTTACATTATAGTAATGTGTGTTAGTTAGAATACTGTTTAAACAAAGAAATTTAATGTGCAGAGTGCAGAGGCCCGTTTCATGTAATTTCAGTAGGCCTGAATAGATAAAGTCGCTTCTTTGATCTGCATGTGCTCGTTAAGGAGAGGTCGCACAGAGCACGAACGAAGAGCCTGTTACATGGTTTACGACTTAAAGATATGGTGGAGGCCGGAATTTGGGGCCTACAGAGAAAGTTTCTGTTTGCAGGTGCGAGGGGGTTTAATCAGGAAAGTGATGAATGGGCTTTGTTCAGAGACGCCTGGCATCGGCCTGGAGGAGGCTTCAGGAATTTCTTGGGGGGTATCGACCAGCCGAGAGGAGCCTGGGAAGCAAGGTCAACTTTAACGAAGGGTCCAGAGGAGTACCAGCATGGAATTTGCCGCCAGAACCAACACCACGTGAGAGGCGTCTCTATGGGCGTTCCTATTGGAAATGTGATTTTGTATTAGGGACAGCACCCCGGGGTGGAGGCAGAGCAGATGGTCTGAGGAGCCTAAGAGAGCGGAGGGGTAGGCAGATAGTTTTACTGGAGAGATCGATTTTACAACGAAGACTAAGAGAAGTGTGTGATCTTCTTTGGAAGTCACCACGGCTGACACCTTTTTAGGTAAAGATCTTGTTAAGTAGGGATGCCACTTAGTCTAGTGTAGGGACAGTCTAACCTGTATTTTCCTTTCTGTAAATGACTCTCAAGTTGCAACTCGTAGCTATTCTTGCAACTTTAATGACCTTTGAGCTGGTCTTGGTAATTCTATTCTGTCGACTACGAGCATTTAGGGAATTTATGTTTATCTTGATACCCGTATATCTTTTGAACCTCATTCTGAGATGTTTGTATCTTCAGATAGCTTTGGTTTTATAATAAACTTTTAAACCTTTTCCAGTGGTAAGTGGTTCTTTAGAGTGGCGTAAGTTCTTTCTTGATTAACCTAGTAGTGGATTTCCTTTTACTCAATGACAGGTACCAACGATTTAGTCGACCTGAATTGGGATCTGGATTAACAACAATAGACCAGAAATCCCGCGTAAACAGCATCATAGCACAGAGTTCCCAACGCCCTACACACTACAAGACCCCAATGCAGCACATAACACAAACATTCCATAACCTACTATTCTTTGTGTCTTTGTTTTTACATCCAGGACAATGAAGGCAGAACAGTATTGATGGCCATGTACCTTGCAGTCCCTTGCATGGTAACATTGCGAGTTGCTGGTTTTTCGCCTGCTGTGGCTTAGTTCGCATCCGATTACCCTTTGTTGTTTCATCATTCATATAGGACCCCTATAGTTTTGTAAGATTGTCCTTTCTTCCTCCATTATTTCACCAGGACTATTCCTTGATAGTCCCTAGTCCTTGCAGGCTCAGAATTATCCATTGGACTGCTACAAGGGAGTTTATTTACCTCTCATCATCTGAGCCTGTGAGAGGAAAATGTAATCTAAACCAACATCTTTTACTGTAGCACCATCCATGGACACCTACGTTCTTACATCACCGGGAACCTTCCCCATTCCTTTCCTTATTTTTTCCTGTTTGCCCAGTTCTCAGTGTTTCAGTGCTGCACCCTTCGCCTTGGTCACTGAAGGATCATGGAGGCTGTAGATTATGAAGCGAATCCTGCTTGTGCACATGAATGAATGTTTGCATAGTTCTGAGAGTATGCCGGTCCTACTGGTGTGCAGATACGGACCTGTCAACGGATACCCTTCCCTTTGTAGGACAGGGTATCAGTGCTATTACCAAGGCACGTCCACTATCTCGTTGAGAAAGAGCACACCAACCTGACAAGGTCAATTTCCTGGAAAGTAGCATCTCCCACCTTCCAAGTTTCTTTGTAGCTTTCCCTTGTGATCTTTGTTGTACTTTGTATAGGAAGACACTGGTAGCCAGGTTGTAAGTTCTTAAAGTCTTCTTTATTAACACCTTCAGCGCGGCGCAGATTCCTGCGCTGTGCTGAACGTTCTAATGAGCCTATGGGCTCATGACGGAACGGTTCCGTCATGAGCACAGCTCAACCGACGCTCATGACGGAACCGTTCCGTCATGAGCATCGAAGGGGTTAATGCATGTCAAGTGGTATCAAACAAGGATCAGCCATGTAACAGCTCTTAACCCAGCTCCCATATCTCCTATGCCAGCCCCACCAGGAGCAGCCTGCCTAGCTGCTCAGCCCATCTCCAACTGTCACCACTCATCCACACAGGCACCCAGGCATTCCCTTAGGATATAACAATCTTTGTATCCTTCCTCTGATGGATGGATGTCTATTCCAGTCACTCCGCCTGCTACATCGTCTGAGACAAACATAGGCAAGGGTTTGATCCCACCCATCCACCCGAAAAGTGTACAAGTAGACTGTAGACCCCAAATTATTTTTTCTGAATTCTGAATCAGACTCAACAATTCATGACAGACCCATCTAAAGTGGCATTCTGAGGTACTCCTTCTGAACTAAGGCTCTCCAGCTTTGGCAGCACCTGTTCCTTTTAAATAAAGCCCTTTCCTAAGTCATTACAATAGATTTCTGCAACAGTCTCTCTTTATGTCTGAAATACAGCATACCGCTCAAGCAGCTTCCATTGGTCCTCTCGCTTTAGGTCAAGGGTCACAAGCCCTGGTTACTTACATTACCCACTCCAACAGTTGCAGGCTAAAGAAACTTTGACCTATGAAGTAGCAGCTGCTGCTATCCTTGAGGGGACTCTTTTTAGAATCTATACTACACATTGACCGGCAGCAGTCAGTGCAGTGCAAAGAAAGACATAAGGAGTTGCATCATACATATCTGCTAGCACATTCTGTGAAGGAGACAGTTCCCACTTCTGTTCCATCTAAAGAAGCAATGCAGTTAGACAGTGTGTGAAGCAAGTTATCTCCTGAAGAACGGGACCAACACCGCAGAGATAATCTCTGTTTATATTGTGTTTCTCCGGGGGCTTTTTTAAAGCAATGTCCACAGATAGCAGGAAACTCCATAGCTTGGTTCTGAACAGCAGACAGACCTTAAGCTTTGTCAAACACCCCTTGCTGCTGACAATGCAGCACATTTTCTTCTTGCCCTTCTGATATTTTTGCCAGACAGACCACTATACACCACAGCTCTGCTGGGTGTGGGGCCTCTGGGGCTTTTATGGATAAGACGTTTACAACTGAAAAATCTATAGGACTTAAAGACAAGTCTCAGGCTGAACCCATCGGCTTTGGATGGTAAACCCCTAACATCTGGAGATGTAACACAAGCTATGGAAGATCTGGTGATGTTTACTAGTTGTGGCATCTAAATACACCTAATTCTAATTTGGAATTCAATGGACGGGTTACTCTGGCACACACATGACTGATTTTCTTGTCTGCTGTCTTACAAATGCCCTTGGTAAAAATTCCCCTTATAATACGGTGAACAGGATATCCATCACATTTGTAACAGTGTAACCCTTCTGCCGACCTCTAAATCAGGCCCTAAGCTTTGACATTATTGTCTACTAGAGGTGTTCTCTCATCCTGGGAGTAGCAATGTGGTCATAATATGTGGCATGGCTGGGAGGCCTTACAATTTAATATTGACATGATACTCAAAAGTGGACCTCAAATTCACACTAGCAGTCCTTCTCTCAGACCTGATAGAGTGGCAAAGAGCAGGCAGGCTTCTTAGACGGAACATTTGTAAAGCCTTTTACAGTACCTACATTGACGATAAGCAATTGACACGACTCAAAACAAATGTGACACCAATTTATAAAAATAACGTTTTTTCACAAATATACATTTAGAGACCAAAACGATGTCAATACAAGGCGGGTAACCGGAATTATCAATTTGATGGTGTTCAAGAAATCAACACTTTGCAGAGCTGTCAAACTTTACCATTGTGGTCGATGGGGAAAATCTCAGGTGACACTCAGTCATTTGCAAGGTGAATTCAATGGATCCCACTTAGAGTTAAGGTTGTACGGGTCAACAACTCATGCTTCACCAGTCAGAGCAATTTTACCTTGCCCAGGGAGTCCAGGTGCAGAGGTGACTTGGTTGTCCTTGGTGCTGAACAGAAGCCGTCAAAAACAATACTTGACAAAACAGTGCTTGCTGGATGAGTTCAGAGGAGCCCCTTGAAGGAAAATCCCAGAGGGGCCGCTTGACCATTTTTCACCAGGTAGAACAGCGCTACCTAGTTGGGTGTCTCTGGTTTAGAGGTGTGCCTGTCTATCCGTGGTGTTGAACGGGACTGTGGGTGCTGACTTTACCAGGCATGACAACAAAGATCTCTTTGAGAAGCAAGACCTCAATAACTGCTCCACGTGGGGCGTTCAGCAAAGAAGCTAGTAGTCAGCTTGACCACCAACAAGGCTTGGTCCCGGAAAAGGTCATGACCTAGGTTCCCTCTAGGCTATGCGCGTGTTCGCGGAGACATGCTTCTTACAGCGCCCAGACACTCAGTTGGAGAGTGCTCTTCCCTCGAGGAGGAAAATGCATAACAAATGGGAAGCATGAAAACGTCCCTTTTCAAGGCAGCGGGGCACCAGGAGGCCCAGTAAATCAATTAAATGACAATGTTACAAGATGCCCTTAGATGGCATTGTGAAACAAAACATATGTGAATATGTGACACACTGCAATCAGAGGGTGTGGATGCGGCATTACGGCCAGTACTGCTGATATTAAAACTGGGGGAACATTGCAGGGCCAGCCCTAGGGGCAAGTATATTAAAGTATATTAAAGTTTAAAAAGCACCAGCTGTCTCGTTTCTGGTCACCAGCAATTTTCAGGCAACAATATAAATGTTAAGATATCTCCAGTGATTAATGTTTTTCCCGGAGTGAGATCGGAGTTTTGTCTAGTGGATATTTTGATTCATCATAAGGTAGTGCAGAGGGTTACTATGCCTAATGCAAAGGTCGTTCACCATGCAAATCACAGAACTATATTTATGATGATAGCTTAGTAGGTTACTGCTTTTGTTAGAGAGATCCTTTAGTTACTTGCTGTTTATAAGTTCAAATCCTAAAATAGAACAGCGAGCTATTAACTTATCAAAGAGCTGCATGCAAACTGCAAGGTATATATTAGAGCGTGATGATTTTTGCCACAGTCTTTCATTATCCTAATGTTACAAAAAGGATTTATTTGGGTAGAAAACAATTGTTATTGTTAAACGGAACCCCCAGCCAAGGTGTCACATTTTAAATCCTGAGTTTGCACTTCTCCACACCAAGCACTCTTAAATTATGCTGCCTTTCCAGTATGGATGACATGTAGCTAGTACACTTTGTAATCATCTGTCTTATGTAACATTTCCTATACACTTATTTACACACATATGACTGATTGCCTCTGTGTAATGTGTGAGTGATGTAAAGTGCTCTGACACCCATCACTGGCATGAGTGGCACTGTAAATCTATTTAAAGCATCAGAGAGAGGGTGGTTATGGAGACTTGAGGGCACTGTTAAAGGGTGGTAGTGTGGGAATCTGTGGCGGAGTTGGTCATAGGGGGGTGCCAACAAACAGTGTCACATGACACCACCAGCGGTAAAGCCGGCCCTGGAAACAGGTTCCAGTCTTGATGCTCAAGTAAAGAACTCCAATACTTTCCAGTCGAGGTTGCTCAAAGAACTGTTAAACAACATTAAACTTTCATCTTAATAGGCAAATACTTTTAAACCGATTCTCCTTTTTATTCATCATCACAAAGAAGGCACCTTCAAATACATGAATTCAGGCTTTGCATTGCACAAAACAAAGTTGCTCCATCTATAATTTTAAAGTCGGCCACATATGGGTACATATGACCCATAACTTGCCTATTAGTTCACTAATAGCATTGTCTTCTGGGGGAAGGTGGTAGGGGAGCAGGAACGAATCTCAGTTCATTTTCAATAAATACTTTGCACATAATCTGATGTACCAAGATGAGGTGCTTCCGAAAACCTACTATAGTCTAACATAATCTGTGCTGCCTGATTGACATGCCACATATTTTCAAGGCTTGTGTATGGGTTCTTAAGAGCTAGAGCAGACCCCTGGTTCAGATGTCCCTGTAAAGTTGTTGGCTTGTCTGCCATAGTCTGGGCCACTGGAATTATGTGTCAAGAGAGGACCAAATTATGCAGCAGGGTTGAATTATGCGGATAAGAAAAGGCAAGTTATGCAGCGTAATGCTGCACATTTTGTGATAGTATTATTTTATTATTTTTACATTTCACACATTCTAGCCCTAACTGGGCAAATGTTTCACCTCATTAGTACCAATTTAACACCCAAATACAACGATAAGCAACAGAAAGGTGCCCAGTCAACCTCTGCGAAGGGTCTTCCACTTCACAGAAAAATGGGTAGTCCCTTTTTTAGTAACTCGTATCTATTCAAACTAGAAGCACTTTTTGGAGATTAAATCTGCAAATTATACAACAGATGATGGATTATGTAACACATGTGGCAACTCCATACTTATTCAGAAAATGCAACGGATGCAAAATCTTATAATTCCAGTGCCTGACCTTAGAACAACATGTGAGCATTCTATCAATCATAGTTTTTGTACTGGATTGGGATCCTTCCATTACAAAAAAATATCCATTAAGACATCTCTCACTATATGAGTGCTGTAAAATTCATCATACTTGCAAAGTTTTTAAAAAATATGGAGACTTTTAAAAGTTACTCCACTGTTACGCCAGCCTTGAGTGGACATAATTGTTTAGCTAATTCGCAGTCTATAAATTGTATTAGATAAGGATTTGCCTCAAAACCCATGGGTGGTTGCATGGGAATGCCCATGTACCACCTATGGTATGCCTCCCCAATGCAAAGTAGCACAATTTAGAGCATAGTGCTACTTTGCAATTCTGTGGGCATTTTTACTACACAAATCATGATTTGCATTGGAAAGTAAATCTAACCACAACACTAGGTATTGGGTTTGTGACACTTTTGTGATGCAAATTCAGCGCAAAGAGTTAATAAATCTGTATCGAAATCTCTAAACAGGTACTCAATGCAGAGCAAATATGGCTTTTCTGTACAAAACCAGAAGGCAATGAAGATGCCACAGAGAAGGGGCCACTGAAGCACGAGATACAAATGGTTTGCGTCTGGCATTGAGCATGTCAAATCTCTATAGACAGGTTCTGGATTAGAAGAGAACGGGGATTGGAAAGTAAGAAAAGGTACTGGAGAGGAAAGTAGAAAAATAGGATGAACAGAAATAATAGAGAGATGGACGATTTGAGAGTGTGAGGTAGAGGGGAGATTTGAGTGTAGAGAGAAAATGAAACGTGTATGGAGAGGTTGAGACATGGAAGTGAGATAGCAAGCAAGAAAAGGAGAGGAAAAGAAAGAAAGGGGAGTGAAACATAGAAAGTAAAGGAAAAAGATAAGGAAAGAAAGAAGGAAAGGATGATAACACAACCTAAAAAGGATAGGTAGACCAAGAAGTGGCATACAAGGAGGTCGGAGCCAAGGAGAGGAACAAGATGACAGAGAAGCATAGTCAAGATATAGATTTGACAGAGTAACAGTGGAATGAGAGATAACAGGGAGATCAGAGAGACTTTGTGGGAGAAAGAATAGTAGGACATAGATTGAAGAGAGGAGACAGAATGAGGGCAAAGTAGAGCAGAGCAGAAATAGAGAAAGGACATTGGGATTGTAAGGAAGAGCAAGGAGGGAATAAAAGCTAAAAAGGGGAGGAAGGTGGTAAGGACAAGCTAGGAGATCAAGTGGAAGGGGCCAGAGATAAAAAAAAGGTGAGAGCAGTAGTTAATAGTGGCATGGAGATAGCAAATAGAGAGCAATTATAGGTAGAATTATTTGGACACAAGATGCAGTGGTGCTGATGCCCCGGGATGCAAGGAGTCCTGTGCGCCCCAGTAATGGGTGTCTTTTAATATCGACTCAGAGGTGTATGTGAGTGTGTTTTTTTTTTTTACTGGTTTGCATTAAGGCCCATGGTATCCTTACTATGCCACTGATTTTGGTAGCTTGCACACCGCACATACTTGTATATTAAGTTGTTGCTTATCTTCAACGCACACAGCCTTAGCTGCAGTGCACAAAGCACTTTTATTGCGACTCATAGAGAAAAAGAAAATAGAGGGAACATTGCTCATGACTGGGTCACTCTTCTTCCAGAGGTTTTGGGAATGCTGCAGAGGGCTGAGACTCCCTGAGGCTCAGGACTACTCTACCCAAAAGGCACCTGACCAGTAACTTTGAGGCCAGTCCACGATGGAGCCCCGGGTCAGTTCTTCTTTGGATCAGGTAAGTGCGGTTTGCGCCTGCTGACTGTAGGGGACAAGTCCCTCTAGTCCCGGTGAGGTCTTTGGGTCTCAGAGAAGTTCACCTTCCTTTTAGAACTGGTCTCTTGCCCTGGACAAGTCGTAGCCAAGCCAGTGCAGTACTTCACGCCTCTTCTTCGTGGAGCCCTGCCTTGTGCAGACATGGCCTCTTTGTCCTTTTCTTTGTCCTTTTCTACTTGAGAGCGGATCTTGAGCTCTGGTGTCAGGGGTGCCCCTATAATCCTAGATGAAGGGGGTGTTTAGGGGTGTG
This sequence comes from Lissotriton helveticus, assembly GCF_964261635.1. NCBI lineage: Eukaryota > Metazoa > Chordata > Amphibia > Caudata > Salamandridae > Lissotriton > Lissotriton helveticus. Next base: position 1,135,830,225 of record NC_136061.1, read on the forward strand.
AGGACTAGTAGCCGAAAGGTTACTGGTCCTGCAGTTAATCCACCCCTGAGATGACCACATCAGGGAGTGTAGGCCAACAAACTTTTCAGAACCCTTTGGGGGATGTACGCCTCATAAATTGCTAATTTCCTACCTGCTCACAAACATGAGTGTCTGGGGAAGTGGGGGGCTTTGTCTCCACTGGGAGACAAGTCAATTACATATCAGAGGCGATGAAGCCTTTGAGTCTCACCCACCCTGTGGGTCATTTACTAGCCATCCTGGGAGGGTGGAGGTGTGACCTCCTTCCTGCCCAGGCCCTTGCTCTCAGGTACTCTGGGTGTGATAGCACTCACCAGCAGAAGGTCAGAGTTCTGTCTTGGCAGCAAATGGCTGAGTAAGCCAGCCAAGGTGCAAGGGAACTCTGTATCTCGGTGGGCAACCTCTAATGATGCCACCTGGGTGCATGTCAGCTCACCCTCGACTGAGAACCGTGTCAGGGGTGAAAAAGCATGGTGTTTGATACCAAATATTACTAAATTCGGTGGTACCATTGTGGAACTGGCTATCTCCACGTTAACCTATGGACTGCCATTCAATTACTGTAAACGTGAATGGCAAGGTTACTGTAGAGGTATATATGTCTGTACATATATGCCTTCACCATTAAGATAATGCACTCTACCTCCTGGGCTTTAGGAGTCCTACCTTAGGGGTGACTTACATACCTAAAGGCAGTGAGGTGACTGTCACACATTGTGTGTGCGGAGTTGTACTTCAAGCAGAGAAGCTGCTTGTGCAGGCTGCAGTAGCAGCCCTGCAGGCTTCACTTTTACTCAGGTTACTCAGGGTGGCACAAATAGAGCTGCAGCCTGGTCACCCCTTTAACACCCTTACCCTTGGTACCACTGGTACCTTTTACTGGGTACTTACAAGGGTGGTTAACGTATCTTGCCAATTGGGGGTACCAATTCACATTATCTTTTGAGGGAAAGAGCACTGCCACTGGGGCCTGGTTAGCAGGTTCCAGTGCACTTTCAGTTCTAAAGCCACAGCATCCAGAGCAAAAAGTAGGGGAGGAGCCATCCAAAAAGGGCACTTTCTTTCACTATGCACCACATGGGTATGGAAACATAAGCAGTTCATCGAGTGGGCTTAGAATACTATCATATTTTCACCTATGTATTGCATAGAATCATTCTACCCAAACACGCTGACAGTTCAGTTTTTGCATGTGTTTCTAAGGTTAATCTGCAATTTTCAGGCGCCAATTCTCCTTTTACTCTACTTCTACATTACCAGTTCTTCATAGACAAGTTTAATGAGAAAACAACTGATGAATTATCTCCTTATAGTGACTTTGATTCTTTCATTGAACTAGTTCCCAGAGATAATATCTCTCCTAGAAGAATATATGCTGTCACGATACGAGGAGAAATAGAACATAACTAACACATTCAGGAGAATCTTGTCAAAGATGTCATATGCCACTTAATCTCTCATCTTTTTTGTCCCCATGCCAAATGGATATTTACACTTTTGTGTGCATTATTGTGAATTAATTGGGATGAATGAAAAAAATAGATATCCACTACCCCTAATTTCTGTTCTCTTGGTCCAACTACTGACTGCCAAGTTTTTCAAGACGTTGGGTCGTAGGGGAGCTTTCGGGAGGATGAAAGAGGGAGCTGAATTAAAGATGGGGAGCTTTAGGGAGGATGAAAGAGGGAGCTGAATTAAAGATGGCTTTGAACTCCAAATTCAGCTGCTATGAATTCATAATAATACCATTTCACCTGTATAAAGGCCCTGCTGCCTTCCAGCATATCATTAATGAGATTTTTAGAGAAAGTCTAGACATCTGCCACTGCCAGTGCAGGTAAGGCAGTGGAGTGATGGGGCCGGGTGGGGGGATTTCGACGGAAGACGACAAGGGAAAATTCATTATTTATTTAATTTTTTCCTCATCATCGTCCGTCGAAATCCCCCCCCCCCCCACCGCTCTTACCTGCATGGGCCGCTGCTGCTAGAAATCTATGTCATTCCGTTTTCCCCCCACTTTGGTAGACAGAGGGAACTTAAAGCTTAGGTTTTAAACTAGTTATGCCTACATCATTTGTTCACCAAATAAAAAATCTGTATTCAAAGATTCATCTGTCACCTTATTAGGAATTACCATCACCACTAACAGCATTGTTTTGAAGATGGACAACTCTGGATTACAATGGCTAATTTAAAAGTCTCTTAAAGAAGTTCAACACTCCCTTGCCTTTGCCAATTTGTAACATCAATTTGTGTTCATTTTCTTCCAACATTGCTCCTATAGCTTTGGTAACCAAGAAATATGTTATCTTCATATCGGGATCAAAACAAATATGAACATGAAAAAAAGGTTCACATCTGCTCCAATACTTAGGCATACCAGTCAATAGCTGTCTTTGATAGTCAAACTATGCCTCGGCTGTAGTTACAGGGGAAATTGGGGGTAAGAGCACTGCCACTGGGGTCTGGTTAGCAACATGATTTCTCTGCATCTCAGGATTTGACAAACACCCCCATGATTGCAAAGGAGAGCTGCCAGCCATTAAAGATGCTTACATGCTTTGAAGGCATCCCTATAAGGAGCCAAACAGACTACCTGTGGCTTTTTCATCCAGTGTGACGTGTTCCAACAACCGTCATGCTTGGTGGATGTTGCTTTTGCTCACTTTAAGTTAACCTATTGTCCTGGAACAGACACGGAATAGCAGACGCTCTATCTTGTCTTGATGAACCAATAGCTCAAGAAGTGGTAGTCTCTTACATGTCAACTACTCAGAAATAAAGCATTCTTTTTTGAGGAAGGGCTAATGTTGCAGCAACGTGACAATCATCAGGAAAGAGTGAGTAAAGAGCCTGCATTCAGATGACAAAAAGATAGACTTTTACATAGAAATGAGTGTTTATTGATTTCACTAAACCAACAGCAAGAAATAGTGATGAAATGGTGTCATGATATTCCTGCTGAAGGACACCCAGGAGTTAAAAGGATGTTTGATGTAGTCAATAGACATTTTTGATTTTTCACATTACAAAATTACGTAAAAAATGTACTCCATGTGTTACTGGTAAAAAGTCCACAACTAGTTATATAAAATCCTTGGGGTTACTCTCTCATTTCGTACAACCTCTCGTCCTTGGTCTAGATTATCCATAGACCACTTTCTGACCCCTCGACAGTATTTCTGGCAATGGTTGAGAAGTCAGATGCCCCCCTTCATAACATTATCTATGCTATCTACTGCTACTGTATTGGCCAACGTCTTATTACGAGATATAATCTGTTTATATGGATTACCAGATGTCACAGTCACCAACAATGGTTTCCAAATCATTTCTTGTTTCTGGAAATCTGTGTTTCAATCTGAGCTGAATATGAGCTGGTGGTTGCTGGTGGGGTCCACTGGCACTTTGGGGCCCGTTGGGGCCCATTGTGTCTCATGTTTGGGAACTGGGGGGCATATGTATCAAATACTCCATTTGCGAGTCTCAAATAGCGATTTTTTGAGAATCGCTATTTGAGAATTGCAAATGAGATGTATTTAAAAATTCGCAAATAGCGATTTCTTGGCATTCCTTAATTGCAATTAGTAAATTGCGAATCGCAATTAAGGAATACCTTCCCATTCATTCCTATGGGCCAGGAGGCCCATAGGAATGAATGGGAAGACATTCTCAATTTGCGATTCGCAATTTGAGAATCACAAATTGAGAATGCAATTTCAAGGGTGCCAGGGTGTCCAAAGGACACCCTGATACAAACTTGAAAAGAGCATTTGGGCGCATGTGGCGCACATACATGTCCTAAGGGCATGCATGTGCGCCACATGGCACTTTGAAAAATGCCAAAAAGTGCACTTTTCAAAGAAATCGCAAATTACCACCAACTTCAAGTTGGTGGTAAATTGCGATTTGTTAAGGAGAAATCTCACAACTTAGGCGCTGCATACATTTCATTTAAGGAATCGCAATTTGCGATTCCTTAAATGGAATCGCAAAATAGAGAATCACAAATTTTGCGACTCTCTAATTTGCGATACACTTTTGGGATGATACATCCCAAAAGGCTGACATGTACGTCTTTAACTATCAAGTGCTCCTATGTATCCCTCGCAAGTCGCAGCACGCCCCAAGCAGTAGATGCTTGGGATGGCCCCAATGATGAAGCATGTCACTTAAGCGCAACCTTGGGTGAGTGAGGGGACTCAAGAAAAGAATTGTCTTTTCCAAGAAGGCGCACCCAAATTTGGGTTGACCTAATAAATTCTCTTTCCTTTTGCTAGGTTCACAGGATCCATCGTGTATGGATTTTAGTGTTATACTTTACAGTTCAGGAGGCCGAACCTTGCTGTAGTCTCCTTCTCCCTCCTTTTTGATAATCGTATTTTAAACTGCACATGGGAATGTAAGCAAAAGTGTTTCAATTTGATCTGAATCTTTGCATCCACAGTTGATGCTGCCATACGACAATCAAGAGGCAATGTTCCTGAATGTGCTAGAAACTTGTGAGTCATTCAGAGTTTATGGAGCGAGAGCACCAGCATAAATCCACAAGCTTGCAGTTCGCTCTCCATTTATAGCTGCATATTAGAATATCAACTAGAACATCGACTACAGGAATATTGTGCTACATGAATATTGAGGGAAAATATTGAGAACCACAATTTGGTTGAGGTCAGTTAACATTGGTAAGTATAGATTTTGTTAACTCCACAGCTACTTAGTTGGACAATACATATATAATCAAGATACATATATATGGGGTTAAATATACTTGCCTTGTTGTTATTTTGGTCATCAAACATTTTTCTACAATATGTTTTAATGTGTATTTCAGGTCACAGTGATGTTTACCACTCCCTAAGCAGGACAGGGCTCACAGCACTTTGAGGTAACTTTTTTCCCTATGCTGGACCAGAATGAGCGGTATGGCAGTCCCGGATAGGGAAAGCAATCAATGGCCTACATGTGCAATGAGAAAACTCCATACGCATCAGGGAAATTATTCCTGGAAACAAACTCACTCTTTGGAAATTTGATTTTAGAAAACAAAACCTTTGCTGAGCGGGCACAGCAAACATGACACCCACTTGGCAAAGGGGCAACCCCTTCAATGGGGACTCTGAATGTTCACAGATCCTCAAGATCTCCAAATACAGCAGGCAGTATGCTCTGACCTGGCTGGTGGCTGGGCCACACATAATAAACCACTATCTGAGCCAAATCGTTTTTAGGTCGAGACTGGCGTAGGCTGCGCATGCGCAGTTTCACCAGGGAGACTTAATGTCTCTTAGTAGCGAGGTTACCCCCGCTCCTCTTCTCCATTGCCTGGCCTCCTAAATGCTGGCCAGCCATTGGAGAAGCGGTCCCAATGACGATCTAAGCCCCGTCTTTTTCGGATTGGGGGGCGTGTTTTTTGCGTTTCTTTCTCTGTGACATCCTCAGTCCAAAGCACGCCCCCCAATCGCAAAAGGACGGGGCTTAGAGACCAATGGCAGCAACATCCGAGTCAGAATTTATTGGTAGTGATAAATACCACTGAATTACTTGCCCTGCGAGAATAGAACGTGGAGTTCGATACCTACTGTACAAAATAAATAAGTTCTGGTCAATATGAATATTTCTCCGTTAAATATCGGGTACAATTGCGCTGTTTGCATAACAGCAGTGACCTCACATCGCAATTCGCCGAGCCGCTGTAAGGAGGGCCATGGAAACCGTCAAGGGCGGCTGTGCGCCCCTCCCCCTGCTTTGGTAACTGCTCCTAAGATGGCGCTGCTCTTTTGGAATGTTTCTCCTGCAGCTTCGGGCTGCTCGGCAACAACTGCCTTCCCAACGCTAGGGCCAGACTTCCCTTTGGATATTTAAATGTTCTGTCCTCGTGGTCAGGCAATAGAGTATTAAATACTGATGTTCAGAGGCCACCATAGTGTAATAATAATATGCATTTCCATGCATTGAACTTAATTCGATAGTCTGTCGGATTCAGTTTCGCATTTCTTCAATGTATTGTTGCTCTCTCCGATACTTTAAGTAAAACTGCTGTAGTAAATAAATGTGCTAATCCCCATCCCTTCTTCAAGCTGAAGAAACTTGCTGCCAACAAAACAACCCGTCCATTAGAGTTTATTCAAATTGGATGTGCCATTGCATTTTAAAGTGCTTTTCTAAAACATGTTTCAGTTCACTTAGCGAGGTATTCAACAAACTGACATGTACGTCTTTAACTATATTCAGAAGAAGTGTTAATCTGTAGCATATTTGTTCAGTGAATGGCTATACTGTAACCACGTAAACTTTAGTTTATTAGCGTGTCGAATCCAGGTTGATGGCTTTTGAGTTGGGGAAACACGTGTGCACCCCGCATTTTGGGACCGTCTCCTGTTGTCACCACATCCACCACCACATCCACCCCCACATCCACCACCACGTCCACCACCACGTCCACCACCACGTCCACCACCACGTCCACCACCACCAACCACCACATCCACCACCACCACATCCACCACCACATCACCACCACCACATCCACCACCACCTCAGAATATAAGTTATCAGAGGCTGGCTTTTATACAGGGATTGTAGACCCTATTTATTATATTGGAATTACAGATCCACTTGTAATACATGGCTAAGAACCACACTGCCATGATAGGCACACTACATACCTTTGTTCAGTGCCAGTGTCTAAGCCTCATCATATCACAGTTTACATAAAATGTTGTTGTATATAGCAGAGGTATTCATTCCCATTTGGACAAAGGGAGCCACTCTGGCTACCACATAAGCTTAGAATGTCACTCTTCACTCCTATCTCAATCAAGTGTTCACTGTCAGAGAAGCTATCCCTGTTGCTTGATTTCTCAGTGATCACTGTTGCTTGATTTCCGACAAGGTCTAGTCTGGTCAGTGCTTAATTTGAGCCGGTGGTTTCTGGTGTCCTACACCGGTGCTTGTGACAGTCTGCCACAGGATGGTGCTGTCTGGCTAATTTAGAGATGACCACAACAACAGGTAATTATTACTTCAATATACATAAAAAATTACTACTACGCAAGACATTCTCATAGCTTAGGAGGCCTGAAATAGTCAGGAGTCTCACACTTGCAGCAGTGTAATGGTTAGTAGTTGTGCTATTACTATTATTGACTGCGTGGCAGGGACAATGTGTGTGCAAGCTGCAATGTACTCCTGATGAGAACCCTGGCACTTATTTTTTAACAAATTAAGCACTTGTGGGTCTATTATGATGTAGGGCGGATCGCCACCACCCGCATGGTGGTGGCGATCCGCGCTATTTCATCCCCCGCCAGCCTCCCATATCCCGGTGCCATATTTTGATGGCGGGGGACCGCGGCGGACGAGAAGACCGTCTGCCGCTTTCCACGCACGGTCGGGGTTGTATATGGTGGCGGTGTCTGCTAGAAACTGCCAGCCACATTAGGATGGGTAGTAGGAAGGGTAGCAGCCTTTCTGCCACGAAAAGGCATGCGGATTCCTGGGTTGTGGGCCCGTTGCGGGCCCCCTGGATGTTGGGGGGGTGGGGCAGGGCACAAGGGGGGTACCATACCCCCTGCATTTACATGGACGATGTGGCATGCACCGCGTGGTGCCTGCCACGCTGTGCATGCAAATGCACACAGTGCAGCCACAGCATTGTGGCGGGCAGGGCTGTGTGCACCGCCCACCACGATGTTGTGGATGGGGGATGCCAACGCCACCATGGTGCTGCCATCCTAATTGCTGGTGCGGGACTGCCGCACCACTGGCGGCCAGTCCCAGCACCGCTAGGCCGCCATCCTAATAGGCCCCTTCGATTGGTGGTCTGCGATTATGGTTTTTCCTCTTCTGCTCATGATTTATAGATGAGATATTTATGTTGTCTTCATATACCGGACCTGCATTTGAGTAGTCATTGGGTGGCATTCCGACTTACGCTACAGTATTGATAACCTCTACTATTTTTTTTAACATAAGATGTCATTTTCTTTCTTTCTGTAAGTCCTTTCTGTCTTTCCTTTCTTCTTTCTATTTTTTTCACACTTTGAATGAATGTGTTGCTCAGTTGCCCGTAGTAAAGGGTGCTGATACATATCCTGTGTCTGAATAATATTACTGGACTTTCTCTCAGATGCAACATTCGCTGATCTGTGTACACTGGCTGTGGTTTGAGGTGGAGTTATTTTCTGTTCTACTGTTGGCTTAGTTTTGAGTGATAATATTAACTCAATTCTTTTGCAGCTCTATATATGCCTTAATCAACTCTGAAGTCAGTATATTTTGAACCACAGGTAAAATTACATTTTGCTGTTGTGGTGCTCCTCATCCGCTAGGAATTTTTTTATATTTGAGTCCTTTATATGTAATGTTGTTCCCCTTTTTGGCAGTCCATAAGGCGCCTTCTTAATATCACCTTAATGTAGCAGGGGACCTGGCAATAATTGGCATGTACTCTGTGTCATGCTGTTACTTGCTACCAACCTGAATGTTTACCTGAGTTACAACCCTCTTGCATTTTTGCAAGCAAAGGTTATTCGAACACTGTGCATTGAACACTCGTGCACATCTCATGCATGTAGATGTGCAACAGTCTACATCAGAGGTCTTGAAACAGGGGGGTGGGCCCCCCGGGGGGGCTCTTAAGTGATCTCAGGGGGGCGCCAGTCTCTGATCAAGAGAAACATCATGCTTTGTTTTAAGTGTTAAAAACAAGAGCGCAGTAAGCCACCTTGTAATGGACTATCACTAACAGCTATTGTCATTTATATCCTGACTGGGAGAATGTGTAAAAAGGGGTAACAGAGCTTAACTGCCATGTTTACATATGTTTAGACATATTCAAACATTGCCAATTTAGCAGAATAATTGTGAAATAATTGAGGGGGGTCGGAGGGTTTTCTATTTTTTTTTTTTATTTAGAGGGGGCGGCAACATTAAGAAGGTTAAAGACCACTGGTCTACATCCATTCCCAGACATTCCCCTCCTCCCATAGACATGTCCTTGGGGTAAGTGAAGACTTTCCCACAGATTTCAAGCAGACATGAATAGAGATAATGGGCAACACATTGCATATCTGGTACACGCCCAATATCACACTGGAAGAAATTCCAGGCATGAGTAAACAGAAGACAATGTCACCCACAGCAAATGTCAGAGAATCTGACTCACAACGTTTATGGTTTCGATATGTACCAAGTAGAAGCCAGCACGCTAATTAATATTTAATAACCGCAAAGAAAAAACTGAAAAACCCCAAAACGGCAAAATTAAACAGTGCTAGATAAAATAAAACATTAATAAGCATATTTGTGAAATGTAAATCAGCAATACTGCTAAAGAAAATAAAAGATGGTAGTTTCTTTTACCTATTTATTAATAAGCATATTTGTGAAATGTAACTCAGCAATACTGCTAAAGAAATTAAAAGATGGTTGTTTGTTTTACCTATTTTGTCCCTTTTTTTAACCTGTATACCTTTTGAATATTGAATCATTGCAAATATACAAGCAGGCATACCCAAACGTTATTCACCATGGCACATTTGACGAAGGCCGGTGTATCCTTGCAATCTGAGAAAGAGTTCAAAATCATGTTTTTCAGATAACCGTGCTGAAGAAGTCCTTAGCCATAAACATTCTTAATGGTTATCATGCTCATCTCATCTCACTGGAATCCGTCACTATACAAATATAAGCCGTCTGTAAACACGTGTTGCAATTTATGTTTTTTTCCCTGGTGTCTGGGTTTGTTCTTTTCATGTTCCAAGTCTTACAAGACCCACTATGATTCGCAATTTACTTGGGTTTCAGACTGGAGCACTCGTCGTTCTGCACAAACCACTGGTCCAACAGCCTGGAGCCTTGGAATTGTCTATTTATTTTATGTATTCATATAGCACAGGCCTAATTGTGAGGGGTAGCATTGCGCAATACATAGCATAACAACCGACAAGGCAGCATGGGTAGTTTATAAAAGAATCAGACGGTGGAAGATAAGGATATGTTATGATATGTATAGCGTGCTAATCACCCGCACCCATTAGCATATCCAGGCGCTTTGTAGCAGGTGTGTGAGGCCATCTCTGGGGGATTACTCGAAAAGACAGGTCTCCAGCTTCTTGCAAATGTCAAGGAGAGAGGAGCTGTCTCTGATGGGTTATGTGAAGATGTTCCCGGCTGAATGATGTCACGTCTTGGCCGGAGCACTTAAGCTTCTGCACAGAACACTCATGCTTCAGACCAGAGGTTTTGCAGTCAAGCAAAGAACACTTTATACAATGAATACTTGTGTGGTGGTTCTTGGGGCATTGTTGGTGGTCTGCATGTGATCACAGAATATGTCAGTTGCACTGTACTAGCAGGTTTGCGTGCTGGGAAGCACTGCTATTCACCCATCGATGATGACTACCAGCTTATGGGCCTAATTAAGAGTCTTACGGGCTGCGGCCCGCGGTCCGCAGCCCGCCAGACTCGTGGGGCCGCTGAAGTCCAGTCATCGCTGCGGATGTATGGCATTACAACGCATGCTTTTACCACGCATGCCTTTACATCGCAGTTTTTACAACGCATGCTGTTACAACGCATAGCGTTAAGGGGTGCTGGATAGTGAATAGTTTAATTTACTATTCCAACTCCAGTCCCCGTGGATAGTAGGGAAGGTGTTGGATAGTAAATTAAATCTATTCCCTATCCTAAAGCGCCCCCCAGCGCTATGCGTTGTAATGACATGCGTTGTAATAGTTGCGTCGTAAAGGCACTGTGTGGTAAAAGTTGCGTTGAAAAGGATGTTCCCCATCGCTGCACCTGCAATCCGACATCCCCATTACAAGTTGGGCGGTCGAACCACCACCAGGGAACCACCGCTTCCTGGTGGCGGTGCTGCGGCCAGGGCCTCAGTAATATGATGGTGGTGCGGCTGTGCAACGCCATGCATATTATGAGTTTCAGGACTGCTAGCAGTGTCATAGAGGTCTTTCCTCCATGTAAAGACTGGCGGCCCAGAAGCAAGGGGGCCCTACAGGGCCTCCTGTTGCCCATGTGCATGGGGATGATTGCAGGAGGGCACAACATGTTGAATAAAGATTTCCCCTGTGGCTATCTCAATTTTACCAAAAACCTAGGTTCATACTAGGAATGACCTGTCCTGCACCATGTATTAACAACAAGTATACTGTGCATTTATCAAATATTATTTATTTTTTCATAGTTATATCACAAAAGACTTTTTTTTGTTGGTTTAATAAACTTTTTTCTTCTTTTTTATACATCATGATTTCTTATTTCTTTAAGTCATTATATTATTTCAAACAATTTATATACATATAAAAACAGTTATTTCATCATCAAAATACAGTTGTATTATTTTATCCAATACCACTATTTTTCCAAAATCATGAGAACCTAAGATATCCACACCTAAATCACATGCATCACTCATACATTCATACCCTCACATCCAAACATTCAAACAACCAGCTATTCCCATTTCACTGGAAGGCTGACAGAGAAAACAAACTCTGACTGAGTAACCACAGAGTATTATATGGGATCACACGCCAGGTCGACGCGCGTTTCGGTGGGCTTGTACCACCTTCCTCAGGACCTCCACAGAATCCCTTTCTGTTTTTAGGTGGAAACAGGATATTCCATAATTAGTGTGGTAAAAGAATCACGTTGTTTTTCCCGGAGTACCAAATTTCTCACTCCGCTCCAAATTAACATGCACGTAGTCATATAGTACGGGCTATTCTCGAGGGGACTTCCAATATACCAGTTTCTTAGTGTGTATCTTCAAACACTTCTCTTTCTAAAATCTTTAACTTGTAAAACGATATGCCTTCGTTTTCCTATCTATCTTCATCACAAAGTCTTGGTGAAGGAAGGAAAGATTTCCCCTTTATTTATAGTTTTCCTTATCTGCTAACACGTCCGTCCATAGTCGCGGATTCACTCGAGAAACGCCAGCCTGTGCCCGTCTGTGTTCATGCACCCCACTTCCTGCAAAGCAGGAACTTATTTGTGGCATTTCGATTGCGGTACCCATTTTCAGGGACACTGACATGGGACTGCAAAAAAAGCCCGCCAGACACGAGGAAACTCGTAATCTGGTGGGCAGTGGGCACATGGGTTTGGTGATGCAGGAGCGGGCCGCCGGCGTGGCCGTCCGCTCTCACACCGCTAAACTCATGATCAGGGCCTATGCTCTACTTTACGATTTGTAAAAACCCAAAAGGCTAGAATTAGACTTGCCTCTTTTGGTCAAGTCTTTATGCTCCTCTGGTGTATAACGAAATCTGGAACTGTTCCATCCTGCTGCTGTGAGCTGTTGTATTCTTTGCTCCTGAGTCCATCCTACAAGCTTGAGTGCCACTCTTCCAATCATCCATGCTTCAGTCCCACAAAATCCAGTTTGATGTTTCAAATCCACAAGCTCCACTTATGTTGGCTCGAGTTATATATGCTATAACCTAAATGCTAAAGTTTCACAAATTGAATTTCTGTAACTCTATCTTGGCAACTCCGGTCCTGAAGGCCCAGCTATGTGTATAGCTTATGCAATATGGAAACTTCATGATGATAATTCTTTATGCAATTGGACCATTTCCTTCTAGAACCTTTGGCACTGCCTTCACGAGGACATCTTTCTGTAACCTATCCACCTTCTGAATCAGGCAGCGTCAAGACACATCTGCACAATAACAGGCACCAGTCTGTAGCGCCAATATCACACAACATTGCACCTAGAAGAATTAATTATAGGGACAGACAATTTTGCTACAAAACTAAAATTGATGCATCATCCCTGTGGTAAGAGGTCCGGCTTCTGAAGGGGTCACCGGAGATTCGAAACTTACTAGAAAAAGGTGAGGAACCAACTTTTTCATCCACCTACCAACACATACTGACGCCCTAGAATTTTTGTTACCTTTGCATATTTTAGCTTAAAGGATTGTTGCCGACAGGTTAAGCTGAATACTCACCTGGAAACCTTACAGAATGAGAATACTGTTCCTAGACAGACCTTAGCCTCACAACCTGAGATCCACCTTCTGCTTAACTTGGCAGTCCCACGTTTAATGAGAATCGTCTTAACACAAAAAATACCTGATAGCCCTCATAGCTCAGTAAACCCTTTGAAGTAAGTTAGTAAGTAAAGCATTTATAAAGTGCTACGAATGCTGAGGCGTCGTGGCGCGGAGCTGTAATGAGTCATGGTAACTTTGCAGAGTGTACTTGATTAAATTCGCTTAGTTGGAAACAACCAGGTTTTGAAAATTCTACTGAACAGGAGTCTGTTTGCTTGTAGCCTAATTTCGACCGGCAATGAATTCCAGAGTTTGGCTGCTCTATAAGAGAGGGTCTTCCCCCCCATCTGGCTCTTGGGATTTTTGGGACCTGGACTATTCCTTTATCGGCTGATCTGAGGTCTTGGCGCGGGATGTGCCAGCAAAAATGTTGCTGTAGGTCCAATACGCCACCTCCGTATAGTGCCTTGTGCACCAGACAAAGAGCTTTAAATTTGCTGCGTTTTTGGACTGCCAATGGAGCTCCCTTATACTGTTGAAAATGGAATGGTATTTTGGGATGTTGAGTAGCACCCGAGCAGCAGCATTCTGCAGAGATTGGAGTTTTAATAATTGGCATTTGTTAATTCCTAGAAAGAGCACAATGCAGTAGTTGATTCTCGAAAGAATCAGTGTAATTAGCACAGCTTAGTGAAGATATTGGGGAATGAATGGGAGAATTTTGCGGAGGACCTTTAGGAGGAAGAAACACGAGGAAGTGAAGAGATTGCACTTGCCTGCAAAGTTCAACTGATTGCCAAACACGGCTCCTAGGTTCCTAGTCTGCTCAGTAGGTTCAGAACACTGCCCAGCCTCTGCTGGCCACCACGACTCATTCCAGATTGATGGACCCTTTCCGAACTTCACAACCTCTGTTTTATCAGTGTTTAGTTTGAGAAAATTCAAATGCATCCACTCAATAATGTGTTTTGGACATTTGTGAAACCTCACTGCCACTGTTTCTACACTCGAGGATATAGATATTACTATCTGAGTGTCGTCGATATACAAAATCACTGAGAAACCGTGTGCTTTGATCAGTCTAGCCAGCACAGTGTCGTAAATGCTGAACAGGGTCGGTGATAAAGCTGATCCTTGCGGTACTCCACAGGGTAGAGAGAATGCCTCAAATGTCAGGTTACCCCAGCACAGCCTCTGTTCCCTAGAAGTCAGAAACGAGGTGAGTAAGTTTAGAGACATCCCCTTGATTCCAATGTCCTTCAGTCTCTGTATTAATACTTGGTGATTCACAGTATCAAATGCTGCTGAAAGGTCCAATAGTATGAGGATGGCTCTCCTCCCACTGTCCAACTGTTTGCGAATCTCCTCGGTGGTCATGGCTAAAGCTGACTCTGTTGAGTGACGTGGTCAGAAACCATGTTGTGTGGAATCTAGGCGGTCATTGGATTCTAGATATCCAGTTAACTCCTGATTAATGATTTTTCCAGAATTTTGTCAGCCAGTGGAAAACAGGATATAGGTCAGTAGTTTTTTACTTCGGCAGGGTCCAATTGGAGGTTTTTTCAAAATAGGTCGGATACAGGCTTTCTTCCACACGGAGGGGAAAGTGCCTGACATACAAACGTGTTGGAGAGGGGCCAAGTAGGTGTTCACCCTGTCTGAGGCCATATGAAGTATGGTGGGGGGGCAGGGATCCATCGGGGACCAGTTTATTTACTATCTCGTGAGGTAGTGGTGGAAAACCTGACAGATGGCATGAGGAGGGAGTCATCAGTTCAGTCCAAAATTGGTTTTATCCACACTATGTGTGGGAGGGTATACTCAGACGTGAGTCCCTTGCTCATTGCACCATCAGGATTCAAGCAAGCCGGGCCGAAGAAGGCTGTGATGCCAGAAACCGGTCCCCGGAAGCTTGTTTCCTTCCCAGTATAAGAATTGGCTTGGTAGTTTGGTTTGCCCTGTTCCCATCATGCACTGGGACAGGAACAGACTAATTTGCATATAGCCAGGTTCTGAGCTGGGATGGTGCAGTGAGCTAAAAAACGGTGATGGATTAAAACCATGATCTCTTGACTTGGTAAGAGTATTCTGCATCATTCAGAAACTCTGTCCATCACCACCCCCCTTTTCCAAAATTGGTTTTATCCACACTATGTGTGGGAGGGTATACTCAGACGTGAGTCCCTTGCTCATTGCACCATCAGGATTCAAGCAAGCCGGGCCGAAGAAGGCTGTGATGCCAGAAACCGGTCCCCGGAAGCTTGTTTCCTTCCCAGTATAAGAATTGGCTTGGTAGTTTGGTTTGCCCTGTTCCCATCATGCACTGGGACAGGAACAGATTAATTTGCATATAGCCAGGTTCTGAGCTGGGATGGTGCAGTGAGCTAAAAAACGGTGATGGATTAAAACCATGATCTCTTGACTTGGTAAGGGTATTCTGCATCATTCAGAAACTCTGTCCATCACCACCCCCCTTTTCCAAAATCAGTTCAGGCCTGACCACACCAAAGTTGATTCTAATATGCTTTTATTGACTTATAATGATCCAAGTCTGAATAACTATGTTTCTTTTTTCATTTAGCTTGATATTTTTAGAATGGTCTTTTTAAAGACATGGACAAGCAGAAACAGACTGAACAATATATATTAAAGATTGTTTCCCCACATGTATTGGTTAGTGTGCAACATGTTTTGTTTGTACAGAACATCACCAGTTACCACCCATACAGGAAACGGTTTAATCTGATTTGTCTATCATATTGGGGACGATTACGATGTCAGTCCGATCGCAACCGACGGCCTGTCAGTTACGATCCGACCAACATCTGTACATGCAGTCCGACAATGCGGCGGACTGAGGCAGGGGGTGGAGGGACCGACCGCTGCCTATTCCATGTCCTCAAGGAACCCTTCGTGGCAGTGGGTGGAAAGAAATCTCCTACAATGGGGCGGTGCTTGCTCAGTCACCGCGTAGGGATTACAATGCACATTTCAGGCAGACTTTCAATGATGATCTGACAGCCATTGAAAGGCTGTCGGAAACGTACTTTGGGGGCCCCTAGGTGGGCCCCCATACCTCTGCGGAATCTGCTAACAGGTGCCCCCAAACTTCGATATCCCGCATACCAGGCACCACATCAGGCCTTGCTCACGGTGCATGGATGTTTGTAAACATCCATTTTCTTAATGCAGGTTGTGCGGAGGCCCTTTTCGCTGCACAAGCCGCATTAGAAAAATGGATGTTTACGATCACCTAATGGGCGGTCGAAGCCAAATTCCTCGGATGGAACCGCCGTCGGTCAGTTTCCATTCCAATAGAAAGCCGATCAAACTCTTGTCCGACTGGCTACTACTCAAACCATCTCAAGAAGTCAACAATGTGTCATCTATTTAACAGTGACAAGATAGAGTTGTCTCAAATAAACACTATTCACCACCTCCATTCGCCGTGCAGATCCGTCCCCTGCCTCTCCTAGCCCACAAAATGTTATTAGTCCTCATGGTTGTAATAAACATGCAGGTTGTCTCCTCCAGGACCTGTGGCTCTCTGACTACCTCACCTGCTCTAAACATTCTGAATGGGCTTCCAACCCCTTAGAAAAATTAATTCAAGATACATTGCACAAACCACCGCAGAGCTGTGCCCCCTAACATCCTCAAAGCCCTTCAAGCTGACCACTTGCACAAGGTCTGCCCCCCAAACTACTAGCCGCCCATTCGGCTAAATGAAAAAGGTTCAGCAGGTAAGGCTAAACTCTCTTTAGCTTTCTACATCTGTATCTACATTTGAACCTGACTTTGTGAATTTCATGTGAGGGCCACCAGCCCACCTCTTATAACAGCCTTCTATCTGGCAGGCTACTTCACCAAAATATTGAAGTAAAAATATTGTGATACAAGAATATTGTGCCAAAAATATTGTCAACTTAAAATAATCTGGGACAAATTATAGAAGATGAGAATACGTTTTTAGGTAAATAATACTGTTTTTTAAAATATTGTTATATATAATATTGATTTTGTTAATATAGTATACAATTATGTTTAATTAGTTTAATATATTAGTAAATGTATTATTATAAGGTATTAGTATTATGTGAATATATAAATATATTTTTGTATAGTTTTTAATTTTCAATATGAAATTAAAAATGTTATAAGTGAAATAAGTCATTTTAAATGTAGTAACAGTTGATTGGGTGTGTATGGTACTTGGGTGTGTAGTTATTTCAAATATAAATAATTAGTATTTATTTTTAAATCTTTTTTATATTAATTACATTACATTATTAATTGATAATTAATTATGTACATTATTTGATTTATGAATACATATTTTAATTATTAAAGTATAGTCTGTAATTTTGGATGCAAAATTTTATTCGCACTATTTAAATAATATTTCTTTAATTTAGTAGTGGGTTGTTGGACCTATAGGTAGTTAGGGATGGAAGTTTTAGAATATAAATTAATGTTTTTTATGTTTACATTTTATTATATTAATTAAATTATTAACCGATAGCTAAATATGTAAGTTAAATACTTGTTTTACATTTTTTTGTAATTTAATGATTACATTCTGAAAAATAATGTTATTATTTATCTTAATTCTAATTGTTTTACTGCATAATGTAATTTAATGCTTCATTTATAATTTTTTGTAATTAATTCTAATTGTTTGTTGTTTTTTGATAGTAGGGAGAGAAGTGCATTAATATTAAATACACACACACACATATATATTTTTATTTATTTTGTAAAAGGAAATTTGTATTTTTTATTAAAATGTACTTTTATTATAATGAATGTATATATATATATATATATATATATATATTCATTATAGATAAATAAAAGTAAACATGTTATATATATATATATTATATGCTTAAATATTTTATGTTTATATATTGTTTTAAAAGGTTTAGGATTTGGAATAGTACACATAATTCCTCTAAAATCCAACACTTTCTCTCCTGTTATAAGATTGGAGTGGGCACAGTAAATTTGACTCCTGCAAAGTCCAACATTTTCCCCACTGTTGCTCATTTTGAAGTGGGAATAAAATTCGGACTCCTCCAAAATGAAACAGTTTCCGCGCTTTTGCTTATGTTGACGTGGGAATACTAAATCTAATCCCTCCAAAACCCAACACTTTCCCTACTGTTGGTAAAATTGGAAAAGGAATAGTAAACCTAATCCCTCCGAAGTTTAAAGGTTTTCCCTGCTTTTGCTTAAGGTGGAGTGGAAATAGTAAATGAAACAACTCCATTTACTAACAATTTCACCATTGTTCAGATTGGAGTGGGAATAGCAAATCTAGCCTATTCAAAGTCCAAAGGTTTCTCTTGCCTTGTGTTGGAATAAGAATAGTAAATGTGACCCCTCCAAAGTATAACACTTTCGCTACTGTAACTCATGTTGGAGCAACAATAGTAAATCTGATTCCTTCAAAGTCCAACACATTCACTTCATATTGCTTAGTTTGTATTGTTAATATATTTTTACTTTTTTCTTTTCTTTTAATTTTTAAATTATTTGTAAAAACAAATACTACTCTAATGTTTTATTTTTGTTGGATTTGTATGAATTTATTAAAATTAATTTGATATATATTTTGGTATATAGGGTTGTCTATCTATCTATCTATTTATCTATCTATCTATCTATATATCTATCTTTACTGAAAAAAACGAAAGTAATGTTATAGTTAGATGAATATGTCAGTGACAACATTAATGTTTTGAACTAAAACAAAACCACATATATTCATCAGTTATAATTAGCAGAGCAAACTATAGCTTGTGCCCCACTATTTGCTGCTTATGAGCTCACATATTACATCAATCATGACGTGCTCTAATGACATCATTAATGATAACACTGATGACATCATTCAAGCTGATATATGGGTAGAGTTCTCATTAACAATCAACCGCTGATAGATGGGTAACCCCCACTGCACATGATGTTCAATCTGTATAGAACTGTTCAGAGGATACTAAGTTCCTCAAGATACTCAACGTCTGTTCCAAAATTAATGCTCTACTCTGGACAGCTTTTATCTATATCAAACCCCTCTCAGTCACTGAACCTACATAGAGAAATAAAGGATATGAGCAGAAAAGTAGGTACTGTAAACAGTGTTTACTCTATGGAGAGATGTTACTCTGTACCACACTGTTTTCAGACAGTGAAACTCTCATGAAACATACACCACAGAGTATTACAAATTATCTAGTAAGAACAGTGTAAACTCTATGCAACACTTGTCAGAAAAGATCATATTCGCTTAAAATAACCAAGGTCTGAAGGTGCTAAAGATTATACTACCTGCAGCCTTCTTACTGCTGTGAAAACTTTATAGATTACCCATCTTCTGAAGCAAAAGTACCAAATATACATAAGTTAGTAGCTAATGCACACAGTTTTCTATGTTATGTAGAAATTGTCATGCTCAGACGATTCTGTCTAATAACTCAAAGGTGCTTATAATACTCACAGCCTTGTTACGAGTTTGGCAGTCCTGTGGAACACTGTATCGGCGGTTGTGGTCCGAGCAAGGTAAGCTCGGCGGTCCGACTGACGTATTATGAGATGGCTAGATCGGCTTTGCTGGACCACTGAGACCACCGACCACTGGGTTCCAGGTCGGGGAAAGTCAGCCGCCATAGGGTGGTACACGGGAGCTGCACTGCTGTCTGTTTTACAAGTTGCCTGATCCACGAGCAGACCAAGGCGGTCTGACCGCCTGCTTCAAGGTGTCATTGACGAAGAATTTGCGGTGCATACACACCTTTCTTATTCTTATATACACACATATATATATATATAATAATTATATAATAATTAAATTATTATTGAATTCTGAGTTTATTTTTTGCCATGATTCAAGTTTTGGGAGATTTTTTCCTATGGCCATTTGCTCATTCAGATGTTCTAACATACTACCAGTACTGGTATTTCCTCATCTCGACCATATCTTTCTATGTTCATAGTAACATTTATTTTCAACTATAGCAATCTTCTATTGTACATATTCTTATTACATTTTTTTTTCTTTATTGCTTAATATTTTAATTCAACAATGGCTGCCACGTTACTGTGATAACACCAGGAAGCTTTATGTACGAGTGCTGCATAACTGTTTGATTAGCTTGTCAGAGCATGATATCTAACTATGTGGACACAGCATGAGCAAGCATTGGCAAAGTCAATAGGTCTGTGTTTAATGTACTAATAAAAGCAGCACTAGCACATTATAATGCCTCACATAGATGGGAGCCAGCATCGGAAAGTAGAGAGGGCTATACTTCTAAAATACCCATCATGTAGTTCCATGCAATTTACTCAGGTTGAGGCATAAGGACACATCCAAAACAATAGGATTAAGTGAGAGATGGATACTCCACTAGATTAAGTGAAGATGTGTTCGTCAAAGTCTCACACCAATGGCTCAAAGAGGCTAGCCAAAGAAAGATGATTACCGAAAAGGGCAGCCCCAATGCCCCTGCTATGTATATAGTTAGCAAATGGTCTGTTTGACAGCTGAGTTGTTAGAACCCAGACCTAATAATTTCCAAGTCCGACTTTGAAGTGGGCTAGTTTGCCGAATCTGGCGAATAGCTTCGGGAATTAACTGATGGTGTATGGCGTGTTGTCTACTTTGTATAGGATCTCGACTAGTTTTAGGTGTTCAGCTGTGGGCAAGCTGAGGAGACAGTCAGCTACTTCGGGTCCTTCAATGACGGGAATCTGTGCAGGGACATCTATCCTCGTATGCTAGAGACGTGCGAAACTTTCGCAGACAGAGTAGGGTCTTTTTGGACATCCATGTGAAGACGCGTACAGTGGCATTCTGTAATTTGGGTTTTGGATTCATTTTCTTGTATTTTATTACGCATATGTAGTTGAGCGATGCTCCGGTGTCTAGGATGAATTTTGCTGGGTGATTTCCCATTTGGATTTAAAGCCTTGGTATTTCGTTAGTCTGTCGGGGTCTGCTAATATGCATACGTATTCGTCGCTGTCTTGAGATATGGGAGTGAGGGCTGAGGGTTCCCTCGATGACGAGTGTCAGGACCAGTGTGTGTGTTGCGACCGTATACTGGATCTTGATGAGCTGGTCGGCCTGTCTCGTCTCTCACATACTGCTCTCGCATGGTGGTGAGGTCCAGGGGTGCGTCTCGTTGGAGCAGATTCCCTGTGGGACGCTTGGCACACCAGTTCGAAGTGATTTTCTTTTCCACGGCGGTGGCAATGTTATCCCATGGCAGGACATGGGCCCGTGCGAGGGTAGTCTTGACCACAGTGGTAGCAGTGTAGTTGTTGTTTCCTGATGCTGCCGCTCTTGTTCCCACAGCGGATTTGGCTTGCAGACTTCAGGGGGTTTTTGTAGTCTGACTGGCGCCATGAGTCTGCTTGAGAGTGGAGTCGGAAGGCTTGTTTGCGTTTCTCTGTTTTTCCAGCTTCCATCTTTTTTGCATGGTCTTCAGCTTGGTCATTTATTCACATCAGCTCTTCGATGTCGTCGAGTGAGTAGTGTTTCTTTAGCAAGTGACAACATAGTGACTCTGACTGGCATCCCTCTATAATTCATAAGTGAAGTGCATCTTCCGTAATTGAAGTTGTCAAATTTGTAGTATCGAGCTAGCCATTTGAGACGTTTGATGAAGTTACTCGTCGGCTCGTCCTTTTCTTGTGACGCCAAGTTGAAGGTGTATCGTTCGTAATCTAGGTTTTGTTTGTGGAGGAGTTTTGTTGTACAGTGCTTGGCTTCCCTTCTGAGCTAGCGCTCTAGATCTCACCATGTGTTCTAAGTTCTGGAACTCTTCTCTGCCCTGTTGGCAGTTGGAGCTCTGGTCAGACAGGGAGCTGATCTATTTCTCTGTGCTGCAATAAAGCTTTACAATAAGCTTACCTCTACGTGTAGTCCTCATTCCATATACAACAATTGGCGACGATGGACTGGAGAAGCGTCTGACCACTGTTCACTCCTAGATGATGCAGCCTGAATCAGTTTCCAGAGAAATAGAAGCACAGCACATCAACTCCCTAAAGAACCCCATGGGATTTGCAGCGTGTACATGAAGTATCGTCTACTCAGCGACGGCGAATATTTGGTGAGAATTTGCGGACTTTTGGGCTGATTTCATAGTCGTGGCACAGTGAATGACGTCGTACATCTAACGTCGAAATCAACGTTTCCTAGCAACGTGCCACTGACAACCACGTCATCAGCCTACGTCCTGGAACTTCAACAGCGTCACCAGAACCAGCATTCATAGCCGGTGAGTCTCCTAGCGACGCTGTGTCACAGAACACTGAGCGCGTCTGTCCTTGCGCACAGTCTCACACTGCAATCGACGTGAAACGTCTGACGTACTGTCGGCCATCTTGATCTTGTAACCACAGTTACACAACAACAAATGCTGAAGCGCAGCGCACTCGCCAGCAGCCGGAGTGCAGAGCTTGCGTAGCAACACACATTTCAGCCTGGAAGTTCATCGCTACACAGATCTTTGTGTTGACATCGTTGGATACGCCTGTGATGAACTAGTAAGCTTCAATATTGCTTCAATATTATAAAAACAATAACTATATACCTGATTTTGCCCTGCTGTGTGGTTTACTTGTTTGGTAAATATATTGATAACTCTTTAAAGAGATGGCACAATCTATCAATATTGCTCTCCCTCCTCAATTTCTGTCAGAGCCAGGAAACCCCTCCATACCTTGGGAGGATTGGGTAGTTATGTTCCATAACTATATCGAAGCCCTGGATGGGGAAGACTATTCACCCAAGCGAAAGAAAGCACTATTAATGACCACATTGGGTAAAGAGGGGCAACGTTTATTCAGATACCTTCCACAAGTTCTACCTGCAGGGTCTCAAGCTGACTTTGATGAATTTAAAGAGGCGATATCAAGACTTGAAACTCGCTTTGGTAAAGAAGAGAATCTTATATTGCAGAGATTTAAGTTTTATAAGAACAAACAGTTAGCTGAAGAGAGTATAGACGAATTTGTGGCAAGACTACGAGAATTGTCGATTAAGTGCAACTTTGGCCAGATGGCAGACGAACTAATAAGAGATCAATTGGTAGTTCAAGCCAACAATAGAAAGGTACAAGAACGTTTGTGGGCAGCTAAGAACCCGTCATTGAAAGACGCTATAGAGTTGGCCAAAGTAGTAGAAGAGAGCGAAAAATGTATGAGAGAACTGCAGAAAAGTGGATTGGAATCCAAGGTGGCTGAAATCTCTCACAAGAATCCTATTAGCGATAATAGCGATGATGAAGCTACTGCCATTGCAATTGTCAGGAAGAAAGGCTACATTCTTCAGAAAAAGAATATGCCACAGACACCATTTATCAAGAACAATCAAAAAACATGTTCAAGATGTGGTAGCTTTTCTCATTCTTCAGATGGGAAATTTTGTTTTGCTAACAACAAAGAGTGCCTACGGTGTGGCAAAACAGGACATTTTGCAAAAATGTGTAGGAATAAGAATAACTCTAAAGTTACGGTTGTTGATGAGTGTGATTTGAGACGTGATATTAACAAAATCTTAATCTTAACTGACACAGTGTGTGCATGTGACAACCAGAGAGGTAATCCTTTTAAAGACGATTTTGTTATTGACGGAGAAATAGTCACACTCATGGTTGATACCGGTTCAAAGTGGACCATAATACCCACTTCTTTGATGGAAAAGGTATGGGGAAAAAGGTCTCTGAAAGCGTGTGATATTTTCCCGTCAGGCTATCAAGGTGAGAGAATCAACATGCTGGGTTTCTTTGAAACAGAAATTGCTTTCAAAGGCAGATCAGCTTATGGGAAGATATATATTTCAACAGATGGTCCTGCTATCCTAGGCCGTCATCACCAATATGATCTGCACATAGTAGTTGATCCCAGATCCAATAACCCTGTTTCAATTGTCGAGAACTCATCTGTGGAGGATATTTTGGTCAGATTTAAAAATGTGTTTAGGGACCAACTGGGTGAGCTCATTGGATACTCACATCGCATAATTCTTAAAGAAGGCAGCTCACCTGTACAACACAAAGTAAGAAGAGTGCCCTTTGCCCTACGCAACGAAGTTAAGGCTACTCTTGAGGAGATGCTCCAAGGAGGCATCATCGAGCCCATAGAGGCGTCTCCGTGGATTTCGCCTGTTGTGATCTCGCAGAAACCAGACAACAAGATCAGGTTCTGTGTGGATCTTCGCTCCCTTAACAAGTGCGTTGTGGCTGATGTGTTTCCCCTCCCTAACATAGGCGAACTAGTGTCAACTCTTAGAGGAGCAAAGTTTTTTAGTAAGTTGGACCTTAAACACGCCTACCATCAAATATGTCTTGATGATAGCTCAAAACACCTAACCGCTTTTATTACCAGCGAAGGCACATTCCAATTCACCAGACTACCGTTTGGATTAGTCTCAGCCGCTAGTGTGTTCCAAAGGCTTGTTTCTGAAGTTTTTAAGGGTCTTGACAAAGTATTGTTTTTTCAAGACGATATCTTGATTTATGGTAGTTCATTACAGGAACACAACAAAATTTTACACGATGTATTATTCAGGGTAGACGAGGCTGGTTTGACCTTAAGAAAAGAGAAGTGTGCCTTCCTATTGAAAGAGATAGAATATTTAGGTTTTTGTTTGTCTGAAGAGGGCATTAAACCCAAAAAGAATCTTATTGAAGCCATTGAACTAGCGCCCTCCCCGGTCGATAAGGATCAACTTCGATCCTTTATGGGCTTGATCGAATTCTACTCGAAATTTGTAAGGGATTTCTCGTCCAAGACGGCTTCCCTTAGATCTCTACTTAAAAAAGGTGTCAAGTTCAGCTGGACCACAGAACATGAGTCCTGTTTCCAACTGATCAAAAAAGAGCTCAAATCCGCAAATGTTCTCACTCCTTTTGACACTACTCGGTCCTCTATCTTGATGGTGGACGCCAGTGCCATTGGTCTGGGTGCAGTTCTTTTACAGAAGCATGGTGGTGTTGAAAAGACAATTGCATTCGCATCTAGACCCTTGTCCTCTTCTGAATCAAACTACTCAGTGATAGAACGTGAGGCTCTCGCCGCGGTCTGGGGTACGAGCTACTTCCGGACCTATTTGTGGGGCTACAAGTTTGTTTTACGTACCGATCACAAACCCCTCGTAAACGTTCTAGCCCCTGGTGGTGCTGGTAAGGGTTCTCCGAGGTTAGCGAGACTAGCTTCTCGTTTGCAAGACTTTCAGTGCGAGATCGAATTTATTCATGGGTGGAAAAACATCCAAGCAGATTGTCTATCTAGGCTACCCATGCCTTGCACTGATCGCAGTCTTGACATCAAGTCAGATGACCTCGCAGTTGCTGTTATGGAAGATGTCTTGTCAGTTAGTGGTTGTACTTTTTCCCGTGATGAATGGTCCAAGGGCATGGAGGAGGATCTGACACTGAAGACTGTTATCAGTCTGGTATCAAGTGGTTCTAGGAGGGAAAGTACTGTCAGTCCTTCTGTTAGGCCCTTCCTGAAAATATTGGATGAACTTTCCTTAGAGGGAAAGGATGTCCTAATGCGGGGCGATCGTTTTGTTCCCCCTAGTTCGTTAAGAAAGAGAATACTGGACTTGGCACACGAGGGCCATCTAGGTCAAAGTCTTACACAACGCCGTGTCAAACAGAACTTCTGGTGGCCCTCTATCGATAATGAGGCTGTAGATTGCGTGTTAAAGTGCAGCTTCTGCAAGGAAGGTGAGAAGCGGCTCAAGATTTTGGGCTCCCAGTCCACTCACAAGATCCTCTTTGAGAACACTCCCTGGCATAGTGTCTGCATTGATTTCATAGGCCCCATGAACGAACTTCCCAATGATCACCGCTTCGCAATTGTTCTTGTTGACTGTTTTTCAAAGTGGTTGTGTGTACAGTTTGTAAGGGAGATTACCACTGATGCTACCATTAAGTTTTTGAAGGGCATTTTTATTAATGAAGGGTACCCCTCTGTTCTCATTTCAGACAATGGTACTCAGCTCACCTCTTCAAAGATGGTTTCCTTTATTAATGATTGTGGTATTAAACATCAGAAGACGAGTCTTTATAATCCTCAAGGCAATGGACTCTGCGAGAGGGTGAATCGCCTTGTTAAGGGCGTGATTCAAATGTTTGTGGAGTCTGGCTGTTTCTCTGACGAGCGTGTCCAGGATCTGGTCTGGGCTTATCGCTCCACACCCCACAAGTCTGGTGAGAAATCCCCCTTTGAGCTTATGCGTGGTCGCACACCAGTGAGTAAATTGACCCCTTCTTGGCTGAATTCTGGTAGTGACGTTCCCTCTATTCATGACAGTGCTTCCTTGCCCATCTCTGTGGGTGACTTAGTCAAGGTTAAACCTGGTAGATTTACCAAGGGCCTTGGCAAATTTAGAGGTCCCTACAAAGTCAAGAAAGTCTTTCCCCACTTTATCTTACTGGCCAATGGTGAGAGTTGGAATTACCGGAGAGTAGCTCTCTACCAGAAATGTAAAGACTCCTCTTCTGTTGACCCCTCTCCTGCTAAAGGGGACGGTTGTAATGGTTATTTATTGTCTTCTGGTTGTTCTTCATCTCCCATTCCCTTGTCGACCGGTCGGGAGGAGGTGGGTGGTGGTGATGCCTCCACTTCCTTGTGTACTCATCATAGTAGTTCCCTGATGGATGCCGGTTCTACTTCTCCTGCTTCCTCATCTGTATCTCGTACTCCTACTCTTTCTTCCTCTTCCCTACCTATTGTCCGTTCAAGGAGCTCTCGCTCCCATCACCCTCCTGCATATTTGAATGACTATGTTCATTAATGCTTCCCATATCATTGTTCATGTGTTTTCTTCTCTTGCAAGGAGGGGAGATATGTTGTACAGTGCTTGGCTTCCCTTCTGAGCTAGCGCTCTAGATCTCACCATGTGTTCTAAGTTCTGGAACTCTTCTCTGCCCTGTTGGCAGTTGGAGCTCTGGTCAGACAGGGAGCTGATCTATTTCTCTGTGCTGCAATAAAGCTTTACAATAAGCTTACCTCTACGTGTAGTCCTCATTCCATATACAACAAGTTTCCTGCTCATTACTTCTCTCATGTCTTGATATGAGGTGTCAGCGGCAGACGGCAGTTTTTTGATAACCTGTCCGACGTCTTTGCCAATCAAATTGCGCAGAGCGAAGAGTTGCTGGTTAGGGTCGGTAACCAGCGAGCCCTTCATGAAGTCATCGAAGTCTTCTAGCCAGATTTGCCATCTTAGACCCATGCCACTGCCGGATGTGCGAACCAGAGGTTCTGGGGCTTAGGAAGGACATGCCTAGCATTGTTGGACCTGGCTGTGCATTTTGTGATGAGCTTGGTTGTGCATTCTGAGAGGTTTCCGGGGGCACTGACATGCTGACATGTAGATGTGGTTTGTTGATTCTCTCTGGGGGTCAGAAGGTGCTCTGGGGTGGGCGGCCAGAGGTGCAAGTGTGTAGAGTGCCTTAATGGTGTCAGGATCCGTGGGTGATCAGGTTGCAAGAATTTTCTTTTTTACCCGGTTTCCAGGTTGACGCCGTGATATTTGCAGGGTCTGTGACTGTATGACCTGACTTAACGATGGCCGCCGAGGCGGACAAACGTGCACGAGGCTTTGAGCAGAGTAAGCAATGATATTGTGTGCAGGCAATGAGCAGGGGCTTACCCTGGGCACGATGAGGCAGCAATATCAGGCTTTGGGCAGATGAAAGGTTGACGCGGGTACAGTTCTGTGTGCAGCCGGTATTTGTACGCTTGGAAGCACGTTCAGAAACAAAATCAGCTCGCACGCCGCTGACTCACCGCTGCAGAGTGAGCGGTAAGGGCTGCATCTCCAGATTGGGGTCGGCGGATTCTGGATTCCTCTTTCATCACCTGTTGTTGTGTTGCCGTAAGCAAAATTTGAGCACAACTTTTTCTTTATTCTCTTCCCACTTGTACTGCCTGCGCCAAGCTTGGCACTCCACCCTTTCTGCTTCCTCCACTCTCCCTCCTCCCCCCAGCATCTCGCCCTGCCTGACCTAGGCGAGCGCGCGGGAGCCAGGTATGACAATGTACAATGTGTTGCAACTTATTTTTTTTCATCACTCGGTGCGTGTGATCAGAGATATTATGTTTCCACAGAAGCCTTGCAATTAACAACTACACAAGGAACTGCCTCCATGACTTAATGACGGGAATAAGCCTATTTAACCTTTAGTAAACACTACATATGAACATTATGAGGAGAATTCGCAAAGCAGCTACCCCAAGGGCTTTAAATGGGTTGAAAAACTGGGGGGGGGGTCTCGCATAGTGGGCGTGGCTGATGTAATTATGGCTTAAAAACACCTAAGCTAAAAATCTGTGCTTGGCATAGTGTGCCGCCTGACTGGCATTTTGCTGGGTCTGTCATTGTATCCAGATATATAATACAAGTAGCATTATACCTACAACAATCCAGGACTATTGGCTTTGTCAATAGTTGCATAAAATAAATAGGCAAAAACTATGGCTTTGTTGTATATAATATTGAAAATGCTTCAGTTCTGAAATGACGAGACTGTGAAAGAACTAAAACAAGTCTCTTCGACGTTACCCCCAAAGGCAGTGAAGGGTTGCACTGCTGCAGATTTAAGATGTTTTTTTATCCTGAGGGTGAGGCCAAAATGGAGAGCCCAATAGGGACCTGTCTCAGCACCTGCTTTTAAGAACTGCGGGGGGGGAGGAGCCAAGATGGCGACCGGAGCAGAAGGCAGGCTCCGCTAGTCCTCGAGCCCCGCACTGAAATCCTGATCGTCATCCTGAGGTTGCGCTGCAGCGGGTTGCCGGTGAATGCGCGCTGTCATCGCTCGTGTTCTCCCGGTGTCTCTGCCTGCCTGGTAGCCGGAGATATACGGGAAATTGTTTGGTGGCCTCCACAGCCCTGGCGCCGGGACCTATGCCGCTGAACACCGCCGGGTGCTAATTGATCAACAGCGGCCAGCTGGGCCGGGGCGGAGCCGGTCCTTTGGGACTCTTTGACTGCCGGAGGGGACAAGAACCGGACTTTCTCTGCCGGAGTGAGGCTCCTCGCAACACGCGACTGGAGTGCATCTACAGGCTGGGGGCTCACTGGGAATACACTTATTTGTGAAACGCTGGAGGTGAGCGGTATCGACCCCATTTTCGAATTCGCCCGGTTTTTGCGGACTACTCCCGAATTTGCCCCGGCCTTGCTTTAACGAATAGATGGCTATTACCGAGGATCGCTCCCTGGAAGAGTGCCTTGTTGGCATCGACAACTTGGATCGCTGTTTGCCGGTGCCGACTTCGCCCCCATTTTATCATCAATTTCCCTCAATGGTGGAAGCGCTTGCTGGCTCCCTGAGCGGGACAGATTGCATTACCCTGCCTATCGATGCGCTGTGTGATGGGGCGTGCGAGTTATCTCGTACGGCTGAGATGTGGAGACTACAGCCTGAGCTATCCTGTGGCGCCGTTCTTGCTGCTCTTGGGGACCTACGATCTGCATGGAGGGATAGTTCCCGAGCACTGGGAGAGAAGCTTGACGACATTGTGTTCAATCTGGGGCGCTTACGGCTGGACTGCTCCCAGGGGTGCGACGATTTGCTTTTTCCTGTTCTTGAGGGGGCGGCTATGTTTTCACACGAGTGCGGAGGGGAGCGGATTATCCCTAACTATGTTGGTGCCTGCGGACAGCCGTCCACTAGTTCCTGTGGCGCTGCAGGGTATCTCTCTCAGCCGAGGACTGAGATTTTGTTCATGGTATCGCCATTGTTGGCTCGGACAATGTTTTGGCAGCTGTTAACCCCCGTGACTTCTTCCTCCTTTCGAGCCCCACTTTCCTTGCTGTGGAATGAGTGTCATCGGGAGAACCTGGGGGTGATGTTCGTCGGGGAAGATGGACTCATTGGTAACTGGCAACGTCCATTTTGTATTCATAGACCTCTCCTCTGCCGTGCGTGGCCATTTTGTTCCTTTGTGTTGGATGGGGTGGGCGTTCCTCAGGGGCCATGTTTAGGGGGCTTCGCACGAATAGGCCAGGGCTGAATGGTTCCCTTTCACAGTTGATGGCTGCTTGGCTGGCGGAGACTCGGATTGACACGTCCCTATGACATCCTCAGCTGCGCACTATGTGATAACTCTCCCCATTCATTACTATAACTGTTGCTTGCTGTTATTGCCTTTTACTCTTGGAGTGGAGAATAAACTTGTGGCTGGGGAGACCGGGAGCACATATGTATGGCCCTCCTCCGGGTTATATGATTCCTTTTCCTTTCTTTCTTTCCTATTTCTGTGTCTATATTTCGGGTACTCTTTTTTGGGCGACAGGCACACTGTTAGGGGGGGGGGGTAGGCCGTAGCCTCTGCATGTGTGTAGGGTGGGGGGTGAGGAGGGGGGGATTTATTTTGTCCGTTTTAGGTTCTATGGGCCTTATTTTTTATTTCTCCTTTTCTTAATTCTTCTATCTTCTTGTTTCTTTCTTTGGGTCAGTGTGGTGACTTGGTATGGGGTGGGTAAGGACCGGCACGACATATATTTAGTGGTTGTTTATCCTTCCGTTTGTGTTCTTGTGCCGATAATCTGATTATGTTTCATTGTTCGTTAGATATCCTTCGGTAGGCATTGCCCACTCTTGCCCTCGGTGGCCTGTATGGTTTTCTGATCCTTCTTAGTTTCTATACTTTAAAATACGCCTTTAAAAATTTTAAAATAAACCTTAATTTCTCCTGTTTCTCGGCAGTCTGACGATCTCCAGTGTAACTCTGAATGCTTGCTAATTTGTATTGATATACTGCTGAGTCACCGTATAACTTGTGTAATGTGCTTAGACCGACGTCGAGGCCGGCCGGATGGTTGTAGGCCCGTCATTGTTTGATGATACTGCACAATAAAGGTTTTAAAAAAAAAAAAGAACTGCGGGTGTTCGATGCCGTTGCTGAACAACGGCCTGACCCGGCCCACTTAAAGCCCTGGGTACCCCTCGAGTCAATCATTCTTGGCCTTTGGCCCTGAGCAGCACTCCTCTGCCTATCCGCCCGGTTCGCTCTATCCCAGTAGCGGCTTGTGGATCGAGTGCTGCGGGCGGTGGGGCGGGGGAGGGGCAGTGTGTGGGATAGTAAACTACGGCATATGTTCGAACAGAGTTAAGTAACTAAATAAATAAATAAAACAAATTACATTGCGTTCGCTGCATTGCCAAATGCGATGCAACGATCGCAACAAAATTTGTTTATTTATTTAGTTACTTAACTCTGTTCGGCCGCATGCCATAATTTACTAGCCCCTACCCTGCCACTCCCCCGCCTCACCGCCCCGCAGCACTCCCTCCACGAGCCGCTACTTATACTTCCCCACCTTCGACCCTTACACCCCTACACTCCACCCGGTCCCCCACATCCCCCTGTCCTCCTTCGCCTTCTCCACTCCCTCCCTTAATCATTGAGCCACCCAACATTCCGTGCTCAGCCCACCACTCCCTGGAAACTAAACTTGATTCTCTCATCTCTTCCATTTCCCAGCTTGAAGCATCCGTTTCACTATTAAATGCTAAGATATCCCCCTCCCCTAATTATCTCCCAAGGAGTTCTTTGCTCCCGCGCCCCAATAAAGCCAACCACAGTCTGTCCTGCACAGACATCACCAACTTACTGACTAGCTACAAGACTACCAAAGTCAATCCCCCTCAACTCTCTTAAGAACTCTGCTCAATTCACTATTCAGACTATCTCTTCCAACAGTACTTACCAGCCTCCCTCTCAAGGGGCACCCTCATTCAAGAATCTAATCCCTATCCCCCTTAACAACCCAAACACTCCCATCACCAAAACAGTTGCATCAGAACTACAGTGTATGCTCCACAACTGCAGATCTGCAACCAAACACAAACTAGAAATCTCTGACACTATCACCCAACACAATCTCGACATGCTCTTAGTCACTGAGACCTGGTTTAATGACTCCTCTCAACCTTTGTTTGATATTCTGATACCTACCGACTTCTCTATCCTCAGAAATGACAGAACAGACAAGATAGGGGGAGGCGCTGCGATTATCTTCAGAAACTCCCTTCAAATTAAAGCCTTTCCCACCATCCTCTTCCGCACTTTCGAATGCTTATCCCTAGAACTTCAAGTACATCACGGCTCGCCCTTCAGGTTCCATGCCATCTACCACCTGCCTGGTAACTGCTCTTCCTTCATGGAGGAACTCACTGACTTCATTAGTGACCAATATTCACAAAGCGACAGGCAGATCTTCCTAGGTGACTTCAATCTACACTTGGGCTCCATGGAAGACTCGGCTGCGAACAAACTTGCAACCTTTCTCTCAGCTAATGATCTTGTCCAACACTCTTCTGAAATTACACACACCAAGGGCTCAATTCTGGACCTTGTTATTTTTAAATCAGACCAGCTTATCATTGCTCCCCCTATTCCTGTAGACTGGTCAGACCATTTCCTCATTCCCTTCCGTTTTCACCTCTCGCACATTATAACTCTCGGCCAACCTAAAAGGGCTTCTACCTGGTTCTGCAAGACTAAAAACATTGACCTTGAGACTCTGTGTGATTCTGATATGCGTACACTCCCTAGTCTAGACCCTAACACCGATGTCAACGATCTCACCCCCCATCCCCCATTGCCTCTCAATCCCTGCAGTCGAAATCGACAAGGTCTCTCAACTCCAAAGCAAAAGGAAAACACCCACCCCCTCAGCACTTTGGTTCAATAAAGCTCTCTATGACAAAAGGAAAAACCTTAGAATCTTGGAGAAGCATTGGAGACAATCTCCATCTACCTCCAATCTCTCTCTTTTACGTTCAGCAAGATCCAATTACCACAACTACATCTTCCAAACAAAAGCATCTAATTTCAGATCCCTCCTCGATTCAGCTAAAAACAGACCCCAAAAACTTTTCAACCTCATCAAAACCCCAAATTGTTCTCCCCAAACCATCAATCTAGAGGATGCTTCAAAGAAAGCAACTGAATTTGCTATATTCTTTGATGAAAAGATCAAATCACTGGTGGATCAGGTCACCCACCCCACACCCATTGAGGAGCGAAAATCCTTTGTCACTTGGCAGAACTATGCCTCCATCTCGGAAGATGACCTCCTCAAACGCACCCTCAAAACCAAACTCTCCAACCATTCCTCTGACCCCATACCTAGTGGCATCGCCATTGATTTCTATACCAATACTCTCTCTTATTGGACCAGGCTAGTCAATCTCTTCCTCAGTCAAGGATCCCTCCCAGCTGTCCTCAAAACGGGACAGGTTACCCCCCTTCTAAAAACACCCTCCGCAGATGCTAACATCCTCAATAATTTCGGCCCCATCACCAATCTCCCTTTTTAGGGCTCGGGCCTACGCCACCACGAAGTGGGGGGCGGAGCTTCCGAGCTCTTATGCGTTAAAAAAAAAAAAGAATTCAGAAAGGGGTGCGGCTGGCACATTCCTTAGTTTTTTATGGCATCTGCCTAGTGATTCGTCTTCGCTGTGCTGTCTATTTAGTAGCGTTGACGTGATAGGCTATATGTAATGTACGCGTGCCCGATTTGGCATATTTTCGGCGGTTTCGCGCACGGCAGACTTATTAATCTTAATTAGGAGCTGTCAGAGTGCCCGTGTAATGCAATCCAGATGGTGCGAGCGCGTTCACCATTGCATTGCATGTATCATGCGCATATCTTTTCAGAAATCTTGAAAGACTGCGCACTTTTATTTTAGAAGACACGCGGATTGGCGAGGCAAGGGTGCTTGTATGCGAGGTATCTTAAAAAGTGAGTGCAGAGTAGTGAGTAGTGCAGAGTGGTAGTGCAGAGTGCAGAGTGCAGAGTGGTAGTGCGTAGTGCAGAGTGCAGAGTGGTAGTGCGTAGTGCAGAGTGCAGAGTGGTAGTGCGTAGTGCAGAGTGGTAGTGCGTAGTGCAGAGTGGTAGTGCGTAGTGCAGTGTGCAGAGTGCAGAGTGGTAGTGCGTAGTGCAGAGTGGTAGTGCGTAGTGCAGACTGGTAGTGCGTAGTGCAGAGTGCAGAGTGGTAGTGCGTAGTGCAGAGTGCAGAGTGGTAGTGCGTAGTGCAGAGTGCAGAGTGGTAGTGCAGAGTGCAGAGTGCAGAGTGGTAGTGCGTAGTGCGTAGTGCAGAGTGGTAGTGCGTAGTGCAGAGTGGTAGTGCGTAGTGCAGAGTGGTAGTGCGTAGTGCAGAGTGCAGAGTGGTAGTGCGTAGTGCAGAGTGGTAGTGCGTAGTGCAGAGTGCAGAGTGGTAGTGCGTAGTGCAGAGTGGTAGTGCGTAGTGCAGAGTAGTAGTGCGTAGTGCAGAGTGCAGAGTGGTAGTGCGTAGTGCAGAGTGCAGAGTGGTAGTGCGTAGTGCAGAGTGGTAGTGCGTAGTGCAGAGTGCAGAGTGGTAGTGCGTAGTGCAGAGTGGTAGTGCATAGTGCAGAGTGCAGAGTGGTAGTGCGTAGTGCAGAGTGGTAGTGCGTAGTGCAGAGTGGTAGTGCAGAGTGCAGAGTGGTAGTGCGTAGTGCAGAGTGCAGAGTGGTAGTGCGTAGTGCAGAGTGCAGAGTGGTAGTGCAGAATGCAGAGTGCAGAGTGGTAGTGCGTAGTGCATAGTGCAGAGTGGTAGTGCGTAGTGCAGAGTGGTAGTGCAGAGTGCAGAGTGGTAGTGCGTAGTGCAGAGTGGTAGTGCGTAGTGCAGAGTGCAGAGTGGTAGTGCGTAGTGCAGAGTGGTAGTGCGTAGTGCAGAGTGCAGAGTGGTAGTGCGTAGTGCAGAGTGGTAGTGCGTAGTGCAGAGTGGTAGTGCGTAGTGCAGAGTGGTAGTGCGTAGTGCAGAGTGCAGAGTGGTAGTGCGTAGTGCAGAGTGCAGAGTGGTAGTGCATAGTGCAGAGTGGTAGTGCAGAGTGGTAGTGTGTAGTGCAGAGTGGTAGTGCGTAGTGCAGAGTGGTAGTGCGTAGTGCAGAGTGGTAGTGCAGAGTGGTAGTGCATAGTGCAGAGTGGTAGTGCATAGTGCAGAGTGGTAGTGCAGAGTGCAGAGTGGTAGTGCAGAGTGCAGAGTGGTAGTGCGTAGTGCAGAGTGGTAGTGCAGAGTGGTAGTGCAGAGTGCAGAGTGGTAGTGCGTAGTGCAGAGTGGTAGTGCAGAGTGCAGAGTGGTAGTGCGTAGTGCAGAGTGGTAGTGCGTAGTGCAGAGTGCAGAGTGGTAGTGCGTAGTGCAGAGTGGTAGTGCAGAGTGCAGAGTGGTAGTGCAGAGTGCAGAGTGGTAGTGCAGAGTGGTAGTGCAGAGTGCAGAGTGGTAGTGCGTAGTGCAGAGTGCAGAGTGGTAGTGCGTAGTGCAGAGTGGTAGTGCATAGTGCAGAGTGCAGAGTGGTAGTGCGTAGTGCAGAGTGCAGAGTGGTAGTGCATAGTGCAGAGTGGTAGTGCGTAGTGCAGAGTGGTAGTGCGTAGTGCAGAGTGGTAGTGCGTAGTGCAGAGTGGTAGTGCGTAGTGCAGAGTGGTAGTGCGTAGTGCAGAGTGGTAGTGCGTAGTGCAGAGTGGTAGTGCAGAGTGCAGAGTGGTAGTGCGTAGTGCAGAGTGGTAGTGCAGAGTGGTAGTGCAGAGTGCAGAGTGGTAGTGCGTAGTGCAGAGTGGTAGTGCAGAGTGCAGAGTGGTAGTGCGTAGTGCAGAGTGGTAGTGCGTAGTGCAGAGTGGTAGTGTGTAGTGCAGAGTGGTAGTGCGTAGTGCAGAGTGGTAGTGCGTAGTGCAGAGTGGTAGTGCAGAGTGGTAGTGCGTAGTGCAGAGTGGTAGTGTGTAGTGCAGAGTGGTAGTGCAGAGTGCAGAGTGGTAGTGCGTAGTGCAGAGTGCAGAGTGGTAGTGCGTAGTGCAGAGTGGTAGTGCGTAGTGCAGAGTGGTAGGGTGTAGTGCAGAGTGGTAGTGCGTAGTGCAGAGTGGTAGAGCGTAGTGCAGAGTGGTAGTGCAGAGTGGTAGTGCGTAGTGCAGAGTGGTAGTGCGTAGTGCAGAGTGGTAGTGCGTAGTGCAGGGTGGTAGTGCGTAGTGCAGAGTGCAGAGTGGTAGTGCAGAGTGGAGAGTGGTAGTGCAGAGTGCAGAGTGGTAGTGCGCAGTGCAGAGTGGTAGTGCGTAGTGCGTAGTGCAGAGTGGTAGTGCAGAGTGGTAGTGCAGAGTGCAGAGTGGTAGTGCGTAGTGCAGAGTGGTAGTGCGTAGTGCAGAGTGGTAGTGCGTAGTGCAGAGTGGTAGTGCAGAGTGGTAGTGCGTAGTGCAGAGTGGTAGTGCGTAGTGCAGTGTGGTAGTGCGTAGTGCAGAGTGGTAGTGCAGAGTGCAGAGTGGTAGTGCAGAGTGCAGAGTGGTAGTGCAGAGTGCAGAGTGGTAGTGCAGAGTGCAGAGTGGTAGTGCGTAGTGCAGAGTGGTAGTGCGTAGTGCAGAGTGGTAGTGCGTAGTGCAGAGTGGTAGTGCATAGTGCATAGTGCAGAGTGCAGAGTGGTAGTGCGTAGTGCAGAGTGGTAGTGCAGAGTGGTAGTGCGTAGTGCAGAGTGGTAGTGCGTAGTGCAGAGTGGTAGTACGTAGTGCAGAGTGGTAGTGCAGAGTGCAGAGTGGTAGTGCAGAGTGCAGAGTGGTAGTGCGTAGTGCAGAGTGGTAGTGCGTAGTGCAGAGTGGTAGTGCATAGTGCAGAGTGCAGAGTGGTAGTGCGTAGTGCAGAGTGGTAGTGCGTAGTGCAGAGTGGTAGTGCAGAGTGGTAGTGCATAGTGCAGAGTGGTAGTGCGTAGTGCAGAGTGGTAGTGCGTAGTGCAGAGTGGTAGTGCGTAGTGCAGAGTGGTAGTGCGTAGTGCAGAGTGCAGAGTGGTAGTGCGTAGTGCAGAGTGGTAGTGCGTAGTGCAGAGTGGTAGTGCGTAGTGCAGAGTGGTAGTGCGTAGTGCAGAGTGGTAGTGCGTAGTGCAGAGTGGTAGTGCAGAGTGCAGAGTGGTAGTGCGTAGTGCAGAGTGGTAGTGCAGAGTGGTAGTGCAGAGTGCAGAGTGGTAGTGCGTAGTGCAGAGTGGTAGTGCAGAGTGCAGAGTGGTAGTGCGTAGTGCAGAGTGGTAGTGCGTAGTGCAGAGTGGTAGTGTGTAGTGCAGAGTGGTAGTGCGTAGTGCAGAGTGGTAGTGCGTAGTGCAGAGTGGTACTGCAGAGTGGTAGTGCGTAGTGCAGAGTGGTAGTGCGTAGTGCAGAGTGGTAGTGCGTAGTGCAGAGTGGTAGTGCGTAGTGCAGAGTGGTAGTGCGTAGTGCAGAGTGCAGAGTGGTAGTGCAGAGTGCAGAGTGGTAGTGCAGAGTGCAGAGTGGTAGTGCATAGTGCAGAGTGGTAGTGCGTAGTGCAGAGTGCAGAGTGGTAGTGCAGAGTGGTAGTGCAGAGTGCAGAGTGGTAGTGCGTAGTGCAGAGTGGTAGTGCGTAGTGCAGAGTGGTAGTGCGTAGTGCAGAGTGGTAGTGCAGAGTGGTAGTGCGTAGTGCAGAGTGGTAGTGCGTAGTGCAGAGTGGTAGTGCGTAGTGCAGAGTGGTAGTGCAGAGTGCAGAGTGGTAGTGCAGAGTGCAGAGTGGTAGTGCAGAGTGCAGAGTGGTAATGCGTAGTGCAGAGTGGTAGTGCGTAGTGCAGAGTGGTAGTGCGTAGTGCAGAGTGGTAGTGCATAGTGCAGAGTGCAGAGTGGTAGTGCGTAGTGCAGAGTGGTAGTGCAGAGTGGTAGTGCGTAGTGCAGAGTGGTAGTGCGTAGTGCAGAGTGGTAGTGCGTAGTGCAGAGTGGTAGTGCAGAGTGCAGAGTGGTAGTGCAGAGTGCAGAGTGGTAGTGCGTAGTGCAGAGTGGTAGTGCGTAGTGCAGAGTGGTAGTGCATAGTGCAGAGTGCAGAGTGGTAGTGCGTAGTGCAGAGTGGTAGTGCGTAGTGCAGAGTGGTAGTGCGTAGTGCAGAGTGGTAGTGCAGAGTGGTAGTGCATAGTGCAGAGTGGTAGTGCGTAGTGCAGAGTGGTAGTGCGTAGTGCAGAGTGGTAGTGCGTAGTGCAGAGTGCAGAGTGGTAGTGCGTAGTGCAGAGTGGTAGTGCGTAGTGCAGAGTGGTAGTGCAGAGTGCAGAGTGGTAGTGCGTAGTGCAGAGTGGTAGTGCGTAGTGCAGAGTGGTAGTGCGTAGTGCAGAGTGGTAGTGCAGAGTGGTAGTGCATAGTGCAGAGTGGTAGTGCGTAGTGCAGAGTGGTAGTGCGTAGTGCAGAGTGGTAGTGCGTAGTGCAGAGTGCAGAGTGGTAGTGCGTAGTGCAGAGTGGTAGTGCGTAGTGCAGAGTGGTAGTGCAGAGTGCAGAGTGGTAGTGCGTAGTGCAGAGTGGTAGTGCGTAGTGCAGAGTGGTAGTGCATAGTGAAGAGTGGTAGTGTGTAGTGCAGAGGGGTAGTGCATAGTGCAGAGTGGTAGTGCGTAGTGCAGAGTGGTAGTGCGTAGTGCAGAGTGGTAGTGCAGAGTGCAGAGTGGTAGTGCGTAGTGCAGAGTGCAGAGTGGTAGTGCGTAGTGCAGAGTGGTAGTGCGTACTGCAGAGTGGTAGTGCGTAGTGCAGAGTGGTAGTGCAGAGTGCAGAGTGGTAGTGCAGAGTGCAGACTGGTAGTGCGTAGTGCAGAGTGGTAGTGCGTAGTGCAGAGTGGTAGTGCAGAGTGCAGAGTGGTAGTGCATAGTGCAGAGTGGTAGTGCGTAGTGCAGAGTGGTAGTGCGTAGTGCAGAGTGGTAGTGCATAGTGCAGAGTGGTAGTGCGTAGTGCAGAGTGGTAGTGCGTAGTGCAGAGTGGTAGTGCGTAGTGCAGAGTGGTAGTGCAGAGTGCAGAGTGCAGAGGGGTAGTGCAGAGTGCAGAGTGGTAGTGCGTAGTGCAGAGTGGTAGTGCGTAATGCAGAGTGGTAGTGCGTAGTGCAGAGTGGTAGTGCGTAGTGCAGAGTGGTAGTGCATAGTGCAGAGTGGTAGTGCAGAGTACAGAGTGGTAGTGCAGAGTGGTAGTGCGTAGTGCAGAGTGGTAGTGCGTAGTGCAGAGTGGTAGTGCGTAGTGCAGAGTGGTAGTGCATAGTGCAGAGTGGTAGTGCGTAGTGCAGAGTGGTAGTGCGTAGTGCAGAGTGGTAGTGCGTAGTGCAGAGTGCAGAGTGGTAGTGCGTAGTGCAGAGTGGTAGTGCGTAGTGCAGAGTGCAGAGTGGTAGTGCGTAGTGCAGAGTGGTAGTGCGTAGTGCAGAGTGGTAGTGCGTAGTGCAGAGTGGTAGTGCAGAGTGGTAGTGCGTAGTGCAGAGTGGTAGTATGTAGTGCAGAGTGGTAGTGCAGAGTGGTAGTGCATAGTGCAGAGTGGTAGTGCGTAGTGCAGAGTGGTAGTGCGTAGTGCAGAGTGGTAGTGCAGAGTGGTAGTGCAGAGTGCAGAGTGGTAGTGCAGAGTGCAGATTGGTAGTGCAGAGTGCAGAGTGGTAGTGCAGAGTGGTAGTGCAGAGTGCAGAGTGCAGAGTGGTAGTGCAGAGTGCAGAGTGGTAGTGCAGAGTGGTAGTGCAGAGTGCAGAGTGGTAGTGCAGAGTGCAGAGTGGTAGTGCAGAGTGCAGATTGGTAGTGCAGATTGGTAGTGCAGAGTGCAGATTGGTAGTGCAGAGTGCAGATTGGTAGTGCAGAGTGCAGAGTGCAGATTGAGAGTGCAGAGTGCAGATTGGTAGTGCAGAGTGCAGAGTGGTAGTGCAGAGTGCCTAAAACACATTGCCATTTACAATGCCATTATCTCTAACTTAAAACAAACCCGAGCCCTAATGCATTCCTAATGCTTGTTTCCAATAACAGAAAAATGTGTTGCAAAACAACTTTCACAACACATTAAGGACAATAATCTCCTTGACGTGTTCCAATCTTGCTTTATTCAAAATTGCAGCACTGAAACCGCCCTGCTTCAAGTGATCGATGATGCACTGCATATACTCGATTCGGCGGAATCCTGCCTGCTGATTCTTCTTGACCTCTCTGCAGCGTTTGACACTGTTAATCACAACACCCTCCTCAACACTCTTCAACAGAGAATGGGCGTGGAAGGCACAGTGCTTAAATGGTTTACTTCATTCCTCTTGTACAGATCTC
This sequence comes from Lissotriton helveticus, assembly GCF_964261635.1. Lineage (NCBI taxonomy): Eukaryota > Metazoa > Chordata > Amphibia > Caudata > Salamandridae > Lissotriton > Lissotriton helveticus. The sequence goes on from NC_136061.1 coordinate 1,135,870,337, forward strand.
AAATAATCAAAATTGTGAACAGTCTCTCGTCTCCTCTGGTGGTTGATCAAGGCGTCCCTTAAGGTTCTATTCTTGCACCCACTCTATTTAATCTCTATCTGGAACCATTAGGGAACCTCCTAAGCAAATCTGGAATCCACTACCATCTCTATGCGGATGACACCCAAATCTACCTCAAGGTGTCTTCCTCACAAGATCTCTCACTACTCAACTCTACTCTCAACTCTATTCATAAGTGGATGTTAGTTCACCAACAAATTCTCAATCCCTCCAAAACTAAATTCCTCCTCCTATCTACCTCTCTCTCCCCGCCTCCTGTTCAGTCCTGGATCGATCAGCTGAATCTACTCAACAGTAAACCCATCATTGCCGACTGCGCTCAATCCCTAGGTGTCATACTTGACATAAGACTCAACCTAATGTCCCACATCAACTCCATTGCCAAGAGCGCACGTTATCAGCTGCGCCTTCTGTGGGTGATTCGTCGGTTCTTCCCGGAGAAAGACCTAAAAACCTTGTTCCAATTGCTAGTTCTCTCTAGACTGGATTATTGTAAATCTCTTCTGACTGGCCTTCCCAAATCTCACCACTCACCCCTCAAATCCGTCCTCCATTCAGCAGCTCGCTTCATTTCAGGGTCCAAACAAAGTGACCAAATCACTCCTATCCTGTCTTCTCTCCGATGGCTTCCCATCGAGGCGAGAGCTATTTACAAAACGGCTTGCATCACCCACAAAGCCTTGCACTCTTCCTCCCCTCGCTATCTGGCTAATAAAATGAAATTGTCTGGAGGCATGAGGCCTTCTCAGAATCCTGAAAAGTTTCTGCTTGAGCCCCCCTCCTTCAAAAGGGAAACATTGAGGTAATACGGTGAGAATCTGGAACTCGCTTCCTCCATCGCTCCGTATTACCACCTCCATCCGGATCTTCAAAGCGGACCTCAAATCTCTTCTATACCAAAGACATTTTCAGAACAAACTGCCAGATTCATCAAAGACCCGTTTTGCGAGTCTTTAATAGCGATTCATAAGGAATCGCTATTAAGGACTTGCAAAACGGGATTCATGTAGGAATTGCAAAACAAATTGCGATTCCTACATGTTCCTTATTTGCGATTAGCAAATTGCTAATCGCAAATAAGGAATAACTCCCCATGCATTCCTATGGGCCTACAGGCCCATAGGAATGCAAGGGGAGTTATGCCTTATTTGCGATTAGCAGTTTGCTAATCGCAAATAAGGATGCGATTTCAAGGGTGCAGGGGTGTCCAAAGGACACCCTGTAGCACCCCTGAAATGTGAACTTACACTGATGTTGTGCACACACATGTCCAAAGGACATGTGTGTGTGTAACATGCAACTTAGAAAAATGCATTTAAATGCATTTTTCAAAGTATTCGCTATTTACCACGAGGTTTGACCTCGTGGTAAATAGCGGTCCTAAATTGTGAATTCGCAATTTTTAAATGTTTCATGAATAGCATTTAAGGATTCTCTAATAGAGATTCCTTAAATGCTAATCCTCGCAAATTTGCGAATTCTTTATTACCGATTTTTGCATTTGGTATGATGAATCCCAAATGCAAAAATTGCACTCGCAAAGGGCCAGATTCTCAGAATCTGGCCCTTTTGCGAGCGCATTTCGCTTGATGAATCTGGCTGTAAGTCCTTCATTCTCAGACCCCGCCAGGGAGTCCGCTAGCCATTGCGAATTTGTAATATTTATTTATTTTTGTACATTCCTTGCTTGCTGTGTTGGATATTGTGTTCCTCCTGCCTGCTGTGTCCGATTCTGTGTCTTGCTATTTTTGTACGTTCTATTTTGTAACATTTCTCTCATTTAACGTAACTGGTTCTACTGTACAGCGCTCTGACACCTTCGGGTAAAGTCCACTCTTTATAAAAATTCATAAATAAATAAATAAATAAAATACTGCAGTCTATCCAAAAACCACACGCCAGGTAACAAGTAGGTACGTACGCTTCCAGACTGCGTGGACCATGTTTTTAAACAAGGCAAATGCCCTATTGTCTGCAAGCACTTAATTTAGGAAACACCTATGCCAGAGTAGTTCTCGTTTAAATGGCTGTAGTTCGCTGCTTTAAGTCGTGTGACAAAACGAGTTGACAGACTGCTATGACGTGCGATGAATACAGAAAATGACAGACCCCATACCACAGACAACTAAACTATCATTAGTGCCACTCTAAAACCTAACAATCTGCTGTAAACAACCGGAAAGGGAAGCACAGAATTCAAAACAATGCTCGCGCAGTTCCTTGAAAAGGAGAACCCATTGCCAACAGGAGGACTGTCCTCTGTTTTGTGCCTTTTGTTGTGCAGATAATAACATCTTTAAATTATTGAGTGGGTTACTTTTAAAACCTGCAACTAGGCTTTATGTGATTATTAACTCCTGTAGGCCAAAAGGCCTAGCAATTGCTAAGATAATTAATGTTTTGCATTATTCTGTTATCTATTTTTGCTTCTGGCACTACTCTTTTCTCATGTGCTATCATTTTTAGTTTTTGATTACACCTCGAAGTGTGAGTATTTACTTTTCCAGTTTCATCACTTTGTTAGCAGACACTTAAAAGTACGATTTCATTGTATTGTATATTGCATTCTATGCTAACTAACTTGTTTCTCAATTTGCATCTCAATCTAGCTGACTGTTGAATATGATAGTTGTATATATTGTAGTCAATATTTACAGAAATGTCAGATTTACCCACCCCAAGCCATTCCTACTTAATAATAGTGTTACTTGCATTGCTACTACAAATAAAAATCATGCGCAAAACAACGTACTTTCAACATATCGGGCCTGATTCATAAAAGTAAGCTTACACTTCGTATTAATTTTATTACAGCTTTGGTTTTCACAAATGAGTGTAATTTTACTACTAGTAATTGTACTAGTATTAAAATTGCACGTGTAGTTTGTGAATACAAAAACAGTAGTAAAGTTACTACAGCAAGTGTAAATGTACACAAAAGTGTATGTTTACCTTTGTGAATCAGACCCTGCATAGTTTTAATGACCCAGGAGACTTACTCGTTTTCTATTGCTGGTAGGGGGCTGCAGAACATTCTGCAGCCCCCCACAATATAAAGACATTGGTGGTGTAACTGTCACTTATAGGGGCATCACCCAAAAAAGAATGTAAATAGCCCTCTCATGGCCTTATGGGGTGCTCTTTGAAGGAGCAATGAATAAGAAATGAACGGTTGTCCATTTTTAAAAACAAATTCTGGGTGTCCCGTTCCCACCTGTCCTATTCCTATTTCTTTTTCAACACTTGCTGTTAATCAAAGTTTTGTAGTGGTTAGTTAAGGGGTGTAAAGAAGAAAGGGTTATCCCAAACATGTTTTTCAGACAATGGATTTTCTATAGGCTTTTTAGAAAGGCGCAGCGGCCCAACAGCTGAATGGATTTTTATGAAATTTGGCAGGAAAACTCTAGAACACTCTTTATGCCACAACACTCTATGCCACAACACTCTATGACACGGAACTGTATGATACGATATATGTGATAATCTACACACTTCTACTCTACAACACTCTACTCCATTCTATAAAACTCCATCTGTGCTACTCTATGACACTTTACTCCATTCTACTCTATGATACACTACTCCACACTAGTCTCCCCTCTATGAAACTCTACTCTATGCCACCCTATGTCACTCCACTCTATGACACTCTATGCCACTCCACTCTACCACACTCCATGACACTCTCTTCCACGATATGACAGGCTACTCCACTTTACTTTACAACATGCAACTCCACTCTTTGCCACTCCAGTGTACTCTACAACACACCACGACATTCTATGTCACTGCACTCTATGCCACTCCACTCTTTTTCACTCCACTCTACGTATGTCCACTCCACTCTATGCCACTCCACTCTACGGCACGACAGCCTACGTCATGGCTCTCTAAGCCATGAAACTCTGTCTGCACTCGCTATGTCATGAAACTCTACGTCACAACACTCTATGACCCTCCACGCCACTCAACTATATGCATTCCGCTTACCTCCACTGTACAACACTCTGCACCACTCTGCTCTACTCCACATTATGACACTCTACTGCACTGCATGTCACTCCACTCTATAATACTTTACTCCACACTATGGCACTCTTGGACACTCTACGCAACTCCTTCTATGCCACTACAAGCCACTTTACTCAACTCTACTCTATAACACATCAATCCACTTTACTCCGCTACTCCACTCTACGCCACCCAAATTTACACTACTCAATACCACTCCACTCTATGACACTCTATGCCACTCCACTCTACCACACTCTACTCCACTCTGCAGCACTCTACTCCATTCGTTGCTACTCCACTCTACTCTACTCCACTCCACTCTACACCATTCCACGACACTCCTCTCTCTGACACCCCAACCTAAGACACTGCACTATATGATACTCTCTTCCACCTTACAACACTCCAGTGTATGACACTTTACTCTATGACACTCTACTACACTCCATGCCACTCCACTCTACAACATTCTACTCCACTCTATGATACCCTATGATACCCTACTACACAATACTCCACTAGACGTCATTCCACTCAAAGACACTCCACTCAACAACATTCCGCTCTTCCCACATCTGTAGTTTAATGGGTTCAAAATCCTATATGAAAGTATAATGGAATAAACAGTCCTTTGAGAAAAATGTGTGGGACCTTGTGCCTTGCATTCACTGCATGATTGTTAACTGCTTAAACTTTTGGATGTGTGTACAATAAAATCTCTACACCACAAAACTGCAATTGCTATTCCAATGTATGCCCTTCTACTGTACTCCTCTCCACTCTAATCTACAGCCTGCCACTCTACTCTACGACACATACGCCACTCTATGATAAGCCACTTCACTCTACGACATGCCACTCCAATCTACGAGACTCCGCTCCACAACACTCCACGCAACTCCACTCTATGGCACACACACTCCACTGTACGTCATGCGACTCAACTCTACGACATGCCACTGTATTCTATGCCCCTCCACTGTAAGAGACCCCATGAAACGCCACTCTCTGACACACCCCTCCACTCTGCTCTACAACATGTCACTTCACCTCTACTCTGCCCTACAACAGGCCACTTCACCTTATACTACTCCAGTCTACTCTAAGACATGCCACTCCACTCTACGCTACTCCACTTTATGCCACAACACTCAATGCCACAACATTTTACGGCACAACACTCTATGCCACAACACTCTACCACAGGAGACTCTAAGCAACCTCACTCTTTCTCACTCTGCTCTATGCCATTACACTTTACTCCACTGTATGACACTCTAGTCCATTCAAGGACACTCTACGCCCCTCTATTCTACCACATTGTACTGCACTGCACGCCACTTCATTCATCAACACTCTACAACACTCTACTCTATGGCACTCTACTCTACTCCACTCCTCTCTACTCCACTCTACTCAACTACTTCTATGCCACGCCATGCCACTTTACTCCAGTCTACTCTATGGCACACTACTCCACTCTACACCACTCCACTGTATACCACTCTATGCCACTCTACTGTATGCCACTCCACTCTACCACACTCGACTTAACTCTACAATAATCCTCTCCACTCTATGCCACTCCACTCTACTCCACTCTATGACACAGCACTCTACAATACTCCACTCTGTGACACACTCCTCCACTCTACTATATGACACACACCTTGACAAAACTCCACTCTTAGATTTGAAACACATTTTAATTTAAAAAACAAACATTGAAATCCAATGAAAAAACAAAGGTTGAGGATAAGTAAGTTACGCAAAGTTAATTAATTATTTGTACACAAACCCTAGAAATTCTAAAGTGAAAGTCATAAATAACAGTTATAGTTTCAGCCCACTCAAAATGTAATATAATTTGTGCACCTCCGTACACAGTGATGTCAACTCACTAGCCACACTATATTAACTATAATTCGGCCTGCTACCATGCACAGTGTTCTCATAAATGAACTCATTTGAGATGTAAAGAGTTTTGTTCTGAATGCTTTAATTTAACATGCTATAAGTGATATAATATGAAAGGTTATAAGCTGTTCGTGGATAAGGCATTAGTTACCTTTCTAACACATACATGTAGGCGCGGCGACATGTCCTCTCAAAACGATGGAACTTTCAAAGGACCTCAGATACCAAACCCAGATCTTCTCAAAAAAAGGCATACAGCAGCCATAGAACTGTGACCACACACCTCTCCAACCACTCATGTTGGCTTCTCAGCTTGCAGTCGTGCCATGCTTGATCAAGTGCTGGTTTGTGCAGACTTCAGTCTGAGGTACCCATGGAAGCCTGATTGCTCTTTATCTAATATATGTTATTGTTAGTTATGTTCTCTTATTCTCTTATTTTTGCTCGCTATTGGTTTGTGTACAATGATTAATGGGGCTGTTTGGTCGCTAAACTTGTCTAGCTTTGCAGAATAATACCTGGTGGAGATGTTATCCTAGTAGTATCACCAAGGGCCATATGTATCAAGCCTTTTGCGAATCGCAAACGGCCTTTTTGCATGTTTTGGGATGTATGATATATTCCCAAAATAAGGAATTGCAAAGTTGTGCGATTCCTTATTTTGCCATAGCATTTAGGGAATCGCAATTTTGCGATTCTTTAAATGCTATGTATGTAGCATTTTTGGCTAGCGAATTTTGGTTAAGAATTCGCAAATTACCACCAACTTGTAGTTGATGGTAACTTGCGAATTCTTCAAAAAATGCACAATTTGGCATTTTTGAAAGTGGCATGTGATGCACACACATGCCCAAAGGGCATGTATGTGCGCCATATGCACACACATGTACATTTCAGGGGTGCAGCAAGGTGTCTTTGAGACACCTCTGCACCCTTGAAATAATTCTCAAATTGCGATTAGCAAATTGCGAATTCGCAATTTGAGAATTATTTCGCAATCATTCCTATGGGCCTCCTGGCCCATAGGAATGCATTGGAAATTATTCCTTAATTGCGAATTCGCAAAATGCGAATTCGCAAATAAGGAAGATTAAGGAATCGCTAGAAGATAACAATTTTCTTCATACATACCATTTTGCGATTCCTAAATAGTGATTCCTTAAAAATCGCTATTTAGGAATCGCAAAAGAGTTTGTTGATACATATGGCCTTTAGTCCTTTATTTTTCCAGCAGTTCTATCTACTTGAATGAGACCCGCCCTCACTTTCTACTAGTCCAGGAAGTTTTCTTTATTATTTGCTGTTTGTATTTCGTACTTTTTGTTTATATACATTAGGTTTCTTAGCATGGTGTCACCTTTAACTCTATGTTAGTTTAAAGTTTCACTTGTATTGTTGTTTCCACCTGCACCCTTTGCGTCTCTACTGCTTTATTTAGGTCTCAATTTACCCCTTTTTCGTCTCTGATCTTCACGGGAACCTTTTCATGCATTGTGCGTTCTTGCACCTGTATTCTGGCAGGGGCAGGTTGATTCTGAGCCTCTCATCGTCAACACAATAATACTAAACTCCCAAATCTATTCATATCTGTTTCATTTTCCTGCTAAGATTTTTTTCTGTGTAGTCTAAGTTACAGCTTAGTAAAACTGTATTATTGTTCAGCCTTGCTCTGGTTTCGCAAAACACTGGCTTGCCCATCAGAAGGCGGGGGGCTGTTATTCGTGACAGTCCTGGCATACGATCTTCCTGGGCACATGTGTTCGCATGTTCTCTGGCTCACCGTGTAGTTTCATATATCTCTTTGGGATGCATTTACAAATACAATATTTCTATAAAAGAAAGATGATGACTGGTTCTCTTGCAAAATAACATGTTCTCTGTTTTCAATCGTGCAGTACAGTTTCAAAACAAGTGTATGCTCCCAGAAGAATCGGATTAATATTGGGCCTTCTTGCTCTAACAAGCATTGGAAAAACCATGAAGTCTGCTGTAGTGTGTTAACACACGCAAAAAACACTTTGCACGTCTGTGTTTGAATGATTCAGCACATTTTGGCCGGACTACTACTGATTTTGTCAATGCTTATTTCAATTCCAGTACTGAGGGAATTGAAAAGTCCTGTGATTGACAGGTGTAGGTGACTAATCATAGTGTAAGCCATAGTGTAAGCCCAAAACAGAGCTAGAGACTGAGGGGCATATTCATCAAGTAGTTGCATTGCCCTTGCACCAGGCAAAGGGGAGTAAGGGTGATGCAACAACTAAATATGCGTTACTCTGCCCCATGGGGGTGTTCTATGGGTGGAGGGGGGTGTTCCCATGCATTCACCCATGAATTTTGGAACATTCCCCGATTTACCATTATAGGTAGACCTGAGAATGCATCAAAATGCTACGCCTCCCCAGGTGAGGTGTAACGAGGAGAAATATATTTATTTCTCCTCGTTTTTCCTATTTTTGCAGCACACATAGAAAGAAGAAAATGCCTCGGTGGATTGTTTTTGTGCAAGAAGGTGCCCCTTCCTGCCCAAAGACAACCCTGATTGCAATGCATGCACCCTTGCACCTCGTCTCGAGGGGGTCTGCGTTGGCGCTAGGCAGCCAAAAGGTTGCCAGCGCAAGGAAAGGACAGGAATGCGCCATATTGTGTTAGATACAGCACATTTCGTCCCTTTCCCTATCAAACAGCTCAGCAAGGTGACTTGCTACGTTGCATGATTTTTTCATAAATATGTCCCTAAAGCCCCAGCTACAAGATGCGCAGTGCTGTCTGGGAGCAAACTCTGCAGCTGTAATTATTAGTAACCTGCAGAAATACCTCCCTATAGAGTGCAATGACGAGTTAAGCTCTATGCAATGGGGAATAAATGTGTGGACCCTCTTTTACTGGGTGAAAACCAGCACAGAATGCCCAGGTGGTGAATGGGAGCAGAGGATTCTGTGTGGGGTGCGGCTGGAGTGAGGGGCTAATAGAAGGAAGGAAAGGGAAGGAGAAGACTTGTTCTGGGACAGGATAGCATTGCATACTCCCCCTTGGCAGTGGAAGGAGCTCAGGGATGCTCTGGGATAAACATCCATAATTTAGACAGTTGAATACAATTAGTTTGCTTTATTGGTGGTATTTAAACTATGTCATCTCTATAAACATCTACGGTAATAGGTAAGCATGATCAGGAAGGTCTTAACTGCTTCTTATTCATTCTAGAAAATCTCTTCCAAAATTCATTTATTTTAAAAAATATCTCATTGTTATCAAGCTGTTCAGATTGTCTTCCTCTGACAGAACCTCAGATTTGTCAAATAACAGCTGCAACACTGATCTTAAAAGAACTACTGATGTAGAACAATGAGACAGTCTGTGCCTTAGCTAGTAACAAAACGAGTTATCCCTTAGGATCTCAACCGACACGTCATCAACCTATCATTTTTGGATAGACCAACTTATTTGTTATTCTGATTGAGGTAAGTCAAACAAATATGGCTGCATAAGAAAAGCCAATTAACCAAGCTTAGTTTCGGTATTTCTAGATCTGTCTGCAGGCCGAAGAGTCAAAGTGCCTTTTTTAAGTACCTTAGGCATTGCATCTTTCTAACTTTATGGTTCACGTTCCATCTCTCATTGTGACTTCCTATCTTAACTCTTTACACATTCCACCATTCTCTGAAGTAAAGCCTCCATCTGAAAAAGACATATCTTAAATTAACAGACATAATAATGAACTGGAGTGTAGTGTAGTTCCTATATTCCCAATAGGCTCTGCGTATTGGAATAACATAAACGATAGTTTAGACGTAGGACTGAGGTCGACTAGGTCTCTACTGAATATGTTAAACTTAATTATGAATGCCAGCTAGCTCAGAGGTCACTAGAAACTTTCTCGAGTTAACTTGCCTGAATAGACAAGAAGGGATTAGCTTCTGACAACCGCATTAACATGACAACTTTGCTCCCCCCAGAATAAGGAGTATATCTCCAGAGTCGTGTGAAAACAATAGACAGCTATTTCACTCAGTCAATCGTACATGCTTAGTTTCACCAGAGTGCAGAGAAATAGAGAGACGGGCGTTTTCAATAAAAGTTGTTATTTATTGAGCAGTCCTCTTTCTCGAGCAAGAGAAGTGAATTGTCACAATTGCAATACTTGTTATAAAGTAAATTGCGTACAGTAAAAGGAGTATTATGAAATAATACTGTAAAATCATTTATATGGTTTCTGAGCCATATAATACATATCATAAAATCATTGACTAAACATACTCAACTGGTACTTCTAAGATACGCCTACCCCGGTGTACCTAACCTAAGCCTAGTACGTGGGAAGGAGTAAGTGAGCTGCAGTTTAAGTTAAGTTAGTTTTTGCCAAGAATCTGAATCAAGAATTCTCTTAAGGATTTAATCAGCTCTGTACCTTGGTTATATAATGAAGGAGGTCTTGTATCTCGTTCTCAGGACTCGATTTCCCAGCAACCCCAGAGGGTGACTGGAAACACTGGAGCTGGATTTCTCGGCAGGAGAAAAGACAGCGTCTCTCTCAGTGCGTCAATGGGAGGGTGGGCTTCCTTCGGCTCTCGCATCAGCTGGGCTTCGGGCAAGTAGATAGCTGCTCTGCTCCAAACCACTGTGTGTTTGCTTAAGGCAACGTTGGTATATTTATACCTGGAAGGTGCCGAGTTTGACGTAAGGTTGGACATAAGACGTCATTAAGAACTTACAGTTCTTTCTGGACTCCAGGATATCTTGTTCAAATCAAAACAAAAGCAGGGGGATTTCCCGGGCTGCTGGAGGCTTGGTTTGTTTAAAGAACGCGTTGTACTTTCCGAGTCTTTGGACTGCATTGGCTATGACTAAATATGGGTATGATTCTTATTTCTTTATAAGGATATTATTTGTTATAACCACATAAGGGCATGAATCGGGAATATTTAATTAGGGTCCTAAATACGTTTACAACACCCACTCCACGTATTATGTCAATCATTACTAAAATACTAAGCAATACTAAACATATAACGATGCATGTGTTTTCCAACCCACCCCAAAATACATAAATTGCATTTGAAATGATATATGGTATATACCCGAAAAATTAGTATTTGTACTGTACGGTTTTCAAGCAGTGGTATCCTTTAGATAATGCATACATAAATATTTGCTGAATGAATTGCGAAAATTACATTTATGAAATGGCTCTTAATACAGAAAAAAAGGTTGAGACCATTTCATCACATATTTATACAATACTGTACATGTGCTAGAGGCTGAAGCAAAATATTGTCTCTAGAGTTTCAATATAGAAGTTCTGTTCTCTAAAAATAGTTTTACTTTAAGCAGAGTACCGTGTGCCAGAAAAAAGGTAAATATTTTGGAAATGGAAAAATAATTTCGCTTTCAGGGGAAGAAATAGTTCCAATTGTTTTCAGTATTCTTGTTTATAAAAACTGAAGGCCGAATTCAGAGTTCAGGGACGCTGTGTGCTCGTTGTTTTTAAAAGTTATTCTCGTTGTTAGGAGAGAACATCAAATCAGACAGGCTTGCGAAGAATTCGTCTACAACAGTAGGTGAAAGTTCGACAAAGTTCGAAAAAGCTGAAATAGTGCATATGTGAGAGTCATTGCTATCATCGATGTCTGGATCAGCAATGCTCACAGAAGGTTGTACCTGTGTGGTGCTGCTTTCATCTCGTACTTCACCGCCACCTAATTGTAATGGTGAAGTCTCAACGAATGCCGTCATCAGAATAGGTAGCCGCTGGGGACAACACGTTGCATGATCCGTTACCGAACCAAGCAAAGTATCGATATCCATAGGTACTGCTGATGGTAGTGTAAGACAGACGTCCAACATGCATTCTCCTCCGCATAGCAGACATCGAAGCACAGGTAAGATGCAATCTTGCCAGATTGGTCTGAATGAAAGAAACCAGGTAGTACTCAGATCTCTTAGCCGGGCAAAGCCAAGGACTTTAGTGATCCGTTCTCGGTATCGTATAGCCACGATTGTCTCCTCCATTGTAGCCTGAGTTTTGTTTGGGGCTTGACTTGCCATATCGGAGCAGAAGGAACAAAAATAAAATTCCTGCTACGAGTCCCAAAAGAAGAGGCAGTCCGCCGAATACAGAATGCACAAAATTCGGGAAGATGCCCAGAACTGTTTCAAAGGGTGCTAACAGCTCCGAAAAAATGGTCTTAAATACATGTGTGATGCCACTGGTATCAGACATGTTTAAGATTTGGCTTAACATTTCTACAAAATGCACGGGGCAATTTGTCGATAAAAGGGTATGTATCTCTGCCGCTGTCCTTGCAAGTTGCAGATCATACGTCTCTTTGGACGAGGTTAATGGCACAGTTTTTTGTAAAAGAATAGACTTCATCCTGCTTAAAGTATCAATTCGAATAGAAGAGATATTCACAGAAGGCCATAATGTTGCCTCCTTGTCTGGATTGCTGTTTGGATACAATACTTGCATACAGCAAATGACCCTGGAAGTAACGCTCATGAGATAGGCTAATCCTGGCACCATGCCACAACAGCTGCGGTCATTTATTACAACGTAGCTGCCGTTGGAAAGCTTTCTGAAAAAAGGCTCTATCTGTGTTGCAGGAGTGCCATGCAGGTGACATGAAAGGTTATTTGATGAACCTTCGCAGGCTCCATGCAATTTAATACCTTGACACAGAAGTGTACAGCTTAGTGCATTTTTACAGTTATTACCACTAAGAAATACCTCTTTTTTCCCTTCACTATAACATTTATGTGTATAAGGTAATTTCCAGGTTGACTTGATGCATCCTTTACCCAACCTTTCATACAGGCCTGCTGGTATATACTTTTGGCAATATTGAAACTGGAAGGTTGTTATCGGAATTGTAATTGTACCATGTATTATCCATTCAATGACAGGTCTCTCTGACATTGTCAATGGTAATCTCTCACATTTTTCAATGCTCAGAATCGTATAGTCTGCTCCTTTTTGTGCCAAACTGATTTGTTTATCAGTAAGGTTAAAGATAGAAAATAATGACATTTTGTTGATTAGACGCCATGGCACGTGACCTGAATGCAGATTTTGTAACGTCCAGCCTAGCTGTATAATAGAACGTAATTGGGACTGGCCATGTTGTAACATTAGCATATCCTGTTCTATTATGTCAATAGCAGATGATACAATGCTGTCCAGTGAATAACTTCTGGAGGACAGAGTTGTTAACCCATTGTCCACTACAGACAGTGATTTTTCCAAATGAATACGATCAATTTCTCGTATTTTTTCAGCAGTTTCAATTTGCATTACTTTCCAAGCCTCGTTGTAAGCTACGTATATAGCGGCGTATATGAAACGTTTTTGACGCTGTTTGCGAGGTCCCAATATGAAATCTCGCAAGTCAGCACCTTCTTTAAGTAAAGTCAAGTGTTACTTAATTTCCTGCAGTGTGGATCTTTGTAGCCATTGGAGGCATAGTTTCCCTACACTGTATGTTTTAACTATCCCTGGATGTTGTCTCTGGGAATATCTTGGGTCTGGCCTGGTCTGGTTGAACCCCTGTGTTTTGTTCAGGAATCTATCTTGACAGTTATTAGTGTCTGTGGGCCAGATCATCCATTTTTTCCAATCAGGATTTGTTCTGTTTTGGTGTAAAATATGGGAAACGTCTATCTCCACATCTGTAGTGCTATTACTATCAGGTATGGGCTTTGGAATAGACGGTTTGTTAAAGTCTTTTATCTTGGCTAAACCAAGACAGGTTGTTTGTTGAATGGTGTCATTTAGGAATATTATCTGTTATGGGATCATGCAGGCTCTAAATAATGATTCTAGACCTTGTACCTGCCAGTCTTTTGTACCCCAGATGGTTTTTGTCTCAACGTTGTTTTTCCAAAATTCAAAACCAAATGTAGACATTTTTTCATAAAATTTTTCAGAATAAATCAATTTAGTATTTGTCAACATGTTTTTCATTCCTGTCTTATTTCACATTTTGTAATAAAACGTTTCTGGATTTGTGTTGTTAAACCCTGAGAAGTATGGAAATTTCTCATAAAATGTTTTCGAGCTGCCTTTTGGCGGTGTTGGGCAATGTTCCCATTGATTATAAGTAAAAACATTTCTAGGATTAGCAGATTTATGCAAATAGTGATGACCATAGTGGTTAAAACAGTACATTTCTTCATAGTTAGATGAACCCTGCAAATAGTCATGTTCTGTGAATTTTGCTGACATTTCTAAATCTGACATCATATTATTAATATTTTCAAAGTCCCAATCATCAGAGAAAGTACTTGGTGTTACAAAGTCAATTAATGAAACCTTGAACTGATGTGGATATTTCACGAGTTCAACCGGGCCATAGATTTCGTAATCCGTTTTGTCCCATGCTACACCCCCAGGTATAGGATTGGCTGTGATGTTCACTGATGATAGTTCTCTTTTTTCAATGTGAGAAGATCTCTGAGGCTTTAGGGCCAAGTTGATGTTCTGACTTGCTGTTTCCATTGTACTATATTTTCCATCAATACATTTTCCCAAGCTTAACATCAAAATGAGCCAGAGTAGGAGGAAAAGTACACCTAACACAATGCATAATTCAATCCATGGTGAAATCAGATATGTTTCTTTGAGTTGATGAAAAAGTTCTATAATTTTTACTTTGATAGTTTTCGTTGCTGGCATTTCTTCATGTTCACAAGGATCATCAGAAAGGTAATCGAAAACGATGAAGTAGCCAGATGCAGTTCTGTCAATTGTTGGAATTGCTTCCGGATTTTCATTTATCTTTGGAGATGTATGTTCAGAGGCTACATCATTGTAGACTGGTGTTTCTTGACGAACTGTTACAATTTGGGTTTCAAGAGGCACAAGTTCCATGGCTTTGTTGCATAGTCCTTTTTTATTCACTGTAGGTTTATCAAATGTGATTAGTCTCTCAGTTTGAACCTCTTGGATTGTAGCAAGGTTTGGTCTTCTGCTACTTCTTGGGAGTCCACTGGGCCTACTACTTATTATTGGCCACATGATTGTGGTTTTACCAGGTCGATTGATACAAGTCTGTTCTCCTTTTTACCAGCAAGGGGCGGTAGTACTACTGATCTTGTTCCGCTGACAGCTAAGACTGGTACTGCTTTTCTGTAAGAAGGCCCAAATTCCTTCTTCACCGCAATCTTTTCTCTGACCAGATCCCCAATCTTTGGAATCCAAACAGGTCTTGCTGGGACAGGTGGTTTTTCTTCAGTGGTCGTTGGCTTTAGCTTTGTGTTACTTAGACTTCTTCTTGTTTCATTTAAGTCCTGTAAAACAGCCAAACGATCTTTGATGTCAAAGGATTTTTCTTTCACCACTGAAGTCTGACAATCTAAGTCCTGGATTATCATTCTAGTACCGAAAAAAAGTTCGTATGGAGTGATACCTCTTAGAGAATTTCTTGGCAGATTATTAAGACTACGTTGGACACTTGTTAGATGTTTGACCCACCCATCACCCGAACCTAATACCCTCGCCGTTATAGATTGCTTTATGTCCCGGTTTTTTCTCTCCACTACCGCATTTCCCTCGGGATGGAATGGACTAGAGTACCGCAATGCAATGCCCATGCTGGTCATGGCCTCCTTGTAAGCTCGAGAGCTCAACGCAGGACCCTGGTCAGAAGGTAGCATGCCAATTGCGTATGTGCCGATAAAGACTCGCAAATCTTTTATAACAGTTCTGGCGTCAGCTGAGCGCTGGGGCCTCATCTAAATGAATCTCGTCTTAATAATTATGGGATCTCCTTTTTCCATCTGGATTTTTGCGTATAGATTGCCTAATGCTTTCTAATAAAGGTATCTGGGCTGGTGTCTCGTCCGGTTCACCACTGCAATCTCTATTGCAGTCCTGACAATTCGTTGCAAAGTTGTAAATTTGCAAGTTCATCCCCGGCCACCAGTATTGTGATTGTAATTCTATTAGAGATTTCAAGATCTCTTGGTGCCTCAGACCCATTCCGATGTGTGCTTCTTGAATCAAGTAAGCTCTCCGGTTCGTGTTTGGAATTACTCTGTCCCCCACTCCAGGGATTTGAGCAAAAGGAACGGAGTTTGCATCAATTATGTATTTATTTCCGAGTGGATAATTTAGAGGTAACGCCGCATAGTTGCCTTCCATTGAGGCTTTTACTGCTAGTAGCGTTTCACCGTCTATATGTTTTTTAGTACGCTTTTTTGTAGCTATGGAAGCCGGTTTGACAGCTGCCGTTGTGGCTCTGTTAACCAATGAATTCCCTGCAACGTGAACGCCATCATGTTGATGACTCAGTGTATGTATCACGTGAGTCTTTTGTAGTTCTTTCTGTAAAAGAACTACTTGTTCCAAAAGTTTTTTTATTTTTTATTGTCGCACCAGTCTCATCTTTGTAACCGTTTTTGATCCATGTCTGCATGTCATTATTGTAAGACTGGACGCAGAAATGCGAATCACACACTATTAGTGTGGGGAATTCGTGATCGGCATTTTCAAGCGCCATCTTTAAAGATCTTATTTCAGCTCGCTGAGCTGTACAGTTTCTGATTGATTCAGTTTTGGTGACCATCGGTCTGAATTTACCTAAGCGCCAGCGACCTTTAACAATCGCGCACACAGCACTGTATGCTTGTTTACCCCCAACTGCGGGTTGTGCTGAACCGTCTGTATATATTATACAGCCGTAATGTTCGAGAGGCAGGATTTCGGTCGGCAGATTACATTCATATTCATATTGGAGAAATTCCTGTGTTTTTAAGTTAGGATCGAATTCGTATACTACGTTTGATGCAGCACGGGAATTAACCCACTGTATCCACCTCGGATGCAAAGCTTTAGCATTCGGAATGCTTGCTCTTGTTACCGCTTCTAGGGCAGGTATCGGTGTAACGATTATTATACGTTTTCCTTGTGCGAGGGCTCTTTCTTTTGCTACAGCAGTTTGAACCGCAGTCAGAATTTTTTCAGTAGAACTGAATTTCATTTCAGCTTGTGTGTACAAGTGTGATTTATAAGCTATTGGTACCGTTTCTCCCTCATTAGAGGTCAGGTATGTGAATCTGCATCTTCCTGGGATGACTCGGATTACAAGGTTGCGTTCATTTGCGCGTGTTTGCAGTTTTGTTTTAGTTAACATGTCTGTTTGTAATGTTCTTAAAATTTCTGTGTGTTTCTGAGTCCAATTAATTGGTTTGAAATCAGGTTTTATTAATTCATAGAGAGGTTTAACCCTCTGTGCATAATTTAGAATGTATGTTCTTCCGAAATTCAGGAAACCTAGAATTGATTGTAAGTTCTTCAGCGTTTTTGGAGCTTGGAGTACTGCACACTTCTCTAAGAAGTTGTCTGCTAGGCTTTTGCCTTCACTTGATAATTCATATCCCAAAAATAGGACTGTAAGGTGGGCAATTCGTGACTTTTTAAAGTTGAATTTATACCCTTCAGATGCGAACCCAAGTATGATGGTGTTCACTCTTTTCAAGTGTGTCTCCAGGTCGTCGTCTGTAAGATAGATGTCATCGACATAGGATAATGCCTCATCATCATACATTTGTAGTAACTCTGTTACCCTGGCTGAGAATGATCCTGGGCTATTCTTGAATCCCTGTGGGAGTCGACAGAATTGTTGTTGTGCCCCCATACAGGAGAAAGCAGTCAAATACCTGCTATCTGGCGCAATGTTTTGACAAAAGAAGCCATTTGAAATATCTAATGTCGTTTTATATTTTTTGCGCACTATGTTGTTCATTAGTGCTGCACTGTTTGAGCTTTGTACTGCAAAAGTTTTGCAACAAGAGTTTAAGTGTCTTTAGTCCAAAACTAGACGATATGTATCATCTGGCTTGGAGACAGGAAACAAAGGATTGTTCATTTGTGAGGTGCATGTTTCAATCACCCCCTGATATTCAAGTTGATCTAGGATCTCCCTGAATTGTTTTTTAGCTTCTTGCTTAACAGGATACTGCCTTTGTGCAGTAGGTTGATTTTTTAACTGAATTTTATGGTGAGGAGAATCCTCATCCCATCCTACATGATTTTTATATAATGCAGGTGCTTGGGCCACTGCCCATTTTCTAGCATATGTGTAGTTTCTTATGAATTGGAATGTGATTTGAGAAGGCAGACATAATCATTTCTTCGCCATGTGGGCACTCCCTGACAAACTCTGGTGGCCAGTCTTTCTCTGCTAGAAGGATCTCATAGCCTTTTGATAGGTTCTCCCAAAAAAGACCTCTTATTTTTCTAGTTTTGTCCCCCTCTATACGTAATGTTATTTCATATAATTTATGGGGTATGTTAACTCTGGTGTCTGCAGTTTCCACTTGAATGTATTCATTTGTGTCCACTGTCTCCAGAAGATTCATCAGGATCTTGCGAGCTATGGTCGCTTCTGCTGCGCTGTCTAGCATTGTCTGGGCCCATTCTCCGTTTTTCAGTTGTGTCCTCAGAATCCTCGACATGTTTTATTTTAATACTAGCTACCTTCTTTTTTGGAAATTGTAATTTTTTACTTTGATGAGCAGGTTCCTTGTCTTTGGACTTGACGTGCTCTTCTTTGTGTTCTGACCGTCCTCTTTTTTCCGATTTCTGTGAGGAAGTCTGAAAAGATCGAGAGGGACGAGTATCATTATCTTGATATCTGTCAGGTTTTCTTAATTTATCCCTATCTCTAAGGTTGTATCTTTTTTCAGAGTGCTCCCTGTGGGGAGACTTGCTTCCTCGTTGCTTCCTCGTTCTGGAGATCTATCTCTCCGTTGAGGAGACCTTCCTCTGGACTGAAATTGTTTTTCTCTGGGAGTGGTTTGTTTGTTACCCTCCCACTTCTTTTTTGAAGTATTGAGATTATTTTTAATAAAGGTTTTTTCAGGATTTTCAATTAGTTGTGGTTTTAGTGGTTTCCCACCCAAACTATCTCTACCTAATTCTTCATAGGATTTTTCTATGATTCTGGCAAGTTCAAAAGGTTTCTTTCAATTTCTGGCGGATCGCAATACCGTCAAGTGTTAATTGAACTAATTCTCCATATGCTTTTGTTAATTCTTTTAGCCTAACAAAAAGTTCTTCGCAGGACATTTTTCAAATGTCAGGATGTGGTGTATAGCTTGCTAGAACCGGCCATGTGGCTCCTGGTCTACCTAGTGGACCGAGCCTGGTGATGTGATTTTGATGTTTTAGGGCGCCATTAAACCAGAGCAGGTGCTCTTGGTATGTTAGTGGAATTTCAACGTCCTCGAAAGGAGCGTATTCCGTTGGAGGTTCCTCTATTTTGTAATAGTGGAAATCTTGTGTCACAGCGTGTGCTGCTGGAAAATGTATCCATGAATAGAATACCTCTGTCTGCCGATATTCATGGGCCTCTACCACAAATATGACTGTACCACCTCTTGGTGATAGTCCATTTTCTATAAGTTTAAGAGTTATAGTTCTTGTTACATTTACCGGAATGATAATAACATTCGGGTCATCATTTTGGAGACTTGTGTCATCTGCTAAAAGTTGAGCTTCTATTCTAGCTTTCTCTCTTTCATCCTCACTTTCCCCCATGTTTCTGACAGAAAGTTTTTTGTTTGCAGAGCAAGTTTCAAGGAAACAAAGATTAGGTGCACAATATTTTGGAACACTGTATCCTTCAACGTTGACTAAACCAAAAACTAATACATAGGATTCTCATCCTACTAAGTTCCGGCGGATATTAACCTTTTACCCACTCCAGACGTCTATTGGAGTTTTTACCGGAAAAAGGGGTCTGTGTGAAAAGCACGACTGAGTTACTCTAGTATCTTGCTTTAGATTATCGCCTTACCAAACGTTGGGTGCCATGTAGTGTAGTTACTATATTCCCAATAGGCTCTGCGCATTGGAATAACATAAACGATAGTTTAGACGTAGGACTGAGGTCGACTAGGTCTCTACTGAATATGTTAAACTTAATTATGAATGCCAGCTAGCTCAGAGGTCCCTAGAAACTTTCTCGAGTAAACAGGGATGAGTTAACTTCCCTGAATAGACAAGAAGGGATTGGCTTCTGACAACCGCATTAACATGACAACTTTGCTCCCCCCAGAATAAGGAGTATATCTCCAGAGTCGTGTGAAAACAATAGACAGCTATTTCGTCAGTCAATCGTGCATGCTTAGTTTCACCAGAGTGCAGAGAAATAGAGAGACGGGCGTTTTCAATAAAAGTTGTTATTTATTGAGCAGTCCTCTTTCTCGTGCAAGAGAAGTGAATTGCCACAATTGCAATACTTGTTATAAAGTAAAGTGTGTACAGTAAAAGGAGTATTATGAAATAATACTGTAAAAGCATTTATATGGTTTCTGAGCCATATGATACTTAAAATGGATAAAATATATACATACATAAAATCATTGACTAAACGTACTCAACTGGTGCTTCGAAGATACGGCTACCCCGGTGTACCTAACCTAAGCCTAGTACGTGGGAAGGAGTAAGTGAACCGCAGTTTAAGTTAAGTTAGTTTTTGCCAAGAATCTGAATCAATAATTCTCTTAAGGATTTAATCAGCTCCGTACCTTGGTTATAGAATGAAGGAGGTCTTGTATCTCGTTCTCAGGACTCGATTTCCCAGCATTCATGAGGGTGACTGGAAACACTGGAGCTGGATTTCTCGGCAGGAGAAAAGACAGCGTCTCTCTCAGTGCGTCAATGGGAGGGTCGGCTTCCTTCGGCTCTCGCATCAGCTGGCCTTCGGGCAAGTAGATAGCCACTCTGCTCCAAACCACCGTGTGTTTGCTTAAGGCAACGTTGGTATATTTATACCTGGAAGGTGCAGAGTTTGACGTAAGGTTGGACATAAGACGTCACTAAGAACTTACAGTTCTTTCTGGACTCCAGGAGTTCTTGTTCAAATCAAAACAAATGCAGGGGGATTTCCCGGGATGCTGGAGGCTTGGTTTGTTTAAAGAACGTGTTGTACTTTCTAGGAGTCTATGGGAGTAGCCTTGCCGTATTTGGACTGCATTGGCTATGACTAAATATGGGTATGATTATTTTGCCTTTATAAGGATATTATTTGTTATAACCACATAAGGGCATGAATCGGGAATATTTAATTAGGGTCCTAGATAAGTTTACAACAGGAGTCCTAGGGGTTCGCAAATCAACCTACCTCATTAATATTAATGAGGTAGATCGCAATTTGAGACCCCCTAGGAATCGCTATAATCATGGGGATGGTGGCCTGCTAGGGTTAGGCCAAGGCAGATGGCCTCAGGTGGGTTTGATATCCTCTGACCCAGCAGGGGTCCCTACATTGTGTTTCCACTTGGCTCACAAATACATATCTGAGCATTATATATGATATGGACAGTCCTCAAAGTCGTCTGGTAAAGGAGGACATCTCTCCAAATTTGTATTCAAAGTGGATGCACTGCATTCTTCAAACTGTGTAATGCACGATCATTAACAATAGATATTTCTAATATATGCATTTGTAAGAATTAAATTGACTTGCACTTGAAAGGCACAAAAGTGTTTAAACAAACAAGTTCTACGACCTGCTGTAATAAAGGAGGGAGGGTCACGATATGGTATGACAAACATTTGTCATCCACTACTTATGTAGATGTGGAGTTAAGAAAAATAAATATCGATTTCTCTTGACATTATAGTGATGGGCAACATAGACGTAGCAATATTTTTGTAGGTTGATATAGTTGCTCTTGATATAGTGAAACCCAACCCATATCAACGGTGGACCCATACTCACTGCAGCGACCATATATCTGAGCGGTCGTTTATTGTAATACATGCAGACCTAAGGTCAACGCCTGTTGAAAACACACAGCTTATTCTATTTGATCAAAAACAACACACAGTAGCACTGCACTACAGTAGCAGGATGAAACTCTAATAAAGTAATTACTTTATAGCATCATTGTCTCAGACTGAGGCTTAACATCAACAATTTAATCACATATCCAAGACAGTGAAGCAAATTTTGCCCCACAATAATGACGGAAAGAAGTAGATTTACAAACCATGAAAATTTTGTTACCAAATTGGTAAAGTTACAAACTCAAATCAATCGGATTTTCAAACATCACCTGATTACAGCATATCACCTGATGACTGCATAAAGAAATAAAATACAAACAGGTCAAAGAGCAAATGTGAAGCTAAGTTATTTAAAAACTGAGTAGGCAAATTGTAAAAGGATCTGGTTTCCCAGAAGGAAAACTCCTTAATGCTAAACTAAACTCTCTAATGCCGAACTAAAGTTTAGGGTAAAGTCAGCAAATAGTAATAGGTATGAGGTGTCAGCAAAAAAATCCTCTAAGACCAGTGCTTAATATGTAAAATATTAAGGGCCAGGGCTCTGACCAGGAGGCCACTTTAGCTTGCACCACCTATTGCCCTTGTCATTGCTGCCAAAACAACTACTAATCATTTCTCTCTCATGTAAATGCGACAGTTCAGATGATCCCAGGTCCCCAAAGCTAAAGGAATGGCTGGGGAGGTAGGTGTTAGCAATGTTTTTATGTATATTGTATTCCTAAACAACTATTAATCTGCTTATCTCTAAATTAGATGAGCAGCGCCACCATGTGGTAGACTGTTCTTAGTATGGTGTTGATAATTAGGTGCCGGTGGCAAGCACCGGAAGCCAATTAAATGTTGGTGCTGAGCACCAGAGAGCACCGGCTCAAATTAAGCACTAAGACAGAACAAAATAAAGGTTCCAAACAGGCAAAGAATAAATTTGCTTCCTTGGGAGATTAACTTTTAGAGCAGTAATAAAATAAGCATTGGGTCTCAAGAGCGAGAAAGGGAAGTTCACCTCCAAAGGGTAGCCAGAAAACAGTAAACAACTAAAATCAGTGATATACATTTAAAAAACAGAATATCCACTTCTACGGTCCTCATATAGAAGGAACCAATCAAAATGAAACATTTACAAAATGCTTGATATAATCCCTCTTATCATGACTCATACAATGAGGTTTCAGTACCATGGCCATCATAGATATAGTCACAGATACTGCCTAAAGGTGGATTTCTTCTCCACTGGCAACTCTCATGTGCAGGGCCTGAGATTTACTGTCCAGTTAATAAAAAGATACTATAGATGCCTTCACAAAGACCTTAACAATAACAATATAGGTTAACAAGTTTGCGGGTGATACTTGGCTCCTTAAATGAGAGAAATATTATGCACAGCAAGCAAAAACACAACATTCCATTTAAAATTGAGCCTTTCAAATAGAGGCTTAGAGTGGCTATGGCTAACTTAACATCAACACACTCTAACTATGTTTATTTGTTAATGTAAAAATCACACATTACAATCAATCTAAGTATGAAATTCCATGTGGATATATGTAAGCCTTGATTATACGTATTATGCATTAGCATGTCATTAAACACAAACAAAAAATATTGACACTGTGTCACCATATTGGCCTGTGTTTCTTTGGGCCACATTTATTTATTTATGACATTTGATTGAGCGCGAACAGTTGCCCTTGGGCGTCTCGGCGCTGCAACTTCTGCAAAATTCTCCACAGCTGGCTTAAGCGGGTTTACTGTTTAAACAGCCAAGTTTTTAGCTTTTTACGAAACGACCAGAGAGAATGACTGGTCCTGATCGACTGAGGCAAGGTGTTCCACAGTCTTGATGCTGTGACCATGAACCGACGGTCTCCCCAGGAGACGGTCTTAGTATGAGGCATCACTAGTTCATTAAGGGTAGAGGATCGCAGTAATCTGGGGGGGCAGTAGGGTGTCAGCTGGTCTTTAAGGAACTGAGGTCCTTGCTTATGCAGTGCTTTATATACAATACATAGCGTCTTAAACTTGATCCGGTTTTTGATTGGGAGCCAGTAATAGTTTCTGATTGTATCAGCAATGGGCTTATGTTATGGAATTCTGGCGAGGAGTCTTGCAGCCGCATTTTGTATAGTCTGCAATTTGTTGATTACACGGATCTGAGCATTGGCAAAAAGGCCGTTGCAATAGTCCAGTGAGGATAACACCAGGGAACTTATCAGGGTTTTGGCTGCACTATCAGGTAGGAAGGGGATGATTTTCCTTACTAGTCGCAGTTTATGAAAGGCTGTAGCCGCTATTTGGTTGGCGTGAGCAACAAAGTTACGTTTTTCATCGAAGACAACTCTCAAGTTCCTTACTTTGGGAACAGGTTGGGGCAGGGCTCCGAAAGATGCGGGCCACCAAACGGGCGCCCTACTTGGGGTTAGTTGTCCAAATATAACAACCTCTGTCTTTTCAGAACTAAGCTTTAGACAATTGGAGGCCATCCAGTCTCCAATTGCCAGCATACCTGCTTTAAAACTCTCGGCCACCCTTTCTCCATTGTTTTTAACGGCCAGGACTAATTGAGTATCATCTGCATATGAGGTAAGGCTCATCCCATGTGCTATGATGATTTTGGCTAGGTCCGACAAATAGATATTAAAGAGTGTCAGACTCAGGGATGAGCCTTGTGGAACCCCCCATGGCAGAGACAGATTAGTCGACTGGAACGTTCCCAGGGTGACAGCCTGGGTTCTTTCTGGCAGACAGGAGGCCAGTAAATCCTTAGCTGCCTGTTGAATGCCCATTTTTTCGACACGATCGACCAGGATCGAATGGTCGACCGTGTCGAAAGCTGCAGATAAATCAAGTAGCACTAGTATTGCTGTTCCTCCTTGATCTCGGATGACTCTGATGTCATCGGCAGCTTTGATCAAGGCGGTTTCAGTGCCGTGAAACTTGCGGAACCCAAATTGGGTACTGTCCAATTGGTGATATTGCTCGATAAATTCTGATAACTGGGCATTCATCGCTTTTTCTGCAACTTTTGCCAAGAATGATAGACTGGCTATCGGTCGATAGTTTTTCAGATCGTCCTTGTCTAGATGTGGTTTTTTTAAAGAGTGGTTTTAGGAGAGTTTTTTTTTAGTATGTTAGGATAGATCCCTGATCTAAACATAGAGTTGCAGATTTGAGTGATGACCGTGATCAAGGAGTCCATAACCGGGGGAAGAATTTTAAAAGGGCATGGGTCTAAAGCTGAGCCGGATTTGGTGGAGGTAATAATGTCCACTGTTTGGGCCTCCGTAATGTCTCTGAACTGAGTAAATAAGGAGACGGGAGGGGTGGGATTTAAAGTATGTGTAGGGTTATTGGTAGTGGAGGAGAAAGCTAAATAGATATCGTTAACTTTTGTGAAAAAGAAATTTGCCAGTGCATCACAGAGGGATTGAGAGGGAGGGGGGTTTAAATCAGGGGTATTCCCTACTAGCTGCTTAGTGATATCATAAAGTTGTTTGTTGGAATTCTTAGCTTTATCTATTTGTTCGCTAAAATACTTCCTCTTAGCATCAGTGATCATAGATTTGTATTTAGCAAGCATTTCCTTGTAGCGGGATTTACTTTCTTCGTTGTAAGATTTACGCCAATGCCTCTCCCTATTTTTACAGAGTTGTTTCTGATTCCTGAGATCCGCAGTAAACCCAGGTGCTGAAGGGGCCATCCTATTTCTGGTCACTGTTTTGAGAGGAACCAGGGAGTTCGTAGCAAGACCTAACCAATCCTGGTATTGCTCAGTGGCTATGTTAGGATCTGTGGATAAGATAGGCTGGATACTGTCAAGTAGGAGTTTTAGGCTTGAGTTGTTTATATCATTCCAAGCCTTAAAAGGTTTGCGACTAGGAATCGATGCGCTAACAGTGGGGACCTCCTTGGTTGTGATTGTACCAAGAATTACATGGTGGTCAGACCATGGGAGCGGGAGGATATCAGTTATATGGATATCCTCTAAATTGGAGAAGATGCCGTTCAGGATGTGACCGGCATCATGGGTAGAGGAATTAACCAATTGAGGGAGCCCCAGGGTTTCCATGTCTGATAAAAGAGAGAACGTATCCCTATCATCTGGTTTGTCTAGATGAAAATTAAATTCACCAAGTACTGGTAGTGACTCTTCAATTGCTAGGGATTCCAAGATGGTACTTAGATCAGAAAGGAATCCTGAGCGTGCTCCTGGTGGTCTATATAGGAGCATACCTCTGAAATTATGGGACGGGGACAGATTGATGGCAAATTGCAAGGCTTCACAGGTGAGTGAGGGAATTGGGAAAGTCCTGACCATGTAGGTATCGTGAGCGATTATAGCTAGCCCGCCCCCTCTTTTGCCCTGTCTGTCCTGTCGATAGACCTTGAAGCCACTAGGGACCGCGATGACTAAGTCTGGGTCTGACGTGCTATCCATCCACGTCTCGGTCATGAACAATATATCTATATTCCTGTCCCTAACCAGGTCCACTATGTCCTGTCTGTGCTTTCCTAGTGAGCGTACGTTAGTAAGCGCTAGCGAGGTAATCTTTGGTATTTTCTTTTTGCTAGAGTTGGTTTTTTTGTTTACCAAAGGTATGAAGGCCTTACAGTGGGGACATATATGCGTGGTTAAGATGGCAAGATCAGGGTCATGTTTTATGCAGTTACTCACAGGAGGAGGGCGAAGGTCATGCAGCATAGTATTCGAGTATGGAATGCTGTGAGCTGCGCTTTTAGATCCAAGGGTTGCGGCCCTGGGCCCGGGCCCGGTGCGGACGGGCGCAGACGGGCTTGCCTTTGGCGCGGACGGGAAGGCATGGTCTTTTTATACAGAGTGGAGGAGGGTGGGAGGTGTCCAGCAGCTGGACCGCAACCCTTTCCTCCCAGTAAGATGGCGGCTATGTTTCTTTGAGTCACGGCGTCAGCGCTTTTTTGGCTGCGCCGTGAATGGGAGATCGGGTGGAGGGAGCCTCAGTGCGATGCAAATCTCGCACACGAGAGTCCAAATGTATCAACATTTGGAATAGCGATTACCTAATTGAGATTTTCTGTGAATCGCAATTAGGTAATCACTGTTCCAAATGTATGAAGCTCATTTAGCGATTCCTAGGGGTTCGCAAATCAACCTACCTCATTAATATTAATGAGGTAGATCGCAATTTGAGACCCCCTAGGAATCGCTATAATCATGGGGATGGTGGCCTGCTAGAGTTAGCAGACCACCATGTCCATGATTGTTTTTTTTTTAAATGCAGCCTTGTTTCTTTAAAGGCGAATGGGTTACATTTAAAAGTAAAAATTAAATGTTTTCTATTTCATTTATTAAGAGCAGGCAATGCTCCGTGGGACCACTGCCTGCTCTTACTAAAACACGTTTTCCCCTTACTAAAAAACGTTTTCCCTGCCATTCCAAAGGGGAAGGGGGTCCCTTGGAGGCCCCTTCCCATTTGCGAATGGGTTACCACCAGCTTGAAGTTGGTTGTAAAATGTAAATGTTTTGCGATGGACATAAAACATTCATATATACCGCTGCGATTACGTATTTGGAAGGGACGCCCTAAACACGCCCCTTCCAAATACCGAATCGTAAATCCATTTTACAAGTTGGTAACAGGTTACCAAATCTCAAAATAGGGTTTGATACATAGGAAAAGCCTTTTTTGCGTTTGCAATCAGCCTGTTTGCAAACGCAAACTATCTACATACATTTGACCCATAATTTACAAGTTGAGAGTTACTGGTACACATAAGTTAATAGAAAAGGCTGGTGATCCCAATGGATGTTGGATATTCTTTCCAGCAAGCTGCTGTGTTGGTACTGTACTCACATGTGGTGTCAGAAACTCTCAACGAAAAGACACATCATACCCCCATGCACTTTCAAGTTGCACCGAGTATTCTATCTGATCCTTCAGTCATGCTCGCCTTAGAGGTTTCGGAAGTGCAAGAAGTGGACCTGGCGGCCGAACATTCATGCGTAAAAAATACCGTAGGAATAATTAGTGAAGGAGAAGCGAGAATAAGAGAAGAAAGACATACCGTGCTGTTGCAGACTGGATATGACCATGAGGTTCTCATTAAAGGACGTTATGTTCTTTAAGCTGCAGATTTTCTAAGATTTTGGTGAGTGAGGGGAGCTCAGTGTCTCGATTATCCGATAAATGACAGGAGCAGTCAGTTGTCTTTTGGCAAAAAAACACAAGAACCCTACCTGTGTGGTTGATCAGAACACTTCATTTGACTTTATCTTTCAGACATTGGCGCTAGAAATTGCTCTTAGCAGCCCGACAGTACAGTTCAAAAAAGTCAATTTCTGTGTTGCGTGTTAAAGTGAATAGACTAGTGCTGCCTTTGAAAATTATTGATGTGGATACAGTTCATGAGACATCCAGGCCCACTCGCTGGAGGCCTACTTTGCCAAATAGTGTTTATCACGACCAGACAGCTCTGCGTGTCGGACGCTTTTCACTGCCAAATACTGAAGGCTACCAGTCATTATTCATCACCTCTCTGGGAAGGAGGCCATCGCGAGATATAAATTAAAGCCATGAGAAGGCCTTAGACTCAATAAGCTGAAAGCCACCGATGGATAATATGGAATTTATAGGGCTCCCTGGATCTTCCTGGAACCAGATCAAGCTCTTCCTCACCGTTGGTCTAAAGGCAAAGTTGTCAACTGAAATGACATTCTAGCCATTCATCACAAACAACAGCCCCAGCTCTCTTGTTGTCTTTGTTATTTCCTACAGAACTTTTATTCGGTGTGTCTTTCTCATCTTCATAGTTTATTTCATGTTGTGTTTGTCGCAGCTGCATTCTACCTCCAAGCTATGTGGGAAGAAAGCTCAAACCCAAAATCTGTGGAAGACACATTGCTTGATAACTCTTTTGAGAGATATTTTTAGAGGTATGTTATAAATATTTTAAGCTAATAGATTATTCAAACATTTAAAGTGGCATAGAATAATAATCAGAAAGCACTCAAAATTGAAAATATTTTGGGAGAAATCTTCTAATCTGCCTAAAGAAGTGTAAAAATTGCATTTCTAGCCTAGAAGAGATGGCAGACCCACTTTGCACGAGAAACACGGTAGCATGAGCTGGGGCACAACGATCTGTGGACAAGCTTATAGGCCTTAATGGTAAATGTCCTCAGAAGAGGTCATGCTTCTATTCACAAGTACCCAGTTTTTTGTCACTTAATAAAGTGCTGTTACATTTAATGGATAAATTGACAGCAAAGTGGTCTCATCCTTCCAACAGTTAAATTGTACATATAGTCAATTTCAAGATCGTCTTCATGTGACTCAATCAGTGTTACATATAGAGCGATAGAAGTGCAGCTGTCAGCTCGAAGGGGATGTCCACATAGATGTTTGAAGTTACAGCAGATACAAAATGAGAAGGAAGTTGGAGTTGTGAACAATGTAACTTGGTACCATGAGAGGTGGAAAACACAATGTTATTTACCATTAAGGATCTATAATTAGATGCTGTTTGTGGCCAATCCTCTTGTCCTCCTCAAATGAGCACTGCATTGGTAGGGGAGTCATGGGGGGCGGGGGGGATTGCATAGCATGGCATTCTCTGCTTCAAGCCCTTCTCTGCCTCAGCTGGACCATCCCTTGATGTACTGTCAACATTTAATGATCCTTATGTACTGCCACCCTCCCTAAACTCCTCCTGCAAGTTCCCCACCCTAATAATGAAAAACATATACAGTGTTCTTCCATCAACACTACTGTTCTGCCCTCGCGAAAAGTGTTTAAAAATCTTCTATCCCATATCAGATGTACTTAGTGGGTAAAGAGATGGTAGAAAGAGGGGGAGAGTAATTTTGTTTTATTAAACTTTATATCTGCTTCTATTACATTACAGGTGGCAGAAAGGGGAATGTGTATGCCTTAATTGATCTTTTGAAATGTGTGGGAAACCCAGAATTCCATGTTTATTTATTTGCCTTGGTTGTCACCCACCCTGCGCTGACTGCTCGATAGCCATGTTAACTGTGTCACTTCATGTTACTCTAACAAAAGCTATGTTAATGGAGTCATGACGTATCCAGCCAGACTATATGTTTGTATTTTGTCAATAAATAAAATAATTAAAAACTAAAAAATCCTCTATCCTTCCACCCTCCCTGGTGACCCACCAGTGACCTCAGGAAACTCTAAAGAGAAAAAAAATGATACCAAAGGCCGTATTACGTATTGACATTGTTTGCGCCCAGAGCATCATTGAAAAGGTGCGCTGTCTGCAAACTATGCCAATGTACCCCATTATGGGGATTGCACTGCTATGGGGGTAGCCGCGAACTCGCACTGCCCCCCAGACTGCGCATTCAGGTGAAAACACGGAGTATCTGCTCTGTGTTTTCACAGTGCAGGCGGCACCCGCCTTCACTTTCAAAGGGGATTAGAGATCTTTACCCCTGGAGAGTGCTGCTTTCAGGGGACGCACTGATTGTGCACCACTTTTTAAATGGGCACTGTCAGCACGCCTCTTGAGGGCTTCTTTGACTCTGCGCCCGCG
Source organism: Lissotriton helveticus (assembly GCF_964261635.1). Taxonomy (NCBI): domain Eukaryota; kingdom Metazoa; phylum Chordata; class Amphibia; order Caudata; family Salamandridae; genus Lissotriton; species Lissotriton helveticus. The sequence goes on from NC_136061.1 coordinate 1,135,900,653, forward strand.
TCTGTAATATGGCACGGGTGCAGTCGAAGGAATTCTGGCATTTACATAGAGCACGCTCCTATGCAAATGAGGGAACACCCTCTGTTGATAGCGCTGAAGGGACACATACCTGCCAGTAGAGGAAGCGATTCACTGCTCATGAGTACGATCTGTGTTCTTCTGCCTCACATAGTTCTACCATAACCCATGAGAGGCAGGAAAAAATGACAGAGATGAAAAACTGTCAACCGTCATTCCACCACTTCCGTGAATGTCTCTAGAGACAATATGAAGGAAATTGGGTTATTAGTTGTGCAGGTTGTGGAGCCTGTGCAAGTAATAGGCCCACAATTTCCCCTTACTGGGAACCAAGCACCCCATTGTAGCGCTTGACTCTAAGGGTAGCGAAGCAGAGCAGTCCAAGGCCTACTCAGTGGAGGCGGTGTGGGCTAGTAATCACCATTCACTGGCATGCAATAATAACACTCAATAAATGATAGTCTAGTCAGTGCTTTGTCTTTAGAAAAAGGAAATGTACATTTATTACACACACTTTACTAAATACTAAGCACCAATTTACAACTATATACATAAGGCAGAACAAAAATACCTTGGATTACATAATCAAATCACATTTGACCCCAAAGGGTCATCAACCTCAGAATCACAGTGCTCCCCCACCTATACCAGACAACTCATCACTATATGGTGGGGGGGGGCACCACTTTAGATAAAACAGAACTATTGGCGTTGGCAATGGTTCACTATATTACAGGAATGACAAACCACGTGTTAAAAACACCATCATTTTGTGCATACATGCAATGATCAATAAGTATAAGTAAATGCAATTATTGATGTCAATAAAGCCCCTAACTTGCACTTCACATCATGACTTTGGAAAAAGATCTCAGAGAAAGAACCTCCTTGAGGGTGCCTATCAGGCATTGCAGCGCCGACCCGGCGAGGAGCAACCCGGATGATGAAGTCTGACAACCGCAAGGGTGTGTGAGGGCCTCATTTCCAAAACGGAACTACTCCCCTTGTAGAGGCTCCTTTTCTCTGACCTACTCCCCTTTCTTCAGCTTCATTCTTCAAGCCATCATCACATGTAATGCACATCCAAACTCAGCAGGGATTCAAGACCACCAAGGCATCTACACATAGACCGTGCTCCCATGTGCCTCTACTGGTGCCCATTCCCAGGGCCATGACGTGCCACACTGCAGGACAAGGGATGTATTGCCAACAGTGCTGGCTCATTGCAGCCCTCTATGTGATTTGGTCAGCTTCCCTCCAGTATATTGTCCATGGTATCTGCAACACCCCACTATAACGAACATCAAGGGACTGAACTTCTTCCACAAAGCCAAGTCAACAGTGGAATCTGAGATATCAGTTTTGGTGTGTGTGCAGGAAGAGTGTCCTCAGAGACAAATTTGGCTCTGTCTTCCGAGAGTCTTGGTTCCATCCTAGCCGTTACCAAGGTCACTCTATTTTTCTTTCACAGATTTTCACTCACAGGGTAATCTTAGTTCCCCATCTATGTGCCGCAGCCTATTCACTGGAGTCCGCACTCGACCCGCCCTGGGGATTCATTCAAGGTGGCAATTAGTGATATCAACAAAAACCACCACAATAAGAAGCCAATGACAATATATGAAGGAACCACAGAAAAAGCAAGAGAAAATGACCCCACGATGCCTGCATTAACTAGGAGGTGCACGACCTAGGAAAAAGTAGGAGAGGCATTTTGATTGCCTCTCCTACTTTCAATAGGGAGAAAAGAGATACATAAAAATGGAATAGCTGTTCCACTTAGAGCAGCTAGTTAACGCTGATGGTAAATAGCTTGAATTCCTGGAGTGTAAGAGGAGCTTTCACTCTGATCAAAGAGGAAGCTTAGTGTGATTGTGACCTCGTGATTTCACAAGACTTCCACCACCCATTTCCAGTGAAGACACGTGCTGGTGTAGCAGGAGGGTGCTGTGCTGAACTTGAGCCGGTGGGTGCCAGTGAAGCCCACCGGCACTTATTTTTGTGGACCGGCCCTTATTTATCCTCTTGAGACTTTCACCCAGAGAGAGTGAAAAACACACAAGGGGGGACAAAGGAGGAAGAGAAAGATGGAAGAAACGATGACAAAGGGAGAAAGCATGAACCGGCAAGAGTGAGATAAAGAGACACCGAGCTTCTGGTGGTGGATTAAAGACGCATGAGGTTGAACCAGAAGAACGAAGCCTTGGTATTTGCCACCCTGACGTTTAATTGTGCCGACAATGGGCTTCTAAGCAAAACCATGAGCCCAGCACGTATTCTTTCACAAATTAAGCACTGGGAGGGCATACCACATCAATCTAGTATGTGATTTGTACTGTGCATGGGTGGCAATCCTTTGAGATTTTCCAAGTCACCATGGATCACCTTTGGGAGATTCATGAAATATAACAGATACTGGCTTTCAAAGATCTTGCTTTTTAATATTCTGCATTGCTGCTTCTCTATACCCCCATGCTAATGGCCAAGATGTCTCCCATAAGTACAATTTCAGTTTCAATCAGTACATTTTGGATGACAAGTTTTCTAACTAGCTTTTTGTTATTAACTGTCTAATGTTTTGGGTCTCCGTTGTAATTGTAATCAACACCCCTTGTAGGTGCTTTTTCGTAGGTCTGTGTCTGCCCTAACGCGTATTTGCCATCCTTCTTTCATTACATATGTGTGCTTACAGCAGCCATAATTATTAGGTGCATTATTAGGTGCAACTAAATACCTCAAGCACCCGGGCGTTAAAAAACTCAGGCAGGAATGTTAGTCTCTGGATCGTTGCTGTAACTAAGCCCTCTAAGAATATCTAGAATGATTCGTTTCTTTCTAAACTATTTTATTGTCTTTTGTAAGCAAGATACTGCACAATGTTTACATTACCCAGCTAGGATGATTCTTATTTCTACAGATCGGAGTGTCTCATATTGCACATGGTTCAGCTTCAAGAGAAAAAATAAATCAATTACTAGAAGAAAGATATGAAAAAGGAAACCCAGCAGCCGACCATGGGCCACTTCAACGGGTTATACAGATAGGTATTTCATCCTGTGGTCCTATTGGGGAAGGTTGTGGGTAGGGGTACATTATCATAGTCCACTAGTGGGGAAGGTGGCTCATTCTGCCCATTGGTGAGAATTAGCAGGTATGTGTTTGGTTACGCTCATGCCCTTGGGTCATTGGCAGGTTTGTGTTTGATTACACTCATGCCCTAGGGGTCATTGGCAGGTTTGTGTTTGATTACACTCATGCCCTAGGGGTCATTGGCAGGTATGTGTTTGGTAACGTTCATGCTCGAGGGGCCATAGGCAGGAATGTGTTTTGGTTATGCTCATGCCCTTGGGGTCATTGGCAGGTATGTGTTTGGTTGTTCTCATGCCCTAGGGGTCATGGGCAGTTATGTGTTTGGTTACGCTCATGCCCTATGGGTCATATACATCATCTTTAGGTTCTATAGTCTTTCAGGGTGGCCTCCGTGTGTTTGAATACGCTCATGCCTTAGGTGTTATTGGTAGGTATGTGTTTGGTTGCTCTCATGCCCTAAGGGTCATTGGCAGGTATGTGTTTGATTCCGCTCATGCCCTAGGGGTCATTGGCAGGTATGTGTTTGGTTGTTCTCATGCCCTAGGGGTCATTGGCAGTTATGTGTTTGGTTACGCTCATGCCCTATGGGTCATATACATCATCTTTAGGTTCTATAGTCTTTCAGGGTGGCCTCCGTGTGTTTGAATACGCTAATGCCTTAGGTGTTATTGGCAGGCATGTGTTTGGTTGCTCTCATGCCCTAAGGGTCCTTGGAAGGTATGTGTTTGATTCCGCTCATGCCCTAGGGGTCATTGGCAGGTATGTGTTTGGTTGTTCTCATGCCCTAGGGGTCATTGACAGTTATGTGTTTGGTTACGCTCATGCCCTATGGGTCATATACATCATCTTTAGGTTCTATAGTCTTTTAGGGTGGCCTCCGTGTGTTTGAATATGCTCATGCCTTAGGTGTTATTGGCAGGTATGTGTTTGGTTGCTCTCATGCCCTAAGGGTCATTGGCAGGTATGAGTTTGATTCTGCTCATGCTCTAGGGGTCATTGGCAGGTATGTGTTTGGTTACGCTCATGCCCTATGGGTCATATACACCATCTTTAGGTTCTATAGTCTTTCAGGGTGGCCTCCATGTGTTTGATTACGCTCATGCCTTAGGTGTTATTGGCAGGTATGTGTTCGGTTGCTCTCATGCCCTAAGGCTCATTGGCAGGTATGTGTTTGATTCCGCTCATGCCCTAGGGGCAATTGGCAGATATGTGTTTGGTGGTTCTCATGCCCTAGGGGTCATTGGCAGTTATGTGTTTGGTTACGCTCATGCCCTATGGGTCATATACATCATCTTTAGGTTCTATAGTCTTTCAGGGTGGCCTCCATGTGTTTGATTCCGCTCATGCCGTAGGTGTTATTGGCAGGTATGTGTTTGATTCCGCTCATGCCCTCGGGGTCATTGGCAGGTATGTGTTTAGGTACGCTCATGCCCTAAGGGTCATTGGCAGATATGTATTTGGTTACGCTCATGCCCTAGGGGTCATTGGCAGGTATGTGATTGGCTACGCTCATGCCCTTGGGGTCATTGACAGGTATGTGTTTGCTTCCGCTCATGCCCTTGGGGTCATTGGCAGGTATGTGTTTAGTTACGCTCATGCCCTAGGGGTCATTGGCAGGTATGTGTTTAGTTACGCTCATGCCCTAGGGGTCATTGGCAGGTATGTGTTTGGATACGCTCATGCCCTTGGGGTCATTGGCAGGTATGTGTTTGGTTACGCTTGAGAGAGCGCCAAACTGAAGAGAAAAGTATAGGGGTGCATCATATGTACGAGTAGTCAGCACCCGCATTTATAAAGGGTTTATTAATCATGTTCAAATGCAATGTAGGGTTGAGAACTAAAGTACTTGGTATTAGAACTACATGCAGAACTAATGTTAAGAGTTTTGAAAATGAATGATGCCGTTTTAACATAGAGATGTCATTTGATGTGAAGTCTTTCATTAAAAAGAGAGGTGTTTAATAGATCACCATTTGTGTATTTAGGTCTGCGTTATTAAAATTCATAGTTGCATCTTTTATACGAGATAAACTTGCTTGAAGTAGAAAAATGTATTTTGCCTTAAGTTGGAGGCCTAAAGAAAGAAAAGAGATTGTTCATGTAAAATGTTGGGCCTATAAATCAAGCAGAGGCCCAGTTTGTGGAAATCGTGTAGGCCTGGTAAAGAATGATTTGCTTAGCATTAAATCGTAGAATTATTTCATGAAGAAAGCTGCCTTTAGCTAAAAGAATTGCAACATTAAAGAATGTGTGTGCCGATTCGCATGTATTTCTTTGCAGGTGCAGTACCAAGTAGACAGTAGAGTAGAAGGGCCCATTGTGTATGAGTGTTAGGATGCTAGACTCAGACATGGAGGAGTAGCCGATGAATTTAAAGAAGCAACTTGAAGCGACGGAGAGTCTGGGACCCAAGGACGTTTTAACGGACAAGGATGGAGAGGTGCCATACTAGAAAATTCTGAAAACCAACACCTTCGAGAGGGGCGTACCTGAAGGCGTGTCATCCACATTGTGGGGTTTTGTATTAGGGACAGCACCCCGAGGGTGGAGGTAGAGCAATAGGGCTGAGGAGCAAGAGAGAGCGGTTGGGTGGCAAAGAGCTTAGTTAGGATTGAGGAGTCTTTCCAGTAGGGAGAAAGTGAGTGTACTTCTTTGGAAGTCACCACTGCTGACACCTTGGTTAGGTTGGGCTATTGTTGAGTAGGGATGTCACGTAGTACAGAGTAGGGACAGATTAACCTGAATTTATTCTTTCCCAATGCATACTAGAACTCAGGTTATAGCAATTCTAGTTAGCCTGATGATTCTTGAATTGATTCTTGTATTATTCATAAGCCGTCTGAGACTTTTCCGTAGGATTATGTTTGTATTAGTGCCTGTTTATCTGCTGAACCTTTTGCTGAGGTGTTTGTACCTTCAGTTGTTTTTGGTTATGTAATAAATCTTCAAACTTAGTTCTTAGTCAGTGGTTCTTTGGGGGGATCAATTGGGAATGATAGAATTTTGATTGGTTATTGGTGCATAGATTGCCTAATTCATTCTATGACAGGTAAAAAGGTCCAGTCGGCCTGTGACGGGATTCTGGAGAATGGTAAGCGGGCACTAGAATGAAAATCCCGCCTTTCCAGTTGGTAGCAGTGTAGGATGGTTTATCTTCTGGAGTGAGGGTAATCTAGAGTAGGTTGAGATTTCCCCGAGGCCCATAGAGAACCAATGACGAGTGTCCAGAGATTCGCGGACGGAGGATGGCGTCCCATGGAAACTGACGGAGAGTGACGGTGCGGCAGAAAGTAGCAGGTCGGAAGAGAGTGAGTATGAAAAGGGTCATGCGTTGTTAGATTGCGGTGTTACGTTGTATTGTTGTGTTGTGTTGTCTTGCGGAGTTGAATGCCTGTAATGTGAAAGGAGAACAGGTTGTGAGCGCGCGCAACCAGAGAAAATCTTAGACTCAAGGAGAGTTTAAGTGGTTCGTGTGTATCGAACACCCATAGTAATTGTCGACCATTGTTAAGAGGGTCATGAGGTACCATTGATTGCCCGCAGGACCGAGATAGGGGGAACGAATGTGTGAGTGCGTGGGTAACGGATGCTGGTCGGAAGTTGCCGTGTGTTTGTAACCTATCAGTTGAGGCGATTGTCCGGTCGTTGGTGGACAGACTTTTGCCAGTTTGGTGACAATTACAGTTAGACTGTTGACGTACAGTCAAGGAAGTGGTTGCTTGGTCGAAAGTGAACATTTCCAGTGTATGAGTGGGACGCATGCCTGACCGAAAGAAGAACGGAGAAAGGAGGGGAACTGCTGCGAAACGGAGGTGAGTGACGTCAGAAAGAGCCGCGCTGGGATAGGGCGGTTAGTGTGGAGCCGCGCTGGGATTGGTGGACCGTCATCGGGAAGTAAAAGAGTGCTGTAAACAAGGAAATGTTGTGGTTTTCATCATGAAATGTTTCAAGGTGTTGCGAAATTGTTTCAAAGGTGAAAAGAAGTTAGAACCTCGGGGTGGGAAAGAGGCTCCACCCGAGGATACCCCAGCCCATTATATGGCTACGAATGTTGGGTTGCATACCATATTGTGGCTTGAGAATTGGTGTAAGATGACAGACGGAAACGAGGAATTGACTTTTCCTAGATATGGAACCTTTAGATTAGAGGTGCTGTACCAGTTAAAAGCGATTATGGCTGCGTTGCGGCCTTTGCCCAGACCAACACAGTTTGAAGCGCTAAATGCGTGGATCAGGGCAGCCCATGAAAAGAACAGAGACAGGAGACAAGAAAGAGTGAAAAGGTCAGTTAGGGCTGTTTAAGATGCGAGATGGAATGCTATGGCCAAGAGGTGGAGAGTGCAGACCATTGAAGGAGACAGGTTGTACCCGCTGTTGGTCAACGCAGGGGATGTGCAGAGGAAAAGTAAAGAGGATGAGGACAGTGAGACAGACGACAGCCTGATAGAGAGACTGTTGTCGGAGAGACCACCTCCATATAATCCTGAGGTGGAGGGAACGCCAACATCAGCAAAGAGCCGGGAAGCCTCTGTCGGGGACGGTGGCGTCCCGATGGAGAGCGGCTTGAGCCCCTAAGGGGACAGGTTCGGCTCGGTGGAGGGAGAAAGGGCACCTCCACCTTCACCAAAGACGAGAGTAGTGGGAAGATTTACAGTACAAAAAGTAGAAGAGGGTGTCGAGTCTCGGAGACTGCCAGACGCTCTTACTGTACCTGTTACCATAGGTCCCATAGTATCAGTGTACAATCCAGAACAGACACAAGGTGAGGGTCCGCCACAAACAGAGAGAGAGAGAAGTGTCAGCGAAGACAGGAGTAATGTGGCAGACGGATGGAGCCAATTATCAAGACCCATAGAAAGGAGCACCCCTTTGGCAGCATCGGCAGACTCATCCGGAGAGCAGGGGAACTTGAGAGGACCGATGGACTTGAGAGGGCCACGGCCAAGGTCAATTAGAGAATTAAGACCTGATTCGAGAACTTGGGATACGATCGTGGATACCCAGAGCACCAGGTCGAGGAATGATTTTGAGAACGGAAACCAAGAGAATAGAGGGGTGTCTCACTGCGCGCCTAGCGAAAGCAGGCAGGAATGGGATCGCGGGAGTGTGGGAAGTAGAGGGGTGTCCCACCACACCTCTGGCGATAATGGACAGGACTGGGACCGTGAGGGTTGGGAAAACAGAAGGGTTCCCCCTAACACACCTGAAGAAAACAGACGAGTGAGTCAGGACTGTGGCGGGAGGGACTCGAATGGAAATTCTAGCCAAGGAACATTGAGGGCGGCGATAAAAGCAAGAAGGATTGATGTGTTGAGACTTAAATCAGAAGTGGAGGAAATAGTGGAAGGCACCTTGCCACTAGAAAGAATCAAACTTTATGAACCAGATGAACTGTTGTTTGTGGCAAAAGATGTTACTCGAAGGGCTAGGACAGCGCATGAGAAATTGTCTGAATTAGCGAACAAGTATGTTGTGCATTTGATAAAGACAAAAGCATTACAAGGTGGCCATAGGTTGCAGTACTCAGACCAAGACCTAGAAGAAAAGAGGGTGATCGGATTAAAAACCCATATCAGGGAACTGATTGTGGGAATCCGAACCTGGACCCAATTGGACAAATGGGAGGAGAGGTGGTCAAAGAGGAAGAGCGTTAGACGAAGCGCTATTGAGACATCCCCGGGAGGAGGGTTGATGCATGCAGAAGCGTACCCCTTGCGGGAGGTAGCTCACGGGGGATATGTACATGTACCCTGGAGTAGGGGAGATTTGGCTGCCTTTACGAACTCATTTCCAAAGTTGCGCGAGAGTCCAGTGGTATGGTACAAACAGGTAGAGAGGTTTGTTAAGATCTCAAAGGTACTGTGGATTGATTTGAACACACTGTTTGACATTGTGGTTCCAGGGGATCTGTGGATAGCCTGTAAGGTCAGTGTCGAATGGCCCAAAGTGGAGCCAGATCGAGATGCTATCACGAATGGACCCTCACCGAATGTAATGATAAAATATGAGCAGGCGATCACGTGGTTGAAGACTAAGGTACCACCACAGGACATTGACTGGGTGAAGATAGATCGGACTAGGCAGGAACCGAAGGAGACAGTCCATGAGTATTATGAGCGACTATTGCAGATTTTTAAGCAGTACAGTGGATTGGATGTGATGGATCCAAAGGACATGGGACAGTTTGTGTCCAAGTTTGTTCTGGGACTGAGACCTGATATCTGTCTCATGATACAGCAACATTTAATTTGTTGGCAGAACAAGCCTCTGGATGAGATCTTGAGGTATGCGAGGTATTGCAGTGACGAGATAGACTCTAAGACAAAGAAGCTTAAGGATAAACTGATGTTAGTACAGATGCAATCGGGAGGACAGGGTCAGTCAGGCAATGGCACATTGGGGAGAAAATCAGGGGGACAGAAAAGGGACAACGAGGAAGGCCCAAGACCAAGGATAGACCTGGCAACTCTGAAAAAGACGACCAAGTGTCATCAGTGTCACGAGGTCGGACATTGGAGACGCGAGTGTCCCCATAACCCAGACAATCAAGTACAGGAAGAAGAGGAGGAGGAGGTTCAAGCCCCTCCGGCACAGAGAGTAACAGTAACCAAGTTCAAGACGACAAAAGGGGGGACTTCAGCCCCTAGGGCTCCGGTTCCCCAGCCACTGAAGATTTCAACAGGGAACAAGGTTTACAAGCAGATGCCTTTCATAGTTGAAGGGGACGAGTATCATTCTTTGACCCAGTGACAGGACGGTGCCTGAGTGGGGAGGAGGACTGCACCCTCGGGGCAGTGCTGGAGGTAGATCAGAGGGGACCATTCGTAGAGGCTGATGTAGATGGACATCCCACCACCTTTTTGGTTGATACTGGAGCTTCCTGTTCTACTGTGCGGTCTGCAGTTGTCCCCAACTTACCCCTTTCAGGACAGACTATTCAAGTGGTAGGAGTTGCAAACAGAAGAATGACAAACCCTCTGACTGAACCAGTCCCAGTCAAGATCGGGAGTTTCAGGGATAACCATCAATTCGTAGTGTGTGATTCCAGTCCTGTGTGTCTGTTAGGGAGAGATCTCCTGTGTAAACTCAATTGTACCATTTACTGTACCCCACAGGGAGTAGAGTTGCAGACAAATGATGATGATGCTGCCTTCAAGGTTGCAAATACACATGTGTGCATAGAATTGTATCCTGCTTTAACTGTGGAGGAACTCCCTTGGGATTTGAGGGATACAGTATCACCGGAAGTGTGGGACTTTACAGGGGAAGAGATCGGGTTGATCAAAGGAGTAGAGCCAGTTAAGATTCAAGTAAGGCCGAATGCTGAGTTCCCAAGAACACCCCTATACAAGTTGACTCCGGAGACTATTGCGGGAATAAAACCTGTGATCGAATCCATGATTAGACAGGGAATTCTAAAGGAAGTCATGGGCAGTCCATGCAACTCTCCGATCATGGGTTTGCAGAAGCCTAGCGGGAAGTTTAGGATCGTGCAGGATTTGCGAAAGGTGAACAACATAGTAGTGCCATGCTGCCCAGTGGTACCGAATCCATCAGTGATACTGTTTCAGATACCGTTCCAAGCCGAATGGTTTTCTGTGATTGACTTGTGTCAGGCTTTCTTTTCGATCCCATTGCATGAGGAGAGCCAATTTCTTTTTGCTTTCAAACTGGAGAACCGCGTTTTAACATGGTGTCGTATTCCTCAAGGGTATACAGAGAGTCCATCGATTTTTAATCAGTTGCTGAAAAGGAACCTTGAGAATCTGATACTACCGCAGAACTCCGTTCTCGTGCAGTACATAGACGACCTCCTTGTTGCGTCAGACACAGAAGATGCTTGTAGGATTGACACCATTGCTTTGTTGAATCATTTGGCAGAGAATGGACACAAGGTATCTCCCAACAAGTTACAATACTGTTTGTCTGAAGTACAGTATCTGGGTCACAGGATAGAGAAAGGAAAGAGTAAGGTGTCGCCTGACAGAATTGAGGCTATCATGAGAATGATGGTGCCTTCGACCCAGAGAGAGGTTAGGATGTTCCTGGGGATGGTTGGTTACTGCCGCCCGTGGATCGCTAACTTTTCCCTGAAGGCGAAACCATTGCAGAAACTGACGTACAAGGATGTAAGTGATCCGGTACCATGGGACAAGGACTGTATGATGGCTTTTCTTGAGTTGCGAGAGGACTTGTGTCGCGCTCCGGCTCTGGGAATGCCCGATTACACCAAATCATTTTCACTGTTCTGTTGTGAGAGGGAGGGGTGTGCTTTGGCAGTCTTAGTACAAGATCATGGAGGAGTCGGTAGACCAGTTGCTTACTTCTCGGCTACCGTAGATCCAGTAGCTGCAGCGTTGCCCGGATGTCTTAAATCCGTTGCTGCAACAGGTGTCAGCATTGAAAGATGTGAAAGCATTGTGATGGGTCATCCACTGATTGTACATGTGCCCCACTCAGTGGAATTGTTGATGACCAGGACCAATACGCAACACCTGACCAACAACAGGCTCACACGCTACGAGCAGGTTATACTTGCTGCGGAGAATGTGACCCTTATGAGGTGCTCGGTCTTGAATCCTGCTACTTTGATGCCATTACCAAATGACTTAGATGATGATTGGGAAGACCATGATTGCCTTGATGTGACTGAACTGTGCACCAAACCCAGACCGGATATTGTTGATGAGCCACTGGTAGACCCAGATGAAATTTACTTTGTTGATGGCTCATGTGTAAGGGACAATACTGGTCAGTTGAGAGCAGCGTTTGCTGTCTGTACTATCTCTGGAATAGTCAAAGCGGCCTGCCTGGAAGGAGTACACTCCGCGCAGGTGGCTGAGATAATTGCGTTGACGCGTGCCTGCTTGGCAGCCAACAAGATTCGGATCACCATATATACTGACAGCCAATATGGGCTCGGTGTGGTTCATGACTTCGGTCAATTGTGGTCTCAAAGGGGTTACATGACATCATCAGGTTCCCCTATCAGGAATGGAGAATTTATCAGGTTACTGCTGGAGGCTTTGCAGGGTCCGGCAGAGATAGCCGTTGTGAAATGTACTGCACATACCAAGGGGGCTGATTTTGTGTCCATGGGTAATCGTTATGCTGATCAAGTTGCACGTTACTGTGCCGAGCAGGGATACTCATTTACTGAACAAACAGTCGAGGGGGCGCAGGAAAGGACCGAGTTAAGCATGATGCTTGAGGTGGCAGATACCTGGGAAGAGTTGAAGAGCATGCAGCAGCAGGCGTCAGACTATGAGAAACAGGTGTGGGAAATGGCTGGTTGTGTCAAAGGAGAGTTAGATCTGTGGGTTTCGGCTGATGGGAGAGCGGTGTTGCCGAATGAACTGGTGAGTCCGATGGCACGACTGATACATGGTCCTGTACATCTGGGAAGAGATGCGATGATGCGTGTGTTCAGACAAACTTGGTACAACCCGAAATTCCGAAGGGCTGCGGAAGCAGTATGTCAGAGATGTGTCACATGTCAACAAATAAACGTTGGGAA